>NC_140586.1:854542894-855792894 GCF_964204655.1 Triturus cristatus
GAAAACAAAAGAAGTGGTGGAGAAAGAAGCTGTTGAGAGTAAAAAGCAAGTTGAAACAGAGTCAGAGGAAAGCTAAGATAAAGTACCTGAAGGTCGAGTTCTAAGAAAGAAAGCTTGGAGAACTGAAAAGAATGATAAAGGAAGTAAATTGAAAAGAGCAGCAAAAGACGACGTTTGGCCGAATAAAATAAAAAGATTGCGATATCGACTGACATGAGTAAATTCACCAAGGGCTGAACAGGTAAATGAAGTGACGAGTCAGGAGAAATCAAAAGACGAAGAAACCATTGTAATTAAAGAAAGCAAAAGAACAAGAAAACCAAACCAGAAGTATAAGTCACCAGAATGGACGTATGTGGCCCTGCCTGAAGTAAAAGAAGAGGCGGATAGCCAAGGAAATCCAGAGGTGATTGTACCAGAAGTGGTTGATGAGGATGAAGAATCGGAAATCCTGAGAGTTATCTTGTCCGATATTGGAGAAGAAGCGGATGTTCAGGACATTCTGTATTCAGATCATGAGGGAAAAGTGAAAGATGATGAGATGCCAAACTGAATGAGACCAGAAAGTTGCTAACGGAAAGATAATAAAATACGGAAAAAGACAAAAACTGATAGAACCAAGTAGGTGCTTAGAGCCTTGGGTTAGACAAACTAGTTGTGAAGTAGAAGAGGCTAAGTCAAAAGACACTGTCCATTTTAACAAAAATGGCAAACACAGATAGTAGAAAGGGTAGATGTATATTTTTGAGAAGATGGTGTAAAATGTGTTGTTGTTGTACAGGATTACTAATGCTTCTGTGGAGCATACTTGCTCTCCTGATCTGATTTAAGGTTACTATAGATACAATAGAAGGACATAGTGAAAACAAAACTAATATAGAAAAGATTCAGAAGGTAGTTCTGACTAGAATAGATAAAAACTATTTACATAAAGACAGGTCTATAACCGATTTTTCTAATAATGTGTTTTCGAAATTGTTGTATGAATATGTAAAGACAATGGACGTAAGGGACTGCTACGTTTGTATGCAGTTACCTGCTTCTGTATCGGAGGGAGTGACTTATCACCACCTTCCAGTAACTTATGGAATAACATGTAGTGTAATAGCTAGTTTATTTTATCAAACAGGGAAATTAGAGTATTATTTTTCAGATGTAGATAACATATTTTCACAAGTACCATCAATTAACAAGCTAAACAAGGTAAAACCTGCAAAGGAATTAGGTGAATTTTTCTTAGAGACTAAAGAACTAACATTAGAATATATATTTAAAAACAATTTGACTTGCAGTTTAAAGAAAGAGGAAAATACATTTTTAGATATGGTTGAAGAAAGGAGACTGAAAATGCAAAGAAAGGCATCTGAAGGAAAGGTGGAGAAGACAGTCTGGGATGTAGAAATGGAAAAACACTTGATAGGTGAAGCTAGTCCAACTATGGCTTTAGATTGGCCTCAGAAAGGGAAATTGTGTATTAGAAGGAATCAAACTGCATGTGATAATTATTTTGTAGGTAATAGTGAGTGCCATGATACATACCGAATCATGGGTGGATGGGGATTTAAAGGTGGAAAAGATCCAGTTTTCCCTGGGTTATATTTAATTTGCGGGAACAGGGCATATTATCGTTTGCCAGACCATTGGTATGGCACATGTTATGTAGGTCTGGTTTTTCCGAAGATTTTTTATAGGGATAGAGGAGAAGATGGTATACATAGTTTAGGTAGTTATTTAGCACGTAGTAAGAGAGAATCTTGGTCAGAAATTGTGGGTGACATCTTTGGAGCATTGATACCAGCAGTGGGAATATCTCTGAATGCAAACAAAATTAGAAGGCTTTCAACAGTAGTGGATCGCTTGTCAACAAGCACTGCTGGAGGATTTGTATTGGTGAACACTGTAATGGTTGCCGTGCGTGCCATGGTCATGCAAAATCGACTTGCCCTTGATATATTATTGGCAAAAGACGGTGGAGTCTGTGGAATGCTGAAAGTTCAACATTGTTGTACTTACATTCCAGACGAAAGTAAAGATTTGAAAATTTATATTAAAAATATAACTGAACTGCATGACGAAATTGCACCACTGGAGGTTGAAGGTGTTTGGGAAAAAATTGGAAAGAAAATATCAGCTTTCTTAATAAATTTAGGTAGTATATTTTTAGGTAGAATTTTATTTCCATTAACCTGTGTGATTTTCATAGTATTAATAATAAGATTAGTGTGTATCTGTCGAAAAAAGAATAAAAGTCAGAAAATTTAAGGAGAAAAGATAAGAAACAAGAGAGAGACTTTGAAGAAATAGAATTAGAGGAAGTTAAGGAGAGTATGTATAAGTCAGCGAAAAGAGAAGAGACAGGGGAAACTGAGTTATGAATAAAAGCAAGTAATCACTTTGAAACTCCATAAAAGGAATAAAAAATGTTGATGGTGTGGTGATATAATCACCAAAGGGGGGATTGATGGAGCTGGTAGTACAAAATGTTGTATACCCCCCCATTTCTGCTTGTTAATACTAATTAGAATAATCTATTAATTGTAATAATATTAATGCGTTTTGAGTGATACTTAATCAACCATACTAATGTATGAATTACACATGGGATTTGCATTTTGCATGGCTAAAATAATTTGTAAACTAATATACGTACGCATACTAATACTAGAAAAATAGAATATTGCATGATATATGTTGCTTTTGTGACGTAATTGTAAGTTGCACCAGATGACATCATTGGGTGAATATAAACGCTTTAAATGTCGCTATTATGCTAGATAATTACATACACATAGGGGAATTAGTGAGGGTTAAACATTTTATTCGTTATTTCCATGTTTTAATTGCTTTTTGTGTTTGTTTCGCTTAAGTTGACCGATTGGACCTAAGACAAAATGGCCGACCGACACACGCAACGAGACAGCTACCATTCCACGAGGTTTCAGACCGAGTGCGCATGTCCCAAGCTCCTGTACCAGTGGCCTCAAGATGACCTACACTCTATGTACCCGAACAAGGTCACGACTGGACTTCTGCCAAGAGCTTTGACAATGGACAATTTTAATAACCGGATGGATCATGCCTGACGGTGTGACATCATAGACTTTGGGAAACCGAAACAGACGATCTTATCAGAAGATCCCAAGCTAAGCAAATGTTACAGTTGCGCAGAACCTTTTCTTTTTTTCCTGACGTTATGCTGACGGAGAGGACGGTGACACTGCAGGACAGCTGTTTTCCCTGAATCTTTGACGGACTGAATTGCTGCCCAATTTCCTGATAAACTACAGATTTCCGAACATTCTATGGGCATTGATCGATATTTGCACGTTTCTGGTCCATGACTTGAACTTTGGGACTGTAGCGTGCTGACGACTAAAGCTGCTGACTTAGAGGACGAACGATAGCCGGAATAGGTAAATATAATATTCTGTGATTTGTGTGATAATTAATTAATTTACTAGATGGAACTAAATTCTTGCATTAATTAGATAAACAATATAATGGATTAACAAGCAAATGTGTTGGGTTATTTATTGAAAGGGAATAGATTAAGATTTGAATGTAAATTAAAGAGGATTAAAATCATTTCTCCAACTCAACTAATTTGATCTATCGACCAAGTGGAAGGAATATCTCGAGGTTCAGGTTTAAGATGTGCTGGACTAAGGATATTTAGTGTATGGTTATGTAAATAAATTTCCTTTAGGTGATAAGGTATTCCTTTCATGTCAGTGTTTGGAACACTCATCTCTCCCGTAAGAGCAGATCAAGGATGAATGAAGTGTGAGAGTTGGTGTTATGGGCCCCACCAATGAATGCATTGAGTGAATGTGTTAGTGTGATATTTGGTCTGTGACGAAGGGAGGATTTGAAATTCCGCGCTGTATCACCTCCACATCTGAATCTTCGATACCTGAACTACAAGTAAGCTCAACATCACCACTTGACGATGTTGAATCACAAGCAACAGTAGTATGTTTAATTTTTTGCACCCTTTTTGCGATCTCCTTCGCCTTTGTAGCGATTCCTTTCAGAACCTTACGTTCTTTCCCTTTTTTTAATGACTCAATCATTTTCCTTTTTTGTGCTTTCTTACTCCCTTGATTAGAACCTCCTGCAACCACATCAATCTCCTCAGTGGTCCAGAAATTCTCATCTTCCCCTGATCTTTGTCTTCTTAACATACCTTTCTCCATGGTATTCTCTCTTTTTTTATCTATTGAACCCGACATCTCCCCAAACATTTTTTCCATGTAGCTCTTCATTCTCTCCTCAAAGTTTCCTTCAACATTTTTTTTTAATGACTTTCCAACAAAACCAAATTATAGATTTCCTCTAAAAACCTTCCAACAAACTAGTTCATAAATCCTTTATATACCACTTTCCTTTTTTCTAACACTAACCTTAATTTTCAAATTCTTTCCCTTAGCTGCTCACTTCAATTCAAATACACGACCTCCTGCTGAACTTTCCACCGAAGTCTGTCAGAAACTGACTCGCGTTCTGACAGACTTCGTATTTCTTTTCCCAAAATATGTCCTCTTCAATGCCCCCTTAACATAATAAAGCTATTCCCAATCATCAAAAATGGCCGCCGTACGCACGCCAATCAATCAATCAATCATGGTATTTGTAAAGCGCGCTACTCACCCGTGAGGGTCTCAAGGCGCTGAGAGGGGGGGGGAGTTTGGCTACTGCTCGAAGAGCCAGGTCTTGAGGAGTCTTCTGAAGGCAAGTAGGTCTTCGGTCTGCCGTAGGTGGGTAGGTAGGGTGTTCCAGGTCTTGGCGGCGAGGTAGGAGAAGGATCTGCTCCCGGAGGTTGTTCGTTGGAGGCGGGGGACAGCGGCGAGTGCGAGGCTGGCGGAGGGGAGCTGGCGGGTGGGGGTGTGGAAGCTGAGTCTGCTGTTCAGGTAGGCTGGTCCGGTGTTGTGGAGTGCTTTGTGTGCGTGGGTGAGGAGTTTGAAGGTGATCCTCTTGTCGACGGGGAGCCAGTGTAGGTTTGTTAGCTGGGGGGTGATGTGGCTGCAGTGGGGGACGTTGACGATCAGTCGGGCGGAGGCATTTTGGATGCGCTGTAGTCGTCGTAGGTGTTTGGCTGGGATTCCAGCGTAGAGTGCGTTGCCGTAGTTCAGCCTGCTGCTGATGAGGGCCTGTGTCACAGTTCTTCTTGTTTCGGTCGGGATCCACTTGTAGATCCTGCGAAGCGTGTGGAGGGTGTTGTAGCAGGAGGAAGAGACGGCGTTGACCTGTTTGGACATGGAGAGGGAGGAGTCGAGTATGAATCCTAGATTGCGTGCGTGGTCGGTGGGTGTCGGTGCTGTCCCGAGAGTGGTCGGCCACCAGGAGTCGTCCCAGGCCGAGGGGTTGGGTCCGAGGATGAGGACCTCCGTCTTGTCCGAGTTCAGTTTCAGCCGGCTGCTCCTCATCCAGTCGGCGATGGCCTTCATTCCGTCGTGGATGTTGGTTTTGGCGGTGCGAGGGTCCTTGGTGAGGGAGAGGATGAGCTGAGTGTCGTCGGCGTAGGAGATGATGTTGAGGTTGTGGTGGCGGGCCACTTGTGCGAGGGGGGCCATGTAGATGTTGAACAGCGTTGGGCTGAGGGAGGAGCCCTGGGGGATGCCGCACATGATGTCGGAGGCTTTGGATCAGAAGGGTGGGAGGCAGACACTCTGGGATCTGCCGGGGAGGAAGGAAGTGGCCCAGTCGAGGGCCTTCTCTTGGATACCGGCTTCTTGGAGACGTGTTTTTAGAGTGCGATGGCAGACCGTGTCAAAGGCGGCCGAGAGGCCCAGGAGGATGAGGGCTGATGTTTCACCGTTGTCTAATTGGCGCCTGATGTCTTCTGTGGCGGCGATGAGGGCAGTCTCGGTGCTGTGGTTTCGTCTGAATCCGGATTGGGACGGGTCCAGCATGTTGTTGTCTTCGAGGTGGCGGGTCAGTTGCATGTTGACGATTTTCTCGATGACCTTCACCAGGAATGGGAGCAGGGAGATGGGCCGGAAGTTCTTGAGGTCCTTGGGGTCCGCCTTGGGCTGCTTGAGGAGGGCATTGATTTCGGCGTGCTTCCAGCTTTCCGGGAATGTCGCTGTTTCAATGGAGATGTTGATGACCTTCTGTAGTTGGGGGGCGATGGCTGCGTCTGCCTTGTTGAATATGTGGTGTGGGCACGGGTCTGTCGGAGATCCTGAGTGGATGGAGTTCATGACCTTGCGTGTCTCGTCGTCGCTGACGTTGGACCAGGAGGTAAATCGGTTGGCGTTGTTGGTGTTCGGAGGAGGGCTGGAGTCTGGCGTGGTCGGGTCGGTCGTGGTGTTGAAACTGTCGTGGATGTCAGCGATCTTGCAGGGGAAGAAGATGGCCAGTGAGTCGCACAGTTCCTGTGAGGGCTGGATGTCATTGGTGTTGGCGCTGGGGTTGGATAGTTATTTAACGATGCAGAAGAGCTCTTTGCTGTCGTGTGCGTTGTTTTCCAGGCGGTCCTTGAAGGAGGACCTCTTGGCTGATCTGATGAGGTGGTGGTGTCTGCGGGTGGCGTCCTTGTGGGCTGCGTGGTTGTCCGGTGTACGTTCGTGGAGCCATTTGTTCTCCAGTTTCCGGCATGTGGGCTTGGAGGCCAGGAGCTCGCCGGTGAACCAGGTGGCTCTCTTGCTGACGTGGCTGTTGGAGGGTTTCTTCAGTGGGGCGAGGGTGTTGGCACAGTCGTCGATCCACTGTCTGAGGTTGCGGGCTGCGGCGTCTTGGTTGGTGGGGTCGGTGGGTGGGTTCTGGGAGAGGGTGGTGAGCAGCTGGTCTTCGATGACTTTGCTCCAGCCACGGCGAGGCAGCTGTTGGGTGCGGTGGTGCGTGGTTGGTTTTTTGAAGGTGAAGTGAATTCAGCGGTGGTCGGTCCAGTGGGATTCGGTGGTGTGGTTGAAGGTGACGTGGGTGCTTGTGGAGAAGACAGCGTCCAGCGTGTGGCCGGCGGCGTGGGTGGGTGCAGTGACGAGTTATCTGAGGCCGAGGTTGGCGAGGTTGCCGATCAGCATGGTGGAGTTGACGTCGTTGTTGTTCTCAAGGTGGAAGTTTAGGTCCCCGAGGAGGATGTAGTCCGTGGAGGTGAGTGCGTGGGTGCTGGCAAGGTCAGCGATGGAGTCGCTGAACTGGGCCCGGGGTCCGTGGGGTCTGTAGATGAGCGTTCCTCTGAGGGTGGTGTTGGGGTCGGTGTGGATCCGGAAGTGCAGGTGTTCGGCGGCGTTGAGGGTGTCGTCTGCGTGGGTGGTGACCTTGAGGGTGGACTTGTGGACGATGGCAATTCCTCCTCCGATGCCGTTAGCGCGGTCCCTGCGGTTGATCTTGCAGCCGTCTGGGATGGCAATGGCGATGTCTGGTGCAGAGGAGTCGTTCCACCACGTCTCGGTCAGGAAGGCTACGTCCGGGGCAGTGGCGTCGAGCAGGTCCCAGAGCTCGATGGCGTGTCTGCGTGCAGAGCGGGTGTTGAGGAGTATGCAGCGGAGGTGGTTGGGTCTGGTCCTTGATGGTTTGGTGGTTCTGTAGCAGGTGAAGCTGCAGCTGCGGCAGGTAAAGGGTCCGTGGGTGCGTTTTGGGGTGGCCTGGTTGCAGCGTTGGTCTCGGCCGGTGTTGAGAGCGTGGAGAGAGTCGGCGTCGTAGCTGAGGCTGGGTATGGTGCAGTGGGGTGCGCGGGGTCCAGGGTTTCTGGCGCAGGGCGCAGTCCAGGTGCGGACGGATGCAGACGGGCTTGCCTCTGGCGTGCCAGCGGCGCGCCCGCTGCGCGGCCACGCAGCGTCCTGCATTAAGAAGGGGTGGAGGGAAGGAGGAGCAGCTGGGCGCCGGGTGGTGGGAAGCGAATGGGAGAGGAGGGGGCGGGGACGCAGGGGACGCAGCGGCGGGAAAGGAATGCGGGGAGCACAGCAGAAAGGAAACAGGCAACAAATACCATAAAAATATGGGAAACAGTCACCAAAGCAGCGCACAGAGAAAACAGGCAACAGATATAATACTAATACGGAAAACAGTCACTAAAGCAGTGCACAGAGAAAACAGGCAACAAATACAATACAAATACGGGAAACAGGCAGCAGATCAGACCGAATACTTACCGCCCACCACTGGGCCACCAGAGATGAGGCGCAGGCGGGAGCCTGCGGGTGAAGGAGAGCCTCGAACTCCCAGCAGCAGCAAGGGGCAGCAGCCAGAGGACACAGCACCAGCAGGGAACGCTGGGGCGGTGGGGGGAGCGTCCTGGCCTGAGAGCAGGTCAAGGTTTGCACCCTCGCCGCGCAGCGTCCTGCATTAAGAAGGGGTGGAGGGAGGGAGGAGCAGCTGGGAGGCGGGTTGCGGGAAGCGAATGGGAGAGGAGGGGGGCGGGGCCGCAGGGGACGCAGCGGCGGGAAAGGAATGCGGGGAGCACAGCAGAAAGGAAACAGGCAACAAATACAGGCAACAAATACAATAAAAATACGGGAAGCAGTCACTAAAGCTGCGCACAGAGAAAACAGGCAACAGGTATAACACAAATACAGGAAACAGTCACTAAGGCAGCGCACAGAGAAAACAGGCACCAAATACAATACAAATACGGGAAACAGGCAGCAGATCAGACCGAATACTTACCGCCCACCACTGGGCCACCAGGGATGAGGCGCAGGCGGGAGCCTGCGGGTGGAGGAGGGCCTCGAACTCCCAGCAGCAGCGAGGGGCAGCAGCCAGAGGACACAGCACCAGCAGGGAACGCTGGGGCGGTGGGGGGAGCGTCCTGGCCTGAGACCAGGTCAAGTTTTCCTTCTCTATGCTGCGTGCGCCTTCCTCGCGCTAGAGAGTCGAACGCCTCGAGACACAAACTCCATCTACACTCGAGGATCGAACACTCGTTGCCTCGCGCTTGGCCACAAACGTCCAGTCGCGTTGCCAAGGTAACTCAAACAAGCCCAAAAACGCTATTTTCCATACCTGCCAAACTTCCTAATACTTATGCCAAACCATACTTTCCTTTATTTCAAAACTCATACCCTCTAAATATGCTCGCAACAGCATACGACGCTAAAGCAGTCAAATCTTCACACAATCCTCGTGCAACAAATCTAAATGATACAGTTATGTATTCTAATTAATTCAATATTAGCTTAATAAATATACCCTTTTAAATAAATTATACAATATTTCTAGACTAATTAATCTTATACAAGGGGACAAAAGTGTGACTTATCTGATCACTGAGCAGCAACAAAAGAGGAAGATGGCTGCCAGTTCTACATGCATGTTCAGTGTTCTAGAAGCTGAAAGTGTTCTGATTCTATTGCTTGTTTGTTGCTGCTGTCTGGGGAGCAATAAAAGGGATGATGCATAATATTGGCCTCCGGGCCTTGATGTAAAATCAAAATACGGGATGAAATCTGACCTTTAACAGCCCAGCAGGAATAACTCAACACTCACTGCTGCACTTTGGTCCAGCGAAAGTAGGGTTGGATAGCACCTTTACAATATACCAGAATGCAGTACCAGGGATCATCACTGGGCGTCTCTAATCAAGTCAGCCAGGCACCACACTGCATACACAGCAGGGGTGCAGTACCATGGTATGTCACTAGGGGTCCCTCATCAAGGCAACCAGGCACCTCTTTGAATAGACACCAGGGGTGCAATACCACGGGTCGTCACTGGGGCGACCCTAATCACAATCAGCCAGGCACCACACTGTAACATACATGGGGGGGCGGAGGGGGTGTTGCAGGTTGGAGACTGCTACTACAGGTCCTAGTCCAGTCAGACTCCACGCTGTATGTGGACAGCCTATGGCTGCAGCAAGATAAAAAGGTTAGTAAAATGGGCGTGCCTGTTTTATTTATTGCTTTGCCTTAAGCTACGCTCTTCAGACGGTTTACCAGCAATCAGGGCGAGAGAACCGGAAAGAACATCCGCCTGCCCACAATGCATTGCAAATACATACACGACCGAAACTCAAAACAATAATGCACTTCTTGTTAACTAGAGTTTATTCTAGTAGTTTTCTGCACAACGTGTACGTGCTTTTTCTCTCCAACTTTCGGTTTACATACCGGACAGTTTGCCGCTCTAACATTCATAGATGTCTAAATTATAAAGGAATCAAGGAGAAACTGAGTGTTTTATATATTGTTTAGAAATTGTTTTTTCGTTCTTTGGAGTCAGCCGCACTTCGTGTGGTGGCTGATGACAAGTTACGAAATTTTTGGAAGATCTTTGCCAAAGCGAAGATCTCAAAATAATGTATTAACGTAAATGAAATTGTGCATTATCACACAGGGATGTATGAATCATTGTTTACGTAACGCTTGGTTACCCGCGCTATATGCAGAACCAAATATATGTTAAACTTTAGTGTACATTGAACTGGTTTAAATGCTTTTTGTTTAAGAGCCGTTATCTTAAAAGTTGGTTGTCATAAATGCACTTGAACCATCAATGATTATTTTACAATCAGGCTGTCGTAGATTATCTTTTTTTTTTTTTAAATATATTTTAATTAAAAATAATTGTATAATATATAACGTGTAATAAGCCTCGCTTTATTGTTGCAGGCTAGTAGCCCAAACTGGCCGTGTTGGTTGCGGTACATATCTGGTTTACTTATGTTCGGGTGTTCCCCCTTTCCACTGTCACAGTAGGAGGAAGGGAAAGGGTGAAAGGGGGCGGGAAAGAAAATAAGGTAGAGAGAGAGGTAGCATACAGGAAGTTTTACTATTTTTCTCGTTTATTTCTTGATCCCACGGTGCTATACTTGAGCTACGAATGGTTTGTTACGAAGGGCCTATTCACGGCGGGTCGTAAGGGTTAACCATCAAAGACTTTCTTACAATCAGGTTGTCGTAGACGCACTTTAACCATCAAAGACTTTCTTACAAGCAAACGCAGGCACCCTTGCACCATAGTTCAAGGGTGTCTGCGTTGCAGGGGAAGATTGTTTGGGGCTCATTTACGAAAACTGCCGCATTGCTGCGGGAAAACAGGGGTGCAACAGTTTTCACTGCGCCCTCCTTGAGACACGAAGGATGTGCTGTATTTTATGTACGGCGCTTCATGTCTGAAGGAGTTACAGATACGTCAGTATTTCTAATGTATTTGTAGGCCCAGTAATGACACATTGCTAGAGTGTCTCGCAAAAGTGATGCCACTGATGCAGTGGCATAACTTCTACGCTGCCTTTTACGAGGGGATGCCCACCCTGCATACATTATACCTGGCGCAGTTATAATGTAGCATAGGGCTTTACAAGGTGACGCATCTACTTAGACTTTAAATAGGGTGCAACATGGCATATTTTTTACACCACTGGTGTGTCACAAAAAGTGATGCAACTGTGGCACAATCGTGTCGCAAGTCCTCATAAATAAGGCCCTTCCTGCACATAAACAATCTTTAAATGACGTTTTCTAATTTCTATATGTGCTGCCTAATGCAGCACACATAGAAGAGGCAAAACAATTTTTTTTTTTTTTAAATGAGTGGTTATGTGGAGGAAGGGACACCTTCCTGCACATAAACAGTCAATGACATTTTGCTGTTTCTATGTCTGCTGAACAACGTAGCACAAATGGAAACAGCAAAAACGAGGAGAAATTAAAAATTTCTCTGTTCGTTACTCCAGGGTAAGACCAGGTTTTCCCTCGTCTTAATTTTTGCGTAGTCCCATATTTACGCCACCCTTGTAAATATGGGGCAGTGTCAAAATCAATGGATGTTGCGATTGTGCCTCCCTTACGTCTTCCCTGGGGAGGCGTACGTTTTTGGCACTGCCTCAGACTTACGATTTCTCGCAAATCTGGGGAAGTGAGAAAAAGTCATGGATGTTGTTGGGAGCGCCCTCAGCAACACCCATGGAATGCCCCTTTCACGCAGTTTGGTGCGTGAAAGGGGCATATATTTATAAGGCCATGGAAAGTTACGTAACGTTGCTTTATGTTGCCTTATAAATATGCCAGTGGCACACTCCTGCACAAAAACACTCACAAGAGGTGTTTTCCTACTTCTATGTGTGCCTCAGAATGCAGCACACATCGAAAAAGGAAAAACGAAGAGAAATAAAGATATTTCTCCTCGTTGTGCCTCCAGGCGGAATAAAGTGCAGATAGTTGGAATACCTGAAGGGAGAGAGGGATTGCAACCAACCCAATATATCAAACATGTCTCTTGTCCTGGGAGCCGAATGAGTACGTGTCTCAGTGCTTTATAGTGGAGAGAGCCCACAATCCCAGACAGCAAGACTCCCCACCCAGGGTCTACCATGATCTTTACTGACTACATTATAAAAACTCTTTTGTGGCCTGAATAGCGGAGCGCCCTTACCTGGGATTCATTGCTGGGGAAACCGGGCTGCTGGACAGTCTTGTGTGTTGGACGCTTTTCCTCCCGCTGCCACTGCTGTTGGTGTTCGCAGCGGTCGCCGAGCGGAGGGAAAGGACTTCGCTGCCCAGAATTCCCCCAGTGGTACCGCCCCCAAACACTCCCACTTCCGCGCCCGGAGGCGCCAAATACGAAAGGCTCCCTCCGCGTCGCGGGACGCGCGCGGGCGGAGCCGGGCTAAGCCCGGGCAAAGGGTGGGCCCGTTTGAGCCCGTTCGAGCACAAGAGAGACCGGACCGGGATCACCCTCTGTCATTTACCGTGGAATAAAGGTACTTTTGTGGGAAATTTAAGAACCTTGCGAGCCATCTAATTGTTTCGAGTCAAACAGCATGTCGGTCCTTGGAAACACGAGTAATACCATAACAAGGGCGAAAACGCTAACTGGTACCCTGGACAATTTCATAGTCAGAGCGAACTCGGTAATTGATCAAGGCATAATACTCATGGAGCGACGGGTGTCGCAGGATTTGGCCATGGCGAGAAGATCTTCAATGGGCCATTTTGCGACCGTACGAACACCTGAACGCATTTAGAATGGTAATCCCTTAGATATTCAAGCCCCTATTTACCACCCACAAACCGGAGTAAATGTACCTACAAATAGTACACAATGATAACAACAATGGAGGTTGTTCAAACGCCAACAGGAAAAAACTCCCCGGAGATATGTAATACTAGAAAACTAAGAGATAGGCGCGAGGGTGCTATCCCAAAAATAAAGAATATAATTAGGCCAAAAAATAGGAATAGGCAATTAAAGGCTGTCAAAGGCATAGGAAAGCGCGATACCATATCCAAATCAAAGGATGAAATTAGTAAGAAGACATTGACCAGGCACAGTATCCATCTCCTGGAAAATCCACCCCAAGACCTAAATAATGGGGGTGTTGATATCATAATAGATATGGATAGGATCGAGGCAGAGGCGGAAGAAAATCCCTTATTACAAAATCTGAGAGCTCTGCTAAAAGCTTCCTTAGAACCCCTAGAATTAAGACTGGCACGAATTGAGAATCGGCTCTCGCAGTTAGAACAGTCAAATAGGGGCTTAACAGACGAAATTAAAGAAAATTATCAACGCACAGCCAATGCCCAAGGGAAAAAATTACAAAAAGAAAAAAACATCATCCCACCTGCCCTGATATCGATTGTTGATACCTCACTTGCACCTATACCAACAATCCCGATAACCTCCACAAGAACTTGCTCACAACTCCTAGAAAAACCCATCTCAGCCAGTGTCCCCCAAAATTAGCTAAGTGAACCATCTATTGTAGGGGTGCCTCAGGCGGGTCTCTGTTTAAACTTACCACCAGAAACTGGCCCATACGTGGTTGTATTGACCGGTGTTCCAGAATTAGATAGCTCCAGCCATGAATCATATATGTCCCTGAAACATAAGGTAACACACTGGCTTAATACAAACCGAACACTCCCCCGATATAACACAAGTGAAATACTGATGGTGCGGAGAATTTCGTGGGTGGGGCACAGCCCAAAAACAATCCGGGGCGACTGCGTGGTGGTAAACTTTAAAGATCCCCGCACAGTTGAATATATCTGCTCATGGGGAAATGAACACACGGGTTCATCTATAGAAACTAGATTGCTTTCTTACTTCTATCCTAAAACTAATTTAGTTGAGCCTGATGGCAAGTGGATATGGGTGAAGAAATCAATGCATGAGGGATGGGAAAATAGAGGTCAACTACCAATAACTAAGTGGAAGGAGATACCCACCCAAAATAGATTCAGCTGCCTGGACCTGGTGGACTGACTACCCTCAAGTAGAGCAATCAGAATAACCAGTAAGGGGTATGATCAAAGAAATTTCTCAAATGGTAATTATCTGAATGCCAAAAGTGAGAGGAAGTTTGACAGCCAGGAAGGTTTAATAATCACGCACATTACAGCAGACTTAGCGGACCTAGGACAAATCTGTGAAGACGATAAGCTTAGGACTGACACCTCATGTAATTTAGATGATGAGATGCCAAACTGAATGAGACCAGAAAGTTGCTAATGGAAAGATAATAAAATACGGAAAAAGACAAAAACTGATAGAACCAAGTAGGTGCTTAGACAAACTAGTTGTGAAGTAGAAGAGGCTAAGTCAAAAGACACTGTCCATTTTAACAAAAATGGCAAACACAGATAGTAGAATGGGTAGATGTATATTTTTGAGAAGATGGTGTAAAATGTGTTGTTGTTGTACAGGATTACTAATTCTTCTGTGGAGCATACTTGCTCTCCTGATCTGATTTAAGGTTACTATAGATACAATAGAAGGACATAGTGAAAACAAAACTAATATAGAAAAGATTCAAAAGGTAGTTCTGACTAGAATAGATAAAAACTATTTACATAAAGACAGGTCTATAACCGATTTTTCTAATAATGTGTTTTCGAAATTGTTGTATGAATATGTAAAGACAATGGACGTAAGGGACTGCTACGTTTGTATGCAGTTACCTGCTTCTGTATCGGAGGGAGTGACTTATCACCACCTTCCAGTAACTTATGGAATAACATGTAGTGTAATAGCTAGTTTATTTTATCAAACAGGGAAATTAGAGTATTATTTTTCAGATGTAGATTATATATATTTTCACAAGTACCATCAATTAACAAGCTAAACACGGTAAAACCTTCAAAGGTATTAAAAGGTGAATTTTTCTTAGAGACTAAAGAACTAACATTAGAATATATATTTAAAAACAATTTGACTTGCATTTTAAAGAAAGAGGAAAAGACATTTTTAGATATGGTTAAAGAAAGGAGACTGAAAATGCAAAGAAAGGCATATAAAGGAAAGGTGGAGAAGACAGTCTGGGATGTAGAAAAGGAAAAACACTTGAAAGGTGAAGCTAGTCCAACTATGGCTTTAGATTGGCCTCAGAAAGGGAAATTGTGTATTAGAAGGAATCAAACTGCATATGATAATTATTTTGTAGGTAATAGTGAGTGCCATGATACATACCGAATCATGGGTGGATGGGGATTTAATGGTGGAAAAGATCCAGTTTTTCCTGGGTTATATTTCATTTGCGGGAACAGGGCATATTATCGTTTGCCAGACCATTGGTATGGCACATGTTATGTAGGTCTGGTTTTTCCAAAGATTTTTTATATGGATAGAGGAGAAGATGGTGTACATAGTTTAGGTAGTTATTTAGCACATAGTAAGAGAGAATCTTGGTCAGAAATTGTGGGTGACATCTTTGGAGCATTGATACCAGCAGTGGGAATATATCTCAATGCAAACAAAATTAGAAGGCTTTCAACAGTAGTGGATCGCTTGTCAACAAGCACTGCTGGAGGATTTTTATTGGTGAACACTGTAATGGTTGCCGTGCGTGCCATGGTCATGCAAAATCGACTTCCCCTTGATATATTATTGGAAAAAGAGGGTGGAGTCTGTGGAATGCTGAAAGTTCAACATTGTTGTACTTACATTCCAGACGAAAGTAAAGATTTGAAAATTTATATTAAAAATATAACTGAACTGCATGACGAAATTGCACCACTGGAGGTTGAAGGTATTTGGGAAAAATTGGAAAGAAAATATCAGCTTTCTTAATAAATTTAGGTAGTATATTTTTAGGTAAAATTTTATTTGCATTAACCTGTGTGATTTTCATAGTATTAATAATAAGATTAGTGTGTATCTGTCGAAAAAATAATAAAAGTCAGAAAATTTAAGGAGAAAAGATAAGAAACAAGAGAGAGAATTTGAAGAAATAGAATTGGAGGAAGTTAAGGAGAGTATGTATCAGCGAAAAGAGAAGAGACAGGGGAAACTGAGTTATGAATAAAAGCAAGAAATCACTTTGAAACTCCATAAAAGAAATACAAAATTTTGATGGTGTGGTGATATAATCACCAAAGGGGGGATTGATGGAGCGGGTAGTACAACATTTTGTATACCCCCCCCATTTCTGCATGTTCATACTAATTAGAATAATCTATTAATTGTAATAATAATAATGCATTTTGAGTGATACTTAATCAACCATACTAATGTATGAATTACACATGGGATTTGCATTTTGCATGGCTAAAATAATTTGTAAACTAATATATGTACGCATACTAATACTAGAAAAATAGAATATTGCATGATATATGTTGCTTTTGTGACGTAATTGTAAGTTGCACCAGATGACATTATTGGGTGAATATAAACGCTTTAAATGTCGCTATTATGCTAGATAATTACATACACATAGGGGAATTAGTGAAGGTTAAACATTTTATTCGTTATTTCCATGTTTTAATTGCTTTTTGTGTTTGTTTTGCTTAAGTTGACCGATTGGGCCTAAGACAAAATGGCCGACCGACACACGCGACGAGACAGCTACCATTCCACGAGGTTTCAGACCTAGTGCCCATGTCCCAAGCTCCTGTACCAGTGGCCTCAAGATGACCTACACTCTATGTACCCGAACAAGGTCACGACTGGACTTCTGCCAAGAGCTTTGACAATGGACAATTTTAATAACCGGATGGATCATGCCTGACGGTGTGACATCATAGACTTTGGGAAACCGAAACAGACGATCTTAACCAACCAATCAGAAGATCCCAAACTAAGCAAATGTTACATTTTGACGTTAATTTTATTATAAATGATGGTAGAGTAGTGAGTTGCGCAGAACCTTTTCTTTTTGTCCTGACGTAATGCTGACGGAGAGGACAGTGACACTGCAGGACAGCTGTTTTCCCTGAATCTTTGACGGACTGAATTGCTGCCCAATTTCCTGATGAACTACAGATTGCCGAACATTCTATGGGCATTGATCGATATTTGCACGTTTCTGGTCCATGACTTGAACTTTGGGACTGTAGCATGCTGACGACTAAAGCTGCTGACTTAGAGGACGAACGATAGCCGGAATAGGTAAATATAATGTTCTGTGATGTGTGTGATAATTAATAAATTTACTAGATGGAACTAAATTCTGGCATTAATTAGATAAACAATATAATGGATTAACAAGCCAATGTGTTGGGTTGTTTATTGAAAGGGAATAGATTAAGATTTGAATGTAAATTAAAGAGGATTAAAATCACTTCTCCAACTCAACTAATTTGATCTATCGACCAAGTGGAAGGAATATCTCGTGGTTCAGGTTTAAGATGTGCTGGACTAAGGATATTTAGTGTATGGTTATGTAAATAAATTTCTTTTAGGTGATAAGGTATTCCTTTCATGTCAGTGTTTGGAACACTCATCTCTCCCGTAAGAGCAGATCAAGGATGAATGAAGTGTGAGTGTTGGTGTTATGGGCCCCACCAATGAATGCATTGAGTGAATGTGTTAGTGTGATATTTGGTCTGTGACGAAGGGAGGATTTGAAATTCCATGCTGTGTCACCTCCACATCTGAATCTTCGATACCTGAACTACAAGTAAGCTCAACATCACCACTTGACGATGTTGAATCACAAGCAACAGTAGTATGTTTAATTTTTTGCACCCTTTTTGTGCTCTCCTTCGCCTTTGTAGCGATTCCTTTCAGAACCTTACGTTCTTTCCCTTTTTTTAATGACTCAATCATTTTCCTTTTTTGTGCTTTCTTACTCCCTTGATTAGAACCTCCTGCAACCACATCAATCTCCTCAGTGGTCCAGAAATTCTCATCTTCCCCTGATCTTTGTCTTCTTAACATACCTTTCTCCATGGTATTCTCTCTTTTTTTATCTATTGAAGCCGACATCTCCCCAAACATTTTTTCCATGTAGCTCTTCATTCTCTCCTCAAAGTTTCCTTCAACACCTTCCATTTTTTTTAATGACTTTCCAACAAAACCAAATTATAGAATTCCTCTGAAAACCTTCCAACAAACTAGTTCATAAATCCTTTATATACCACTTTCCTTTTTTCTAACCCTAACCTTAATTTTCAAATTCTTTCCCTTAGCTGCTCACTTCAATTCAAATACACGACCTCCTGCTGAACTTTCGACCGAAGTCTGTCAGAAACTGACTCGCGTTCTGACAGATTTCGTATTTCTTTTCCCAAAATATGTCCTCTTGGATGCCCCCTTAACATATAAAGCTATTCCCAATCATCAAAAATGGCCGCCGTACGCACGCCAATCAATCAATCAATCATGCTATTTGTAAAGCGCGCTACTCACCCGTGAGGGTCTCAAGGCGCTGAGAGGGGGGGGGAGTTTTGCTACTGCTCGAAGAGCCAGGTCTTGAGGAGTCTTCTGAAGGCAAGTAGGTCTTCGGTCTGCCGTAGGTGGGTAGGTAGGGTGTTCCAGGTCTTGGCGGCGAGGTAGGAGAAGGATCTGCTCCCGGAGGTTGTTCGTTGGAGGCGGGGGACAGCGGCGAGTGCGAGGCTGGCGGAGGGTAGCTGGCGGGTGGGGGTGTGGAGGGTGAATCTGCTGTTCAGGTAGGCTGGTCCGGTGTTGTGGAGTGCTTTGTGTGCGTGGGTGAGGAGTTTGAAGGCGATCCTCTTGTCGACGGGGAGCCAGTGTAGGTTTGTCAGCTGGGGGTGATGTGGCTGCGGCGGGGGACGTTGACGATCAGTCGGGCGGAGGCATTTTGGATGCGCTGTAGTCGTCGTAGGTGTTTGGCTGGGATTCCGGCGTAGAGTGCGTTGCCGTAGTTCAGCCTGCTGCTGATGAGGGCCTGTGTCACAGTTCTCCTTGTTTCGGTCGGGATCCACTTGTAGATCCTGCGAAGCGTGTGGAGGGTGTTGTAGCAGGAGGAAGAGACGGCGTTGACCTGTTTGGACATGGAGAGGGAGGAGTCGAGTATGAATCCTAGATTGCGTGCGTGGTCGGTGGGTGTCGGTGCTGTCCCGAGAGTGGTCGGCCACCAGGAGTCGTCCCAGGCCGAGGGGTTGGGTCCGAGGATGAGGACCTCGTTCTTGTCCGAGTTCAGTTTCAGCCGGCTGCACCTCATCCAGTCGGCGATGGCCTTCATTCTGTCGTGGATGTTGGTTTTGGCGGTGCGAGGGTCCTTGGTGAGGGAGAGGATGAGCTGAGTGTCATCGGCGTAGGAGATGATGTTGAGGTTGTGGTGGCGGGCCACTTGTGCGAGGGGGGCCATGTAGATGTTGAACAGCGTTGGGCTGAGGGAGGAGCCCTGGGGGATGCCGCAGATGATGTCAGAGGCTTTGGATCGGAAGGGTGGGAGGCAGACGCTCTGGGATCTGCCGGGGAGGAAGGAAGTGGCCCAGTCGAGGGCCTTCTCTTGGATACCGGCTTCTTGGAGGCGTGTTTTTAGAGTGCGATGTCAGACCGTGTCGAAGGCGGCCGAGAGGCCCAGGAGGATGAGGGCTGATGTTTCGCCGTTCTCTAATTGGCGCCTGATGTCTTCTGTGGCAGCGATGAGGGCAGTCTCGGTGCTGTGGTTTCGTCTGAATCCGGATTGGGACGGGTCAAGTATGTTGTTGTCTTCGAGGTGGCGGGTCAGTTGCATGTTGACGATTTTCTCGATGACCTTCGCCGGGAACGGGAGCAGGGAGATGGGCCGGAAGTTCTTGAGGTCCTTGGGGTCCGCCTTGGGCTTCTTGAGGAGGGCATTGATTTCGGCGTGCTTCCAGCTTTCCGGGAATGTCGCTGTTTCGAAGGAGATGTTGATGACCTTTTGTAGTTGGGGGGCGATGGCTGCGTCTGCCTTGTTGAATATGTGGTGTGGGCACGGGTCTGTCGGAGATCCTGAGTGGATGGAGTTCATGACCTTGTATGTCTCGTCGTCGCTGACGTTGGACCAGGAGGTAAATCGGTTGGCGTTGTTGGTGTTCGGAGGAGGGGTGGAGTCTGGCCTGGTCGGGTCGGTCGTGGTGTTGAAACTGTCGTGGATGTCAGCGATCTTGCAGGGGAAGAAGATGGCCAGTGAGTCGCACAGTTCCTGTGAGGGCTGGATGTCATTGGTGTTGGCGCTGGGGTTGGATAGTTATTTAACGATGCGGAAGAGCTCTTAGCTGTCGTGTACGTTGTTATCCAGGCGGTCTTTGAAGGAGGACCTCTTGGCTGATCTGATGAGGTGGTGGTGTCTGCGGGTGGCGTCCTTGTGGGCTGCGTGGTTGTCCGGTGTACGTTCGTGGAGCCATTTCTTCTCCAGTTTCCGGCATGTGGGCTTGGGGGCCAGGAGCTCGCCGGTGAACCAGGTGGCTCTCTTGCTGACGTGGCTGTTGGAGGGGTTCTTCAGTGGGGCGAGGGTGTTGGCACAGTCGTCGATCCACTGTCTGAGGTTGCGGGCTGCGGGCTGCGGCGTCTGGGTTGGTGGGGTCGGTGGGTGGGTTCTGGGAGAGGGTGGTGAGCAGCTGGTCTTCGATGACTTTGCTCCAGCCACGGCGAGGCAGCTGTTGGGTGCGGTGGTGCGTGGTTGGTATTTTGAAGGTGAAGTGAATTCAGCGGTGGTCCAGTGGGATTCGGTGGTATGGTTGAAGGTGACGTGGGTGCTTGTGGAGAAGACAGCGTCCAGCGTGTGGCCGGCGGCGTGGGTGGGTGCAGTGACGAGTTATCTGAGGCCGAGGTTGGCGAGGTTGCCGATCAGCATGGTGGAGTTGACGTCGTTGTTGTTCTCAAGGTGGAAGTTCAGGTCCCCGAGGAGGATGTAGTCCGTGGAGGCGAGTGCGTGGATGCTGGCAAGGTCAGCGATGGAGTCGCTGAACTGGGCCCGGGGTCCATGGGGTCTGTAGATGAGCGTTCCTCTGAGGGTGGTGTTGGGGTCGGTGTGGATCCGGAAGTGCAGGTGTTCGGCGGCGTTGAGGGTGTCGTCTGCGTGGGTGGTGACCTTGAGGGTGGACTTGTGGACGATGGCAATTCCTCCTCCGATGCCGTTAGCGCGGTCCCTGCGGGTGATCTTGCAGCCGTCTGGGATGGCAATGGCGATGTCTGGTGCAGAGGAGTCGTTCCACCACGTCTCAGTCAGGAAGGCTACGTCCGGGGCAGTGGCGTCGAGCAGGTCCCAGAGCTCGATGGCGTGTCTGCGTGCAGAGCGGGTGTTGAGGGCGGCCTGGTTGCAGCGTTGGTCTCGGCCGGTGTTGAGAGCGTGGAGAGAGTCGGCGTCGTATCTGAGGCTGGGTATGGTGCAGTGGGGTGCGCGGGGTCCAGGGTTTCTGGCGCAGGGCGCAGTCCAGGTGCGGACGGATGCAGACGGGCTTGCCTCTGGCGCGCCAGCAGCGCGCCCGCTGCGCGGCCACGCAGCGTCCTGCATTAAGAAGGGGTGGAGGGAAGGAGGAGCAGCTGGGCGCCGGGTGGTGGGAAGCGAATGGGAGAGGAGGGGGCGGGGACGCAGGGGACGCAGCGGCGGGAAAGGAATGCGGGGAGCACAGCAGAAAGGAAACAGGCAACAAATACAGGCAACAAATACAATAAAAATATGGGAAACAGTCACTAAAGCAGCGCACAGAGAAAACAGGCAACAGATATAATACAAATACGGAAAACAGTCACTAAAGCAGCGCACAGAGAAAATAGGCAACAAATACAATACAAATACGGGAAACAGGCAGCAGATCAGACCGAATACTTACCGCCCACCACTGGGCCACCAGGGATGAGGCGCAGGCGGGAGCCTGCGGGTGGAGGAGAGCCTCGAACTCCCAGCAGCAGCAAGGGGCAGCAGCCAGAGGACACAGCACCAGCAGGGAACGCTGGGGCGGTGGGGGGAGCGTCCTGGCCTGAGACCAGGTCAAGGTCAAGTTTTCCTTCTCTATGCTGCGCACGCCTTCCTCGCACTAGAGGGTCGAACGCCTCTAGACACAAACTCCATCTGCACTCGAGGATCGAACACTCGTTGTCTCGCGCTTGGCCACTAACGTCCAGTCGCGTTGCCAAGGTAACTCAAACAAGCCCAAAAACGCTATTTTCCATACCCGCCAAACTTCCTAATACTTATGCCAAACCATACTTTCCTTTATTTCAAAACTCATACCCTCTAAATATGCTCGCAACGGCATACGACGCTAAAGCAGTCAAATCTTCACACAATCCTCGTGCAACAAATCTAAATGATACAGTTATGTATTCTAATTAATTCAATATTAGCTTAATAAATATACCCTTTTAAATAAATTATACAATATTTCTAGACTAATTAATCTTATACAAGGGGACAAAAGTGTGACTTATCTGATCACTGAGCAGCAACAAAAGAGGAAGATGGCTGCCAGTTCTACATGCATGTTCAGTGTTCTAGAAGCTGAAAGTGTTCTGATTCTATTGCTTGTTTGTTGCTGCTGTCTGGGGAGCAATAAAAGGGATGATGCATAATATTGGCCTCCGGGCCTTGATGTAAAATCAAAATACGGGATGAAATCTGACATTTAACAGCCCAGCAGGAATAACTCAACACTCACTGCTGCACTTCGGTCCAGCGAAAGTAGGGTTGGATAGCACCGTTACAATATACCAGAATGCAGTACCAGGGGTCATCACTGGGCACCGGCACAGGCACCTCTTTGAATAGACACCAGGGGTGCAATACCACGGGTCGTCACTGGGGCGACCCTAATCACAATCAGCCAGGCACCACACTGTAACATACATGGGGGGGCGGAGGGGGTGTTGCAGGGTGGAGACTGCTACTACAGGGCCTAGTCCAGTCAGACTCCACGCTGTATGTGGACAGCCTATGGCTGCAGCAAGATAAAAGGTTAGTAAAATGGGCGTGCCTGTTTTATTTATTGTTCTGCCTTAAGCGACGCTCTTCAGACGGTTTACCAGCAATCAGGGCGAGAGAACCGGAAAGAACATCCGCCTGCCCACAATGCATTGCAAATACATACACGACCAAAACTCAAAACAATAATGCACTTCTTTTTTTGTGTTTGAAAATGCTTTATTAGAGAAAAATAGAAGGAACAGCGAGATACAGATCATTCAAATAAACATAGACCATGCTACATTAAAAAAAGAAAACAATAGATCAATATTCGCAGCAAACAAAACCTAAAAAGCATTTTTATAAAATGTTTTTATAGAGAAAAAAAGGGGGGGGGGAAAGAGAGAAAAGGAGGCAAGAAGGAAGGAAGGAAAGGAAGAAAGAATAGGTAAAAGGCACTATAAAGAGAATAGGAAGGAAATCAGGCAAAAGGATATGAAGAATAGAAAAAGCAAAAAAAGCCTAGGATAGGAGATACTTAAATAGAGGAAGAAAAGTAGATGTAAATGGAAAAATAGAAGAAAGATAGAAGAAGAAGTACAGAGAAAAAGCTGTTCATGGAGGTTTAAAATTCTCAGAGGATAAAGGAGAGGTACGTTTCAGAGCCATGCGGTCAAGATAAGTTGTGAGAGGCAACCAGAATAAATCTCTATTTAGGGTAGGGGTGGAAGCAGCAGCAAAGCGCACATCAAGCCTATGATGATGACAGAGAGAGTTCCACCAACATTGTATAGAGAGTTTATTAAGGTCTTTCCAATTAAAGGATATGTGTTGAAAAGCCAGAGCCAGCATGAGATCTAATAGACCAGAGGAGTGTAAGGGTATATCTAAGGTGTCAGAAAGACTACCTAAAAAGAGAAGAGGGATAGAGTAGGGAGTAGAGATCGAGAATAGGCGAGAAACATAAGACCATACCTGACCCCAGAGAATGACAACAGAAGGGCAAAGAAAGAGTAGGTGAAAAAGATCAGCATTAGGGGAGGCACAGGTCCAACAGTTAGAATCTTTATCAGGAGAGAAGCGAGAAATAGAAACTGGAGAAAGGTACAATCTGTGGTAGAGAAAAAACATAGATTGGGTCAAGGAGGCAGAGCGAGAAATTTTTAAGGACCTGGACCAAACTTTATCCCAAAGAGCTATAGACCAGTCACAGCCCAGATCCGACTCCCAAGCACATTCCAGCTTAGATTTCAGACGATTAGGATTGGGGGAGGAGAAGAACTTATAAATAAGAGAGGCTTTGGGAAGAGAAGACAAAATCTGAAGCAGGGGGGATTGAGATATAGGAGATGATGACGGAGGGAGGGAATAATAAACATCAAGTATAAGGGCCATGAGGACAGTGAATCTGTGGAAAAAGGATTGCGGGCAGTTAAACAAAAGTCGGAATCGAGGAAATGAGCATGGAAGAAGACCATCAAAAAGTTTGTTAACCCACACCAGACCCCTTGACCTCCAGGCATTCCAGCAAATAGGGCGATTGTGCAGGAGAATAAGCGAGTTATACCAAATAGGGGAGGCTAAAAAGGATTCACGAGAAGATAGATCAGGACAGACCAATGGACGCAAAAGAGAGGAGGTATGCTTGAACAAGGGGAGAGGAGTGGTTAAGTTCTTAGCAGAAAAATGCACAACCTCAGATAAAGAGAACGGAGAAAGCAAGGAACGTTCAATAGAGAGCCAAAGAGGAGCAAGAGGGCAAGGCGTCAGAGAAAGCCAGTTAGAGGCCTGACGGAGAGAAAATGACTTATGATAAAGACGAAAGTCCGGAAAGCTGACACCGCCATTCGATTTTGGTTTCCGAAGAGCAACTAGAGCAACCCTCGATTTCTTATGGTTCCATAAAAACTTAGAAAGACAGGAGTCGATGCGTTTGAAATAAATATCAGGAATATGTATAGGGAGCATGGAGAAAACGTATATAAGAATGGGGGATATCATCATTTTAATCGAGTCCAGTCGACCCCACCATGAAAGAAAGAGAGGATTCCAGGAGGATAACAGTTTATCAATACGGGATAGTACAATAGACATATTCAACCGAATGGATGAAGAGATGGAATTAGAAAACCATATTCCGAGGTATTTGATTTTAGAAGAATTCCACGCAAAGCCAGTGGCAGAAAACTGATGAGGAAGATAAAATTTGGTGAGAGGAAGAATCTCAGTTTTATCAGAGTTGATCTTGTAACCAGAAACTTGCGAAAAGGAATAAAACTCGCTCAATAAGGCAGGAATGGATTTTCCAGGATCGGAAATAAATAAGAGAATGTCATCTGCATATGCAGAGAGTTTCAAATGAGACTTGTCATAAGGAAAACCAGAAATAGATATGTTGTTCCTAATAGATGTAAGAAAAGGTTCTAGAGCCAGAACAAAAAGTAGTGGGGACAAAGGACAACCTTGACGGACTCCACGTTGGAGGGGAAAATAAGAAGATAAGTGACCATTAACTAAAACAGACGCCTTAGGGGCAGAATAGAGTAAAGAAATAAGAGAAATAAAATTAGGGCCAAAGCCATGCCACCTCAAGGCAGCAAACAGAAAGGACCAATCAACTCTATCAAACGCCTTCTCGGCGTCTACCGAGATGGCAGCTAAAGGAATAGTAAGAGAAGGTACTTTGTTTAGGACATTAAGAAAAAGGCGGGAATTGTCCGAGGTAAGTCTGCCCTTAACAATACCGCACTGTTCCTTGCCAATGAGATGAGGGAGAAGAGGATCTAAGCGTAAGGCGAGAAGTTTGGCGAATAATTTGTAGTCCACATTAACTAAGGATATTGGTCGGTAGTTTTTACAGAATTGGGGGTCACGACCATCCTTGGGTATGAGGCAAATCGTGGCCTCGTGAAAAGTATCAGCAGCTGAGTCAGAGCTAAAGAAGGACTGGAAAAGTGAGAGAAGTTTAGGGAGCAGAAGGTCTGAAAAATGTAGATAAAATTCTACAGAGAAGCCATCAGGACCCGGGGATTTACCTTTAGTTAAAGTCTTTAAAGCACTGCCAAGTTCGGTAATAGAAAGGTCCTTATCAAGAGCAGGGAGGTTGAGATGAGAAGTGGAGGGGGAAGGGATGTTATCGAAATAGGACTGGATAAGAGAAGCAGAAGGAGGCGATTCAGGAGTATAGAGAGACTGGTAGAAAAGTTGGAATTGGGCGAGGATATCCTGTTCTTTGTGTAGGAGGAGATTATCGGAAGAGTAGATCGACTCTATAAAGCTACGCTCTCTACGGGACTTAAGATAATTGGCCAAAAGTTTACCTGATTTGTTGCGACCACCATAGTAACGAGCACTACTCCGTAGTAGGATTGAAAAAGCATTATCGGTAGTGGTTTTGTTGAAATCAAGCTTGGCACGTATAAGATCTGGTAAAACAGTTTTGCTAGAAGAAGTATAGAATTTATGCTCTAGGGACTTAATATGCGCGAGCAATTCTTTCTGTTTATTAAGAAAGCGCTTCTTTTTCTTCGAAACAAAATCTATTACAAAACCACGGGCGGTAGCTTTGAAAGAATCCCAGATAACATGGGGGGCTAAAGAGGGATCGGAGTTGAGTAAAAAGAATTCTGTAGCAAAGGAGAGAAAGGAAGAGGAAAAAAGAGGGTCCATGAGAAGAGAGTTATTGAAGCGCCAACGAGAAGACTTGGGATGTGGAGGGAGAAGATCAAGAACTGTGGCAATGGGAGCATGGTCTGAGATAACTATTGGTTCTATAGACGAGGAAAGGAGATTTTGAGAGAGAGATTGAGAAAGGAAGATGTATACAATCCGAGAAAAAGAGGCATGGGGAGGTGAAAAGAAAGAATAATCTAGAGTGTCAGAATGGGAAAGTCTCCATTAGTCAATAAGGTGTGAGTTAGATACAGTGTCTAGAAATTGTGTATGTGATTTATGAGGAGTAAAGCGGGCAGAGGATTTACGATCAAGAAAAGGATCAACAATTTGATTACAATCCCCTCCCAAGATGAACATGGAATCACTGTGCTGAACACATTTCGAAGTGATTAAAGGCCAAAAATTACAATCAGGGTGGGTAGGACCATAAACATTAAATACAGTCAATGAAACAGAATTGATTAACAATTTAACTAAAACCCATCGACCTTCAGCATCATTGTCTTGAGAGAGAACTTTACATTTGAGCTTCTTGTGACACAAAATGGCCACACCATTCTTTTTGTTAGATGTAGGAGAAAATGAGACCATTCCCACCCATCCTCTCTTTAGTTTAAGAGATTCAGCCTCAGAGAGATGAGTCTCTTGTAAAAGGACTAAATCAGGGTTGTAAGAAGCTAAATGGGAAAGCACTCTCTGTCGTTTAATAGGGTTAACAAAACCTTTCACATTCCATGAAATAACTTTGAATTGAAAGGACTAAAATTGTAAGAAACAAAGAAAAGCCATAAGCACAAAAAGATTATAAACAGTGCCAACCGATACATGAGAAGAAGGGGCAAGACAAGGATAGAGTCAAAAGATACAGAAAGATAAAGGGAAGGGAAAGAGGGAAAAAGGCAAGAAAGAAAAAGTACAAGGAGAGACAGTACATATCCAAATAGGACGACTGAAGAAGACATACCTGAAGGGGGAGAAGGAGATGACATAACAGTGGGGTATGGGAGTGACCTCCTAAGCCAGGAAAGCCACATACTGCACCAGGACGGGGAATGAAAAAGACGAACCGTGTGGGATGAAGGAGGACACATCGGCAATCTAGGGAAGGAAGAGAGAAACAAATTATACAAAAATTATGTTAAACAAAAACCACAGGAAGGCCAACAACATATGAAAAAAGGAATCCAATCTGGAGACACAAAGGAACCACATCAAAAAGAGAAGAACATATGTCAGGATAAAAACATATCCACAAAACCTGCAAGAAAAACGGGAAAGCCAAATAGTAATCAACCATTAGCGGGATTGGAAGTATCCATGCCAGCATTAGTCTGAATATGAATGAAGTTCTTGAGTTCAGCTGGATCTTGAAAGGACCAAGTATTGTTTTGGTGAGTCACTTTGAAGGTACAAGGGTGAAATAGACCATACCTAGCCCCAAGAGAACGTAGAGGAGCTCAAAGAGACAGGAACTCTTTCCTTCTGGCAGCTGTGGCATTAGAGACATCTTGAGAGAGAAAAACTCTCTGGCCCATCCAGGAAACTTGACGCTTTGCACGAGCAGCAGAGAGGACCAAAAGAAGATCAGTAAATTTTAGGAAGAGGATGATGACCCCTCGTGGTTTAGTTGAGGAGGAGGAACGAGGGCCGAGCCTATGGGCTCTTTGGATACTTAGAGAAGTAGTAGCAGGAATGTCCAAAAGTTTGAGAAGAAAAGAGGAGAAAAACGCCACAGGATCATCTCCTTCCAAGGACTCCGGTAGACCATAAATGCGCAGATTGTTTCTCCTGTTCCTATTTTCCAAATCCTCATTGTGCTGTTGGAGGGTGAGAAGAGACTTCTCCAGAGAGGAAATACGCTGAGAATTAGTCTGAATCTCTGTGGCCTGCTGCTCCACAGATGACATACGAGTCTCCATATTTGACCTTTTGGCTTCAAAGAGCTGCATCTTCGTGTTGGTCTCCTCCACAAATGGGCGCAAGGCACGGATTTCCTCCAGCAGCATTTCCAACTAAATAGGTGATGAAGGGGTCTCGGATGGAGGAGGAGGAGAATCTTGTTTCAAGCGCTTAGACAAGGAAACAGAAGGAGAAGACTTGTTCAAGGCAGATTGCGATGGAGAAGCACGGCTAGAAGATGCTGTCGCCATTTGTTCTGTGGGAGAAGAGTGACCTGTCGATGAAGAAGAGTCAGTTGAAGGAGAGCTCTTCGAGGGCACAAAGACAAACTTTGGGTTGCGTAGCTTGCCCATAGAGGCTGGAGCTTGCCAATGACTGGACGAACAGTAAGCAATCCGCCAATATATGTCAATATGCCTCGTGTGTGAAGAGCAAAAAAAAATTCACTATACTTAAATGGAGAACACAGAGGTCAGCAGGAACAGCAGAAAACCACAGCAGAAACCATGGAAAAATCAAAAATCAGAATCAGTTCCAACCAGTAGTTAGGAGCAACTTCCAATGGCAACGAAGAAAACACCAACCGGTGCGGATGACTTATGCGCAGAGGAACAGTAAAAACAGCTGCGGAGAGATCCCAGGGTGTGGCGAGATTTCACCCTAAACATGAAATCCTCAAGGAAGAAAAAGGACGAATTCCTGAAGAAATCCTCAGAGAGAGCACCTCAAGAAACATTTGGTGAGTAAAGTATGCAGGCAGGGGTCCTCCGTGAAGCGATATTCATGAGAGGAAAGAAAGTGTTCCACTTTTTAAACTAACATGAGGTGATCCTTCTTTCCAGGCAAAGCAATGCTGAATAGAGAAATGTAGGAGACTGAAGGATTGGCGAAGCAGGAGCATGATAGGAGCGTGAAGAGCATAAGGACAAAACCATTAAGCCATAGTGTCAGAGTCCAGGCACTGAAGAGGTAATATGAGGAACATTTCAGCGCCCTCCTCAGCTTCGCGCTCGCGACGCGCTGATGACAAAATGGCGGTCGCGCTGAGGGAGTTACATGAAGGAGCGAAAACGGAGCAAAAACTGTATAAAAAAGAAATCTGGCGCTCACATCTTAAGCGCGAAGCTGTCCGCTCCAAGGTGACACAAGAAGCAGACGAAAACGGCCGCAGATAAGGGACAGGGAAGGAAAAGTCCGCCGCGGTGCAGGAGAGCGCCGAGCTCAGGCGGCCATCTTGTTCGGCGTCCAAGCCACGCCCCCAATAATGCACTTCTTGTTAACTAGAGTTTATTCTAGTAGTTTTCTGCACAACGTGTACGTGCTTTTTCTCTCCAACTTTCGGTTTACATACCGGACAGTTCGCCGCTCTAATATTCATAGACGTCTAAATTATAACTTAATCAAGGAGAAATTCCTTAGTCGTTCTTTGGAGTTAGCCGCACTTCGTGTGGTGGCTGATGACAAGTTACGAAATTTTTGGAAGATCTTTGCCGATGCGAAGATCTCAAAATAATATGTTAACGTAAATGAAATTGTGCATTATAACACAGGGATGTATGAAACATTATTTACGTAACGCTTGGTTACCCGCGCTATATGCAGAAACATATATATGTTAAACTTTAGTGTACATTGAACTGGTTTAAATGCTTTTTGTTTAAGAGCCGTTGATTGTCATAAATGCACTTGAACCATCAATGATTATTTTACAATCAGGTTGTCGTAGATGAACTTTTTTTTTTTTAAATACATTTTAATAAAAAAAAATTGTATAATATATAACGTGTAATAGGCCTCGCTTTATTGTTGCAGGCTAGTAGCCCAAACTGGCCGTGTTGGTTGCGGTACATATCTGGTTTACGTATGTTCGGGTGTTCACCCCTATCCACTGTCACAGTAGGAGGAAGGGAAAGGGTGAAAGGGGGCGGGAAAGAAAATAAGGTAGAGAGAGAGAGGTAGCATACAAGAAGTTTTACTATTTTTCTCGTTTATTTCTTGATCCGACGGTGGTATACTTGAGCTACAAATGGTTTGTTACAAAGGGCCTATTCACGGCGGGTCGTAAGGGTTAACCATCAAAGACTTTCTTACAATCAGGTTGTCGTAGACGCACTTTAACCATCAAAGACTTTCTTACAAGCAAACGCAGGCACCCTTGCACCATAGTTCAAGGGTGTCTGCGTTGCAGGGGAAGATTGTTTGGGGCTCATTTACGAAAACTGCCGCATTGCTGCGGGAAAACAGGGGTGCAACAGTTTTCACTGCGCCCTCCTTGAGACACGAAGGATGTGCTGTATTTTATGTACAGCGCTTCATGTCTGAAGGAGTTACAGATACGTCAGTATTTCTAATGTATTTGTAGGCCCAGTAATGACACATTGCTAGAGTGTCTCGCAAAAGTGATGCCACTGATGCAGTGGCATAACTTCTACGCTGCCTTTTACGAGGGGATGCCCACCCTGCATACATTATACCTGGCGCAGTTATAATGTAGCATAGGGCTTTACAAGGTGACGCATCTACTTAGACTTTAAATAGGGTGCAACATGGTGGTTATGTGGAGGAAGGGACACCTTCCTGCACATAAACAGTCAATGACATTTTGCTGTTTCTATGTCTGCTGAACAACGTAGCACAAATGGAAACAGCAAAAACGAGGAGAAATTAAACATTTCTCTGTTCGTTACTCCAGGGTAAGACCAGGTTTTCCCTCGTCTTAATTTTTGCGTAGTCCCATATTTACGCCACCCTTGTAAATATGGGGCAGTGTCAAAGTCAATGGATGTTGCGATTGTGCCTCCCTTACGTCTCCCCTGGGGAGGCGTAAGTTTTTGGCACTGCCTCAGACTTACGATTTCTCGCAAATCTGGGGAAGTGAGAAAAAGTCATGGATGTTGTTGGGAGCGCCCTCAGCAACACCCATGGAATGCCCCTTTCACGCAGTTTGGTGCGTGAAAGGGGCATATATTTATAAGGCCATGAAAAGTTACGTAACGTTGCTTTATGTTGCCTTATAAATATGCCAGTGGCACACTCCTGCACAAAAACACTCACAAGAGGTGTTTTCCTATTTCTATGTGTGCCTCAGAATGCAGCACACATCGAAAAAGGAAAAACAAAGAGAAATAAAGATATTTCTCCTCGTTGTGCCTCCAGGCGGAATAAAGTGCAGATAGTTGGAATACCTGAAGGGAGAGAGGGATTGCAACCAACCCAATATATCACAACATGTCTCTTGTCCTGGGAGCCGAAGGAGTACGTGTCTCAGTGATTTATAGTGGAGAGAGCCCACAATCCCAGACAGCAAGACTCCCCACCCAGGGTCTACCATGATCTTTACTGACTACATTATAAAAACTCTTTTGTGGCCTGAATAGCGGAGCGCCCTTACCTGGGATTCATTGCTGGGGAAACCGGGCTGCTGGACAGTCTTGTGTGTTGGACGCTTCCCCTCCCGCTGCCACTGCTGTTGGTGTTCGCAGCGGTCGCCGAGCGGAGGGAAAGGACTTCGTTGCCCAGAATTCCCCCGGTGGTACCGCCCCCAAACACTCCCACTTCCGCGCCTGGAGGTGCCAAATACGAAAGGCTCCCTCGGTGGAGCGGGAAACTCTTTTGTGGCCTGAATAGCGGAGCGCCCTTACCTGGGATTCATTGCTGTGGAAACCGGGCTGCTGGACAGTCTTGTGTGTTGGACGCTTTCCCTCCCGCTGCCGCTGCTGTTGGTGTTCGCAGCGGTCGCCGAGCGGAGGGAAAGGACTTAGTTGCCCAGAATTCCCCCAGTGGTACCGCCCCCAAACACTCCCACTTCCGCGCCCGGAGGCGCCAAATACGAAAGGCTCCCTCCGCGTCGCGGGACGCGCGCGGGCGGCGCCGGGCTAAGCCCGGGCAAAGGGCGGGCCCGCTTGAGCCCGTTCGAGCACGAGAGAGACCGGACCGGTATCACCCTCTGTCATTTACCGTGGAATAAAGGTACTTTTGTGGGAAATTTAAGAACTTTGCGTGCCGTCTAATTGTTTCGAGTCAAACAGCATGTCGGTCCTTGGAAACACGAGTAATACCATAACAAGGGCGAAAACGCTAACTGGTACCCTGGACAATTTCATAGTCAGAGCGAACTCGGTAATTGATCAAGGCATAATACTCATGGAGCGACGGGTGTCGCAGGATTTGGCCATGGTGAGAAGATCTTCAATGGGCCATTTTGCGACCGTACGAACACCTGAACGCATTTCGAATGGTAATCCCTTAGATATTCAAGCCCCTATTTACCACCCACAAACCGGAGTAAATGTACCTACAAATAGTACACAATGATAACAACAATGGAGGTTGTTCAAACGCCAACAGGAAAAAACTCCCCGGAGATATGTAATACTAGAAAACTAAGAGATAGGCGCGAGGGTGCTATCCCAAAAACAAAGAATATAATTAGGACAAAAAATAGGAATAGGCAATTAAAGGCTGTCAAAGGCATAGGAAAGCGCGATACCATATCCAAATCAAAGGATGAAATTAGTAAGAAGACATTGACCAGGCACAGTATCCATCTCCTGGAAAATCCACCCCAAGACCTAAATAATGGGGGTGTTGATATCATAATAGATATGGATAGGATCGAGGCAGAGGCGGAAGAAAATCCCTTATTACAAAATCTGAGAGCTCTGCTAAAAGCTTCCTTAGAACCCCTAGAATTAAGACTGGCACGAATTGAGAATCGGCTCTCGCAGTTAGAACAGTCAAATAGGGGCTTAACAGACGAAATTAAAGAAAATTATCAACGCACAGCCAATGCCCAAGGGAAAAAATTACAAAAAGAAAAAAACATCATCCCACCTGCCCTGATATCGATTGTTGATACCTCACTTGCACCTATACCAACAATCCCGATAACCTCCACAAGAACTTGCTCACAACTCCTAGAAAAACCCATCTCAGCCAGTGTTCCCCAAAATGAGCTAAGTGAACCATCTATTGTAGGGGTGCCTCAGGCGGGTCTCTGTTTAAACTTACCACCAGAAACTGGCCCATACGTGGTTGTATTGACCGGTGTTCCAGAATTAGATAGCTCCAGCCATGAATCATATATGTCCCTGAAAAATAAGGTAACACACTGGCTTAATACAAACCGAACACTCCCCCGATATAACACAAGTGAAATACTGATGGTGCGGAGAATTTCGTGGGTGGGCCACAGCCCAAAAACAATCCGGGGCGACTGCGTGGTGGTAAACTTTAAAGATCCCCGCACAGTTGAATATATCTGCTCATGGGGAAATGAACACACAGGTTCATCTATAGAAACTAGACTGCTTTCTTACTTCTATCCTAAAACTAATTTAGTTGAGCCTGATGGCAAGTGGATATGGGTGAAGAAATCAATGCACAAGGGATGGGAAAATAGAGGTCAACTACCAATAACTAAGTGGAAGGAGATACCCACCCAAAATAGATTCAGCTGCCTGGACCTGGTGGACTGACTACCCTCAAGTAGAGCAATCAGAATAACCAGTAAGGGGTATGATCAAAGAAATTTCTCAAATGGTAATTATCTGAATGCCAAAAGTGAGAGGAAGTTTGACAGCCAGGAAGGTTTAATAATCACGCACATTACAGCAGACTTAGCGGACCTAGGACAAATCTGTGAAGACGATAAGCTTAGGACTGACACCTCATGTAATTTAGTTGATCTGGATCAGATAGTTGGCCAAGTCACAGCCACCATACGAAATGAGTATGAAGTTCCATCAGGATTGATCCAGAAAACTAATGTCTTTGAAAGGGAGGAAACTACTACTAAGCGTAGGGATAAGGGGGATTCCCTAACATTTTTCTGTTGGAATGTGGCGGGCTTAGCTAGTAAAATAAATGATCCCTCGTTTGTCTCCTTCATAAATAAATTCTCTATTATTTGTTTACAAGAGTGTTGGGAAAGGGAAGCTATCCATATAAATGGCTATCGCACTCTCCATACACCAGCGAAACAAACAACAAGGGGCAGAAATTCTGGGGGACTCTGTACATACATATCAAATACGATAAACATTACGATCAAAAATGATACAAGGGATTCATGTTATTACCAGTCCTTCCTCCTTAGTATAGGAGGAAATTATGACATAAATTTGATTAACTTTTATAACAACATCTCTGGAAATGAATTTGTTAAAGAAATGGATGACCTTACAAACCGTGTGAAAAATATCAGTGATGTCGAAACGAAGGGGTCTTGTGTGATTTGGGCAGGGGTTTTTAATTGTTATTTGTGCACTAATAGTCAGACAGGGGTGTGTGGTTTGAATAACCTCGTGGGAGACCCTTGTACACATTTTACCCACACTACTGAAGGGAAACTTTTTCATACTTTACTTTTTGAGCTAGATCTGGGTTTTGCGAATGAAGTCTGCAACCAACAGACGCCTTTTCACCCTACCTTTAATGGTAGGGACTGTAATTCAGTGATTGACTTTATACTGGTATCAAATGGTTATCACTGTTATATTTTACAGCTTGATACAGGCGATATTGCACTTAGTGATCACTTCCCCATTAGCCTGCATTTAGAACTTTTGACTATTAACAGAAAAAATTATGATGTCACAGAAAATCTTTATAGACACAGACTAACTCTAGCCAAATTAAATGGTTATTCAATAAAATGGAACAGAGTAGACCCTGTCGATTTCTTGGAAGTGTCTATCAGCAGATGGGGACTGTAGTGAAATTATTTCTGCTTTCTGTGGTATCTCTGTAGAAAAAAAAAGGCCCTCTCGGGCACTCTTAAAATGTATCCTAGACAAAAGGACAAGGGATGGTTTGATCTAGATTGCAGGAAGACACATGCAGCCCTGATCCAAACACTCAAAAGAGTACCAAAAGATCCCTTTGAAATTAGAAAGGCGAGGGTGTCCTACCATGCTGCAAGGAAAAACCGGAAGAAAGTAATTAAAAAAGAAGCGTGGGACACTCTACATCAAGCCTGTATCTTGAAAGATACTACAGGGTTTTGTAAAGTGGTAAATGCACCTTTTTTTGCAGCCAGAAACACAGATACCATTGAGATGGCGATAGATGAAGACACTTGGGTAGCCCACTTCACAGAACTTTATAACAAAGATGCTTCGCAAGAGGTAGAGGAGAAAGAATCAGCCCATTCATTTGAGAGCTTAGATGGCCTGTTTCCCTTGGAAATTTATTTTACAGTAGCTGAAGTGGAAATAGCCATTATAGACAGTGCAGCAGGGAAGGCCCCCGGACCAGACGGAGTACCTGTGGACATATATAAGATGACTATGGATCTATGGGCGCCCCTGTTAACTAATGTCCTAAATAGTAGCAATAAACAAGGTTTTTTACACACATGGCAAGAGGCAATAGTGGTTCCAATTTTTAAGAAGGGGGACCGAAACGACCCTAAATGCTACAGGCCCATTTCGTTGCTAGATTCTTTCATGAAAATAGCAGGGAGAGTAATACTAAATAGGCTGCAAACATGGGCAGAAGACTCAGGGATCCTTTCAAGGTTCCAAAGCCGGATTGGGCACTGAGGAACAAGGGTTGAACTTAGCTATTATTAGAGGAAAATATGTTGAGGCTAAAAAAGGCAACCTCTTTTTAACTTTCGTCGATCTTAGTACGGCGTTTGATTGTCTTAGCCACGAAATCCTGTGGGATACCTTAATGGAATTAGGCATTGATCACCACATATTACTTTTTGTCAAGGAACTATATAGAGGGGCGGGAGCAAGAGTACAATTTGGTAAAGAGGGCCAATGTTCAAGGAAATTCCCCATAAAAAAAGGAGTACGACAGGGCTGCATTTTAGCTCCATTTTTGTTCAACCTTTATATTAATAACGTGGCAACCCATTTAGTTAATGAAAGTCAAGACTACCCTCAAATAGGATGAAATTCAGCCCCCATTTTACTCTAGGCGGATGACGCGGTAATCATGGCCAGGACCCAGAGGGGATTACAAAAAACACTTTGTTCTTTTTCTGACTATATGAGTGATAGGGGCTTAAAAATTTATATAGGGAAAACCTTTACTATGTGTTGCTCACATAAAAGGAATACCCAATGCAAGATCTTTTTAGGGAAATCAAGGATAGAACAAACCAAAACCTTTTCTTATCTGGGAATAGTGTTTGAACAAAATGGGTCTTGGTCCGCTGCCGCGTACACAAGAAAACTAGCGTTCTCTCGTGCTATCGGGGCAATACAACAATTTGCCAATAAAGTGGGAGGCAGGCCAGTACATATCTTACTTGAAATTTACAAATTAAAATGCATTTCAATAGCAACTTATGGGGCAGGAATGTGGGGGATAGCAGACACTCGAGAGATTCAACTCTGTGAGAACCCTTTCCTTAGATACCTGTTAGCAGTACCAAAGTCAACCTCTACGTATGTTTGCCACAAGGAGTTAGGTCTGACCTATGTTACAGATCTTATTAAAATGAGTCCTATTTTACTGTGGCATAAGGTGTGGACGACTAAGGAGACAGAATTAAATAGGAACATACTCCAAGATTGTTTAAAGTTACAGGGCGTATCAAACATTAAGTGGCTCACTTACGTCAAAGCCTTTTGGAAGGAGATTGGGTACCCTGAATTCTTTGACTCCCCGGACCTCTTAGCAACAATATCACGAAAAAAACTAAAAGAGATTTGTCTTATTACTTTAGAGACAAAACGGTGGCAAGTAGAAGGAAAGAAGGTCTCGGTAATGGAAAATCATTTAATTTTACAGAGACCTGGGCTACAGGATTATCTAGTAAATACCCAGAGTTGTTATTCTAGGATGCTATTGACCCGTTTTAGGGGGGCACTTTTTTTAGATGGATCACGTTCCCGGAACCGAATATTTGGTCAAAAGAGATGATAGCCTGCCCCTGTGATGATATTTCACAACAATCATTGATTCACTGCATTTTGTTTTGTAAATTTTATACACTGCCACGAAATAAGTATCTACAATTTTTATTGAAACGCTGCGGTTGAGACAATGTAGATTGGCATTGCTAAAATTACGCATGTTGGAAGATGAAACGTCAACATACTTGGTTGCCATGTTTTTAAAAAGTGTAATAAGATGCAGACTGTCAATGAACTGAAAATTTTATTTGGTTGACCATTCGGAAATCCTTTTAAAGTTTTAAATGGATTGTTTTTTTATTAGCTTTTATAACAGTTGTTATGATTTTAATTGTGCTTTTGTGATTTCTGACTAAATCGAATAAAGCTATTTTCTGATTCTGATTCTGACTACATTATAAAAATACAAAAACAATGCAGATCTTTCTGAGGCCAAACATAAAACCGGGAACTTCACATCTATGCTGGTCTTCCCGGTCCGTTCGAAAGTTCTCCACAATGGTAAATCTCATTTCTTTCAAACTCCTGTGATTTTGGTCTGTCTGGAACTGGGATAGAATCAGTGCTTTAAATGGGGGGAAAATAGTGCAGGTACTCATTTAAATGTGGTGAGTGGGCGGGGCTTGGAGGCGGGGCTTATGGCAAGACAAGCCGATACTTATTGACTTCTATACTACTTGCCGCAGGTTTGTTTACTCATTACACAAAAACGAAAGCCAAACGCAGCAATATTTTAACATTTTCTTGTTTTGTAATATTTGCAACATCAAAACTGTCAATTGCTTGACACAATTCTATATATTCTCGACTGACAGAAAGAAACAAGCAGACATGCACACACAAAGCATTCCACACATTTCCTTTAATAAAACTTCCAAGAGTGTCTCTATTCTCTCCCCCTTTCTCTCGTTTTTCTCTCACACAAAAACAATCACAGGCAAGCACGCAGGCAAGCAGTCAAACATAAGCAGACACTTAACAAAAGAATCAGGTGGGATTAAAGCCATTTGAACCTGGTTACCTTCCACGGCTAATTACGCTGTGACCAGGCTGCCTCGATGTCTGTGTTTGCAACCCAGCATGATGGTGAACACCTGGACGGTATGCAAATGAGCCCACGCTTAATTATTCAGCAGGTGCTGGACTCAGGTCTACAGAAGTGCCTTGGCTGTCAGAGACAGGCCACCAGCGTTTCATGAGTACCGGTACTCTCCTCGGCAGTAGAGAAGTGCCGGTACTAAGAGTGATAAATCTCAGAAGTGCTCAGCACCGGTGAGGGCCCATTTAAAGCACTGGATAAAATAATAAACGTCCCCAATTGTCAGGAAAGGACTCCCGCTGTCTCTCCCACCATGGAGTGAAAGAAAATGTGGAAGAATGGGCTCCTGCCATCGAGAGTGTGGAATGGACCTAAGGAATCGGCTGAGGTAGACCTTCTGTCCGAATCCAACAAAATGGCGGAGGAGCCCAGAGATGGCCACTACCCTACATTTAGATCTTTGGCCCAATCATCATACGGGGAAGCACTCATAACCCGAAACATGACGAATCCTCAAACTTCAGACTAGGTGATACTGTAAGCCATATCTCACACCCTGTAAGAACTTTCCTTCCCAGAGGCCACCATACAAATGCTAGCACAGTGAGCTGCGGGACAGATGGAGCTGCAGTTTAAAAGGCAGGACACAGTGAGTGGCATGGTATGCTGAATTAAGCTACATGCCCCCTTGCTGCATTGGGTTCTAGCTGGAACTATGGGTTATTACACGTGGCCGCATATTAGCATTGTTTTTGTTTATTTGTGTTTCGGGTGACCTTGGGCAACAGATGCTTCTGGGGTAGAACTGTGCAGTTAGAGTTGGGTGGGACAAGCAGCATTCTGTTATTGTTGGATGCTGTTTCAGTTTGAGGTAGGCAAGACAGATGTTTGCTACCCTAATACCCCTGCCCAATGGCTAGGGAAGATAGGACACCATATCCCATTAAGCACACAATCCTGTTGTAGAATGTCAATGGGCTCAATAACAGTCAAGAGTTGACGCAGTTATGTAATTTGTTAGGCGAAGCATCCTAGATGTCGTATTCCTAAAAGAGGCTCACTTGAGGGATACGAACTATAAATTCCTAGGCTGATACAGTTACAACTGAGTTTACCATGCAGGCTTCACCTCGGGTTTAAAGAGGGGGCAATGCTGCTACACAAATCATGCCGACTACTTGGTATGCAAGTGCAGGCGATGGGATCGTTACCCAGGCAGAAATGGTAGTTACTTAGGGCCTCATTTACAAACATTTGGAGTAAGGCAGCACCACAGGCCTTCCTACTGCGCTGCCCTACGTCAGAAGAAAAAGGCAGGAATACGCGTATCAATAAGATATGACACATTCCTGTGCTCCGTTACTGCGGTGGAGCTCAAATGGCAGCCATGCGCAAACGCAGGCACCATTACACCATGGTGCAAAGTTGTCCACATTGTAGGGATGATTGTTTTTGTGTAAGAAGAGAAACCTTCCTGCACAAAAACAATCCATGGAGGTGATATCCTCTTTCTATGTGTGCTGCTGCATTCAGCACACATAGAAAGTGGAAAAAGTAGGAGAAATAATGTTTTTTCACCTCGTTGTGGCTCCCCTACGCTTCCCCTGGGGATGCGTAGGCTTTTGATGCATTCACAGATTTACAGCTTGTTGTAAATCAGGGAATGTGTCAAATGCCATGGGTGTTACGTGGGCACACCTACCGTAACGGCAATGGCACATCTCCCCATCGTAGTGTGCGGCTCATTCTGCCAAAGCTCATGCACCGGCCGAAAAATCGCGCTCCCTCCTGGCATGGCTGATCTGATAGGAGCAGCCAAACCTCACAATTTTTGACCAATTAGCTATTGCATGCTCGACCCACAATGGGAGATCCATGATGAGCTCACCGAGCACTACAGCAAGCTATGTCAATCGGCACTTACTGCTGACAGTGCCGAAGAAGACGCATTATTTTCCACTCTCCCCTTCTTATGTACAGACCCTGACCAATGCTTGGAGCTTGATGCCCCATCACTCCATTTGAAGTAAAGGAAACCATCTGCGCACTGGCCACAGGCAAGTCACCGGGTCCTGATGGACTGCTGGCTGAAATACAAAGCATGTGCCGACCAGTTGGCTCCCCACTTGCTGACCATGTTCAATGAGGCCCTTTTGCCTTCTCGCCTTCCAATGTCTTTTTGTGAGGCCCTGCTGGTGTCACATCCCAAACAGACAGGGACCCTGCTGTACTTGGCTCCTACAGGCCACTAGAGTTGCTCAACACAGACTATGAAATATCGCCCAAACTGTTGACAGATCATCTGGTGCCCCTGGTCCCTGTGCTAATACATCTGGATGAAAACTGGTTTGTGGTAGCCTGCAATATATCATTAAATCGGAGGCGTCTTTTCCAGCTTCTTGCTTACGCTCCGTGTGCCTACCCTTGTTCTGGCTGCTTGGTTCTGGACCCTGAGAAGGCCTTTGATTCACTGGAGGGGCCCTTTCTCTTTGCAGTACTGCCACAATACGGCATAGGGACCCGCTTCCTTGGTATGTGTGCCTACTGTATACATCACCACCGTTGAGGGGCTGCACAGGAACCCTGATCTCCCACCAGGTAAATATACGCAGGTGCACTCGGCAGGTGTTAGAAGGTGGTTCTGACACTATGGGCCGCCCGGATTTTTCGCTTTTTGAGCACCTAATTGTTGAGCTTTTACTGTGGGGGAGCCTCATAAGTTGGGACTCACCCATAGTGAACTAAGGATGTGAAAGACTGCATGGGGATTTTACTGGTGTTCCCCTGGCTTGACCAGGCCACTGTTCAGCAGACACATGTGTACATGCGTGTGCACACGTGTACGGGCTGCGCAGGGGAGATTCCTAGCGTGCGCAGTCCAGGAGCAGCTACAAAGTGAATGGTGTGGCAGGACTTATGCAGTATTGGGTGGTGACATGGAATAGGCTTTATACACTGGAAAGAAACATGCCAGGGAAAATCAGTGTGTCTTACTGTTTTTTTACTTCATTATTCCCCTATGGGAATGTGGGCCCATGGCTAGATTAACTTCCATTAGGCCTACAGATTCCAGACACACACTTAAGTCCAATGTAGTTAATGTGAACATAAGTATTCTGCAGAGTCCAAAGTCATATTTGTACTGCTTTTGGGTCATCCAGAACTGTCATATTTCTCTGAGCCAGCCATGACCAGACCCAGGCTGAGGGCTGACCTCAGCTGGATGGATTGATAACCTTTCTTCCACAAGCGAGGTCCTCCTCTCCATGAAGAGATGATGGGTGGGGCTACAGGCTCATCCATCACTAGGTGCCAGGCACCAGGCTGCACCAAGGAGGGAAGGCAGCGTGGGGGGATGGGGCTTCAGAGATGGGGCTTCAGAGACATGTGGCCCGAGACACTGGACGACGCCATTTTTAACAAACCCAGAGGCTGGACAAGAAGGAGGGAGCAGGGGCAGGGGCGTGATGTGTCGCTGTTTGATAGGACCAACAGAGACTTCCTGCCAGCCCCCTACTCAACTTTTAAAAAGTGCCTGCACATGAAGAGAAGCTCTCTCTGGGGGTGTGGTCTGCTGAGGCTGAAGGTGCTGGAGCCTGGCGCAATGGGCAATTGGAAGGAGAGACCCCCTGACTGCCCCCAGGACCCTAACAGCACCAGAAGAAGGACCGGTGCGCAGGAGCAGTGGCATCTGCACAGGGAGAAGAGAGGCCACGGAGGAGAGCCAGGCGAAAGGCTGGCGCAGGGAGCCAGTGAAGACAGCACCCTGCTGAATCAGAGACCCCGAGGGCGGAGGAAAGTGTTCCCAGTGGCTGGGGCTGGTAAAGAGGAGCATGAAGCGCCCCATAATGTCTCGCCAGGCATTTGGAAATCTGCCATTTTGGTGCTTTATGGCCCCCAGAGGAGGGTGGTCACCCTTACTTGTGAAAAGGTGCTGGGGGAGCTGCTGGAGAAGCGCAGTCTTCCCCCCCCCCAGCACAAAGAAATCTGCTGTTTTGGTGCCTGGTGGCCTCCAGAGGAGGGGGTCACCCTCATGTGTGAAAAGGGGTGCAGGGGGGCTGCAGGAGCACCGCAGCCTCCCCAGCATAAAGAAGAACAGTCTACCCATACGTTTCACGGGGCATTTGAAAGAATAACCCCTCAAGGGCTCAGCCAGCCTTTAACACCTTCTAGGCTGGAACTTATGTTCTACAGCTGAGGATGTACTATGAAGTGCATCATGGAGTGAAGGGCTGAGTTGGGGATGTCTGGAGAAGGGCATCCCCCGGAGGTGAAGTGGTGTAATTGCACCGAAATGCATTTACTAGTGCTTATTTCTTTTTAGGTGGACTGAAAGTCACATGTGTAAAGTGAAGTACCTGTGTAAGGTGATGTTAAGCTAAATGGAGTTATGTTGCTGGACCTTCCGGCTAGGGGGTCTGGCTGTATTTACGTAATCCCATGCTTTTACCTGTGATTCCTTTTAAAGTGAAGAGGCGCACTGCAGGAGTAGTATAGTTGCCAGGAGTACTTCTTTTGAAGGGACTGTAAGTCACATGTGTAAGGAGATGTCATAAGCCAAGTGAGGTTATGTTGCCAGACAGTCCTGCTAGGGTGTCTGGCTGTATATGCGCAATCCTGTAATTTCTTCTGTGATGCCTTTAGGGGCTGTAATTGCAATGCATTCAAATGATCAACCAAGGTTCTGTCATTCTAAAGTGTGCGTAAACATGGATTCTTGCTGCTGCGCTTAGGTGAAGTCCCCAGACTGCTAGCCCGTAAGATATAGAGGTGCATACTTTATGGTCAGTAGGAGATGCTCAGTCAGGGTCATGTGTCATCAAGGCAGGTTTACCCCTTTTTAATGCTTGTTGAGGTAATGGGGTGGGTCGTCACTGGGATGGTGCCAGTGCGCAGGGCCCTCGCTCCAGGTTATGTTCAACTATCTGCATTGGGGGCAAGTTGATGTGCATACATGGGAGTGGTGGTACTAGACCCCACCCCCCCTTTGCGGGAGGGGTGGAGATGTTATGCAATGTCACAAAGTAATTGTAACAGCTTATGCATATTTGTAAATTGGTGCATAGTATTGAGTAGTGTGTGTGTTTAATAAATGTACTCTTACTTTTATAAAGCAAAGTACAGACTGGACAATCAATTATTGAGTGTTATTTTTGTGCACCTGCAAATGGCGATTACTAGCCCACACCACCTCCCTTGAGTAAGCCTCAGACTGCTTTGCAACGCTACCCTCTGAGAGTCCGGCGCTACAATTGGGTGTTTGGTTCCCAGTGAAGGACAAATGTAGTCATGTTATTTGTGCAGGCCTCACAGATGCTGCCTCGTTTTCCAACAGCAGGGTTGTCCACTTTCTTCTCTCTTCTTTTCCTTGGCTATTGAGCTGTTGGCATTGGCCATATAGGCCGGGTCAACGGGTCATGGATATTGGGTGTTGGATCCGGGGTTATTGATGGCTAAGCGCCTCTACCCACCGGTGAAATTCACCTGAGCCTCCGACGTGCCAGGCCTGGTCACATTCTATTATCAGTTGGGCCAAATCGGAGACCATTGTGCTTCATAGAGAAGACAATCTGGGCCTCCGGAAATATCCACTCTCAGCTAACTGGGATACTATTTTGCTTGGCCTTCAGACCTCCTTGCCTGATGGTTTACCGCTTACGAGCAATGCAGGGGCCCCGCGCACCACCTCTGAGTCTATAGGCCTTTCCATGTGCACTGTTGTGCTTTGAGACATAAAACCATACCATGCTGGAGCCAGAAGGTGAAAATATATAGAATTTGGATTGCTTTGCTATTCATGGCTGTTACAGTTGTTCTTTTTCTATAAAATGGCTGTTTGATGGATATTGAATATGCTGCTTTACTTTGTGATTTGATATCCCAATTATGTTAGCTGATTTTAGTGACGTGTCTTGGCACCATGTGCACTATGCATCACTACGCAACTTTACATATGTCTACTCATATCATTTCACATGTCACTATGTCTAGATTGCGAAAAGACAATGTAGGAAAGTAGGATCTGCTTTCATGGGTACCCCCACTTTGTGCCTGGTGTCAGTGTGTTTTTGACTTAGCCTGCACGGTCCCTACTAATCAGGACCCCAGCATGTGTGCTCTCTCCCCTAAATTGTCTCTGGTAAGTACTTTGGTACCTCCACTATTGGCTACTGGTGTGCCCTTATAAGTCCCTATTATATGGTACTGAGACACCCAGGGCATAGGTACACCAGGGGTCTCCCATGGGCTGCAGCATGTATTTTGCCACCCATGAGAGGCCACTTAAACTGTGACTACAGGACTTTCATCGCAGCCTGCGTGAGCTGGTGCTTGCACCACTCACGACAGATATAAGTTTTGTTATATCTGAGGTCACTGCACTTAATACCTATAAGTAACCCCTATGGCAGGCTCTTCAGTCCTGCGGGGAGGGGGCTTGGTTACAAGTGTGAGGATGCCCCTGCAAGAACAGGACACCTCTACAAACCCCAAATTTGATTATTCAGGCTTTGTAAGTGCAGTCAGACATTTTAAGATATATAGTGGACATCAGTCATTACGCAATGTCTAACTATAATGTGGCTGCACCAAACCTGGTCATATTTGGTATCAACCATATTGGAATCATATTCCAACACTGATTCCATTGCTGGAAGTGTGATCCCATGTTCTGGGGGGCTCCCTTTGGGTAACCCCTGTACTCCCAGTAACAGCCTTTCAGTGTCTGCCAGAAAGCTACTGCTGCTCCCGACTACGGACACGAGTCTGCCCTCAAGCTGCTGAGCTGAGTCGAGCAGGGTAAGGTAGAACAATAGGTTTACTGTCACAGGGAGGTGTGACTACCTCTCAGACAGGACTTAGTGCACTGGGTTGGGGTGGGGGCGCTTGCCAGGGCCACCAGACTGCTTTGAAGGGCACATTTGGTGCCATCCTTGCATACTCCAGTTTGAGCCAGTTCAGAAACCCTTGGTTCCAGCTCTGGCGCACAACTGGACAAAGGATAGGGGAGAATCCTCCTCTCTGTCCAGCCCTTCCTCTAAGAGGTGCCCAGAGTTATCCAACCCTTTCCCTAGGGTACATAAGGGCACCCCTGTGAGTGGGTCCTTAGATGTGTCGCAGAACAAGACTCACATCTGAAACCAAGACAATGTTCGACCGTCTCGACACTGGGACTTGGTTGTACTTCACCTGGTACCGAGACTGCATCAAGTTAGACTCCAACTGCCTCCACTCTTGCTGTTCCTCAAGTTGTCTGTTTCTTTGCTTCATCCTGGGTCTCCAGAAGGCATCAAGGACATCCGAAGTATTCTACCTTGGAGTGAAGGAGTCACTCCCCTGCATTCGCAACAAAACTGACCGGTCTGCTGCTCCTGACGTCCCACTGATTTTTCCCGAGGCACAGCAACACATGTGGTGGTTCTGTAGCTCTCTAGATCCTGACCTGTCTTCTCAGCCATTTTGAGGACAGTATCCCTCGTCAGAGCCACTGGGGCTAAAACCCTGTGCACTGTGTTGACTTGCTGTTGCCAAGGCTTGTTGGCTCTGTACTCCAAAGATCTTCGGGCTACAAGAAGCTCCAGCCTCCAGCACCTCATTTTCTGAAGATCAGTGTCTTCACTGCATCCTCTGCACAGTGGGCCTCCATCTTTGGTAAGCTGCCTGAGGTCCTCTTGCGACTCCTGTGCCTTCAGCCTGAGGGTCCTTCTGAGGGCCTTCTTGTGCTTCAGACGGCTCCCCTGACTGGGGGCCCGCTCTGACTCTCCTGCACTTGGTGACTTCCTTGGACCTTGCTGGTCCCAACGTCAGCATCTTTTCCCTCTCCACGCCAGTAGCAGCTACCAAGGCTTGTTGGTGCTCCCCTCGGACACCAACCACCCGGACACTGACCACCTAGACACTGACACCTGACATGGGGCAGCTCGTGCATGGCTCCTGGTCTCCCTTAGCGTCGTCTGGTCCTCACATACAGCGATAAGGTCTCTGTCCTCTCTTTTCAACCTCCCGACATCGGTGGTTATTGCGCCTCCGTGCCTCCTGGTCATCTTCAAGTGGCATAGACTCTGTCCCCTCAGCTTGCAGGTTCTTCACTTCATGAATCACCCCTACGCACCCGGATTCCCTGGTGCACGTAACCTGGTTCCTGTGGCATCCACAGTTGTGGTGGCTCTCCAACCTTCTGTCTTCCGAAGGGTTTTTCAGGGTCCTCTGGCAAGGGTCCTTCATCTTTAAAACTGCAACTGCGACTTCTCTTTGACTTCCATTGGGCAAGCAGCTGTGTTTCCATTCTGCAAGCAGCCTCCGTGGAGTTCCTGGGTGTAGGAGAGTAGGATCTGCTTCACATGGGTACCCCCACTTTTTGCTGGTGTTTCACTGTTTTTCAACCTTAGTCTGGCTGTGGCCCTGCTAATCAGGACCACAGCCTAGCTGCTTCCTCTCTAAAATGGTTTGCATGTACAATAGGTACATAGCAAATTGGATTCTGGGGTGACTTATAAGCCCCTAGTATATGGTATACTATGTACCTAGGGCATAGGTACCTCAGAAGCCTACCAGGGGTTGAAGCATGTATTATGCCACCCCTGGGAAGCTCTCCAAAATGTCACCACAGGACTGCTACTGCAGCCTGGGTAAGGGCGTGCTTGCACCCCTTACAGTGGTATAGGCTTCCTATAACCACATATATATACAGACACATATAAACCTATAAGTCACTCCTATGGCAGGCCTTGACAATCCTGAAGGCAGAGTGCTTGGTTTTGTGTGAGAGGGTGCCCAAGCATGAGCTGAGCCCCTCTGCAGCTTTCGGAAATCCTTCCTTATGGCTGTTCTGTTATACAGCCATACCATATTCCCTTAAGTGCATTATAACCTTGCGGTAAATGCTAACTTTGGAACAGCTGCATCAAAACATGTCGTGTTAGATGTCAAACGCTTTGGAAAACTACCCCCCCCACCAGATCTGACGGCGGGGGTAGCATTCCACCTTTCTAGAGGGAGAGACACATTCACACTGGTGGACTTTCCGGAGCCCTGGCATCACAAAATGGATGCCTCTGCCACAGACACGGGTCTGGCCTCCTGCTGCTGACCGAAACTCTGGCAGGAGAGGCCTGGACAATAGGTTTCCTGTCGAAGGGAGATGTAACCACCTCTCCAGACAGGCAGATGTGTATTGGGGCGGGGCGAGAGCACTCTCTGGTGCTTTGAAGTCCTGCACTGGGGGCACATTTGGTGTCCCTGTGCATAGTCCAGTTCAAACCGGTTGCAGCGGCTATCTGCCCCTGCTCTGGCGCGCAACTGGACAAAGGAAATGAGTGTAACCACCCCTCTTTCCAAACCCACCCATATATGGGGCCTTAGAGTTAGTCCATCCCCTAAACTTAGTATAAGTATAGGAATCCAGTCCCTAGGACTTTAGATTACCCTGGACGAAACTCTGCATCATATATCCTGGATCTTCGACTTTCTATTTCGACGGAAGAAATCTCCCTTGGGGTCAAGGAGTGACTCCCCTGCTTGGCAGGCACCAAAGAAGCAACTGACCGGTCTGCATCGCTGAAGCTCCCGCTGGACGCCGAAGTCTTTGCATCACCAGACATGGATTTCCAGACTTTCCTGAGGCTACCCTGAGTCCACAGCAAAGCTGAGGCCCATGGCTATCGTGGGTGACGTGGAACCGTGACCCCTGGACACTGTGATCTTTTGCAGCAACAGCATCTTCCCTGGCTTCCTTGAAGTTGTGCTTTGGGCTCTGAGTAGCCCCAGCCTTGAGCACCTTCTGCATCGAAGATTGCTGGCCTCCACTCCACGAGTAATCCGTGGGCCAGTTTCAAGTGTGACCGCTTGAGGCTCCTTCGCGATCACTAGCCCGTTGGCTAGCAGGTTCCCACAAAGGCCACTCCTCTTCTACTTGGGCTTTCCTGGTTGCTCCAGATGTGCCCTGATTTATCCTTGCTGGGTGAGTCCCTCAGACCTTGCTGGTCTGCACGCAGTCCTTTCTCTGAATTCCAATGACTTGCCGTTGCCAAGGCTTGTTGGGTGAATTTTGGTCGCCGACACCGCAGCACTCGACAGACTTTATGGGACAGCTCGAATCCGGCTCGTGGACTTTGTCAACGCCTCCTGGACCTCGTGGCTGAAGAGTCAAGACACCCATCAACTCACCTGAAGCACCCGACATCTGTGGGCATTGGTTCATCCTGCCCTTGGTCACTGGCTAGTGACCCAGACTCTGTCCCCTCTGCTTTCAGGTTCTTTCCATCCCAGATCCAGGCTTGGATATCTTCGGACACTTCTCCTCTTCACGGCAGCAGCAGTTCTTTGCAGGCTTCCATTGAAATCGACGACGCGACCCGACACCAAAAGTCACCTATGCACCCGGCTTCCCTGGGTGAGGTAACTCGAGTACTCCGGTGCTCTCATGGGTGCTAGCCCTAGAACTTCTTAAGTTCAAAAGAGTTTGGTCCTGACTCGATTAGAAGTGTCCCTAATCCTTAAATTTCCAACCGCGACATTGCCCATAGAAGATAATTGGGTTGTGTCATAAATAGACTTATTTTAAAACACTGTGTGGTTCTTTTTCATCTAATCTACACTGTTGATTACATTTGGTAAATCAAGCTGCTTTACATTCCTTCAAGATACACCTGAAGGCTGCTCTCAAGAGCTACCACTCTGAGAGCTTTCTAGGGTTATCAAAGACCACTAAAATCACCATAAGTGTTGCCTGGATTAGTGCCGGGTGCATCACTTGAATTAGTGTGCACAATATACTAAGCCAGCCTCCTACAGACAACTATTCTGTTTTTGCATCACGTGCCCTGTGCGGATATTGTGTGTATAGGGGCAGTCTAACATGCATATTATATTAAATACAAAACTAATAAACAGATCAAATATGAGGCCACACAAAGCCACTTTGCGTGGCTTTGAATGACCTCATCGATATAGAGTAAGGCAAGGCAGCACAAAACGCTGCATTCCCTTACTCTGCGCTAGGGAGGTGTTCCAGGGGCATTGCGGTGGGTGTTCCCACACATCACTATTGATTTTGACGCATCCCCAGATTTATAAGACCATTTACAACTGGGTTTGCGTCAAACCCTTACGTCTCCCCAGGTGAGGCGTAAAAAGCAGAAATATCTTTATTTCTCCTAGTTTTTTCTTCTTTCTAAGTGTGCCGCATTCTGCCGCAAACATAGAAAGAGGAAAACACCTATATGGATTGGTTTTATAGAGGAAGGTTCCCCTTCCTGCACAGAAACAATGCTGCCTACAACACAGATACCCATGCACCGTGGTGCAAGGGTGCCTGCGGTGGCGCTAGACTGCAAAAACTTCGCCAGAGCAGGGGGAAAGGACAGAAATGCACCGTATTGTATAAATACGGTACATTCCTGCCCTTTCCCTGTGGTGCAGGGCAGCGTACCTTGGTAACATTTCTTGTGAAGATACTTGCAAATAGGCTGGCCACGGTCATCACATTGTATGTGCATCAAGACCAGAATGGTTTTATGCCCAGACGCAGCACTTAACGTTGTCTCTGAAGACTGCATCTAATCCTGACGAGAAAACACCAAGGGGGAGATTTACTAAGCTTTTCGGCCGTGTTTGCATCACAAAAGTGACGCAAAACGATGCAATTTTTTTTTGTAATTTACTTTCCAGCACAAATTTTGTTTAGCACTGGAAATAACGTAGAAGTAATGCGAAGCAGCGCATTGCACTGGTTTGCGTTACTTTGCGCCATGGGGGCGTATCAAGGGTGGGGCATGGGCATTCCCATGCAACCACCCAAGATTTCTCACACTAAACCCAATTTACTAAACACAGTAGATTGACTTTAGCGTGAGAAAACAGCACCCATTTCAAATAGGTGCAAGGAAGGAAAAATGCTTTCAATTCTCCTTCCTTTTCTGTCTTTGCATGTGTGCTGCACTGTGCAGCACGCATAAAAATTGGGAAAAGCTTTCCCTTTTGTCTAGCATAGTTTTTAGTACAGGAAGGGCACCCTTCCTGTTCAAAACCTATGCTAGATTCATGCACACACCCTAGCGCTGCGGCGCTAAGGTGTGGTGCATGGCGCAGGGCAGCTGTAATCAGCGCCGGCGCAAGAGAGAGGGGAGGAGAGAGACATATCTTTGAAGATATGGCGCTCTCCTGCTCCCTCCCTGTCGCGCAATGCAGCGCAGCCTCGTGGGGGGCAGCGCTGGGTGTCATTTTAGTAAATCTCCCCAAAACTGTGGGGCCACCACACTTCTCTTACTCCTCTTTGAGAAGGCCTTTAATTCCACAGACTGTAGGTTCCTACTGCAAGTCCTTCCTAAAATGAACTTTGGCCCTTGTTTCATGATACATATTAAAATCCCACACTTGCCACTCTGGGCACAAATCAGGATCAATAGAACTCCTTCGGACTACTTCCTGATCGAGTGGGTCATCAGACCGTGTTTTGTCCCTCCTTTTGTTTCCACTAGTAATCGAACCCTTGGCCAAGTGGATCAAGATAGATGCTTTGGTGGAGGGCTTCACATGGGCTGACCAGCTGGAGGATGACATCTCCCTCCAGACACTGTGCTTCTCTTCTTGCAATTCCCCAAAATAACTGATGCAAAATACTGCGCCTTTCCTGTGACTTGGCAGGCCTGACTGTAAACTCGAACAGTTCACTCCTGGCACCACTTGAAAAGTTGGAAGATGAAATGTCATGGCATCCCCATCTCCAGGAACAAACAGGCAGCTTTAAGTACTTAGGAATTCACATAGTATTGCACCCTCAACCAGTATGGAACCTCAACATTATACCCTTAATGACTCAACTCTATGAATACCACTCTTTCCCTATCTACAATCAGGGTCGGATTGGGATCACAATTTAGACCTTGGCCCAAAGGCAATGTAGCATTTACCACGAGCACAAGCTGCATTGCACAAATTTAAATTCATTTTTACTTTAGGTAGGGAGATTAAGTGGCATATCAGCAACAACCGGCGATAATTATCGCTCAGCGCTCTTAGCGTGAGGATAATTATTGCCGGGTAACGTGAATCTTTATCGCTGAGATAGCGTGCTATTAGCAACGCTTATCTCCTCAGCGATAAAAATCCTCACCCTAACTGCCTAACGTGAGATTATCGCTGGAAACCCAGCGATAATCTCACGCAGTGTGGTGTTAGCTTGTTGATAGGGACTCACAAACTTAGCCATGATATCCACATTTCATAGGATATCATGGCTAAGGCAGGCCTGAAGCAAGCGTAAGGAAAGTAGCGATAACAGGGGTTATCGCTACTTTTCCTGACGCTATGCTTCATAGCGTGGGGCTTGATGATAGGAGAAATGTCGCTTAGCGACATTTCTCCTGTCATGTTAGGTCAGGAACGCCCACTTTGCATCTCATTAGAGATGCAAAGCTGGGCGTTAGGAATCCCCACGCTAAAGCAAGGTTTCACGCGTTAACGTGGCCTTGCTAATTAGGCGATAATATTATCGCCGCTTTTCGGCGATAATTTTTTATCGCCAGCTTGTAAATATGCCCCTAAGTGATTTGCCCAGCATCAATTGATGTTGAGCTGATGCCAGAACTCAAATATACATACCCAGTTTCAACGTCAGCAGCTTTGCGACCATAACGCTACAGTCTATGTTTTTTTCTCAGGGAAAGGTGACCTCACAGAGAGGCCTTTTCTCTTACTCAGGGTATGACCTGGTCAAGAAAAGAGCCCGGCTTCTGCTGCTCCTCCTCCAGGTGTGCTTAGGTGAGAATGGCCCCCCTGCGAGTCAACCAGAATACACCCACATTCCTGTCACCCACCATGGCCTTAAAGTGATGGCCAGGCTTTCTGGGCCGGGATGGCCACACAAGGTAAAGGGCCGGGGTAAGAATGCCCTATGGCCCAGAACAACACCTGGCCCCCAGCCTCTGTTTGGCAGCATGGCAGGGGAGTGCCCATGATTCTGGCGTCACTTTACAGTGTTTTGGCATGACTGGGGAAGACAGTAAGTGACTGATTTAGTTTGGCGGGTGAGATATTCATCCGTCCACCTTATTACAAGTGCCATAGAATATAACGGATTTGTAATACGGTGGACGGATATCCGTCACATTTGTGACAGTGTATCCCATATGTCAATATCTAAATAAGGCCCTAATCTCTGTGGGCCGGTTCACAGAGACCTTAAAAATTGGCCCACAGGTGACTCCGAGGCACCAGCCCATTGCCCAGTGCCTGACTCCCCGGCTTCCCAATGCGTCCTCTTCTATAACGGGTAAGATAGCGCTATTCAAAATGATCACACTTCCCATATTCTTATATGTAATTTCCACAGATTATAGCACGATCCTTCTTTGACAAACTGATAGCCATCAGGCGGAAATACTTATGATCGTGCAAACAAACGAGGGTATCTTGGCACATCCCCCTTTACCATTCATGCCTTTACCATGAAATTATGTAGTAAAGGCATGCGTGGTAAAGGAATGCATGGGTAAGATGCATTTGGGGTTTAGGCTGCGTGGTAGAGGCAGCGGGTGTATCCAGTCGAGCCTCTATCATACAACCAGAAGTAACAAATCACCATTATTGATTGTTTATCTGCAGGAAGGGACACCTTGCACACCTTCCTGCACATAAGGGGCATATTTACAAGCCCCTTGCGCTGCCAGTGCATCACTTTTTGTGACACACCGGCAGCACAATTTGGTGCTCTATATTTAGAAGGACGTGTAAAGCCACCCTGCAAGGCTTTTGGTGTTCTTGTAAATACATCCCCTTATCACGCAGCATTTTGCCCACGCAACACCCATGGATTCTACTGCTTTCCAAGATTTACAAGGTTTCGAAACCTGGGAATGCATCAGAATCCTATGCCTCCCCGGGGAGGCATAAGAAGGCTCAATGAGGAGAAAGGTTTTTATTTCTTCTTGTTTTTTCCTCTTTCTAGGCGTACTGCATACATATGGACAGAGGAAAACACGTCTTGAGTCTCTTCCTGCACTAAAACAATCAACCCCACAATGCAAGCACCCTTGCACCATGGTGCAAGGTTACCTGCATTGGCACATGGCAGCCAATTGTGCGCCAGCACAGGGATCCATCATATTGTTGTAAATATGACGCATCTCTGTGCTCTGAAAGTACCGCAGCACGGCGCAGCCAAACGGCTTGTGGCATCGGGCTTGGTTACTTTCCCGTAAATAAGGGCCAAATAATAATTTCATGTAATGCAGGCACCCTTGCAGTATGGTGCAAGGGTGCCTGTGTTGGCGCTAGTCATCTAAATTTAGCACCAGCGCTCAGTAAAACACAGGGGTGCTCCCTGTTCTTGTGAATATGGCGCAACCCAGCGATTTGAAAATGTCAGAGCATGGAGCTGCCAAATTTAACGCTGCTCCGTGCTCCAACATTTTCTCGTAAATATGCCCATACCATTTGTTGTTATTTTAAGTCAGCAAAGGCCGAGTCGTGATCCGAAATAGGACTGTAAAGAAAATCTATGTGGCATATTTACAAGCCCCTTGTGCCGCCAGTGCTTTACTTTTTTGTGACGCAACGGCGGCGCCTCTTGCTGCCCCATATTTACAAGGACAGGTAAAGCCATGCTGCATGGTGTGAGAAGGTGGCCTGATATATGCTGTCCACTAGTTCTAGTGGGCACAAGGTATGTAAAGCAGCTTGTTTTACCAGTCTATAATCTCTTGAATGATCAAATGAAAAGACAACCACACAATGTATATATTCAAAATATATGTATTTAAGATAAAACACACCCCTCTAGTCTCTTTATGAGACTAGAGGTCGAAGTACTTAGTTTACAAGTCAGCAATTATCAGTAATAGCACAAATACACGTTTGGGCCCTAGGGGCGTACCAAACCATATAACAAAAAAGTGGTATATGAACCACGACTGGAATAGACACTAGGCCTATAGCCTGTAGAATCGCTGGGACCCCAAGGAACCACCCAAGGTAGTGACACAGGGGACCCATGGGGACTGTATGCAGTGTGAAAACACAACAGTGGGTTCCCGTTATCTTCTATGTGCAATGTCGCGGTTGGAAATGTAAAGATTAGGGACACATCTAATCGAGTCAGGACCAAACCCTTTTGGGCTTAAGAGGTTCTAGGGCTAGCACCCACGAGATAACTGGAGTACTCGAGTTATCTCACCCAGGGAAGCCGGGTGCATAGGTGTCTTTTGGTGTCGGGTCGCGTCGTTGATTTCAATGGGAGCCTGCAAAGAACTGCTGCTGCCGTGAAGAAGAGAAGTGTCCGAAGAGATCCAAGCCTGGATCTGGGATGGAAGGAACCTGAAAGCAGAGGGGACAGAGCCTGCGTCACTAGCCAGTGACCAAGGGCAGGATGGACCAATGCCCACAGATGTCGGGTGCTTCAGGTGAGTTGATGGGTGTCTTGACTCTTCAGACACGAGGTCCAGGAGGCGTTGACGAAGTCCATGAGCCGGATTCGAGCTGACCCACGAAGTCTATCGAGCGCTGCTGTGTCGGCGACCAGAATAGACCCAACAAGCCTTGGCAACGGCAAGTCACTGGAATTTAGAGAAAGGACTGTGGTGCAGACCAGCAAGGTCTGAGGGACTCACCCAGCAAAGGTAAGTCAGGGCACTCCTGGAGCAACCAGGAAAGCCCAAACAGAAAAGGAGTTGCCTTCGTGGGGACCTGCTAGCCAATGGGCTAGTGATCGCAAAGGAGCCTCGAGCGGTTGCACTTGAAGCTGGCCCACGGGTCACTCGTGGAGTAGAGGCCAACAATATTCGGTGCAGGAGGTGCTCAAGGCTGGGGCTACTCGGAGCTCAAAGCACAACTTCGAGAAGGACCAGGAAGATAGTGTTGCTGCAAAAGTTCACAGTGTCCAGGGGTCAAGGTTCCACATCACCCACGATAGCCACGTGCCTCAGCTTTGCTGTGGACTCAGGGTAGCCTCAGGGAAGTCTGGAAATCCACCTCTGGTGATGCAAAGACTTCGGCGTCCGGTGGGAGCTTCAGCGATGCAGACCGGTCAGTTGCTTCTTTGGTGCCTGCCAAGCAGGGGAGTCACTCCTTGACCCCAAGGGAGATTTCTTCAGTCTTCTAGTCAGGATAGAATGTCGAAGGTCCAGGATATCTGTAGCAGAGTTTCGTCCAGGGTAATCTAAAGTCCTAGGGACTGGATTCCTATACTTATAGTAAGTTTAGGGGATGGACTAACTCTAAGACCCCACCTATGGGTGGGCCTGGAAAGAGCGGTGGTTACACCCATTTCCTTTGTCCAGTTTCGCGCCAGAGCAGGGGCAGGTAGCCCCTGCAACCGGTTTGAACTGGACTATGCACAGGGACACCAAATGTGCCACCAGTGCAGGACTTCAAAGCACCAGAGAGTGCTCCCGCCCAGCCCCAATACACATCTGCCTGTCTGGAAACCTATTGTCCAGGCCTCCCCTGCCGGAGTTTCGGTCAGCAGCAGGAGGCCAGGCCCGTGTCTGTGGCAGGGGCATCCATTTTGTGATGCCAGGGCACAGGAAAGTCCTACCAGGTTTAGCCAGTGTGAACATGTCTTTCCCTCTAGAAGGGTGGAATGCTACCCCCGCCGGGGGGGGGGGGGGGGGTGCTAGTATTCCAAAGAGTTTGACACCAAACACGACATGTTTTGATGCAGCCATTCCAAAGTTAGCATTTACCGCGAGGTTATAATGCACTTAAGAGTATACGGTATGGCTGTATCACAGAACAGCCATAAGGAAGTATTTCCAAAAGCTGCAGAGGGGCTCAGCTCATGCCTGGGAACCCTTTCACATAAAACCAAGCACTCTGCCTTCAGGATTGTCAAGGCCTGCCATAGGAGTGGCGTATAGGTTTATATGTGTCTGTATATAGGTGTGGATATAGCTAGCCTATACCACTGTAAGGGGTGCAAGCACACCCTTACCCAGGCTGCAGTAGCAGACCTTTGGTGCCATTTTGGAGTGCTTCCCATGGGTGGCATAATATATGCTGCAGCCCCTGGTAGGCCTCTGAGGGACCTATGCCCTAGGTACATAGTATACCATATACTAGGGGCTTATAAGGCACTCCAGAATCCAATTAGATATGTACCTAATGTACATGGAAACCATTTTAGAGAGGAAGCAGCTAGGCTGTGGTCCTGATTAGCAGGGCCACAGTCAGACTAAGGTCGAAAAACAGTGAAACACCAGCAAAAAGTGGGGGTACCCATGTGAAGCAGATCCTACTCTCCTACACATGGCTTTTTGTGTCCATGTAAATACGGCCCCATTACATACAGTACTTTGCGTGAAAAGAGCTAGCCATGGGTGTTGCTGTGGGTGTTCCCATTCAACACCCATGGCTTCTGCTGCATTTCCAGATTCATGAGAAATCGTAAACCTGGAAATGCGACAGGGGAAAGGGAGGCGCAACAAGGAAATCTTTTTTCATTTCAATGAGGAGAAATGTTTTCACACGTGGTGCATTCTGCAGCACACATAGAAAGAGGAAATCACCTCTTGTGATTGTTTTTGTGCGGGAAGGTGTCCCTTCCTTCACAAAGACAGTCTCCCCGCAATGCAGGCACCTTTGCACCATGGCACAAGGATGCCTGTGTCGGTGCATGGCAGCCAGTTGTGCGTCAGCGCAGCACAGGGATGAGTCATATTGTTGTAGATATGACGCATCCCTGTGCTTTGAAAGTGGCGCGGGGCAGCATAAGGGCTTGCCGTGCCATGCTACGGCCCTTTCTTGTAAATAAAGCCCTTCGTATTTATTTGTAATATGACTTTTCTTTGTTTATTACTGTACTCATTAGCCATGGGTCTGTTCATTAACGGAATCTTTGAAACCATTTAAAATTACTTTCTATTTATATTTACTGTTTGAAGATTGTAAAGATAAAGGATATAAATACCAGATTTTGAGGCATATTTACAAGCCCCTATCGCCACCACAACGTCACTTTCAGTGACGTTGTGATGGCGATAGGAGCTTTGCCTTATCTACAAGGCAGCGTTAAGCCACTTGGGGGTATATTTATAAGAATTGGTGCTAACCAGTTTTTGTGGTGGTTAGCTGCAATTGTTTTTACGCCGTCTATCGCTGAAACCATTGCCTTGTTAGCAACATATTTATAATACGTCGCTACATCGTTATATTACCAGCTAGCCGCGGCAAAAACTGCAGCTAACACTAGGATCAAGGTGATAAAACAATTGATTCTAGCAAGAGAAAAGTGACGAAAGGTCAATTAGCTGCAAAACAAAATTCATTTTAGTCAGCCCAACGTCAGTCTCAAGAGGCAAAATAGCCTCTAATGAAAATAAGAAAAGAAAAACAATGGAATGCAGAATGGAGCAGCCAGGGTCAAGTTCAGCACAGGTCTACAATCCAACCCTCCCAAACCCCCGAACAGCCAGGAGGACCAGCCAGAGTCCCAGGGGAACAGGAAATGCAGAATCTGGGCCACATTTATGAAAGTGGTGCAGCACTTTTCTTAGCGCCATTCTTGCGACATCATGGCAGCCGATGCCTGGAAGCGCGGACAGTGTGCGGGGACCGGAAGTCTCGCTGGGCTTGCATCTGAGACCCGGAGTGGGAGGCGGCGGTGCTGGGAGTCACTGACGGTGGAGACGGGCCGCGTCGAGCCCAATGCTGTGGGCTGTGGCGCTACGCATTGAGGCGTTGGCGATCGTCCTTACCTGGTGATGAAGTTTGGCAGGTCACATGGAGACACGTTGCTGACCTGTGTGAGAAGACCACCTGGTGCCCCATGGAGCTGTGATCAGTAGAGTCGCTCCTTCGCACCGGCATAGGGAGGTCTGCATTGCATAACACGAGCCACCACTACACCGGGGTGCACAGCGAAGATTGCCAATGTTGGACCCATGGTGGCGCACATCGTGCCCTGAGCAATCCCTGCACTGAGGCTGACCAACATCACCAAGGGCACTGCACAAGACTGGTGGTGGACTCCACCAACTGGCTCTAGTTGCTGATATTGGCCGTTTGTGGCAGCAGGTACCAGTATGGGGGTCGGTTCAGGACCTTGGGTGCGCCTCTTGATCGGTCATCACTCACTTAGGAACACAGAATCTAGTTACCACAGTTAGATCACAGTAGGTGACCGGGTGGTACTGCCTTTCGTCGCCCCCTGGTAGTGAGCTCTTGGATGTACGGGGGATTTCCATCAGTGCCGCCTGAACGAAGATTCCTGGGTAGAATACACCTGACTGGAGGAGAGGGCCCGGCTGGCCACACTGCACTGTACCACATGTCATATATAGTGCCTGTGAGTCTGGCGCAACGATGGCCCGTCTGCAGATGGGGGCCTCATTGACATTTTGCCGATGCTTTGTGTCGGTGAACTGAGCCGCTGGGGATCGCTGGCCACCAGGGCAGGTGACAATGGACAGCCTGGACTGCAAACTAGACTCTGTACTCTAAGCGGGTACCCCCTCGAACAAACGGGCACTTCCTTTGAGGGCCCCATAGACAAAATCACAGTCGACTTCACTCCTGACTGCACAGATCATCACAAGCTGACTTGCAAGGTACATGACATTGAGCAAGAACTGGCCAAAGTCCCTCCTGTTACTCTGAGTGCAGCTTTGGATGTGTAGCAGCTAATGGCACATGTGAAGACACAGGACAGAACAGCGGAGAATGCAGATGGACGCTCCCAGCATAAAAACGTGAGGGTGCTTGGTCTGCCTGAGGGAGCAGAGGGGGCTGATTAAGTGGCATGTACTGAGACACGGTTGCGTGATCTACTGCCAGCAGGTGCACTCTCCCAATTCCTTGTTGCGGAGCAGGCCCATCGAGTGCCGGCGAGCTGCACGCTTTCGGGGACTGGTCCTAGACCCTTTCTCTTCCGCCTCCTACAGTGATCGTGATGCTGGCCTGAGGGAGGTACGCAAGCTGGGGGAGGTGAAAGTGGATAACGCCACAGTTATTTTCTTCTCTGACTATGCCACGGGGGTGCAGAGGCAGTGGGCTTGCCTCTAGTGGTTAAGCGATGCCTCCGAGAGTTGGGCATCAAATACTCCCTCCTCTACCCGTAAAGGCTTCGAGTGACCTTAGTTGTTATCATGCAAATAATTGACGCCGCTGAACAGTTCTGGACCTGGCTGCATTCTACTGGTCGCCAGGTGCTGCGGACTGGGAGTGAAGGGTCTGCGCAAACAATCTGTCATTCATGGAGACAGTTATACTGGAAGGCGTAGGAGGAGCAGGCATCTCCGCCACAACTACAAGTCACCCCCAATCTGCAGCAGGTTGTACAAGAGAGGCAGAAGAAGCCGCATGGCAGATATCTTAATTAAATGTTTCCTGGTTATGCGTCTCCCCTTCTTCTGCACTTACAGACTGCTCCGTAAAGTCTCTTGCTTTCGGCTGTTCCTGGTCTCCAGCTTCCTGTTGCTGAAGTTCTGGTCTACCTAGGTCAGCACTTAGAGGGGATCAGGTCCAGTCGCCACCCAAAGGGAACGGAGCAGTTGCCCAGGTGAGCGATGCATGTCAGTGGTGGTGGTGGTGGTCTCCTTGGTGCTCCGAGCTGCAATGGCATGAAGTCCAAGGCATCGTTGACCTTGCCAAGGATGAATTGTGGGAGTTCTTTGATTATCCTCGAGGCACTCTTGCAATAATGTGACGTCATGTGTTTTACGTTCTGACTGCGCTATTTGCCACAGCATCTTTACAAGGCCACGCAAAGCCACTTTACATGGCTTTTCATGGACTTAGAAATTTGTGACTCTTTCATGCATTAAACAGTGTGAAAGGGGCGTTCCATGCAGTGGCAGCCAGCATGGCTCACGGGTTGCGAGGTGAGGGTGGGTGCATGGGGTTGCGGGAGGTTTTCAGGGAGTTGCATGGGGGGCTCGATTGCGGGAGGTTGCGCATTATAAATGTTAAAAAAATTATATATAACTTAGCTTGCCGCCAGGTCCTGCAATGCAGCGTTGTGATTGGATTTGAGCATCCTGGTTTGACGCTCAATCAGGAAATGGGAGCCAGAGCATGTTCTCCATGCACACTGTAATGCAGCCTACATGGAGAACGGGTAAACATGATTGGGTTTGGCGGCCCAAGAGGGCTGATCAAACAGTCATTGCGTACTTAGGAGTGGGCAAACCACTCTTGCCCTGTCCTGCTCTGAGAGCGGAGCAGCCCCGCCCGCCCGCAAAGCAGCACAAACATAAAATGTTATAACTGAAAGATATTATGCTTTTATGTTTCTTCTTCTCGCAGTGCTTGAAAGCAGGGGGCAACGCTCCTCCGCCATACTGCCACTGCTTCAATGGGTATTGCTGTGGGCGTACCCACGCCAAATCATTGGAATCTGAAGCATTCTGAGGTTTACGAAAAACTGTAAACCCTCAAAATGCCTCAGAATCTAATACCACCCCAAGGGTGACGATTGGGAGGCACTACAAGTATAAATGGTTTCATTTTGCTCTTTTTCACTTTTTCTATGTGTGCATCATTCTGCAGCACATAGTGAAAGAGGAAATACCCTGAATTGACAGGTTTTGTGCAGGTAGGTGTCCCTTCCTGAACAACATCAACCAACTCCGCAACACAGTCACCCTTGCACCATGGTGCAAGGGTGCCTGCGTTGGTGCATGGCAGTCACTGTGCGTCAACATAGGGGAAAAATACAGGGGAGCTTATTCATGAGCCCCTTTTGACAGTTTAACACCGCTGGTACGTCATTTACTTGACATACTTGCAGAGTGAATTTTGCACCACGTTGCGCCATTTTGCAAAGTGGTGCATCTAGGTATATGCGTAACCTTGTAAAGCCTTGTGCAACATTATACCTGCGTCAGGTATGATGTATGCAGGGTGTTCATTCCCACGCAACAAAGCCTCGTAGGAGTGGCGCAGTGAAATCAATCAGATTTCACTGCGATAATTCTTGGACGCCACTGTGTCAAAAACCTACACCTGGCTCATGGCAGACGTAAGGGTGACGTAGTGCCATAGGGATAAGCTTGCCCCATTTATTGATGGTGTTGTGTCATGCTTCCGACACAACTGCAGCAATGCGTGACTTTAGCACTGACAGATGCGTCAGGATTCCAGACATATGTCATTGATTGTGACATGGAGCCCTGTACAGAAAATATGGTGCAGCCATGGTGTTCCAAGGATGGCGCAAAAAAACAGTGTCCAATAGCAATTTTTCGCAGTGATGCAACATTTTTCATGAATGGGGCCCAGAAATGATTCCTATCTTATTGATAGGGTGTATTTCTGACCTTTTGTATTGGCGCATGGCAGCTTAGCAATATTCCTTACAGCGCTGTCAAGCACCAAGTCATCTTATATGCGGGCCCAAGTGTTTGCACCAATTTTAAGACCAGCTATTTTCAGGTCTTAAAATATTGCCTCTAATTTGAGTTAGCAGCAGTTTTGGGGGGTTATCGACGTACTAGAATTTCCTTGTAAATGTTGCGAAGTGTGCTTCGCAGCAGTTTTTTCACTGGAACACCTACCTTGCATCTCATTTTCGTAATGCCCCGCTAATAGAAGTGGCGATCTTGAAAATTCACGTTTAGGCTGGAAAAGTGCTGCTAACTGCAGTTAGCGACAACTTGTAAATAAGGCAATAAAAAAAAGCTACCATAATGTCTAAAAATTGACGCTACTGCGGCGTTAAGTTCTTGTAAATATGCCTCGTGGCTTAATGCTGACTATAAATAATGCCAACTTTCATGCTAAACTTAGCGTGAAAGGTGCGGGGAATGGGTGCAGTTGTGGGCGTGCCACCGCAACACCCATTGATTTTGACACTGCCCACTATTTACAAGAGCAACTTAAATAGGAGGCAGCGCCAAAATTAAAATCAGGGAAAACCTGGTCTTAAAAAAAGCGGACTGAGGAGAAATGCTTTAGTTCTCCTCGTTTTTCACATAGAAACAGCAAATTGCCTATGATTTTTTCTGTGCAGGACGGTCCCACTTCCTGCACATAAAGAATCATTTTAAAAAATGACAACACGCTTCGCCACTTTATTGTAAGTATGGGGTATATTTACAAGAGCTGTCACTAGCTAGTGTTAGCGGCAATTTTCTTACCGCGGGTATCACCGAAAACTATCGCCTTGGTACCAATGTATTTACAATACGTCACTAGATGGCGATAGTATCCGCTAGCCGTGGTGAAAACTGCCGCTAACACTAGTGTCAAGGCATTTAAAATGTTGCCGCTAGCGAGAGAAAAGTGACAAAAGGCCAAATAGAGACAAAAAAAACTCACAGTAGTCAGCTCAACATCACTTTTCTGCCTCTAGAGTAAAAAATAGCCTATAAGCCACTACCACTGACAAAAAATATATATATATTGGAATGCAGAATGGAGCAGCCAGAGCCAAGCTCAGTACAGGTAAGCAACCCCCCACTGACAAAAAAATATATATATATTGGAATGCAGAATGGAGCAGCCAGGGCCAAGCTCAGTACAGGTAAGCAACCCCCCAAACCCCCCAACAGCCAGGATGACCAGCCAGAGTCCCAGGGGAAGAGGAAATGCATAATCGTGGACAATGCATCACTTTTCATTGCGCTTGGCTTGGAACTTCATGGCAGCCGAAGCCTTGAAGCGTGGACAGTCCCTGAGGCCTGTAGCCCTCGCTGGGCCTTTGTCTGAGACCCAGAGATGGAGGTGCTGTGAAGTTGCTGCGGCCTGATGGTGGAGGCGGGCTGCGTCGGACCAAGCCTTTGGGTCGGTGTGGTAGAAATTGAGGCATTGGCGATCGCCCTTACCTGGTGGTGAAATCCTGCAGGTTGCATGGAGACGCGTTGTTGACCTGTGTGAGAAGACTGCTTGGCGCCCCCTGGAGCTGTGATCGGTAGAGGTGCTACTGCACACTGATGTAGGAAGGTCTGCTTTTCATAACACATGCCACCACTACACTGGGGTGCATGCAGGAGATTGCCAATGGTGGGCCGCGCCTCTCTGCACCACAGGCAGGAGGATGTGTCGCTGGCCGGACGCTGTGGAGGGTGAGGTCTTTGAGCTGTGCCAGACTTTTGTGGGGGGGCGCTGCAACTTCATGGCTAAGGGTGCCCTCTTACAGCACCTGCATCTGGAGGTTCCCCAGCGGACCTGGCGGAGACTGCTGTCCCCAAGCTTGTGAAATTTCACCTGGCTGAGGCTCCTGCTGGCTGAGTTACAGATTCAGAGAGAGCGCGATAGATTGAGCCCCAGTGTCGATGTCCAGGTGAAGAGAACGTGGGACAGGGAGGGGATGAGACCTGGGAGTCGTGTCAGGACCAGGCCTAGCACTTGTGGGTGGTGCACACTGTGCCCTGAGCAATCTCTGCGCTGCGGAGGATGCGCATTGTCGAGGACACCACACAAGATTGGTGGGGGACTCTACTAACTGGCTCAAGTTGCTGAGATTGGCCATTGTTGGCAGCTGGTGCCAGTGTCAAGGGGGCCGGTTCGCGCCCAGGCCCTTGGGTATGCAACTTGATGCGCTGTTACACGCTAGGGAACTGGGGAACATGGAGTCAGGTCACCACTGTTAGACCTGAAGAGGTAACCAAATGGTGCTGCCTTTCCTTGCCCCCCTGGTAGTGAGCTTTTGGGTGTACAGGGGATTATCCCTTAGTGGACTTGCTCTTCCCACAGCGCAGTGCCGTCTGGTAGCTGCTGCTGCTGTCTCCATCTGCTATCTGCTACTGCCGGATCCTCTGACCCTGAGGTCAGGTGTTCGAGGCCCTCCTTCCCCCACATAGTCTTGCCTGCGCCTCATCGTTGCTAGTCCAGTGGAAGAAAGTCACTGCTTTGCTGCTTAACTTCCCTCCTGTCTCTCTTTTCTGCTGTTTCTGTCCCTCTTTCTGCTCTTCCCCGTTGCTTTCTACCTTTGGCTTTGTTCTTCTTTTTTCTTTGCCTTGTTTGGCTTTTGTGATTTTGTACAGTTTCTTTTCCCTTTTCCTCTCCCTCGTTGATGCTGCAATCCCTCGCAGCCCGCCCCCTCCAGTGTCCTTTACCACGTTTCCCACCTCCAAGCTGTCCAGCCCCCTCAGCACTGCTTAAAGGCAGCCGCTGTGCGGCCATGCGCATCAGGTGTGCCACTGGTGCGCCAAATGGGCACCAAGGCAAGTCCGTCTGCGCCGTCGACGCATGGACCGCGTCCAGTGCCAGGGACCATGCCTCCCGGACACTCCACTGCAATGACGCCAGCACCATCCTCGCCCTAAACCCTGTACGCCAAGCCGTCTGCCATCTAGCATCACCAAAGAATACCCTTGAACCCTTTGCCTGCCGAAACTGAGAATACACCTACGCCACTCACCGCCTAGCAGAACAACAGCGCAACTGACCGGCTCAACTGCATCCCCTTCAGCGTTTGATACCTCCATAAACACGCCTCAGAAATCTGGGACCTCCTCAACGTCACCTCTTCAGACATCACCTTCTTCACGTAAACCTGTACCAACCTCTGCTCCAGACCAGACATCGCCATCCCCGACGGCTACAACATCACCCGCAAGGACCACCCCGACCACCAAGGAGGAGGCATTGCCATTGTCTATAAAAGCACACTGACTGACCATGCACTCTATTGACCCAACGGCGACCATGGAACACCTCTACTTCCAGATCCGGACCAAGCCCAACAGCCCCTTAGCACGCACCCGCATCTACAAGCCCCCCGGTCCATGACCCCATATTCACAGATGCTATTGTAGACGTTATCGCACCCCAGGCTCTCAAATCCACCAACTACATCCCGCTCGGAGACATCATCTTCCACCTGGACAACACCAGTGACTAGAACACCACCACCCTCCTGTAGATCCTCACAACATTGGAATCAAGCAGATAGTCACCGCACCAACCCACATATCCAGACACACGCTCGTCCCCATCTTCTCTGCGAGGAGGAACATTCAACTACAGCCACACCACCAAACTCTCTTGGACTGTCCATCATTGTATATATCATGCCTTCACCGCGCACACCATACACCATCGCCATCATTGCCCCCTCCCCGTCGCAGCTGGATCAAGGCCACAGAAGAAGTTCTCGTCAATTCCCTCAGCACCACCACTCCGCCAACGCTTACAGACACCAATGCCACAGCAGACAACCTCCACCGATGAATCTCTAACTGTGCTGACACCCTGGTACCCCTCAAGAACATCCAGGCAAAAAACACTCCAAGAAGGCCAACTGGTTCCCTCCCGCCCTCAACAAGTCAAGATGCACCGGCAGACATCTCGAGAAGAGATGGAGCCTCAACATCAATCAACTCCGCAACAGAGTCACCCTTGCAACATGGTGCAAGGGTGCCTGCGTTGGCGCATGGCAGGCATTGTGCGCCAACGTACGGGAAAAAGACAAGGGGGCTTATTCATCAGCCCCTTCTCACAGTTTAACCCCTACGGTGGGTAATTATCTTGATGTACTTGCAGCGTGAATCTTGTACCACGTTGCGCCGTATTTACAAAGTGACGCATCTAGGTATAAGCATGACTTTGCAAAGCCCTATGCCACATTATACTTGCGTCAGGTGTGATGTATGCAGTGTGGTCATTCCCACCTAAGAAAGCCTTGTGGGAATGGCGCAGTGAAATCCATCAGATTTCACTATGACAATTCTAGGACGCCACTGCGTCAGAACCTTACACTTGCTCAACGGCAGGCGTAAAGGTGACGCACTGCCATAGGGATAGGCTGGTCCTATGCATTGCTGGAGTTGCGTCATGCTTGTGGCACAACTGCAGCAATGCGTGACTTTAGTGCTAACAGATATGCCTGTATTCCAGACGTATATGTCACTAATTGCAACATGGAGCGCCGTGCAGTGAATACGGCGCATCCATGGTGTCGCAAGAAGGGCGCAGTGAAAAGTGTTGCAACGCTGCTTTGTCGCAGCGATGCCACACTTTTCATGAATGAGGCCCAGGAATGTGTCCTATCTTATTGATAGTGCACATTCTTGCCCTTTTGTTTTGTCACAGGGCAGCGCAGCAACATTCCTTGCAGCGCTGTCCAGCACCAAAACCTGCTGAAATGAGGCCCCAAGTGTTTGCACCAATTTTAAGACCAGCTATTTTCTGGTCTTAAAACGGCCTCTAACTGGACTAGCTGCAGTTTTGGAGGGTTATCGCCGGACGGAAATTTCATTGTAAATATAGCGTAGTGGGGTCAGTGGCAGTTTTTGCACAAGAATACCTACCTTGCATCTCATCTTCGTTAAGTCCCACTAACAGAAGTGGCAATCTTGAAAATTAACGTTTACGTTTGAAAAGTGCAGCTAACTGCAGCTAGCAGCACTTTGTAAAGAACGCCATAAAAAAAGCTGCTGTAACGTCCAAACATTTACGCTACGGCAGCGTTAAGGACCCTTAAGTGATTTTGCTTATTTTTGTACCGACCAGTAAATCAAAATACGGGATGAAATCTGACCGGCAGCAGCCCAGGCCCCAGCACGAATAACTCAACACTCGTTGCTGCACTTCGGAAACGCCATTCATTCAGAAAGAAAGTACAGACCAGGCAGATCTCGCGATACTTCAGTTGCAGTCCCTCAGTGCATGACTACAAGTCCAGTGAAAGTAGCGGTGGATAGCATCGTTACAGTATACCAGCGTGCAGTACCACGGATAGTCACTGGGCGTCTCTAATCAAGTCCGCCAGGAACCACACTGTATAGACACCAGGGGTGCAATACCACGGGTCGTCACTGGGGGTACCCTAATCACATCAGCCAGACACCACAGTGTAACATACATATGGGAGTGGGGGAGTGGGGGGGGGGGGGGGGGTAGCAGGGTGGAGGCTGCTACTACACACGGTTTACCAGCAATCAGGGTGAGAGAACCTGAAAGAACATCCGCCTGCCCACAATGCATTGCAAATACATACACGACCAAAACCCAAAACAAAAATGCACTTCTTGTTAACTAGAGTTTACTCTAGTAGTTTTTTTGCACAACGCGTACGTGCTTTTTCTCTCCAACTTTCAGTTTATATGCCAGACAGTTCGCCGCTCTAATATTCATAGGTGTCTTATTTATAGTAAAGTCAAGGAGACGCTTTTTTACTTGTAAAACTTGTATGAATCAATTGTTCGTTAATTTGGAGTCAGTCGCACTGCGTATGGTGGCTGGTGACTAGAACAGGAAATTATTGGAAGATATTTGCCAATGCGAAGATCTGTTTTCTACTGTAATAACAAGAATTAACTTATATCATAGAAAGCAATAAATAGTGTTTAAGGAGCTCTTGATTAACCATAGACATCCACGCGCTATATAGAGACATGTTGTATGTTAAAATTTAGTTTACATTGAACTGGTTCAAATGCGTTTTATTCTACAATCGGTATCATATAAATTGATTGTCGTAAATGTAGTTGAACCATTCAATGATTCTTTTACACTCAGGTTGTCGTAGATGCACTATTTTTTTTTTTGTAAATATATTTTTATTAAAAAATGTTTTACAACGTGTAATAGGCCTCTCTTTGTTGGTGCAGGCTAGTAGCCCAAACTGGCCGTGTTGGTTGCGGTACAGATCTGGTTTACGTATGTTCGGGTGTTCCCCCATCCACTGTCACAGTAGGAGGAAGAGAAAGGGTGAAAGGGGGCGGGAAAGAAAATAAGGTAGAGAGAGAGAGAGGTAGCATACAGGAAGTTTTACTATGTTTCTCGTGTATTTCTTGATCCGACGGTGGTATACTTGAGCTACGAATGGTTTGTTACGAAGGGCCTATTCACGGCGGGTCGTAAGGGTGAACCATCAATGACTTTCGTACAATCAGGTTGGCGTAGAAGGTTTCATCTGGCCGGACGGTGCTGCAAGGGCTTTCATAGCTCACTAGGGGGCATATTTACAAGCTGGCGATAAAAAATTATCGCCGAAAAGCGGCGATAATTTTATCGCCTAATTAGCAAGGCCACACTAACGAGTGAAACCTTGCTTTAGCGTGGGGATTCCTAACGCCCAGCTTTGCATCTCTAAAGTGGGCGTTCCTGACCTAACATGACAGGAGAAATGTCGCTAAGCGACATTTCTCCTATCATCAAGCCCCACGCTATGAAGCATAGCGGCAAGAAAAGTAGCGATAACCCCAGTTATCGCTACTTTCCTTACGCCTGCTTCAGGACTGACTTAGCCATGATATCCTATGGAAGGTGGATATCATGGCTAAGTTTGTGAGGCCCTATCATCAAGCTAACGCCACCCTGCGTGAGATTATCGCTGGGTTTCCAGCGATAATCTCACGGTAGGCAGTTAGCGTGAGGATTTTTATCGCTGAGGAGATAAGCGTTGATAATAGCATGCTATCTCAGCGATAAAAATCCATGTTACCCGGCGATAATTATCCTCACGCTAAGAGCGCTGAGCGATAATTATCGCCGGGTGTTGCTGATATGCCCCTAGGTGTCGCATCTGTTGCAGTGCTTGTGGGGGAGAGAATGTCAGCGCCATCAAACCTGCCTTTCATCTTTGAAGTGAGTGAAAGAGCCAGGAGTCACCGCATGAAATACCACATGTGGCTTTGCTACCTCCTCCTAAACCCAGTGCTTTGAAGCTGCAGGAAGCACTAGAAAATCAGACTTAAAAGCGCCAAATAAATAATATAACTAGACTGCAGTCTCACCATAAGACTCGGGGCTGATTGATTACGGATTTGTGATTTCCTTGCGTCTCCCTTCCTCAAGTCAGATTTACAAAGCCGCGCAAGAGGCAATTTGTAAAGAAATATAATGCAAGGCAGTCGTTGGCGCTGCGCTACATTCTATTTCAAGCTGGGAGACGTGCCATGCGTGAAGCATGAGTGTCCCTGTGCATCCACCAATGGATTTGACGCAAGTCCAAATTTACAAACGTTTGTAAACCTGGAGATTACGTCAAATCTGCAAATCAGTGCACCTCCCGGAGGCTGTAGTAAAGAGCAGAAAATAATCTTTTCCTCCTCTTTATTTCCTCCTATGCGTGGTTGTGAGAAGTTGGCCTGGTATATGATGTTCACTAGTTAAAGTGACCACCTTGTACCATGCCAAGCAACCCTTATGGTGTGGTTGTAAGTCATCCTTTTCGGACTAGCTGCCCTAGTGGTAGCGTAGGCTAAGCAGTCTTTGAGGCTAAACTCGTTAAAGCGTGTTAAGCAAGCTGTTTTACCATATGTAACCCCTTTTATACCAATGAAAGGCCACCACACAGATATATATTCAAAATATATATGTATTTATTACTCAAAGTATCCCCTAGACTCTTTATGAGCACAGGAGCACAAATCGTTAAACAAGAAAGTATTACAATATACAGAAGTTGCACTTTATATGGATAGGCCCTGGTGGCCGATCAAACCATATACTAAAATAGTGGTATAAGTACCACGAATAGGAAAGGGAAAAGGCCTAGGGCCTCTAGAATCGCTGGGCCTACAAGGAGCTAACTTCAGTTAGTGACCAGGAGGTCCACGGGTCGCGTGTGCAGTGAGGAAAGTTACACGCGGGCTCCCATAGGTTTTCAATGGGTGCGTAAAAGTTCAAAAGTTACTGCTAGAAGGGTCTTCTGGATGGACTACGAACTTAAGACTTAAAACACAGATACCAGAGATGTTTCTCTACACTTGGGCACCGGAGTGCTAGCTTTACCTCACCCACAGGAAGCGGGTGCATAGGTCTCGAAGTGCGTCGGGTTTCGTCTATCTGTTCAATGGAGCCTGATGACAAAGATGCTGCAGGCGGTCGGTCCAGAAGAGATGCGGTGGATCCAAGGGTGGATCGGAGTTGTAGAAGACCTGAAAGCAGAGGGGACAGTGTTCACAGTCACTAGCCAGTGACCGGCGTGGCACCAGGTAGGTACCAGGCGATGTCGGGTGCAAACAGGTGATGAGGGGTAGCTCCGCAGCCACGTGGTCCCTGAAGGTCGACGACGTCCAGGAGTCGGTTCACGAGCTGTCCCACGCAGGCTCTCGCTGTCGGCGGTGTCGGCGACTCGAAGGAAGCAAACAAGCCTTGGCAAAAGCAGGAGTCGTGAAGAATGAAGAAAGCTGATGGTTCTGACCAGCAAGGTCAGAGGGGCTGCTCCTTTGGAGGGCAGCAGGGGCCAGTCTGGAGCAACCAGACCAGCATTGTAGTTTTCAAGTTAGGTCGCCAAGATGGCCACTAGCCAACGGGCCAGGGTCCGGTTAGGCGCGTCGAGTTGCAAAGTGCAGAGGGGCCCCACGCAGATCGTGGAGATGCTGGAGGGCTCACCTTTGGTGCAGATGCTTCTCGGGTGTTGGGCTTCTCAGGTCCCATAGCACAACTTGGAGGGTGCCTCTGTTGTCGCGCTTGCAGCTTGTCGTGGGTCTTTCAAGATGGCTGGCTCCACATGTCTCGGTGCCTCCACGGGTTCCTTCTTTTCAGGGACTGTGGATCGGGCGGTGAGAGGTCTGGAGGTCCAGGTCTTGTCGGGCTCTGGGCTTGGGCTCCGGCGGGAGGCGGCGGCAAAGCAGACGTCGAGTAGCTGGTTGGTGCTTGCGTTAGCAAGATGGTCACTCCCTGACCATAGGGGAGATTTCCTTCTGTCCTCTGTGCAGCAGAGCGTCGAAGTTCCCGTCTTCTTCTTTTTATTAAGTTGGTTCCAGGATGTCTGAAGTCCTAGGACACAGCTCCTACCTTTAAGCGGATTCTAGGGGCCGGACTACCTGCTAGGTCCCTCCCTAAGGGTGGGACCAGGAAGGGGTGTGGTTACACCCCCAATCCTTTGTCCATCTCGCCCCAGGTCCGGGGCTGGTGTGCCCCAGGACCGGTTTGAACTGGCATATGCACCGAGGCTCCTTGTGAGCCTCAGGCATGTCTGATTCTATTCAAGCCCTACCTGACCAATACACAAAATCCTGTCTGGGGTGGTGCACGCACCTCCCCTGGCAGGAAACCCTTTGTCCACGTCTCCCAAGCTGGAAGGACTCCCAGCAGCAGGAGGGCAGACTTGTGTCTGTGGTGGCAGCATCCATTTTGTGGAGCTGAGGCTATGTCTGATTTTACCCGGGTTTCAGGTACTGTACATGTCGTGTCCCTCTAGAAGGGTGGAATGCTAACCCCGTCGCCAGAATTGGCGAGGGGTTAGTATTCCAATTTGTATGACACCTTACTCGACATGTTTTGATAAAGCCAAACCAAAGATAGCATTTAACCGCGAGGTTCATAATGCACTTAAGAGTATATGGTATGGCGATATCTGGAAACGGTAGAAGGAAGTTGTTCCGACCACTGCAGACAGGCTCAGCTCATGCCAGAGCACCATCTCACATGGAACCAAGCACTCTGCCTTCAGGATTGTTAAGGCCTGCCATAGGAGTGACTTATAGGTTAACATGTGTCCCATTTAAGGTTAGGTATAGGTATACTACACCTAAGTAAGAGGTGGTTACACCAACTTACCCCAGCTGAGTGATCAGCCAGTTGTGTCAAATTTGTTAGGCCAGGCCAGGGGTGGCACAATACATGCTTCAGCCCCTGGTAGGCCATAGATACACCAATGCCCTGGGTACCTAGTGTACACTGGTACAGGGGCTGACAGGGTGATCTAGTTCCAATGGTTTATGCAACTAGGCATCCATTTTAGAGAGAGAGCAGACAGGCTGAGACCCTGAATGGCAGGATCTCAGGCCTACTAAGTCGAAAAACCAGCTAGACACTAGGCAAAAAGTTGGGGGTAACCATAGTCAGATATCCACCTTCCTACACAACCCCCCCCCCCCCCAAACGAAGGGAGATAAGGCTGTCCTTGACCAGGTAAGCCTATATTGCCCAAGTGGCCATATAAGGAAGAACCAGCACTGGCATGGTTACCCCCTGTCTCATGGTCCACTAAGCAATCCCTCACCCTAAAGGTATCATAGGGTCTCCACCATAGGGAATCTCTACCTTTGGTGTGTCTTTGCAAAGTAAAAGGCTGGTGTGGAGTTGGAGTACTGAAGTGAATGTCCTCAAAGTGAGGCCTCAGCTTCCTCCAATCATCCTCCACCATGGATGCCTTTCTCTCTTTAGCTGAGTTGCACTGTGCTCTCAGGGTCAGCCTCTGGCTACCTAAAGCTGGAGGCTGGGTCCCTGTTGTGGGCTTACTGGAGGGACAGGTCAGGTTTGGGGCCCTAAGGTCCCATGTTTGCCTGTGCCCAACAGAATCCCTCTGGGGGAGGTCCCTAACTACCTGTAAAGGAGATCCCTCAGGAATGTTTTTACCCATCACCTGGCTAGGGCTACTAGTCAGGCAATCCTCATTCTTTTGATGGGGGGGGGGTTCTTGTGGACAGGGGCCCTCTTGGGGTCCACTGGCCTCCCTGACCTCTGCAGCCCTGGGCTGACTGAGGCAGGGTAGAGAGAGGCAGGATACCTGCACCAGACTGGGTCCCACCTTGGAAAGGGCCACTGACGTCAGAGGCTCTGCCAGGCCAGGCCTGGCTACCTCTGGGGCAGTTCCTTCACAAGGGGTGAGGTCAGCTCCCTGAGGAGGCTGACTTTTTCCTAATGTCTGGGGAGAGGGAGACTTTTCTTCCTCCCCACTACTCTCTGTTTGTGTGGAGTGATCCATAGTTTCAGGCTTCACTACACCTATGTCAGTCTGAGTATAGGCTGAGACCATTACAGCCTTGCCAACCTTTTCAGGGGGGCACTCAGTTTGTGTTTGAGCTGTGACTGTCACAGCTCTGCCAGTCCCTACAGGGAAGTCTGTCTGTGCCTGGGCTGTGGCTACCACTGCCCTTCCAACCTTTCCAGGGAGGAAATCTATTTGGACAGGGCTTGTGAATGGCACAACCCCACTACCCTTTTGTGAAAGGCCTACCATTTTAGAATGGGTGTCTTGTTCAACTCCAGCCCAAGCTGAGAGTTCTAAGTCATTCCCCAGTAAGCAGTCTACAGGCAAGGTTGGGGACACTGCCACCCTTTTAGGGCCAGTAACACCTCCCCAGCTGAGACATACCTCTGCCATGGGATGACTGTTCTGTTTGCCATCAATGTTAGTCACGTGGTAGGAGAAACCAGGCAAAAGCTGCTCAGAGGGAACTAGCCAATGGGCCACCATGGTGATGCTAGCTCCAGTGTCTCTGTAGGCCTCAGCTTTTGTACCATTGATGTAGGGCTCCTGTCTGTACCTACCCAAAGTGTTGGGACAGGCAGTGAAGTTGGCAAACCCCATGCCACCATCACAGACAAGAGTAGTTGCTGTAGGGGAATTGGCTAAGCCAGGGTCCCCCTGTGTTCCCCAAGTAAACCCACCCGAATTTCTGGGGGCACTCCCACCACCTGGGGGATTACTGCTGACAGTAATAGGTGGTGTGACAGGAGTAATTGGAGGAACAGTTTTGCTTTTAGCCTTTGGGCAACTGCTGTCAGTTTTCCAATGCCCCGGAATTTTACATTTATGGCAATAAGGCTTTTTAGCTGTGGTAGAGGAGGGAGCTTGGGACCCACCACCCTGTGTGGAGTTTTGGGGCCCTGAGGAAGATTTCTCTTTTGCTTTATCCCCACCCTTCTCTTGAGGCTTGGTGGTATCTTTCTTTTGGTCACCACCCTGGTTTTTAGGCCTAATCCTGGTCCTGACCCATTTATCTGCCCTCTTTCCCAATTCTTGGGGAGAGGTCAAATCTGAGTCTACCAGGTGTTGATGGAGAAGCTGGTTGTGACAGTTACTTAAAATCTGCTCTCTCATCATCAAATTGTACAATCCTGTATAATCTGAAACCTTACTTCCCAGCAACCAACCCTCCAAAGCCTTAGTGGCACATTCCACATATTCAGACCAGTCCTGAGTCTGTGTCTTCTGGGTATCTCTGAACATTAACCTGTACTGTTCAGTGGTTAAGCCTAACCCATCAATCAGGACACTCTTCAGGGCTCTGTAGTTTCTGACATCCTCCTCTCTAACAGTGAGGAGTCTATCTCTGCCTCTACCTTCAAAGGAGAGCCATAAGATTGCTGCCCACTGGTCCTCAGGAACCTGCTGCACTTTGCAGGCTCTCTCAATAGCAGTCATCCACTTGTGGATATCATCCCCACTTTTGTAGGGGGGCACAACCTTGGACAGGTTCCTATTGTCAAAGACCCTATCTTTGTCCCTAGGGCCAGTGCTGCCACCAGTGGGTATAGACCCACCCTCTCTAGGTTGCCTAGCCTTGTTCAGTGTCTCTTCCATCAGGGCTACTTCTAGCTCCTGTCTCCTGATCCTCAGCTGAGCTTCCTTCATTCTGGCCTCATGCTCCCTCCTCTGAGGGCTGGTCATCCTCCTCCTGGAGTGACCTTGAGAGCCTCTAGAGGCATGAGAAGCATTAGAGTCACCTGAGTGATTCCTCTGTCTCCCAAACTCCTGGTTAAGTCCACTAGGGAGATCCAATGGGGTGACACCCATTGTCAGTCCCAAGTAGCCTTAAGTTAGCTGAGCCAGGTCTAGCACCTGGCACTGGGCTATCTCTCCCATCTGAACTACTACTACTGTCAGATTCACCCCCTTTGTCATCCCTGTCCCTATGCTGATTCTCATCATCTGTAGTCAGATTCTCAACTAAGGGGCGACTGTAGGAAAGGGGTACTTCAGTAGCATCTTCAGAAGGAGGGCCTCCTGTTTCTGTCCCTAAGGAGTCTAACTGGGAGGCTTTCTTGAGAGCTCTCTGATCTTCATCAGCTTGTAAGAGTTCTCTGAGTTCAGCAGAGGTAGGGTTCCTGGGCTGTTTAAGGCCCCTGATATTTGCCAACTGCCTGAGCTCATTTTGATTTAGGGTAGCAAAGATGGTTGGTGCCCTCTGGGGGTCACTCTCGACAGAGATGGGTACATTGGACCCCTCTGCCCCAGCCATTGCTCTTAAGTGTGGGTGGATGTGTTGCAACTACCTACACTTGGGTTTTCCTACTAAACCTATCTAGTAGTTGTAGTCAGGGTGTGCTACTCCCTTTGCTCTACAACAACTAAGTTCAGTAGAACTTAAGTATATAACTATTCTTGTTTTATATGTACCTAAAGGTACCTGTATGATCTTTCAATTGGTAACAAAGAGATTACAGAGGTAAAACACAGCAAGCTCAAATCCAACCGCTGCTCACCAATGTGAGAAGTTGGCCTGGTATATGATGTTCACTAGTTAAAGTGACCACCTTGTACCATGCCAAGCAACCCTTATCGTGTGGTTTTAAGTCAACCTTTTCGGACTAGCTGCCCTAGTGGTAGCGTAGGCTAAGCAGTCTTTGAGGCTAAACTCGTTAAAGCGTGTTAAGCAAGCTGTTTTACCATATGTAACCCATTTTATACCAATGAAAGGACACCACACAGATATATATTCAAAATATATATGTATTTATTACTCAAAGTATCCCCTAGACTCTTTATGAGCACAGGAGCACAAATCGTTAAACAAGAAAGTATTACAATATACAGAAGTTGCACTTTATATGGATAGGCCCTGGTGGCCGATCAAACCATATACTAAAATAGTGGTATAAGTACCACGAATAGGAAAGGGAAAAGACCTAGGGCCTCTAGAATCGCTGGGCCTACAAGGAGCTACCTTTAGTTAGTGACCAGGAAGTCCACGGGTCGCGTGTGCAGTGAGGAAAGTTACACGCGGGCTCCCATAGGTTTTCAATGGGTGCGTAAAAGTTCAAAAGTTACTGCTAGAAGGGTCTTCTGGATGGACTACGAACTTAAGACTTAAAACACAGACACTAGAGATGTTTCTCTACACTTGGGCACTGGAGTGCCAGCTTTACCTCACCCACAGGAAGCGGGTGCATAGGTCTCGAAGTGCGTCGGGTTTCGTCTATCTGTTCAATGGAGCCTGATGACAAAGATGCTGCAGGCGGTCGGTCCAGAAGAGATGCGGTGGATCCAAGGGTGGATCGGAGTTGTAGAAGACCTGAAAGCAGAGGGGACAGTGTTCACAGTCACTAGCCAGTGACCGGCGTGGCACCAGGTAGGTACCAGGCGATGTCGGGTGCAAACAGGTGATGAGGGGTAGCTTGTCTCCGCAGCCACGTGGTCCCTGAAGGTCGACAACAGCCAGGAGTCGGTTCACGAGCTGTCCCACGCAGGCTCTCGTTGTTGGCGGTGTCGGCGACTCAAAGGAAGCAAACAAGCCTTGGCAAAAGCAGGAGTCGTGAAGAATGAAGAAAGCTGATGGTTCTGACCAGCAAGGTCAGAGGGGCTGCTCCTTTGGAGGGCAGCAGGAGCCAGTCTGGAGCAACCAGACCAGCATCAAAGTTTTCAAGTTAGGTCACCAAGATGGCCACTAGCCAACGGGCCAGGGTCCGGTTAGGCGCGTCGAGTTGCAAAGTGCAGAGGGGCCCCACGCAGATCGTGGAGATGCTGGAGGGCTCACCTTTGGTGCAGATGCTTCTCGGGTGTTGGGCTTCTCAGGTCCCAAAGCACAACTTGGAGGGTGCCTCTGTTGTTGCACTTACAGCTTGTCGTGGGTCTTTCAAGATGGCTGGCTCCACGTGTCTCGGTGCCTCCACGGGTTCCTTCTTTTCAGGGACTGTGGATCGGGCGGTGAGAGGTCTGGAGGTCCAGGTCTTGTCAGGCTCTGGGCTCGTGCTCCGGCGGGAGGCGGCGGCAAAGCAGACGTCGAGCAGCTGGTTGGTGCTTGCGTTAGCAAGATGGTCACTCCCTGACCATAGGGGAGATTTCCTTCTGTCCTCTGTGCAGCAGAGCGTCGAAGTTCCCGTCTTCTTCTTTTTATTAAGTTGATTCCAGGATGTCTGAAGTACTAGGACACAGCTCCTACCTTTAAGCGGATTCTAGGGGCCGGACTACCTGCTAGGTCCCTCCCTAAGGGTGGGACCAGGAAGGGGGGTGGTTACACCCCCAATCCTTTGTCCAGCTCGCCCCAGGTCTGGGGCTGGTGTGCCCCAGGACCGGTTTGAACTGGCATATGCACCGAGGCTCCTTGTGAGCCTCAGGCATGTCTGATTCTATTCAACCCCTACCTGACCAATACACAAAATCCTGTCTGGGGTGGTGCACGCACCTCCCCTGGCAGGAAACCCTTTGTCCACGTCTCCCAAGCTGGAAGGACTCCCAGCAGCAGGAGGGCAGACTTGTGTCTGTGGTGGCAGCGTCCATTTTGTGGAGCTGAGGCTATGTCTGATTTTACCCGGGTTTCAGGTACTGTACATGTCGTGTCCCTCTAGAAGGGTGGAATGCTCAACCCGTTGCCAGAATTGGCGAGGGGTTAGTATTCCAATTCGTATGACACCTTACTCGACATGTTTTGATAAAGCCAAACCAAAGATAGCATTTAACCGCGAGGTTCATAATGCACTTAAGAGTATATGGTATGGCGATATCTGGAAACGGTAGAAGGAAGTTGTTCCGACCACTGCAGACAGGCTCAGCTCATGCCAGAGCACCATCTCACATGGAACCAAGCACTCTGCCTTCAGGATTGTTAAGGCCTGCCATAGGAGTGACTTATAGGTTAACATGTGTCCCATTTAAGGTTTGGTATAGGTATACTACACCTAAGTAAGAGGTGGTTACACCAACTTACCCCAGCTGAGTGATCAGCCAGTTGTGTCAAATTTGTTAGGCCAGGCCAGGGGTGGCACAATACATGCTTCAGCCCCTGGTAGACCTTAGATACACCAATGCCCTGGGTACCTAGTGTACACTGGTACAGGGGCTGACAGGGTGATCTAGTTCCAATGGTTTATGCACCTAGGGTACATGGAGTCCATTTTAGAGAGAGAGCAGACAGGCTGAGACCCTGAATGGCAGGATCTCAGGCCTACTAAGTCGAGAAACCAGCTAGACACTAGGCAAAAAGTTGGGGGTAACCATAGTCAGATATTCACCTTCCTACAGTGGTGCATTCTGCAGCACACAAAGAAAGAGGAAAAAACCTCTTTATCCTGTCTACGTCGCGGTGCAAGGGTGCTAGCGCTGACGCTAGGCAGGGCAAGGAAAGAGCGAAAAGGCTCCATATCTTTGTAAATTTGGAGCATTTCTGCCCACTCCCTTTTACGCAACGCAGCACACAACGCTCCCTTGCTGTATTTTATGATATAATAGTGTGACCCTTAGGGGCAGATTTACAAGCCCCTTGCTCCACTTTCGCACCACTTTTCCCATGTTAAAAGTGACGCAAAAGTGGCGCAAGGGCCTTGCAAATCTGCCCCTTAATATTTAATTGCCAATAGACAAGTGGCCCTGATTACGTGCTTGCCAGGTGCTCTTTATGGGACCAGAGAAAACAATATCCCGGGTACGTTATCTATCAGGTGTGATAAATATTACATATTACAAGTTTCTGGGGAGTCACATGGATTTTGGCTCTTATTGAACCAAAATCTGCATGGTACGCTCAAAAATGTTTTCCCTGTTTAATTCTGGCAGGTTTGACCTGCCAGAATTAACAAAGGGCGAGTTATGCAATGCACTCAGGTCCATATTTAATAACATTTTGCGCCATGGATGTACCTCTTTTTTGGTGCAGCCGCAAAGCAAAAAGTTATGTGTGATTTACGTGGCTTTACATGGGATTTTCCCCAAAAGTAACACAAAGCATGTAGCGCTGCCTTGTGTTACTTTGCGTTAGAGAGGGGTTGCAGCATGGCGCAAGGGTGCCTGCGTTGGCATTTGGAGACAGCAGAAATTGACTATATTTGAGTAGATATGGTGCTTTTCTGCTGGCGCCCCTTCACTGAACGCAGAGTAGCAACTTTTCTTGCTGCCCAGCATTGTGTAAAAAGTTAGTAAATATCCCTCTCAGTAATTACTGGATGCAGTAAATACCAACTAATTCAGACCCCTGTGCAAACAGGGCGGCACCCAGGGGTCAGAAATAACCAACCCACTCGTAATCAGGGCCTGCGTGTGAAGCTACAGTAATTGTGAACATTCTTTTTGCTTTAATGAAAAAATAACTTCTAAACAGGCAAGCCAGTGACATACAGACCTCAGTCTATGTCTGTGGATTGTATCAATGCCCAGAACTAAGGGGTCCCATTGACTAATCTTTCACGCAATGCAGGGCAGCAAGCAAAGTAGATGATCTGCGTTGCATAAAACGGAGACAGCAGAAATGCTCCATATTTACAACCATATAGAGCATTTCTGCTCTCTCCTTGCACTGGCGCACTGTGCGCAGCCTAGCGCCAACGCAGTCTCCCTTGCACCATAGCGCAAGTGTGCCTGAGTTACAGACAAGGTTGTTTTTGAGCAGGAGGTGACACCTTTCTGATCAGAAATAATTCTTAGAGCCATTTTTCTATGTTTTACTGTGCGCTACAGACAGATATTTAAAGATATTTCCTCTTGTTACACCTTTCAGGGGAAGGTGTAGCAGTTTGATGCATTCCCGCTTTTACTAGCTTTAGTAAATCAGGGAATGAGCCAAAATCCATGGGTGGATGCATAGGAACGCCCATGCCCCACCCATGGAACGCTGCCCAGCTTGAAATGTAACGTAACGGAGGGCAAGCAGCTGCGTTGCTTTACATTTCTTTACATAGCTACGCAAGGTGGCGCAAATTGCCCCTTGTGTGACTTTTTAAATATTACTGAAACCTTTGCATGATCAATGTGTTACCTTGCCCGACACAAGGATAATGCAAAGCCCGTATGAATCTGGGCCTAAGTGTCAGCCCTAGAGCTGGTCTGAGCTAATAGCATCATACTCAATGCACAAAAAAGAAGTGTAAGTATCTATAAAGAACTAGAGGACATGAAGCTAGGGTGGAAGTGAAAGAACACAGAGACCCCCTTTGGCCATCAGTGGAACTGCAGCCTTTGGTGCTCGTGTAATCTTGATGGCAGTCATCGGAACACATCTCTTCTTCATGCAAGTTGAACAGGTTCTTAGCCAGAAACTAATTCAGGAAATCTGTTGGGAAAATCAGTAAAGCAGTACTAAACTGTCACAGGTTTTTACAAAAATGAGAATTAAATTGGAGATTGTGACATTTTAAGATGAATATGATATCACATGATGTAACGTCACCTCATAATCGCTCTCACAGTGCACTTGGGGGCATATTCACAAAGAAGTGATGGTGCGCAGCGTTAGCCTTCTTGGATTAACGCCGCGCTCCACCCCTTCTGAAACACAACAATATGGTGGAGCCCTGCATTTCCCCCTGCACTGGCACCTAATTTAGCTTCGTCTCGGCAACGCAGGCACGCTTGCACCATATTGCAAGGGTGTCTGCGTTGCAGGGGAAGATTGTTTGGGCCTCATTTATGAAAAATGTGGCTTGCATTGCTGCATGAAAACAGCGATGCAACAGTTTTCACTGCGCCCTCCTTGCGACACGAAGGATGCGCCGTGTTTAATGTACGGCGCTCCATGTCGCAAGGAGTTACAGATACGTCAGTATTCCTGATGTATTTGTAGGCGCAGTAATGACCCATTGCTGGAGTGTGTCGCAAATGTGACGCAACTCCAGCAATGCGCCATTACACATGGGCAAGTTCCATGTTAAATGTGCCTGCATCAGTCTTCTGCCTACTGTGTGGCAGGCGTAAGATTTTGATGCAGTAGGGTCACTTCTACGCAGCTTTTTACGGGTGGAACGCCCATTCTGCATACATTATACCTGGCGCAGGGCTTTAAAAGGTGACGCATCTGCTTAGATGCATCACTTTTTAAATAAGGTGCAACATGACATATTTTTTACAACCCCAGTGCTTCACAAAAAGTGACACAACGGCGGCGCAAAAGAGACGCTAGGCCTCATAAATAAGGCACTTTATGTGCAGGAAGGTGTCCCTTCCTGCACATAAACAATCTTTAAATGGCGTTTTTTGTAATTTTTATATGTGCTGCTTAGTGCAGCACACAGAAGTAGCAAAACAATTTTTTTTAAATGATTGTTTATGTGCAGGACGGGACACCTTACTGCACATAAAGAGTCAATGGCGTTTTGCTGTTTCCATGTGTGCTGCACAATGCAGCACAAGTGGAAACAGCAAAAACAAGAAGAAATTAAACATTTCTCTGTTCGTTACGCCAGGGTAAGGCCAGGTTTTCTTGGTCTTAATTCTTGCACTGCACCATATTTACGCCACCCTTGTAAATATGAGGCAGTGTCAAAATCAATGGATGTTGCGGTTGTGCCTCCCTTATTCCTCCCCTGGAGAGGCGTACATTTTTGGCGCTGCCTCAGACTTAAGATTTCTCATAAGGGGAAGTGTCAAAAAGTCATGGATGTTGTTGGGAACGGCCCCAGCAACACCCATGGAATGCCCCTTTCACGTAGTTTGCTGCGGGGAAGGGGCACATATATTATTTAAGGCCATGAAAAGTCACTTAACATTGCTTTACGTTGCCTTATAAATATGCCAGTGGCACATTCCTGCACAAAAACAATCACAAGAGGTGTTTTCCTATTTCTATGTGTGCTGCAGGATGCAACACACATAGAAAACGGAAAAACAGGGAGGAATAAAGATATTTCTCCTCATTGTGCCACCAGGTGGAATAATGTGCAGACAGTTGGAATACCAGAAGGGAGAGAGGGATTGCAACCAACCCAATATATCACAACATGTCTCCTGTCCTGGGAGCCGAAGGAGTACCTGTCTTCAGTGGAGGTGCGTCCATTAGCGCGCTGGGGCGTTGCCCCACAAACCGCCCTCACCCGCAGCTCCCACAGCGTCTCTGAACTTAAGTAAACTCTCAGTTTACTTAAGTTCAGAGACACCGAGGTAGAACTGACAATCATGTCAGTCAGCAGGACGTGGGACCTCCCACCCCCTTCAGAGTCTGAAGGGGGTGGGCGGTCCGGCGTCATGTTGACTGACAGGCATTGTCAGGGCCCAGGGGAGGCAGCAGCACAAGTGCGCACTAGTTGGGAAGGTCGGCGAATTTTTTCGCGGTGCCCAGTCATGCGCACTGGTGTCTGCTCAGGCGGGCTCATGCCCATTAGGAGAGCGAGGGTTGAGCAAAGGCTCAAACCTCGGTCTCCTAATGGGCTTGCGGGCGGAGAGTAACCGTGCCCTAAGTCAATCCTGGCGCTGCTCCAGCACCAGGATTGGCTGAGAGGGGTTGCCACTTGCCAGCACTGCAGCAGTGATGTGGCTGTTGAAGGCGCCAACGGACCCGAGGTGGCGCGGACCATGTAAGATTTTTATTTTATTTTAAACCCCTCCCGGCCCCCACCCCCGCGCGACACTCCCCCTCCCCCCACCCCGCGAGCCGCGACTGGCTTCTATTTTCAGATTTCAAGCTAATGAAATATTTTGGAGATGCGTGTGGCCCAAATTCATGTTCATACACTGCAGGTTTACCAAATCAAATGGCATTTTGACATCAAGAAAGTTGTTTGTCATATTTCTCATTAATACTTTAAAAAATCAGCAGTTTGATCCGTGTGAACTAAAATTTTATGTCAATTACTTATACGGCCGGCTGTGGGGTTCTTTCACAATTTTTTTCACTTTTCGATTTCCTAACCCTGACCATCTTTTGAGCTTGATAAACTCCCACAGTGATCATGTAATGTGCCTTTTTAAGTTGTGTCTGGCGAAAATATAAAATGTCAGTATCAGCGACAAACTGTATGTACTTTAAGGTCGGAAGCTATTCGTGTTAGCATAATCTTAAGGCCCCGGACCTCTTTCGTGAGTTCAATGATATGCTGTACTAAGGAGGCGGAATCATCTGTGGGGATCGTGGGGAAAGATTTTCCTGCCTGGGGCCCTGCGTGTATCAATTGTGACAGAGGCATCTGTACCTGTTCGGCAAGAGGAAGGAAATGATTACTGCACGGGATCGAGGGAACCTGTAGTGTATAGCCAATTTGTGAATGCCAGACCCATTGATTAGCTTGGAGTCTAGTGTGTCTTGGAAAATATGAGTTTCTTTTGAATGGGTTTCTTTTGTCGGACCATTGAAATAGCTCGCTATATTGGGGGCCTCATGTTTGTTCTTAGGGGCTGAACATTTATACCTTTTTGGATCCTGGTGGTATTTCCGTTTAGGTATTGCTCCTGTTTCAGCATGCTGGGTAATAGTGTGAGTGTAATTTGTGTCCTCCCTCTTTCAGTAATTTTAGCCCTTTGACTAACACGAATCTCCAACTGATGGGAGGCCAGGTTCCCCAGTGTCCCGTAGGCAACTGAAATTTCCAGGATAAGACGCAGAACATGTGTATGGCTGCACATAATGTGTAGGGGTGTATGCCTGAAAGAATGCTGTTCATTCAGCAGAATGTCCAGATGCTAAATATCTTCGGGTTTGTTTGCCTTTAATGTAGGTTTTAGATAACTTTGTGAATGATCATCCAAGAATATGAAAATCAACCACCAACATACATATTATAATTTTATATCGATTTTATTGGCCATTTCGCGGGAAGGGTGGATCCATCCATTTGTAATAGATTTTTTTCTGTCATATTATTATTGTCTCTCAAGCACCTTGTGATGGGAGCTTGCATTCTGTGTCTTTTGTTGCACAGGTGTATTGCAGGGTCCCTGCTTTCTTGTGGGGGGTTGTGAAAATAGCGGCTTTCACCCTTGCTGGCTTCACACCTATTGCAAACATTTCGAGTATCTAAAGTCATAGCTAAATATCATGCAAGCAAAGCCATATGGCGTCAGAGTCTCACCCCTCACTTCCCCTCAGTTAACTCTCACATCCCCAAACCCACCCATGATGTAAATAACCTCTCACATCCTGCTACCATACCCCTCGCAGAGTCCTCCCAGGGCGCCTTGCATCTTGTTCTTTCAGGCTCACGTTTGTAGCAGATCTCCTTGGAGTATGCAAGCCTCAATGCACAGCTGCAGCCATGACAGCAGGTGAAGCCAATCTGCTGGCGCATGCCAAGTCCAAGATGTGGCACAACATGCACTTCAGAACCGTGAGGCCTTGCAGCGCAAGGTGAAGGAGACGAGCTGGCGCAGAGTTTGCCAATCTTTTTTAAAATTCTTTCTCAGGAGAGGGACTCTCCCTAGACACCAGATTTGTCCATCGAACTTGTTTACATCACTAGCTAGTGTTTTCTATTGGAAAGGGTAGAGCCAAAGCAGTTTTGCTTAGTACCCTAGCCCTCTTCAGAAGTCAGACTTGCTTGGCAACCCAGAAATTCTCTGAAATAATGTATGAGGTTTCTTCTATGAATGCCTAGAGGAACAGAGTCTTTAGTCCATTTATCACAGAAATAGTGCTGAAAATCGCACCAAAAAGATGCCAATTTAAAAACAAAAATTCACGGGGGGAAATCCCCCCCGACTTCTCTTATTGCCGACGGGCTCGCTCGCTACGCTCGCTTGCATACGTTGATTCGTTCTGCTTACTCCTCACCAGTTTAAAGTCCATCAGCTGCCCCTGCCTATCGTAGTGCTTTTTAGTGGAGAAAGCCCACAATCCCAGACAGCAAGACTCCCCACCCAGGGTCTACCATGTCCTTTACTGACTACATTATCAAAATACAAAGAAATTCTGATCTTTCTGAGGGCCAAACATAAAACCATGAACTTGACATATATGCTGGTCTTCCCGGTCCATCCGAAAGTTCTCCACAATGGTAAATCTCATTTCTTTTACACTCCTGGGAGTGTTTGGAACTGGCTGAAAATGGGATAGAATAATAAACACCCCTAATTGTCAGGCAAGGGCTCCCGCTGTCTCTCCCACCATGGAGTGAAAAAAAATGTGGAGGAATGGGCTCCTGCCACGGAGAGTGTGGAATGGGACTAAGGAATCGGGCTGAGGTAGACTTTCTGTACAAATCCAACGAAATGGTGGAGGAGCCCAGAGATGGCCACTACCATACATTTAGATGTTTGGTCCAATCATCATACGGGGAAGCACTCATAACCCGAAACATGACGAATCCTCAAACTTCAAATGAAGTGATAATGTAAGCCATATCTCACACCCTGTGAGAACTTTCCTTCCCAGAGGCCACCGTACAAATGCTAGCACAGTGGGCTGTGGGACAGAGGGCGCTGTATTTTAAAAGGCAGGACACAGTGATTGGCATAGGACGCTGAATTAAACTACATGCCCCCTTGCTGCATTGGGCTCCAGCTGGAACTATGGGTTATTACATGTGGCCGCATATTAGCATTGTTTTTGTTTTTTTGTGTTTCGGTTGACCTTGGGCAACAGATGCTTCTGGGGTAGAACTGTACAGTTAGAGTTGGGTGGGACAAGCAGTTTTCTGTTAATGTTGGATGCTGTTTAAGTTTAAGGTAGGCAAGACAGATGTTTGCTACGCTAATACCCCTGCCCAATGGCTAGGCAAGATAGGACACCATATCCCATGAAGCACACAATCCTGTTGTAGAATGTCAATGGGCTCAAGAGGGGCGCAGTTATGTAATTTGTTAGGCGACGCTGCCTAGATGTCCTATTCCTAAAAGAGGCCCACTTGAGGGATACGAACTATAAATTCCTAGGCCGATGCAGTTACACCAGAGATTACAATGCAGGCTTCACCTCGGGGTCAAGGAGGGGGCAATGCTGATGAACAAATCATGTTGACTACTTGGGTATGTATGTGCTGGCGATGGGATCATCACTCAGGCAGGAATGGTAGTTACTTAGGGCCTCATTTACAAACTTTTGGCGTAAGGCAGCACCACAGGCCTTCCGACTGCGCTGCCCTACGTCAAAACAAAAAGGCAGGAATGCGCTGTATCAACAAGATATGGCACATTCAGGTGCTTTTTTACTGCGCTGGTGCTCAAATGGCTGCCATGCGCCAACGCAGGCACCATTGCAACATGGTGCAAAGTTGTCCACATTGTAGGGATCATTGTTTTTGTGCGAGAAGAGAAACGTTCCTGCACAAAAACAATCTATGGAGGTGATATCCTGTTTCTATGTGTGCTGCTGAATTCAGCACACATAGAAAGTGGAAAAAATTAGGAGAAATAATGTTTTTTCACCTCGTTGTGGCTCCCCTACGCCTCCCCTGGGGATGCATAGGCTTTTGATGCATTCCCAGATTTATAGCTTGTTGTAAATCAGGGAATGTGTCAAATGCCATGGGTGTTACGCAGGCACACCTACCTTAACGCCCATGGCACATCTCCCCATCGTAGTGTGCGGCTCATTCTGCCAAAGCTCATGCACCGCCCAACAAATCGGGCTCCCTCCTGGCATGGCTGATCTGATAGGAGCAGCCAAACCTCCCAATTGTCACCCAATTAGCTATTGCATGCTCCACACACAACGGGAGAACCATGATGAGCTCACTGAGCACTACAGCAAGCTATATCAATTGGCACTTACTGCTGACGGTGCCGAAGTAGACGCATTATTTCCCACTCTCCCCTTCTTACGTACAGACCCTGACCAGTGCTTGGAGCTCGATGCCCCATCACTCCATTTGAAGTAAAGGAAGCCATCCGCGCACTGGCCACAGGCAAGTCACCGGGTCTTCATGGACTGCTGGCTGAAATACAAATCATGTGCCGACCAGTTGGCTACCCACCTGCTGACCATGTTCAATGAGGCCCTTTTGCCTTCTCGCCTTCCAATGTCTTTTTGTGAGGCCTTGCTGCTGTCCCGTTCCAAACCAGACAGGGACCCTGCTCTACTTGGCTCCTACAGGCCACTAGAGTTGCTCAACACAGACTATGAAATATTGGACAAACTTTTGACAGATCATCTGGTGCCCCTGGTCCCTGTGCTAATACACCCGGATGAAAACTGGTTTGTGCTAGACTACAATATATCATTAAATCGGAGGCGTCTTTTCCAGCTCCTTGCTTACGCTCTGTGTGCCTACCCTCGTTCTGGCTGCTTGGTTCTGGACCTTCAGAAGGCCTTTGATTCGCTGGAGTGGCCCTTTCTCTTTGCAGTACTGCCACGATACGGCATGGGGACCCGCTTCCTTGGTATGGGCGCCTACTGTACACATCGCCACCGGTGAGGGGCTGCAAAGATCTCCCACCAGGTACATATACGCAGGTGCACTCTGCAGGGTTGTCCACTTTCCTCTCTCTTCTTTTCCTTGGCTATTGAGCTGTTGGCATTGGCCAGATAGGCCGGGTCAACGGGTCATGGATATTGGGTTTTGGATCCGGGGTTATTGATGGCTAAGCGCCTCTACCCGCCGGTGGAAATCACCTGAGCCTCCGACGTGGCAGGCCTGGTCACATTCTATTATAAGTTGGGCCAAATCGGAGAGCATTGTGCTTCATAGAGAAGACAATCTGGGCCTCCGGAAATATCCACTTTCAGCTAACTGGGATACTATTTTGCTTGGCCTTCAGACCTCCTTGCCTGATGGTTTACCGCTTATGAGCAATGCCAACGATTGAGTTGGGGAGAGAAGGGGGGCCCGCGCACCGCCTCTGAGTCTATAGGCCTTTCCATGTGCACTGTTGTGCTTTGAGACATAAAACCATACCATGCTGGAGCCAGAAGGTGAAAATATAGAGAATTTGGATTACTTTGCTATTTATGGCTGTTACAATTGTTCTTTTTCTATAAAATGGCTGTTTGATGGATATTGAATATGCTGCTTTACTTCGTGATTTGATATCCCAATTATGTTAGCTGATTTTAGTGACGTGTCTTGGCACCATGTGCACTATGCATCACTACGCAACTTTACATATGTCTACTTATATCATTTCACATGTCACTATGTCTAGATTGTGAAAAGACAATGTAGGAAAGTAGGATCTGCTTTCATGGGTACCCCCACTTCGTGCCTGGTGTCAGTGTGTTTTTGACTTAGCCTCCTGGGTCCCTACTAATCAGGACCCCAGCATGTGTGCTGTCTCCCCTAAATTGTCTCCGGTAAGTACTTTGGTGCCTCCACTATTGGCTACTGGTGTACCCTTATAAGTCCCTAGTATATGGTACTGAGATACCCAGGGCATAGGTACGCCAGGGGTCTTCCATGGTCTGCATCTGTATTTTGCCACCCATGAGAGGCCACTTAAACTGTGACTACAGGACTTTCATTGCAGCCTGTGTGAGCTGGTGCTTGCACCACTCACGACAGATATATGTTTTCTTATATCTGAGGTCATTGCACTTAACACCTATAAGTAACCCCTATGGCAGGCTCTTCAGTCCTGAGGGGAGGGTGCTTGGTTACAAGTGTGAGGATGCCTCTGCATGAGCAGGACACCTCTACAAACCCCAAATTTGATTCTTCAGGCTTTGTAAGTGCAGTCAGACATTTTAAGATATATCGTGGACATCAGTCCTTACGCAATGTCTAACTATAATGTGGCTGCACCTAAACCTGGTCATATTTGGTATCAACCATATTGGAATCATATCCCAACACTGATTCCATTGCTGGAAGTATGATGCCATGTACTGGGGGCTCCCTTTGGGTAACCCCTGTACTCCCGGTAACAGTCATTCAGTGTCTGCCAGAAAGCTACCACTGCTCCCGACTACGGACACGATTCTGCCCTCAAGCTGCATAACTGAGCTCGAGCAGGGTATGGTAGAACAATAGATTTACTGTCACAGGGAAGTGTGACTACCTCCCAGACAGGACTTAGTGTACTGGGCTGGGGTGGGGGCGCTTGCCAGCGCCACCAGACTGCTTTGAAGGGCACATTTGGTGCCATCCTTGCATACTCCGGTTTGAGCCAGTTCAGGAACCCTTGGCTCCAGCTCTGGCGCAAAACTGGACAAAGGATAGGGGAGAATCCTCCTCTCTGTCCATCCCTTCTTCTAAGAGGTGCCCAGAGTCCTCCAACCCTTTCCCTAGGTTACATAAGGGAACCCCTGTGAGTGGGTCCTTAGATGTGTCGCAGAACAAGACTCACATCTGAAACCAAGACAATGTTCGACCGTCTCAACACTGGGACTTGGTTGGACTTCGCCTGGTACCGAGACTGCATTAAGTGAGACTCCAGCTGCTTCTACTCTTGCTGTTCCTCAAGTTGTCTGTTTCTTTGCTCCATCCTGGGTCTCCAGAAGGCATCAAGGACATCCGAAGTATTCTACCTTGGAGTGAAGGAGTCACTCCCCTGCATTCGCAACAAAACTGGCCGGTCTGCTGCTGATGACATCCCACTGACTTCCCGAGGCCCAGCAACACATGTGGTGGTTCTGTAGCTCCCTAGATCCTGACCTGTCTTCTCACCCATTTTGAGGACAGTATCCCTCGTCAGAGACACTGGGGCTAAACGCCTGTGCACTGTGTTGACTTGCTGTTGCCAAGGCGTGTTGGCTCTGCACTCCAAAGATCTTCGGGCTACAAGAAGCTCCAGCCTCCAGCACCTCATTTTCTGAAGATCCGTGTCTTCACTGCATCCTCTTCACAGTGGGCCTCCATCTTTGGTAAGCTGCCTGAGGTCCTCTTGCGACTCCTGTGCCTTCAGCCTGAGGGTCCTTCTGAGGGTCTTCTTGTGCTTCAGTGGGCTCCCCTGCTTACTCGGGCCTGCTCTGACTCTTCTGCACTTGGTGACTCCCTTGGACCTTGCTGGTCCCAACATCAGCATCTTTTCCCTCCCCACGCCAGTTGCGGCTACCAAGGCTTGTTGGTGCTCCCCTTGGACACCAGCCACCTGGACACCGACCACCTAGACACTGACATCTGACATGGGGCAGCTCGTGCATGACTCCTGGTCTTCCTTAGGGTCGTCTGGTCCTCACATGCAGCGATAAGGTCTCTATCCTCACTTCTAAACCTCCCGACATTGGTGGGTATTGCGCTTCTGTGCCTCCTGGTCATCTTCAAGTGGCATAGACTCTGTCCCCTCAGCTTGCAGGTTCTTCACTTCATGAATCACCCCTACGCAACCGGATTCCCTGGTGCACGTAATCTGGTTCCTGTGGCATCCACAGTTGTGGTGGCTCTCCAACCTTCTGTCTTCCAAAGGGATTCTTCAGGGTCCTCTGGCAAGGGTCCTTCCTCTTTAAAACTGCAACTGTGACTTCTCTTTGACTTCCATTGGGCAAGCGTCTGTGTTTCCATTCTGCACACAGCCTCCGTGGAGTTCCTGGGTGTAGGAGAGTAGGATCTGCTTCACATGGGTACCCCCACGTTTTGCTGGTGTTTCACTGTTTTCCGACCTTAGTCTGGCTGTGGCCCTGCTAATCAGGACCACAGCCTATCTGCTTCCTCTCTAAAATGGTTTGCATGTACATTAGTTACATATCTAATTGTATTCTGGAGTGTCTTATAAGCCCCTAGTATATGGTATACTATGTACCTAGCGCATAGGTACCTCAGAGGCCTACCAGGGGCTGAAGCATGTATTATGCCAGCCCTGGAAAGCACTTCAAAATGGCACCACAGGTCTGCTACGGCAGCCTGGGTAAGGGCGTCCTTACACCCCTTCTCTTACAGTGGTATAGGCTACCTATATCCACATATATACAGACACATATAAACCTATAAGTCACTCCTATGGCAGGTCTTGACAATCCTGAAGGCAGAGTGCTTGGTTTTGTGTGAGAGGGTGCCCAAGCATGATCTGAGCCCCTCTGCAGCTTTCGGAAATACTTCCTCATGGCTGTTCTGTGATACAGCCATACCATATACTCTTAAGTGCATTATAACCTTGTGGTAAATGATAACTTTGGAATGGCTGCATCAAAACATGTCGTGTTTGGTGTTAAACGCTTTGGAATACTACCCCCCCCCCCCCGGCCAGTTCTGGTGGCGGGGGTAGCATTCCACCCTTCTAGAGAGAAAGACATGTTCACACTGGCTAAACCCGGTAGGACTTTCCGGAGCCTTGGCATCACAAAATGGATGCCTCTGCCACAGACACGGGTCTCGCCTCCTGTTGCTGACCGAAACTCCGGCAGGGGAGGCCTGGACAATAGGTTGCCTTTCGAAGGGACGTGTAACCACCTCCCCAGACAGGCAGATGTTTATTGGGGCTGGGCGGGAGCACTCTCTGGTGCTTTGAAGTCCTGCACTGGGGGCACATTTGGTGTCCCTGTGCGTAGTCCAGTTCAAACCGGCTGCAGGGGCTACCTGCCCCATCTCTGGCGCAAAACTGGACAAAGGAAATGGGTGTAACCACCCTTCTTTCCAAATCCCCCCATAGGTGGGACCTTAGAGTTAGTCCATTCCCTAAACTTAGTATAAGTACAGGAATCCAGTCGCTAGGACTTTAGATTACCCTGGACGAAACTCTGCATCATATATCTTGGACCTTCGACTTTCTATTTCGACTAGAAGACGGAAGAAATTTCCCTTGGGGTCAAGGAGTGACTCCCCTGCTTGGCAGGCATCAAAGAAGCAACTGATTGGTCTGCATTGCTGAAGTTCCCGCCGGACGCCGAAGTCTTTGCATCACCAGAGGTGGATTTCCAGACTTCCCCGAGGCTACCCTGAGTCCACAGCAAAGCTGAGTCCCGTGGCTATCGTGGGTGACGTGGAACCGTGACCCCTGGACAGTGTGATCTTTTGCAGCAACAGCATTTTCCTGGGATTCCTCGAAATTGCACTTTGGGATCCAAGTAGCCCCAGCCTTGAGCACCTCCTCCACCGAAGATTACTGGCCTCCACTCCACGAGTGACCCGTGGGCCAATTTCAACTGCGACCGCTTGAGGCTCCTTCGCGATCACTAGCCCGTTGGCTAGCAGATCCCCATGAAGGCCACTCCTCTTCTACTTGGGTTTTCCTGGTTGCTCCCAAAATGCCCTGATATAGCCTTGTTGGGTGAGTCCCTCAGACCTTGCTGGTCTGCACCGCATTCCTTTCTCTGAATTCCAGTGACTTGCCGTTGCCAAGGTTTGTTTGGTCCATTCTGGTCGCCGACACTACAGCACTCAACAGACCTTGTGGTACAGCTCAAATCCGTCGCCGCCTCCTGGACCTCGTGGCTGAAGAGTCAAGACACCCATCAACTCACCTGAAGCACCAGACATCTGTGGGCATTGGTCCATCCTGCCCTCGGTCAATGGCTAGTGACCCAGACTCTGTCCCCTCTGCTTTCAGATTCCTTCCATCCTAGATCCAGGCTTGGATCTCTTCGGACACTTCTCTTCACGGCAGCAGCAGTTCTTTGCAGGCTTCCATTGCAATCGACGACGCGACCCAACACCAAAAGACACCTATGCACCCGGCTTTCCTGGGTGAGGTAACTCGAGTACTCCGGTGCTCCTGTGGGTGCTAACCCTAGAACTTCTTAAGTCCAAAAGGGTTTGGTCCTGACTCGATTCTAAGTGTCCCTAATCTTTGAATTTCCAACCGCGACATTACCCATAGAAGATAACGGGAACCCGCGGTTGTGTTCTCACACTGCATACTGTCACCGTGGGTCCCCTGTGTCACTACCTTGGGTGGTTCCTTGGGGTCCCAGCGATTCTACAGGCTCTAGGCCTTGTGTCTAGTTCACTCGTGGTTCTTATACCACTTTTTTGATATATGGTTTGGTACGCCCCTAAGGTGCAAACATGTATTTGTGCTATTACTGATGATTGCTCACTTTTAACTTAAGTACTTCGAACTCCAGTCTCATAAAGAGACTAGAGGGGTGTGTGTTAACCTAAATACATATATTTTAAATATATACCTGGTGTGGTTGTCCTTTCATTTGATCATTCAAGAGATTGTAGACTGGTAAAATAAGCTGCTTTACATTCCTTCAAGACTTAGCCTGAAGGCTGCTCTCTATAGCTACCACTAGGATAGCATTCAATAAAGATTGTCTTTAACCTATGATAGAGCGCCATGTGATTCTGAGATTTGTAGGGGTGCATCATATTCACCGTTAGTCGGCACCCGCATATAATCGATGTATGTTTAGAAGCGTCATAGAAATGTATTTGCTATAACCATTTAACATAGAAGTGTTAGACATGTAATAACGTTTTGCGAAGTTTAACGTTGCAAGTCATCGGGAATGTATTTAGAATAATGTAGATGATTAGGTTTCACAATCGATGTAATGGATTAAATGTGTTGCTTATTTACGAGATGATTATGTTGAATTAATGCTTAGAATGTGGTTTCATAATGTGTTTAAATTTGTTAGGCCTAACTGCACATGTAGAAGAGAAGGCCTGTTCATTTCTTATTTTAGCTATATTTTACAGGCTGACAGGGATTTCTTGGTTAAGGCTTGAGTTGCCGTGAAATGTAAAACTTCAAGATGCGAAGAGCTTTTCTTTTCGTTCCCATGTTTCTGTTGCAGGTGCAAGGACATTTAGCTCATTAGTGAGAATAAGTCTTTGTTTTAGGAGTTGAGATACGGCGAGGAGCCTACAGGGGAGTGCATTGGAATGTGCAACTGTAACTCTTAGTATGGAAGGTGCCTGGGACCCAAGGTCAAGCTAACGGACGATGGAAGAGGGACAGCTCTGGATGGAAATTTACCGGAGGAAGACCTGGCTGAAGAGGTGTGCCGAAGGGCGTGTTTTGCGATTTTGGAGTTTTGTATTAGGGACAGTCTCTCGTGGGTTGAGCAGATGAGGTTTAGGTGGGAAGCTAGAAGGAGCATCATAGATCGAGCTCTCACTAAGTGAAGACTTCTTAGGAAGTTACACTCCTGACACCTTTTCCATGATTCTCTTGTCTAGGAGGGAATGCTAAGTAGGGATGCCACTTTAGAATAGAGATGGGACAGAAATGTTTTTACTAACGATTCCGAAAATTGATATTAGTATAACGATTCTTTATTTGATGCTTTTAGAATCTGTAATTCTTTTTATTTTTAGTCGAATGCGAATCCTTCGTAGGTTAGCTTTTGTGTTAGTCCATTTATCTTTTGTGCCTTGTATTGAGGTGCCTTTATGTTCAGATGTTCTTGCTCATAATATAATCTCGAAAACTCTAGATTCTGAGTCCTCTATCCTTTAATGATGTCAAATTGCGGTAGTTCTATTCTGATAATTGTGTTTAATCCCACTATGCTATTTGGCAAGTAAAAAGATCCTGGCGACCTGAGAGGGTTCTTGTAGATAATTGGTTAGACAAGAAGTGGGCCTTATCAGTTGGTAGCAGAGACGGATGGTTATTTCCGACAGCGAGGGAAGATTTAGATTAGGATAAGTGATCCTGGAGGCCCATAGACGCTAAGTGATGGTGAATCATCAGATGGTGTGCAGCAGACGACGGTGGCTGATGGACATCGACGGAGAGTAGCAGTGCGGCAGAAAGCAGCAGTTCGAGGAGTGAGTATGAATAGGGTGAGATGTTGTAGATTGCGGTGTTGATTTGTTGTGTGATGTCTTGCGGAGTTGGTGTGAATGTTGAGTGATTGTGAGATCAGGCTGCGAGCGCGCGCAGCCCGGTAAAGTCTTAGGCTCGACGAGTAGCTTAAGCGATTGGGTGTAGAAGACACCCGCGGTAGATTTTGTTGACCACCCGAAGGAGATCGTGAGGCGCCTTCGATCACCTGGACCGAGATAGGGGGAGCGAATGTGTGAGTGTATGGAAAACCGACGCTGGTCGTGGGTTGTTGTATGTGGATTTGAGTATTTGTAACCTATCAGAGGCGATCTGTCTGGCCGGACGGGGACGGACAGTTGCCAACCGAGGCCGACAACTTCGAGAGACTGTGGACGTACCGTCAGAGAAGTAACTTGTTTGGGACAAACGGTTATTTCAGCGTATGAATGGGACGAATGCAAGGGTGAGAAGTGAGTTGTGAAGGAGGGGAATTGCTGCGAGTGGAGAAAAGTGATGTCAGAGGGTTTCGGGCTGCGATAGGTCGGTTGGTGTGAGTCGCGTTGTCATTGGTGGATTGATACCAGGAAGTAAAAGGGAAAATTGTGAGCGTTCAGAATTTGGTCATTATGAAATGCTTTAAAGTTTTCCGAGAATTGTGTAGAGGTGACAAACATGTGGTTACTCGTGGGGGAGAAGAAGCCCCTCCCGAGGATACTCCGGCACATTACATGGCAAGAAATGTGGGGTTGCATACTATAATTTGGCTTGAAAATTGGCATAAGATGACCCAAGGCGAAGGAGAATTAGCTTTCTGGAGATATGGTTCATTCAGGTTGGAAGTGTTGTACCAGTTGAAGTCTGTGATGGCGGCTTTACGACCTTTGCCAAGGCCAACACAATTTGAAGCATTGCATGCGTGGATTAGAGCAGCGCATGATAGGAATAGAGATAGAAACCGGGAAAGGATGAAAAAGTCGATTAAGGCGTTCCAGGATGCCAGATGGGATGCAGAAGAGAAAAGATGGAGAGTACAGGCAATAGAAGGACACAGGTTGTATCCCTCACTAGTAAAGACTGATAATTCAAAGGAAAAGAGTGATACTGATGATAGCCTATTAGAGAGGTTATTATCTGAGAGACCACCTCCATACAACCCAGATGCCCCGGAAGGGAGGTCAGCTCAGATGGAAGGGACTGGGGGAGTACCAACCCAGTCAGATGTGAGAGTAGAAGGAAAGACCTCGACAGGAGTTGAGGGTACGAGGAATCAGTCTATAGCTAGCGCAGAGGTTGGGAGAGGTGTGAGGTTACCGGATGCTCTAAAGGTACCGGTCACTATTGGACCTATTGTTTCTGTTTACGACCCAGATCAAGAGAAGGTTGGAAGCTCAGTACAGTCAGCTGTAGGAGTGAGGAATGTGACCGAGGGAAGTGGGTCAGCAGTGGAATGGAGCAGACTCCGAAGCCAATAGAATGGAGTACGCCATTGCCAGCCACAGCAGACTCCTCTAGGGGACAGGGAGAGTCGAGACCAGTGAGACTGAGGTCTTTGGCCGAGTCAAGATCAGATTTGCGAATGTGGACACCACCAGTGAGAAACCAGAACCAGAGTGTGTTAACAGCAGAAAGTGAACGAGGCAGAATAGTGAATCGTTCTGTTCCTATGAGTATGTCAGAAGACAGTAGGTCACAGGAACGAGAATGTGAGTACAATGAAAGGGATGGTGTAGGTTGTAGAGAAGTACTGAAGGGAGCCCTGAAAGGGAGAATGTTAGATGTTGTAAGATTAAAGGCAGAGGTGGATGAGATAATAAGTGGAAATTTACCTCTTGAAAGAATCTTAATGTACGAACAAGATGAATTACTCTTTGTAGCAAAGGATGTGACTCGCAAAGCACGAACCGCTCATGAGAAATTGTCGGAATTGGCCCAGCGGTATGATGTGGATTTGTCTAAAACGAAATCATTGCAAGGAAGTCATAGATTGCAGTACAGTGACCAGGAACTAGAAGAGAAAAGAGTCATGGGATTGAGAACCCATATCAAAGATTTAATCATAGCAATGCGTGCATGGATTATGCTTGACAAGTGGGAAGAAAGATGGTCCAAGATGAAAAGCTCTAAGAGAACAATAGGAGAGACACCACCTCCGGGTGGAGGGATGATGGAGATAGGAAATTACCCTTTACGAGAAGTGCAGAATGGAGGATATGTACATGTACCTTGGAGTAGGGGTGATTTGGCTGCTTTCACAAATGATTTTCCCCGACTTAGGGAGAAACCTGTGGAGTGGTATAAGCAAGTAGATCGCTTTGTCAAAATCTCAAAGGTATTGTGGATTGATCTGAACACCTTATTTGAGATTGTGGTTCCGAGTGATTTGTGGTCGGCATGTAAAATTGCTGTTGAGTGGCCGACTTCGGAGCCTGACAGGGACCCGATTTCGAATGGTCCGTCGCCTATAGTGATGAAAACGTTCGAACAAGTGATTACTTGGTTGAAGTAAAAAATCTCACCTCAGGACATCGATTGGGTGAAGATAGATAGGACAGTGCAAGAGCCTAAGGAGACTGTGCATGAGTTTTATGAGAGACTTTTGCAGGCTTTTAAAGAGTACAGTGGTCTAGATGTGTTGGATACGAAAGACATGGGACAGTTTCTTTCTAAGTTTGTGTTGGGATTGAGGCCAGAGGTTAGTCTCATGATACAGCAGCATTTGATTTGTTGGCAGAACAAGCCTGTAGATGAGATTTTACAGTATGCTAGATACTGTAGTGATGAGATAGAATCCAAGCACAGGAAGTTGAAAGATAAACTGATGCTTGTGCAGATGCAAACAGCCCAGGGACAGCCTAATGGGGGAACGTTGGGAAGGAAACAGGGAAACAATCAAGGAGGAATTAAGAATGCTCAGGGTCAGGGAAGGCCAAAGTCAATAGACCCCAAGACAGGAATGGATGTGGCGACATTGAAAAAGACTACAGCATGTCATCTTTTATCACCAGATTGGACACTGGAGACGCGAGTGTCCTTTGAACCCGTTGAACCAGATACAGCAGGAAGGAGAGATAGTCCAGGTTCCTGTGGCAGATGTGGTCCCTACAGTGACTCGACCTAAGATGGTCAAAGGGGGGACGGGTGTTCCGCAGATGCAGGTTCCCCAACCACCCAAGATACAGAATATACAACAGGGAGCTCGGACATATTTGTAGATGCCCATGTTTGAAGGGAGTGAGGAAAATGATCTAGACCCGCTGGCACGACCATGCTCGAGAGGAGAAGAGGATTGTGCGCTTGGAGCTGTCTTAGAGGTAGATCAGAGGGGACCCTTTGTGGAAGCAGATATTGACGGTCACCCTACGACCATTTTGGTTGATACAGGCGCTACTCGATCGACTGTAAGATCTGTAGTGGTCCCAGACCTACCCCTTTCTGGACAATCAATCCAAGTCATTGGCGTGGCAAATAAGAAAATGACTAGTCCATTAACGGAGCCAATCCCAGTCAAGATAGGGAATTTCAGCGATCGACACCAGTTTGTGGTGTGTGATTCTAGTCCAGTTTGCCTGTTAGGTAGAGATCTATTGTGCAAGCTTAACTGCACTATCTATTGTACCCCGAAGGGAGTGGAAGTACAGACAAGGGATGACGATGCGACCTTTAAGGTTGCGAATCAGCGTGTGTGTGTGGAAATGTACCCAGCATTGACGGCGGAGGAACTTCCACTTGATCTGAGGTACTCAGTGTCATTTGACGTATGGGACCTCAGTGGAGGGGAGATCGGATTAGTCAAGGGAGTAGACCCAGTGAAAATCCAGATTAAGCCAAATGTAGAGTTCCCGAGGACGCCCCAGTATAAGTTGTCACCTGAAACTATTGCAGGGATTAAACCTGTAATTGAGTCCATGATCAAGCAGGGAATTCTGAGGGAGATCATGGGTAGCCCACGCAATTCGCCTATTATGGGACTACAGAAGCCAAGTGGGTAATTCAGGATTGTACAAGACTTGTGAAAAATCAATGAGATAGTCGTTCCATGTTGTCCAGTGGTACCGAATCCGTCCGTGATCCTGTTTCAGATCCCATGTGAAGCTGAATGGTTCACAGTGATTGACTTGTGTCAAGCATTTTTCTCGATTCCTCTGCATGAGGAGAGCCAATTTCTTTTTGCTTTTTGGCTGGAAAATTGTGTGTTAACGTGGTGTCGTATCCCACAGGGGTATACAGAGAGCCGTCTATCTTTAATCAGATCTTGAAGAAAAATCTTGAAGGTCTTGTGCTGCCACAGAACTCTGTTCTAGTGCAGTACATTGACGATCTGCTTGTTGCGTCAGAAACTGAAGACGCTTGCAGGATCGATACCGTTGCTCGGTTGAATTAATTGGCGGACAATGGGCATAAAGTGTCTCCGAACAAATTACAGTACTGTTTGAGTGAAGTACAGTATTTAGGTCACAGAATTGAGAAAGGCAAGAGAAAGGTGTCACCAGATCGCATTGAGGCGATTCTGAGAATGCCTGTTCCCACTACTCAGAGAGAAGTCCGAATGTTCTTGGGAATGGTTGGTTATTGTCGCCAATGGATCCCAAACTTTTCCTTTGAAGCGAAGCTTTTACAGCGGCTGACGCGTACGGATGTGAGCGATCCGGTACCATGGGACGAAGACTGTTTAAGGTCATTTTTGAGGCTGAGAGAAGCTTTGTGTTGCGCTCCAGCTTTGGAAATGCCTCATTACAATAAGGCATTTGCCTTATTCTGCTGCAAAAGGGAAGGTTGTGCATTGGCGGTTCTAACTCAGACTCATGGAAGTGTCCGTAGACCAGTTGCCTACTTTTCAGCTACTTTAGATCCAGTAGCTTCTGCGTTGCCCGGATGTCTCAAATTCGTTGCCGCAACGGGTGTCAGTATCGAAAGATGTGAGAGCATTGTCATGGGCCATCCGCTTACTGTTTATGTACCACATTCTGTTGAACTGTTGATGACTAGGACTAAAACACAGCACCTCACGAATAATAGGTTGACGCGTTATGAACAAGTCATCCTTGCTGCAGATAACGTGACGCTGAAGAGGTGTTCTGTTTTAAATCCTGCCACACTGTTGCCTATTCCAAATGTAGACGATGAAGACTGTGAGGACCATGATTGTCTTGATGTGACTGAATTGTGCACCAAACCGAGACCTGACATTGTCGATGAGCCGCTTCCAGTCTCGGATGAAATTTTCTTTGTGGACGGTTCATGCTTAAGAGACAGTGCTGGTCGACTGAAAGCAGCGTTTGCTGTATGTACCCTCACTGGAGTGGTTGAAGCCGCTTATTTAGAAGGAGTATACTCCGCACAAGTGGCTGAACTTATTGCTTTGACCCGTGCCTGTTTGGCTGCTGACAAGATTCGTATAACGATTTATACCGATAGTCAGTATGGGTTTGGTGTCGTTCATGACTTCGGACAGCTATGATCACAGAGAGGGTTTATGACATCTTCTGGTTCACCCATTAGAAATGGGGACTATGTGAGGCAATTGTTGGAAGCATTGCAAAGTCCAGAGGAAATCGCAGTTGTTAAGTGTTCTGCACACTCCAAGGGGAATGACGCTGTGTCATTAGGTAATAACTATGCAGGTGAAGTTGCTCGATTTTGTGCAGAACAGGGATGCACATTCACTGAAAGGTATGTTGAGGGAAGCCAAGAAAGAACCGATTTCAACGTGATGTTAGCCATGGCTGATACTTGGAAAGAAGTAAAACGGTTGCAGGATGAAGTTTCCGATCAAGAACGGGATAGTTGGGTGCGAGCTGAATGTGAGAAGGGAGATGTGGATGTATGGATTTCGAATGATGGAAGAGCTGTGTTACCGGAATGTCTGTTGAATCCTATGGCAAGATTGATACATGGTGCTGTACATCTTGGCAGAGATGCGATGGTGCGAGTGTTTTGTCAAACGTGGTACAATCCGAAGTTTCGTGCAGTAGCTGAGGCTGTGTGTCAGAGATGTGTTACGTGTCAACAAATGAATGTAGGGAAAAGGACGGCTGTGACGCTGAGTCATATTGGGAGGTCAGGTGGGCCTTTCAACAGAATGCAGTTGGATTTCATTGAGATGCCAAGGTGCAATGGGTTGAGGTACATATTAGTTGTAGTGTGTGTCTTTTCTAGATGGGTGGAGGCTTACCCAACACGTAGGTGTGACACACTCACCGTAGCCAAGTTACTACTGAGAGAGCTTATCCCGAGGTTCGGTTTCCCGACCTCTTTTGAGTCAGACAGAGGAACGCATTTTCATAGTGAGATCATGAAATTGCTTTGTGCTGCCCTGAATGTAGACCAAAGGTTGCATTGCAGTTATCGACCAGAGGCTTCTGGGATTGTGGAACAAGTTAATGGGACTTTGAAAGCCCGGATGGCAAAAGTGTGTTCTTCGACATCTTTGAAATGGCCAGATGCATTACCCTTAGTTCTCATGAGTCTCCGTAGTGTGCCTGATAGGAGGACTGGATTGTCGCCTCATGAGATCCTCATGGGGAGAGCGATGCGTTTGCCAGCAATACCTGCCACTGCTTTGATTAACATCAATGATGATTTGATTCTCGACTACTGTAAAGGCCTGGCTGATGTGGTCCGTTCTGTGTCTCAGCAGGTGCAAGCAGCAGCTGTTCCAGCCGCAAGTGACCTGTGCCACGACTTGTGCCCAGGGGATTGGGTACTCGTGCGTAAACACGTGAGGAAGAGTTGCCTGGATGCTCGTTGGCGTGGGCCGTACCAGATAATCCTGGTTACGAATACAGCAGTGAAGTGCGGAGGATTGCCGAACTGAGTGCATGCCTCCCATACCCGTAGAGTTCCAGCACCCTTGGAAGATACAGCCCCTCTCATGAATGAAAATCCAGCTGAGGTGACAGAGCCATCTCAGAGGGCAAGTCAAGCTGTGAGGGTTGCTGAAGTAGTTGGTAGTGCACTAGACCAAGCTGAAAGGGGATGTGCAAGTCGAAGTCCCGAATTTGACTCAGACGAAGAAAGTGTTGCTGTGGGTGGAGTAGAGTCAAATTCTGCTGAAGAAGGAAGTAGTGCACAGGGTACTCGAAGGGAGAGCAGAAGTGCCACAGAAGCAGAAAGAGTTTGGCCCGTGAGTCAGAGACGGGTAAACTTGCGAGTGCCACTAGGAAGAGATCTTGCCCCAGTTTCCGAAATGTCTGAATCGGAGCAGAGTGACGAAGAGCAAGCTCAAGGTGGTCGAAGGTACGCCTCACCAGAGTGGACATACGCTGTGACTGATGCCAGGCATACCGAGCACGGGGAGGCTGAGATCCTTGACTCTGGTCAGCAGTTCTCCGAATCTGAAGATAGAAGTGTTGATGAAAATCTCAGGATTGGAGATCGATGGGATATTGACCCTTAATATTCCGAGTCCACCGCTTCTGAGTAAAGTTCGTGAACTGATTTTGGACACCTTAGTCTTTCCGACTTTTGTCGTTATACCAGCACCTCAGGAGTTGATGACACTTCGAATTGATATCTTGCAGGGGGTCCTAGAGCTGTTGGGACCGAATATTGTTCTGGACTGATGGTGAACTTTGGTTGTATATAAGTCTGAAAGAAGGTAACCTAGGCCCGAGTGGAAGAAGAATACATTTAGGGATTTTCCGTTGGAGAAAACGAAAGAGGGCTAGGGAAGTCTTTTTCTGGACTGTGTAAATAAGGAACTGAAAATTGTTAGGGGTTTTCCAGCTTCAAGGTGGTGATTGAACTGAGTTGACAAGAAACTTTGGATGAGAGAGAGACTTTTACCTGTTATCATTGAACTGAATTTTGAGAACTTTACGAAGATGGCAGAAGCTGGAAATACTCACCGTAGGGCTAAATTAGTGATAGGTACACTTCTAGGGGTAGTGATAGCTGTTATAGTTGCGATAGTTGTAGCCTCATATATAGTGTCACACGAGCAGGAGGGGGAGGTACAGGGGACACCTACACCTACCACTTCCAGCCAAAAAGGGGTTACTATAGGAGCTCAAAGAGCTTTGACACTTGAAGAGAGTCGTAGACTTCATGTAGACCTGTCTAGAGGTGATTTCAAGCTTAATGCTTATGCGAAGCTGTTGTATGAGTATGTTGACGCGATGGATGCAAAGGATTGCTATGTGTGTATGCAGTTGCCTTCTTCTGTAGACGAGGGTATTAGATACCATCACCTTCCACTAACATATGGGATTTCTTGCAGCTTATTGCTTAGCCTGTTCTATGAGAGGAAACAGTTCAAGTATTTCTTTTCTACTATGATGCAGTACTTCCTGAAGTTCCGGCATATAAGCACTTGAATAAGTATGATTATTATAAGTCAGGAGATAGACATCGGACTTATTTCATACCGACCACGAGTTTAGATACAGCTTATGCTCATCGACATAATTTGACATGCTTATTGTCGGAAACTGAAAAGAAGTTAATTGGTCAAATTGAGGATAGATATAGAAAACTAACCCAGACACAAAACACAGGAGAGAGTCCAGTAGATTGGACTGAGGAGGAGAGATTACACAGATCCAAGGGAAGTTATGGACCTATAGCATTAGATCAAGTACAGAAGGGGAATTTGTGTGTGGGACGTCCGCAGACCTATTATGACAAGGTTTCAGTGGGACATAGTACGTGTGACCATACCTTTACTATGGAAGATTCTGCTAAGAACTTTTTGCAGGGTCCGGTGCAAGTGATTCCAACGGTGTATTTTGTATGCGGAAAGAATGCTTACGTGAAATTGCCTGTGAATTGGTATGCTACATGCTACTTGGCTATCATTTTTCCAAAGATTTACCATACAGAAGATTTTGGGGGCATATTAACAAGCCACACGATAAAATTATCGCTGCTTTAGCGGCAGAAAACTGCCGCTAAAACGGCGATAATGGGCTTGATAATATGCTCTATGGAATTCCAATTGAAGCCCATGTTAGATGTCCTTCACATCTAACATGGGTTTCAATTGGAATTCCATAGAGCATATTATCAAGCCCATTATCGCCGTTTTAGCGGCAGTTTTCTGCCGCTAAAGCGGCGATAATTTTATCGCCTGGCTTGTTAATATGCCCCCAAAATCTTCTGTAAATGTGTGCCACGTTAGAATTAAAAAGTAGGTTGCTTATTTACGAGATGATTATGTTGAAGTAATGCTTAGAATGTGGTTTCATAATGTGTTTAAATTTATAAGGCCTAACTGCATATGTAGAAGAGAAGGCGTGTTCATTTCTTATTTTAGCTATATTTTACAGCCTGACAGGGATTTCTTGGTTAAGGCTTGAGTTGCCGTGAAATGTAAAACTTCAAGATGCGAAGAGCTTTCCTTTTCGTTCCCATGTTTCTGTTGCAGGTGCAAGGACATTTAGCTCGTTAGTGAGAATAAGTCTTTGTTTTAGGAGGTGAGATAGGGCGAGGAGCCTACAGGGGAGTGCATTGGAATGTGCAACTGTAACTCTTAGTATGGAAGGTGCCTGGGACCCAAGGTCAAGCTAACGGACGATGGAAGATGGACAGCTCTGGATGGAAATTTACCGGAGGAAGACCTGGCTGAAGAGGTGTGCCGAAGGGCGTGTTCTGCGATTTTGGAGTTTTGTATTAGGGACAGTCTCTCGTGGGTTGAGCAGATGAGGTTTAGGTGGGAAGCTAGAAGGAGCATCATAGATTGAGCTCTCACTAAGTGAAGACTTCTTAGGAAGTTTCACTCCTGACACCTTTTCCATGATTCTCTTGTCTAGGAGGGAATGCTAAGTAGGGATGCCACTTCAGAATAGAGTAGGGACAGAAATGTTTTGACTAATGATTCCGAAAATTGATATTAGTATAACGATTCTTTATTTGATGCCTTTAGAATCTGTAATTCTTTTTATTTTTAGTCGAATGCGAATGCTTCATAGGTTAGCTTTTGTGTTGGTGCCCATTTATCTTTTGTGCCTTGTATTGAGGTGCCTTTATGTTCAGATGTTGTTGCTCATAATAAAATCTTGAAAACTCTAGATTCTGAGTCCTCTATCCTTTAATGATGTCAAATTGCGGTAGTTATATTCTGATAATTGTATTTACTCCCTCTACGCTATTTGGCAAGTAAAAAGATCCTGGCGACCTGAGAGGGTTCTTGTAGATAATTGGTTAGACAAGAATTGGGCCTTATCACCTATCACCATAGGGGTTGTTTGGACTGATACAAGGTGCCCACTAGAACTAGTGGACAGCATATATCAGGCCACCTTCTCACATTGGTGTGCAGCGTGTGGGATTCCAGCTTTCTATTGTTTTACCAGATAATCTCAATTGAATTTATCAACTGAAAACCACTAAAGGTACCTGAGGTACATATAATATCAAGTTTAGCTACAGTAAGTTCTACTGAACTTAGAGTTGTGTGTCAAGGGATAGCACACCCTTTCTACAACTCAAGAGAGTTTAGTAGGACACACTAGTGTAGGTAGTGCAATACACCACACCACATTAGAATTGTCTAACCGGCCAGGAACCAGTGGGTCCCTTCCCTATAAATATGAGGATCTCTCCTTTGCTCAGCTTAGGGCTTAATGTTCCATTAGGAAGCTGAAGACAGGCAAAAGTCCATCTACCCAGCATCTCATAAAGATACTTAAGCTGGATGATATCACAGGGCCTAGTGGGCCTGATGGGATAGACAGTGTGGGTGGGGCAGCAGGTGAGGGTGGGCCTAGGGGTAGCAATTCCCCTGACCCTACCTCTAATGCTGACCAAACTGGTGACAATGACCAGACTCTGGTGAACATAGATCTCCTGGATGAGGATGAGGAGGATGACAATAATGCTCCTTCCTTTATTCCTCCAGGTAGACCTGAAAACAGGGGTAGAAGGGATAGATCTCTGTCAAGGGGATATGTCCAGTCTAACTCCTCTATAGGTACCTCTGCCTCCTTTCACAGAGGGAGGGAAACCTCCCAGGAGAGGAGAGATAGACTGCTGACGTATGAGCAAGACAAGTTCAACCTCAGAAAGTAGCAGATGGCCTTCTATAGGGAAGCCCTAGAGCTCTATAGAGCTAGTAAAAAGGAGGGGCTAGAGTCCATTGGTGGCAGCAATTTCCCTAGAGATCTAGAGATAGGGAGAGGTCTTATGACCATAGAAACCTAAGCAAGATTGTCCCTCCCTACCAGAGTGTGGATGACATCCACAAATGGATAACTGCCTTGGATAGGGCCTGTAAAGTACAAAAGGCCCCCCAAGGGCAGTGGGCAGCAATCTTATGGCTCTCCTTTGCAGACAAAGGTAGAGACAAGCACCTCACTGTAAGAGATGAGGACGCTGATGATTACCAGGTCTTGAAGAGTGCACTAATAGATGGGTTTGGCCTAACCACTGAACAATACAGGTTAAAGTTCAGAGACACCCAAAAAGCACAAAAGCAAGACTGGGTTGACTTTGTTGACTATGCTGCTAAGGTTCAGGAAGGTTGGTTATTGGGCAGTAAAGTGTGTGACTTCAAAGGATTGTTCAATCTGATAATGAGGGAGCAGATTCTTAATAACTGTCAAAATCAGCTGTACCTGGTAGACTCTGATCTGACCTCTCCCCACGAATTGGGAAAGAAGGCAGACAAATGGGTCAAAACCAGGGTGAGGCAGAAGGTACAGAACCAGGGTGGTGACCCTAAGAACCAAGATGCCAAGAACTCTGACAAGGGTGGGGACAAGGGTCAAGACCAGAAGTCTTCTCAAGGGCCCCAAAAATCTTCTTCTAATAGGGAGTCACAGTCAAGTAGGGTTAAACGGCAAAAGAAACCTTGGTGCAAAATGTGTAAACAGAAAACTCACTGGACTAGTGACTGCACCAAGGCCAAAGAAAATACTCCAGCCACCACCAATGCCCCTAAGGCACCTGCTCCCCCTAGTGCAGTTACAATTGGTGGTGGGAATACACAGAATAAGGGTGTAGTAGGGTTGACCCTGGGTTCTGAGATGGACTCTGGCCTAGTCAGAGTTCCAACCCAGGCTGTGCTGGTCAGTGATGGGGGCATGGATATGTCCCCCTTTGTGAGTCCCAGTAACCTGGGCAAATACAGACAGCAGCCTTTGATAAATGGAGTAGAAGCTTGGGCATTCAGGGACACAGGAGCAAGTGTCACAATGGTGACAACAGATCTTGTGGATCCTGGGCAGATTATACTTGGTGAAATGTACCAAGTGACCAATGCTAGCAATGTCAGAACAGACCATTCTCTGGCAGTTGTTAACTTCTCCTGGGGAGGGGTAACTGGCCTTAAGAAGATTGTGGTAAGTGCAGGCCTACCAGTACAGTGCTTGTTTGGCAATGATCTAGAGACTTCAGCTTGGGCTGAAGTGGAGCTCAGGACATATGCAGAAATGTTAGGGATCCCTGCACATGTCTTTGCTGTGACCAGGTCACAGGCAAAACTGTGTAAAACTGGACAGGCCCTGGATTCTGGAATAATGGACCAGGTGCCTCACAAGAGGAGGAGCAGTAGGGTTAAGGCAGAGCCTTCCCTCTGCTGATTAGTCTCCTCATGGAGATGATCTTGAGCCTGAAGAAGGAACTGTCCCAGAGGAGCTTGAACCTGACCAGGTTGAGTTCTTGGGGACAGGGGGCCCTTCCAGGTCTGATCTGAGCCAGGAACAGAAAACCTGCCCCTCTCTTGAAACCCTCAGACAGCAAGCTGCTGATGAGGCTGATGAGAATGCTAGTGGCACCCATAAAGTTTATTGGGATGATGGACTCCTATACTCAGAGAGTAGAGACCCCAAGCCTGGTGCATCCAGGAGGTTGGTTATACCTCTGAAGTTTAGGGGTTTCCTATTGACACTAGCCCATGATATTCCCCTAGCAGGACACCTAGGCCAGAACAAGACTTGGGACAGAATTGTTCCTCACTCTCACTGGCCTCACATGTCTGAAGACACAAAGGAGTTTTTTCGCTCCTGTGTAACCTGCCAAGTCAGTGGCAAGGCAGGTGGCACTACAAAGGCCCCCCTGATACCACTACCTGTGGTGGGGGTGCCCTTTGAAAGGGCAGAGATTGACATTGTTGCTCCCATGGATCCCCAAAAAGCATCTGGGGACAGATTTATACTGGTGGTGGTCGATCATGCCACCACGTACCCAGAGGCAATTCCCCTAAGGACCACTACAGCCCCTGTAGTGGCAAGAGCTCTCTTGAGTGTGTTCTCAAGAGTAGACTTTCCTAAGGAGGTAGTATCTGACAGGGGAGCTAACTTCATGTCTAGTTACTTGACTGCTATTTGGAAGGAGTGTGGAGTGAACTACAAGCTAACCACACCGTATCACCCACAATGCAATGGTTTAGTTGAGAGATTCAACAAAACCTTAAAGGGCATGATCAAAGGACTTCCAGAGAAGCTTAGGCAAAAATGGGACCTGCTCTTGCCCTGCCTTTTATTTGCATACAGGGAGGTGCCTCAAAAGGGGGTTGGCTATAGCCCATTTGAACTTTTCTTTGGACACCCTGTCAGGGGTCCATTGTGTTTGGTGAAGTAAGGATGGGAGTTACCTCTCAAGCCCCCAAAGCAAGACATAGTGGACTATGTACTTGGTCTCCGCTCCAGGATGGCTGAGTACATGAAAAAGGCAAACAAAAACCTTGAGGCTAGCCAGGAACTGCAAAATGCCTGGCATGACCAAAAGGCTGTACTGACTGTTTACCAGCCAGGACAGAAAGTGTGGGTGTTGGAGCCTGTGGCCCCAGCAGCACTCCAGGACAATTGGAGTGGCCCCATACAATTGTTGAGCAATCAGGGGAGGTTACCTACTTGGTAGACCTTGGAACCCCTAGGAGTCCCCATCGGGTACTTCATGTCAACAGACTTAAACCATATGTTAACAGGGCAGACATGGGCTTGCTCATGGCTACTGATGAAGGACAGGGGGAAGAGAGTGATCCACTCCCTGACCTGCTTTCTCAGAACTAGGCCTGGGCAAAAATTTCGTTCCGTTCGCGGAAATTGCGATAATTTGACATTTTTGCGTTCCGCGGAGAGCGCGAAAATGTCAAAAATTCCGGTTTCCGCAGCTTGGCGATAATTTGTTTCTTGCTCGCGCTGTAAAATGATACATTCTCGCGCGCGCGCGATCGCCTTACCTGAATCCCTGCGTTCGCCGACAAGTTTTCTTGATCCGGTCGCGTTCTCCATGAGATGTTGTATTGTTTTTAGCCATTTGCGCTGTCTCGCGACAGTTCGCGCCCGCAGTGACGTCATGCGTCGCGCGATCACGTCTTTCTTCTCGCGATCATGCACCGCGAGAACAACTCAAAACAAGATGGCCGCGCCCGCAAGCAACCACATGGGTAAGTTGGCGACCCGCAACCATGCAGAAAATCTCGCGAACATGCCGGAAAAAAACTTCCGCATCTTCGCGATATTTCTGCTTGTTTGCGATAATTTTAAACATTCTCGCGATAATTTGCGAAGGTTAATTCCGCAAATTCCGCCCACCCCTACTCAGAACCCTGATGATGGGTCAGTTGACGATGTAGCCTTGGCAGGCAGCCTCACTGCCCAGCAGCAAACTAACTGCAGAAACCTTCTCAGCCAGTTTGGACATATGTTTTCTCTGATTCCAAGTCAGACCACCTGGTGCACTCGTCAGACCACCTGGTGCACTCATGAAGTGGACACTGGGGACAGACTACCTGTGAAGAATAAGATCTACAGGCAACCTAATCATGTCAGGGACTGTATAAGGACAGAAGTCCAAAATATGTTGGATCTGGGTGTGATTGAACCGTCAGTTAGCCCTTGGGCTAGCCCAGTAGTCTTGGTACCTAAACCTCACACCAGTGGTGGGAAAAGAGAGATGATGTTTTGTGTAGACTACAGGGATCTCAATGCAGTCACTAGGACTGATGCCCATCCCATCCCCAGGGCAGATGAGCTAATAGATACTTTGGCCTCAGCCAAATTTCTAAGCACATTTGACCTGACAACTGGCTACTGGCAGATCAGACTAGCTGGTGATGCAAAGCCAAATACAACATTTTCTACCCCTAGTGGGCACTATCAATTTGTGGTAATGCCCTTTGGTTTGAAGAATGCACCTGCCACATTCCAAAGGTTGGTGAATCAAGTCCTTACAGGCCTGGAAGACGTTAGTGCAGCATATCTAGATGATATTGCTGTCTTTAGTTCCATCTGGGAGTATCACCTGGTCCACCTGAGGAATGTTTTGGAGGCCCTGCAAAAAGCAGGCCTAACTATCAAGGCTACTAAGTGCCAGGTAGGGCAGAGCCAGGTTGTATACCTGGGCCACCTTGTAGGTGGGGGCCAGGTTCAACCATTACAGAGCAAAATCCAGACCATAATGGAATGGGTTGCTCCAACTACCCAGACTCAGGTGAGAGCCTTCTTAGGCCTGACTGGGTACTATAGGAGATTTGTCAAAGGGTCTGGATCAATAGTGACACCCTTGAATGACTTAACTTCTAAAAAGATGCCCAAAAAGGTTCAGTGGACAGCTAGCTGTCAAAAGGCATTTGATAACCTGAAGCAGGCCATGTGCACTGCTCCCATTCTGCAGAGTCATGACTACTCCAAGAGGTTCATTGTCCAAACAGATGCATCTGAATTGGGGGTAAGGGCTGTACTGTCACAATTGAATGATGAAGGTCAGGATCAGACAGTAGCTTTCATAAGCAGAAGGCTGACCCCTAGAGAGTAACGTTGGTCAGCCATTGAGAGGGAGGCCTTTGCTGTGGTTTGGGCTGTGAAGACGTTGAGGCCATACTTGTTTGGTACTCACTTCCTTGTTCAGACAGACCATAAGCCACTCTTATGGCTAAAACAAATGAAGGGTGAAAACCCCAAACTGCTTAGCTGGTCCATTTCCCTACAGGGGATGGACTTCACAGTGGAACATAGACCTGGGAGTAACCATGCCAATGCAGATGGACTCTCTAGGTATTTCCACTTAGAACATGAAGACTCAACTGGTCAAGGTTAGTTTAATGTCCCTGCATTTGGGGGGTGGTTGTGTAGGAGAGTAGGATCTGCTTCACATGGGTACCCCCACTTTTTGCTGGTGTTTCACTCTTCTTCGACCTTAGTCTGGCTGTGGTCCTGCTAATCAGGACCACAGCCTAGCTGCTTGCTCTCTAAAATGGTTTGCATGTACATTAGATGCATATCTAATTGGATTCTGGAGTGCCTTATAAGCCACTAGTATATGGTATACTATGTACCTAGGGCAGAGGTACCTCAGAGGCCTACCAGGGGCTTAAGCATGTATTATGCCACCCCTGGGAAGCACTCCAAAATGGCACCACAGGTCTGCTACTGTAGCCTGGGTAAGGGCGTGCTTGCACCCCTTACAGTGGTATAGGCATCCTTTATCCACATATATATAGAGACACATATAAACCTATAAGTCACTCCTATGGCAGGCCTTGACAATTCTGAATGCAGAGTGCTTGGTTTTGTGAGAGACGGTGCCCAAGCATGAGCTGAGCCCCTCTGAAGCTTTCAGAAATACTTCCTTATGGCTGTTCTGTGATACAGCCATACCATATACTCTTAAGTGCATTATAAATGCTAACTTTGGAATGGCTGCATCAAAACATGTCGTGTTTGATGTGAAACACTTTGGAATACTAACCCCCCCCCGTGCCAGATCTGGCAGCGGGGGTAGCATTCCACCCTTCTAGAGGGAGAGACATGTTCACACTGGTCAAAACCGGTAGGACTTTACTGAGCCCTGGCATCACAAAATTGATGCCCATGCCACAGACACCAGTCTGGCCTCCTGCTGCTGACTGAAACTCTGGCAGGGGAGGCCTGGACAATAGGTTTCCTGTCGAAGGGAGGTGTAACCACCTCCCCAGACAGGCAGATGGGTATTGGGGATGGGCGGGAGCACTCTCTGGTGCTTTGAAGTCCTGCACTTGGGGCACATTTGGTGTCCCTGTGCATAGTCCAGTTCAAACCGGTTGCAGGGGCTACCTGCCCCTGCTCTGGTGCAAAACTGGACAAAGGAAATGGGTGTAACCACCCCTCTTTCCAAACCCACCCATATGTGGGGCCTTAGAGTTAGTCCATCCTCTAAACTTAGTATAAGTATAGGAATCCAGTCCTTAGGACTTTAGATTACTTCTGGACGAAACTGTGCATCATATATCCTGGACCTTTGACTTTCTATTTTGACTAGAAGACAGAAGAAATCTCCCTTGGGGTCAAGGAGTGACTCCCCTGCTTGGCAGGCACCAAAGAAGCAACTGACCTGTCGGCATCGCTGGAGCTCCCGCCGGACGCCGAAGTCTTTGCATCACCAGAGGAGGATTTCCAGACATCACCGAGGCTACCCTGACTCCACAGCAAAGCTGAGGCCCGTGGCGATCGTGGGTGACATGGACCGTGACCCCTGGACACTGTGATCTTTTGCAGCAACAGCACCTTCCTGGGCTTCCTAAAAGTTGTGCTTTGGACTCCTAGTAGCCCCAGCCTTGAGCACCTCCTGCACTGAAGATTGTTGGCCTCCACTCCATGAGTGACCCGTGGGCCAGTTTCAAGTGTGACTGCTCGAGGCTCCTTCGCGATCACTAGTCCATTGGCTAGCAGGTCCCCACGAAGGCCACTCCTCTTCTACTTGAGTTTTTCTGGTTGCTCCAAATGTGTCCTGTCTTACCCTCGCTGGGTGAGTCCCTCAGACCTTGCTGGTCTGCACCGCAGTCCTTTCTCTGAATTCCAGTGACTTGCCATTGCCAAGGCTTGTTGGGTCCATTCTGGTCGCCGACACTGCAGAACTCGACAGACTTTGAGGGCCAGTTCGAATCTGGCTCATGGACTTTGTCGACGCCTCCTGGACCTCGTGGCTGAAGAGTCAAGACACCCATCAACTCACCTGAAGCACCCAACATCTGTGGGCATTGGTCCATCCTGCTCTCGGTCACTGGCTAGTGACCCATACTCTGTCCCCTCTGCTTTCAGGTTCCTTCCATCCTAGATCCAGGCTTGGATCTCTTCAGACACTTCTCCTCTTCACGGCAGCAGCAGTTCTTTGCAGGCTTCCATTGCAATCGACGACACGACCCGACACGACCCGACCCCAAAAGACACCTATGCACCCGGCTTCCCTCGGTGAGGTAACTCGAGTACTCCGGTGCTCCCGTGGGTGCTAGCCCTAGAACTTCTTAAGCACAAAAGGGTTTGGTCCTGACTCAATTCTAAGTGTCCCTAATCTTTAAATTTCCAACCGCGACATTACCCATAGAAGATAACTGGAACCCGCGGTTGTGTTCTCACACTGCTTACAGTCCCCTTGGGTCCCCTGTGTCACTACCTTGGGTGGTTCCTTGGGGTCCCAGCGATTCTACAGGCTCTAGGCACTGTTTCTAGTTCAGTGGTGGTTCTTATACCACTTTTTTGGTATATGGTTTGGTACGCCCGTAGGGCCCAAACGTGTATTTGTGCTATTACTGATGATTGCTCACTTGTAACTTAAGTACTTCGAACTCCAGTCTCATAAAGAGACTAGAGGGGTGTGAGTTAACCTAAATACATATATTTTAAATATATACCTGGTATGGTTGTCCTTTCACTTGATAATTCAAGAGATTATAGACTGGTAAAACAAGCTGCTTTACATTCCTTCAAGACTTAGCCTAGAGGCTGCTCTCCATAGCTACCTCTAGGATAGCTTTCAATAAAGGTTGTCTTTAATCTATCACCATAAGTGGTTGTTTGGACTGATACAAGGTGCCCACTAGAACTAGTGGACAGCATATATCAGGCCACCTTCTCACACTGGGCACTAACCTTGGGTAGTTCCATGTGTCCCCAGCTCCTCTGGGTATCCTGGTCCTGTTCTCCTTTACAGTTCTCATTCCACTTTCTTAGAATATGGTTTGGGCTCCCCATAGAGAACAGTAAATAATTGTGCTACTTACCTGATTATTTTGAAGTATTCTTGTGTAATGATATCTCCGTGTAGGAGATATACCAATGTGTTAGTGAGTGATTCAGTTGTGTGATAAATAGACTTATTTTAAAACACTGTGTGGTTCTTTTTCATCTAATCTACACTGTTGATTACATGTGGTAAATCAAGCTGCTTTACACTCCTTCACGATAAACCTGAAGGCTGCTCTCAACAGCTACCACTCAGAGCTTTCTAGGGTTAACAAAGACCACTAAAATCACCATAAGTGTTGCCTGGATTAGTGCCGGGTGCATCACTTGAATTAGTGTGCACAATATACAAAGCCAGCCTCCTACAGACAACTATTCTGTTTTTGCATCACGTGCCCTGTGCGGAAATTGTGTGTATAGGGCAGTCTAACATGCATATTATATTAAATACAAAACTAATAAACAGATCAAATATGAGGCCACACAAAGCCACTTTGCGTGGCTTTGAATGACCTCATCGATATAGAGTAAGGCAAGGCAGCACCAAACGCTGCATTGCCTTACTCTGCGCTAGGGAGGTGTTCCATGGGCATTGCGGTGGGTGTTCCCACACATCACTATTGATTTTGACGCATCCCCAGATATATAAGACCATTTACAACTGGGTTTGCGCCAAACCCTTACGTCTCCCCAGGTAAGGCGTAACAAGCAGAAATATCTTTATTTCTCCTCGTTTTTCTTCATTCTAAGTGTCTGCCGCACACATAGAAAGAGGAAAACACCTATATGGATTGGTTTAAAAGAGGAAGGGTCCCCTTCCTGCTCAGAAACAATCCTGACTACAACACAGACACCCATGCACCGTGGTGCAAGGGTGCCTGCGTTTGCTCTGGACTGCAAAAACTTCGCCAGAGCAGGGGGAAAGGACAGGAATGCACCGTATTGTATAAGTACGGTACATTCCTGCTTTTTCCCTGTGGTGCAAGGCAGCGTGCCTTGGTAACTTGCTGCCCTGCACCACCATTTCCGTAAATATGCCCCTACATTTCTTGTGAAGATACTTGCAAATAGGCTGGCCACGGTCATCACATTCTATGTGCATCAAGACCAGAATGTTTTTTTGCCCAGACGCAGCACTTAACGTTGTTTCTGAAGACTGCATCTAATCCTGGCGAGAAAACACCGAAGGGGAAGATTTACTAAGCTTTTCGGGCGTGTTTGCATCACAAAAGTGACGCAAAACGATGCAATTTCTTTTTTGTAATTTACTTTCCAGCACTAATTTTGTTTAGCACTGGAAATAACGTAGAAGTAATGCGAAGCTGCGCATTGCACTGGTTTGCGATACTTTGCTCCATGGGGGCGTATCAAGGGTGGGGCATGGGCATTCCCATGCAACCACCCCAGGTTTCTCACTCTAAACCCAATTTACTAAACACAGTAGATTGGGTTTAACGTGAGAAAACTGCACCCATTTCAACTAGGTGCAAGGAAGGAAAAATGCTTTCATTTCTCCTTCCTTTTCCGACTTTGCATGCGTGCTGCACTTTGCAGCACGCATACAAATTGGGAAAAGCTTTCCCTTTCTGTACAAAACCTATTCTAGACTCATGCACACAAACTAGCGCTGCAGCACTAAGGTGTGGCGCAGGGCAGCTGTAATCAGCGCTGGCGCAAGAGAGAGGGGAGGAGAGAGCCATATCTTTGAAGATATGGTGCTCTCCTGCTCCGTCCCTGTCGCGCAATGCAGCACAGCCTCATGGGGGCTGCTCTGCGTGACATTTTAGCAAATCTCCCCCAAACTGTGGGGCCACCACACTTCTCTTACTCCTCTTTGAGAAGGCCTTTCATTCCACAGACTGTAGGTTCCTACTGCAAGTTCTTCCTAACATGAACTTTGGCCCTTGTTTCATGATACATATTAAAATCCCACACTTGTCACTCTGGGCACAAATCAGGATCAATAGAACGCCTTCGGACTACTTCCTGATCGAGTGGGTCACCAGACAGTGTTGCCCGCTGTCCCTCCTTTTGTTTGCACTAGCGATCGAACCCTTGGCCGAGTGGATCAAGATAGATGCTTTGGTGGAGGGCTTCAGATGGGCAGACCAGCTGGAGGATGACATCTCCCTGCAGACACTGTGCTTCTCTTCTTGAAATTTCCCAAAATGACTGGATCCCACATGTTGCAAAATACTGCGCTTCTCCTGTGACGTGGCAGCCCTGACTGTAAACTCGAACAGTTCACTCCTGGCACCACTTGACCAGTTAGAAGATGAAATGTCATGGCATCCCCATCTCCAGGAACAAACAGGCAGCTTTAAGTACTTAGGAATTCACATAGCATTGCACCTTCAACAAGTATGGAACCTCAACATTATACCCTTAATGACTCAACTCTACGAATACCACTCTTTCCCTATCTACAATCAGGGTCGGATTGGGATCACAATTTAGGCCTTGGCCCAAAGGCAATGTAGCATTTACCACGAGCACCAGCTGCATTGCACAAAATTAAATTAATTTTTACTTTAGGTAGGGAGATTAAGTGATTTGCCTAGCATCAATTGATGTTGAGCTGATGCCAGAACTCAAATATACATACCCAGTTTCAACGTCAGCAGCTTTGCAACCATAACGCTACAGTCTATGTTTTTTTCTCAGGCAAAGGTGACCTCACAGAGAGGCCTTTTCTCTTACTCAGGGTATGACCTGGTCAAGAAAAGAGCCCGGCTTCTGCTGCTCCTCCTCCAGGTGTGCTTAGGTGAGAATGGCCCCCCTGCGAGGCCCCAGAATACTCCCACATTCCCGTCACCCACCATAGCCTTAAAGTGATGGCCAGGCTTTCTGGGCCGGGCTGGCCACACAAGGTAAGGGGCCGGGGTAAGAATGCCCTATAGCCCAGAACAACACCTGGCCCCCAGCCTCTGTTTGGCAGCATGGCAGGGGAGTGCCCATGATTCTGGCGTCACTTTACAGTGTTTTGGCATGACTGGGGAAGACAGTAAGTGCCTGATTTAGTTTGGCGGGTGAGATATTCATCCTATCCACCTTATTACAAGTGCCATAGAATATAACGGATTTGTAATACGGCGGACGGATATCCGTCACATTTGTGACAGTGTATCCCATATGTCAATCTCTAAATAAGGCCCTAATCTCTGTGGGCCGGTTCACAGAGACCCTAACAATTGGCCCACAGGTGACTCCGAGGCACCAGCCCATCGCCCAATGCCTGACTCCCCGACTCCCCAATGCGTCCTCTTCTATAACGGGTAGGATAGTGCTATTCAGAATGATCACCCTTCCCATATTCTTATATGTCATTTCCACAGATTATAGCACGATCCTTCTTTGACAAACTGAAAGCCATCAGGCGGAAATACTTATGATTGGACACACAACTGAAGGTATCTTGGATCAAAGGTACCCAAGCTATCTATGAAGGCGAATTGGGCATGGTGGATATCCAAATTTACTATTGCGACGTCCACCTCACAATCATAAACGATTGGATCTTTGGGGACAGACATAAACCGGCCTACCTGCGGGAACTGGAATATTTCTTGACACTAACCCTCACACCTCCTATACCAGCCCAAGACCCTAAACCACCTCCTGGCGTGATGGAAAGTGCTACTGCACATTCTTTGGTATAAACATCCCACGCTTGAGACCCACCTGTGGCAGGGATAATTGCTTCCATCAGCAAAGATGTCCCCTGAATTCAGGGCCTGGGAACACACTGGGATTTCCAAACTAAACAACATTTGGTGGGGAGAACGCTTGAAATCATTCACAAACTTGTGCAATGAATTCCAATTACACAAGTCGCAGTTTTGAGACTTCTTCAGCTGATTCACATGATTGCACTAATACGAGATTGTTTGGTGCATCCCCTTCAATTCAATCCCTTGGAAGGCACAGTAATTTTAGACCCATTAAGCAAAGGGGGCATATCCACCACTCCCTGGTAATCAATACCCCAAACACTATGAGCAAGCTGCACTCCAACTGGGAAACAGACCTTGGCACACTTGACACCAATGAACCCAACTAACTGGCAATCAATAAACCTACACCTAAGGTGGCCCAGCTGGGTCACATGGACTAGATGAGAGGCACCAGAGCATCATGGTGCCTGCATTGGCACTAGGGAGCACATTGTGTGCTAGCACAATGAATGGACGGGAATGCGCTGTACCATGTTAAATGTGGCGCATTCCAGTCCTTTCACACAGAGCAGCAAGCTGCCTTGTGGCGTGAAATAATGATAAATCTACCCCAGAGTTTATAAACCTCAGAACCACCACTGTGACCATCTGCACCTGCCAGATAGACACAAACCCAAGGCAGAGAGAAGCACAAGGAAAGCAGAGTTGGACTAGAAGGTGGATAGGAGCACAAAACGCTGTGATCGAAGTCCAAACACCGGAATGGCACCTGACAATGGATATGATTCCTTCTGGCAAGCTGCCAGAAGGGTCGGGATTGCTCTACGCCTGTGTTTGTGTCCGAACACCCAGGATAAATTATGAATGAGAGCTGAAAGGTCCTGTCGCAGCCAACTTCATCAGGCAATGCATCCCCTGCTGATTGACTCTAGAGACAGATGGACTACGTGGTATTCAGTTTTTTTTTTTTCCATGGGTTAGACTTGTAGTGGGGGCTGGTGACATTTGAAAGTGGTGAGGCATAGAAGTTGGGTATGAATTTTCTATAGCGAGCAAAGTGAGCAAGCTAAATGGACAAACGTGGGGCACAGGGTGGGTGCCCCTCTTGAGAAAGAATTGAAAAAACATTGGCAAATTGAGCAGTTTAAAGCAAATGAAGTAATAATGAAACAAGGCTTATAAAGCAGAGGAAAAGTATAGTCTTGAAATGTTAAACACTTTAAATACTGCCCCATAACCTACTGAAATAATGTGTTTAATAGTTACTGTAATGTGCAAATTGTACTGCTCAAAAGTTTCAGCCCCTTAAAGTATGAGCTTGCCCAGTGCCTTGCACTGCATGCGGCATTAACTTTGGAAAAACATGCTCTAACCAGTCTTTGGGAAGCACCTACAGCTGCTGACTGAAATCAGTCATATAGAAATATGTGCAGACAGGCTTTTAAAAGAGATGAAAAAAGTGGGGTCTCTCTAAAAGGGAACATGCAAAATACATTTCTGTCATTCCCATAGAGTGCCACTCGAACGGTATTTTGGTATCACTCTGAGATGTGATTGTATCCAGCTACTTAACACGGAGGGTCCGGATCCAAGATGGCGGAGTAAGGGTCGGCGCAGAGCAGCTCGCCCAGAGACTCCGTCCTTCCCTCTGCTCGGACACAATGTTTTGAGCTGAACTGAACTACGGAGGATAGACCCCCTCATACAGACGGAGAAAGTAGAGGATTATACTTCTTGAGCTACAATTACAAGAAACGGCTAAGGGGTGGTTTTACCCGATGCTAAATCCAACGGAAACGGTCCAGCTACTCCGACGCACGTTACAAGGTCTGCGTGGGAGCTCTGGGCTCGGCTGGTTTGGTCTTAGGTTTGGTCTCAGGTTTCGGGCTTTTGCTTTCCCTCACCTTGCCTGGTGTTCAAAGAAGAAGATGCCTCCGAAAAACCAGCCCCGCTTAAGAAGGAACAGCAAACAAACAACGGGAGCCGCGGCCCCTCTGGTTATAACGGGACGAGCGGCAATAACTGTGTTACCTTTGGTCACTCCGGCGGGAGTTGAAGGAACCGAGGGATCAAAGAGCAAAGAGCCTCACGCTGAACTTGAGAAACCGGCTGAGAAAACGACTTTACCCCTGACGCTAACTGAGCTTGCTGAGCCACAATCGCAGGAGAAAGGAAACATGGATAAACAGGTACTGAGGCCACCCATATCATGTTCACATGTTAAGAGCTCTGCTCGAAATACAGCTAAGTTGATGGACCAATCTTCGGCTGGAGAGGGGGGGCTGGCCCAGGGTGAAATAGCTGGTCTCTTAAATGTAGAAACTATTCTGAAAGATCCCTTGGGTACTAAGGAGGTTCAATTAGACAAAGCGAATACTGCTAATATACTGGGGGCTAAACATGTAAAGTTTACGGCCAGTGATACACGGACAGCATCTGATACAGTTTCCACTGGCTCAATCAGCCCATTAAAGGATTGCATGCCGGTCGGAGCGCAAATAACAGTTACAATGTCTCCTACAATCTCTGAAACAATTGAAGCCCTTTCCCCCGGCACAAAACCCGTTTTGCAGGCTTCTGGGGGGCCTCGCACCGAGATACTGGGTCTTACCTCGGTCATTGAACCGGCTGGCAAACTTCAAACGGAGATACTGGAGGCTAGGATCTGTGAGGCAGATGCACGCACCCACGGGGGGAAAGAGCTGCCAGTGGAAATCGTGGAATCTCCGAGGGTGACGGACTTTGTGGAGCATTCTGGCACTACAGACTCCACTGAGCAGGACTCTTTTGAGGAACTGGATGACGAAACAGAGGCAGAGGACGAGGTGGGGGAAAGGCGAGAGAGAGACTGCAAGGCCAAATCATATGGTGTTAGAGGTCGCAAACCTAAAGGCAAGCCTAAGTTTAAAAGAGGAGGAAAGACGGATGCCATATCAAACCGGCTTACTATAAACAATGCTCAAAGCCTTAAGAAAAAGCAGCCAGACAAGAGCCCTCTAAGAAAATGGATAGAAACTAAAGGTCTTGTTAAAAATATGACTCTGAGACTATCTGGAAATAGCTTTACTGAAACCTTAGAAAATGGAGAATCACTATCTTATTCTTCCGCTTGCCCTGCTACTGCTACTGCTTTGCCTAGCTCACCTCCTGTACATTCGGATGATTCTCAAGTGCAAGCAGTTATAAATCCGCAATTCAAAGCAATAATAGCTCATCCATCGACATGTGATGCCCTTACCCCACCCACTGAGAGATATACACCAGTAATAATACCTCTTCCACTCTCTCAAGCGAAACACTCTTGCACAACCGAAAAAGGATCAAGGCAAGAAGTGACTGAACCTTCCTCAGTAGATATTATTCTTCAGATTTTAAACGATCAACGGGCCGAAGCCCAAGAACACTTTCTTCAACTGAGGGAGGACAACAGCAAAATACAAGTATCACTACAAGAACTGACTTCTAAATTGGGGGGGATCTCTCAGGATATTGCTGGACTCCAACAACGGGTGGTGGAGATTGAAGAGATCAGTACGAAAACGATATCTACAATCGACAAACATGATATACAATTGACTGCGCTTGAACTAAAAATTGAAGATTTGGAAAACCGGCAGAGACGTTCCAACCTGAGACTTTTTGGGATACCTGAAGGGTCTGAGGGCTCTGACCCCAGGGCCTACTTAGTAGGGGTTCTCCAGAAAGCCTTCCCAGACTTGGCAGACTGGGACTGGGACTCACAAATTCAGCGCGCTCATCGCCTTCCCCTGGTTCTGAGGAACAGGGGAAACCAGTTCCCACGTCCTTTTTTGATTTTTTTTGGCAATTTTTTACTCCGCCAAGCAGTCTGGCAGAAAGCACGTCCTAATTCCCCCATAGTTATTGGGGAACTTTCAATCTTTGTTCGTTCCGATCTCAGCAAGGAAACGATGGATAAACGCTGGAAGCTCCGTAAATTGATAGATCCTATCAAATCTAGCGGGGGCCAGGCGTTTTTACAAGAACCGGCTCGTCTAAAAGTCATTAAAAATGGATATACTCATTTTTTTAATGATGTTAAAGCAGCTGAAGCATATGTATCTAGCGTCTATACAGACAAGAATTAGCTAGGGGGGGAAAAAAAAAAGGAAAAAAAAAAAAAAATTTTTGTAACCCCAAACTCAATTTAATTTACAAATGTATATTTATAACTGCAAGGTCTTCCTCCATAAACTTGCTGGCAGCTGATGGATCTCACTATTTAGCTTTACGAATAGGACGCTTGTAGGATATATAGGACCGTTCTTAAAGAAATAATGGTTAACCCTATTGGAATATCTCCAACTACTGATATTATGATATGTCTTTATTAAGGGGGGGCAAAATCCTCTTTTTTTTTTTTCTTTATTTAGTTATCTATCTTTTTTTTCCTCAGCAGAGGGAGGGAAGCACGGGGTTCTCTTGGGTGTCCAGCTACTGCGGCTGCCCTTCCAGCGGCAGCTGTTACTCAAGGGTGGTTCTTCCCCGGCTGGGGTAGGAACCAGGGGGGGGAGGGAGGGAGGGGGGGTTGGGGGGTGGAGGAAACACAGTAAAAACATGTATGCAGGTTGACGAAGATGGATTTTGTGAATTTATATCAGTTCTTCTTTTTTCTTCTCTATTTTCGCTTATATTACAAGTAATAGGAAATGTATTGGGGTATCTCGTGCCTGATCTTGTGCTTGAAGGTAGGCTTGCTCCTCTCTTAACAAATGAATGAAATAAAGTGTTTAGCCTGGAATGTAGCTGGACTGAATAGTAGAAATAAGAGATCCCTAATCACAGAAGAATTAAAATTACACAACCCCCATATCGTTCTCTTTTCTGAGACACATATAGCTGGGAAAGATAAGAAACTACTTAATCAGTTGGGTTATGATACTGTGACCTGTTCGAGTCTAGGACATTCTATTAGAGGAGTGGCTATTCTAAAGGATAAACGCTTTAGAGCTGAGGTATTACAGACTCTTAGTGACAACGATGGTAGATGGGCGATTGCCCAGCTTTGTTTCGAGAATTTTAAATATGTCCTATGTGTGGTCTATGGCTCTAATACGGATGAACCAAGGGTTTTTGACCATTTGAATATCAAACTCTTGGACTGGGCGGGAGAACTTATCGTTATGGGGGATTTTAATTGCATAATGGATTATAAAATAGACACAACTAGGCCCGGCTCCTTTCAAAGGATGCGTAAAACTAGGTCATCTATTCTTGACCTATGTCGTATCCATAATATCATAGATGCTTGGCGACACTTATATCCAAAATCACCAGGTTACACATATTATTCAGCACCCCATAAAATGTGCTCCAGATTGGACATGGCACTAATAAGTGATAATTTGTTAAAGATATGCACTATGATTTTATGCCCCCGCATCTCCTCTGATCACAATGCGATAATTCTTATAATTACCAAACCACACAATAAGACTTTACCTAGACCGTTCTCTTTTCCCAGATATTTGATCTCAGACTCGCAATATCTGACACAGCTTAAACTACATCTCATAGAATTCATAGACATTAATATAGACTCAGCCTCGTGCAGTACGGTATGGGATGCTTGTAAAGCAAGCATTAGGGGCTTCACTCAAGCATATACATTTAGACAAAATTTGGAACGTAAAAAACGCAACGCCCAACTCATATTAAAAATAACCACCCAAGAAGAATTATTGGCTTCAGCGCTTCAATTAAACTCACCACTGACTACAGAAGTAGGACTCAAACTTGGAATTTTAAAAAACGAAGCTAAAACTAAGCTCATTCAAAAGAGCAGCATTAATATCCATAAATTTAAAATAGCACAATATGAGGGAGGGGACAAAATCGGGAAAATTTTGGCTTATAAAGTTGCTGGGGACAGAGCCCGTACTCTGATTACAGGAATTCGAGGGGATGATAATAAAATTTATAATCAACCAACAGATATAATAAAACAATTTGCTGACTATTATAGAAAGTTATATACTCCAGAAAACACCCCCAACCCAGATGCAATTAGGGATTATTTGGACAAACATATAATTAACTTACAACCCATACCGGGGATTGACTCTCTGTCGGACAGCATCACAATGGCAGAACTACACCAGGCTATATCTTTGCTACCCGCAGGGAAGGCGACGAAGGAGGATTTAATACCTCTGGAAATATACAAAGTATGTTTAGCTGAACTGGAGTCTCTTTTTTTGAAGGTATTGCAATCAGTTGGGCTCAATGGGAAAACACCTAAGACATGGAATAGGGCGAAAATAAAAAAATTTCTAAAGAAAGATAAACCAAAGGAGGAGAGGGGGTCATACCGACCCATATCCTTGATAAATTCTGATGCAAAAATATATGCTAAAGTTCTGGCACTGAGACTGGCTCCTATTCTGCCCAAAATCATTAATCCACAACAACACGGATTTATAACTGGGAGAGACACTACCATACATGTTAATATGGCTATCACGGCATTTGATGTAGCAGAGCAGGAGTCCACCCCACTCGGCATGATCTTGCTAGACGCGGAGAAAGCTTTTGACCGAGTGGGGTGGGACTACTTATGGTCCGTCTTGTCTAAGATGGGGTTTAGGGGTCAATTTCTAAGGGGTGTACAGGCTCATTATGACAACCCAACGGCCTGTATTGGTTACGGGGGTTTGACCTCCTCAGATTTTTTAATACTTCGTGGCACACGGCAGGGATGCCCTCTATCACCCCTGCTATTCGCCCTTTCATTAGAACCGTTTTTGTCTGCTCTTCAGTCCCAAACCCAAATTGTACCTTTTAATTCCGGCTTACAAACGCTTAAAATAACTGCATACGCTGATGATATCGCAGTTTACTCACAAGATATTGAGGAGGCATTAAAAGGTATTGTTTTTGAGGCTAATACATTTGGGGATATATCTGGGTATAAACTTAACTATCAAAAGACTCAGGTTATCGCTAATTATACCCCAGCCTCTTCGGTCCCCGAGATTTGCAAAAATGCTACATACCTAGGTGTTAAACTCACAGCTAAAATTCAAGAAATCAACAACTTGAATTATAATACACTAACAAAATCGACCATCTTATTACTAAAAAAATGGCACAGATTACCCTTGAATCTAATTGGGAGAATCAATCTGATAAAGATGAAAATATTACCTAAATATTTGTATTTATTTCGCTCTATTCCACTGACTTTAAATAATATGTTCTTTAAACAATTAGATGCCGCATTTAGCAGATTTATTTGGGGTTTTAAAAAAGCAAGAAGATCGCTGAGTCTACTGAAAAACAACATAAACATGGGAGGTCTTAACTTTCCTGATTTCAAGATGTATTTTTGTGCTGCGTATTCGCTCTCTACTTAAAAAAGAAGGAACACTTTTTTTTCACACTTTTATGCTAAAACAGGATTCAAATATGTTTTTGCTACGAGCTAACGACCCTAATTACTACAAAAGAGTGAAATTTAAGACTGCTAAAGCTTTAATTAAAATTTGGGGCAATATATCAAAACACTGTAAAATCACCTATTTTCATTCAAAGTTACCATTGTGGGGCAACCCGGGTCTGCCGGGAATATTCAACGATAACAGTGCTTATAGCTGGGCTAGGACGGGTATCAGTGTCTTAGGAGACCTTTATGGTACACATGGGTTTTTAGATTTTAATACCCTTAAGATGCTATATGATATTCCTGAAACTATGAGATATAAACATTTACAGATACATGACTACTTGATCAATAAAAAACAACTTACGACGGTCTTAGATAGCGATATATTGAACTACCTATATTCAGCTAAAAATAAATCAGTAATAAGTGACACTTATCGTCTTCTAACCAGCTTTAAAGCAAATGATTGTTCTAAATTAGCTGATAAATGGGGAAAGTTAATAGGCATAAATATTACACCGAGGGAGATAGAGTGTTCTTTGTCAAATATCAATAAAAGGGTCCGTACATCTAGTTTAAGACTTCAACAGTTCAGACGAGCTGTATGTTATATTACACGCCCAAAATAATAGCTAAGTGGTCTCACAACAATTTATATAGCGATCGAACAAAATGCCCTAAATGCTCGGCCGAGGCCGCTGATCTGGTACATATGTTGTTCTCATGCCCTACTTTTGGGACCTTTTGGGGGGACATTCAAAGAGTCTTAAAAATTAAGACGGTTCAACTACCCTCATTCAACGCTGCCTCGGTCTTGTTGGATATATATCCCATCTCTTTTCCACAGGCAGGCCTGGCCTCAATCCTTATGTCTTGCGCTAAGCTAACATTGGCAAGAGCTTGGACCCGCCCTGATCCACCTACGGTATGGGACTGGTGGACATTGGTAACTGAGATTCACTCGATGGAGTTAGCATTAGCAAATTTAAGAGGGATACGCTCCTTGAGCAAATATGAAAAGAATTGGGGAACTTTTATGGAATGATCCGGCTATTGTGATTTGTTTAGTACTATGAAACATTCTTTCTTATTTCTTTTTTGTTATATCTACAAATGTATGCATCAATGTATATTGTCTCTTTTGTCTTTTTGTCAGCCTGTTTACAAATAAAAAATTATAAAAAAATAAAAATAAAAAAAATTTCGATAGTGAACGAAGTGAGCAAGCTAAAAGGACAAACGTGGGGCACAGGGTGGGTGCTCCTCTTGAGAAAGAATTGGAAAAATATTGGCAAATTGTGCAGTTTAAAGCAAATGAAGTAATAATGAAACAAGGCTTATAAAGCAGTGGAAAAGTATAGTCTTGAAATGTTAAACACTTTAGATACTGCCCCATAACTTACTGAAATAATGGCTTGTCAGACCGTACCTGGGTGTCTCTGGGGTTCTCAGTCTCTTTAACGGCTGACACTCCGTTTCTTGCACCTCATGATCCGGGTGTCTTCCTTTGATGCCTCCCCTCGTTCGTTGAGCGGGGTGGGGTAGGATCACATCTCTTTCTTTCGCTGGTCAGTTCCGCCTCTTCTCTCTGTATTTCGGGAGCAATGGGCTTTGCCAGGCTTATGGCATGTTTTTCTGTATTGCAGGGCCAGTGCGGACAGTCTGGTATTGTGGTGCTTCGATGGCACAGCGTCATTGGCGTGTAAAAAACACTGTCTGTGTGCTCTCTGGCAATGCTGTGGGATCAGCTTCATGCTGGGCTTCTCCCTCTGTGGTGTCAGACTGTACCTGGAGGTTTTTGGGGCCGGCTGCTGCAGTCTGCCCTTGGCTGAGTAGCATTGCAGGCTGTGCCACTCTATTTTGCCTGTATGCCCCTAGTAAGTGTTACAGACATGATACTGTCCCCTGTTTGGCAGTGTCTCTTTGAACTTTCCATGGCTGTAGTTTTGTTAGTGTTGCTTGTGCTGTTGACGTCTCTCTGGGTGGTCTGTGGAGCAAGAGGGAGGGCTAGTGTCCCATCTCCTTTTGCCTGAGGCAATGGTCTTCAGGCAGCCTTGTAGTATGGCTGGTGGAGGCCGTCCAGGCTGAGGTGCCTTTCAGTAGCAGTGCATCCTCTGGAGGTGTTCTGTCTGCCCCATTAATGGTAGCAGTCTCTTTCCTTCTCCTGCTTAAGAGCAGTGTTCCTGCTTACCAGTGGTATTCTAACACAACCAGCATAAATAGGCAATTTAGTTTAAGAGTCATTATTCTGGAAAAGCACAAATTCAGAATTTAAAAATGTAACATCATTGTTAGGAGTTCTCTTTAATAATACGAATTGTTTTCTACCCAAATAAACCCTTTTTGTAAGATTAGGATGATGAAAGACTGGGCAAGAAAACATATGGATCTAACATATTCCTTGCAGTTTGCATGCATCTCTTTGATGGCAGTTAATAGCTCAATGTTCTATATTAGGATTTTGACTTACAAAGAACAAGGTACAAAAGGAGCTCTCGGACAGAAGCAGTAGCCTGCTGACCTATTTACATTATATGCACTTTGTTATCTGTATAGTACAAGTTCTTAGAAGCAGGCATTTTAACCCTCTGTGCTACCTTAGGATGAGTCAAAACCTCCACTTGACAAACCTCCGGCCTCTTTCCAGGAAGACGATTAATCACCAGGGTTATCTTGGCATTTTAATTGATGCCTGAAAATTGCTGGAGGCCAGGAACATGGCAGCAGGTGCTTTTTAAATGATAATATACTTGGAAAAATGATGCCCCCACCCCAAGTCAGCGCCAGGTGTGGTGGCACTGATCGCACCGTCATGGAGCCGTCTCTGGCTGTTATGTCTGCCCTATGAGAGGTGCTGCTGAGTGACGTGTCCAGCAGGACTGTATACGGCGCAGCTAAGGAAGTTTCTGCACTGCGTTGCGTGAAAGGGAGAAGGCAGAAATGCTCCATATTTACAAAGATATGGAGCATTTCTGCTCTCACCTTTGAGCTGGTGCACTTTAGGGCATATTATTTACAAACGGATATCACCAGCAGAACGTCATTTTTAGCGACGTTCTGGTGGCAATCCCTTCTCCATATTTACAAAGCTGCGTTAAGCCACTTTTTGCGGCTTATTCTGCCTTGTAAATAAGGCCCCTTTACATGCATCACTTAGCAGAAAAGGGGCGTGTAATGGGTATTGCTGTGGGCGTTCACCCATGGGAAACAGTCAGAACACTGTGGTCTTAAGGCACTAGCTGCTGGGACAGAAGCAGGAAGAACTTGCAAGAAAAGATTTGCAGTGAGGTAAGTGGGACTGGGTTGTAGTTTTCTGTAACCCTAGGCATAGTACTACCCTTCTTCACGCACAACCACAAATGCTTTGATATAACAATTTTTCATACTAAAAAGCATATTACCAATTCACAAAAATGAACCGTGAATGAAAATATTAGGCAATGAGAGATGTGATGATTTTGGGGTCCCCCCTAACCTGCGTAGAGGACCAAGCAGATGCCTTGAACACAAAGAGCATATCATGCTGGTGAACGATTCAATGGTGGTCCCTTCCTCCTAGGACCACCCCAAGCGCAGTTATGGGCAAAAATACAATCCCAACCAAAGGCCCTGCAAAGCATTATGGGACAAAATTAGCAGTGGGCAGTGAATATTATAGTGTCCAATATCAAAATAATTCTACAAAGAGCTACAGTTCAACTAGTTGTTATTAGATGTCCCTGCAAAAGCATTGAAGTTATTATTACATCAAGCTGCAGTTCCACTAGTCGTTACTAGATGTCCCTCACGAGTCAAATGCAAAAACATTGAAACCCTTTCATGAAGCTTTTGGGGGGGTCGTTGTTTAGGCTGGGGGCTCAGGTTGTTTTCTGAGCTGGGAGGGTCAGGGTAGTTTTGTGGGCTGGGGGTGGGTCTGATAGTTTTGTGGGCTGGGGGTGGTGGGTAGTTTTGTGAGCTGGGGGTGGTGGGTAGTTTTGTGAGCTGGGGGTGACTCGGGAGAGTGTTCTGGGCTGAGGTGTCAGTGGTAGTTTTGTGGCCTGGGGGTGAGTCGGGTTGTTTTGTGGGCTGGGGTGGGTCAGGGAAGTTTTCTGGGCTGGGGGGTCAGGTGTCGTCTTCAGGGCTGAAGGGTTTGGGGTTGTTTTCTGGGCTCGGGGGTTCGGGCTAGTTTTCAAGTCTGGGGGGTTGGAGGTGGGTTTCAGGGCTGGGAAGGGTTCGGAATAGTTTTCAGGGCTGGGGGATCGGGGTAGTTTTCAGGATTGGGGGTTAGGGGTAGTTTTTAGGGCTTAGGGGAGGGCGGGATAGATTTTAGGGCTGGGAGGTCGGATCGTTTTTTAAAATAGGGGTGTGCCTAAGGGCAGTGGAAGGGGTTCGGGTAGTTGTAGGGACAGCGCATGGGGGTGGGAGAGGGTTGAGGTAGTGTTTAAGGGTTAGGGATAGCGTGGGGGTTGGGACAGGGTGGGGGTCCTTGGACCTCAGGGTGGGAAGGGGGTGGTTAAGGAGTTTGTAGCATAGGGAGGAGGGAGGGGGGTCGGGACCTTAGCAACGCATACCCATTTACCATTCATGGCTTTACCACAAAATTACGTGGTAAAGGCATGTGTGGTAAAGGAATGCATGGTTAAGATGCATTCATGGTTTAGGCTGTGGTAGAGGCAGCGGGTTTATCCAGTCATGCCTCTATCATACAACCAGAAGTAACAAATTGTCATTATTGATTGTTTATGTGCAGGAAGGGACACCTTGTACACCTTCCTGCACATACGGGGCATATTTGCAAGCCACTTGCACTGCCGGTTCATCACTTTTTGTGGCACACCGGCAGCACAACTTGGTGCTCCATATTTAGAAGGACGTGTAAAGCCGCCCTGCGTGGCTTTTGGTGTTCTTGTACATACATCCCCTTATCACGCAGCATTTTGCGTGAAAGGGGCATTCCATGGGTGCTGCTGTGGGTGTACCCATGCAACACCTATGGATGTTAATGCTTTCCCAGATTTACAAGATTTTGCAAACCTGGGAATGCGTCAGAATCCTTTGCCTCCCCAGGGGAGGCGTAAGGAGGCTCAATGAGGAGAAATGCTTTTATTTCTCCTCGCTTTTTCCTCTTTCTATGCGTTCTGCAGCATATATGGAAAGAGGAAAACACCTCTTGTGTCTCTTCCTGCACTAAAACAATCAACCCCACAATGCAGGCACCCTTGCAACATGGTGCAAGGTTACCTGCGTTGGCACGCGGCAGCCAATTGTGTGCCAACACAGGGGAGAGCACAGGGTTGTAAATATGACCCATCCCTGTGCTCTGAAAGTAACGCAGCACGGCGCAGCCAAACGGCTTGTGGCATTGGTCTGCGTTACTTTCTCGTAATAAGGGACGAATTATCATTTCTTGTAATGCATGCACTCTTGCAGTATGGTGCAAGGGTGCCTGTGTTGGCGCTAGGCTTCTAAATTTAGCACCAGCACTCACTAAAACACAGGGGTGCTCCCTATTCTTGTGAATACAGCGCATCCCTGCGTTTTGAAAATGTCAGAGCACGGCGCTGACAAATTTGGCGCTGCTCCGACATTTTCTCGTAAATATGCCCATGCCATTTGTTGTTGTTTTACGTCAGCAAAGGCCGAGTCGCGGTCCTAAAAAAAATCGATGGGGCATATTTACAGGCCCCTTGCGCTTCTTGCTGCCCAATATTTACAAGGACAGGTAAAGCCATGCTGCGTGGCTTTGTGTGTCCTTGTAAATACGGCCCCTTTACATGCAGCACTTCGCGTGAAAGGGGCTTGCCATGGGTGTTGCTGTGGGTGTTCCCATGCAGCACCCATGGCTTCTGTTGCATTTCAAGATTTATGAGAAATCGTAAACCTGGAAATACGAAAGAATCCTACGGAGGCATAGGGAGGCGCAACAAGGATATTTTTTTTCATTTCAATGAGGAGAATTGTTTTTCACACGTGGTGCATTCAGCAGCACACATAAAAAGAGGAAATCACCTCTCTTGATTGTTTTTGTGCAGGAAGGTGTTCCTTTCTGCACAAAAACAGTCTCCCCGCAAAGCAGGCACCCTTGCACCATGGCACAAGGATGCCTGTGTCGGTGCATGGCAGCCAATTGTGCGTCAGCGCAGGGTAAAGCACAGGGTTGAGTCATATTGTTGTAGATGTGATGCATCCCTGTGCTTTGAAAGTGGCACGGGGCAGCCTAAGGGCTTGCTGTGCCACGCTGCGGCCCTTTCTTGTAAATAAGGCCCTTTGTATTTGTAACATGACTTTTCTTTGTTTATTACTGTACTCATTAGCCATGGGTCTGTTCATTAACGGAATCTTAGAAACCATTTAAAATTACTTTCTATTTATATTTACTGTTTGATTGATGGAAAGATAAAGGATATAAATACCAGATTTTGAGACATATATACAAGCCCCTATCGCCACCACAACGTCACTTTCAGTGACGTTGTGATGGCGATAGGAGCTTTGCCTTATTTACAAGGCAGCGTTAAGCCACTTAGGGGTATATTTATAAGAATTGGCGCTAACCAGTTTTTGTGGTAGTTAGTGGCAATTCTTTTAACATGGTCTATCGCTGAAAACTATTGCCTTGTTAGCAACATATTTACAATACGTCGCTACATGGCTATATTATCAGCTAGCCACGGCTAAAACTGCAGCTAACATTAGAATCAAGGCTATAAAAAAATTTATGTTATCAAGAGAAAAGTGATGAAAGGCCAATAAGTTCCAAAACAAATTCATGTTAGTCAGCCCAATGTCACTTTTCAGCCTCAAGAGGAAAAATAGCCTCTAATGAAAAAAAGAAAAGAAAAACAATGGAATGCAGAATAGAGGAGTCAGGGTCAAGTTCAGCACAGGTCTACAACCCTCCGCCAAATCCTGCAACAGCCAGGTTGACAAGCCAGACTCCCAGGGGAAGAGGAAATGCAGAATCTGGGCCTCATTTGTGTAGCACTTTTCTTAGCGCCACTCTTGCGACATCATGGCAGCTGATGTCTGTAAGCGCGAACAGCGTGCTGGGACCGGAGGCCTCGCTGGGCCTGCATCTAAGACCCGGAGTTGGTGATCGCCCTTACCTGGTGACGAAGTTTGGCAGGTCGCATGGACACGTTGCTGACCTGTGTGAGAAGACCACCTGGTGCCTCTTGGAGCTGTGATCATTAGAGGCGCTCCTGCGCACCGACTTAGGGAGGTCTGCATTGCATAACACACGCCACCACTACACAGGGTGCACAGAGGGGATTGCCAATGTTGGGCCAAGCCTCTCTGCATCATAGGCCGGAGGATGTGGCACTGGCTGGATGCTGTTGAAGGTGGGGCCCCTGAGCTGCGCTAAACTTGTGCGGCGGTAGCGCTGCAACTTCACGCCTAAGGGGGCCCTGTTGCATCTCATGAATCGGAAGGTTCCCTGGCAGACTTGGCGGCCACTGCTTTATCCAGGCTTGTGAAATCCCGCCTGGCTGAGGCTCCTGCTGGCTGAGTCACAGATGTGGTGAGAGCGTGGTGGATTTAGCCCCCGTGTTGATGTCCAGATGTGGGGAAGGTCAGACACGGAGCAGAGGAGGCCCAGGGGTCGAGTCGGGCCCCGTTCCTAGGGCCAGTAGGTGGCGCACATCGTGCCTTGAGCAATCCCTGCGCTGTGTGACCAACATCACCGAGGGCACTGAATAAGATTGGTGGGGTACTCCACTAACTGGCTCTAGTTGCTGATATCTGCCGTTTGATGCGGGGGGTGCCAGAGGCATGGGGTCAGTTCAGGACCTTGAGTGAGCCTCTTGGCCTGCCGTCACTCACTGGGGAACACGGAATCCAGTTACCACAGTTAGATCAGAGGAGGCGACCGGTGGTGCTCCCTTTCGTCGCCCCCTGGTAGTGATCTCTTGGGTGTACGGGGGATTTCCATTGGTGCCGCCTGAATGAATATTCCTGGGTAGCAACACCTGACTGGAAGAGAGAGCCTGTCTGGCCACACTGCACTGCACCGCATATCATATATAGTGCCTGGGAGTCTGGCGCAACGCTGGCCCGTCTGCAGACGGGGGCCTCATCGACATTTGGCCGCACCTCTGTGCCTGTGAACTGAACGGCTGGGGATTGCTAGCCATCAGGGCAGGTGACAATGGACAGCCTGGACCGCAAACTAGACTCTGTACTCTCAGTGGGTACCTCCCTCGAACAAACGGGCACTTCCTTTGAGGGCAGCATAGACAAAATCACAGTTGACTTCACTCCTGACTGGGCAGATCATCACAAGCTGACTTACAAGGTACATGACATTGAGCAAGAACTGGCCAAAGTCCCTCTGAGTACACTGAGCGCAGCTTTGGATGTGTAGCAGATAATGGCACATGTGAATTCAAAGGACAGAACAGCGGAAAATGCGGATGGACAATCCCAGCGTATCAACGTGAGGGTGCTGGGTCTGCCTGAGGGAGCAGAAGGGGCTGATGCAGTGGCATATACTGAGACAAGGTTGCGTGACCTACTGCCAGCAGCTGTACTCTCCCAATTTCTTGTTGCGGAGCAGGCCCATCGAGTGCCGGCGAGCTGCACGCTGCCGGGGACAGGTCCTAGACCCTTTCTATTCTGCCTCCTACAGTGATCATGACGCTAGCCTGAGGGAGGTACGCAAGCTGGGAGAGGTGAAAGTGGATAACGCCACCATTTTTTCTTCTCTGACTATGCCACGGGGTGCAGAGGCAGAGGGGCTTATCTCTAGTGAATAAGCGATGCCTCCGAGAGTTGGGCATCAAATACTCCCTCCTCTGCTCGTAAAGACTGCGAGTGATCTCAGTTGTTGACACGCAAATCATTGACGCCACTGAACAGTGCTGGACCTGGCTGCGATTTACTTTTCGCGAAGTGCTGCGGACTGGGAGTGTAGGATCTGCACAACAAGCTGTTATTCATGGAGCCAGTTGTACTGGAAGGCGTAGGAGAAGCAGGCATCCCCGTCACAACTACAAAGTCACCCCCAATCTGCAGCAGGTTGTACAAGACAGGCGGAAGGAGCTGCATGCGGCGCCGATGATGCGCAATCAAACTCAGAGAGGGGATCCCAACACTTCCCCTTATCGCTCCCCCAGCAACGTGGGCTCCACTGTGACATTGTCATCCAGTGCAGAGTTCGTGCAGCCCCTTGATGTGACTCCTCAGATGGCAGATATCCTAATTAAATGTTGACTGGTTGTGCTTCTCCACTTCTTACACAGTTACAGACTCTGGCTTTCGGCGGTTCCTGGTCTCCAGCTTCCTTTTGCTGAAGTTCCGGTCTCCCAAGGTTAGCACTTAGAGGGGATCAGGTCCAATCGTCTCCCAAAGGGAACAGAGCAGTTGTCCAGGTGAGCGATGCATGACAGGGATGGTGGTGGTGGTCTCCTTGGTGCTCCGAGCTGCAATGGCATGAAGTCCATGGTATTGTTGATATTGCCAAGGATGAATTGTGGGAGTTCCTCGATTATCATAGCAGCACTCTTGCAATGCTGTGACGTCACCTTTTTGACATTCTGATTGCGCAATGTGCTGTGCTATAGCATGTTTAGAAGGCCACGCAAAGCCACTTTACATGGCTTTTCATGAACTTATAAAAATATGCCCCTTTCATGCTTTAAACAGTGTGAAAGGGGCGTTCCATGTAGTGGCGGCTAGCATGGCTCACGGGTGGCGGGGCGAGGGTGGGTGCATGGGGTTGCGGAGGTGTTGTCAGGGGTGCCGGGGGGTGTGATTGCGGGAGGTTGTGCATTATAAATTTTGAAAAATGTTAAATACATAACTTAGCTTGCCACCAGGTCCTGCAATGCAGCGTTGTGATTGGATATGAGCATCCTGGTTTGACGCTCAAGCAGGGAATGGGGGTCACAGCATGTTCTCCATGCAGACTGTAATGCAGCCTGCATGGAGAACGGGTAAAGTGCACATGATTGGTTTTGGCGGCCCAAGAGGACCGATCAAACAGTCATTGCGCACTCATGAGTGGGCAATCCACTCCTCCCCTGTCCTGCTCTGAGAGCAGAGCCGACCCGCCCGCAAAGCAGCACAAACATAAAATGTTATAACTGAAAAATATTATCATTTTATGTTTCTTCTTCTCGTACTGCTTGAAAGCAGGGGGCGACGCTCCTCCGCCATACTGCCACTGGTTCAATGGGTATTGCTGTGGGCATTCCCATGCCAAATCAATGGAATCTGAAGCATTCGCAGGTTTACGAGAAACCGTAAACCTTCAGAATGCGTCAGAATCTAATACCACCCCAAGGGTGACGTTTGGGAGGCACTACGAGGATAAATGTTCTAATTTCTCCTCTTTTGTTTCACTTTTTCTATGTGTGCAGCATTCTGCGGCACACAGTACAAGAGGAAATACCCTGGATTGATAGTTTTTGTGCAGGTAGGTGTCCCTTTCTGCACAACATCAACCAACTCCGCAACACAGTCACCCTTGCACCATGGCGCAAGGGTGCCTGCGTTGATGCATGGCAGCCACTGTGTGTCAACATAGGGGAAATATACAGGGGGGGCTTATTCATGAGCCCCTTCCGACAGTTTCACACCGCCAGTATGTAATTTTCTTGACATACTTGCAGTATTAATTTTGCTCCACGTTGCGCCGTTTTACGAAGTGACTAATCTAGGCATATGCATGTCCTTGTAAAGACCTGTTCCACATTATACCTGCGTCAGGTATGGTGTGTGCAGGGTGTTCGTTCCCACGCAACAAAGCCTCTTAGGAGTGGTGCAGTGAAATCTGTCAGATTTCACTGCGACAATTCTAGGACGCCACTGTGTCAAAAAGGTACGTGAGGGTGACGTAGTGCCATAGGGATAGGCTGGCCCCATTCATTTCTGGTGTTGTGTCATGCTTGCAAAACAACTTCAGCAATGCATGACAATAACGCTGACAGATACGTCAGGATTCCAGACGTACGTCATTGATTGTGACATGGAGCGCCGTACAGCAAATACGACGCAGCCATGGTGTCACAAGGAGGGCGCAGTGAAAAGTGTCCAATAGCTGTTTTATCGCAGTGATGCAACACTTTTCATGAATAGGGCTCAGAAATGCGCCCTATCTTACTGATAGGGTGCATTCCTGACCTTTTGTTCTGGCGTAGGGCAGCATAGCAATATTCCTTGCAGGGCTGTCCATCACCAAGATATCTTATATGTGGGCCCAAGTGTTTGCACCATTTTTAAGACCAGCTATTTTCTGGTCTTAAAAACTGCTTTGAGTTAGCAGCAGTTTTGGGGGGTTATCGACATACTGGAAATTCCTTGTAGATGTCGCGAAGTGTGTTTAGCAGCAGTTTTTTCACAGGAACACCTACCTTGCATCTCATTTTCGTTATGTCCCGCTAACAGAAGTGGCGATCTTAAAAATTCACGTTTACGCTGGAAAAGTGCCACTAACTGCAGTTAGCGGCACTTTGAAAATAAGGCGATTAAAGAAAACCCTTGGTAAGGTAAAAAAATTGACGTTATGGCGCTGTTAAGGTCTTGTGAATATGCCCCTATGCCCCTTTAGTGATTTTGCTTATTTTTTGCACGAGAACACCTACCTTGCATCTCATTTTCGTTAAGTCCCAGTAACAGAAGTGGCCATCTTGAAAATTAACGTTTACGCTGGAAAAGTGCCTCTAACTGCAGTTAGCGGCACTTTGAAAATAAGGCGATTAAATAAAACCCTTGGTAAGGTAAAAAAATTGACGTTATGGCGCCGTTAAGGTCTTGTGAATATGCCCCTTTAGTGATTTTGCTTATTTTTGTACCGACTGATAAATCAAAATACGGGATGAAATCTGACCGGTAGCAGCCCAGAACAAATAACCCAACATTCACTGCTGCACTTTGGAAACCCCATTCATTCAGGAAGAAAGTACAGACCAGGCAGATCTCGCGATACTGCCGGTGCAGTCCCCCAGTTCATGAGTACAGGACCAGCGAAAGTAGGGTTGGATAGCATTGTTACAATATACCGGGGTGCAGCACCAGGGATCGACACTGGGCGTCTCTAATCAAGTCAGCCAGCAGCTCATTGAATAGACACCATGGGTGCAGTACCACGGGTCATCACTAGGGTTGAGTAAGATACTTTTATTTGATTTATTAAAATCATAAAAGGGTGGGACATACCACCATGAAATAAACCACATCATACAGGTTGAAACGTGCCACCATGAGGAAAGCAACAACACACAAATGTACGTAATAAAAGACTAAGAACAATAAGACAATGTTATATAAGGGGGAATGGCCCTCGCGTAGTACCTATGGACAGCTATTATAGCAAAATACTTTGACTATACTACTTATTAGGTATAATGTAAACATTGGTGTGCTCTCTTTTTGCTAAAAGTGTTTGTGCTTTTGATCTTTTTATGTTTTTCGCAAGATATAAACGTCTCTGGGCCTTCTTTCAGTTTGGAATGTTCAGAGAGATAGAAAAGAGAAATGAGAATGCAGCACATGTGGGTCTTATACTTTCCCAGACAAATGTAATTGCTGTAAAAGGAAAAAGGAAAAGGGAGGAAGGGAGAGTGCAAAAAGCATCAAGAAAGGTCTATATCCAGCTAATATATGTCCATCTTTCCCAGATTCTATTTCGCTGCATCCTTCTTTTCAAGTTCTTTAGCTGCAAATGTCAGGAATATGATTGTTTTGCAGGAAAGTTGGACTGAAGACCCCCCTGAGGCAATATATCACAGCCGCTCTGCAGGTCCTGACTTGTGTATCTCTTAAGATTGGCCTCAAGAGGCTCTTCCGTAAATTGTGTAAAGCCTGGCAGGTGCATAATATGTGTAAAAACGACTCTTCTCCGTTACCACAGAGATGGCAGTCCAGAGATGGCCAATTCCGTAGCCATTTCGGTGTGAGGTCTTTGGTCGAAACAGACCCTGGTCTCAGTAGGGTTAGTTTCCTCTTGTAATGATCTCTAAAGCATTCTTGTAAGTAGGGTTGTTGTTTCAATTGTTTGTATGTTTGCATCACCGACCAGGTATGACTTTTATCTGCCAGTAAAGCTTTGTCAGTTAGCAGCGACCCTTGTTTAATTGCCTTGTTAGTAATTTGTTTAAAAGCGGGGTATGCCATTGGTTTATGCCATCATAAACGATGGGGTAACCCGATACAGGGACATATTATCGCTGGCCGCTCTTAGCGAGAACTTTTTTATTGCCGGCTATCGCTGGCAATTATCGTCATGCTATCGCTGTATTAACAACGCATAGCACAATGGCGATAATTTTCCAGCGATAGCGGTGTTTTCCATGCAACATCGCTGGTTTTCCATATGACCATAACTTACTGTGATCTTTAATTTAACAATGTTTGCATAATCATTTCCAAGCAATGTCTGGTCCTTAATTATTATTATATTTGTGTTTTAAATTATGGCTCATTAATCTGAACTGTTTCCAAGTGCTGCCTGGTTAGGGATACTGAATTGTGAAACACATGGGAGATGTCAGACTCAGAATTGAGTCTTTCTACTATGTCCATGGTTCCACACGGGCGGCATGAGTCACCGCCCTTAATTGACATCCCGCCCCTTTCCTCCACTACTTAAATACTCCTGTGGTTTTACTACCATTTGGCTGCGACTATCTTGGAGTGAGGAAGCTGTTTTTTTGAAGCACTGCAAGGTAATATTCATTCGCCATTACACGGAGTTCACTATCCCTCCTTGTGACATTGATGGAATAATCCCTTAACAGGTATTCCTTTCCTTTCAGCTCTATTCATTAGGATGTGGCCCTAACCAATTTAGAACTCAGCGCGACATTATTACGGGTAAGTGGAGATGCCCCTAGCTTCATTTTACAATTGCGGTTGTCTTCTTGGCATCATGGCAACTACAGGTGTAGGTAGGTACTGATGCCATTCCCACCACCATCTCAATAAGTGATGATTCACAACTACGATTGAGGTCATATACAGAATATAGTTGATGCCTCACCCCCTTGACGCTTCGGGCGCCTAACACAGTTGATGAGGTGAGCTTTTCCCATCCCTGGATGTGCAACCTTTAAAGAAGTTTTTTTGGCAACCCTTGGAGGTGCCCTCTCAATAATTACACTCATTTTTAATTTATCCTCCCCCCTGTCCTGAGGAAGAGCCGCATGGCTGAGGTTTAAATTACCCCTCTTTGCCGTCAAGTCGGATCGAAACGTCGACGAAATCCCCCTAGACCACAATTTCCTGTCACCCCATTCCAACCAAGAAAAATCTTCTGGTTTATTATGTGAATTGCCAAACTTTATCTTGTGATTGACCAGGCTACAACAAACTGTTTATTCAGTATCAGTTCTATGTACAGTCTTTAAAACTCTATGTCCACCTATACTTAGAATTTTTTGACACCCTTGAGCACTCCTTTACACGTTCCCCTTGGAACAATCTTTCTTCCTTTTACGACCCTCTCCCTTTTTCTGAACCATGTTGTGTCTTTTATCAATTGAATAAATACTAATTGTTTTGTAAATTGGTTGTTGCACATCATCTATATTTTTGCAAATCCAAATGGTTGAATATAAACTGTGAGCTGACATTTACTAGCTCTGAAATGTTTTAACTGATTATTGTGTTAAACAAAATAAGTTCCTCTTGAATTATTGGTCAAGGACCATTGTTCTCTGTATCATTAGTGTATGCCAAGCTTCTTCCAAGTTTAGTGATAAAAGTACTTGTTTTAATATCTGACATATGGAATTCTTCTGCCTTGACTGTTTTTCGACCTCCTCCCAACAATGGTGGGCTAGTGTGTTATCTTCGGCTGCCCTCATTCGCCAGTAGTATTTGGCCAGAACTCCTTGTCTAGCCTGTGTCTGGTCTGTAAGTCCATATTCCAGACGCATATGCGCCTGGGAGATGTGACGCAGGATTAAAAACTGTTTTTTAAATAATCTAGACTGAGCTAGTTTTAGTGTTTTGGAGTCCTTGGTGTTCAGCATTACCGAGCCTTATGTTACAAAGGGCAGACATGTAGCTGTTACTACCTTTAAAAGATGACTTGTTGAACCTCCGCTTACATTTTTCTGTAGGGTTTTGAAAGCAAATAATAGTTGTTTTAATTTAGTTTGACCCAGGTCTAAGTGATGTTTGTAGCTTAATTGGCGATCTAGTAAGATACCCAAATATTTGAATTCATCCATCTGTTGAAAGTGCTGGAATTTGTTCTCCAAACAAATTTTGGAAGTTTTTTCCGAATGCTGGAAAGCATAGTACATTAGATTTTTTGAGATTTATTGTGAATTGTGCATTCAAGATGTACAGCGCAAGTTGTGAAATCAGCCGCTGCAAACCAAGTGGAGTTTGAGAAAGTAGGACAATATCGTCCGCATATTGCAGACTCACTATTGGTGTTGTTCCCAGTTTTGGAGGATCGCCATGATGATGCAAAGGTTGCTCTATAGGTCGGCGGTGTAGATGATGAATAGGCTGGGCACCAGCACACATCCTTGCTTTAGCCCGTTTGTTGTCAAACATTTCTTAGGTTCGTCACTAGGGGTCCATAATCAAAACAGCCAGGCACCTCATTGAATCGACAGCAGGGGTGCAGTACCACGGGTGGTCACTAGGGGTCCGTAATCACATCAGCCTGGCACATCATTGAATAGACCCCGGGGGAAGTACCACGTGTCGTCACTAGGGGTCCATAATCAAAACAGCCAGGCACCTCATTGAATAGACAGCAGGGGTGCAGTACCTCTCACTAGGGGGTCACTAATCACATCAGCCAGGCACCTCATTGAATATACCCCGGGGAAGTACCACGTGTCGTCACTAGGGGTCCCTAATGACATTAGCCAGGCCCCTCATTGAATAGACATCAGGGGTGCAGAAGCACAGGTCGTCACTAGGGTGTCACTAATCACATCAGCCAGGCACCACACTGTAACATACATGGGCGGAGTTTGCGGTTTGCAGGGAAGAGGCTGCTACTACAGGTCCTAGTCCAGTCAGACTTCCCGCTGCATGTGGACAGCCTATGACTGCAGCAAGATAAAGATTAGTAAAATGAGTGTGCCTGTTTTATTTATTTATTTGTTGTTTTGCCTTAAGCGATGCTCTTCAGACAGGGCTTACCAGCATTCAGGTTGAAAGAATCTGAACGAACATCCGCCTGCCCACAATGCATTGCAAATATATACCCGACCCAAACCCAAAACAAAATGCACTTCTTGTTAATTCGAGTTTACTCTCGTAGTTTTCTGCACAACACGTACGTGCTTTTTCTCTCCAAGTTACAGTTTAAACACTGGACAGTTTCCCGCGCTAATATTCCTAGCTGTCTTCATTGTAACACAGTCAAGCAGACACTTGTCTAGTCGTTCTTTTCTCTTTCGATCTTTGAAGTCAGTTGCACTTCGTGTGGTGGTTGATAATAAGGATTTGAAATATTTGGGAAATCTTCTGTAATTTGAAGATCTGTTTCAGTAATGTTAGTAAAAGAATAAAATATTTAGAAATAAAATATCAAATTAAGGAGATGTAAGTAAAAGTAGAAATTATCCAACAAATATAGGGTGCTGTCCGTAGGAGAACTGAGGGTGGGGAATCGGAGGGTGGAAATAAACTGAGAATTGGGTCAGTGGGCGGAGTCAGAGGTGTGGCAGAAAGTGCAAATTTCCCAATTTTTAGGTCTCGCATAGAGCAGCGCATGCGCTGCCTCTACGAGGCATCAAGTAATCAGTATTACAACTGAAACTACTCCACCCATTGCATTTCTCTTTGTTTTGTAGCTTGCCGTTGGTGGAATCTGGCATTGCTGTTCTTATCTTGCTCTGTGTTGGCTGGTGGTCCTATACATCACTTCCTTTTTCTTGAGGAAGCAGCATGGACCAACTACAGTTAACTTACGCTGCTGGCTGTTATCTTTTTATTTAGGGACTACTTTTTTTCTTTGTCACTACATCTGGCAGCTTCCTGCTCTTATCGAAGGCTGATTATTTATTTAAGTTATTCATAATTAAATCACACTTAAATGATGCAGCCCACACCGAGGCTTGAACCCCGTTTTCCCGCTCCAAAGTCAGCAGCGTTATTTGTTGAGCCACCTCCTCGTAGCTTTATTTGATGAGCCACCTCCTCGTAGCATTATTTGTTGAGCCACGTCCTCGCACCGTTTGTTTCATTTGCTTTCAGATTCTACATTTGTCCGTCTCAATCGTGTTTTTTTAAATTATATTTGTATCCCCCCTCTTCCCAACCTCCCTCCGAGATCGCTGTTTATTTTTTAATAATTAAATAATGCAGCCCACGCCGAGGCTCGAACCCTGTTCTCCAGCTCCAAAGTCAGCTGCTTCAGCAGCGCGCACAGCCTGCCATCTGTTTTGGGTCATGTTACAAGGCTGTGTACCTTGTTTGCTGTGAACCTTGACGTACTTCGTGCGTATGTTCACTCCTCATCTTATCTTCATTGGAACCATTTCCGACACCCCCCTTACAGCACACTACTCCGACCTGGTGTCACATTACACATTAGCGCCGATTTACAGAGCTAGCCAATGAAGTGCTACTTTCGTTTTCTCGTCTTGTTTTATTTTTGCAGTTTTGTATATTGCGTGAGATCTCTCCCCCCGGTCTCTAACTGTCTCTCTTTATATCGCATGCAGTATCGTTCTCTCTTTGATCTCCTCTTTTCTCGTGCTGCAGTGACGAAGCTTGTTGTGGGGGGGCAGCTGACTAGTTTGTGGTGTGGCAATCACAACACTCACAGCGCTGCCTGAGCGCTTGCAATGGCCGACAGCCGTGTTCAGCTCAGCTGTTAAAAATCAGTGTTCCAATCAATGTGACCCATCCCCCCCAACACAAATTCATTTGCCCCCGAGGCTAAGTGTGCAGTTGCAGCGGCCCAGACTCTGCAGGACTCAGGAGGCGGCGGTAAACAAACTCTCAATCGCCCGTTGGCTGGCGCTGCAATGTTCTACATTACCCCTCAATGACAGTGCAATGCTATGGATTGCCTCACCTCCAAATCCCTAATAGCTGCAAATCATTTTAGCGGTTGAAGGACAGTATACACCTGCAAATATGACCTTGCGGTGCAAAGAAAATATAGCATATGAAGGAATTTGGAACAACATTTTCCAAAATGGAGGAGTCAGGGATATCATTTGTGTGGGGATGTGGGGTTAATCCCACTTAATCCTTTCCGAGCTTTTGACTTTGGACCATCTGATATTTTGAGTCTCTGCCGTCAGACAGCAAAATGGAGCCTCTCTCCCTGTAAACTGCTGCTAAAATGGTTATGGATGTGAACCATGATTGCCTGCCTTTTAACACAGCGCCAAATTATTTGCTGCTAGTATTCGAGGCTCTGCGCTGTTTACAGGTGAATCCACGTGCACATACAGTTGCACAAGTGTGCAGGCAAATCCATGTGCACATACAGTTGCACAAGTATGCAGGTGAATCCATTTGCACATACAGTTGCACAAGTGTGCAGGCGAATCCATGTGCACATTCATTTCCACAAGTGTGCAGGCAAATCCATGTGCACATTCATTTCCACAAGTGTGCCGGCGAATCCATGTGCACATTCATTTCCACAAGTGTGCAGGCTAAGTGAGGGTGACTACTGGGCCACTCAGTCTGGTTTCTGTACACAGGTAGCCTGTCAAATATAGGACCCTCAATAAATTAGCCACGGCCAGTGCAGGCCGTATAATTTAACAGGTCATCAAAAAAGGTTAGGTCTGTAGTGTTTCAGTTTATTTGCACTTTCAGTGAAAACTACACAAAACATTTTTGGGGATTGGCTCGACAGAGAAAAATGAATCACAATTTTTTTTATATGTTTGAAAGAGCCCTGAGAGCGCACACAATATTATGTTTGACATTTGTGGACTCTTTTATGGTTTTCGTGTTCAGAATTGCAATATTTCCCAGAGGCAGTCCTGATGACATTGAGGTTTTAAAATATCCTCTAGGGCAGATTAATGACTCTGCGGTTGCGGGGAAGCTGCGTGCTCAGAAGCCTCCCTGGAGGACAGGCCATATGTGTGGGTTTAGACTTTTCCTGGAAGAGGAAGGGAGTGGAGCCGAAATCCGCATAAAATGATTAGGTTAACACTCCCCGACAATCCTGTAAATGACTTCTCACAGTGACAAAGGGGTAAGAGGCAGAAATCTGCCGCCAGTCACACCAGAGGTTCCCTTTGGAGCCTACGCGGAAAGGAACCAGGGGCATATTAACAAGGAACAGGGAAAATTAACGCTAAGGGCGCTTAGCGTTAATTTTTTTAACGCCCGCTATCGCTGGATAATATCGCCTGGTTATCGCGTTATTAACAACGCTAACCGCCTAGGCGATAAAACATCCAGCGATAGCGGCATTTTGGGAGGTTATCGCTGGTAATGCAGCGATAAAACTACAAGGATAGGGATATCCTTGTTGATAGCCCATGGTGGATTTAGCCATGTAATCCACCTCCCATTGGATTACATGGCTAAGCCTGAAAATTAGCAGACGTAAAAAAGCAGCGTTAACCGTGGTTAGCGCTGCTTTTTTTGACTCTAACAGGGTTAGCGTGAAGCTTGATAATAGGAGAAATGTCGCTTAGCGACATTTTTCTATTATTTTGCTCTGGAACACCCACTGTGCATCTCATTAGCGATGCAAAGGGAAGCGTAGTGGAAAAGGGTGCTAACATGCAAATTGTTGATAGTGCGATATTTTTATCTCCGCTTCTTTGGCCTTTAAATCCAAAAAAGCAGAGATAAAGCCCTTGTTAATATGCCCCCCCAGTGTTTTTGGCCTCAGTTAGGGGCAGAGCTAAGCCACAGGGAGAGGGTGTTGCAGCCCAGAACTTGGTTTTACCATCTTGGAAAGGCCCAGGATGTTGCTTAGGGGGGTGGGCCTGCTTATGGGCTGTGCAGAGATGTCCATATTCTAGAGGCCTTCACCATAATTTTTTAAATCCTTGCCCAAGGAAGAATGTACTGAAGAGGAAAGGTGATGGACCCACTGTGTGTACACACCCCTGTCAAGAGTGGAGGGATACTCTAGAATTGTATCCTTGGATTCTAAACATCATTGTGTCCAGGGCCTGTGGCACTGTCCCTCCCCGCAAAAGAATGAAGCAAGCAGACCAGATCAAAGACAACAGCCTCGTGGCAGTGGAGTGCCCCAGAAAGCCAAGTGGGCCCGAAAATGTGTCAAGTGGCATCCCAGGGGCACCACCATGGTGTAGGTTTGGCACTACAAGGCCGGTGAAAGAAGAGCAGGCTCCACAGGTGCACCTCAGGGTACATTCAGGGGTTTACTCGACCCATGTGACCTTTCTTTTTATATTTTCCCTGTTGGTTGCAAGGCTTTTTTGAGGGTGTTCCAACAGGCATTCCCATTTGCCAGTCTGTATGTATTAGATAAATTATGCATTGTATTTAATTTTATGTGTAATTTAGTACTTTTCGTTTAAAAAAAAAGAAAATGAGTGAACAGCAATGTAAGTGTTCTTTCTTGCATTTCTAAGTTTGATGACTGTAGCCCACAGCACCTCCCCTGAATAAAGCTTGGACTGCTCTGCCTCGGTGCCCTGAAATTATCTTCTAACAAGCATTGGTAAATTAATGAGGTTTCACCTATGTGAATAATAATAAGCTGTTTTTTGTTGTAAAGTGTTAGCTTGCTGAGTAGTTGTACAATATAAGTTACAGAAAGTCTGTTAAAGTGTTATGACTTGTTTATGTATAAAAGGCAATATATTGTGCTGTCACTAGTGGTATAGTGTAGGTAAGTAACAGCAACATTTTGAAAACGGTCATGTTTTCAGGGCCATATTATCAAGGACGGCGTTAAAATTATCGCCACTTTAGAGGCAGGAAAGTGCCTCTAAAGCGGAGATAATGGGCTGGATAATATGCCCTTCTGAATTCCCATAGAAGGCCATGTTCACACCGGAACATGGGCTTCTATGGGAATTCACAAGGGCATATTATCAAGCCCATTATTGCCGCTTTCGCGGCAGTTTCCTGCCGCTAAAGCGGCGATCATTTTAACGCCGTCCTTGATAATATGGCCCTGAGTTTGCCGGGCCTGGAGATGGGAAGGGATGTGAGTCTTCGGCAAGTTATCCACACAGATCCCTGCGGCTGAACTGGTAGGCCTTTAGGAGGTACTTGACTGCAAGAAGTGACTGTCAGGTCCATAGATTACAGGGACAGATTCAGTGGAAAGGGACCATAGGTAGTTCTAAGTGTCTAAACGTGGATGGTAGACGGAATGATGGGGGAGGGGCGAATGTGGTGGACAACATTTTTAACTTCGGGGCATATCATCAAGGAGGCGATATAAAAATATCGCCGGTTTTGCGTCCGTCTTCGGACGAAAAGCGGCGATATTTTTATCGCCTAATCAGCAAGGTCACGCTATCGCGTGAATCCTTGCATTATCGCCATTATCGCGATAATTTTATCGCCTGGCTTGTTAATATGCCCCTTTGTCTAGAAGGTTACATTGGTGAATACACACATCGTCCATTTAATTTACAATGCCTTTCGGCAATATGGCTGATTAAAATATTTTTGTGAGAACGGGAATGAATATGAAACGTCTCTGTAATTTAAAAAAAAGCGTTTTTATTGCTTTGAAGTGCAGTGGCTGATTTTGATATAGAAGTGCTGTTGTTCCAGGACAGTACTTTGATTTCCTGATATTGTGAGTCAAGGGCAGAAATCAGAATTGATGCTCGAGGGTGCTATGTATTGTTTACTGTGCATGAAAGATGCTAAAACAAATGTTTACTCTTTAAATGTATTTGCCAAGATGTACATAAGATAGAAGTTCTTCATTTTCTGTCAAACAGAAACAAGCATGTGCTAATCCAACCGTGTTGCTTATACAGTTTACAAGAATTACTACACTCGGTGCAGGCACCATATTCGCAGCAGAATTTAGGCGTTCCTATGCCCATACACGACACATGGAAGACCACAGCAGTACAAATTTCTCCACAGCAGAATTAATGAAACGTGCACTATTAGAATGCCTTGTTCCAGGTGCCAATGTAAACCGATTAAAAAATGTGAATGTAGAGAGAAGTAATAATAATGGGGGAATATTATATGGGAGACTGTGGAATTGGAGAACCAGATTCGATCCCCGGCGTCTGATCAACGTCCAATTATTCTGATCTAATCATGCAATCTACCAGTGCCTTTAAAAACAAGTTAAAAGGAGTCAGATGCCAGCCTTAACAGAATAAAAGTAGTTCCAGACATAAAAGCACATAAAAGCGGAAGAATGAGTAATTGGGACACGGGATACTGATAACAGAAGCACACGCTCAAAAATAGCCACAGCCAATAGAAACAAGGAACTACCCACTGTCACACAAATAGAACCAAGAACCTGCTATAAATAGATGGCCAAACTAAGGGAGTGGAGAAGCCAGATACTCTGCAGCATCCAGACAGAGTGCCCGGAAGCTAAGGTGCAGAAGACGTTTCTCCTGAGAGGGTTCTTTCATGTGCTGGGCATGGATAGAGGTGAACAATACTTCATGATATGTTTCTCCCAGCTTCTTTGTGCAGGCATCAGATAACGGAAAGCCACCAACAACCACCACTTAATTGAGCCTCACCACTTGGGCTGCAGAGACCTTTTGTTACTGCACGCAAAACGTAGCCCAGGTGTGGAAGTAAGAAGAGGGACAGGAAGAGCGATTGAGTCAGTGCACATGAACCCTCAGGCAGTCATGTAAATACTCCGCTAGTGCACAGGAGCCCTCAGACGTACACAAGAAACCTCAGATTATGCACAGAAAAACAGGAAAGCTCAATGAACAGGAACTATCAGACCATCATGTATATATTCACCCAGTGCACATGAACACCGAAAAAATGCATTGGGAGCCTTGAGGCTGTGCATGGACACACCTAGTGCACAAGAACCTTCTGTGTCAAGGGAATAGACAAACAGTGCACAGCAAGACTCAGACCATACACAGGAACCCTCAGACACTGCAAGGGAACCAGACAGTGCACAGAACTCCATAGACAGTGCATAGCAAAAATCACCCAGTGCACATTAATACTCAGGGCACAATAAAAATTCATTGCACAAGAAACCCTAAGCAGTCATGGAATACTCAGTTAGTGCAAAGAAACGCTCAGTGAGTACAAGAAAACTCAGAGGACAGGAACCCATGAAACAATCACAGGAAGATTTAGCTGGTGTACAGGGGCACTTTGGCAGTGCATGGAAATACTGAGTATGTGCATGGAAAAAATCAGACAGGTCAAAGAAGCACTCACTCAGTGCACACAAACATTCAGTGCACAGGAACCCTCAGGCAGACAGGAGAACACTGCTATAGTTAGAGGAAATCCTCAAACAGTGCACAGGAGATCTCAGTGCACGGGCACCCCAGACTGTAATCTGGAAACTTCGGAGCAGAGGCACCCCTAGAGAGTCATGTCAATACTCGTCAGAGAACAGGAACACTGAGACATTGCATGGAAATAGTGAACGGATGCATTGGAACACGTGGACACTCAGGCAGTGCTCAGAAACACTCAATCAGTGCACAGAAACACTTAATGCATACAAACCCGTAGAACCTCAGACAGGGCTCCGACAGTGCACAAGAACACTCAAGCTATCATATGAATACTCAGGAAGTGCACAGAAACTCAGAGAGTGCACAAGTTACGGGAACTCTTACAATGTACACAGCTGCACTTAGTGTATAGGAACACTGGCAGAGTGCACGGGAAGACTCAAACAGTACACAGTAATCCTTAGACAGTGCACAGGAATCCTAAAAGAGTGCACAGAACGATTGATTGGACTGAAGCTAATAGCCAGTTCACCTAAATCCTCAGTGCGCAGGAAAGCTCAAGGTACTGGAACCCTCAGACAGCTGTGTGACTACTCGGTGAATGCACAATAAGACTCAGAGGGTCTACAGGTAAACTGAGTGCACATAAGCCATCAGCCTGTGCACAGGAGCACTTTGTGAATAGCAACCCTCAAACAGTAACACTTAGCTATTGTAATGGAACACTCAGGCAGTGAACACTGAGCGAGGGCATCGGAACAATCAGACAGCACAAAGAAACACTCTGCAGGTGCACATGAACCCTCGGATAGTCATGGGAGCACTCTAAGATTCAGAGTAAACAGGAACCTTCAGTCAGTGCTTGGAAACACTTCCAGAGAGGAAGGGCCCCTCAGAGGGTGGCTCCTCCAGGTGGGCAGAGGAGCATCGACCCACTGTTTTTTTGCAGGGCGAGGAGCAGGCAAAAAAATGGTATTATAAATATCATTTCATGTTTCTGCGAGACAGCAGAAGGGTTTGGTTGGCGGTGGGTGGGTCTGCTTGAGGGCAGGGGAGGAGTGACTTGACCAATATTGCGGGTCATGACTGTTTGGTCGTCCCTCTGGGGCCGACCAAACCAGTCATGCGCACTCTCCTTTTTAGGTCTCGCATGGTGCAGCGCATGCGCTGCCTCTACGAGGCATCAAGTACTCAGTATTACAACTGAAACCCCACCCATTGCATTTCTCTTTTTTTTGTCGCTTGCCATTGGTGGAATCTGGCATTGCTGTTCTTATCTTGCTCATTGTTGGCTGGTGGTCCGATACAGCACTTCCTTTTTCTTCTGTTTCTGGAGGAAGCAGCATGGATTAACTACAGTTAACTTACGCTGCTGGCTGTTATCTTTTTATTTAGGGACTACTTTTTTCTTTGCCACTTGCATTTCCACATCTGGCAGCTTCCTGCTCTTACCCAAGGCTGTTTATTTATTTAAGTTTAATTTATTCATAATTAAATCACACTTAAAGGATGCAGCCCACACCAAGGCTTGAACCCTTGAGCTCCAAAGTCAGCAGCATTATTTGTTGAGCTACCTCCTCGCACCGTTTGTTTCACTTGCTTTCAGATGCTACATTTGTCCGTCTCAATTGTGTTTTTTTAATTGTATTTGTCTCCCCCTGCACTTGTATTATTTTTTTAATTTGTCTCTCCCCAACCTCCCTCCGAGATCGCTGTTTATTTTTTAATAATTAAATAATGCAGCCCACGCCGAGGCTCAAACCCTGTTCTCCAGCTCCAAAGTCAGCTGCTTCAGCAGCACGCACAGCCTGCCATCTATTTTGGGTCAAGTTACAAGGCTGTGTATCTTGTTTGCTGTGAACCTTGACGTACTTCGTGCGTACTTTCACTCCTCATCCCATTTTCATTAGAACCATTTTCGACACCCCCCTTAAAGCACACTACTCCGACCTGGTGTCACATTACACATTAGCACCCAATGAAGTGCTACTTTCGTTTTGCTGTCTTTCTTGTATTATTTTTGCAATTTTGTACATAGCGTGAGATCTCTTCCCCCGGTCTCTAACTTTCTCTCTTTATATCGCATACAGTATCTTTCTCTCTTTGATCTCCTCTTTTTTCCTGCTGCAGTGCCGAAGCTTGTTGTGGGAGGGCAGCTGACTAGTTTACGGTGTGGCAATCACTACGCTCGCAGCGCTGCCTGAGTGCTTGGAACGGCCGCCAGCCGTGTTAGGCTCAGCTGTTAAAAATCAGTGTTCCAATCAATGTGACCCCAACACAAATTCAATTGCCCCCGAGGCGGTGTGTGCAGTTGCAGCGGCCCGGACTCTGCAGGACTCAGGAGGCGGCGGTAAACAAACTCTCAATCGCCCGGTGGCTGGCACCGCAAGGTTGGAGTATGTTGAATGAAACTATAGTGTGCAGTGCACTTGCCGGCTTTCCTTCTGTCTCGGCTTATCTCTAACTGACATTCTGGAAGATATGTATTTTTCTCAGAAGTGGGGTTTTGCACGGCGGACTCACAGCATGCCTGAGACTGCACATGCAACAGCTCTTCAGGAAAGCGAGTGCAGACAGACGTGCACAGCGCCACACCGAGAGACCTCTTGGTAGATGGCCATGCGCTGATATAAAGCTCCTATAATGTGTAATCTCCAAGGCGGACATCAGCACTTTTACTTTCACACCCACCACTAGTGGGACGGGCTGCACAGCTCGTCGAAAACTTTTTTTTGTACACATTAAATAATGGCGGCCGCGAAGAGGGGTAAAAAATGTTTGCCTTTTACGTTGGCCTTTTTATCCAGCTAATACAACCTGGCAGCTGCTGTGCTCAAGACGAGTGTTCTCTGGGCAGACAATGGGTTCTGTCAATACGGCCCCTTCCCTTTAATGATTAATGCACTCGGGCTTTGCGTCATTTCAGGAGCATAATTATTAGTTTTATGTGCGTTTCTTCAACAAGCAGTTTTTTTTTTATTTCAGACGTTTTTTTTTCCACACTGTAAACTTGTTCTCTGCTTTTGTGATGGTGGTTGCACAGCTCTGTCGACAGTCATAACGTTTGTCTTGTGTTGAGTTTAAACAGTGCTGGGTATGTTAAGCTGGAACGTTCAAAACGTTATACCATGGGGCCATTTCACTACAAACTGAGTTATCTGTCAGCAACCTCTTGTTATCCAACCACTTTGTTTTTGGTACCCTAAATGTATCAGCCTAAAATATTATATTTGGCAATTCGAGCACGCCATTGCGTTTTATTGGGTCTAATAATACGAGTGATATAATTTTCTCGAGTTATTTTTCAAGTGGCCCTTACAAGCAAGATTACAACTGAAGTAACTATCTTTTCATTTCACCCATGAGAGGTGTATATGGTTTTGTGTCGAACCTAGCATGGAGGTTTGTTAAAAACCTAGCATGGAGTCACTAATGGGACTACTAGTTCCCCCAAACTATGGGCTTATACTCATTGATTTTCAAAGAATTAGTGTGGCACTGCTTGGTTACCTTTTCTTACACGTTCTTCCCTACCTAAGATGGCCGAACCTATTTTAGTTACGAGATTTGACACCCTAAGGCTCTTTAGCCTTCTCCGTTTTTTTATGCACTGAACGGAGTAGATGAATTTAACACTTATGACATTGCCTATTATTAATTTCTCTTGATTTTGTACGTCTTAGTAACTTTGACAACTGGTACCTGCTCTAAGATGGCGGCGATCGAGGGGAACCACAACCAGCGAATTTTTCCTCTCCGTTTTCTTAGATACACACAGCGGATGGCTAATCCCTTGCGTTCCTGTTAACTACTAACTTCTTTTTCAATTACTCTTATCCCTCTATTTACGATATATGCCAGTACTAAGATGGCGGCTATGGAACACGACCGCAACCGGCGAGTCCCTTCTTCCTTTTCACACCCCCACCAGGTAGATATCTAGGCACCCGGCTCGCATCCAGTCAGTATGCGGTCGGCGAGGCAGTGTACCAGTAGGTGTTTTCCGGCGGGTGGCCTGACAAGTACAAGTGAGTAACCACGCAGCAGGGGGTTGCCTTTGCCCCTCGTAATCTTAATGGTTCTCCACTCTTACTCTCTTCATTCTGCGCTGGAATTCCTACCAGGACAGCGCTTGAAGTACTTTGTTACTTTATGGCTTGTACCTTTATCCTAGGTGTACGAGTGTCCAACCCCCCCTCAGTCGACCATGAGGCACAGTTTTGCCTTTTAAAATGTATGTATTTTCGTTATTTTGTTTGTCTTGTGTGTAATTTATGTTGTCAGACGCATATTTTTTGACTTTGTGTGTGCTATTAAATGTGCACTTCGTGCATTCACGATCACCTTTATTCACTATATAGCTAGACGCCAGCATGAATGATGTACTGTCGGGAGAACTATACAGTGGCACAATTATATTTTGTGAATAATGAGCATTGCGACACTGGTGCATAGTGTTTTCACCTTTTTTTATCCTAAGACAATAATGCATAATCTGCCTTTTCTCCCCTAATGTCTGTTTTCCATCCTACAGAATTCCATGAGACGTACATTACGTATGTATTTTGAATAACGCATGCTTAATTTGCACAGCGTTTTTCGTTTTTTTCACTTATTTTATGCACCAATTTAGGTCTTCTAGGAGTGGTATTCACACTGGGCTGGTCCCAGTGTAGTCCTGATGAAGAGCTTGGGAAGCTTGAAACTAGTCGACAACATATGCTAGGTACACTTACCCATTATAGTAGTTATCTCTAGCATATTACCCACTTTTTTAATTAATTAGCTAGGAGCAACAATAAATTTAGATTGGCCCACTAGTTAATTATTTTAACTCACTTTAAACCACTCCACACCACAACACTTGCACAACACATAGTCTTGTTCAGTGCTCCTACGTAAATCCGCAAGTCGCAGCACGCCTCAGTCCGTAGAGGACTGAGAGGACCCCAATGATGAAGCATGTCACCGTGGGGAAACCCTGGTGAGTGAGGGGACTAAAGAAAGGAATTGCCCTTTCTTTCTTTTTCTTGGGTTTCTCGGGAAACAAGTGCTTTCCCTATACCCTTTTGGTTAGGTTCTCATAATCTGACGACTCAGATTATTTATTTAATTAAGCTGGAACGTTGCCATAACAATGCTCCTTCAGTGGTCGGTGTGCTGTTGATGACCCCTCCCCCGGCCTTAGAGATAAGAGGTGGGAACGGCCGAGTTTGTTTTTCATTGAACCTCTGGGGCGCTGGGCATACAGAAAGAAGCTGTTGGATTTAGGGGCATATTAGCAAGGGCTGGCGATATAATTATCGCCGCTTTAGTGTTCGTTTTTGGGCGAAAAACGGCGATAATTATATTGCAATATCATTAAGGACACGGTAGCGTGTGTTTTCTTGATGTAAAGACCGTTTTTTCACAGCCTCGCCTCGAATCGCTAATGAGATGCAAACAAGGAGTGGCTGTGAAAACAACACATGTTAATATCGTGACGGCAGCTTTGCGATATTAACAAGGAGGTGCCTTAACTCAGGAATTTAACGTCTGTTAAATTCCTGACTAAGGCATACTTTTAATGGGAGATGGATTATGCTGATAGGACCAAAGCGATGTATCAGCAATGTTATCGCTGTTTTCAATGGAACATCGCTGGAAAACTCGATATTATGTCTGTTTACCTGCTTCATAGGCGGTAAACAGACATAATATCGAATTAAAAATATCGACAGGACAGAATATCGAGTTTTTAATATAGCATGGACAGAATATCGAATTGCCAAAATATAGTGGTGAAGAATATCGAAAATCAGGTAAGAAATATCGATTTAAATAATATCGAAGTAAGTAATATCGACAGTCATAATATAGTTGTTAAAAATATCAATTTTTTTTATAGTGTTTTAAGTGTTAGTATATGTGTTAAAAGTATGTATTAATTTTGTAATGTATGTTTGAATATTTTTAAAGTAATGAATTTTATGTTATTTAATTTATGTGTAATTTAATTCCGTAGCGGGTTGTGGGTTTATAGGGGATTAGGGTGGGAAGTAATTTAATTATAGTATATAAAATAATAATTTTTAGGAATTATTAATTATTTTTAATGTAATTTGGCGTAGCGGGTTGTGGGTTTATAGGGTAATAGGGTGGGAAGTAATGTAATTATTATGAGGTAATTATGAAATTGGCATTGAAAATTAATTGGTTGTTGATTAAATATTATTGTTAAATAATTTGTATTAATTGGTAATTAATTTGTATTAATTATTTAATTGATAAATATGTTAATTGTATTAAATTATTATTTGTAGTGGGTTGTGGGTTTATAGGGGAATATGGTGGGAAGTAATTTAATTGTAAATAAATAATTATAGAAATAATTTTTGTATATTGATAATTAAATTATTATTAATTAATTATTAATTGGTATTAATTGTATTTAATACATTTTTGTATTGAAAATTAATTGGTTTTTAATTAATTATTAATAGGTAATTATGATTTTTTTAAATTTTATTTCGAAATAATTAATTATTAAATATTGTTTAATTGGTAATTACATTTAAGACTTTTTTTGTATTAATACATAATTAATTTTTTATAAAATATTAAAATATTATTTTCCCTACTATTGCACTCACTGGAGTGGGAATAGTAATTTTTACCCCTACGCTATCCAACGCTTTCCCTACTATTGCACTCACTGGAGTGGGAATAATAATTTTTACCCCTACGCTATCCTAAGCTTTCCCTACTGTTGCACTCATTGGAGTGGGAATAGTAATTTTTACCCCTACGCTATCCCACGCTTTCCCTACTGTTGCACTCTTTGGAGTGGGAATAGTAATTTTTACCCCTACGCTATCCAACGCTTTCCCTACTATTGCACTCACTGGAGTGGGAATAGTAATTTTTACCCCTATGCTATCCAAAATTCTTTCCCTACTGTTGCGCTCTTTGGAGTGGGAATAGTAATTTTTACCCCTATGCTATCCAGCGCTTTCCCTACAGTTGCACTCACTGGAGTGGGAATAGTAAATTTTACCCTCCCGCTATCCAACGCTTTCCCTACTGTTGCACTCTCTGGAGTGGGAATAGTAATTTTTACCCCTACGCTATCCAACGCGTTCCCTACTGTTGCACTCTTTGGAGTGGGAATAGTAATTTTTACCCCTACGCTATCCAACGCTTTCCCTACTGTTTCACTCACTGGAGTGGGAATAGTAAATTTTACCCTCCCGCTATCCAACGCTTTCCCTACTGTTGCACTCTCGGGAGTGGGAATGGTAATTTTTACCCCTACGCTATCCAATGCTTTCCCTATTATTGCTCTCTCTGGAGTGGGAATAGTAATTTTTACCCTCCCACTATCCAACGCTTTCCCTACTGTTGCACTCTCTGGAGTGGGAATAGTAATTTTTACCCTCCGCTCTCCAACGCTTTCCCTACTATTGCACTTCCTGGAGTGGTAATAGTAAATTTTACCCGCCCGCTATCCTACACCAAAAATATTGAATATTTGTAATTAATATTACGTTAATATATGTATTTTTTTTTAAATTACATTAATTATTTAATAATGTTAAAGATGTTTAAGTTTTTTTAAGTATGTTTCAGTTAATTATATGTATTATTTCATTAATTTTACATTACTTTTAAGACAGTTAAAAAATTCGATATTTTGACTAACTATATTTTTTACAACGATATTTCGGATTCGATATTTTTGTACTTACCTGTTTGGAGATAGGCATTCGATATTTTGGCATTCTATATTTTTCCTTCTATATTTTGGTAGTTCGATATTCTTCTTCTCGATATTATGTCAGTGATCCTTCATAGGCCTACCTGCAAGACTGAAGGTGAACTTCAGTATGGATTGAGGTGGACAGGCCTTCAAGGTTAACCCACACTTGCCATCGCTTGGGTCCACCTGCTGGTGCTAAGACACAGGGCTTCTAAGGTCTCGAGGGGCCTTCTAAGGTCTAGCATGGGAATACACTCCCTCAGGAAAGTGGTCTGGGGGACTGGCCATGAAGGCTGAACCTGGTTCCCCACTTCCAAATTCGGCAGTTCTTACCATGGTGCCACATCCTCTCCCCCCCTGAACACCATACTGCCCCACTGAGAAAAACTCGCACTGCCTTCAACTACAACCCAATTGTCCCCTTCTATCAACACCTGGATACGACTAAATTTGAAATGCGCACTAGACAAGAGCATTATGCTACCTAAAGAAAAAAACAAAACATCCTGGAAAAAGCAAACTCTCATAGGGAGCTAGATTAAGAAAAGTAGGTGAAATGTAAGCAGGAACAACATGGTTACCTTAACGCTTTTACTCTAATTATTCAGAAATCAGTGAGTGCTTTTACCTGAAACGTTAAGGCCATGACTATAGGGGCCAGAAGGGACCCTTTTTAACGCCCATTGCTTATATCCTTACAATAATGTAAGCAGTATGGTAAAAAGATCACATCCGTGAACACACAGCCTCCATTTTGTTTTCCAATTCACCCATCAAGCAGGTATTTCAGTACCTCCAGGAATGGTGGACTTTCCCACCAAGGGAAAAAAAATGGGGGATATTATCAAGGAGTGGCGATAACTATCGCTAACGCTAGTTAGCGGCAGTTTTTTATCTCCATCTATCCCTGAAAGTTATCGCCTTGTTAGCGACGTATTACCAACACGTCGCTAACAGGCGATAGTTTCAGGGATCAGCGGCAAAAACTGTCGCTAACATCAGGCCAATGGCGATAGGAAAACCGGCGATAGCGGGCGGAATCTAGCGATAAGCCCTTAGCGATAAAAAAAACGCACGCTATGATGAATACAGGCCCAAGCTAGGCCCGCAGGACACAAGGGTTCGCTCTTCTGTAATGGAATCTACAAGGAAGTTGGCACGGAAACTGCAAAGTACAAAGACAAAGTTTATTAACCCTTAAGGGTGGTCCTACAATCCATACAACACTCTTCAGTATTGCATAGAGTAGCACAAAGAACTTGCGTACACAGTTCCCTTTTATACACAACAGAGGGGCTCATAAGTGGGTGGATACAACATGAGGCAAAGAACATTACCTTTTATGGACATTTTCGATACAGAATCAATATGTGGGTGGAGTAACTGATTTCCTGAGCCCGCGAAAACATGGTCAAGCAAGGACTAACTGATAACAGATGTGGTCAAGTCTGGGCATGCGCCGGACGGACAAAGGAGCTATTTATAGACTGTTACTAGGCAGATAACGAGAGCAACTGACACGAAGATAGGACTCTTCTCGTGCTGAGCACGTGGAGACATGACAATACAAAATGGAGTCCAGACTTTAGTCAACATAACGGAAGAAACTCGGTCCTAAAGGGGAATTCATGTCTTTAGTGAATGCTTAATCACATCGCTGTTTTCATTTTTCAACAGACGACCCTTTCAGCATTTACTGAAGACATCCGGTTTATTAGAATAATCATTGTATATGTCAATTTTCATCATTTCTTCTATTTCTTTAGTTAAATGTTTCTGATAAGTGACATTGGCAATAGCTTTCTTATCAGGAATTAAAAATGACACACATAGGGAACAGAGTAAAGGACCACATTGAACACAAATGCAACAAGAAAACAGAATTGCCACGATAATACAGAGACCAGTTAAAACCTTCCACCCCCATGTGGTGATCAATGCCCAAAACCATCCAGAAAAGGTCCAAGTGCCGTTTTCTGTATGGATTTCAGCTGCAATTTTATGTAACCTATTGATAGCATTATAGACTGATGGCATGTGGTCAGGGATGAACACACAACAACTACTTCCGATAATTTTACATGCTCCACCTCGGTCAGCTAACATAACATCTAACACCATACGATTCTGTAATGCCACAATTCTAGTAATTTGTAATTCTTCCATAAGATTCCCAAGAGCCGGGGAGGAGCCTAGCGCGCAACCAAGATGGCCGCGTAGGTGCGAGGCTCCCGAGGACCTCCGCAACCTCCTACGTTTATCCTGTCCTCATCCTGCTTCGGTTGAGGGGACTGTGTCGGTGAGCCTGAGCTGAGGTGGTACCCGTTTCCCGTTCTCAAATCGGACCTCGGGTGCCGGAGTGAGCACCGATTGAAGTTTGCGGCCTTCTTCTCGCCGGACCCCGGATTTGCGCTGGGGGGTGACCCAGTGGCAAAGTGAACAACAACGGTGGGCTGGGCCTGGCGAGTCGCGTACCCCACACTTTCGCTTTCGCTTTCGCACCCCCTTGCCGTCTCTGCAGGGGGGATCGCGGAGCTCTTTGTGTTGGTGTGGCCTCGCTGGGGGACCCTGCCTGCCTGCCTGCTGTGACCCACCCCGCCGATCTGGGGTGGCCCCCCCGGAGCTCGTGGCCCTGATTGCCTGCCTTCTACGGCGTCGCTGGTGCGGGTGTGAGACCTGTGGCGATGGCCACGAAACAAGATGGAGATCGGTCAAAGACCAAGTCGACCCGGCGTGGCGCCGTACATCAGTCCAACATCATGGACCGCTATACCCTCCAGAAGGGATCTCCCGGCGTACCACACAAGTCCTCTGAGGGCCCCCCTGATGCCTCGGACTTGCCCACAGATCTGACTCTACAGGACGTCATGGGCGCCATTGCCGAGATGAAGGCCTCGGTGGGCCAGCGGTTCGACACCTTGGCACACAAGATCGACGCGGTCCTCGTGGATGTCGGCCTGGTGAGGGCTGGTCTCTCCAAGACCAACGACCGGGTTGATTCTTTGGCCCAAACCGCGTCGGGCCTCACGACTGAGGTGGCGGCCCTACAAACGGAGGTGCGCCGACTTCGTCAGGCGAGTGCACTTATGGATCGGCGCCTGGAGGATTCCGAGAGTCGGGCCCGGAGGAATAACATCCGCATCATCGGAGTACCCGAGGGACGGGAGGAAGCGGCGGCGGATCTATTTGTAGAGGACCTGATCGCTACCCATCTCCAGCCTCGGGGACTCAGTAAATTTTTTGCCGTGGAGAGGGCCCACAGAGTTCCCGGGGGAAGGCCTAAGGTCGGAGCCCCTCCGCGGCCTCTCATTGCCCGGATTTTTAACTTTCGGGACAGGGACGCGATCCTGCAGGCCTCCAGACTGCAAGGGCCGATCAAGCTGGAAAATATGGAAGTGAACTTTTACCCTGATTTTACCCAAGCGGTCCAGAAGCAGAGACTGAGCTTCCTGGGCGTCAAGCGCCGACTTCGGGACATGAACTTAAAGTACGCCATGCTCTTCCCGGCCAAGCTGCGGGTGGAGGTGGATGGTCGCACGCACTTTTTTGATCGTCCCGAAGCGGCCGGGGACTGGTTGGACACCTTGTCTGGGGATCGTGATCGGGGTGGCGGGGGGGGCGGCGGGAGGAGACGGCCCACTCGATCGTGACTGAGGGGTTGATATTGGCCCTCACTCTGGACGACTATGATGCCACTTTCGACCAAGCTTCTGTCTTTGTTCTTTCCCCTCCATTGGAGGTTGTGTGGGGTCTAGAAGGGGTGCTCTTTCCTCCTCTAGGGGGTCTAGTTAGTTTCACTATATAGGGGCGACAGGCACACTGCAAGTTGGGGGGGCTGTTTGGGCTCATGCAGGGGTGCAGGGAGGGGGGAGTTTTGTTGGGGTGGGTGGGTTGGGGTGGGGTGTTGTTCGTTCATACCACAAGGCAAAAGTATCATTGTGTTATTTCTAAAGTGCTCTCTGGGGGACGAGTGATGGCTTCTGTTTATGATGGGGGGTAGGGGACTGAGTCTGTTGTCCTGGAATGTCAATGGACTGGGGGACAGGATAAAACGAGGTGTGGTCCTGCAGTTCTTGAAGCGAATTTCGCCCGATATAGTTTTTCTGCAGGAGACACACCTCATTGGCAACTCCTTTTGTGCTATGAATCGACGGGGCTACCGCCTTGTGGCCCATTCGGGCTTCACGTCTGGTTCACGGGGTTTGGGTATTATGGTTAAGAACTCGCTCCCGTTGGAGATTGATGAGGTGCTCCATGACGACAGGGGACGTTATACGGTTTTGGTGGGAAGAATGGAGGGCAGAGTGGTCGTTTTTGTGTCGGTATATGTCCCGCCGGGGCTGCAGACGACCACCTTTGCGGACCTGGGGCGCCTCCTCCTTGACCTTCCGGAGGGGATTCTAGTGGTGGGGGGGGATTTTAATGCTGTGGTTTCCGGAACTGTGGATCGTCACCCCCTAGGGACCTCCCTCGGGCCCAGGCGTGATTGTCTGGCCTCTTGGATACCTTGGGGATGGTGGATTGTTGGCGCTTGAAACATCCCACGCAGTTACAGTACACCTTCCATTCAGGGGCCCATGGTAGTCTCTCACGGCTAGATTATGTCCTGGTTCCGGCGGCTCATGTGGGGAGGGTGGGGGAGGTGCGCCATTTGGCACGGGGTATCTCAGACCACTCCCCGCTCTTGTTGCACTTTGATATTCTTCCGAGGGGAGAGGGCAGGGTGGTCCCGATTAATTCCTGGTACCTGCGTGACCCCACCATTCGCGCAGAGCTGGTTAAATCCCTTCAGCGTTACTTTGACGAGAATGTGGGGTCTGTGTCATCGGCGGTCTCCCTGTGGGAGGCGTTCAAGACGGTACTCCGGGGAGAGGCCCTGTCCCTTATTTCCCACTCCCGGAGGCGCGAGCAGGAGGAGGTGACCCGTGTTGAAGCTGAGATCACCGAGTTGGAGGGTGATCTGGAATGTGGGGTGACGGATGACAAATTACATGTCCTCCGACTCAAGCAAGCGGCCTATAAGGCCCTCGTCACGGAGGCGGCCAGGGGCCTCGGTAGAGAGCAACAGGGGAGACTGTATGATGTGGGTGATAAGGCTGGTAAATTGATTGCGTGGTTGGACAAAAAGGAGAGAGCGAGTCGAGTTGTCCCGTTGATTGAGAAACAGAATGGTGTGTGTGTCACTGAACCGGAAGAAATTGTCTCCTGTTTTGCAGACTATTTCCGTGGGGTGTATTCCCCGGTGTCCTCCCGCTCTGAAGAGGATTCCCATGCCCTGCTCAGAGATATCGCGCTGCCTTCCCTTTCGGAGGAGGACAGAGTGTCGTTGGACGCCGCCCCAACTTCCGAAGAAATTGCCCTCGCCATACGTTCGGTCGCTTCCGGCAAGGCCATGGGTCCCAATGGTCTTCCCATCGAGTTGTATAAACTGCGACCGGATACGCTGGCGCCGCACCTCCGTGCCATGTTCCTTGTGGCCCACTCGGCGGGTTCCCTCCCGCTAGACCAGCGTCTGGCTACCATCGTGGTTATCCACAAGGAGGGGAGACCGCGGGACCGGGTCACATCCTATCGGCCCATTTCGCTATTAAATGCGGAGCCCAAAATTCTCGCCAAGGTGTTGACTAATCGGCTGGTCGGCGTAGTGTGTGACTTGATTCACCAGGATCAGTCCGGCTTTATCCCCCATCGCAACACAGCGCTTAACCTGCGGCGTTTGCATGGGGTGCTCGCACGTGTACCGTTCATACGGGAGCCGGCCATCTTGGCGTCCTTGGACGCCACTATGGCGTTTGACACACTTGAATGGCCGTATATTTGGGCGACGCTCGCGAAGTTTGGGTTTGGCCCAGGATTTATCGGCTGGGTAAAATTGTTGTACTCTGGCCCGCTGGCGCAGGTGGTTGTGAACGGTAGAGTGTCGGCTCCGTTCGAGCTGGGCAGGGGCACGCGGCAGGGCTGCCCTTTATCGCTGCTCCTTTTCGTGCTCGCCTTGGAGCCCCTGGCGGAGTGGCTGCGGTGGCATCCTTCTATCCGTGGTCTCCGCTGGACCCCCGAGTATGAGGACCGTGTATCTCTATACGCTGATGATATTCTCCTGTACCTGGCCTCCCCACGTAAATCACTGATAGTACTGGTTGACGTATTGCATTCATTTGGCCATAACTCCGGCCTTGTCATCAACTGGGCTAAATCGTGCGTGTATGTTCTCTCTGGGGAGGATCCTATCCTTCCGCGGGGCTGTCCTATCCAGATCGCCCCACGGGGATTTAGGTACCTGGGTGTCTTCATTACCCTGGACGCTGAGGCCCGATATAGTCAGAACTTGCTTCCCCCTCTCCAGCGCCTGAAGGAGGATGTCGCGCGTTGGAGGCGCTTGCCGCTCTCGCCGCTCGGCCAGGCGGCATTGTTTAAGATGATGTCGCTGCCGCGTTTTCTGTACGCGCTGCAGAACACAATGGACGTCGTCCCGGCGCGTTACTTTCGCGAGGTGGAGAGTTTGCAGCGCCGACTGTTCTGGGAAGGTAGACCGCGTATCGCCCTGGCGAAGCTGACGCTCCCGTGGTATGACGGGGGGATTGCCCTCCCGGATATCAAACGGTATTATTGGGCCTCCCAGCTGGCTGCAAATAACCACGGCTTGTACGGGCCCGCTCTAAACCCGGCCTTTGAAATGGATAAGATCTTACTGCCGGGTGGTGATTATAGCCGAGCGCTTTACTCCAGCTCGCTCGACGCACGTCTGACGGGCCCCACGCGTGTCATGGTACGAGTGTGGCACGCGGCTAATGTGGGGATGGGGTGGAAAGATCGTTTGACCCGGGCGTCGCCACTATACGCATCCGAGCAGTTGGGCTCCCTGTGGACCTCGAAGGGCTTTGAGAAGTGGGACATGATAGGCATCAGCAGGGTGGGTGATCTCTGGACGAGGGGGGGGTTCAAAACGTTCGAGATGCTGCAGACAGAATTCCAGTTGCAGGACAGGGAGTACTTTCGGTATCTGCAGATCCGTCATGCACTATGCTCCGTCTTCCCAGACGTTGCTTCCATCCCGGAGTATTCCCCTCTGGAGGATAGAGTGCTAGATGGACACCTACCGGACAGCACGATTTCATTAATCTATAAAAAACTCATCAATGACCGCTCGGGATTGCTGACTAGCCTTCGGGAGGCATGGGTTGCTGATGGATTGGAGCTGGATGACGAGGACTGGGTGTCTGCGGTGGCCTCCCCGAAAGAGGTGGCCATACCGGCCCGCCTTCGCTTCGTCCAGCTCAAGATACTCCATAGGGTTTATGTTACGGGGCCGAGGCTGATGCGTATGGGCTATGCTGTGGATGGGTTGTGTAAGCGTGGATGCGGTTCTTTGGGGACCTTTCTCCATATCTTGTGGGAGTGCCCGGAGGTGGAGCGATTCTGGCGTGGTGTGCATGAGGTCCTGCGGGTGGTTACGCGTGTGTCGCTGCTGCCCGAAGCGAGGAGATGCCTTCTGAATGTGTGGGAGCCAACTGACTACTCGGCGCCGCAGACATGGTGGGTGACTCTGGGATATATGGTGGCCAAACGCGACATTGCTCAACTGTGGGGTTCCCAGAGGTCGCCGACTGTCTCGGCATGGAAGGAGAACATGGATTGGTGCATGTTTCGGGAAAAGGTGGTGTATGTTGCGAGAGGTAAGCCTGGGACATGGGTGAAAGTATGGGGCCCCTGGAACGCCTACCGCGGGGGAATCTGTACCCCGCCGTTATTGCCCGATCCGTCTCCGGCCCCGTCCCCTTAGCCAGTTTCTCTCCCCGGTACCGAGCACTGAGTCCACCTAGTCCTGGTCCTGACCTTTTCCCCCCCTTGCTCCTCCTATGGATTGGTAGGGTCCCCCTTCTGGGGGAGCACATGCTGCTGTTTCTGATTGTGGGTTGCCTTGTGGTTTTGTTTTCTGTTGTTATTTATATTAAAATGAAACCGTTATGTGGGGTCCGGATGGTGTGGCTATCAATGCTGCTAACTCCTGTCCATTTCCCTTTGCCGCAGCAGGAGCGCTATTGTTTGTATCACATGTTCCTTTTGCTTGCTAGCGGCCGGCCTGAAGGTTGTAGGCCAATCTTTGCATATTTTTTTAATTTTGTAATAAACGGTTTCAAAAAAAAAAAAAAAAAGATTCCCAAGAGCAGCAGCGGTTTGATTTGTCACAGCCTCTACAACTCTTGTTAATCTTCGAACTTTCCTACTATTTAGGGCAGCTCCAACAAAGAAAAACAATCCTAGGTTAAAATCAATATACTGTTGCAAACTAGTATCAGTTTGGTCAACATCATCAATAGATAGAGTACGTTTATACCTATTTACAGTCACATTATTCAACAACTTCAAATCTTTATGATAAGATGCAGGTGCCAAGAATACAGGAGGTAATAGGAATGCGACATAACATACTCCAGACCAACCGGCTGGCAGACGATAATAACCCTTATTCCCACATACAAAGTATGTATTATGGGATGCTAAGAAGGTACTATTATTCAATCCGTCAATGTTCAAGATAGTGATACAGTCACTAACACCAACAGGAATATATCCCACACTCTGGACACACAGGTCCGCTTGAGCTTGTGCCACTTGAATCACGAATCGGTCCTTCCCCACAGTGTCTCTAGTGTTCGTGAAAATGTAGGGGATTGATTCATTGTCTGGTCGATACTCTTCCCATTCCCAAATTGTCCCATTCGCTTGTGGATAACCATCTTTATCTTGATAACATTCCCTATTAAGTCTGAAGAGTAATCGTCCCACTGTTGGTTTCCGTGTGGCAAAAAGCAAAGTGTACCATGCTCTACAAGAGCCATTATGAGAAAAAGGAAGAGGTATAAACGGAGTTCCTCCTTTCTTCTGATGAGCTGGCATCATGCCACATATCCAACAGTTCGTAGCATTAGTGGCAACATGGGTATGATGCAACATCTGGATGAAAGTGTTATTCAAATAAGACTGACGATGCTTCAATTCTTGATACGGAAGGGTATAAAAGTAGTGCTCCTCAGGCACTGGAGTAGTCAAAACAAGCAACTCTCGGGCAGGAGTCATATCTTCAACAAACCATGTGGTTATCCCAACAATAGCTACTGTAATAATAAAACCTGTTGCGCAAAGAATCTTCCTCCTCTCCATTTTAGAATGAAAAGTCAATACCTTCCTGAAACTAAAAGGTTGTCAGAACTCTTGCCCTTAGGCAGCGGTTGATTTCTTCACCAGCGGGCCAAGACGGGTGTCGCTACACTAATGCAGGGCTGATCCCCCCCCCCTTGCCACATTGGCTCTCCGTTTCACTAACCTAAGGGCCGTTCTGACAACTTTGGATACAGCAGTCACTTCCTCGGTCTGAGGTGATATCTTCTTCCTCCAGGAATCGATTGGTCCGGAAAGAGCTCCTCAGTGTCGTTCGGTTCCACAGCACGGCCTTTCTCTGCAGTCAGAATTTCTCGATGGTCGGTCAATACAGCAGGCTCCACCAATCCGGGCAGCACTTTGCGACAGTGCAGGGAATGGATCCAGTTCTTTCGATTGGAAACCCGCACAGCCGTCCTCGTTGCAAGTAGGACTTGCTCAGGACCAACCCATCTCGGCTCCAAGCTGTTCGTCCTTTCAAAAATCTTCAGCATAACATAGTCTCCAGGTCGGAGATTATGACCTTCACCTGTGGACCGATCAGGGAGCGCCTCTCGGACCTGTTGATGAATAGAAACCAAATTATCCGTTAACTGTGCCAGATAATCATTCATCATTACACAAGGTACATCATACACAGACTTAGGCCTTGGTGGACCCCAAATATTCATTGGGCGTCCAAAGACGATCTCATAAGGTGTGAGACCGGTTCGAGAATGTGGTATCGATCTAATTGACAATAATGCCAGCGGTAAAGCATCTGGCCAAGTCAAATAAGTCGAAGCTTGGATCTTAGCGATCTTGAGCTTTAGCGTACCATTATACTTCTCAACCAGTCCTGCAGACTGAGGGTGAAATACTGCATGGAACTTCTGGGTAATGCCTAGACCCTTCAGGACATACTTTATAACGTCCGCTATAAAGTGAGGTCCGTTATCACTCCACAACAATCTGCAAACACCATATCGAGGGAAGAACTCCTTCAATAGCATCTTGGCTGTAGTCATTGCAGTATTGTCTTTCGTAGGGTATGCCTCAACCCATTTACTGAAGGCACAAACCACCACTAGGACATACTTCAAATTGTTACAGCGTTCAAGCTGGATGTAATCCATCTGCAAAACCTCAAAGGGTGCAGTAGGTGTCGCAAATCCTCCTGCCGGAGTTCGGGTACCCTTTCCTGGGTTATACCTCAGGCAAATCATGCAGGTCTGCACTACCCTCTTTGCCGTGCTAGCAATCTCTGGATGCTCCCAGACTTGAGTAAGCAATTTTACAATTGCGGAAGCTCCTACATGTGCTAGCCCAGGTGCCATTTGAACCATTGGTTGTACAAAAGCTGTGGGTAACTTCCATACATCCATCTGCTTATTTCTCCAACAACCTTCATCATCCAATTCTCCATCATTAGACCATTGCTCCCGTTCCTTATCGGAAGCGGTTCTCTGTATTTCCAGCACTTCTCTCCTTGCATCGTGCCATCTTTCTACCTGCGACTTCACTACGTACATAGCAGTAGCACCAGGCTGCATCGCAGTCTCTCGTGCCACCCGGTCTGCCAAAGCATTCCCTTCTCCAACTTTATCAACCACTTTCTTATGGGCACTACATTTAATTATAGCAATCTTCTTCGGATATGTTAATGCAGTCAAAAGGTTGTGAACTAACTCTCCATGCATTATCTGTGCTCCATGCGACGTTAGAAACCCTCTCTCCTTCCAGAGTAGGCCGAAATCGTGCGCTACTCCGAAGGCATAGCGGCTATCTGTATAAACATTCACACACAATCCTGTACTGAGCTCACATGCTCGTGTTAATGCTATCAGTTCCGCTGCTTGAGCTGATTTCTGTGGTATGCGTGCTGTCTCCACTATTGTTTGCAGTGTGGTGATTGCATACGCTGCTGAAGTCGTACCATCTGGTAGCTTCAGGCATGATCCGTCCACCCACAGTTCTCCATCTACCTCTGGAAAGGGCGTATCCTGGAGATCAATACGACCCTTTGTCTGTTCCTCAGTCACCAGAATACAATCGTGTGCTTTTCGTACTTCAGACTGAGTTTCCGGGAACGGCAACAATGTGGCCGGATTTAACGTTACACACCTCTTTAACGTAATATGAGGAGCCAAAAGCGTCAACTCATATCCCGTTAAACGGGCACTGGTCAAATGCTGCGTCTTTGTCTGATTAAGCAGGGCATCAACAGCATGGGGGACTAATACCAACAGTTTGTGAGATAACACAATTCCCTCACTTTGACGTATTGACACAGCTGTCGCCGCAACCGAGCGAAAACAACCAGGCAATGCTCGGGCAACAGGATCAAGTACAGCCGAAAAATATGCACAAGGGCGCTGCTTGCCGCCGTGCATCTGCACTAAAACTGATAATGCACATCCATCTTTCTCATGCACATACAGTGAAAAGGGCTTTGTATAATCAGGGGTCCCTAACACTGGTGCTGAACAAAGGGCCTGTCGCAATTGCTGGAAGGCAATTTCACACTCATTTGACCAGGGAAGAGGAATTGGTGTGTCTTTTGTCAAAAGGGCTAATAATGGCTTAGCTATGTGTGAAAACCCTAATATCCATTGCCTACAAAAAGAAACAAGACCCAAAAATGCACGCACGTCCTTCTGTGTGGAAGGCACTGGCGTGTCCAAAATTGCTTGAATACGATCTGGTGTGAGTGCACGCCCCTCCTTAGACAAAAGGTGACCCAAATAAGTCACCTTTGGTCTACAGAATTGCAATTTCTTCCTCGACACTTTGTGATTGTGAGATGCCAAAAAGGAAAGCAAGGATAACGTACTCTTCTCACACAGCTCAGGAGTGTCAGCCGCCAACAAGATGTCATCGACATATTGTATAAGGGCGACACCCTCGGGCAGAACAAAGGAATCCAATTGCCTTTTCAATGCTTGACTGTAAATGCTAGGGCTTTCTGTGTAGCCCTGAGGGACTCTACAAAATCGATAAGACCTATTATTCAAAGTAAAACCAAAAAGGTATCGGCTATCAGGATGAATAGGGATCGAAAAGAAGGCATTTTTCAAATCAATAACTGAAAACGTGGTCGCCGTTGGCGGGACCAAAGTAAGTAACGTCGTGATATCAGAAACCACTGGATACTGAGGTATCAAGATCTTGTTCACTTCCCTCAAATCAATAATAAACCGATAAACTTTAGCCTCCGTGTCTTTCTTTAAGATGGGCAAAATAGGACTGTTGCAAACATTGTAGGGAACTTCTTCCACTACCCCCACCTTAATCAAATCCTGCACAATCTGAGTGAGCGCCTCCTCCCCCTCCTGGGAAATGCGATACTGAGGGAGGCGCGGTAACACCGCACCCTCCTGGACACTAATATGGACTGCCGGGATCACCATCTGTCCCACATCGGTATCTGAAGTAGCCCACAAAGAATGAGGGAGAGAAGCTAACACAGAATCCTCCACGACTACACACATCCGATCTGTCATCGGGTGATTATCATTTAATATCACACGTACTCCAGCGGGGGAACAGCGGATCGTAGCTCTGAAATGCTTGAGCATATCAAGACCCATAATGTTGTCAGGCGTGTTCGGGGCAAGCAAAAACGGACAGGGTGCAGAAAAGGGATCAACATGGAATGCAAGGGGTCGGGAAAGAGGGCTTCGAGAGAGTGTACCATCAAACCCTACCGATGTAACCATTAAGCCAGATGGGGGAGCCCTCGGAACCAATTGTTTGGATAGCGCACTGCGGGTCGCTCCTGTATCAACTAGGAACCGATCAGTAGAACCCAAAACCTTTGCTGAAACATAAGGGCCCTTCTGATCAACCGGCACTTCAACTGATTCCAACCCCCATCCAACGCATTCCTATGCATGCTGCGAATCGTGGTACCCAGCGCTGTCAGTCCCTGACATTTGATACTGGTGCTGTCGATCAAATACATTGGGTCTATCTCGCTGCTGCGCGTTAGGTTCAAAACGAGCACGATCATTAGAATTCCCTCTGAAATTCGAGAAACCCCCTCTACCTCTCGGTGGACCTTGATTACGCCCCTGACGAGATGCATACAACGCCGGACAATCTCTGGCCCAATGACCCGATTGTTTACAATACGCACATTGATTCCTATTTACATCTGATCGACCCGAAGGGGGGCCATAGAATCCTCCCCTACCTCTATCGACACCCCGACGAGGCGGACCATACACTTGCGCTAACATCACCTTTGTTTTTAAATCTTTCGATTTCTTCTCCTCCTGCCCCTTCGCTTCTTGTTCCTGACGCTCATAATACTGAGCTATAGTCAGGAGGGATGTCGGAGACGCGGTGGACCAAGAACTTTCACTCGCTTTTAAACGAGCTGCTATTTCCGGTAATAAATTCGCCACATATTTATCAGCAAAAAGGTGTCGACCCGTATCATCCGTAAGTGACTGACCACTAAAATCATGAAATGTCTCCTCAAAGCGCGTAAAGAAATCTGCAACTGATTCATCAACCTTCTGTTTACACGAGGCTAACATATTCCAGTCAATCTTTTTAGGGGGAATAATTGTTTTCAACTTGGTCAAAATAGCAGCGGGGAGATCTAAGATAATCTGAGGCGGTTTTTGTGCGGGTTTCCTCTCCCTATCCTCATCCTCAATCTCAGACCACTTAGCCTTAAAAACGGCTTGATCATCCACCTTCCGCACAGATCGCCACATATCCGGTGGTAAGATAAGCCCAAAGAACAGATCTGCTAAGGTCATAGTACAAGAATTGAAGGCCCCTTCGACTTCTTCGTAAAAGGCCGCTGGATTCTTGCGGGGATCAGGCAACGCATTCTTTAATGCCATAACATCAGCCCTATGCCAGGGAGTATAAACCCAATTATACAGAAAATATCCCTTAGCATCGGCGGAAGTAATATCCGAACTAGTTCCCGCTCCTTTAGGAGGAACATACAAAGGTGCCGCCTCTCGCATGGGTTTAGCATGCACTAGTTCGCTCTTATCTGAGTGGGAGGTAGATGATTGGTCATCGCCGATACGCGAATCCGACTGCTTTTCCTCCTCTGCTTTTAGGCGCGCTCTCTCTTTAAGGTCACTCGCCGCGTCCCGTAATGCAAACAGCCGTCGAGCCGCATCAGGCGCCTTAGAGGGAGAAAAAACACCGTTACGTAAAGCTTTCACATCTAATACCACATCATCAGGCTCAAAAACGTTGGAATATTTCCGAAAGACAGTGATCACTTCATCAGAAAAGTGTCCCAAAAAATACAACTTCTCTCTATCCTGCCACTTTTCCCAAGAGTCCAACAATTCAGTAAGGGATAGCTTGCCCTTAAGTGCACGAAAGGAAAATTGCCGAAGCTCACCCGTTCGGTCAACTGATAACATGGACCGCGTGTCTACCTTACCCGAAACCGATCCAGAATCCTGTGACCTCGGGGCAGACGCGCCAACATAAGGGGGCGGAGAGCGATCTAATAAATAAAAATCATCTTCAAGATTAGTAAGGACAGGATAAAGTGGCTGACGGACAGCATATTGACCCGAGACTTGCAACCTACGCTCTTTCTCCTGTCTCTCCGTCTGTTCTCTTTCCTCCCGACGCTTCGCTTCCTGTGCTCGCACATGACCATTCTTCTGTTGCTCTTTATCAAACAGCGCTTTCTCACGTTTTTCTCGCTCACGCACTTCCTTCACCCATAACCGCACACACTCAAACATATCTTGACGAGCACGCCGTTTACACATACACTGTTCCACATACTCAATCTTACGCATATCAAATGATCCATACAAAGGCCAGCGCAACTCAGGATCCTTTTTGGTGTATTTCCTCCATACTGTGCTGTACATTATAGAAGAAAGACCATGTTTCACATACATATCCCTATTAGGAGTCCCCTCTGGGGGAGCCGGAGCAGATTCCTCGAGGTTTAACCGGTTTCCAAAGCAGCAGCACCACTTACGGAGTGCGCTAAAAGCAGGCATGCTCAAAAATAATGCAAAATATGCAGTATTATCAAAAAAATGGCACTTAAACTTTGCGCCGTTCAAATTTACACAACTCCGGAGAAATATCTCCACATTACCTGCCTATATGTGTTGCAACGCATATATTCTCACAATAATCAATACAAGATATGACCGGTCATCACAAATCAAACTCAAATGGCCAACCCAGTCGTCAAAAACTCGGAGCAAGTACCGTACAACGGTTCTTACCAATCAAGAGTGTCCAGATTCCAACTGCCAAGCTCCAAAATTCGCCCAAACGGCCGTCACGGCAAAACCGACAGAAGAGGTCTCAGTCGAGGACCGGCGCCACCCAGATGGTCAGTTCGGAAGGGAAGGAAGAAAACCTCGGGATGCCAGGGCTAAAATGCCTCTGGCAGTGATCACATCCCCGGCAAAATTTCCTCGCCTTCGTCACGACCAGTCCTTCGAGCATCCGAGTCGCCGATGAGCCCCACGTTGGGCGCCAATTGATGAATACAGGCCCCAGCTAGGCCCGCAGGACACAAGGGTTCGCTCTCCTGTAATGGAATCTACAAGGAAGTTGGCACGGAAACTGCAAAGTACAAAGACAAAGTTTATTAACCCTTAAGGGTGGTCCTACAATCCATACAACACTCTTCAGTATTGCATAGAGTAGCACAAAGAACTTGCGTACACAGTCCCCTTTTATACACAACAGAGGGGCTCATAAGTGGGTGGATACAACATGAGGCAAAGAACATTACCTTTTATGGACATTTTCGATACAGAATCAATATGTGGGTGGAGTAACTGATTTCCTGAGCCCGCGAAAACATGGTCAAGCAAGGACTAACTGATAACAGATGTGGTCAAGTCTGGGCATGCGCCGGACGGACAAAGGAGCTATTTATAGACTGTTACTAGGCAGATAACGAGAGCAACTGACACGAAGATAGGACTCTTCTCGTGCTGAGCACGTGGAGACATGACAATACAAAATGGAGTCCAGACTTTAGTCAACATAACGGAAGAAACTCGGTCCTAAAGGGGAATTCATGTCTTTAGTGAATGCTTAATCCCATCGCTGTTTTCATTTTTCAACAGCTAGGCACCAAGTGTGGCCTATCAGTCCACCTTGCATAGAAAAGCACTCATCAACAGCCCCCTCAAGGCATCCAACATCCAGGATGGCCAGGATGAGAGCCTTGATGCCAAGCTGGACCTGCATCTGTAGCCACACTGGACCTGCGTCGGGAGCCTGGATGCCCCGCTGGACCTGCGTCTGGAGCCTGGATGACCCGCTGGACCGGCATCTGAAGCCTGAATGCCTCGCTGGACCTGCGCCTGGAGCCTGGATGCCCCGCTGGATCTGCCTCTGTAGCCTGGATGCCTGCTGGACTTGCACCTGGAGCCTGGATGCCCCGCTGGACCTTCGTCTGGAGTCTGTATGCCTTGCTGGAGCTGCGTCTGGAGCCTTGATGCCTCGTTGGACCTGCGTCTGGAGCCTGGATGCCTCGCTGGACCTGCGTCTGGAGTCTGGATGCCCCGCTGGACCTGCGTCTGGAGCATGGATGCCCCGCTGTACCTGCATCTGGAGCCTGGATGCCTCACTGGACCTGCGTCTGGAGCCTGGATGCCCCGCTGGACCTGCGTCTGGAGCATGGATGCCCCGCTGGACCTGCATCTGTAACCTGGATGCCTCGCTGGACCTGCGTCTGGAGCCTGGATGCCTCGCTGGACCTGCATCTGGAGCCTGATGCCCCGCTGGACCTGCGTCTGGAGCATGGATGCCCCGCTGTACCTGCGTCTGGAGCCTGGATGCCTCGCTGGACCTGCGTCTGGGGCCTGGATGCCTCGCTGGCCCTGTGCCTAGAGCCTTGATGACCCGCTGGATCTGCATCTGTAACCTGGATGCCTCGCTGGACCTGCGTCTGGAGCCTGGATGCCCCGCTGGACCTGCGTCTGGAGCCTGGATGCCTCGCTGCGTCTGGAGCCTGGATGCCTCGCTGGACCTGCGTCTGGAGCCTGAGTGCCTCGCTGGACCTGCTTCTGGAGCCTTGATGCCCCGCGGGACCTGCGTCTGGAGCCTGGAGTGGGATGTAAAGGAGCTGTAGAGTTGATGAGCAGTGACGGGAGACATTGATGCACAACGATCGGCCGTACCTGGTGGTGAATTCTGGCAGGTCACATGGAGACACATTGCTGACCTGTGTGAGAAGCCCGCATTGCGCACCTTGGTGCAGTCAATGGTAGAGGTGATCCTGCGCACCAAAGTATTGAGGTCCGCATCACATACTACAATCCACCACTACACCAGGGTGCATGGAGGGGATTACCAACGGTGGGTGCCGTCTCCTTGTATCACAGGCCGGATGATGTTGGTCTGGCCATACGCTGCGGAGGGTTAGGCCCCTGTGCTATGCTGAACTTGTGTGGTCTGAGCGCTGCAACTTCATGCCTAAGGGAGCCCTGCTGCATCAACTGCATCGGGAGGTCCACCAGTGGACTACATGGTGACTGCTGCACCCAGCCCAGTGAAAGCACACCTGGCTCAGGCTCCTGATGGCTGAGTCACAGATTTGGAGAGAGTGCAGTGGATTGTGCCACGGGGTCAATGTCCAGGTAAGGAGAAGGTGGGATGCATAGCACAGGAGGGCCGGGTGGAGAGTCGCTCATGCCTTTCACACGTAGATGATGCACCCCCAGTGGCGTCTCTATCCGCTATGGCGGAAGAGCGTTGCCCCACCACCTCAAGCAGTGCAGAAGAGGAACAATCATCACATGATGATAACTCAATCAATCAATCAATCAATCAATCAATCAATCAATCAATCAAGGGAATTGTAAGCACACTACACACCCCCTGAGGGTCTCACGGCACTGAGGGGGGGCAGATATGTTAGCGGAAGAGCCAGGTCTTGAGGGTCTACCTGAAGATCTTCGGGGAGGGGGCACCTCTGATGCCTTCCGGTAGCTCGTTCCAGGTCTTGGATGCAATGTGGGAGAAGGAACTTCCGCCTGCTCTGGCTCTGTGGATGCGTGGGGTTTCGGCCAGTGCGAGGTTGTAAGATCGGAGGTTCCTTTTGGGTACGTGGAAGTTGATTCTGTCATTGAGGTATTTGGTTACGTTGTCGTGTAGGCATTTGTAGGTGTGAGTGAGGATTTTGAAGGTGACTCTTCTCCACGGGGAGCCAGTGGAGTCTACGTAGATGTTGGCTGATGTGTTCATGCCGGGGGATGCCGAGGACAAGTCTGGCGGCAGTGTTCTGTAATGTCTGGAGTTTGTAGAGGAGAGACTTGTTGATGCCGGCATAGAGGGCGTTTCTATAGTCCAGTTTGCTGGTGATGAATGCATGGGTGACTGTCTTCCTTGACTCAGGGGGGATCCATTTGCAGGTCTTGCGGAGGATGCGGAGGGTGTTGAAGCAGCTGGAGGTGACTCCCTAGAACTGTCGGTTCATGGAGAGGGATGAGTCAAGTACGATGCCGAGGTTCTTGGTCTGGTCCGAGGGGGTAGGTGGGCTTCCAAGGGCGGCGGCCACCAGGTGTTGTCCCATGCTGAAGGGGTGGTTCCAAAGATGAAGACTTCTGTCTTCTCGGCGTCGAGCTTCAGGCAGCTGTTGGTCATCCAGACTGCAACGTCCTGCATTCCTTTCTGGTAGTTGAGTCTGGTGGTGGTGGGGTCTTTGGTGAGGGAGAGGATGAGCTGGGTGTCATCAGTGTAGGATACGATGTTGAGGCTGTGTTGTCGGACGATGGTGGCTAGGGGGCCATGTAGATGTTTAAGAGGGTTGGGCTCAGAGATGACCACTGTGGGACTCCACTGGTGATTTACGTGGGATCAGAGAAGAAGGGCGACAGTCTGATCCTTTGGCTTCTTCCGGTGAGGAATGATCGGATCCAGTCTAGGGCAGTTCCTTGTATGCCGGCGTCGTGTTGTCTGGCGACTAGTGTGCGTTGGGAGACGGTGTTGAAAGCTTCTAAAAGGTCGAGTAGGATGAGGGCTGCGGAGTGTCTTTGGTCCAGGAGGGTGCGGATGTCGACTGTGGCGGCGAGTAGGGTGGCCTCGTTGCTGTGGTTGCTTCGCAATCCGGATTGGGACGGGTCGAGGATGGGGTTATCTTCAATGAATCGTGTCAGTTCCCTGTTGACTATTTACTCTGCAACTTTGGCTGCGAAGGGGAGGAGCGTGATGGGCCAGTAGTTCTTGATGCCGGTGGGGTCAGCTGTGGGATTCTTGAGCAGGGGTCTGACTTCTGTGCGCTTCCAGTTGTCTGGGAAGGTGCCTGTTTTGAAGGTGGTGTTGATGGTGTGTTGTAGTTCGTGTGCGATGGCAGACGCGGCTCTGTGGTAGATGTGAGGAGGGCAGGGGTCAGTGGGGGTCCCTGAGTGGATGCCTTTCCATGGTGGAGGCGGTGTCTTCGGCTGTGACCGGCGTCCAGGTGGAGATGGTGGGCTGGCTGGTGTGTCTGGGGGGAGGTGGGCTGGCTGTGGCATCTGCTGGATGTCCTGTGAAGTTGTCATAGAGTATTTTGATCTTGAGGAGGAAGTAGGTTCCACGCTTATCGCAGAGGTCTTGGGATTGGGTGATGTCTGTTACTTTGCTAATTGGGTTGTTGAATTCATGAATGACACTGAAGAGTTGCTTGGAGTTGATGGAGTTTCCAAGGAGTTTTTTGTGGATGAAGTCCCTCTTGGTGGTCCTGATTTGGTTGTGATAGTCCATCATGGCATCCTTGTAGGTGGTGTAGATTTTGGGTGTCTTGGTGTTTCTCGAGTTCTCCTCCAGGTGTCTGCAGGTGCATCTTTTTTTTTGGAGATCGGTTGTCAACCAGGCAGCTTTCCTGGGGTGCTGTTTGTCGGGGTTGCATAGCGGGGCGAGCTTGTAAGCGCTGTTGGAGATCCAAGTGTGGAGTTCTCTGGCTGTGACATTGGTGTTGGGTGCCCAGGTGTGGTTGTCTCGGGTGAGGGTGGAGTTGAGTTGCTCGTCGGTTACCTTGTTCCAGTTCCGCTCAGGTGTGCGTGCGGCTGGTTTGGGTGCCTTGTGTTTGTCAACAAGAAGTGTACGCAGTGGAGGTCAGTCCATGGCGTTTGCTTTGTGTGGCTGAAGTGAACGCTGTTTTCTACCGCAAAGATGGGGTTGAATGTGTTGCCTGCTCTGTGGGTCTGTGTGGTGTACGATGTTGGCTAGGTTGTCATGAAGGATGGTGGAGTTGGGGTCACTGGGGTTGTCGAGGTGGAAGTTCAGGTCTCCAGTCAGTATATCGTTCATTGAGGTGATGGCATGGGGTGCGATGAAGTCGGTGATGGTGGTCGCGAAGGGTGTCCGGGGGCCAGGGGGTCTGTAGACGAGGGTTCCTCGGAATGTGAAGTTGTGGCTGGTCTGAATCTGGAAGTGCAGGTGTTCGGCAGACGGGAAGGTTTCACTGGCGGTGTTGAGGTGGGGGGTGCTCTTGTGGGCGATGGTGAGGCCCCCTCCCGGGTGGTTGGGGCGGTCCTTCCGCTGGATTTTGTATCCGTCCGGATGGTGGTGTTGATTTTGGGGGCGGAGGAGGCGTTGGAAGAAGTCGTTGTCAGGCGAGAGAGAGTTGAGTAGGTTACAGATTTCCATGGCGTGTTTGTGCACAGAGAGCACGTTGAGGAGGATGCATCTTAGGGTGTCGCCGGTGCTGGCGTCGGCTGTGTTGGAGTCTGAGGTGGTGGTTAAGGTCTGGAGGCAGTGAAGGCAGGAGAACTGGCCGTGGGTTGTGTTTGGTGAGGCCTGGTGGCAGTCTCTGACTTTTCCGGGGTTGAGTGCGTGGAGGGTGGCTGTGCTGTAGCAGTGGGGGGCCTGAGATCCAGGGTTCCTTGCGCTGGTTCGCGGGTGGGTCGCGGACGGCCGCAGACGGGCTTGGCTTAGGCGTGCCTTCTGCGCGCCAGCTGTGCACGTCGGCTGCGCAACCGTACAGCGTCCGCCATTTAGGAGGGGAGGGGAAAGGAATGATCAGCTGGGAGGCAGTAATAGGTGAGGACAGGGGTACGGGGCCACAGGGGCAGCAGCGGCGGGAAGCAGGTAGTACGGGCTCCGAGAAGCCCAAAAAAAACATCAAAAGTTAAAAACAAGGAACAACTGACTGATGTAATCATGCAATGTATCCTCAGGGGGTGGGAGGGTGGTAGGACTGCTCCAAACACAGAGCAGGGCATGGGCAGATTGGCATGCCACTCACTTGCGCAATGACTGTTTGGTCGGCCCACTCAGGCCGCCCAAAGCAGTCATGCGCACTTCCCTGTTCGCAATGCAGGCTGCATTAAAGCCTGTATGGAGAATATGGCTCTCCTCTGGCCCCTGACTGCATGACTTGTCCCGTTGCCGATTACCAATCCCACCGTTGCATCACAGCATTGTGATTGCCTCAGGGGAGGGAGCCTGGCTGCCTACTTCCTTTTCCTGGAAGCAGACGCAGGAGAGCAGGAACTCCAAAGACACCGGACTCGGTAAGACTTCCCTCAATACATTTTTAACAACACGCGCTCACACACACATCCCCGTGTCCACACACCATCCAGTGTTATTTCCGGAGTTTCCCACCTCACAGCTGTCCAGTCCCCCCGCACGTCTCAATGTTGGCTGCTGTGCGCCGATACAGAGCGGGAGTACCACTCGTGTGCCAAAGGCACATACGTTGTTGCAAAGCATGCCATCACCTCGCATTTCATTCCAATGCATACTGATACTAGGCACATTGCAACAGTAGAGTGGGTGTTGTATAGCGGATACACAAAGATCACTGTTCCCACTTCAGTGAAGGCAATCCAAAACTGACCTTTGCACCACAAACCCAACCGTGAACCATGGAATTCCTTTTTTGAGTCCCCAAAACACACACAAAAATCACATTCGAGACAAATGCACATCCCGTTTTTCATATTTTACCCCAAAATTCACCCCATTTGTCATATTTTACCCCAATAAACACCCCATTTTTCATATTTTACAACAAAAAACACCCAATTTTTCATATTTTACCCCAAAATTCACCCCATGTTTCATATTTTGCTGCCAAAAAACGTACATTTTCAAAATTCACCCTAAAGCCATATACACATGAGAAACTTAGTTTACCCCATTATGTTATGTTATGTTATTTTATAGTGTGTTTATATAGCGCACGGCTACTCCAGAGGAGTGTCCCGGCGCTTTCCACATGCAGCTCAGTGTAACACAGCAAAACAAACAAACAGCAAAGCACAAGGCAAAAAGGGGAAAAAACCTAAAGGTTAAAAAGCCAGGTCTTCAAGCTCTTCCTGAACTGCAGCAAATTAGCAGAGCTGCGTAGAGCTAACGGGAGCGAATTCCAAAGCTGGGGGGCCTTAAAGCTAAAAGAGCGCCCCCCAGTGCGCGCCTTCCTAACCCGCGGAACCACGGCCAGGAAAAGAGAATCTGACCGCAGTGAGCGGGCTGGACGGTAAAAAGACAACCTCCGTTCCAAATATCTTGCACCAGTGCCAAAGAGTGCTTTGTGCATCAACGTCAAAGATTTAAACATAATCCGCTTCCGGATAGGCAGCCAGTGGAGCGTCTGCAGCAGCCCAGATACTCGCGTTCGCCTATGAAGGCCAAAAATAGCACGAGCAGCAGAGTTCTGCGCCACCTGCAGGCGCTGAACCAAATAATCCGGGAGACCAAGGAAAAGGGCATTCGCATAATCCAAACTGGATCCAATCAAAGCTTGCACAGTGATCCGCCTGTGCTCCACAGAAAGCAATGGTAAAAACTTGCGGAGCATCTTCAGAATGCCAAAACAGGAGCCAGCCAAACCAAGAACATGGGCTCTCAGCAAAAGTTTATTGTCCAGCTTAACTCCCAAATTTTTGGCAACCAGCGATGACTGTGCAGGAGGACACATATCCGACGGCCACCAATCCTGCCACTCCGGGTCGGTGGCACAGCCGAAGAATAGGACCTCCGACTTACTGGAATTGGCCTTCAGACTATTCTGTTGGAACCAGTCGAAGACCATCCCCAGGCACCCCCGAATACTCTCTCCATCAAATGCCTGATCTTTCCCGCATGTGAAGAGGAGTTGCGTGTCATCTGCGTAAGACACGATCTGGGCCCCATGAGCCTCCGCCAAGGCCGCCAGGGGAGACATGAAGATGTTAAACAACGTCGGGCTCAGCACAGAACCTTGTGGAACTCCGACTCCCAATGGCGGCATCTCGGCGGCGCTCTGGGAAACCCAAATCGACTGGCGGCGGCCCTCAAGAAAAGATGTAAACCATTTGAGCACCGTCCCCCTGAGGCCGATGGCATGGAGCCTGGCGAGGAGCGCCGCATAGGGGACGGTGTCAAAGGCCGCCGACAGGTCTAACATGACAAGCATGGCCTTGCCTCCACCATCCAGAGTCTCGCGAATAACCTCCGAGACCTCCAACAAGGCCGTTTCCGTACTCAAATTAGGACGGAATCCGGATTGGGATGGGTGCAGTAGATTGTTTGTTTCAAGAAAACCCGACAGGATGCCATGCACATACTTCTCTGTAATCTTCGCCAGAGCCGGAAGAAGAGAAATAGGCCTGTAGTTGGCCTAGACCTCGGTATCCAAACCGGGCTTTTTCAGGAGGGGGATCACCATCGCCCTTTTCCAGGTGTGTGGGACACTCCCTTCCCTCACAGAGGCATTAATAAGAGAATTAACCAGTGGTTTCACCACCGCTGCCATCCTAGCCAAAAATTTGGCAGGGCAGGGGTCTAACGGCGAGCCCGATTTCAAACTGGCTAACAGCAACAAGGACGCATCGCTGGAAACTGATGGAAAAACCGACTGAACAGCAGCGGGCGTGGGCGGTGGAACACATTCGGCCCCAAAACCGCAACACCCCTCCTCCGACCTGTCCAAGAAAGAGGCCTGAATCGCCTTAATCTTATCAGTAAAAAAACTGGCGAGATCACGTGCCCACAAGTCAGGTGAAACTGGTAGGGGCAGGTTGGAACTGGGGGTCGTGAACTCCTTCACAATAGTGAAGATCTCCTTACAGGGGTTCACCGACTCCTCAACACTCCTAGCGAGATATTCCTTCTTGGCACACAGGATATCCCGGTGATAAGCCTTCATAGCCAACCTATAGGCGAGTTTGGCCTTCTCGTCATACTGACGACGCCAGGCCCGCTCAGCAACCTTACATTGGCTGCGAGCCAATCGCAGCACCTCCGTGAACCACGGCGCAGATCGCCGAATTGCCGTGGACCGGGGGGCCGTCCTAGGGGCAAGATTGTTTAACCTTTCAGTCAACCATAGCTGCAGAGCCTCAGTGTCCTGTTCCAAAACGCCCGAAAAGGGGCATGGATGATTCGCAAGCGCCTGCTCCAACATATCGGGCGTCACTCTATGCAGCGCTCTCGCAGCTGGTCTGGGCAGTATGGGGGCACTACTATTCGTTCGCCCGTTCTCCAACACGGAGAACCTAATCAGCCTGTGATCCGTCCAGAGCACAGGCAAAGTTTCAATATCGGAAATCGGGACCGACGAAAACACTTGGTCCAGGGTATGCCCTTTCTCGTGTGTAGGACCCACCACAAAAGGTACCAGGCCCAGCGAAGATGTAATATCCAGCAGTTTAATTGAATCCGAATCCTCCGCCACATCGAGATGGAAATTGAAGTCGCCTGACACCACACAATGCTGTGTGGACAGCGCCATATCGGAAATGGCCATCTGCAGGTCCTCCAAAAAGGAACCCATAGGACCAGGGGGCCTATAAACCAGCAACCCCTTTAAAGCTTGGCATGAAGACAGTCTGAGCGTGAAAGCAAGAGACTCAGAACCCCCGATAGAAATCAGGGGGAGCACTGAACAAGACACGCTCTTCTTCACCACCACAGCAACTCCACCACCCCGACCCTTCGCTCTGTCCTGCCGAAAGATATTATACGCCGGAGGATTGGCAGAAAAGATGTCCGGATTGGACGCCTCACCCAGCCAGGTTTCAGTCAGTAGTAAACATAATGGATTTTCCCTGACAAGAAGATCGTAGATACATAGGGCATGGCTGCCTACTGACCTCGTATTGAGCAACAGGCACAGATGTTTAACACGAGCCGCGGCTGGTTGGAGGCCGGTGACCGGAGTCCACACAGGCGACCAGCCACAGCCCTGACAGCGCCTTTTGCCCTTGCCGCGGCCCGGCACACACACACAAAAAACACCCAATTTTTCATATTTTACCCCAAAATTCACCCCATGTTTCATATTTTGCTGCCAAAATACGTACATTTTCAAAATTCACCCTAAAGCCATATACACATGAGAAACTTAGTTTACCCCATTACTTACCTCACAAAGCATTGTGATCAAATTCAATGTTAAGGCACCCTTGTTGTCAGAGTTGCGTTGTTAACAATGTACTGCTTGCGTTGTAATGGTCGTCTCCCGTGCCAAAGGCAAGCCAAAGGCTATGCAGTTTGCGTCCGTCTGCCCATAGACCGCACTCAGCACCAAGGAGCATTCCTCTTGGACACTCTACCACTACAACGCCAGCACCCTTCTCGCCATCAACCCTGGACGCCAACTCGCCTGCCAGGACCAACCTCTGCTCCATGCCGGACATCGCCTTCACCATCACTGACGACTGCAGTATCACCCGCAAGGAACACCCCGACCATCAAGGAGGAGGCATTGCCGTCACCTACAGAGGCACACCGACTGACAACACACTCTAATGTGCCAAGGGTGACCATGGACAACGACAACTTCCAGATCCGGACCAAGCCCAAGAACATTCTCTGCGGCACCCTCATGTGTAGGCTCCCGGGCCATGGCCCCCCATTCTCAAATGCCATTGTAGACCTCATTGCACCCCAGGGTCTCCCATCCACAAACGACATCCGACTCTGTGTACTCAAGTTCCACCTGGACAACCCCAGTGACCAGAGCACAACCCCCTCCCGGGGAGGGTCACCGGCATCAGACGCAAGCAGCAAGTCACCTCAACAGGACACACGGTCGAACACGTCACCTCCGCCAGCGGCTACTTCAACTACAGTCACAACACCAGACTCTCCTGGATCGACCATCATTGGTAACATCACGTCTTCACCTTGCCCACCGGACGCCACCGCCATCATCGCACCCCTCCGCAGCTGGATCAAGGCCAGCGAAGAACATCTCGTCAACTCCCTCCGCACCAACCCTGCACCAATGCTTCCAAACGATGACACTGCAGCGCGCAACCACCACCGATGGATCTCCAACGGAGCCGACATTAGGGCACCCCTCCTGAACAGCACTGCATCAGTACCTTCCGCCTGCCTGATGGCAGGCATGAGGGTGAGGCAGTGCCACAGGGGTATGTTGACCCCATGCATTGCTGGAGTTGCGTCATAGTTGTGACACGACTGCAGCAATGCTTGACTTTAGCGCCAGTAGATACTTCAGGATTCCTGATGTATCTGTCATTACTTGCATCATGGAGCGCTGTCCAGTGATTACAACGCATCCATGCTGTCGCAAGAAGGGCGTAGTGAGAAGTTTTGCAACGCTGTCTTGTCGCTGCGCAGCAACACTTTTCATGACTGGGGCACAGGTATGCACACTATCCTATTGATTGTGCGCATTCCTGCACTGTAGTTTTGTCGCAGGGCAGCGCTGCAACATTGCTTGCAGCGCTGGCCAGCGCCAAAACCTTCAAAGATATGGGCCAAAGTTTTATCACCATTTTTAAGACCAGCTATTTTCTGGTCTTAAGTAACTGGCTCTAACTGCTGTTAGAGCCAGTGTTTACGTTCTTCAGAATTTCAAGGAGCCCCTTGATAATATGGAGTAGTGTGTTTGCGTGCCTTTTTGCACTGGAACGCCTACTTTGCATGTAATTAGCGATAAATATCGCTAACATGCTTTGAGATAAAAAAACGGGCTGCTATCGCCCAAAAACTCACGCTAAAGCCCGTTTGCTGTAGCTTGCTAATAGTGAGATAAAATTATCGCCGCTTTAGCGTCCAAAAAGTGCCGCTAAAGTGGCAATAGGCCCTTGATAATATGTCCCAAGGGGGCATATCATCAACAACCGGCGATAATTATCGCTAAGCGCTAGGATAATTATCGCCGGCTATCGCTTGTTTTTATCGCGGAGATAGCACGCTATCAGCGACGCTTATCTCCAGAGCGATAAAAATACCTGAGTTAGCTGCCAATTATCGCCGGGATTCCAGCGGTAATCGCACAGCGTTTGGCGCTACGTTTTTGATAGGGCACGGCATACTTAACCATGATATCCACCTTCCATTGGATATCATGGCTAAGTCAAACTAAAAGCAGGCGTAAGGAAAGTAGCGATAACCGCGGTTAGCGCTACTTTTCTTATCGCTATGCTTGTTAGCGTGCCGATTGATAATTGGAGAAATGTCGGTTAGCGACATTTCTCCAGTTATTTTTGGAAGGAACGGCCACTTTGCATCTCATTAGCGATGCAAAGCTGGGCGTTGTTGTAAGGGGCGCTAAGTCAGCAAAACATGCGATAGCGTGTCTTTGCTGATAAGGCGATGAAATTATCGCCGCTTTTCGCCCGAAAACAGACGCAAAAGCAGCAATAATTTCACAGTGCCGCCTTGATGATATGCCCCTAAGTTCTTTAAAGACAGATGGGAACATAAAAGTAGCGCTTCACAGGCAAACACTGTAAAGTGGCGCTAATGTGTTTGGGTGTGTATAAAACTAATCTGGCTACTTTGCGACCACTCTGTCTTGTTTTAATTATTTATTTATTTTTCATATTTTGAATGTTTTATTTCTCTCCATCCCGAGGCTGCACTTTGAAATTGAAAAATATCAGAAAAAGACGACGTTTCCAGCAAAAATGTTTTTCTTTTTTGATCCATTTCACAGGGTAACAAATAAAGGAAAGGAGGAAAGACAGGGTCATACCTTTTTCTTGAAGTCTCGGTTTTCAGTGAGTGAGGAGGAGCGAGACAGAAAGAGAGGGAAAAAGAGGAAGAAAGGAGGCGCGGCAGAGCAGAAGTGGACACTGTCCTAGTCTTCTCTGGACAAGAAGGGAAAGACAGAGGGGCTTATTTACAAGCCCCTTGCGCCACCCGTACGTCACTTTTCCCATGTTAAAAATGATGCAAAAGTGGCGCAAGGGGCTTGTAAATAAGCCCCAGAGTCCTCTTCCTTTTCTGCCCACCCCACCCCTCCCTGAACGCAGAGCCTTATCTGTAGGCCTGGATGATTTCTGGTGTCATGGGACGCATGTTTAAAAAAAAAAAGACGTTGGGGAATAGAACCTAGAAAATTAAAGAAATAGGGGCATGCTGTGCCCTGCCGATCCCACCCACTTTGACCACTGACTTTAACCATCAAAGATTTTCTTACAATCAGGTTGTCATAGATGAACTTTAACCATCAATGACTTTCTTACAGTCAGATTGTCATAGATGCACTTTAACCATCAATGACTTTCTTACAGTCAGGTTGTCATAGATGCACTTTAACCATCAAAGAATTTCTTACAAGCAGGTTGTCTTAGATTTAGAAGATTCTATTTCATCTGGCCGGACGGTGCTGCAAGGGCTTTCATAGCTCACTAGTGTCGCATCTGTTGCAGAGCTTGTGGGGGAGAGAATTTCAGCGCCATCAAACCTGCCTTTCATCTCTGAAGTGAGTGAAAGAGCCAGCAGTCACTGCATGAAATACCACATGTAGCTTTGCTACCGCCACCTAAACCTAGTGCTTTGAAGCTGCAGGAAGCACTAGAAAACTGACTCAAAAGCACCAAATAAATAATATAACCAGACTGCAGTTGTTTCACCATAAGGCTCGGGGCTGATTGATTATGGATTTGTGATGTCCTTGAGTCACCTTTCCTTAAGTCAGATTTACAAAGCCACGCAAGAGGCAATTTGTAAAGAAATATAATGCAAGGCAGTCGCTGGCGCTGCGCTACATTCGATTTCAAGCTGGGAGACGTCCCATGGGTGAAGCATGAGTGTTCCTGTGCATCCACCAATGCATTTGACGCAAGTCCGAATGCAAACCTGGGATTGCGTCAAATGAGAGAGCCTACCAGATCTTTTTCTCCTCTTTCTTTCCCCCTATGCGTGGTGCATTCTGCAGCACCCAAAGAAAGAGGAAAAAACCTCTTTACCCTGTCTGCGTCGCGGTGCAAGGGTGCCCGTCTGACACTAGGCAGGGCAAGGAAAGAGCAGAAAGGCTCCATATGTTTGTAAATTTGGAGCATTTCTGCCCACTCCCTTTTACGCAATGCAGCACACCACGCTCCCTTGCTGTTTTTTATGATATAATAGTGTGACCCTTAATATTTAATTGCCAATAGACAAGTGGCCCTGATTACGTGTTTGCCAGGTGCTCCTTATGGTACCAGAGAAAACGTTATCTATCAGGTGTGATAAATATCACCTATTACAAGTTTCTGGGGAGTCACATGGATTTTGGCTCTCACTGAACCAAACTCTGCATGGTACGCTCAAAAAGGTTTCCCTGTTTAATTCTGGCAGGTTTGACCTGCCAGAATTAAAAAAAGGGTGAGTTATGCAACGCACTCAGGCCCATACTTACTAACATTTTGAGCCATGGATGTACCTCTTTTTTTGGTGCAGCCACGGCGCAAAATGTTATGTGTGATTTACAAAGCTGCGTAAATCAGATTTGCGTGGCTTTGCATGGGATTTTCCCCAAAAGTAACACAAAGAAGCATGTAGCGCTGCCTTGTGTTACTTTGCGTTAGAGCGGGGAGGCAGCATGGCGCAAGGGTGCCTGCGTTGGCATTTGGAGACAGCAGAAATTGACCCTGCTGTCACCCTTTCATTGAACGCAGCATAGCAACTTTACTCACTGCCCAGCATTGTGTAAAAAGTTAGTAAATATCCCTCTCAGTACTTACTGGATGCAGTAAATACCAACTAATTCAGACCCCTGTGCAAACAGGGCAGCACCCAGGGGTCAGAAATAACCAACCCACTCGTAATCAGGGCCTGCGTGTGAAGCTACAGTAATTGTGAACATTCTTTTTGCTTTCTTCAAAAGATAACTCCTAAACAGGCAGGCCAGTGACATACAGACCTCAGTCTATGTCTGTGGATTGTATCAATGCCCAGAACTAAGGGGTCCCATTGACTAATCTTTCACGCAATGCAGGGCAGCAAGCAAAGTAGATGATCTGCGTTGCATAAAACGGAGACAGCAGAAATGCTCTATATTTACAACGATATGGAGCATTTCTGCTCCCTCCTTGCGCTGGCGCACTGTGTGCAGCCTAGCACCAGCGCAGTCTCCCTTGCACCATAGCGCAAGTGTGCCTGAGTTACAGACAAGGTTGTTTTTGAGCAGGAGGTGACACCTTTCTGATCAGTAATAATTCTTAGAGCCATTTTTCTACGTTTTACTGTGCGCCACAGACATATATTTAAAGATATTTCCTCTTGTTACACCTCTCGGGGGAAGGTGTAGCAGTTTGATGCATTCCCGGGTGTACTAGCTTTAGTAAATCTGGGAATCCGCCAAAATCCATGGGTGGATGCATAGGAACGGCCATGCCCCACCCATGGAACGCTGCCCAGCTTGAAATGTAACGTAACGGAGGGCAAGCAGCTGCGTTGCTTTACATTTCTTTACATAGCTACGCAAGGTGGAGCAAATTGCCCCTTGTGTGACTTTTTAAATATTACTGAAGCCTTTGCATTTTCAATGTGTTACTTTGCCCGACACAAGGATAATGCAAAGCCCGTATGAATCTGGGCCTAAGTGTCAGCCCTAGAGCTGGTCTAAGCTAATAGCATCATACTCAATGCACAAAAAAGAAGTGTAAGTATCAATAAAGAACTAGAGGACATGAAGCTAGGGTGGAAGTGAAAGCACACACAGAGACCCCCTTTGGCCATCAGTGGAACTGCAGCCTTTGGTGCTCTTGTAATCTTGATGCCAGTCATCGGAACACATCTCTTCTTCATGCAAGTTGAACAGGTACTTAGCCAGAAACTAATTCAGAAAATCTGTTGGGAAAATCAGTAAATCAGAACCAAACTGTCACAGGTTTTTACAAAAATTAGAATTAAATTGGAGATTGCGACATTTTAAGATGAATATGATATCACATGATGTAGCGTCACCTCAGCATCGCTCTCACAGTGCACATAGGGGCATATTTACAAAGAAGTGATGGTGCGCAGCGTTAGCCTTCTTGGATTAACGCCGCGCTCCGCCCCTTCTGAAACGCAGGGCTGCACCATATTCACAACAATATGGTGTAGCCCTGCGTTTCCCCCTGCGCTGGCGCTTAATATAGCATCCTCCCTTCAACACAGGCACACTTGCACCATAGTGCAAGGGTGTCTACTTTGCAGGGGAAGATTGTTTGGGCCTCATTTATGAAAAATGTGGCTTGCATTGCTGCATGAAAACAGCGATGCAACAGTTTTCACTGCGCCCTCCTTGCGACACGAAGGATGCGCCGTGTTTAATGCACGGCGCTCCATGTCGCAAGGAGTTACAGATACGTCAGTATTTCTGATGTATTTTCAGGTGCAGTAATGACGAATTGCTGGAGTGTCTCGCAAAAGTGATGCAACTCCAGCAATGTGCCATTACACATGGGAAATATCCATGTTAAATGCCTGCGTCAGTCTTACGCCTGCTGTGAGCCAGGGGTAAGATTTTGATGCAGTGGCGTCCTAGAAGTGGCGCAGTAAAATCTGATAGATTTCACTATGACACTTCTACATGGCTTTTTACAGGGGGGAATGCCCACCCTGCATACATTATACCTGACGCAGGTATAATGTAGCATAGGGCTTTACAAGGTGACGCATCTGCTTAGATGCATCACTTTGTAAATAGGGTGCAACATGGCATATTTTTAAGGTGCCGGTGCGTCACAAAAAGTAATGCAACGGTGGCACAAAAGTGTCGCAAGGCCTCATAAAAAAGGCCCTTTATGTGCAGGAAGGTGTCCCTTCCTGCACAAACAATTTTTAAATGGGGTCTTGTAATTCTATATGTGCTGCTTAATGCAGTACACATAGAATTAGCAAAACATATATATTTTTTTAATTATTGTTTATGTGCAGGAATGGACACCTTCCTGCACATAAACAGTCAATGGCGTTTTGCTGTTTCCATGTGTGCTGCACAACGCAGCACACATTAAACAGCAAAAACAAGGAGAAATTAAACATTTCTCCTTGTTGCGTCTGGGTAAGACCATGTTTTCCCTGGTCTTAATTTTTGCGCTGCCCCATATTTACGCCAGCCTTGTAAATATGGGGCAGCGTTAAAATCAATGGGTGTTGCGGTGGAACGCCAACTGCAACACCCATTGCCCTCCCCTTTCACGCTAAGTATAGCGTAAAAGGGTGTCGTATTTACAAGGCAGCGTTAAGCCACTTTCAGTGGCTTAACGCTGCCTTGCAAATAAGGCGAAGTCCCGATCGCCTCCACAACGCCTTGAAAATTGACGTTGTGGTGGTGACAGAGGCTTGTAAATATGCCCCCCATGGGAATTTTGGTGCACATATTCGTACGCAGAGGGGCGAAGTGGGAAAGCAAGGGGGGCACTCATCAAGAGCATGGGGCGGAACTGAAGTGGCATGGCCCTGCAGTCCATATTGGGCTCCAAAGAAGGACAGACCCGCAAATGTCTGTTCCTATGATGAGCCTATGCCTGGACTGCTACCGCCACCACTTTACACTTTCGCAGTGTTATATACCATGACATTGGGCCATTGGCATTAAAGTGCTTTACAAAAGAACCAGACGGTAAAAAATATTTTTGCCACATTGTGTTATGCTATCTTAGGTCTTGCATTAGCCAAGACACTTCGGGCATATTTACAAAAGAAGTGACGGAGCGCGGTGTTAGCCTTGTTGGCTTAACACCGCGTTCCGCCACTTCTGAAACGCAGGGCTGCACCGTATTTACAAGAATACAGTGCAGCCATGTGTTTCTCACTGCACTGGTGCTAAATTTAGCAGCCTAGAGTAGTGATGGTTTATGTGCAGGAAGGTGTCCCTTACTGCACATAAACAATCTGAAATGGCGTTTTGTAACTTCTATGTGTGCTGCATTGAGCAGCACACATAGAAGTTGCAACTTGTAATTTTTTTTAAAGATTGTTTATGTGAAGGAAGGGATGCCTTCTTGAACATAAACAATCAATGGCGTTTTGCTGTTTCTATGTGTGCTGCACATTACAGCATACATAGAACAAGCAAAAACGAGGAGAAATAAAGCATTTCTCCTTGTTTCACCAGGGTAAGACCAGGGGGCAGAGTTATAAGCCACCTGCACCACCAGTACGTCACTTTTTGTGACGTACTGGTGGCGCATTTTACTGCTCCATATTTACAAGGACAGGAAAAGCCACCATGCGTGACTTTTCCTGTCCTCGTAGATATGGCCTCTTTACATGCAGCACTTTGCGTGTAAGGGGCGTTCCTTGGGTGTTGCTGTGGGTGTTCCCACAAAACACCCATAGAGCCAGACACAGTCCCAGATTTACGAGAAATTGTAAATCTGGAAATGCGTGTGAATGCTGCACCTCCCCAGGGGAGGCGTCGAAAGGTGCAACGAGGAGAAATGTTCTTTCCTCTTTCAATGTGTGCTGCATTCTACAGTACGCATTGAAAGAGGAAAATGCCTGTAGTGATTGTCTTCCCATGACGCAGGCATCCTTGCACCATGGTGCAAAGGTGCCTGCGCCGGCCATGGCTGTAGTTTGTGCGCCAGCACAGGGGGAAGCACAGAGACACAACATATTGTTGTAAATATTTTGCATCTCTGTGCTTTGAAAGTGCCTCAGTGCGGCGCAGCCATATGGCTTTCAGAATGCACTGAGTCACTTTCATTGTAAACCTGCCCCCAGGTTTTCCCTGGTCTTAATTTTGGTGCTGCCTCATATTTACGCCACCCTTGTAAATATGGGGCAGCGCCAAAATCAATGCGGCATATTTACAATAGCAGTGGTGGAGTACGGCGTTAGCCTCCTTGGCTTAACAACGCACTCTGTCACTTCTAAAACTCAGGGCTGCACCATATTAACAACAATAGGCGCAGCCCTATGTTTCCACCTGCGCTGGCGCTAAATTTATCTGCCCAGTGCCAATGCAGGCATCGTGCACCATAGTGAAAGGGTGTCTGCGTTGCAGGGGAATCTTTAAATGGCGTTTTGTAACTTCTTTGTGAGCAGCTTAATACAGCACACGTAGAAGTTGCAAAACGTAATTTTTTTAAATGATTGTTTATGTGCAAGGGACACCTTCCTGCACATAAACAATCAATGGTGTTTTGCTATTTCCATGTGTACTCCAGAACACAGCACACATGGAAACAGCAAAAACGATGAGAAATTAAGCATTTCTCCTCATTGCGCCAGGATAAGATCAGGTTTTCCCTCGTCTTAATTTTGGAGCTGCACCTCATTTACGCCACCCTTTTAAATATGGGGCAGCTTCAAAATCAATGGATGTTTTGGTTGTGCCTCCCTTACGCCTCCCCTGGGGAGGCGTAAATTTGTGGTGCTGCCTCAGACTTATGATTGCTCTTAAATCCGGAGCAGTGTCAAAAAGTCATAGATGTTGTTGGGAACTGTAAGACCTGGGGTCTCCAGGCCCTATGGGGCGGTAACGTGACACGAGCGGTCGGGCCACCAAAGGTCTGTATGTTAAGCAACCATACACCACGCACTTCTCATGGACGGGGGACACACACAATAAGTGACGCCACACAGTTGAAATTATGCAAATACTTCAAGTTTATCCAAGTAGAGCTTGATAGATGCAGCTCAGGAGATATCAGTGCCATGCATGAGTTGTAATACAGTCAATCAATATACACAGGCCATCCATGAGATGTAAATGCAGTTCCTACTCTAGACATGCAGTTCATGAATATGTCTAGGCACGGGTGATTATAGCGCTGCGCGCGTTAAGCAAGGTCTTTCTCTGAACGGGGCATCTATACCAGTGCAATACTCGTAATGGGTGACATTGGAGACTTCAACACGGAGCCTGTAGAACAAAGCGCTCCTCGTAATCAATGGCACTAAATACTTTGAAGCAGGGCATATAAAACAAAGCGCTACTCGTAATTGAGGACACGTAACACTTTCCAGCAGTGTGTAAAACAAAGCGCTACTCGTAATCAAGGGCATGTATTACTTTCAAGCAGAGCATGTAAAACTAAGCGCTACTCGTAATCAATGACAGGTAATACTTTCAAGCAGAGCATGTAAAACGAAGCGCTACTCGTAATCAATGACAGGTAATACTTGCAAGCAGAGCATGTAAAACGAAGCGCTACTCGTAATCAATGACAGGTAATACTTTGAAGCAGAGCATGTAAAATGAAGCGCTACTCGTAATCAATGACAGGTAATACTTTGTAGCGGAGCATATGAAACAAAGCGCCACTCGTAATCACGGACTCTTAGTACTTTGAAGCGGAGCTTCCAGCGGGGAGCGCAACGGGACTCGAGGAGCGAGTCTCTAGGCTCCGGTGCAGTTCGTAGGGCACCGCGCTCAGTACCGCTCGAGGGGGCACACGGAAAGGATCTCTCGGCGGGGTCTCTCCGTCGTGAAGGCGGGGGGGGGGACTCCCACGGAGGGGAAACCCGGGCCAAGAGTGCGGTGTGGCTCCCAACCAGCAGGGGGCGCACCTGGGGTGATCTCAGCCTCCGGGCTTACCTCAGTCTCGGCGTCGGTAGGCGTCCGCTCCCATGATGATGGGGGAACTCGGCCCCGGCCTTGCGTACCTCCTCACACAGCTGCGACGGCAGCGACGGGACCCCGGGCTTCTCCTGGGCCTCGTGACACGGCAGGGCACTTCTCCTGGCCTCCAGGCCGCGGTGGTGAGCGCGCTGGCTTCGTCGTCGCAGGAGGGGGGGGGGCTCAAATTAAGGATAAGGATGTTGTGCTCAGCGGAGCACGTTGCCGGGGGTCCCAAACCAGGGCAGGGAGCGCAGGGGTCACAGCGCTAATGCCTGGTCGATCCCCGGTGGTTCGGCAATCTGCTTTGCATAGAGTTTGAAGGGTCAGGCTGGACACGCAGTCTCAGCGCTTGCATGTAAGGTTAAAGTTCAGTCTGGACACGCAGTCTCAGCTCTGGCATAGAAGGTTTACAGTTCAATCTGGACACGCAGTCTCAGCTCTTGCATATAAGATTCAAAGTTCAATCTGGACACGCAGTCTCAGCTCTTGCATATAAGTTTCTGTTCTCAGATGTCAGATGAAGTCTTGTTGGCGCAGATGTATCTGGCGCCCTTAAGGGGTTCGGTTACAGGGGGTTAGGAATGGAGAGGGCGACTAGATCCTTCCTAGTCAGGCTGGGCAGAGATTCTCTGGGTCCTCCTACTGCTGGGCAAGATCAGTGGGTTTCACAGGGTCCCTCACTCACTTAAGAGGCAGCACCTAAATCCTGTCACTCTCAGAGGCATAAGTCCCTGGCTAGGCCCTACCGCCTACACTCCTGGTGGATTCTTCCAGCTCTGCTTCACCCCAATGGCCAACTCAACACAAAAGATTCCCTCCCTCTCTTAAGTAGCCCTAGGTCAGGTGACCTCTAGCCAAGGCGGCAAAAGAAAAACCACACCTCCCTTCTAGAAGGTTCCAGCATATTCCAGGAGCTTCCCCACTCTACCTATGGGACAAAAAGGCCGGCTGGAGTCGCAACATTGTTGTGGGGTTCCAGCCAGCTCCTGGCAGCTAGGGTGCTACTATAACAGGCCACTCTGCAGTAGCAGGGGCCTGTGGCAGCCATCTTGGGTGAAGGGAGCACCTGCACCTTAACACTACAAAAACGAAAAAATTCAGGGAAAAAGGGCCAAGTCCAACATAACCCCCTTCCAGCCAAAAGCCAGGGTAGACCAATCAATGCCTTGATGGTCTTCCCTGCTTGGGGCGAGAAAAGGTGGACGCAGGCCCGCAACTGCAGATTCTCTTCCACTCTGGAACCCGATGGTTCCCTCTCAATCCTTCCTGGACCAACGAAACCACCCCACTGGGGCTCCCTGGCTAGTTGTGGCCAGGACCGGCCCCTGGGCCGTCCAGATGCCTCTGGTCCGTGTGGTCTCTCAGAGTGGGGGGAAGTAGCCCCAGGCCTGTAGTGCCCGTTGACCACTCTCCTACTCTTCCTTGCAGTCCTAAACTGCCTCTGGTCCTTCCACCTGGGGTCCACACCCTTAGGCTGACCAGCCTTCAGGGGTGAGGCTCTCCTCCCCCTAACTCTCCTTCTCGGGTTCCTCACCCTACCCTGCGAGGCACCCTCAGACCACCACTGTCTCCTCAGTACAGGGCATTGACCCTTCAACTGCTTTCTCAACCTAGGGTCTAAACCCTTAGGCTGAGCAGGTGCCCGAGGCGAGACCTTCCTCCCTCTGCACCCCCTCCCAGAGTTCCGCACCCTCCCACCGGGAAAGGTACCCCTGGAAGTCACTTCTGGGGGACCACTGTTAACAGGTGCCCCACCCGCCAGGTCAGGCAACCCCTGAACCTTGCACCCCAGCCCAGGATCTAAACCCTGAAACTGGGCCAACCCCAGAACCTCAGGCGCGCTGGTTACAGTCGCCCTGGGTCCTCCTGACACTAGGGGCTCCCTTTCTTTGGGCGGCACATCGGGACAGCCTAGGCTCCCAACCTGGGGCTCCCTTGCGGAACTCTCTAGGCCCTGAGACTGCGGTTGGGGCACCTCGGGACACCTCCCCGTCTCACTCCTTCCTATGGATAGGTCGTGAGGCCCTACAACCCTCTCTCCCTGGGACCTAGCTGGGCTATCTGCCACCTCTCCCACCTCGCTGGGTTGGAAGAGCCCTGCACCACCCCCTTCAAGGTCACCCACCAATGCCTCCTCAGACACCCTGGTGATGTCATCCTGGGGTAAATAAAATTCTAGCTCCTGTGGTGCTTTCGGTATGCTGCCACCAGTGTCCTCACTGGACACATTCATCTGGAGGGCACGCAGCTCCAACTCCTTCAGTCGAAGCTCGTGCGCCATCCTCCTCTCCTCCATTGCCCATCTCTTGTTCTCCCTTTCTTGTTCCAATTTGGCCCTTTCCATTTCTTTCTCTTTTTCTAACTTGGCCAGCTCCCACTTTAACTGCCTTTCCTCCCTCCTGTCCTCATACTCCTCTGGAGACTCGCTCCTCCTCGACCCTGTCCTACTACTGGCCCCAGAACGTCTCCCTGGGGGCACGTTTTCGGACACATCTTCGTGTACGGTGTCGATCACTTCCTGGGCGCTCTCCTCCTGAGGTGCATCTGGCTCCTCCTGTCCCTCATCCCCTCTCCCTTCTGGGTGGGCTTCTACCCATGCCCTAATGGCGGTGCGGAGTTCCGGTCCTTTGGCCTTCCGTACCCCAGGCACCCCCATCCCCTGCCCGAACTCCCTTAGTTGCTTCACTGAGTACACCTCGAGGTCAGCTAACCGGAATTCCATTCTGGCAGGTGGGGACCTAGACACTAAGGAGAAAATTTCTTAGGGTATAGGTAACAGTTCTCAGCTAACCAGGCTTCCTGTACTCTCAACCTGGACAGTGGAAATAAAAAAATGCAGCAATCAATGGTTTCAGAGCTCTGGACCAATTAGGCGTTTAATTGTGGCGCCCTCCGCCTCACGGAAGGGTGCTGTATGGTCACAGGTCCTAAGGATCCCACCGCTCGCCAACAATGTAAGACCTGGGGTCTCCAGGCCCTATGGGGCGGTAACGTGAAACGTGCGGTCGGGCCACCAAAGGTCTGTGTGTTAAGCAACCATACACCACGCACTTCTCATGGACGGGGGACACACACAATAAGTGACGCCACACAGTTGAAATTATGCAAATACTTCAAGTTTATCCAAGTAGAGCTTGATAGATGCAGCTCAGGAGATATCAGTGCCATGCATGAGTTGTAATACAGTCAATCAATATACACAGGCCATCCATGAGATGTAAATGCAGTTCCTACTCTAGTAATGCAGTTCATGAATATGGCTAGGCACGGGTGATTATAGCGCTGCGCGCGTTAAGCAAGGTCTTTCTCTGAACGGGGCATCTATACCAGCGCAATACTCGTAATGGGTGACATTGGAGACTTCAACACGGAGCCTGTAGAACAAAGCGCTCCTCGTAATCAATGGCACTAAATACTTTGAAGCAGGGCATATAAAACAAAGCACTACTCGTAATTGAGGATACGTAACACTTTCCAGCAGAGCGTGTAAAACAAAGCGCTACTCGTAATCAAGGGCATGTATTACTTTCAAGCAGAGCATGTAAAACGAAGCGCTACTCGTAATCAATGACAGGTAATACTTTGAAGCAGAGCATATAAAACGAAGCGCTACTCGTAATCAATGACAGGTAATACTTTGAAGCGGAGCATAGGAAACAAAGCGCCACTCGTAATCACGGACTCTTAGTACTTTGAAGCGGAGCTTCCAGCGGGGTGCGCAACGGGACTCGAGGAGCGAGTCTCTAGGCTCCGGTGCAGTTCGTAGGGCACCGCGCTCAGTACCGCTCGAGGCGGCACACGGAAAGGATCCCTCGGCGGGGTCTCTCCGTCGTGAAGGCAGGGGGGGACTCCCACGGAGGGGAAACCCGGGCCAAGAGTGCGGTGTGGCTCCCAACCAGCAGGGGGCGCACCGGGGGTGATCTAAGCCTCCGGGCTTACCTCAGTCTCGGCTTCGGCAGGCGTCCGCTCCCACGATGATGGGGGAACTCGGCCCCGGCCTTGCGTACCTCCTCACACAGCTGCGACGGCAGCAACGGGACCCTGGGCTTCTCCTGGGCCTCGTGACACGGCAGGGCACTTCTCCTGGCCTCCAGGCCGCGTTGGTGAGCGCGCTGGCTTCGTCGTCGCAGGGGGGGGGGCTCAAATTAAGGATGAGGATGTTGTGCTCAGCGGAGCACGTTGCCGGGGGTCCCAAACCAGGGCAGGGAGCGCAGGGGTCACAGCGCTAATGCCTGGTCGATCCCCAGGGGTTCGGCAATCTGCTTTGCATAGAGTTTGAAGGGTCAGGCTGGACACGCAGTCTCAGCGCTTGCATGTAAGGTTAAAGTTCAGTCTGGGCACGCAGTCTCAGCTCTGGCATAGAAGGTTTACAGTTCAATCTGGACACGCAGTCTCAGCTCTTGCATATAAGATTCAAAGTTCAATCTGGACATGCAGTCTCAGCTCTTGCATATACGTTTCTGTTCTCAGATGTCAGATGAAGTCTTGTTGGCGCAGATGTATCTGGCGCCCTTAAGGGGTTCGGTTACAGGGGGTTAGGAATGGAGAGGGCGACTAGATCCTTCCTAGTCAGGCTGGGCAGAGATTCTCTGGGTCCTCCTACTGCTGGGCAAGATCAGTGGGTTTCACAGGGTCCCTCACTCACTTAAGAGGCAGCACCTAAATCCTGTCACTCTCAGAGGCATAAGTCCCTGGCTAGGCCCTACCGCCTACACTCCTGGTGGATTCTTCCAGCTCTGCTTCACCCCAATGGCCAACTCACCACAAAAGTTTCCCTCCCTCTCTTAAGTAGGCCTAGGTCAGGTGACCTCTAGCCAAGGCGGCAAAAGAAAAACCACACCTCCTTTCTAGAAGGTTCCAGCATATTCCAGGAGCTTCCCCACTCTACCTATGGGACAAAAAGGCCGGCTGGAGTCGCAACATTGTTGTGGGGTTCCAGCCAGCTCCTGGCAGCTAGGGTGCTACTATAACAGGCCACTCTGCAGTAGCAGGGGCCTGTGGCAGCCATCTTGGGTGAAGGGAGCACCTGCACCTTAACACTACAAAAACGAAAAAATTCAGGGAAAAAGGGCCAAGTCCAACATAACCCCCTTCCAGCCAAAAGCCAGGGTATACCAATCAATGCCTTGATGGTCTTCCCTGCTTGGGGCGAGAAAAGGTGGAGGCAGGCCCGCAACTGCAGATTCTCTTCCACTCTGGAACCCGATGGTTCCCTCTCAATCCTTCCTGGACCAACGAAACCACCCCACTGGGGCTCCCTGGCTAGTTGTGGCCAGGACCGGCCCCTGGGCCGTGCAGATGCCTCTGGCCCGTGTGGTCTCTCAGAGTAGGTGGCAGTAGCCCCAGGCCTGTAGTGCCCGTTGACCACTCTCCTACTCTTCCTTGCAGTCCTAAACTGCCTCTGGTCCTTCCACCTGGGGTCCACACCCTTAGGCTGACCAGCCTTCAGGGGTGAGGCTCTCCTCCCCCTAACTCTCCTTCTGGGGTTCCTCACCCTACCCTGCGAGGCACCCTCAGACCACCACTGTCTCCTCAGTACAGGGCCTTGACCCTTCAACTGCTTTCTCAACCTAGGGTCTAAACCCTTAGGCTGAGCCGGTGCCCGAGGCGAGACCTTCCTCCCTCTGCACCCCCTCCCAGAGTTCCGCACCCTCCCACCGGGAAAGGTACCCCTGGAAGTCACTTCTGGGGGGCCACTGTTAACAGGTGCCCCACCCGCCAGGTCAGGCAACCCCTGAACCTGGCACCCCAGCCCAGGATCTAAACCCTGAAACTGGGCCAACCCCAGAACCTCAGGCGCGCTGGTTACAGTCGCCCTGGGTCCTCCTGACACTAGGGGCTCCCTTTCCTCGGGCGGCACATCGGGACAGCCTAGGCTCCCAACCTGGGGCTCCCTTGCGGAACTCTCCAGGCCCTGAGACTGCGGTTGGGGCACCTCGGGACACCTCCCCGTCTCACTCCTTCCTATGGATAGGTCGTGAGGCCCTACAACCCTCTCTCCCTGGGACCTAGCTGGGCTATCTGCCACCTCCCCCATCTCGCTGGGTTGGAAGAGCCCTGCACCACCCCCTTCAGGGTCACCCACCAATGCCTCCTCAGACACCCTGGTGATGTCATCCTGGGTTAAATAAAATTCTAGCTCCTGTGGAGCTTTCGGTATGCTGCCACCAGTGTCCTCACTGGACACATTCATCTGGAGGGCACGCAGCTCCAACTCCTTCAGTCGAAGCTCGTGCGCCATCCTCCTCTCCTCCATTGCCCATCTCTTGTTCTCCCTTTCTTGTTCCAATTTGGCCCTTTCCATTTCTTTCTCTTTTTCTAACTTGGCCAGCTCCCACTTTAACTGCCTTTCCTCCCTCCTGTCCTCATACTCCTCTGGAGACGCGCTCCTCCTCGACCCTGTCCTACTACTGGCCCCAGAACGTCTCCCTGGGGGCACGTTTTCGGACACATCTTCGTGTACGGTGTCGATCACTTCCTGGGCGCTCTCCTCCTGAGGTGCATCTGGCGCCTCCTGTCCCTCATCCCCTCTCCCTTCTGGGTGGGCTTCTACCCATGCCCTAATGGCGGTGCGGAGTTCCGGTCCTTTGGCCTTCCGTACCCCAGGCACCCCCATCCCCTGCCCGAACTCCCTTAGTTGCTTCACTGAGTACCCCTCGAGGTCAGCTAACCGGAATTCCATTCTGGCAGGTGGGGACCTAGACACTAAGGAGAAAATTTCTTAGGGTATAGGTAACAGTTCTCAGCTAACCAGGCTTCCTGTACTCTCAATCTGGACAGTGGAAATTAAAAAATGCAGCAATCAATGGTTTCAGAGCTCTGGAACAATTAGGCGTTTAATTGTGGCGCCCTCCGCCTCACGGAAGGGTGCTGTATGGTCACAGGTCCTAAGGATCCCACCGCTCGCCAACAATGTAAGACCTGGGGTCTCCAGGCCCTATGGGGCGGTAACGTGACACGAGCGGTCGGGCCACCAAAGGTCTGTGTGTTAAGCAACCATACACCACGCACTTCTCATGGACGGGGGACACACACAATAAGTGACGCCACACAGTTGAAATTATGCAAATACTTCAAGTTTATCCAAGTAGAGCTTGATAGATGCAGTTCAGGAGATATCAGTGCCACGCATGAGTTGTAATACAGTCAATCAATATACACAGGCCATCCATGAGATGTAAATGCAGTTCCTACTCTAGACATGCAGTTCATGAATATGGCTAGGCACGGGTGATTATAGCGCTGCGCGCGTTAAGCAAGGTCTTTCTCTGAACGGGGCATCTATACCAGCGCAATACTCGTAATGGGTGACATTGGAGACTTCAACACGGAGCCTGTAGAACAAAGCGCTCCTCGTAATCAATGGCACTAAATACTTTGAAGCAGGGCATATAAAACAAAGCGCTACTCGTAATTGAGGACACGTAACACTTTCCAGCAGAGTGTGTAAAACAAAGCGCTACTCGTAATCAAGGGCATGTATTACTTTCAAGCAGAGCATGTAAAACTAAGCGCTACTCGTAATCAATGACAGGTAATACTTTCAAGCAGAGCATGTAAAACAAAGCGCTACTCGTAATTGAGGACACGTAACACTTTCCAGCAGAGCGTGTAAAACAAAGCGCTACTCGTAATCAAGGGCATGTATTACTTTCAAGCAGAGCATGTAAAACGAAGCGCAACTCGTAATCAATGACAGGTAATACTTTGAAGCAGAGCATGTAAAACGAAGCGCTACTCGTAATCAATGACAGGTAATACTTTGAAGCGGAGCATATGAAACAAAGCGCCACTCGTAATCACGGACTCTTAGTACTTTGAAGCGGAGCTTCCAGCGGGGAGCGCAACGGGACTCGAGGAGCGAGTCTCTAGGCTCCGGTGCAGTTCGTAGGGCACCGCGCTCAGTACCGCTCGAGGGGGCACACGGAAAGGATGCCTCGGCGGGGTCTCTCCGTCGTGAAGGCAGGGGGGGGGACTCCCACGGAGGGGAAACCCGGGCCAAGAGTGCGGTGTGGCTCCCAACCAGCAGGGGGCGCACCGGGGGTGATCTCAGCCTCCGGGCTTACCTCAGTCTAGGCGTCGGCAGGCGTCCGCTCCCACGATGATGGGGGAACTCGGCCCTGGCCTTGCGTACCTCCTCACACAGCTGCGACGGCAGCAACGGGACCCCGGGCTTCTCCTGGGCCTCGTGACACGGCAGGGCACTTCTCCTGGCCTCCAGGCCGCGGTGGTGAGCGCGCTGGCTTCGTCGTCGCAGGGGGGGGGGGCTCAAATTAAGGATGAGGATGTTGTGCTCAGCGGAGCACGTTGCCGGGGGTCCCAAACCAGGGCAAGGTGCGCAGGGGTCACAGCGCTAATGCCTGGTCGATCCCCGGTGGTTCGGCAATCTGCTTTGCATAGAGTTTGAAGGGTCAGGCTGGACACGCAGTGTCAGCGCTTGCATGTAAGGTTAAAGTTCAGTCTGGACACGCAGTCTCAGCTCTGGCAAAGAAGGTTTACAGTTCAATCTGGACACGCAGTCTCAGCTCTTGCATATAAGATTCAAAGTTCAATCTGGACATGCAGTCTCAGCTCTTGCATATAAGTTTCTGTTCTCAGATGTCAGATGAAGTCTTGTTGGCGCAGATGTATCTGGCGCCCTTAAGGGGTTCGGTTACAGGGGGTTAGGACTGGAGAGGGCGACTAGATCCTTCCTAGTCAGGCTGGGCAGAGATTCTCTGGGTCCTCCTACTGCTGGGCAAGATCAGTGGGTTTCACAGGGTCCCTCACTCACTTAAGAGGCAGCACCTAAATCCTGTCACTCTCAGAGGCATAAGTCCCTGGCTAGGCCCTACCGCCTACACTCCTGGTGGATTCTTCCAGCTCTGCTTCACCCCAATGGCCAACTCACCACAAAAGTTTCCCTCCCTCTCTGAAGTAGCCCTAGGTCAGGTGACCTCTAGCCAAGGCGGCAAAAGAAAAACCACACCTCCCTTCTAGAAGGTTCCAGCACATTCCAGGAGCTTCCCCACTCTACCTATGTGTGGTAAATATTCTTTTTACCTAAACTGAATTTCATACGGAATCTTTAAAATAAAGTAAAATAGCTCAGAATAACAAGAGGCAGAATCCGTGGTATAAGAGGGTTTCTAAATGGGCTTTATTCCATCCAAAATGGCCGACTCGAGTCGCGGCCTTCAGGTTCCGTCACCACGAGGGTTCAGGAAGTGAAGTACAATACTTTATTGACAAGAAGTAACTTTTATAGGTCATACATTTACAATGAAACAAGTGCAAAAAGGCGTAACAATTGATAAGATAAATTAACATAGTGATACGTAATCGAAACTAGGCGTAATAAGGAGCAAAAAGAAACATGATTGGCTCTCATTATCTTACATAGGTGGATCTATACGATAATACTTAACATGGATGTGTGCGCAGCAGCATGACGTGTGATTGACGTGCAACTAGGGGGTGAAGGGGACTTGACATTTAGCTCTACATGTGGAGACGAGAAGTCTAGGGGGTCATGTCAACCTAATCCCAAATCATATCTAACATCCTATGTTTAGAGAACTATGTTATCCACAAGGAAGGACTCTCGGACAGAATCTATTCTATACTAACTGTATGTGCGTGTACAAGCGTCTAAGTGCCTATATGAGAAGCGAGGGGCAGAAAACTTTCCATGGCAACAGGGCTATGAATCACTTGCAGGAGGACGGAAAGGCTGAGTCCTTTGCTTGTGAGCTAAAGGAAATGTTTACCTAAATCACTAGACAGGAATGCATCGGCTGAAGAGCAAAATAGATAATTCGAAGGTGAAATACAGCTTCTTGGCAGGCAGGCGAAAACTGGCCGAGGCAGGCACCGTTAGCTGCACAGGGAGTAGGACAAAGTTCATGGATACAGATGCGAGCTCAAGCTGAAACTGTCAGAGACAGAGAGCAGGGAAAGGCTTTGAGGAAAGAATCGGGCCTACTTGCCTGAACTGTAAAAATGGAGTACCTTAGCCATATAAAGTCGGTGGCTTTTCATACTTAGGAATTGAATATCCAGCCCATTGATGGCGGATCTGACAGGGAACATGTCGACGGTAGACACACATATGTTTGCGTCTTGGAAACTGGAACTGGAGGGAACACACATGCATTTGTAACATGCATATAGAACCGTTGGGGTCCAAGATAGGGGACGCAACTGATCAGGAAAATCCACATTTCCACATTCCCTCCTTGTCCCCTACTTGCCCTTCAAGAGATATCAATCTTCATCATTCCATCGATTTGCTCATGGAGCATCATTTCTTCTTCCTTCCTTTTCCGGCATTTTGAACGAGAACTTTGATATGGAATGCATGATATGGCACACAGACCACAAATCGCTGGTCCACATTGTAGGCATAAACAACAACTGAAGAGCATAAAAAGGCCAATACCTAGGAAAGATAGAACTCTCCATCCCCAGGCTGATATCACACTCCAAAACCACCCGGACCACGTCCAAGTGCCTGGATTCTCGTGTATCTGGCTTACAATCTTATGAAGGCGTGTTATAGCTTTATATACAGATGGCGAATTTTCTGGTATGAATATGCAGCAGCTGGATCCGATGACCCTGCAAGCTCCGCCCCTATCGGCCAGGATGACGTCAAGGACAAGACGATTCTGGAGAACAACAATTCTCATCACTGATTGTTCCTCTGTCAGATTGCCTAGGGCGGCTATAGTCTCGTTTACTACAGCTTCAAGAGTCTTGGTGAGTCTGCGTATCAGCTTACTATTTGATATTGTACCTATATAGGGAAAGATACCTTTATTGAAATCTACATACTTGTCCCATGCCGTCTCAGTATAATCGACAACTGGGAGATCTCTACGCTCTCTTTTGTGTACTAAATGAACATTTCGATAATAATCAGGGGGAGCTAGGAAAACAGGTGGCAAAAGGAATGCTATGTAACAGGTACCATCCCAATCTAGAGGCAGACGCATATATGCCGTCTGACCACATATAAAGTAAGAATGGCGAGAAGCTCTAAATGAAGATTTCCCTTTATCACTATATTCTACTGTAGTAACGCATTTGCTATGGCCCATGTGTATGGAACCAACTTTTCTCACACATAATTCACCCTTAACTAGAAATACTGACATAGTGGGCAGAATTAATTCAACTTCGGATTTGACGTTCAAAATCATGAGATTAGGCGTAAAATTACCTAATTTATACACTTCATTTTCTAAATCAGTTCCTGTTCTACTGGGGTGACCCTCCTTATTAGGGTGACAGACTTTGAATAAAACTAGATTCAGATTTCCCCATATCCAATGTTGTTGATAAACTGCTGTGTCTGGGTCTATGGAATTTAGTAAACTAAACCATGCTCCACAGGAGCCATTGTGTGTGAACGGATGTGGAAAGAAAGGCAGAACTCCTTTGTTATTCTGATAGGGAGGGAGTCGGCCACACACCCAACAATTGGTGGCATTACTAGTCTGATGGGAATGATGTAACATACTAATGAAGGTGTTATTGCGCAGCGCAAGTCTATAAGATAATTCATGTGGCGGTAGGTCACTAAAAGAATGTTCAGCAGTAATATTATAAACATGTCTAGAAATAGGATGATATATGTGCAAAATCACACTCGTAATGATTATTAAAACACTCAATAAAAACAGAATTAATAATGTCCTCACACAGTAGCTACGCAGTGATTTACAATACGCCTGTCGTTTCAACATTTCTCTGGTATTTTCTCTACTCAGGTCCAAGGGATACATGTCAGAGACAATTCAACCGCTTCACCTTGGAGAGGACTTAAACAATCAAATTGCTCGACTGTTTGGGCCTAAGTTTTAATTTATAGTTCTGAGAGTCATTCCTTTCAACAAAGGGAAGTTTTGAATCAGTCTGTGAGGGAGTGCAGGGCACAGTGTCTATATCCGAGGATAGTCCATGAAATTTCTTAACGTGGCTGGAATGTATCCATCCTTTGCGGCCCTCCACTTTCACGGCTGTTCTTGTGGTCAGCAGGACTAGCTTCGGTGTTTTCCACCTGGGCTCCAATTGGGTTTTCCGATCGAAATTCCTCACAAACACCAGATCCCCCGGAGCAACGTCATGGGGTTTCACCTCAGTGTTGTCAGGAAAAGCTGCAGCTACCTGTGAACGACAAGATTGTAGTGCAGACATCAAGGAAGCCAGGTAATCTGTCAGCATATTACAATTAACATCAGTTATTTTACGTGGTACAGGCGTCCCCCACATATTTGGTGGCCTTCCGAAGATCACCTCATACGGGGATAGCCCTGTTCGAGAGTGTGCTACCATTCTTATGTAAAATAGTGCAACTGGTAAGGCTACTATCCAGTCAACACCTTTCTCCTTACATATTTTAGACAATCTGATTTTCAAAATTTGATTATGTCGTTCCACGAGACCTGCTGCCTCGGGGTGTCGGACACAGTGGAATTTCCACTGATATCCCAACAAAAGTGAGACATGTTTAATTAATTCGGATGAGAACGGCTGGCCGTTATCTGAATATACAACACGTGGTAGCCCGTACCGTGGGAAGAATTCTCGAACTAACTGTTTGGCAGTAGTCGGGGCCGTGTAATCTGATACTGGGTACGCCTCAGTCCATCGGGAGAGAGCGCAGACAACTACAAGAACATATTTGAATCCTCGACATCGTTCCATCTGGATATAATCCATTTGGAGCACTTCAAAAGGATGATCAGGAGTCTGGAATCCACCCTGTTCTACGGGAACACTTTTTCCCGGGTTGAACTGACAACATATCATACAGGTACGGACCTTTTGTTTAGCTGCTGCTCGTAAATGTTTATTGAACCAAATGTGTTGAATGCTATCTAGCATAGCTTTTTCTCCTAAATGCGCCGGGCTGTGAATTGTAGCTATAATGGCTTGGACCATAGAGTCAGGAAGAAACCATACAGATTTCTCCTTCGTCATCCATCCCTGATCTGTCTGGATCCCTCCTAGTTCAGTCCATTTCTTTAATTCTTCTGCAGTAGCATGTGTCTGTATGTCAATTACGTCAAGTGCGGGATCCTTAATTGTCATACACTGTGTTGGTGTCTGAACTATTGGCTTTGTCATGTCTAATGTGCGATTCTGAGCAGTCTGTTTAGCTGTTCTGTCAGCTAAATCATTGCCTTGAGAAATGATATCAGTAACCTTCGTGTGTGCTTTACATTTCATAATCGATATAGCAGTGGGTAGATGTATTGCGTCTAACAAGGCATGAATGAGGAGTCCGTGCTGAATGCGGGCACCATGGGAGGTTAAATAACCTCTCTCTCGCCACAGTACGCCGAAGTCGTGTACAACTCCGAATGCATAACGTGAGTCAGTGTATACATTAACTTTCTTATTTGTGGCTTGAATACAGGCTTGTGTTAGAGCAATAAGTTCTGCTGCTTGGGCTGACAAAGTATCTATACAATTTGTCTCAATAACTTCAGTGTCTGTTGTGACTGCATACGCGGCCACTAAATCTCCTGTACTTGTTCTCATGCACGATCCGTCTACATACAACGTCAGGTCTGGATCTAACAATGGAACGTCTGTCAAGTCTTGTCTAGGTTTCGTCTTTATTTCAATGATTTCAACACAATCATGAGCTAGTGGGTCTGTTCCAATTATAGGTAATAATGTAGCAGGATTCAATGTATTACACCGTCGGATCTCTATGTGTGGTTGAAACAATGTCAGTTCATAACCGGTAAGTCTTGCTATGGTCAAGTGTTGTGTTTGTGTTCGGTTCACAAGAACCTCTACTGCATGTGGTACTTGTACTGTCAATGGATGTCCTAATACTATGGCATCGCTTTGTCTGATTGCTAAAGCTGTCGCCGCCACTGATTTCAGGCATGCAGGCAAAGCCTGAGCTACGGGATCTAATGTACTGGAAAAATAAGCACATGGCTTGCGTGATCCTGCTTGATCCTGAGTGAGTACTGACAAGGCAGTACCTTCACGTTCTGTAACAAAGAGTGTAAAATGTTTGCTATAACATGGTGTTGCTAAAACAGGTGCTTGACATAAAGCTTCCTTTAGGCTTTCAAAAGCTTGTGTATGTTCCTGAGTCCAAGGGAGAACAGTCGATGTGGCTGCCTCCTGTGTGGTTAGCTGAATGAGTGGTTTTGCTAGAAATGCGTACTGAGGGATCCACTGCCTACAATATGAAGTGAGGCCTATAAAAGCCCGCACTTCCTTTTGTGTCTGGGGTATTGACATGTTAGCAATTAACTGAATGCGGTCGGGTGTAAGCTGCCTTCCCTCCTTGGACAGCGAGTGACCAAGATAAATAACTCGCTGGACACAGAATTGCAGCTTAGAAGGAGACACCTTGTGCCCCTTGTCGGCTAGAAAATGTAAAACTGTCAGAGAAGCCTTTTCACATTCAGGTTCGCTTCTCGCGGTGATCAGCAGATCATCGACATATTGAAGCAGTGCAGTATTGACTGGCATGTGGATACTGTCAAGTTCTCGTTTCAGTGCTTGGCTGTAGATGCTGGGGCTTTCTGTGAATCCTTGGGGAGCGCGTGAGAATTTAAAGCTGCGCCCATTTAAACTGAATCCGAACAAATATTGGCTTTCCGGATCTATTGGGACGCTGAAAAAGGCATTCTTGAGATCAATTACAGTAAAGAATGTTGCTTCGGAATCAATTGCTGTCAATAATGATGATATATCAGGGACCACAGGAAATTGTGGTACAATGCACTTGTTTAGTTCACGCAAATCAATAACCAATCGGTATACTGGTGGGGCAGTAGGATCAGTTCGTTTAAGAATCGGAATTATCGGTGAATTACATACATTGGAGTCTGTTTCTACAACTACTCCCTGGGCAATTAGCTCATCAATGATTTTCAGCAAAGCCACTACAGCATCATGCGGTAACTTGTATTGTCGCATTCGTGGTAGTACCACTCCTGCTTTCAATGTGACTCGGTATGGTGTAATGTTCATGCAGCCAACATCTGTAGGGCCTTGTGCCCATAGATGTACTGGTAAAGTCTGTAGTCGGGGATCCATGTCCCTAGACACATAGTGACCTTTAAAATCACGTAGAAACAACCTTACTCCTTCCGGAGAACAACATATTATGGCTCCTAGTGCTTTCAGAGTTTTAATTCCTAACAGATTTTCTGGGCATGATTTAGTAAGCAATAAATCTGTAGTTCGTGTCAAAGGTCCTATCGTAAGTGGGAGAGGCTGTGATACTTCATTAACAATAGGTTTTCCTGAAAAACCAAGGGAAACATTTTGAGAGCCTGAGAGGGGTGCCCCTGGAACTTCACTACGTTTTATAGTTGTTCGACTTGCCCCTGTATCGAGTAAGAATTTTCTATCTTGACCTAATAATTCACTATGTACATACGGTCCTTCTTGATCTACAGGAATCTCGATGAGCGGTAAGTCAACTTCCCTCTCTAGGCTTGTTCATGCGTAACGCTGATACTCAGGATATTCATATTGTGCAGTCTGATACATTTGTCGTGTTGTGGTTTGTGTGGCAGTAGCAGGCAACGGTGGTGCAGCTGGCACAAACTGTATGGGCTGCTGTGAGGCTGGCATGGACTGTTGCTGAACTGGCATGGACTGTTGCTGAACTGGCATGGACTGTCCATGCTGCATAGCTCCTTGTTCATTCTGATCTTGTCTAACTAATCGTGGTCTCTCTTTTGCAATACCTGTAGCTATATTACGTTTCAGGACTGGACAATCGTGTACATAATGGCCTAGTTGTTTACAGTAATTGCAGGTTCCTCTTACAGGAGCTGTAGAATCACCAGAATGTGTCACACCCTTTTTGTGACCCTCTGCTGGTACTGTCTGAGAAACTAGCATTTTCATTTTTGTATCCTTCATGCGTCTATGCTCGTGTTCTTGTTCATCCCTAATTCTATTGTGATGATACTGTAACATTTGTAGCATTTGTGACGGAGTGTTACTTTGCCAGGTACTCTCGAATTTCAATATTCTATTCTTCACTGGAGGCAATGCATTTTCCACTAATTTTGTCACAAATAAATGTGGATATGAGTCACTACTTGCTTTTATACCACTGTTTATACCAAAACATTTTTCAAATCGAGCATAATAATCGCTTGTGTCTTCATCTTGCTTTTGTTTGCAGGCTGTGATTGCACCCCAATCTTCCTTTTTTGTAGTTAATAGACGTGGCAGTACCTGTACTAGTAAACCTGGTAACAGTTTAACTTTATCCCCGAGCCCTGAACCTGCAGTTCGGGCCCTTTCTTCCTCTGCTAATGCTGTCCAGTCTATCTTTTGGTCTCCCACTTCCCACTCTTTTTCTTTCAGTTTTTCATAGATGCCAGCAGGCAAAAGCACCTTTAATATCGTCATAATATCAGGAAAGGTGTACTCTCCCATTAGTAACATGTCTTTAATTTCTCGGTGGAAACCCGCTGGGTCTTTGTCATGACTAGGTACTACTTTCTTCATTTCTAATAATTCCATTTTTGATATGGGTGTGTAAACAAATACACGGTGAAACTCATTGTCTTCGCCTTTTATTGGGTGCACTTCTCGTAAAGGATTTTGTCTATCCATATAGTACGGCGTTCTTTCTCTGTGGGGCAGCGAGAGAGAATCCGGATTTACAAAAAGGACATACTGTTTACGTGACACTAATATCTCTTTAATTAGCTTGTTACTAGAACCTCTCCATCTGTTCGTGAGTAGTTCCGTTAATATATCAGGTAAAGGACCAGGGTCAGCATGTTGGCTCTTATATAATATAAGGAGTTGCTGAATCATATAGATTCCAGCTAAACGTTGTTCGCCTGCACTGAGATTAAAAAACGTGTGTGCTACGGTCTCATCACCGTATTTTTCAGGACTGTCAATCCAGTGAACAGCTGATCTGGCTAATTCTTGCTCATCCATGGAATCGAGGAGGTGGTAACCCCTTCGTTCTCGTAGTATTTTATCTGCGGCTTGAAACAAATGTTCAGGAGACTTCAGATTTATTACAGGCGTCGGATACGTTCTGCTATTATTTGGGCATACAGAGTGTATGGGATCAGAAAAACATCTAGCATTATCACAGGATCTTCCTCTGCCTACATAGGCTATGGTCTCTGACTGTCTTGCGGAATTCCCTGATTCGGACACTTCATCTTGCTCGAACTCGTCTGTTCCCAATCTTTCTTCATGAATACGCTCTATTTCTCTACGGATTTTTCGGCACATGGCTATTATACAATTTTGCTTATCGTGTCTCCCTTCTGATATATTCTGGCTCCATCTTGTAAGAATAAGCATTGCATTCGGGTCTACCCCCGGACGGTCTTGATTTCTGATCACACAGTTTATGAGGAAACGTAACAGTTCCCCCTGTATCTCTACTTTCTGGAATTCCATAGCTCTGTTAATACATCCTGGATCTCGTCCTGTTTGAACAAAATGATATATGTTATCTAGATGCGTACTCATTCCTGGTAACCTTGCTAAATACTCGGCGGCTCGCCTGATGCGTAATGATGCCAGGACCATTTCGTCCTCTTTACCAACCACCGGGTCATATCTACAATTTACAAGGAGTTCCTTAAGCGTACGTTCACTTACGAATTTAGGTGTACGTGAATGCGCTGATTCTTGAAAGACAAGTTTATTTATTCTGGGTGGTGTAAAGGTATTGCTAGCACCTCCCGTGGCCCCATCTGGGGCGTCGGGTGTGAATGGGTTCGTTGAACGTGACACAGCAACTATGGGTGTCGATACCACTGTAGAATCGACTGCGGGGACAGATGTGCTTGCCGAAGCTTGTATCGGGACTTGCTGTTGCACGGGGTCGGATACCTGATCCTGACGTTGAACCCCTCCGCCAGACGGTCTATGTAGTGTGGCGTTAGCATACTCGGGAGCTGTGTCGTCTAGATATGAGGAAAGAAAAACATCTTCTGCGGTTCTGGGATGCCCTTTTTGATGTACCTTAATTGGAAATAACGGGGGTGGCAAGTCTTTTGGCATCCCTGGAACAGCCTTTGGTAGTCCTTCGGCTAGAAGGGGATACATACCATTCATAAGAGCATTTCTTTGTCTATTTACTTGTTCTGACTTCACTCGGATACCTTCCTCAATTAATAGATTTTCTTGAACTTTATTTGAACTTTCTTTACTCCTCTCTTCTTGTCTACGTGCTTTTTCTGTACGTCTATGAGATTCTTTACGCCATAACTCAACAGCGTCTTTCTGTGACTGTCTGACCTTTCTTTTCCATAACTCTTCCTCCACTTTCATGATGCACTCTGCATCCCAGGTTCCCGCTGCGGGCCACCTTTGACTTTCCGGCAATCCCTTGGTATAATCTACCCATAGATCAAGAAACAATATGGCATCTAAGCCATGCTTGTGGTACATAAAATGCCCTGGAGTGTCCCTAGGAGGAATAGGAACTGCTTCTTCAAGCACCCCTTTTCTGGTAGTAATCTGTCTTAACTTCGAGAAGAGCGGCATATTGACAACTGATCTGATACTTACTCTTGAATTCACTTAATACGAAAAACACAATAATGAACAGCGAACAAAGAACAATCATTCATACCACAATATGCAAGACATTTGAACACTTTAAACATTGAACATTAAACATTTTAACAATAACCGACAATGATGACAGTCTGCCTAACTAATCACCACGCTGAATTCTTGACAATAACTAAATACTTCGGAATACTTGATATACTGCTAAACAGTACATATACACTGCTAAACAGTGCAGACCGGATTTGTGTACCCAAATCCGTCTTGACCGGCACAACCTATGTGCGCGTCAACACGCCTCCTCGGCGATGGTACTCACCGAGTAGCTCCTTGAAACGGAAGGCCTCAGAGAATGGACAGGACTCGATGACTGCGGACAGCGGACCCTCTGGACATCGGGATTTCGAAAAACCTGGTGGGCTTCTGTATACCTCGGATCTTGCTCTCTCAGCTAGGCTCTGGTCGGGATACTTCGCACTTCTCACCGCCTCGTCTGGGTTGATCGCAGCCTCAGTCGCCCCCGCTTGACCGGAGGGAGCTTACAGGAAATCCTGCTGGTACGCGTTTATGGTCCGTCCAGCTGTGGCAGGAGACCGGGCCTGCAACGCACCGCCGGCGCGTGAGATGAGAAAGTGTCCCTATTCGGGCGCCATTATGTGGTAAATATTCTTTTTACCTAAACTGAATTTCATACGGAATCTTTAAAATAAAGTAAAATAGCTCAGAATAACAAGAGGCAGAATCCGTGGTATAAGAGGGTTTCTAAATGGGCTTTATTCCATCCAAAATGGCCGACTCGAGTCGCGGCCTTCAGGTTCCGTCACCACGAGGGTTCAGGAAGTGAAGTACAATACTTTATTGACAAGAAGTAACTTTTATAGGTCATACATTTACAATGAAACAAGTGCAAAAAGGCGTAACAATTGATAAGATAAATTAACATAGTGATACGTAATCGAAACTAGGCGTAATAAGGAGCAAAAAGAAACATGATTGGCTCTCATTATCTTACATAGGTGGATCTATACGATAATACTTAACATGGATGCGTGCGCAGCAGCATGACGTGTGATTGACGTGCAACTAGGGGGTGAAGGGGACTTGACATTTAGCTCTACATGTGGAGACGAGAAGTCTAGGGGGTCATGTCAACCTAATCCCAAATCATATCTAACATCCTATGTTTAGAGAACTATGTTATCCACAAGGAAGGACTCTCGGACAGAATCTATTCTATACTAACTGTATGTGCGTGTACAAGCGTCTAAGTGCCTATATGAGAAGCGAGGGGCAGAAAACTTTCCATGGCAACAGGGCTATGAATCACTTGCAGGAGGACGGAAAGGCTGAGTCCTTTGCTTGTGAGCTAAAGGAAATGTTTACCTAAATCACTAGACAGGAATGCATCGGCTGAAGAGCAAAATAGATAATTCGAAGGTGAAATACAGCTTCTTGGCAGGCAGGCGAAAACTGGCCGAGGCAGGCACCGTTAGCTGCACAGGGAGTAGGACAAAGTTCATGGATACAGATGCGAGCTCAAGCTGAAACTGTCAGAGACAGAGAGCAGGGAAAGGCTTTGAGGAAAGAATCGGGCCTACTTGCCTGAACTGTAAAAATGGAGTACCTTAGCCATATAAAGTCGGTGGCTTTTCATACTTAGGAATTGAATATCCAGCCCATTGATGGCGGATCTGACAGGGAACATGTCGACGGTAGACACATATATGTTTGCGTCTTGGAAACTGGAACTGGAGGGAACACACATGCATTTGTAACATGCATATAGAACCGTTGGGGTCCAAGATAGGGGACGCAACTGATCAGGAAAATCCACATTTCCACATATGGGACAAAAAGGCGGGCTGGAGTCGCAACATTGTTGTGGGGTTCCAGCCAGCTCCTGGCAGCTAGGGTGCTACTATAACAGGCCACTCTGCAGTAGCAGGGGCCTGTGGCAGCCATCTTGGGTGAAGGGAGCACCTGCACCTTAACACTACAAAAACGAAAAAATTCAGGGAAAAAGGGCCAAGTCCAACAGGAACGCCCCAAGAAACACCCATGGAACGCCTCTTTCAGACAGTTTGCTGCATGAAAGTGACATATATTTATAAGGCCATGAAAAGCCACTTAACGTTGCTTTACATGGCCTTATAAATATGCCAGTGGCACATTCCTGCACAAAACAATCACAAGAGGAGTTTTACAATTTCTATGTGTGCTGCAGAATGCAGCACACACAGAAAAAGGAGAAACGAGGAGAAATAAAGATATTTCTTCTCGTTATGCCTTCAGGTGGAATAATGTGCAGATAGTTGGAATACCAGAAGGGAGAGAGGGATTGCAACCAACCCAATATATCACAACATGCCTCCTGTCCTGGGAGCCGAAGGAGTACCTGTCTTATTGCTTTGTAGTGGAGAGAGCCAACAATCCCAGACAGCAAGACTCCCCACCCAGAGTCTACCATGATCTTTACTGACTACATTATAAAAATACAAAAACAATGCAGATCTTTCTGAGGCCAAACATAAAACCATGAACTTCACATCTATGCTGGTCTTCCCGGTCCGTTCGAAAGTTCTCCACAATGGTAGATCTAATTTCTTTCACACTCCTAAGAGTGTTTGGGACTGGCTTGAAACTGGGATAGAATAATAAACACCCCCAATTGTCAGGGAAGTTCTCCCGCTGTCTCTCCCACCATGGAGTGAAAGAAAATGTGGAAGAATGGGCTCCTGCCATGGAGAGTGTGGAATGGGCCTAAGGAATCGGGCTGAGTTAGACTCTCTGTCCGAATCCAACGAAATGGTGGAGGAGCCCAGAGATGGCCACTACCATACATTTAGATGTTTGGTCCAATCATCATACAGGGAAGCACTCATAACCCGAAACATGACGAATCCTCAAACTTCAGATGAAGTGATAATGTAAGCCATATCTCACACCCCGTGAGAACTTTTCTTCCCAGAGGCCACCGTACAAATTTGCTAGCACATTGGGCTGCCGGACAGAGGGCGCTGTATTTTAAAAGGCAGGACACAGTGATTGGCATGGTACGCTACATGCCCCCTTGCTGCATTGGGCTCCAGCTGGAACTATGGGTTATTACATGTGGTCGCATATTAGCAATGTTTTTTTTTTTTTTAATTTTTATTTTTATTTTCCAGCACGTCACAAATTAAATCAATTGAATCATCTTCTACCAGCAACCCCGCCTCCCCCCACCCCGGGTCCAGAGGTGAAAAGGAAGAAAAAAGTTAGAGAAAAAGAAAGGCATTAATTAAAGAGGGCAAATAGTCTTTACAAACTTGAGACATAGGTATACAGTGCAAACACAAAATTCAGCATTATCTGTACAAAGACCTCAGAGAAGGGGAAAAAAGAGAAGACAGTAGAGAAGAAGAATGTGCAGAGAGAGGAATAGAAGAGAAATTTAATTGTAACAATCCATTACAAATTTAGATACTGTGGGTATCGAACCATCTGGTCAGAGGGCCCCATACCGTCAAACCTTTTTTTCTTGCCCTTCTTCCCTTCTTAGCATAAATTGCCCTCTCAAGCCTATAAGTAAAAAACAATCTGGCTTGCCATTGGCCGAAAGATGGAGGGTTCAGATCTTTCCAGTACGTGGCGATACAAATTCGCAGGATGGTCATTGCGACAAACAGTAGTGCACCTCCTGCGTTGGGATCAAGTTGGTTATACAGCCCTAACATAATAGTAGCTGGCCCAAGCTGAATATCCAACAAGAGGACTCTACTTAGAAACAATTGTACATCCTTCAAGAACAACTCTAGTTTTGGGCATGTAGCAAACATGTGGACAGAGTCTACACTGTATTCTGTGCTGCGAGGGCAGGTGGTGCCAGGACCAGTTGTCCACTTGGCAACTCTGCTAGGGGTTATGTACATGAAATATCCCGTCTTATAGAATTGTTCTTGCAATTTAGGAGATAGCAGATATGTTTGTGCTGGGCCCAAAGCGGTACAGAAAAAATTGGGTGGGGTATTAAGTTTCACTTGCCATTTGGAATCTATTTTACTTAGATCATCTGGGCGTAATTTATTCAGTATACCATAGACAACTCCTATCCTTGGTAGGTTAGAGCCAAGCAGCATATCTATAAGACCAATCGATACGAACCCCGCAGATCCGTCAGTTTTATTGGCTAAATAATTCATGATGGAGTTATACTGAAATATCTGGTTGTTATGCAGATTATAGCTAATTTTCAGGTCTTCAAATGACCGTACACGGCCGGCACCATAAAGATCTCCTAGTTTACAAATACCTGCTAGATACCATTGTCGCAAATATCAATTTTTAAATATGAGTGGAAGATTTTCATTGTTTCTAATAGGAGTATAGAAATTGAGTTTGGCTATTCCGAATATTTTACGAATATTACTAAAGACCTGGTAAGCATTAATCATCGTCTTAAATCTAACTCGCTTATAGTAGTTAAATTCCAAATGTCGCCACAGACACCCCTTTACGTTATCCCCTATAAGCAAAAAATAAGGAGAGGGCAGGCCAGACGGGCTAAAAGTGTAGATCTCGGACATCAATTCTCTGCAATATTGTAGGGAAACAGCCCAGTAATAAAGTTTCAGATTGGGGAGGGCCCAGCCTCCCCGCTCCCTTGGTAAAGTAAGATAACTATAGGACCTTCTTGGCTGTGTATAAGCCCAGATAAACTGAGTGAAGATTTGTTGAAAAACTAAGAGTATACGACTATTAAATGCCAACGGGATTGTGCGAAAAAAATAAAGCAATTTAGGGAAATACGTCATTTTTAGGATATTGCATCTTCCCACGATGGTTAGATGTAGGTTATCTATTTTCCTGAGTGATTTCCGCATATTAATTGCCAATGGTGTCAAATTTTCTGTGACCAGGGTATCTAAATCAGAAACAATATTAACTCCTAAATATTTTGCTTTATCAGTAATTCTGTTATCTACCCAGATTACTTTCTTATTAACAACAATCTGCGTTTTTGTTTTATTTAGAGCATAACCAGAGATCAGTCCGAATTCCTGAGTTTCTTGCTCTATAGCCCTGATGGCCAGTTCTGGTTCGGGGGATAATATGGCTATATAATCGGCGTAAGCCATGATCTTTGTATCTACGCCGAACCTGACAATAGGAGGAATCAAGGAATTGGCTTCAATTCTTCTTATCAGAGGGTCTATATAAAGAGCGAAGAGTAGGGGGGAGCAAGGGCACCCATGCCTTGTTCCTCTTGTTATATTGATTTGTTCTGTCAGCTGACCGTTAATTAATATTTTAGCTGTAGGGTTCTGATACAGTGCTTGCAAGGCTTGAGTCCTTCTGGTTCCATAACCGGACCGTCGCATGATTGCCCAGAGAAATTGCCAGGAGACCCGATCGAACGCCTTCTCGGCATCTAAGAGAATAAGCGAGATCGGGTCTCCTGTCACCTCTGCGGCATCAAATAATGTGATAACCCGTCGGACATGCTCGGTAGTACCCTTTTTAGGGATAAATCCATGTTGCCACCGAGATACTAATGATTCAATGTTTAAAGATAATCTAGTGGCAATAACTTTCGAAAAATTTTTAGAGTCAGAATTAATTAATGTTATAGGCCTATATGATGACAACTCCAAGGGTGATTTGTCTTTCTTAGGGAATATCACTATTTTAGCTGAAGACTAAGAATTCGGCGGAGGAGTCCCCTCAAACATAGAGCTAACTACTTTCGTGAAAAGATCTTTTATTTGTTCTGTGAAGACCTTATAAAATTCTGCGGGAAGATTGTCTGTCCCTGAAGCTTTACCGTCAGGGAGGCTAGCCAATGCTGCTGCAATCTCCTCCCAGCCTGGAGGGATTTCCAGTATGTCGTGTGTGTCAGCGTTCAATTTAATTGTTGGTGTGCTCTCTAAATATTTTTGAATCTTATTATCTAATTTTTCACTTATTCCACTGATCTCCTCGGAGTATAGCTTTGCATAAAAACTCCTAAAAGCCTCCTTGATTTTTTTCGGATCAGAAATTGGCCCTTCAGTATCAGTGTTAATTAAAGTGATGGTATTTGCAGTTGTCTGTTGCCTGATAGAGATGGCGAGTTGATGACCAATACGCTCGCTCAGCTCATAGCATCTCTCTCTAGAAGCTGCCCATTTAGTAGCAATTTTTTGTGCTAATGCCGCCCCCATTTCTGATTTCGTAACCGCGAGCCTTGTCTGTGCTTCATCAATTCCTGATCCGTCCTGAACCGCCTGTATTAATTTTTTTTCTGCTTCTATCAACTGTCTTTGTAGTGAATCCATTTGTACTTTTTCCTTTTTATTCTTCCTAATTGAAAAGCGAAGTGTCTCCCCCCTGATACCAGCTTTGAGAGTGTCCCAGACCACCATTACTGATGCAGACCCGATATTTATCCTCAGAAATTCCCGTATCCATTCAGCCATGTATTCCCGATAATTATTATCATATAACAAGGCTTTTTCAACTGTCCAGTTCGAACTTAATCCCTGGCTCCCCCATCCCTCTAGATTTAAGATGAGTGGGTTATGGTCCGACAATAATCGGGGGGCGATATCAATTGAACAAGCACGTGTTAGAGTAGGAGAAACAAAAAAATAGTCCAGTCTGGCGAATGACCGATGTGGAGAGGAAAAAAAAGTATAACCATTCTGATCTGACTTAGAATGAGCCCAGACGTCCTTTAAGCCGTGAGTGCTTAATAAATTGCGCAAAGCTCGAGAAACTTTGGGCTTTCTTCCTTCGTAGCTCCAAGAGTTATCTAAATCCCAGATGCTGGGTAGGTTTACAGAATAATCGGTGGTGGCCAGAGTGCAAGTTCTTGATTAATATAATTCATCACACCGGGGACATACAAGTTACTTGCATAGACCGAGCAGATCGTGAATATAAGACTCGAGGATAAAGAGCACCTTGCCAAAACCCATCTTCCTAATGAATCAGATTTAACCTAATTCACAGCTAGTGGTAATGTTTTACGAACAAAAATCCCGACCCCCTTTACTCGGGCTCCTTGAGTAGTTGCCCCGATTAGTTTGAAACCTAAAGAGTCCAACAAAAACTTCTGGCCTACTTCAATGTGAGTCTCTTGGAGACATACAATATCTGCGCCCATCAGTCGTAATGTCTGCGCGGTTTTCTGTCTCTTTAATGAATCATTCAGGCCGCAGATATTTAATGAGATATTTCTAAGTTTACCTTGTGTAGTCATTTATTATTATAAATATATATTTTTTCTTTCCCCCATTGAACCTGTTAATTCCAAATAAGATAGTGGAATTGAAAAACGTGGACAGTCAGATTCTCCCATCGTGGCCCTATCAAAATCTCCAACCTTAGGCCCTGTGTTCTCCCTGCCATCCCGGCCCCCCAAGCCTCCCTGAGAGTCCTCACATCCTTCTCTCTTTATTTTACACATGTAGAAAACATTACCAATGACATAGCGTTTGAGAATTTTATATAAAGACAGTGCCACTCTATTAAATTTGCCTTCCCAAAATTCAAAATGGACCCGAAAAACCCTCCCTCCCACCCCCCCCCAAAAAAAGACAGTCAGGGCAACCCTGAATGATGGAAAGCTAATGTGAATCCCCCCGCCCGGCCGCCGCTCCACTCCGGGGTTAAAACCTATAGATTTTGGAGATTGGCTAGCTTAACTATACCGGATGGGAAGTGAGGGAAGAGTGCAATAATCTAGTTTTTTTCCCCCCCTTTTATGGGAGGAGAGGGAAAGAAAAATTAACTTACAATTTATATTCACGCTCTCCCCCCTCCATAACCACCAATTCACCACTTCCCATCTCTTCTCTCATACTTTTGAGAGAGAGAAAAAAAAGAATTTCCTTTAGGTATTCGCCAGCTTTGATCTCAGATAGGAAGATCCGAGTCGAGCCCTCAAATATAACTTTCAGCCTTGCCGGGTTCATCAGGAAGACTTGGGCCCCTTGCGGTTGTAGGGGAGTGATCATTTGGCGCAATCGCCATCTTCGCTCCACGGTTGCATGGCTAAAATCCGGTTTTGCGAAGAATTTGATCCCGTCTACTTCTGTCTGAGAGTTAGGCCTGGCCTGGTCATATATCAATTGTTTTAGGAGAAAATTTCCCAAAAAATCCAAAAAGGCTCTTGGTTTCTCGTTGCCAGCATTGCTACCATCCCGTCTTTGCTTTAAAAAAAAGGGAAAGCGGTGTGCCCTTTGAATTTCCTGTTCCGAATTCCAGCTAGTCTGAGACGGAAAGGCGGCCCGAAGCAGTTTAACAATGCATCCTCTAGGGTCGTCTCCCTCGATGCCTTCCGGAATACCTAGTAATCTTGGGTTATTTCTCCGTAGCCTATTTTCCTGCTTTTCGATTTTGGCCAGCATATCGGTGAGGCAGGCCTCATGGGAGGCACTTTGCTTTTTTACTTGAGAGATTTCAACTTCAAGGGTCTCTGTTCGTTCTCCTACCATAGAGACTCGGTCTCCAATGTCCGTACAGGTTTTATTTAATTTCCGGATCCCTCCATGCAGTTTTTTTGAAGCACCCTTCGCAGCGAGCCTATCCGCTCTAGCTTCTTCCTGAAATTGCTTAATAGACACAAGAATCGAAGTTAGAGTGGGTTCAGAGTTTTCAGTGGGTAGCTGTAGACATTTGAGGCTTCCATCAGACGGGGACCCGAGCGGGTCTGTGTGCGCCCATTTGGGCAGACTACGTTTTTTACCATTCACTTTTTTCTGTTTGACGGTTCTGGGAGCGGAGTTGTTTGCCCCCCCATCAGATTGAGTGGTCTCTATAGAGCTAACTAGCTCATTATCAGACCCGGTTAAGGATCCATCCAAAACAGAAAAAAAGTTTTCATTCGCTAGGCCGCTTTCATCGGTCGCTTTGTCTAGCCCAAGGATAGTTCCATCAGCATCGCAGCCAAGAGGATCTCCAGCTGTGGTTGAGGGAGTGGTAATAGCTGTAGTGGAGTTAGTGGCGACGTAAGGGGTGGTAACATTTGTAATATTCGTAGAGGAAGTGATAGTGATACCAAGGTTAGGGTCTGGACCCTCTCCACCTAGTTCAATTATTGCGCCTTGGATTGATTGCGGAGGAGTTGATAAGGTTGCTTGATCTAGGGAGCCCTCTATTAAGCCACTGGGAGCGGCTGGGGTCGAGATAGGTGCTTTTTTAAAGTTAGTAAAGAGTCTAGCAATAGATGGGGGGGCAGCAGGGGTTCCCAAAGTAAGTTCTTTTGAGCAAGTTGCACCCCCAGGCCTCCCCGTATTTTTCTTACACGCCCCAGGGTCTCTTTTACCTTTGGAATCCGTCATCTCCACGTTGTTCTTGCCCTTGTCCCAGAGCTCTTCAAGGGCGGCAATATTCTTTGATATAAGGGTCTTCTGGCTGCGAGTAGTCATCGCGTTGCAACTCCTCTTCTCCGCGTTTTTCCCACCACTGTAGTCGCCACCAAACAAATCCGACCACATTCGGTTCACTTCTGTCGGATTACCGCTTTTGTGTCTTGCCTTATCACTGCCGGTAACGGGTCCGGTGTAAGCGCGAAAGCGGAGCGCCACAGAAACCCAAATGCAAGATTTAGCTTTCTTCGCTCCGCTCCAGACGCGGACCGAGGTTACAAACGGCCGACGTTCTGAGGCGGGTAAAGCAGAGGCGATCACAAGCATTGCCAGGTCGGAGCATCGGAGTCACGGGTCAGGATTAGGTCGGCTAGCCGATAGCCGAGCGGATCAGAAGCTCCGTGGGGTAGCCGGCATCACGGCAGCGCGGGGGAGAAAGAACACTCACACCAGCGCCATCTCCTGTCTCCTCTACAACTGAGTTTACCATGCAGGCTTCACCTCGGGTTTAAGGAGGGGGCAATGCTGCTACACAAATCATGCCGAATACTTGGTATGCAAGTGCAGGCGATGGGATCGTTACCCAGGCAGAAATGGTAGTTACTGGTGGCCTCATTTACAAACTTTTGGCGTAGGGCAGCACCACAGGTCTTCCTACTGCTCTGCCCTACGTCAAAAGAAAAAGGCAGGATTGCGTCGTATCAATAAGATGCGGAGCATTCCTGTGCTCTGTTACTGCGCTGGCGCTCAAATGGCTGCCATGCACCAATGCAGGCACCATTGCACCATGGTGCAAAGTTGTCCGTATTGTAGGGATGATTGTTTTTGTGCGTGGCGAGAAATATTCCTGCACAAACAATCCATGGAGGTGATATCCTCTTTCTATGTGTGCTGCTGAATTCAGCACACATAGAAAGAGGAAAAAAGTAGGAGAAATAATGTTTTTTCACCAAGTTTTGGCTCCCCTACGCCTCCCCTGGGGATGCATAGGCTTTTCATGCATTTCAAGATTTACAGCTTGTTGTAAATCAGGGAATGTGTCAAATGTTATGTTATGTTATGTTAAATGAGATTTGTAAAGCGCACTGACACCATGGGTTTCCTGGCGCTAGAGGCAGAGGAAAGTGTGGAGCTAGAGGAGGCAGGGGTTAGCCCGGGGGGGGAAAGAGGAAGGTTTTTAACAGTTTTCTGAAGTGGGGGAGGGAACTACTGAATTTGATGGGCAGGGAGAGAGGGTTCCAAAGTCTGGGAGCTAGGTGGGCAAACCGGCGGCCGCCGAATTTGTTGGTTTTAGTTTTAGGGGCAACAAGCAGATGTAGGTGAGCTGAACGAAGATTGCGGGTAGGGTGGTGTGGGGTGATGAGAGTTTTCAAGAACGCTGGGCTGGTGCCATGGAGGGATTTGAACGTGAGGCAGCCCAGCTTGAAAGCCGCCCTTTGTTCTTTGGGTAGCCAGTGGAGTTTGTGTAGCAAGGGTTTGGCCGACTGACATATGAGGGTTTTGTAAATGAGACGGGCTGCCTGGTTCTGCATAACCTGGAGGCGACGCAGCAATGACTGTGGAAGTCCGTAGTACAGGGAGTTGGAGAAGTCCAGGCGAGAGAGTACCAGGGAGATGACAACCTGGACCAGGGCAGCTAAAGGTAGAAGATGACTGACATTACGGATTTTACGGAGCTGGAACGTGCATGAGGAGATCACCGCACCCACTTGCGATCTGAGGGAAAGTTCAGTGTCGATAGTCACCCCAAGACTCTTTACTGATTTCGCGGGCACCGGGGGGGGGCCTAATTCGTTAGGCCAGAACCGCGGGCCCCAGTAGGAAGGGCTGGAGCCAGGGAGGAGGAGCTCCATTTTTCCCAGGTTCAGTTTTAATTGATTGTGGTTCATCCACTGCTGGATGTGTAACATAACAGACTGGAAGCTGTTAACGGCATCCGGAGATTTGAGTGGGAAAATAATTTGCAGGTCATCAGCGTAATTGTATATTGTGATGTCCCAGCTCTGAAGTGAATGAATCAAGGGTTGGAGGTAGAGGTTGAATACATGTAGGAGAGTAGGGTCTGCAATCCTATGATCACCCAGATTTTTTGCTTTTGCTTCATTGGTTTACGACTTTCTCCGGCTGTGGGCCTGCCAATCAGACCCACAGCCTAGCTGTTCTCTCTCGAAATTAACACACATGTACATTAGGTGCATCCACTAATTGGAACTGGGCCGCCTTGTCAGTCCCTGTCTCAGCATACCACAGGTATCCAGGGCATCGGTGTACCCAGGGCCTACCAGGGGCTGAAGCATGTATTATGCCACCCCTGGAATGGCCGCCCAAATCTGACACAACTGGCTGCACGACAGCTGGGGCCACGTGGTGTAATCACCCGTTGCTGTAGGTGTAGTATTCCTACACCTAAACCCTAAAATGGACGCATGGATTCCTATCAGTCACTCCTATAGCAGGCCTTATCAATCCTGAAGGCAGAGTGTAGGGAATCATGTGGGACGGTGCTCTGGCGCGAGCTGAGCCCGTCGACGGCTTGCGGAACCAAGTCCTAATAGCCGTTCCATGGTGACGCGGGCCAACTACTTTTAATGCATTATAATCCTTGCGGTTATTTGCTAACTTTGGCCTCACATCACCTACACATGTCGAGTAAGGTGTCATACGAATGGGAATACGAACCCCTCGCCAGTCCTGGTGACGGGGTTAGCATTACCCCCTTTTAGAGGGGCACGACATGGAAGTAACCTTGAACCCCGGTTAAAGTTGACTCAAGCCTCAGCATCACAAAATGGATGCTGCCACCAGACACAAGTCTGACCTCCTGCTGCTGGGGGACCTTCCAGCAAGGGGAGCTTGGACAAAGGGTTTCCTGTCGAGGGCGGTGTTAGCACCATCCCAGACAGGGTTTGTGTATCCCAGGTAGGCAGGGCTGAAAGGAAGGTGATTGCAAGTGGCACCCCGGTGCTCACTGTGCATAGCCCGGCTCAAACCAGTTTCGGGGGCACACCAGCCCCTGAGCTGGCGCGAAGCCGGACAAAAGGATGGGGGTGTAACCACCCCCCTCCTGGCTCCACCCATAGGTAGAACCTAGTCACGGGCCAGCCCCTTTTCTTAGAATAAAGGTAGGAGCGAGTCCCCTTCCCAAATTGGATAATCAGATAATCGGATAACTCCGAATCACGAACCACTTTCCACGAAAGGAACTCTTGACTATTTCTGAAGACTCTCCCTTGTGGCTAAGGAGTAGCCACCCTGCACCAGCAGGCACCACCTAAGCGCTTGCGGTTTGCTGTAAGTCTCTCCTACGGATCAAGACTGCCCAGCTCGACGAGACCCGAGTTCCCTGCCATCTCTGACCTTTTACCTACCTCATCAGCCCAGCTGAGAGTCGTAGGTGTGACGAGACCTGCGGGACCGGCTATCTTCAGAACCTGCACGACGCTTATCTAGCACGCCCACCGAGGGACCCTCGAGTGAGTGCACCTAGGGTTTGAGAAACCCTAACCCTGAGCAGCTCCAGCATCGAAGTCTGCCTCCCCAGCATCCCCGAGATCTGCGTGGGGGCCCTTCCGCTCCTTGCTGTTCACCGCGTTGTTCGACCACTTGCCGACCGGCTTGTGGCCCTCTTCACGACGCACCACGATTGTTTCATCACTAGTCTGGTTGCTCCAGACTGGCTCTTGCTCCCCTTCAACAGAGGAGTACCACGGACCCTCCTGGTCCACTCCCGACGCCATCTTGACTCCCCCGCTTGGGTTGCCACTGCCAAGATCCGCTGCCCTTCCTGGGCCCAGCATCATCGACAGCAGACACCTTCGTGGGACAGCTCGCCCTCCATCCTGGTCGCCGCCGCGCCTCCTGGTCCGAGGAACAGCCGAGTCCGACGTCGCCCACTCACCTGGTCGAGGTGACTTCAGCCGGTACCCTCCTGGTACCCACACGATCGCTGGCTAGCGGTTGAGAACTGAGTCCCCTCTGCTTTCAGGTTTCCTTCATCACCGATCCAGGCTTGGATCGCTCTGAACATCGTCACTGGTCGCCTGCCAGCAACTTCTTCTTTCAGGCTCCCGAGACTACACGAGGACTCCCGACATCTTGCCGAACTTCACGCAGCCGCAGCCTCCGGGCTAGGTAACTCGAGCATCTCGGTGCTCCATCGCAGGTTCGCTCTACAAGTGTCCAGTTCCTTTTTCGTTTAGTCCCACTGATCGGATCACTCCGGAATCAGTACCCCCAGACTCTAACCATTCGCATTTCACTGTTAGTGTAGATGGTTTCTCGTGCCCCTTGGGCATTTGTGTAAATTGTGCAACTGAAGTATTTTCCTAAGAGTTTTGTAGTGTGCTTAGCTCCCGGACTCATAAAGAGCCAGGGTAGTCTTGTTATAAATAAATATCCTTTTATTTTCATAACAACTTGTGTGGTGTCCTTTCACTTGGTGTTCAAGGGGTATATGTGATGGTAAACAGCTGGCTTAACACGCCCTCTAGAGTTTAGCCTAAGACTGCTCGTATCCACGCTACTAGGATAGCTGGTCTATAAGGTTGACTTACAACCAATCATCAATAAGGGTCGTTTGGAATGATACACAGTGATCACTAGAATAGTGAGCACTACATATCAGGCCAACTTCTCACATTGGTGAGCAGCGGTTGGGATTTGAGCTTGCTGTTGGTTTACCACACACGTATCCTAAGAATATCGCAGTGAAAGATCACATAAGTACCCAGGTACATATAACTTAACTTAGAATACTCCGAGTTCTACTGAACCGGCTGTTGTAGTGTAACAGGGCTTAGCACACCCTGACTACAACTCTTAGCAAGGGATCAGTAGGTAAACACATAGTGTAGGTAGGTGCATCACTTACACCTCACTAGAAAAGCATGTCGGTCCACGGAGAGTCTTCGCAGACTCCCTTAGTGGTCAGTGACCCTCCACAGGTCGTGTCACGATATGCAACTCTTAGCTTCAAGGAGATGAGACAACTGTGTGCCTCCAGGAAGCTAAACCAGGGTTCTAACCCTACCATCGCAATACTGATAGGTCTCTTAGAGGCGTACGATGCTAGGAGGCCCTCTAACCCAGGTCCCCCCAGTGCAGATGGGAACATGCCTCCCTTAGATGGAACCCTCGGTGACCCAGACCTCGACCTCCACACAGAGGAGGAGGACGAGGACGAGTTATCGGGAGACGAGGCAGACAAAGGTCCAGTGGTAGTCGGCAGGCTTACAAGGACCAACTTAAGCAGGCATGAGAATGGAACTGGGGGAGCCCCGGGCCCACGCTCAAGCAGGCTTAACCTTGGGAACGGACGAGCTAGGTCTCTCTCCAGAGGCTCTGGCAGATCGGTTCATACACATGTCTCTCAGGCATCTTCTCAGAGAGGAATGACTTCCCCTCAGAGGAGGGAGCATGAAGCGAAGATGCGGGAGGTCAATCTGAGGATCGAGCGGGAAGAACTTGCCCTCGCCAAAGAAAGACTTGCCTTGGCCCGAGAGCAGAAATTAAGTGGGTTAGATCCCACTGGTGGCAGCATTCTCAATAGAGAGAAAGACAGGGGTATAGACACTAGACACCTGAGTAAAATAGTGCCCCCCTTTAAACAAGGGGACGACATCCACAAGTGGATAACTGCCTTGGAGAGGGCCTGCACTGTCCAGTGCGTCCCCCCAAGTCAGTGGGCAGCTATACTGTGGCTTTCCTTTGAAGGTAAAGGAAGGGACAAGCTCCTCACTACAAGAGCTGAGGATGCTAACAACTACCAAGTCCTGAAGAACACACTGATTGATGGGTTCGGCTTAACCACGGAACAGTACCGGGTGCTGTTCCGGGACACCCAGAAGATTCAGTCTCAGGATTGGGGTGACTTTGTCGATTGTGCCACTAAGGCTTTGGAAGGCTGGTTGCTGGGTAGCAAGGTTACTGATTACACAGGATTGTACAATCTTATCATGCGAGAACAGATTTTAAACAACTGTCAGAACCAATTGTTGCATCAGCACCTTGTCGACTCGGATCTGACCTCTCCCCAAGAATTGGGAAAGAAGGCAGACAGATGGGTCAGAACAAGGGTCAAGCAGAACCAGAATCAGAACCAGGGTGGTCAGAAGAAAGCAGACCAAAAGGGTAACAAGAACGAACAAAATGACCAGAAGTCTTCGACAGGTCCCCAACAAACCAAAGAGGGTGGGGGTCAGGCTTCACAGAAGAAGAAGACTCAAGAAGGCCAGTCAAAAAGGTGGTGCCAATACTGTAAAAGTAAGACTCACTGGTTTAGTGAGTGCACCAAGAAAGGAGGGCAAACTCCTGCCACTGCAGCCCCTAAGGCACCTGCGCCCCCTAGTACAGTCAGCAGTGGTAGTGCGCCTCCCAAGGCATTAGTTGGGTTAACCTTGGGAACCGAGGGGAGTGACGACTTAGTCGGCACGCTCACTCAGGCCGTCCTTGTCTGTACAGGGGATATGGATATGTCCCCTGATGCCAGTCCCAATACTTTGGGCAAATACAGACAGACACCTTTGATAAATGGAAAAGTGGCTCAGGCCTACAGGGACACGTGTGCCAGTGTCACCATGGTGACGCCTAACTTCGTGGACCCTGGACAGATCATGCTAGGTACCAGTTACCTAGTGACCAATGCCAGCAACGTCACTACCAATCACAGTATGGCAGTTGTTGATTTCTCCTGGGGAGGGGTAAGTGGCCCGAAAAAGGTTGTGGTTAGTTCAGACCTCCCCGTAGAATGTCTGTTGGGCAATGATTTGGAAACGTCACAATGGTCAGAAGTGGAGCAGAGGACTCACATGGAGATGTTAGGCTTGCCAGCACATGTCCTTGCTGTGACCAGGTCACAGGCCAAAAGATGCCCCACTGAACAGGTGCTGGATCCTGGAAGAACGGACCAGACACCTTCCAAGAAAAGGAGCAGTAAGGGTAAGGCTTCGCCTTCCCCCTTGCCCCAGGTCGTGGATCAAGTCTCCGAGGAGGCTGACCTTAAAGAACTGAGGGAAACTGAGCCGCAAGAGCTTGAACCTGGTCAGGTTGAGTTTCTGGGCTCAGGGGGACCCTCCAGGGGAGACCTGGGGAAGGCACAGTTAGACTGCCCCTCACTTGAACCCCTCAGACAGCAGGCCGCTGCTGAGGCTGCAGGGAACGCCACAGGTACCCACAAAGTGTACTGGGACGATGGACTCCTGTACTCCGAGGCAAGAGACCCCAAACCTGGTGCGACCAGGAGGCTGGTCATCCCCTTGTCTCTGAGAGGTTTCCTTCTCACCTTGGCCCACGAGATTCTCCTTGCAGGTCACTTAGGCCAGAATAAGACTTGGGACAGAATTGTTCCACACTTTCACTGGCCCCACATGTCCGAAGATACGAAGGAGTTTTGCCGCTCCTGTGTCACTTGCCAAGCCAGTGGTAAGTCAGGTGGCACAACAAAGGCCCCCCTCATACCACTACCAGTGGTGGGGGTACCCTTTGAACGAGTGGGGATCGACATTGTCGGACCAATGGAACCCCAGACAGCATCAGGGCACAAGTTTATACTGGTGGTGGTGGACCACGCCACCAGGTATCCTGAAGCTATTCCCCTTAGGACCACTACAGCACCTGTGGTGGCACGGGCCCTCCTTGGAGTGTTCTCCAGAGTGGGCTTCCCTAAGGAGGTCGTCTCAGACAGAGGTGCAAACTTCATGTCGGGATATCTGACTGCTATGTGGAAGGAATGTGGTGTCAACTACAAGTTCACCACACCCTATCACCCACAATGCAATGGGCTTGTTGAGAGATTCAACAGGACACTAAAAGGGATGATTCACGGACTACCTGAAAAGCTTCGGCGGAGATGGGATGTCCTGATACCCTGCCTCTTGTTCGCCTACAGAGAGGTCCCGCAGAAGGGGGTTGGCTACAGCCCTTTCGAGCTTCTGTTCGGACATCCTGTAAGGGGACCCCTTTGTTTGGTAAAGGAAGGATGGGAGAGACCTCTCAGAAAGCCGGCATCAAACATTGTGGACTATGTGCTCGGTCTCCGCTCGCGGATGGCGGAGTACATGGAAAAGGCGTCTAAAAACCTGGAGGCGAGCCAAGAATTACAGAAAGCTTGGCACGACCAAAAGGCTGTCCTGACTGTGTACCAGCCTGGACAGAAGGTGTGGGTGCTGGAGCCAGTGGCCCCAGCAGCACTCAAAGACAAATGGTCTGGGCCCCACACGATCATTGAGCAAAAGGGAGAGGTCACCTACTTGGTAGACCTGGGAACTCCCCGGAGCCCCCACAGGGTGCTCCATGTAAACAGGCTCAAGGCATATGTCGACAGGGAAGGCATGGGCTTGCTCATGGCCACAGATGAGGGACAGGAGGAGGAGAGTGACCCTCTCCCAGACCTGCTCTCTCAGAACCCTGACGATGGATCAGTAGATGGTGTTGTCTTTTGTGGCAGCCTCTCTGGACATCAACAAGAGGATTGTAAACAGGTTCTTCAATCCTTTCGACATATGTTCTCTCTGACACCCAGTCAGACCAAGTGGTGTACCCATGAGGTCGACACTGGGGACAGTCTGCCCGTAAAGAGTAAAATCTATCGGCAACCTGATCATGTCAGAGACTGCATCAAGACAGAGGTGCAGAAAATGTTGGAGCTGGGAGTCATTGAACCCTCGGACAGCCCCTGGGCTAGTCCCGTAGTGCTCGTGCCGAAACCTCACACCCAGGGCGGTAAGAAAGAGATGAGGTTTTGCGTGGACTACAGAGGTCTCAATGCGGTCACTAAGACTGACGCCCACCCGATACCAAGAGCAGACGAACTTATCGACCGGTTGGCCTCGGCCAACTACTTAAGTACGTTTGACCTGACAGCTGGGTATTGGCAAATCAGGTTAGCTGAGGAGGCCAAGCCCAAAACAGCATTTTCTACCCCGGGTGGGCATTATCAGTTCGTGGTAATGCCCTTTGGTTTGAAAAATGCACCTGCCACCTTCCAAAGGCTGGTGAATCGAGTTCTCACTGGGTTGGACGACTTCTGTGCGGCGTATCTGGACGATATCGCTGTCTTTAGCTCCACCTGGGAGGATCACCTGGTCCACCTGAGGAAAGTGTTAGAGGCCCTGCAGAAGGCAGGCCTCACTATCAAGGCCACCAAGTGCCAGATAGGGCAGACACAGGTTGTATACCTGGGCCACCTTGTAGGTGGAGGCCAGGTTCAACCATTGGAGAGCAAAATACAGGCCATCCAGGACTGGGCTCCTCCAACCACCCAGACTCAGGTTCGAGCTTTCTTGGGCCTGACTGGTTATTACCGGAAATTTGTCAGAAATTATGGATCCATTGTGACCCCGCTAAACGACCTGACAAGTAAAAAGATGCCAAAAAAAGTTCAGTGGACAGCAAGCTGTCAGAAGGCATTCGATGACCTAAAGCAGGCCATGTGCACAGCACCTATCCTAAAGAGTCCAGACTACTCCAAACCATTCATTGTCCAAACAGACGCTTCGGAGCTGGGTGTGGGAGCTGTTCTATCGCAACTGAATTTTGATGGTCATGACCAGCCCATAGCTTTTATTAGCAGGAGGCTGACCCCCAGAGAGAAGAATTGGTCAGCTATTGAGAGGGAGGCCTTTGCTGTGGTTTGGGCCCTGAAGAAGTTGAGGCCATACTTGTTTGGCACTCACTTCAAGATTCAGACCGACCATAAGCCCCTCTTGTGGCTAAATCAAATGAAGGGTGAAAACCCCAAACTACTTAGGTGGTCCATTTCCCTACAGGGGATGGACTTCACAGTGGAGCATAGACCTGGCACTGATCATGGCAACGCAGATGGGCTCTCCAGGTATTTCCACTTAGAGCAAGAAGACTCACCTGGTCAAGGTTAGCTTATTGTCCCAAAGTTTGGGGGGGGGTCATGTAGGAGAGTAGGGTCTGCAATCCTATGATCACCCAGATTTTTTGCTTTTGCTTCATTGGTTTACGACTTTCTCCGGCTGTGGGCCTACCAATCAGACCCACAGCCTAGCTGTTCTCTCTCGAAATTAACACACATGTACATTAGGTGCATCCACTAATTGGAACTGGGCCGCCTTGTCAGTCCCTGTCTCAGCATACCACAGGTATCCAGGGCATCGGTGTACCCAGGACCTACCAGGGGCTGAAGCATGTATTATGCCACCCCTGGAATGGCCGCCCAAATCTGACACAACTGGCTGCACGACAGCTGGGGCCACGTGGTGTAATCACCCGTTGCTGTAGGTGTAGTATTCCTACACCTAAACCCTAAAATGGACGCATGGATTCCTATCAGTCACTCCTATAGCAGGCCTTATCGATCCTGAAGGCAGAGTGCAGGGAATCATGTGGGACGGTGCTCTGGCGCGAGCTGAGCCCGTCGACGGCTTGCGGAACCAAGTCCTAATAGCCGTTCCATGGTGACGCGGGCCAACTACTTTTAATGCATTATAATCCTTGCGGTTATTTGCTAACTTTGGCCTCACATCACCTACACATGTCGAGTAAGGTGTCATACGAATGGGAATACGAACCCCTCGCCAGTCCTGGTGACGGGGTTAGCATTCCCCCCTTTTAGAGGGGCACGACATGGAAGTAACCTTGAACCCCGGTTAAAGTTGACTCAAGCCTCAGCATCACAAAATGGATGCTGCCACCAGACACAAGTCTGACCTCCTGCTGCTGGGGGACCTTCCAGCAAGGGGAGCTTGGACAAAGGGTTTCCTGTCGAGGGCGGTGTTAGCACCATCCCAGACAGGGTTTGTGTATCCCAGGTAGGCAGGGCTGAAAGGAAGGTGATTGCAAGTGGCACCCCGGTGCTCACTGTGCATAGCCCGGCTCAAACCAGTTTCGGGGGCACACCAGCCCCTGAGCTGGCGCGAAGCCGGACAAAAGGATGGGGGTGTAACCACCCCCCTCCTGGCTCCACCCATAGGTAGAACCTAGTCACGGGCCAGCCCCTTTTCTTAGAATAAAGGTAGGAGCGAGTCCCCTTCCCAAATTGGATAATCAGATAATCGGATAACTCCGAATCACGAACCACTTTCCACGAAAGGAACTCTTGACTATTTCTGAAGACTCTCCCTTGTGGCTAAGGAGTAGCCACCCTGCACCAGCAGGCACCACCTAAGCGCTTGCGGTTTGCTGTAAGTCTCTCCTACGGATCAAGACTGCCCAGCTCGACGAGACCCGAGTTCCCTGCCATCTCTGACCTTTTACCTACCTCATCAGCCCAGCTGAGAGTCGTAGGTGTGACGAGACCTGCGGGACCGGCTATCTTCAGAACCTGCACGACGCTTATCTAGCACGCCCACCGAGGGACCCTCGAGTGAGTGCACCTAGGGTTTGAGAAACCCTAACCCTGAGCAGCTCCAGCATCGAAGTCTGCCTCCCCAGCATCCCCGAGATCTGCGTGGGGGCCCTTCCGCTCCTTGCTGTTCACCGCGTTGTTCGACCACTTGCCGACCGGCTTGTGGCCCTCTTCACGACGCACCACGATTGTTTCATCACTAGTCTGGTTGCTCCAGACTGGCTCTTGCTCCCCTTCAACAGAGGAGTACCACGGACCCTCCTGGTCCACTCCCGACGCCATCTTGACTCCCCCGCTTGGGTTGCCACTGCCAAGATCCGCTGCCCTTCCTGGGCCCAGCATCATCGACAGCAGACACCTTCGTGGGACAGCTCGCCCTCCATCCTGGTCGCCGCCGCACCTCCTGGTCCGAGGAACAGCCGAGTCCGACGTCGCCCACTCACCTGGTCGAGGTGACTTCAGCCGGTACCCTCCTGGTACCCACACGATCGCTGGCTAGCGGTTGAGAACTGAGTCCCCTCTGCTTTCAGGTTTCCTTCATCACCGATCCAGGCTTGGATCGCTCTGAACATCGTCACTGGTCGCCTGCCAGCAACTTCTTCTTTCAGGCTCCCGAGACTACACGAGGACTCCCGACATCTTGCCGAACTTCACGCAGCCGCAGCCTCCGGGCTAGGTAACTCGAGCATCTCGGTGCTCCATCGCAGGTTCGCTCTACAAGTGTCCAGTTCCTTTTTCGTTTAGTCCCACTGATCGGATCACTCCGGAATCAGTACCCCCAGACTCTAACCATTCGCATTTCACTGTTAGTGTAGATGGTTTCTCGTGCCCCTCGGGCATTTGTGTAAATTGTGCAACTGAAGTATTTTCCTAAGAGTTTTGTAGTGTGCTTAGCTCCCGGACTCATAAAGAGCCAGGGTAGTCTTGTTATAAATAAATATCCTTTTATTTTCATAACAACTTGTGTGGTGTCCTTTCACTTGGTGTTCAAGGGGTATATGTGATGGTAAACAGCTGGCTTAACACGCCCTCTAGAGTTTAGCCTAAGACTGCTCGTATCCACGCTACTAGGATAGCTGGTCTATAAGGTTGACTTACAACCAATCATCAATAAGGGTCGTTTGGAATGATACACAGTGATCACTAGAATAGTGAGCACTACATATCAGGCCAACTTCTCACAGTAGTGGCGACAGGGAAGAACCCTGAGGGACTCCACAGGTCGTGGGGGTTTTGGCTGCTGTATAGGGGCCTAAGCGGACAGCTTGTGTTCTGTCGGTCAGGAAGGACTGGATCCACTTGAGGGCAGGTCCCTGGATGCCTGCTCGCCCGACACGGTGAAGAAGGATGTTGTGGTCCACCGTGTCGAACGCAGCCGACAAATACAGGAGTACGAGGGCCTGAGGAGTCCCTGTATCTGCGTTCCTCCTGAGTGTGTCCAGAACTGCTAGAATGACGGCCTCGGTGGAGTGAGCCGCCCTAAAGCCGGCCTGGTTAGGCTCCAAGTAGCTAGAAGACTCAATGAAGTTGGAGAGAAGCTGGGTGACGTAGGCCTCCATCAGTTTGGAGAAGTAGGGCAGGAGGGATATGGGGCGGTAGTTAGATGGATCCGCTGGGTCCGCACCAGGTTTCTTCAGGAGAGGCACCAATATGGCCTCCTTGAAGGAGGTGGGGACAATACCGGTGCCGAGGCAGCCATTCAGCAGAGGTAAGATGCAGTCGGGTAGTTTAAGGCAGACGTCCCTTAGGACCGAGGGGGGGCAGCAGTCGTTCAGCGAGCCTGATTTTACTCGAGTCGCAAGTTTGGCTAGTAAGAGGGGATTGAGGGAGGGAAAATTAGTGAAGGTCGATTAATTATTGGGGGGGTTGTCTGGCAGAGATGCCTGTGGGAGGGGAGTAATTGAGTCCTTGATTTTATTGATTTTCTCAATAAAGAAGAGATTGAGAGCATCACAGGTCTCTTGAGTAGGGGTCTGGGTAGGGAGGGTTCTATTGTCTGTAGTGAGTTCATTCATGATTTTAAAGACCTCCTTAGATTTATTATATGCAGACGAGATTCTGTTTGAGAAGTGCTCTGATTTTGCTAGGGAAATTGCGTTTTTGTATTCTCTGCGTGCTAAGGTGAATTGGAGTCTGTCTGGCTGGGAATAGTTGCGTCTCCATGTCCGTTCCAACTGGCGGACCTTCAGTTTAAGTTGCTTAAGGTCACCGGAGAACCATCTATGAGAGTTATGATGTCTAGTGCGGGGGAACTTAGTTAGGGGGGCGAATTGATCGCTAGCCGACTTTAGCCAAGTACCAATATCACTTTCCAGCACATCGATGTCAACTGGAGTGTGAATGGCTGGGCGGGTGTCGGCTAAGGTTGAAAGGAAACCTAGTGAGTCATGGGAGTTCCATTTCCGTGAGAAACCGCCGGCCATCAGCGGGGCAGGGATACTACCGGTGATGGTGAGGATAGTGTCGCCTAGGTGATGGTCCAACCATACGCAGGGGGAGACGGAAGGCTAGGTAAGTGCTAAATTGTGGGTCCAGATCTGGTCCAAGATGTGGCCCTTGATGTGGGTGGGCGAAGAGATCAGTTGGGTCAGGTTGAGGCTATTGAGGGCCTCAAAGAGTTCTGTGGCGTGGGGGCCGGCGTTGGCGTCATTAAACCAGTAATTAAAATCGCCGAAGAGAACTAATCTGGTATTTCGAGTCAATAAGTCGGACAGCTGTTCGGTCAGGGAAATGACGAAGGGAGGCATAGAGTGTGGGGGCCGATACATGAGAAGCAGTGTCACGGCTCCTACGTCAGTTTTCAAACTGATAGCTAGGTTATCTACTTCCGGGAGGGTAAGGGAAGATGTAGAGATGAAGTTAAGATGTTTAGATATAATGGCTGCCACCCCCCCCGGACGGAGACCAATACGGTCAGCGTGAAGAATGTAGTAATCGTGGGGAGGGCCACCAGGATATCAGGGAGAGAGTCTGTGGTTAGCCAAGTTTCAGTGAGCAGGAGTACATCTGGTTTCTCGGTGGACAGGAGGATGTAGATGTCAGATTGGTGTTTTACCAAAGAGCGGGTGTTTAGATACAGCACTCGGATAGAAGTGTCACTCCTCACTGGTTTAGTGAGGGGTGTGCTCCTGCTAGGGGAAGGTGGGTCTGTGCGTGCAAGGCCGGATGTAGAAATTCGACTGATGGTGGCGGGGGAAGGCGGTGGGTAGGGGAGATGCAATTCTCTTAGGGTGTTAGACGGATAAGAGATGGGGTGGCCGATGAGGCCGGTCCCTAGTCCCGGCCTGGCGCGGACGGGTGCAGACTGGCTTGCCTTTGGCACACCTTCGGCGCGCTGACGGCGCGTCCGCTGCGCGTCCGGGGAAGGCACATTCTTTTTGAATATGGGGGGAGGGGGCGTGGCCTCCCGCTGTGGGCGAGGCCTGTGGGTGTAATGAAATGGCAGCAGAAGAACTCCTACCCGCGGCAGCGCTTAGGTCGGCTGCGCGGAGATTTCTGATGCAGATAGGTGGGGGGAGAGCTCAAGGTGAAGTGCCCAGCAGATAAACACAAAATCAGATAATTACACACTTTTGAAACAGACGAGCATACTCCCGGCTTTCCGCCTCAGGAGTTTCGTGGCCTCTAATGCGGGCTCGTAACTCAGCGCGCCTTATATAGGGTCCAACGGGGGGCGTGGCCTCCCGCCGTGGGCGTGGCCTGTGGCTGTAACGAAATGGCGGCAGAAGAACTCCTACCCGCGGCAGCGCTTTGGTCTGCTGCGCGGAGATTTCTAATGCAGGTAGGTGGGGGGAGAGCTCAAGGGGAAGTGCCCAGCAGATAAACACAAAATTAGATAATTACACACTTTTGAAACAGACGAGCATACTCCCGGCTTTCGGCCTCAGGAGTTTCGTGGCCTCTAATGCGGGCTTGTAACTCAGCGCGCCTTATATAGGGTCCAACGGGGGCGTGGCCTCCCGCCGTGGGCGTGGCCTCTGGGTGTAACGAAATGGCGGCAGAAGAACTCCTACCCTCGGCAGCGCTTAGTTCGGCTGCGCGGAGATTTCTAATGGAGGTAGGTGGGGGGGAGAGCTCAAGGGGAAGTGCCCAGCAGATAAAAACAAAATTAGATAATTACACACTTTTGAAACAGACGAGCACACTCCCGGCTTTCCGCCTCAGGAGTTTCGTGGCCTCTAATGCGGGCTCGTAACTCAGCGAGCCTTATATAGGGTCCAACGGGGGGCATGGCCTCCCGCCGTGGGCGTGGCCTGTGGGTGTAACGAAATGGCAGCAGAAGAACTCCTACCCGCGGCAGCGCTTAGGTCGGCTGCGCGGAGATTTCTAATGCAGGTAGGTGGGGGGGAGAGCTCAAGGGGAAGTGCCCAGCAGATAAACACAAAATTAGATAATTACACACTTTTGAAACAGACGAGCATACTCCCGGCTTTCCGCCTCAGGAGTTTCGTGGCCTCTAATGCGGGCTCGTAACTATAGGGATGCCAATGATTGAGTTGCGAAGGGGAGGGGTGCCCCCTGCACCACCTCTGAGTCTATAGGCTTTTCTATGTGCACTGTTGTGCTTTGAGACATAAAACCGTACCATGCTGGAGCCAGACGGTGAAAACATAGAGAATTTGGATTACTTTCCTATTCATGGCAGTTACAATGGTTCTTTTTCTATACTATGGCTGTTTGATGGATATTGAATATGCTCCTTTACTTCGTGATTTGATATCCCAATTATGTTGGCTGTTTTTGGTGATTTGTATTGGCACCATGAGTACTATGCATGACTGCGCAACTTTACATATGTCCACTCATATCATTTCACATGTCACTATGTCTAGATTGCGAAAAGCCAATGTAGGAAACTAGGATCTGCTTTCATGGGTACCCCCACTTTGTGCCTGGTGTCAGTGTGTTTTTGATTTAGCCTGCTGGGTCCCTACTAATCAGGACCCCAGCATCTGTGCTCTCTCCCCTAAATTGTCTCTGGTAAGTACTTTGGTACCTCCACTATTGGCTACTGGTGTACCCTTATAAGTCCCTAATATATGGTACTGAGGTACCCAGGGCATAGGTACACCAAGGGTCTCCCATGGGCTGCAGCATGTATTTTGCCACCCATGAGAGGCCACTTAAACTGTGACTACAGGCCTTTCAATGCAGCCTGTGTGAGCTGGTGCTTGCACCACTCACGACATATATAAGTTTTGTTATATCTGAAGTCACTGCACTAAATACCTATAAGTAACCCCTATGGCAGGCTCTTCAGTCCTGAGGGGAGGGGGCTTGGTTACAAGTGTGAGGGTGCCCCTGCAAGAACAGGACACCTCTACAAACCCCAAAATTGATTCTCCAGGCTTTGTAAGTGCAGTCAGACATTTTAAGATATATAGGGGACATCAGTCATTACGCAATGTCTAACTATATGGTGGCTACACTGAACCTGGTCATATTTGGTATCAACCATTGTGAGAAGTTGGCCTGACATATGCTGGTCACTAGTTAAAGTGGCCAACTTGCACCAGTACAATTCGACTCTTATGGTAGATAGGTTTGAGACAACCTTTTAAAGAAAGCTATCCTAGTGGGAGCTGTGGAGAGCAGCCTTCAGGCTAATTCTCTAGCGGAATGTAAAGCAGCTTGTTTTAACTTATAATCTCTTGAATTACCAAATGAAAAGACACCACATAGGTATATATATAAAATATATATGTATTTATTTCTAACACACTCTACTAATCTCTTTATGAGATTAGAAGTCAGGAACATATGCACAAATCAATGTTTCACAAGAAATTAAGCACTTATATGGCTGAGGCCCTAGGGGTGTACCAGACCATATACTAAAAAAGAGGTATAAGAAGAACGACTTGCGAAGGGACAAGGCCTAGGGCCTTCAGAAGCACTGGGGCCTCACTAATCCACCCAAGGCAGGTAAGTAAAGGACCCACGGGAGACGCATGCAGTGTGAGAACACAGCCGCGGATCCCAATAGACTTCAATGGAGCAAGTCGCGGTTGGAATTTTAAAGTTTTAGGATACTTCGGGAGAGTCTACAAGCAAGTCACTTACAGGGTAAGTAGTTGTAGAGCCAACACAAACAGGAGCACTATAGTGCAGGAGTTACCTCACCCAGGGAAGCCGGGTGCATAGGTGTCTTTTGGTGTCGGGTTGCGGCGTCGTTTTCAATGGGAGCCAAAGAAGTCTTGCTGCTTGTGAAGACGGGAGACGTGTCCGGTGAAATCCAAGGCTGGATTCAGAAGAAAGAAGACCTGAAAGCAGCGGAGACAGTGTTCAAAGTCACTTGCCAGTGACCCGGGCCCAGGAAGATGTATGCCCACAGTCGTCGGGTGATTTCAGGTGATCACGGGTTTCTTAACTCTTCAGCCATGAGGTCCAGGAGCTATCAATGACAACCAAGAGCTGGATTCATCATGTCCCACAAAGTCTGCAGCTTACTGTGGTATCGGTGACCAGATTGGAGCCAACAAGCCTTGGTAACAGCAAGTCTTGTGGAAAGTGTAAAAAGTCAGCGGTGCAGACCAGCAAGGTCTGAGGGACTCACCCAGCAAGGGTAAGTCAGGGCAGGCCTGGAGCAATCAGGGAAGCCCTTTGGTTCTGTAGAAAAGTCTTCTGGGGACCCACAAGCCAACCGGCAAGGGATTGCAAAGATGTCTCGGAAGGATTCACTTCACAGGAGCCCACGGTCACTCGAGACAAGGTAGGCCTCTGATCTTCAGTGGAAATCCTGCTGGAGGCTTGGACCACATGTGGTCCAATGCACAAGTTCATAGAACGTCGTGAAGGGATTGCACTCGAAAATAGTGCACGGTACCCAGGTATTGCTGTTCCTCGTCACTCGTGGGGTCCACTCACCTCAGCTTCACTGGGGACTCACGATGGCCTTGAAGAAATCAGGAAATCTACTTTCAGGGCTGCAGGGACTTTGGACTTTGGCAGGAGTGGGAATGTTTGCAACCAAAGATTCAAAGTTTTGGTGCCTGCCAAGCAGGGGAGTCACTCCTTGACTCCAAGGGAGATTCTTCAGATTTCCAGAGGTAGTGGAACATCGAAGGTCCAGGATTCTTCTTCAGAGCGTCGTCCAGGGATATCTAGTTTGCAATGGCAAGGGTTCCCTAACTTATACTACAAGGAAGGGAGGGACTGGCTCTATGACCCCTCCTATGGGAGGGTCAGGGGAGTGGGTGGCTACACCCACTTCTCTTTGTCCAGTTTCGTGCCAGAACAGGGGCAGGTAGCCCCTGAACCTGTTTGAGCTGGCATGTGCACAGAGGAGCGTAGAGTATATGGTTTAACCGCATCCACAAACAGCCACAAACAGCCACAGAGAATAGACTCTGAGGGCTGCAGAGGGGCCCTGCTCAGGCAGAGGCACCCCCTCACATGGAAACCAAGCACCCTGCCCTCAGGATTGATAGGGCCTGCCTTAGGGGTGACTGATAGGTTTATATGTGTGTGTAAGGTAAGATATAGGGAACCTATATCTCAGTGAGGAGTGCTAACACTACCTCACCCAGGCTGCAGTAGCAGGCCTGTGGTGTCAGATTTAGTCTGCTTCCTGGGGTGGCATAATACATGCTTCAGGCCCTGGTAGGCCTGTGAAGTATCTATGCCCTTGGTACCTAAGGTACCATATACTAGGGGCTCATAGGGTACCACAGTATCCAATCACTAGTGCATCTAATATGCACTCCAAGTTGTTTAGAGAGAACGGAGAGGCTGGGGCCCTGATTAGCAGGGTCCCAGCCACACTATAGCCAGAAACCAGTATTAACATCAGAAAAAAAGTGAGGGCAACATAAGTGCAGATCCTACTCTCCTACAACCATGTTGGAATCATATCCCAACACTGATTCCATTGCTGAAAGTATGATCCCATGTACTGTGGTGCTCCCTTTGGGTAACCCCTGTACTCCCAGTAACAGCCTTTCAGTGTCTGCCAGAAAGCTACTGCTGCTGCCGACCACAGACACGATTCTGCCCTCAAGCTGCTGAGCTGAACTCGAGCAGGGTAAGGTAGAACAGTAGGTTTCCTAAAACATGGAGTTGTGACTACCTCCCAGACAGGACTTAGTGTACTGGGCTGGGGTGAGGGAACTTGCCAGCTCCACCAGACTGCTTTGAAGGGCTCATTTGGTGCCATCCTTGCATACTCCGGTTTGAGCCTGTTCAAGAACCCTTGGTTCCAGCTCTGGGGCGAAACTGGACAAAGGATAGGGGAGTATCATCCTCTCTGTCCAGCCCTTCCTCTAAGAGGTGCCCAGAGTCATTTCAACCCTTTCCCTAAGGTACATAAAGGCACCCATGTGAGTGGGTCCTTAGATGTGTCGCGGAACAAGACTCACTTCTGAAACCGACAATATTCGACCCTCTGGACACTGGGACTTGGTTGAACTTCGCCTGGTACCGAGACTGCATCAAGTAAGACTCCTGCTGCTTCTACTCTTGCTGTTCCTCAAGTTGTCTATTTCTTTGCTTCATCCAGGTTCTCCAGAAGGCATCAAGGACATCCGAAGTATTCTACCTTGGAGTGAAGGAGTCACTCCCCTGCATTCGCAACAAAACTGACCGGTCTGCTGCTCCTGACATCCCACTGACTTGCCAAGGCCCAGCAACACATGTGGTGGTTCTGAAGCTCCCTAGATCCTGACCTGTCTTCTCAGCCATTTTGAGGACAGTATCCCTCATCGGAGCCACTGGGGCTAAACCCCTGTGCACTGTGTTGACTTGCTGTTGCCAAGGCTTGTTGGCTCTGCACTCCAAAGATCTTCGGGCTACAAGAAGCTCCAGCCTCCAGCACCTCATTTTCTGAAGATCAGTGTCTTCACTGCATCCTCTTCACAGTGGGCCTCCATCTTTGGTAAGCTGCCTGAGGTCCTCTTGCGACTCCTGTGCCTTCAGCCTGAGGGTCCTTCTGAGGGTCTTCTTGTGCTTCAGTGGGCTCCCCTGCTTACTCGGGCCTGCTCTGACTCTTCTGCACTTGGTGACTCCCTTGGACCTTGCTGGTCCCAACATCAGCATCTTTTCCCTCTCCACGCCAGTTGCGGCTACCAAGGCTTGTTGGTGCTCCCCTTGGACACCAGCCACCTGGACACCGACCACCTAGACAATGACATCTGACATGGAACAGCTTGTGCATGGCTCCTGGTCTTCCATAGGGTTGACTGGTCCTTACATGCAGTGACAAGGTCTGCGTCCTATCTTCTCAACCTCCCGAAATCGGTGGGTATTGCGCTTCAGTGCCTCCTGAAGAACCAGGGCCTTATGGGGCCTGGCGGCGCAGGGCACGCCTTAATCTCCTGAGTTCACCTGCTTTGTTGAACAGAGACACAGGACATTCTGTTGAGCGTAGAAGATCAGGTTTATTAGCTGCAGCTAAGTACAGTTGTCCCAGAAGTACACTGAGTATGTTCTTAGGAGACTGCCACTTTACTCCGTGGCGCACAATCTTTTATAGCGCATAGATTCACCAAGAACACTCCCAATGCATACATGATTATCCAATGAGAAGAGTTTGAAAACAAGATATAACGAATGAGAAAAGTTTGAAAACAAGATATCAAGTAACCCAAATAAACCTCTCTTCCAACTGTTTGTGTCACCCCTCCCCACAAGTTAATCAGTGGTAGTGTCTACAACTCAACTTGCAGGTGGCAGGACATATTTGTATGCTTTGGAGGACAGTTGTGAAATGAGAGAATACAAGTAGAGAATAGCGAAGGCCAGAAGATAAGATAAAGTCAGGAAAGAATGGTGTGAACCGACAGACAGTTGATACAGGGTTTAGTCAAACCAGACGAGGATTAGTGGACTCAGCCAGTCCCTGACATCAGTCTCGTAAACAGAGGCAGAAGGTTATTTGACACGTCGCAGTACAAAGGGCAAAAACACTCGGTTTACCAAGCTGCCTGAGTGAGGGCAACAAAATGGCGACAAAATACAAAATGGAGTTAAAACTGAATTACCTCAGACCCTCATTTTGCCATTACTCAGGCAAATCCTAATTCATTGCTAGGTGAGCATTTTCCATTCTACACATTTCATTTAAGCAGGTATATGTAAGCTATCAACAGGGATACAAAGAGAACAAAGCATCGAGTCATAATTAACATTCAGACAGCAGAAGAAAGTAATGACCATTATTACAAACAAGATTATCATTTTTTCACAACCCTAGGCAAAAGCAAATCCTAAAATTATTTAGTGAACCTTTTCAGGGCTCTTATGCATTTCAGTGACTATTGTATACTCAGGTGAAACAGTGGCGATCCTTATCAATGCTATCTGAAATGGGGATACTCTTCAACAGAGGATAGACCTCATTCTGCTTTTACTAAACAGAATACTACTCTAAACCAATGCCAGCAAAACAATAAGAATCAGTCTCCTAACACCCATTCTATGCAATTGCACGGGAACCACTTGTGCAACCATAACTATGAAAAAGTCCGTTCTAAGCCTCTCTGGTAGGCTTCTATCATCCATCAAATCTGCTTCTGTTGTTTTCTTCCGCATTGGGCCTCTTCATTCAGGCCTTTCATGAAAATAGTGCTTCTCAGTATCCGTTGGAGTGCCCTCCTGGCAAACACTCACAGCTTACTCGAAAGTCTCAATGTCTCAAGGCAGTGCACCAATATATTTCCTCTGCGGCAGGCACTACAGATATTGTGCTCTTCGTTGGTCATGGGCACAGATCATCTCGTGCAGACCCAAGTACTATTAATCGGAAAGAGCAACAGACTTTCACGCTCAGCAACACTTTTCAGGCTCCAACACTCGCTATTCAGTGTCAGAGGATGTTTGGGCTGCTCTTTCATTTAATTTTCCTTTCATCATGTAGTGCCTTAGATCCTCCGGTGCACTGCCCTTCCGTTGGAGCAAAGAAAAGAGAGGGGGGGGGTGGCAAAAACTCAGACCAAGGGGCTCAAGGGACTGCACACTGTCAGAGGTTACCAGCACATGACAGGTAGAAAACTGAAGCCTCAAACCAGCTCTGCCATCAACAACAGGGATCCTTCTCTTTGGCTCTTTTACACTGAAACTCTGGTTTTGTGGTGTCCAACGCCGTCTGATGGTGCAAGTACGATGCTTTGGATATACCATTGATGGCGCGCTGGCGATCGCTGTCCAGCCTTGCTACTTTCTGGGTGCTGGGACTGTAGGGCCAAGACGTCCGTCTTTCATCTGTAGCTGTCACTGATGGGAATTAGGCTTAAATCAGTGTTCTGCAGGTTATTATGACTTAATTCCCGCAGAATCTAGTGACGTAGGAAATGTGACACAGTTGTTAGTTTCCCTCAGTTTAGTATAAAAACAGTTCATTGTATTTAACAATGGGACTGCAAGCAGTTGGCCTACAATCTGCAAGGGAGTGACCATACGCCATAGGACAACTGTGGTCTAGAATACACTGTCATTCTCAAAGGCAGTACTTCTAGTCTCTTCAATTTGGGTACCCTTCATTATCCTCTGCCATCTGAGGGTAGATAATTACATGGGAATTCTATCACATGGTGGCATTGCCTAATGGGGTAAAAAAAAAAAATTTCATTCTTTTTTTTTTTCAATGATTACGTCTAGGTGTTCCTAAATTCCTTATCTAGAACACCTCAAAAGAGAAATCACATGATACAGATTATCAGGGACATGTAGATACCTCCCTTTAATAACTGTGCATCAGGCGCACTATGCAATACACAGGCTAATAATCAAATGTGGAAACAAAAGACAAGAACTAGAGAGTCCTGGTATTTCCATGATTTAGAACACATCTGACCCAACCGAAAATTAAAGAAGCAGGAACAAAAGGGCAAAAAACCAAATTAAAATAGTCATTGAAAATTTGTCATGTTCAAAAAAATAAATGTAAGGTATCTCCTATTGAGGTGGAACACTTGTCTTACTATAGTATTGAGTCAGTTAACAAGTCCATCACTACCCTGACAGTCAGACTGGAAAACATCGAAGTAGGCCTAAAGAAAATTCTTAAAAACCAGACTGGTCTTACAAAAAGGTAATTATACATAATATGGAGGTCCCTGGTGCATTACTAGAGTCTGGAAATGTGAACCTGAACAATACTCCAATAATAATAAAAGGGCTGACTGGTGAAAGGAATTCGAAAAAGAGAAATGGGACTAGGACATAGCTAAAATCCCCAATAACTAGGCACAATGCAACATCAATCAGGGGAGAAGCGGCAAAAGAAAAATCTATAGGAAGAACGAAAAATTACTCGGGTGATAGTCAAGTTTGTGACACAATACCAAGAGTATGGGTGATACACAAAAGTCAAAATAGTACACAAATTTTAACTCTACCGCTGGCCCCTACACCATATACGGTAATCTCAGCTAATGTTCCAGTTCCTCACAACACCATGTCATGTACTTTATGCACTGTGAACCTGCAGCCCAAAACCCAATATTCGGGCCTGCTTAATTTGTCAGGCTTAAAATGAAAATTACACTGTTTTACTTTCCTAACCCTCCGTTTGACAGCTGGTCACCAGTTAGTGGTGACCGGCTGTCAAATATAACTTACTGTGTCGCTTCTGACACACAGGACCAGCAGGAACAATTCATAGATGGACAAAATGCAAAAACATGGAAAACACACATTTTGTTTTGTTTTCAAAGAAGTCATACAAAAAAAAAATCATCTTGTTTCAACCTACTGCTGATACTTCACATAACACACAAAATATCAATTGTAACCCACCATCTTAAATTAAGGCAAGTACATGGACAGTATTTTCAAAAGCAAAAATATGAATGTATCACCCCCTTTGAGGCCCTGCTTTGAGTGAGGCCGTGCAGGAATGCACTTCTCGACCTTGCACCGTCCTCCAAGAGCTAAGAATAACACCTCAGCAGAACTTTCTGGGCTGCTATCCAGCCTCTGCCAGCATTCCTGGTCCCCGCCACTGTTCAAGGTTCCTATAGTGTGCAAGCATTAATGTCTTCTTGTCAGAGAAGCTTTTCCAAGCAATGGTTTCTCCATCTGTTTACACTCACTCCTAACTCCCACCTTACTGACCTCGAGGTCAAAATCTGCCTCGCGTTCTGCGCTCCTCAGCCCTGTCTCTCTCCTCACCCTGAAGCTTGTCACAGACAAAAAAACCTTCCTAACTCTTCCTAACGTGCAATAATTAACCCTTTTTAAAAACACATGTTATATATATTACTTCTTTTAGGGGCTACAATGTATTTCTATTCTTAAATTATTAAAACATTTACTGTGAATAACTCACAGAACATAATAACATAACATACTAGCTTTAGAACAAATGTGTGTTACTACCCTATGCAACGGTACTTAGTTCATCAACCTGAAAAGGATGAAGGTCTCAGTAGGTCTAGCTAGATTTATAACCTTCAATCTTGATATTAAACCCAAACCTCTGCACTGGGCACATTGGCTCACTGAGACATTAAAAGCAACCCCAAATGGGAACAACCTGCAAAAATGTATTATACCTAAAAATATGCATTTACTGAAGCCTAAGGCACTTTAAAGCTATTGTAAAGGGCAAGAATGCTGTTAAATAGTCTATTTTACCCAATTTCGACTTTGATATTTGGGGCACTTAAAAATAAATATCCTATAATTGTGCTACATATTAATCATCCTCAGAATGTTCTTTACAGATTGCAGATATTGGATATTAGACATATCTCTTGCAAATCCTTTAAAAAAATGAGGTTTTTTTAAGCCTGCGCCAAGTGAAATTCCATATACAAATGTCCTCACTATGCAGTACAACACAACTTAAATTAAATTATAATGCTAGGAGGTCACAGTATGAGTATTAAGCTTTATAAATAGTTAAAAAAATGAATTTAGAAGCACTTATTCTTAATAATTATTTTTCATAATTAATCATTATTTTTGATAAACCCAATCATTTTTGATAATTTCACATATAAAAGCAAGCTGAATCCCTTGCCTATCATTTTAGATGTGTATTTATAAGCCTAAGCACAGAAGCCTAACTTAAAACATGACAAAAAAAAACAAAAATTCTTCGCCACTTTTTTTTTTTTTTTAACAGAACAATTATTTTAACATTAGAACCAAAAATGTTCTTATAAAAATGCTTAAAGAGAGGAAACCCTTAATTGAAATGTCTTCCTGTAATACAAAATAATGAACCTTAGATTTGGAACCTTTTTAAAACAACATTTTGAAATGCAAAGTTTCACCTGTGTTCAACTGAGGGTGAAGTCCTGGCTGAGTAAACATTCCTGTCTATTAGAGCTGCTTGCTTAGCGACAATAAAAGCTTGTCTCTCAGTGTTGTAACATGAGCACGGTGGCAGTCTTTTTCAAACTAAGGCATATCAATGCGTGTTGCGTTTGAGTTCTGCAAAAATTGACTTCAGCTGAAGTGTTTGCCTGTTAATATCTAATACAATATATGTAAGTAAAAAATACTATAAGTTTATTTTTCTACAAAACACACAATTTCGTTTTTGAGGCCATTGTATTCCTAGTGAATGTAAATTTTAATTTTATTTTTTTAAGCATTTAACAGTTTGAACATGTGCATAGTTGCTTACTCTATAAATTATATAGCAAAATATAGCTATTTAGCATATCACATGGTTCATTTCGGGATTTTTATTTAATTTCTACTTAATATTAATTAACTGACATTTTGCTTAACAGACTGAAAACATCAAGAAATTTCCATTTCATGATTAATCTCATTATCTTTAAACTGCTGGGCAGCCTGTATAATCGTCCTACTTTGTGCTTTCTTATCTCGTTTTGCCTGTTTAATTTCTCTCTGTTTGGCTTCCTTACGCCAGAGGCGGAAAGAGTCAAAATTGCCGGCCGGGCTTTTCTATTAAACAAAATTGCTTCCAATTTATCTAATATGTCAGGCTCAAAGCTACCATTCTGTGGCCACTGTAGAACACCATCGTTCTTTGTGTATCGGTCTCGGATCCATGCCTCATTAAAGGCAATGGGGCCAACACCATGTTTAGAATAAAGCTCATAAGTGGGAGTTCCAACCGGAGGAAATGGACAAGAGTCCTCCAGCCGGGAATCCCTATCACAACCAAAACAACAAAACTTTCTAAACTTACTCAGACCAGGCATCGTTATTTCACTGGACTGTTCACAAACATCAAGGGGTTAAATCAAATAATATAGCACAAACGTACTCACCCCTCGGCTTCGGCTTTTGCAATAGCCGAATCAAAGACCCAAATCAAAACAAAAATAGTGGGAGCTACCCACCAATACTTAACTATGTGTCTTCTTACGCCAACAGAGGCCCGTCTAACGTCTCGCGATACCATACATCACCAAAAAGGGCCAAAGCAAGGCGGCAGTCAGGCAAAATCGCTACCTCTGAAGCCGCCTCACAGAGAAGAACCAGGGCCTTATGGGCCTGGCGGCGCAGGGCACGCCTTAATCTCCTGAGTTCACCTGCTTTGTTGAACAGAGACACATCTGACATGGAACAGCTTGTGCATGGCTCCTGGTCTTCCATAGGGTTGACTGGTCCTTACATGCAGTGACAAGGTCTGCGTCCTATCTTCTCAACCTCCCGACATCGGTGGGTATTGCGCTTCCGTGCCTCCTGAAGAACCAGGGCCTTATGGGGCCTGGCGGCGCAGGGCATGCCTTAATCTCCTGAGTTCACCTGCTTTGTTGAACAGAGACACAGGACATTCTGTTGAGCGTAGAAAATCAGGTGTATTAGCTGCAGCTAAGTACAGTTGTCCCAGAAGTACACTCAGTATGTTCTTAGGAGACTGCCGCTTTACTCCGTGGCGCACAATCTTTTATCGCGCATATATTCACCAAGAACTCTCCCAATGCATACATGATTATCCAATGAGAAGAGTTTGAAAACAAGATATAACTGACCGGTCTGCTGCTCCTGACATCCCACTGACTTGCCAAGGCCCAGCAACACATGTGGTGGTTCTGCAGCTCCCTAGATCCTGACCTGTCTTCTCAGCCATTTTGAGGACAGTGTCCCTCGTCGGAGCCACTGGGGCTAAACCCCTGTGCACTGTGTTGACTTGCTGTTGCCAAGGCTTGTTGGCTCTGCACTCCAAAGATCTTCGGGCTACAAGAAGCTCCAGCCTTCAGCACCTCATTTTCTGAAGATCAGTGTCTTCACTGCATCCTCTTCACAGTGGGCCTCCATCTTTGGTAAGCTGCCTGAGGTCCTCTTGCGACTCCTGTGCCTTCAGCCTGAGGGTCCTTCTGAGGGTCTTCTTGTGCTTCAGAGGGCTCCTCTGACTCGGGGCCCGCTCTGACTCTCCTGCACTTGGTGACTTCCTTTGACCTTGCTGGTCCCAACATCAGCATCCTTTCCCTCTCCACATGATGCAAATACTGGGCTTCTCCTATGACGTGGCAGCACTGACTGTAAACTCGAACAATTTGCTCCTGGCACCACTTGACCAGTTGGAAGATGAAATGTCATGGCATCCCCATCTCCAGGAACAAACAGGTAGCTTTAAGTACTTAGGAATTCATATAGCATTGCACCCTCAACAAGTATGGAACCTCAACATTATACCCTTAATGACTCAACTCTATGAATACCACTCTTTCCCTATCTACAATCAGGGTCGGATTCGGATCACAATTTAGGCCTTGGCCCAAAGGCAATGTAGCATTTACCACGAGCACCAGCTGCATTGCACAAAATTAAATTCATTTTTACTTTAGGTAGGGAGAATAAGGGGCATATTTACAACGAGGCGATAATAAATTATCGCCGCTTTAGCGGCCATTTTCGGACGAAAAGCAGCGATAATTTTATCGCTATATTAGCAAGGTCACGCTAACGCGTGAAACCTTGCTTTAGCGTAGGGATTTCTAACGCCCAGCTTTGCATCTCTAATGAGATGCAAAGTGGGCGTTCCTCACCTGACATGATAGGAGAAATGTCGCTAAGCAACATTTCTCCTATCATCAAGCCCCACGCTATGAAGCATAGCGTCAGGAAAAGTAGCGATAACACCTGTTATCGCTACTTTCCTAACACCTGCTTCAGGAATGACTTAGCCATGATAGCCTATGGAAGGTGGATATCATGGCTAAGTTTGTGAGTCCCTAACAACTAGCTAACGTGAGATTATCACTGGGTTTCCAGCGATAATCTCATGTTAGCCAGTTAGCACTAGGATTTTTATCGCTGATGAGATAAGCGTTGCTAATAGCACGCTATCTCAGCGATAAAAATCGGTGCTAGCCGGCAATAATTATCCGAGCGCTAAGTGCGCTCAGCGATAAATATCGCCGGTTGTTGTTGATATGCCCCTAAGTGATTTGCCCAGCATCAATTGATGTTGAGCTGATGCCATAACTCAAATATACATACCCAGTTTCAACGTCAGCAGCTTTGCGACCGTAACGCTACAGTCTATGTTTTTTTCTCAGGGAAAGGTGACCTCAGAGAGAGGCCTTTTCTCTTACTCAGGGTATGACCTGGTCAAGAAAAGAGCCCGGCTTCTGCTTCTCCTCCAGGTGTGCTTAGGTGAGAATGGCCCCCCTGCGAGGCAACCAGAATACTCCCACATTCCTGTCACCCACCATGGCCTTAAAGTGATGGCCAGGCTTTCTGGGCCGGGCTGGCCACACAAGGTAAGGGGCCGGGGTAAGAATGCCCTATGGCCCAGAACAACACCTGGCCCCCAGTCTCTGTTTGGCAGCATGGCAGGGGGTGCCCATGATTCCATGATTCTGGCGTCACTTTACAGTGTTTTGGCATGACTGGGGAAGACAGTAAGTGACTGATTTAGTTTGGCGGGTGAGATATTCATCCGTCCATCGTATTACAAGTGCCATAGAATATAACGGATTTGTAATACGGCGGACGGATATCCGTCACATTTGTGACAGTGTATCCTATATGTCAATCTCTATATAAGGCCCTAATCTCTGTGGGCCGGTTCACAGAGACCCTAAAAATTGTCCCACAGGTGACTCCGAGGCACCAGCCCATCGCACAATGCCTGACTCCCCAACTTCCCAATGCGTCCTCTTCTATAACGGGTAAGATAGCGCTATTCAAAATGATCACCCTTCCCATATTCTTATATGTCTTTTCCACAGATTATAGCACTATCCTTCTTTGACAAACTGAAAGCCATCAGGCGGAAATACTTATGATCGGGCAAACAAACGAGGGCATCTTGGATCAAATGTACCCAAGCCATCTATGAAGGCGAATTGGGCATGATGGATATATAAACGTACTACTGCGACGTCCACCTCACAATCATAGACGATTGGATCTTTGGGGACAGAGATAATCCGGCCTACCTGCGGGAACAGGAATATTTCTTGACACTAACCCTCACACCGCCTATACCAGCCCAAGACCCTAAACCACTTCCTGGCGAGACGGAAAGTGCTATTGCACATTCTCTGGTATAAACATCCCATGCTTGAGACCCACCTGTGGCAGGGATAATTGCTTCCATCAGCAAAGATGTCCCCTGAATTCAGGGCCAGGAACCACACTGGGACCACACTTGGATTTCCAAACTAAACAACATTTGGTGGGGAGAACGCTTGAAATCATTCACAAACTTGTGCAATGAATTCCAATTACATAAGTCGCAGTTTTTAGACTTCATCAGCTGAGGCACATGATTGCACCAATACGAGATTGTTTGGTGCATCCCCTTCAATTCAATCCCTTGGAAGGCACAGTAATTTTAGACCCATTAAGCACAGGGGGCATATCCACCATATATCGCTTCCTGGTAATCAATACCCCAAACACTATGAGCAAGCTGCACTCCAACTGGGAAACAGACCTTGGCACGCTTGACAACAATGAACCCAACTAACTGGCAATCAATAAACCTGCACCTAAGGTGGCCCAGCTGGGACACATGGACTAGATGAGAAGCACCAGAGCATCATGGTGCCTGCATTGGCACTAGGCAGCACATTGTGTGCTAGCGCAATGAATGGACAGGAATGCGCTGTACCATGTGAAATGTGGCGCATTCTAGTCCTTTCACACAGAGCAGCAAGCTGCCTTGTGGCGTGAAATAATGATAAATCTACCCCAGAGTTTATAAACCTCAGACCCACCACTGTGACCATCTGCACCTGCCAGACAGACACAAACCCAAGGCAGAGAGAAGCACAAGGAAAGCAGAGTTGGACCAGAAGGTGGACAGGAGCACAAAACGCTGTGACCGAAGTCCAAACACCGGAATTGCACCTGACAATGGATATGATTCCTTCTGGCAAGCTGCCAGAAGGGTCGGGATTGCTCTACGCCTGTGTTTGTGTCCGAACACCCAGGATAAATTATGAATGAGAGCGGAAAGGTCCTGTCGCAGCCAACTTTATCAGTCCATGCGTCCCCTGCTGATTGACTCTAGAGACAGATGGACTACGTGGTATTCAGTTTTTTGCAGTGGGGGCTGGTGACATTTGAAAGTGGTGAGGTATAGAAGTTGGGTATGAATTTTCTATAGCGAGCGAAGTGAGCAAGCTAAATGGACAAACGTGGGGCACAGGGTGGGTGCTCCTCTTGAGAAAGAATTGAAAAAACATTGGCAAATTGAGCAGTTTAAAGCAAATGAAGTAATAATGAAACAAGGGTTATAAAGCAGAGGAAAAGTATAGTCTTGAAATGTTAAACACTTTAAATACTGCCCCATAACCTACTGAAATAATGTGTTTAACAGTTACTGTAATGTGCAAATTGTACTGCTCAAAAGCTTCAGCCCTTTAAAGTGTGAGCTTGCCCAGTGCCTTGCACTGCATGCGGCATCAACTTCGGAAGAACATGCTCTAACCAGTCTTCGGGAAGCACCCACAGCTGTGACTGAAATCAGTCATTTAGAAATATGTGCAGACAGGCCTTTAAAAGAGATTAAAAAAGTGGGGTCTCTCTAAAAGGGAACATGCAAAATACATTTCTGTCATTCCCATAGAGTGGCACTCGAACGGTATTTTGGTATCACTCTGAGATGTGATTGTATCCAGCTACTTAACACAACTGACATATACCCAAAACCTGTAGGTGTGATTGCCTTTGTCAATGGTTGTTAGGTGTTTAAGACCAATGAGTAACAACAATGATTTGTTATAAATAATTAACATTGGAAATGTGTCAATTCTGAAAAGTCTGTGAATTGAATAGTATTGAGTCCTGTGGAAGGAGGTTTGGCCTTCAGCCTTCAGTTGTGTGCGCTTTATGTCTTATGCCTTTTCTTCACATACTTCACAGCGGTTCAACACTCGAACCATATTCCGAAGGCCACCCAATACAGACGAATCACCAACTGGAAGCAGAGCTGCGGGAATACAGATACAAGCAGAAGCAGAGCAAGACCATGCGCACCCTGTATTGCACTCACTGCAAGTCCAACCCATGGAAACAATGCAAAACACAACTGGATACCACGTAGTCCATCACTCTCTGGAGTCAATTAGCCGGGCTTCAGTGGATGAATGGACTGGGGAAGTTAGCTGCGACAGGACCTTACAGCTCCAATTCATAATTTATCTGGAGTGGTTCACCACACAAACACAGGCTTAGAGAAGCCTGGACCCTTCTGGCAGCTTGCCATCTTGCTAGCGTGCATCCATTGTTGGTGCGCGCTAAGTGTTTGGACCTCGGGCACGGCGTTGTGTGCTTCTGTCCACCTTCTGGTCCAACTCTGCTTTCCTTGTGCATCCCCCTACCTGGCGTTCATGTCTGGCAGGCATGGATGGTCACAGTGGTGGTTCTGAGGATTATAAACTCAGGGGCAGGTTGATCATTATTTCACGCAGCAAGCAATCTTGCTGCACTGTGTGAAAAGGCTCGAATGTGCCGCATTTAATATATTTTTTTTTTTTTTTTGTCCTCATCTCACCATATAGCACCTGCAATAAAGAGCAGTAAGCCAACTATGATCCTGAGCTCCCTCTGGCATCTGCATTTTGCATTAGCTATAGACCTACCCAGGTCGGCTTCTTCTGAAGCTAGGTGTAATCATAGGACCTGGGGGTATTACATCAATCTCAAATCTCTTCCCCAGCTTAAAAGAGGTGACCACGTGTTAGTTTCCATACTATCCAAATGACCAAGATCTAATCGGGCAGTACTAAAAGAAGTCCGCAGCCATTTTTCGTACAGTGGAGGTGATGGATCTTTCCATAGCCGGCATATCTCCCTTCTAGCTATAAGGATTAAATACATAATCAGACCTTTCTGTTTTGCAGACATCCAGTCTATCAAATCCTTATCAATTCCAAAAATTACTATCGAGGGGCTCAAGTTGATCTTAGCTTTGAAAATGGCTTGGAGCGCATATTCTACTTGCTGCCAAAAGGGCCTCAATATCAGACAGTCAAAAAAGATATGTAAATCATCGGCCGGAGAGAATTCACATCTTGGACATTTTGCAGAAACTAGGGGAGCAAACTTGGCTATTTTCTCTGGGGTATAATACAACCGGTTTATGACATAAAAATGGTTCTTTTTTAACGAGGCAGGTTTGATGGATTTGTATAGTATAGCCAATGAGGATTCGTATAGCTCTTCTGCAACATTATCCAGGGCTGACAGGTTCCAAACCATCTGTTGTGAGGGAGACTCAGTTGTAACATTTTCCAAAATACTTTTATACCAAAAGCCGGCCTCTTTTTTGATGAGATTTGTATTTTGGAAAAGAGACTCAATTTCCCAATTTCCACCTATATGTTCTCTCTCTGCGGAAAACCAGGAAACCAGTTGTAAATACTTGAACTTTGAAAGAGAGCAACCAATTCGGGACTTTAACACCTCCCAAGGATGGACACCTTCTGGAGAAATGAGGTCAGCCCAGATCGTAAGACCTGCATCTTTTATGGGTTTAGCAAGGCTATCTTTCAGACAGGCGGGGATACCCGGGGAATCCCAGATTGGGGCAAACTCTGAGTAATATGAGATTCCCCACATTTTCCTGATTTTATACCACCCATTTAGGGCAGCTTTTAATATCTTCAGGCGCACCTTTTTGAAGAACCTCGGGGCTCCGAATTTGTATAGGAAACCCCTTCCTCCACCTTCGAAAGTAGTCATTTCCTTCAGGATCATCCCCCAGTTTGAATCTCCCGGGGAGGTGAGTAGTGTCCGAACATTTTTAAATTGGAATGAATAAGAGTACAAAAGCAAATCGGGAAGGCCGAGACCTCCCTTCAAAAGTTTTCGCCTTAGCTTCTTCCATGAGAGTCTCGTGGTTTTATTGGACCAAATAAAGCTGCCAATCTTGCCTTGAATTTTACTAATATCTTTGTTAGAGAAACCAAGAGGGATAGTACTGAATAGATAAGTTAGTTTAGGCAAGATTACCATTTTTACCAGGTTAACCCTTCCGTATATAGTTAGGGGTAAGTTCTTCCATCTTAAGAATAGGCGATCAACCTCATTTGACACTTTTTTCAGATTAACCCTCGGAATGTCCTCTAAATTGCTCACTATAGTAACCCCTAGGTATCTAAATTCCTTACTAATACGGCCAGTCCAATTCTCGACGTTCCAGCACATCACCTCCGTTTTAGTTGAGTTGGTAAGATACCCTGAAAAGACACCATATTCATCCATGATTGATTCTACTCTGGGGAGTGCCTCACTTGGATTATTGGTATATATAAGTAGGTCATCTGCATAGAGAGCTACCTTGCTGCTGAATAAATTAACACTGAAGGGAGTAATTGACTCTTCTAGACGTATGGCTTGAGCCAAAGGCTCTATGTACAAATCGAACAACAGGGGCGAGATAGGACACCCCTGCCTTGTCCCTCTAGTTATTGGAAAGCTGGATGTTAACATGCCATTTAGTAGAATTGTAGCAGAGGCCCCCTGGTAGCAATTAATCAAAGTCTGAGTAAAAATTGGGCCCAAGCCCATTGATTTCAGGAGTTCCCATAAAAAGGTCCAACAAACGCGATCGAAGGCTTTAGCTGCATCGAATGCAGCAATAGCCAGGGGCTCCGACCTTGCAATCGCTAGGTCGATACTACCCATTAATTGGAGAGTCTGATCCTGAATGTATCTACCAGGGATGAAGCCCTTTTGGTCCTCATTTATCAAGAGGGGGATTACCTTGACCAACCTCCCTGCGAGTATGCTCATAAAGATCTTATAATCAGCATTTAGCAGGGAGATTGGTCTGTATGAGTCTGCTTTCCGAGGATCTTTCCCTGGTTTTAGTACAAGAACAATGGTAGCTTCTTTCCAAGAGTTTGGAACTCTACCACTTAGGTTATATATTGAATTAAATAATGCACACATCCCAGGGACTAACTCACTTTGTAATATTTTATATATTTCGCCTGGAAGGGCATCTGTCCCTGCAGCTTTATTATTCTTGATCTTACTAATATATAGATTTACTTCTAACTCAGTTATAGGGGCATCTATAGTGAGTCGACTGTTTTCAGTTAACGTAGGTAGTTCTTTGGTTTGCAACCACTTCTGAATGCTATCTGCATTAGGAATAGACTCCTCTCTATATAGATCTGAAAACAGGGACACAAGACATCTCTGCATATCCTCCCATTTTCCTGAGCTCTCCCCACTCTCGTCAGTTATTAGCTCACTTATATTATTTTTGGCTCGGTCTGCTCTTGCTTTCCAGGCTAAGATAGCTCCCGCTTTTTCTCCATATTCAAAATGTTGCATGTTTTGGACGGACCACTGTGCCTTAATTTTAGTCTCTAATTTACCTCTATAGACCTGCCGTAGATGTTCAAGATCTTTATTTATTTGTATCATTTTTTCATTTGGGTACTGGGGGTTATTCATCCTTTCGTCCTCCAACTTACTTATGTTATATTCCAGGTTTTTAAAGATTCATCTTTCTTCTCTGTTTTTTGAGCTAATCAAACTATGCAACTGCCCTCGTATGTTTGCTTTAAAAGCATCCCAAACAAAATCTAAAGATGTGGAACCTAAATTAAGTTGAAAATAGTCTACTGTGGAGGTTTTAAGAGCATTAATAATATCTATGTTAGAAAGCATTGACCATTTTAATGTCCATCTGGGACCGGGGGTTCTCCTTCCTCCTGAACATGAAAATGAAAAAAAATATGGGTGCATGGTCCGAGAGGATGGTAGGTAGAATCGAGATATCAAGGACATTCTCCAAGACAGACCTATCAGCTAGAATGTAGTCTATTCTTGAAGAATGACCGTATTTCTTACTGAAGAAGGTGAAACCTGTCTTCTCTCCTTGCTTTATCCTCCAAACGTCAACTAACCCAAGTTCATGCATCATATTAATCATCCCACGGCGGATATTAGGATTTCCAACATAATGACTATTATTAGATCTATCCCGAATAGGGTTAAGAAGGACATTAAAATCGCCTCCAATAATAATTGGGGACGAGGTTTCAGTTAGCTTAGCCTGGAGTTTATACATATACGCTGGATCGTCGAGATTTGGTCCGTAGAATGAAGCTATAGATAACTCTCTCCCTTCAATTTCAATTTGTGCAGTAATCCATCTACCTGTCTGATCTGAGGAGACTGATTTAATGCTCACTCCGGTACCCTTCCTAATTAAAATTACCACCCCTTTAGTATGGCATACTTGCTCAGATGAATAATACAATTCAACCCAGCGGAATTTACTAAAGGAAGCCCTACTTTCTAAAAGACTTAAATGCGACTCTTGAAGGAGAAAAACCTGAGCTATGGTTTGCTCAAGATATTTCATTACCAACCCCAGCCTCCGTGAACATCTAAGACCATTGACATTCCATGAGATGAAGTTTATACAACTATTCATTGTGGCTACCCCTTTAACCGGGTTTTATTCAGAGATTCTATACGCTGCTTACTGAGTGCCATATTTACAAAATTTCTATGAGAATGAGGATATTTTATTGGATTTTTTCCCTTTGCAACCCCACCTGTGCTCCCTACCCCCCTTCTACCTCCCCTAACACCCGTGATCCTATCCAACCCCAGTGTCCCTACCGTACTGCCCTGGGGAACCCTCCCTTCTCTTCTGAGCATGAGCTCATTGGGCAGGACCTCCCTGACACTATGTATGCAGAAAAAAAAAAACTGTAGAGCGCTCTGCAAGAGCTATGTGCAGAGATAATTATTGACGATACATTACACGGAAGTTTCTCCCTCTTTTCCGCTTCTTATTTTCCTGATAAGGTCATCAACTTCCTCAATCTGGTGCATATTATACATGTGGTTATTCCACATTATTCTGAGGAGAGCTGGGAACCTTAATTGAACCTTAGCACCTAAAGTGTGTAAAATTGTCATCCTTTTACCCAGTTCCCATTGTCTCGTGGCCGTTATTTGGGAAACATCAGACCTGATGGTATAAGAGAACGGGCTGGGATATAAGTTACACTTCACTGGACCTGTTTTCAGCGCAAGAGATAAGATTTTCTCTTTGGATGTATAAGTAAGAAAGTTCACCAAGATCTTTCTCGGCTTAGGCCTTGTGGGATTCCTTCTGTAGGGATCTCGGTGAACTCGTTGTATATCGGTAACTAGGTCCATATCCGGTACGTCCTTGAGGATTGTTCCCTTCAAAAGTGCTATCACGAATTCTTTTATGTCGCTTCCCTCCAGATCTTCCGGGACATTCAAAATTTTCAGATTGTTTTTCCTGGCATGATTCTCGAGCCGTTCCATGTTGTCTTTTAATTCCCTATTTTGGAGGGCTAGCTTATCCAGTACAACAGTGGAGCTATGTACGGCTTCCCTTAGTTTAGGAATTTCCTCTTCCAGTGTATCAGTCCTTTTAGAGACCTCTTCAATCCTCTGCGCCAGAACCTCACATGAGGATTTAATATCGGCTTGGTTAGACTCGGAAATTGAGAAGCGCTTCCCAATATCTTCCTTTAAGGCCAGCAAGATATCCGCAAGACCCCCTACTCCTTCATTCCTATTACTAGGGGATCCGCTTTCTGGTGGACGGGGGATTTCTGCGACAAACTGCAGTGTTTTCGCAACTGGGTCTAATTCCGTTGCTATTTTGACTGGCCCTGATGAAGTTTCATGATTTTCACAGCTGAGGGGGCTGTCTAAGGTTTCTAAAGCCGAATATCTATTTGACACGCTAACCGAAGGGTGAATGTCTCGGGTGTCGGTTAGAGATACTATATCACCTCCTTCAGCTAGCTTCGACTGAATGCCATTCTTAGAAGATAAAAGTGAGGGTGATTTCTCTGATTGTGAGTTCTGTTTGTTCGAGGAAGCCATATTATTTTTGTTGATTGTTTCTTTACCTCTGTCTAAGGGATTAGATAATACCCTATAGAAGGACTTTAAGGAAGGGGTCACTCTGACTTTAGACAAAGGAACTTTCTTTGCCCTTCCTTTACCTTTCCCTCCTTCACTGGAAAGACCCTCCGTGGTGTTTATTTTCTTTGTCTGGCAAGCAGAAACTTTAATCTTGGGAGCAGGGGGGGCCGGGTCTGTTATCTCCAGCCTTGCTGCTCTATTTCGCAGGGTATATCTGCTGACCGGGGTTATGTCGCTAATGTTATTAATATTCAACAAATCCCCCTGCTGCGAAATAATACTACAGGGGGCACTCTGGGAATCGCACTCCCTGCTATCCATACAATCTTGATAGATAATATGTGGAAAAAACACTCCACTTACTTCTTTAGGAGTAATCTGAACGAATTTCAAAGAGTCGAATTCCAGAGCTCCCAGAGCTTCCTGGGTTTCGATAGCAGGGACAGCCTCACCTCGAGTCTTCCGTCTCCCCCAGCAGGCCAGCTCCCTTGAATACCAAAACTTCCTCCACTCGGTGAATCCGGGTTTGCAGGTTCTGTCTCTGCCTGTGTTAGCCCGGAACCAAAGCTCCGGGACTCGCTTCCTCCACTCCCGAACTGCTCCGCCCAGCCTAAGCTGTGAGATCTCCGAAGAATCTGCAGGCACCATCCAGGTATAGTTATTCCAACGATATGCGCGGTAAAATTAGGAAAAGCTTCATAGAATTCCGAAATAGCGGAAAGAATGCATCTTGCTGCGCTTCACGTAGAGACCGGGAACGAGTGTCAGGGAGCTCCGCCACGGCCGTTAGCTTCCGGCCGCTATGTTCCCCCAAAGAGTCGTGCCGCATTTAATATGATATGGCACATTCCTATCCTTTCCTTGCGTTGGCATACAATGTGCTGCCTAGCACTAATGCTGGCACCCATGCACATGGTGCAATGGTGCTTGCAGTGCAGGCAGGACTATTATTGTGCAGGAAGGATCTTCCTGCACAAAAAACAATCATCAGAGGCTTTCTCCTCTTTCCAAGTGTGCTGCAGACGGCAGCACTCTTGAAAGAGGAAACCACGAGGAGAAATAAAGATTTTTTTTCTCATTGTGCCACTCCTGGGAAGGCGTCGCATTGTGACGCATTCCCAGGTTTACCAGTGCTGGTAAATATGGGAATGCGCCAATGTCCATGGGGTGGATGTGATGGGAACACCCACGCTCCACCCATAGAACGTGTCCCTGAGTAATGCAAGGCAGTGACTTGTGGTATCTTGCATTACTCCAGATGTATCAAGCCTCTCAGGGCCATGCAAGGTGGTCTTGCGTGGCCTGATAAATGTAATTTGCTGCAAGTGCGATGCAAAACTATGATAAATTTGCCCCTCAGTCTCTTCAGTGGGTGGCACTGGGTGGATTGCAACTTGTGCACTGGGTGTCCTCCTGTGATGCCTCCTCCCGTTTGTCGCAGGGTTGGAGTGCTATCCTTCTTTTCGCTTCTAGGATCATCTACTCGTCTGCCTCTCTGGTGGTGCCCCACTGCAGTAGCGGTCTCTTTTTCTGGCTTTTCAGACCGTACCTGGGTGTCTCTGGGGTCCTCTGTCTCTTTAACGGCTGACACTCGGTTTGCTGCCCCTCATGATCCGGGTGCCTTCCTTTGATGCCTCCCCTCGTTCGTTGAGCGGGGTGGGGTAGGATCACATGTCTTTCTTTCGCTGGTCAGTTCTGCCTCTTCTCTCTGTATTTCGGGGGCAATGGGCTTTGCCAGGCTTATGGCATGTTTTTCTGTGTTGCAGGGCCAGTGCGGACAGTCTGGTATTGTGGTGCTTCGATGGCACAGCGTCATTGGCGTGTAACCAAACACTGTCTGTGTGCTCTCTGGCAATGCTTTAGGTTCAGCTTCATGCTGGGCTTCTCCCTCTGTGGTGTCAGACTGTACCTGGAGGTTTTTGGGGCCGACTTTGCCACTTTATTTTGCCTGTAGGCCCCTAGTAAGTGTTACAGACATGATACTGTCCCCTGTTTGGCAGTGTCTCTTTGAACTTTCCATGGCTGTAGTTTCATTAGTGTTGCTTGTGCTGTTGACGTCTCTCTGGGTGGTCTGTGGGGCAAGAGGGAGGGCTAGTGGCCCATCTCCTTTTGCCTGAGGCAATGGTCTTCACGCAGCCTTGTAGTATGGCTGGTGGAGGCCGTCCAGGCTGAGGTGCCTTTCAGTAGCAGTGCATCCTCTGGAGGTGTTCTGTCTGCCCCATAATATGGTAGCGGTCTCTTTCCTTCTCCTGTTTAAGGGCAGTGTTGCTGCTTACCGGTGGTATTCTAACGCAACCAGCATAAATAGGCAATTTAGTTTAAGAGTCATTAGTCTGGAAAAGCACAAATTCTGAATTTAATACATAACATCATTGTTAGGGGTTCTCTTTAATATTAAGAATTGTTTTCTACCCAAATGAACCCTCTTTGCAAGATTAGGATGATGAAAGACTGGGCAAAAAACGTATATATCTAACATATTCCTTGCAGTTTGCATGCATCTCTTTGATGGCAGTTTATAGCTCAATGTTCTATATTAGGATTTTGACTTATAAAGGACAAGGTACAACAGGAGCTCTCGTACAGAAGCAGTAGCCTGCTGACCTATTTACATTATATGCACTTTGTTATCTGTATAGTACAAGTTCTTAGAAGCAGGCATTTTAACCCTCTGTGCTACCTTAGGATGAGTCAAAACCTCCAGCAGACAAACCTCCGGCCTCTTTCCAGGAAGACGATTAATCACCAGGGTTATCTTGGCATTTTAATTGATGCCTGACAATTGCTGGAGGCCAGGAACATGGCAGCAGGTGCTTTTTAAATGATAATATACTTGGAAAGATTATGCCCTCACCCCAAGTCAGCGGTGGCACTGATCGCACCGCCCTAGAGAAGGCCCTGGCTGTTGTGTCTGCCCTATGAGAGGTGCTGCTGCATGACGTGGCAAGCAGGACTATATACGGCGCAGCTAAGGAAGTTTCTCCACTGCGTTGGGTGAAAGGGAGAAGGCAGAAATGCTCCATATTTTCAAAGATATGGAGCATTTCTGCTCTCACCTTGAGGTGGCGCAATTTGGGGCATATTTACAAACGGATTTCGCCAGCAGAATGTCACTTTTAGCGACGTTCTGGTGGCGATCCCTTCTCCATATTTACAAAGCTATGTTAAGCCACTTTTTGTGGCTTATTCTACCTTGTAAATAGGGCTCCTTTACATGCATCACTTAGTGTGAAAGGGGCGTGCAATGGGTTTTGCTGTGGGTGTTCACCCATTGCTTTTGACGCTGCCGCAGATTTGCAAGGAGGCGTAAATCTGAGGCAGCGCTACAAACTACCACCTTGCAATAGAAGGCGTTAGAATGGTGTAACGAGGAGAAATACTTTTATTTCTTCTCGTTTTTTTGCTTTTTCTATGTGTGCTGCATTGTACGACACACATACAAAGAGTAAAATTCCATTAATTATTCTTTATGTGCAGGAAGGTCTCGCTTCCTGCGCATAAACAATCATTAAATAATGGTGATTTTCTACTTTTATGTGTGCTGGCCAGGGGAAACAGTCGGAACACTGGGGTCTTAAGGCAATGCTCGGTCTAGCTGCTGGCTGCTGGGGACGGAAGCAGGAAGACCTCGCAGGAAAAGATTAGCAGTGAGGTAAGTGGGGCTGGTCTGTAGTTTTCTGGGCTATGGGTAGTTTTATCGGCTGGGGGGTCGCTGTAGTTTTGTGGGCTGGGGTGGGTCAGGGGTAGATTTGTGGGCTGGGTGGTCGGGGTAGTTTCCTAGACTGCAGGTTTGGGGTAGTTTTCTGGGCTGGGGGGTCAGGTAGTTTTCTGTGCTGGGCGTGGGTTGGGATAGTTTTCTGGGCTGGGGGTTGTCAGGATAGTGTTCTGGGCTGGTGCGTCGGGGGCATTCGGGGTTGTTTTGTGGGTTGGGCGGGGTCGGAACTTTTTCAGAGTTGGGGGATCAGGGGTAGTTTTCAGGCCTGAGGGATTAGGGGGTAATTTTCTGGGCTGGGCGTGGTTTGGGCTAGCTTTCAGAGCTGGGGGGGTTGGAGGTAGTTTGGAGGTAGTGATTCACTCGCTGCTTCCGCCTTGAGTGATCGCTCCCCTCGCTGCTCCTCACAGCATGGTATCGTATTGCTGCATTGTAACCAAGTTGTGATATCTGCATAGCTCCATTTTTAGTAAGCTTCGTAATTTCATAGCGCTATTATCCCACAGCGCTTACATTGCTTTGATTGCATTGTTGTGTGTGATTTCCCCCGGCGCCCTGCTCTGACCTCCCCTCCATTTTGATCCTGCTGTTGTTGTGTTCCCCTGAGCCCGCCACGCCTCCCAGCTGAGCCGCCCTCCCACAAGCACCCAAAAGCATTCCCCAAACCTCGCAGCGCTGTGATTCACTCGCTGCTTCCGCCTTGAGTGATCGCTCCCCTCGCTGCTCCTCACAGCGTGGTATCGTATTGCTGCATTGTAACCAAGTTGTGATATCTGCATAGCTCCATTTTTAGTAAGCTTCGTAATTTCATAGCGCTATTATCCCACAGCGCTTACATTGCTTTGATTGCATTGTTGTGTGTGATTTCCCCCGGCGCCCTGCTCTGACCTCCCCTCCATTTTGATCCTGCTGTTGTTGTGTTCCCCTGAGCCCGCCACGCCTCCCAGCTGAGCCGCCCTCCCACAAGCACCCAAAAGCATTCCCCAAACCTCGCAGCGCTGTGATTCACTCGCTGCTTCCGCCTTGAGTGATCGCTCCCCTCGCTGCTCCACACAGCGTGGTATCGTATTGCTGCATTGTAACCAAGTTGTGATATCTGCATAGCTCCATTTTTAGTAAGCTTCGTAATTTCATAGCGCTATTATCCCACAGCGCTTACATTGCTTTGATTGCATTGTTGTGTGTGATTTCCCCCGGCGCCCTGCTCTGACCTCCCCTCCATTTTGATCCTGCTGTTGTTGTGTTCCCCTGAGCCCGCCACGCCTCCCAGCTGAGCCGCCCTCGCCCCTCCCCCTCCGCTATCCATATATGACAGTAGTTCCCGCGCGCAGCGTCCACGCGCAGCGTCCGCGCCCAACCCGCGCCGAAGGTGCGCCAAAGGTAAGCCCGTCTACGCCCGTCCGCGCCTGGACCACGCCCAGCGCCAGACCCCCTGCCCCTCGAGCTGCCCAGCCCTCCCGCATTACCTACGATGCCGCCTCCCTCCTAGCCCTCGACCCCGGTCGCGCCCCCAACTGCGTCCATGCCGCTCCTGGACACACCCATGGCCCTTTCTCCTGCTACTCCTGCAAATTCAGCAGCACCGACAACATCTCTGCTACGTCCACACCACAGACTCCCGACCCCAACCACCTACAATGCATCCTTCTCAACACCCGATCGGTCCATAGGCATGCCATTGACCTATGGAATCTACTAGACACCATTTCCCCGGACATCGCCTTCCTTACGGAAACATGGATGAATGCTTCCTCCGCACCAGACATCACCATTGCCATCCCTGAAGACTATAAGATCACCCGCAAAGACCGTACCAGCCACACAGGAGGAGGAATCGCCATCGTCCACAAGAAATCTATCCGCATCTCAACCAGCTCTGACGTCAATCTCGCCAACTCCGAACATCTTCACTTCCAGATCCACATCGACCCCAAAACAACACTCAGAGGCACTCTCCTCTACAGACCACCAGGACCCCGCGCAAAATTCAGTGAAGACATCACGGACTTCATCACCCCACACGCGCTCCCCTCCAAAGATTACATCCTTCTGGGAGACCTCAACTTTCACCTTGAAAAGACCAACGACCACAACACCTCCACCCTCGTGGACAACCTCGCCAACCTCGGACTTAAACAACTAGTCACTTCCCCCACCCACATCGCAGGTCACACACTCGACCCCATCTTCACATCCAGCAATCATATCTCCTTCTGCCACACTACGGATCTCCTCTGGACCGACCACAGCTGCGTTCACTTCATCTACAACAAGCCGAAACCCATCATCCACTCCCAACCTACCCTGCAAAGAAACTGGAACAAAATCACCACGGACCAAATCTCCGCATCGCTCCTTCGAAACTCCCCAGCCCTCTCTTCTAACGCCAACGAAGCCGCCGCCAACCTCACCCTATGGTTATCCAACACCGCCGACACCTTAGCTCCACTGAAAAAACGTCAAAGCAAACCTGGCAGCAAGAAAGCCTCATGGTTCAACGATGATCTCAAGAAGTCCAAGAAACTCTGCCGCTCCCTTGAAAAGGCCTGGAAAAAAGACCCAACCACCAGCACCAAGGACGCCTTCAAAAGCGCCACCCGCACCCACCACCAACTGATCCGAAAAGCCAAGAAAACAGCTTTCAAGGATCGACTTGACAACAACGCCCACAACAGCAAGGAACTTTTCAACATCGTCAAGGAATTTTCCAATCCCTCGGCCAACTCCAACGACATCACCCCCTCTCAAACCCTCTGCGACTCCCTAGCCTCTTTTTTCCACAACAAGATTGCAGACATCCATAACAGCTTTGACAACCAACCCGGAAACCAACCCACCCAACCATCTGCTGACCACCTTCCCCCCGTGAACACCCTTAACGCTTGGAACCCAATCTCCACTGAGGACACCATCCGCCTGATGAATTCCATCCACTCAGGATCCCCCACAGACCCATGCCCTCACCACATCTTCAACAAAGCAGACTCCGTCATAGCACCGCACCTCCGAGACGTCATCAACTGCTCCTTCAACTCCGCTACCTTCCCAGAAGACTGGAAACACGCCGAACTCACTGCCCTTCTGAAAAAACCAACAGCGGACCCCACCGAACTCAAAAATTACCGCCCCATCTCGCTTCTTCCATTCCCGGCCAAAGTCATCGAGAAAGCCGTCAACAACCAGCTCGCCGCTTTCCTCGAAGCCAACAAATCCCTCGACTCCTCACAGTCCGGCTTCCGAGCCAAACACAGCACTGAGACCGCCCTCATCGCAGCAACAGACGACATTCGAACTCTACTGGACAACGGAGACACAGTCGCCCTCATCCTCCTCGACCTCTCTGCAGCATTCGATACAGTCTGCCACAGCACCCTTCTACAACGCCTCAATAACATCGGAATCCAAGGAAAAGCACTTGAATGGATCACCTCGTTCCTCACCGGAAGAACCCAGAGAGTCCGCCTTCCTCCATTCAAGTCCGAGGCCTCTGAAGTCATCTGCGGCGTCCCTCAAGGATCCTCACTCAGTCCCACCCTCTTCAACGTATACATGAGCCCCCTCGCGGCCATCGCACGCCGACACAACCTCAACATCATCTCCTACGCGGACGACACTCAACTAATCCTTTCTCTCACCAATGACCCTAGCACCGCCAAAACTAACCTACACGAAGGAATGAAAGAAGTTGCCGAATGGATGAAACAAAGCCGTCTGAAACTGAACTCAGACAAAACTGAAGTCCTCATCTTAGGTACATCCCCCTCTGCATGGGACGATTCCTGGTGGCCTGAAGCCCTCGGAAAAGCACCCATCCCGACAGACCACGCACGGAACCTAGGCGTCATCCTGGATTCTTCACTCTCAATGAACAGACAAGTCAGCGCCGTATCCTCTTCCTGCTTCAACATTCTTCGCATGCTCAGAAAATCATTTCGCTGGATCCCCCTCGAAACAAGGAAAACAGTTACCCACGCTCTAGTCACGAGCCGACTGGACTACGGAAACACCCTCTACGCGGGTACTACCGCAAAGCTCCAGAAGAAACTCCAACGAATCCAAAACACATCAGCCAGGCTCATATTAGACATCCCTCGCAACGAACACATCTCTGATCACCTTAAAGACCTCCACTGGCTACCCGTCAATAAGAGGATCACCTTCCGACTGCTTACCCACGCACACAAATCACTCTACGACATCGGACCAGATTGCCTCAACTCTCGACTGTCCTTCTACACCCCCTCCCGCCAACTACGATCTTCCAGCCAAGCCCTCGCCACTATACCTCGCATCAACAAGACCACCATGGGAGGCAGATCCTTTGCATACCTGGCTGCTAAAACATGGAACTCACTCCCCGCCTACCTTCGCCTCACCCAGAACCACCTAGCGTTCAGAAAGCAGCTTAAAACGTGGATATTTGACAAATAATCCTCCTCCCCTTCCTAAGCGCCTTGAAACCCTCTGGGTACGTAGTGCGCTATACAAATTTTATGACTTGACTTGACTTGACTTCAGGGCTGGAAAGGATTCGGGCTAGTTTTCAGGGCTAGTGGGATCGGTGTCGTTTTCAGGGCTGGGGGATTAGGGCCAGTTTTCAGTGCTGGGGGAGGGTTGGTAGTTTTTTAATTAGGGGTTAGGATATTAGGCCTCAGGGGGAGGGGAATGGGTAGTCAGGTAGTTTTTAGGTCTATGTGGAGGGTAGGGTAGATTTTAGGACTGGGTCAGGACTGTGTTGGGTCAGGTTATGGGACAGGGTTAAGGGACAGGGTTTTAGGCCTCAGGGCAGGGGGAGGGGAATAGGTAGCCAGGGTAGTTTTTAGGGTTTAGGGGAGGGCGAGGTAGTTTTTAGGGCTGGGGGGTCAGATCGTTTTTTTAAATAGGGTTTGGCTAAGGGCAGAAGCAGTAGGTAGTTGTAGGAACAGCGCAAGGGTGTGGGAGAGGGTTGAGGTAGTGTTTAAGGGTTAGGGATAGCATGGGGGTTGGGACAGGGTAGGGGTATTTGGACCTCAGGGCGGGAATGGAGGAGGGAGGGGGGTCGCGACCTTAGCCACACATACCCCTTTACCATTCATGCCTTTTCCATGAAATTACGTAGTAAAGGCATGCGTGATAAAGGAATGCGTGGGTAAGATGCATTTGGGGTTTAGGCTGCGGGGTAGAGGCAGCGGGTGTATCCAGTCGAGCCTCTATCATACAACCAGAAGTAACAAATCGCCATTATTGATTGTTTATCTGCAGGAAGGGACACCTTGCACACCTTCCTGCACATAAGGGGCATATTTACAAGCCCCTTGCGCTGCCGGTGCATCACTTTTTGTGACACACCGGTAGCACAATTTGGTGCTCCATATTTAGAAGGACGTGTAAAGCCACCCTGCATGGCTTTTGGTGTTCTTGTAAATACATCCCCTTATCATGGAGCATTTTGCCCACGCAACACCCATGGATTCTACTGCTTTCCAAGATTTACAAGGTTTCGAAAACCTGGGAATGCATCAGAATCCTATGACTCCCCAAGGGAGGCATAAGAAGGCTCAATGAGGAGAAAGGCTTTTATTTCTTCTTGTTTTTTCCTCTTTCTAGGCGTACTGCATACATATGGAAAGAGGAAAACACGTCTTGAGTCTCTTCCTGCACTAAAACAATCAACCAAACAATGCAAGCACCCTTGCACCATGGTGCAAGGTTACCTGCGTTGGCCAATTGTGCACCAGCACAGGGATCCATCATATTGTTGTAAATGTGACGCATCTCTGTGCTCTGAAAGTAACGCAGCACGGCGCAGCCAAACGGCTTGTGGCATCGGGCTTGGTTTCTTTCCCGTAAAGAAGGGCCAAATAATCATTTCATGTAATGCAGGCACCCTTGCAGTATGGTGCAAGGGTGCCTGTGTTGGCACTAGTCATCTACATTTAGCACCAGCGCTCAGTAAAACACAGGGGTGCTCCCCGTTCTTGTGAATATGGCTCAACCCAGCGTTTTGAAAATGTCAGAGCATGGAGCTGCCAAATTTAAAGCTGCTCCGTGCTCCAACATTTTCTCGTAAATATGCCCATGCCATTTGTCGTTATTTTAAGTCAGCAAAAGCCGAGTCGTGATCCTAAATAGGACTGTAAAGAAAATCTATGTGGCATATTTACAAGCCCCTTGTGCCGCCAGTGCTTTACTTTTTTGTGACGCAACGGCGGCACCTCTTGCTGCCCCTGATTTACAAGGAGAGGTAAAGCCATGCTGCATGGTGTGAGAAGGTGGCCTGATATATGCTGTCCACTAGTTCTAGTGGGCACCTTGTATCAGTCCAAACAACCCCTTATGGTGATAGGTTAAAGACAACCTTTATTGAAAGCTATCCTAGTGGTAGCTGTGGAGAGCAGCCTTCAGGCTAAGTCTTGAAGGTATGTAAAGCAGCTTGTTTGACCAGTCTATAATCTCTTGAATGATCAAATGAAAAGACAACCACACCATGTATATATTCAAAATATATGTATTTAAGACAAAACACACCCCTCTAGTCTCTTTATGAGACTAGAGTTCGAAGTACTTAGTTTACAAGTCAGCAATTATCAGTAACAGCACAAATACACGTTTGGGCCCTAGGGGCATACCAAACCATATACCAAAAAAGTGGTATAAGAACCACGACTGGAATAGACACTAGGCCTATAGCCTGTCGAAGTGCTGGGACCCCAAGGGACCACCCAAGGTAGTGACACAGGGGACCCACGGGGACTGTATGCAGTGTGAAAACACAACCGCGGGTTCCCGTTATCTTCTATGACCAATGTCGCGGTTGGAAATTTAAAGATTAGGGACACTTCTAATCAAGTCAGGACCAAACCCTTTTGGACTTAAGAGGTTCTAGGGCTAGCACCCACGAGAGCACTGGAGTACTCGAGTTACCTCACCCAGGGAAGCCGGGTGCATAGATGTCTTTTGGTGTTGGGTCGCGTCGTCGATTTCAATGGGAGCCTGCAAAGAACTGCTGCTGCCGTGAAGAGGAGAAGTGTCCGAAGAGATCCAAGCCTGGATCTGGGATGGAAGGAACCTGAAAGCAGAGGGGACAGAGCCTGGGTCACTAGCCAGTGACCAAGGGCAGTATGGACCAATGCCCATAGATGTTGGGTGCTTCAGGTGAGTTGATGGGTGTCTTGACTCTTCAGCCACGAGGTCCAGGTGGCGTCGATGAAGTCCACGAGCTAGATTCAAGCTGTCCAAGGAAGTCTGTCAAGTGCTGCTGTGTCGGCAACCAGAATGGACCCAACAAGCCTTGGCAACGGCAAGTCACTGGAATTTAGAGAAAGGACTGCGGTGCAGACCAGCAAGGTCTGAGGGACTCACCCAGCATTGGTAAGTCAGGGCACATCTGGAGCAACCAGGAAAGCCCAAGCAGAAAAGGAGTTGCCTTCGTGGGGACCTGCTAGCCAACGGGCTAGTGATCGCGAAGGAGCCTCGAGCAGACGCACTTGAAGCTGGCCCACGGGTCACTCGTGGAGTGAAAGCCAACAATATTTGGTGCAGGAGATACTCAAGGCTGGGGCTACTAGGAGCCCAAAGCACAACTTCGAGGAGGACCAGGAAGATAGTGTTGCTGCAAAAGTTCACGGTGTCCAGTGGTCAGGGTTCTACATCACCCACGATAGCCATGGGCCTCAGCTTTGCTGTGGACTCAGGGTAGCCTCGGGGAAGTCTGTAAATCCTCCTCTGGTGATGCAAAGACTTCGGCGTCCGGCGGGAGCTTCAGCGATGCAGACCGGTCAGTTGCTTCTTTGGTGCCTGCCAAGCAGGGGAGTCACTCCTTGACCCCAAGGGAGATTTCTTCAGTCTTCTAGTCAGGATAGAACGTCGAAGGTCCAGGATATCTGTAGCAGAGTTTCGTCCAGGGTAATCTAAAGTCCTAGGGACTGGATTCCTATACTTATAGTAAGTTTAGGGGATGGAATAACTCTAAGGCCCCACTTATGGGTTGGCCTTGAAAGAGGGGTGGTTGCACCCATTTCCTTTGTCCAGTTTCGCGCCAGAGCAGGGGTAGGTAGCCCCTGCAACCGGTTTGAACTGGACTATGCACAGGGACACCAAATGTGCCCCCAGTGCAGGACTTCAAAGCACCAGAGAGTGATCCCGCCCAGCCCCAATGCACATCTGCCTGTCTGGGGAGGTGGTTACACCTCCCTTTGACAGGAAACCTATTGTCCAGGCCTCCCCTGCCGGAGTTTCGGTCAGCAGCAGGAGGCCAGACCCGTGTCTGTGGCAGAGGCATCCATTTTGTGATGCCAGGGCTCAAGAAAGTCCTACCGATTAGACCAGTGTGGACATGTCTTTCCCTCTAGAAGGGTGGAATGCTACCCCCGCCGCCAGATCTGGCGGGGGGTAGTATTCCAAAGCGTTTGACACCAAACACAACATGTTTTGATGCAGCCATTCCAAAGTTAGCATTTACCACGAGGTTATAATGCACTTAAGAGTATATGGTATGGCTGTATCACAGAACAGCCATGAGGAAGTATTTCCGAAAGCTGCAGAGAGGCTCAGCTCATGCTTGGGAACCCTCTCTAATAAAACCAAGCACTCTGCCTTCAGGATTGTCAAGGCCTGCCATAGGAGTGGCTTATAGGTTTATATGTGTTTGTATATCAGTGTGGATATAGCTAGCCTATACCTCTGTAAAGGGTGCAAGCACACCCTTACCCAGGCTGCAGTAGCAGATCTGTGGTGCCATTTTGGAGTGCTTCCCAGGGGTGGCAATATATATGCTGCAGCCCCTGGTAGGCCTCTGAGGGACCTATGCCCTAGATACATAGTATACCATATACTAGGGGTTTATAAGGCACTCCAGAATCCAATTAGATATGTACCTAATGTACATGGAAACCATTTTAGAGCGGAAGCAGCTAGGCTGTGGTCATGATTAGCAGGGCCACAGCCAGACTAAGGTCGAAAAACGGTGAAACACCAGCAAAAAGTGGGGGTACCCATGTGAAGCAGATCCTACTCTCCTACACATGGCTTTTTGTGTCCATGTAAATACGGCCCCTTTACATACAGGACTTTGCGTGAAAGGGGCTTGCCATGGGTGTTGCTGTGGGTGTTCCCATTCAACACCCATGGCTTCTGCTGCATTTCCAGATTCATGAGAAATCGTAAACCTGGAAATGCGACAGGGGAAAGGGAGGCGCACCAAGGAAATCTTTTTTCATTTCAATGAGGAGAAATGTTTTAACACATGGTGCATTCTGCAGCACACATAGAAAGAGGAAATCCCCTCTTGTGATTATTTTTGTGCAGGAAGGTGTCCCTACCTTCACAAAGACAGTCTCCCCGCAACGCAGGCACACTTGCACCATGTCACAAGGATGCCTACATTGGTGCTTGGCAGCCAGTTGTGCGTCAGCGCAGGGTAAAGCACAAAGATGAGATATTGTTGTAGATATGACGCATCCCTGTGCTTTGAAAGTGGCGCGGGGCAGCATAAGGGCTTGCCGTGCCACGCTGCGGCCCTTTCTTGTAAATAAAGCCCTTCGTATTTATTTGTAACATGACTTTTCTTTGTTTATTACTGTACTCATTAGCCATGGGTCTGTTCATTAATGGAATCTTTGAAACCATTTAAAATTACTTTCTCTTTCTATTTACTGTTTGAAGATTGTAAAGATAAAGGATATAAATACTAGATTTGAAAGCATATTTACAAGCCCCTATCGCCACCACAATGTCACTTTCAGTGACGGCGATAGGAGCTTTGCCTTATCTACAAGGCAGCGTTAAGCCACTTGGGGTATATTTACAAGAATTGGTGCTAACCAGTTTTTGTGGTAGTTAACTGCAATTTCTTTTTACGTGGTCTATCGCTGAAACCATTGCCTTGTTAGCAACATATTTATAATACGTCGCTACATCGTTATATTACCAGCTAGCCGCAGCAAAAACTGCATCTAACACTAGGATCAAGGTGATAAAACAATTGATGCTAGCAAGAGAAAAGCGACGAAAGGCCAATTAGCTGCAAAACAAAGTTCATTTTAGTCAGCCGGGCCCAACGTCACTTTTCAGTCTCAAGAGGCAAAATAGCCTCTAATGAAAAAAGAAAAGAAAAACAATGGAATGCAGAATGGAGCAGCGAGGGTCAAGTTCAGCACAGGTCTACAACCCAACCCTCCCAAACCCCCGAACAGCCAGGAGGACCAGCCAGAGTCCCAGGGGAACAGGAAATGCAGAATCTGGGCTACATTTATGAAAGTGGTGCAGCACTTTTCTTAGCGCCATTCTTGCGACATCATGGCAGCCGATGCCTGGAGGCGCGGACAGTGTGCAGGGACCGGAGGTCTCGCTGGGCTTGCATCTGAGACCCGGAGTGGGAGGCGGCGGTGCTGGGAGTCGCTGACGATGAAGACGGGCCGCGTCCTTACCTGATGATGAAGTTTGGCAGGTCGCATGGAGATACGTTGCTGACCTGTGTGAGAAGACCACCTGGTGCCCCTTGGAGCTGTGATCAGTAGAGGCGCTCCTTCACACCGAAGTAGGGAGGTCTGCATTGCATAACACGAGCCACCACTACACCGGGGTGCACAGAGGAGATTGTCAATGTTGGACCAATGGTGGCGCACATCGTGCCCTGAGCAATCCCTGAACTGCGGCTGACCAACATCACCAAGGGCACTGCACAAGACTGGTGGGGGACTCCACTAACTGGCTCTAGTTGCTGATATCGGCCATTTCTTGCAGCAGGTGCCAGCATGGGGGTCGGTTCAGGACCTTGGGTGCGCCTCTTGATTGGCCATCACTCACTTAGGAACACAGAATCTAGTTACCACAGTTAGATCACAGTAGGTGGCCGGGTGGTGCTGCCTTTCGTCGCCCCCTGGTAGTGAGCTCTTGGGTGTACGGGGGATTTTCATCAGTGCCGCCTGAACAAAGATTCCTGGGTAGAATACACCTGACTGGAGGAGAGGGCCCGGCTGGGCACACTGCACTGTACCGCATCTCATATATAGTGCCTGTGAGTCTGGTGCAACGATGGCCCGTCTGCAGATGGGGGCCTCATTGACATTTTGCCGATCCTTTGTGTAGGTGAACTGAGCCGCTGGGGATCGCTGGCCACCAGGGCAGGTGACAATGGACAGCCTGGACTGCAAACTAGACTCTGTACTCTAAGCGGGAACCCCCTCGAACAAACGGGCACTTCCTTTGAGGGCCCCATAGACAAAATCACAGTCGACTTCACTCCTGACTGCACAGATCATCACAAGCTGACTTAAAAGGTACATGACATTGAGCAAGAACTGGCCAAAGTCCCTCCAGTTACTCTGAGTGCAGCTTTGGATGTGTAGCAGCTAATGGCACATGTGAAGACACAGGACAGAACAGTGCAGAATGCGGATGGACGCTCCCAGCATTAAGTGGCATGTACTGAGACAAGGTTGCGTCATCTACTGCCAGCAGGTGCACTCTCCCAATTCCTTGTTGTGGAGCAGGCCCATCGAGTGCCGGCGAGCTGCACGCTTTCGGGGACAGATCCTAGACCCTTTCTCTTCCGCCTCCTACAGTGATCATGATGCTGGCCTGAGGGAGGTACGCAAGCTGGGGGAGGTGAAAGTGGATAACGCCACAGTTATTTTCTTCTCTGACTATGCCACGGGGGTGCAGAGGCAGTCGGCTTGTCTCTAGTGGTTAAGCGATGCCTCAGAGAGTTGGGCATCAAATACTCCCTCCTCTACCCGTAAAGTCTGCGAGTGATCTCAGTTGTAATCATGCAAATAATTGACGCCGCTGAACAGTTCTGGACCTGGCTGCAATCTACTGGTCGCCAGGTGCTGCGGACTGGGAGTGAAGGGTCTGCGCAAACAAGCTGTCATTCATGGAGCCAGTTGTACTGGGAGGCGTAGGAGGAGCAGGCATCTCCACCGCAACTACAAGTCATCCCCAATCTGCAGCAGGTTGTACAAGAGAGGCAGAAGGAGCTGCATGGCAGATATCCTAATTAAATGTTTCCTGGTTGTGCGTCTCTCCTTCTTCCGCACTTACAGACTGCTCGGAGAGTCTTTTGCTTTCGGCTGTTCCTGGTTTCCAGCTTCCTGTTGCTGAAGTTCTGGCTTCCTAGGTCAGCACTTAGAGAGGATCAGGTCCAGTCGCCACCCAAAGGGAATGGAGCAGTTGTCCAGGTAAGCGATGCATGTCAGGCATAGTGGTGGTGGTCTCCTTGGTGCTCCGAGCTTCAATGGCATGAAGTCCAAGGCATTGTTGACCTTGCCAAGGATGAATTGTGGGAGTTCCTCGATTATCCTCGAGGCACTCTTGTAATGCTGTGACGTCATGTGTTTTACGTTCCGACTGCGCAATGTGCCACAGCATCTTTACAAGGCCACGCAAAGCCATTTTACATGGATTTTCATGGACTTAGAAATATGTGCCCTTTCATGCATTAAACAGTGAGAAAGGGGCGTTCTATGCAGTGGCGGCCAGCATGGCTCACGGGTGGTAAGGCGAGGGTGGGTGCATGGGGTTTTCAGGGAGTTGCAGGGGCGGCTCGATTGCGGGAGGTGGTGCATTATAAATTTTAAAAAATAATATATAATTTAGCTTGCCGCCAGGTCCTGCAATGCAGCGTTGTGATTGGATTGGAGCATCCTGGTTTGACGCTCAATCAGGGAATGGGGGCCAGAGCATGTTCTCCATGCAGACTGTAATGCAGCCTACATGGAGAACGGGTAAACATGATTGGTTTTGGCGGCCCAAGAGGGCTGATCAAACAGTCATTGCGTACTGAGGAGTGGGTAAACCACTCCTGCCCTGTCCTGCTCTGAGAGCAGAGCAGCCCCGCCCACCCGCAAAGCAGCACAAACATAAAATGTTATAGCAGAAAGATATTATGCTTTTATGTTTCTTCTTCTTGCACTGCTTGAAAGCAGGGGGCGATGCTCCTCCGCTATACTGCCACTGGTTCAATGGGTATTGTTGTGGGCGTTCCCACGCCAAATCATTGGAATCTGAAGCATTCGCAGGTTTACGAAAAACTGTAAATCTTCAGAATGCCTCAGAATCTACTACCACCCCAAGGGTGACGATTGGGAGGCACTACAAGTATAAATGGTTTCATTTTGCTCTTTTTCACTTTTTCTATGTGTGCATCATTCTGCAGCACACAGTGAAAGAGGAAATACCATGGATTGATAGGTTTTGTGCAGGTAGGTGTCCCTTCCTGAACAACATCAACCAACTCCGCAACACAGTCACCCTTGCACCATGGCGCAAGGGTGCCTGCGTTGGCGCATGCCAGTCACTGCGCGTCAACATAGGGGAAAAATAAAGGGGGGCTTATTCATGAGCCCCTTTCGATAGTTTAACACCGCCGGTACGTCATTTTCTTGACATACTTGCAGAGTTAATTTTGCACCACGTTGCGCCATTTTGCAAAGTGATGCATCTAGGTATATGCGTAACCTTGTAAAGCCTTGTGCAACATTATACGTGCGTCAGGTATGATGTATGCAGGGTGTTCATTCCCACGCATCAAAGCCTCGTAGGAGTGGCGCAGTGAAATCTATCAGATTTCATTGCGATAATTCTTGGACGCCACTGTGTCAAAAACCTACGCCTGGCTCATGGCAGACGTAAGGGTGACGTTGTGCCATAGGGATAGGCTTGCCCCATTTATTGGTGGTGTTGTGTCAAGCTTGCGACACAACTGCAGCAATGCGTGACTTTAGCACTGACAGATGCGTCAGGATTCTAGACGTATGTCATTGATTGTGACATGGAGCCCTATACAGAAAATATGGTGCAGTCATGGTGTTGCAAGGAGGGCGCAATGAAAAGTGTCCAATAGTTGTTTATCACAGTGATGCAACACTTTTCATGAATGGGGCCCAGAAATGAGTCCTATCTTATTGATAGGGCCCATTCCTGACCTTTCGTAGTGGCGCATGGCAGCGTAGCAATATTCCTTACAGCGCTGTCAAGCACCAAGTCATCTTATATGCAGGCCCATGTGTTTGCACCAATTTTAAGACCAACTATTTTCAGGTCTTAAAAAACTGTCTTTAATTTGAGTTAGCAGCAGTTTTGGGGGGTTATCGACGTACTAGAATTTCCTTGTAAATGTTGCGAAGTGTGCTTCGCAGCAGTTTTTTCACTGGAACACCTACCTTGCATCTCATTTTCGTAATGCCCCGCTAACAGAAGTGGCGATCTTGAAAATTCACGTTTAGGCTGGAAAAGTGCTGCTAACTGCAGTTAGCGACAGCTTGTAAATAAGGCAAAAAAAAAAAGCTGCCATAATGTCTAAAAATTGACGCTACTGCGGCGTTAAGTTCTTGTAAATATGCCTCGTGGCTTAATGCTGACTATAAATAATGCCAACTTTCATGGTAAACTTAGCGTGAAAGGGGCGGGCAATGGGTGCTGTGGTGGGCGTTCCACCGCAACACCCATTGATTTTGACACTGCCCCCTATTTACAAGAGCAACTTAAAAAGGAGGCAGCGTCAAAATTAAAATCAGGGAAAACCTGGTCTTAAAAAAAGCGGACTGAGGAGAAATGCTTTAGTTCTCCTCGTTTTTCACATGGAAACAGCAAATTGCCTATGATTTTTTTCTGTGCAGGACCGTCCCTCTTCCTGCACATAAACAATCATTTTTAAAAATGACAACCCGCTTCACCACTTTATTTGAATATGGTGTATATTTACAAGAGCTGTCACTAACTAGTGTTAGCGGCAATTTTCTTACCGCCGGGTATCACCGAAAACTATCGCCTTGGTACCAATGTATTTACAATACGTCACTACATGGCGATAGTATCAGCTAGCCGTGGTGAAAACTGCCACTAACACTAGTGTCAAGGCATTTAAAATGTTGCAGCTAGCGAGAGAAAAGTGACAAAAGGCCAAATAGAGACAAAAAAAAACTCACAGTAGTCAGCTCAACATCACTTTTCTGCCTCTAGAGTAAAAAATAGCCTATACGTCCACCACCATTGACAAAAAAAATATATATATTGGAATGCAGAATGGAGCAGCCAGGGCCAAGTTCAGTACAGGTAAGCAACCCCCCAAACCCCCCCCCCCAACAGCCAGGATGACCAGCCAGAGTCCCAGGGGAAGAGGAAATGCATAATCGTGGACAATGCATCACTTTTCATTGCGCTTGGCTTGCAACTTCATGGCAGCCGAAGCCTTGAAGCGTGGACGGTCCCCAAGGCCTGTAGCCCTCGCTGGGCCTTTGTCTGAGACCCAAAGATAGAGGTGCTGTGAAGTTGCTGCGGCCTGATGGTGGAGGCGGGCCGTGTCGGGACCAAGCCTTTGGGTCGGTGTGGTAGAAATTGAGGCATTGGCGATCGCCCTTACCTGGTGGTGAAATCCTGCAGGTCGCATGGAGACACGTTGCTGACCTGTGTGAGAAGACCGTCTGGCGCCCCTTGGAGCTGTGATCAGTAGAGGTGCTCCTGCGCACTGATGTAGGAAGGTCTGCTTTTCATAACACATGCCACCACTGCACTGGGGTGCATGCAGGAGATTGTCAATGGTGGGCCGCGCCTCTCTGCACCACAGGCAGGAGGATGTGACCGCGTCCAGTGCCAGGGACCGTGCCTCCCGGACACTCCACTGCTATGACGCCAGCACCACCCTCGCCCTAAACCCTCTACGCCAAGCCGCCTGCCATCTAGCATCACCGAAGAATACCCTTGAACCCTTTGCCTGCCGAAACTGAAAATACACCTGCGCCACTCACAACCTAGCAGAACAACAGCACAACTGACCGGCTCAACTGCATCCCCTTCAGCGTGTGTTACCTCCATAAACACGCCTCAGGAATCTGGGACCTCCTCAACGTCAACTCTTCAGACATCACCTTCTCCACGTAAACCTGTACCAACCTTTGCTCCAGACCAGACATCGCCATCCCTGACGGCTACAACATCACACGCAAGGACCACCCCGACCGCCAAGGAGGAGGCATTTACATTGTCTACAAAAGCACACTCTGACTGACCATGCACTCTATTGGCCCAACGGCGACCATGGAACACCTCCACTTCCTGATCCGGACCACGCCCAACAGCCCCTTAGCACGCACCCGCATCTACAGGCCCCCCGGCCCATGACCCCCTATTCACAGATGCTATTGTAGACGTCATCGCACCCCAGGCTCTCAAATCCACCAACTACATCCCGCTCTGAGACCTCATCTTCCACCTGGACAACCCCAGTGACTAGAACACCACCACCCTCCTGGAGATCCTCACAACATTGGATTCAAGCAGATAGTCACCGCACCAACCCACATATCCAGAAACACGCTCGTCCCCGTCTTCTCCGCCAGGAAGACCATTCAACTACAGCCACACCACCAAACTCTCTTGGACAGTCCATCATTGTATATATCATGCCTTCACCACGCACACCATACACCATCGCCATCATTGCCCCCTCCCCGACGCAGCTGGATCAAGGCCACAGAAGAAGTTCTTGACAATTCCCTCAGCACCACCACTCCGCCAACGCTTACAGACACCAACGCCACAGCAGACAACCTCCACCGATGGATCTCTAACTGTACCGACACCCTGATACCCCTCAAGAACATCCAGGCAAAAAACACTCCAAGGAGGCCAACTGGTTCCCTCCCGTCCTCCACAAGTCAAGATGCACCTGCAGACGTCTCAAGAAGAGATGGAGCCACAACATCAATCAACTCCGCAAGAGAGTCACCCTTGCAAGGGTGCCTGCGTTGGCGCATGGCAGGCATTGTACGCCAACGTATGGGAAAAAGACAAGGGGGCTTATTCATGAGCCCCTTCTCGCAGTTTAACCCTTACAGTGGGTCATTTTCTTGAAGTACTTGCAGGGTGAATCTTGTACCATGTGGTGCTGTATTTACAATGTGACACATCTAGGTATATGCATGACATTGTAAAGCCCTGTGCACGTTATACCTGCGTCAGGTATGATGTATGCAGGGTGTGCTTTCCCACCCAACAAAGCCTCTTGGGAGTGGCGCAGTGAAATCCATCAGATTTCACGGTGTCAATTCTAGGACGCCACTGCGTCAGAACCATACATTTGCTCAACGGCAGGCTTAAGGGTGACGCACTGCCATAGGGATAGGCTGGTCCTATGCATTGCTGGAGTTGCGTCATGCTTGTGGCACAACTGCAGCAATGCATGACTTTAGCTCTAACAGATACGTCTGGATTCCAGACATGTATGTTACTACTTGCAACATCGAGCGCCGTGCAGTGAAAAGTGTTGCAACGCTGCTTTGTAGCAGCGATGCCACACTTTTCATGAATGAGGCCCGGGAATGTGTCCTATCTTATTGATAGTGCACATTCTTGCCCTATTGTTTTGTCGCAGGGCAGCGCAACAACATTCCTTGCAGCTCTGTACAGCACCAAAACCTGCTGAAATGAGGCCCCAAGTGTTTGCACCAATTTTAAGACCAGCTATTTTCTGGTCTTAAAAAAACTGCCTCTAACTGGACTTAGCTGCAGTTTTGGAGGGTTATCGCCGGACGGAAATTTCATTGTAAATATCGCAAAGTGGGGTTAGTGGCAGTTTTTGCACAAGAATACCTACCTTGCATCTCATCTTCGTTGAAAAGTGCAGCTAACTGCAGCTAGCACCACTTTGTAAATAAGGCCATAAAAAAAGCTGCTGTAACGTCCAAACATTTACGCTACGGCAGCGTTAAGGTCCCTTAAGTGATTTTGCTTATTTTTGTACCGACCAGTAAATGCAGATTTTCCACATTTAGAAATGGGTAGAAAATCATGATTTTAATAAAGACACGGAGAGCAATATTATGCATCATCCCTTTTATTGCTCCCCAAACAGCAGCAACAAACAAGCAATAGAATCAGAACACTTTCAGCTTCTAGAACACTGAACATGCATAAACACGTAGAACTGGCAGCCATCTTCCTCTTTGGGTGCTGCGAATAAACATAAAATCCAAAATCTCAAATTAAAAACAAAACTTCATCCCTTCTTTGATAACGACTTCAAACCTCTGCATTGACAAATTCTTCTTCTTTAACCTGCATAATAAAAAGCAAACCATTAATAAAATTGGGAGGGAACAGTGGAGGGATAATATTAGCCACCGTGCCTTTATTAAAATCATGATTTTCTACCCATTTCTAAATGTGGAAAATCTGCATTTTACATCAAGGCCCAGAGGCCAATATTATGCATGTTCAAAGTTCATCTAAACCTCTATCCAACACATATTCCACAGGCTTAAAATAGAACTTCTTAAACGTAGATTCATTACTCCAATCTGCAGCCTTCCTAATCCCACCTAAACTAAAACCTCTCATAAACGCCTTGGTTGCCATAGCCCCAATAACAGAAAGAGCTCCAAAAATACTAATATCTACTCCTGCCCTCAACATCACCTCTCTCGCCCACCTAGCCAATGTAGCTGATGACACAGGCTTAAAAGGTTTCTTATAAGAAATTAAACGTTGTGAACAACCTCCTTGCCTCAAAACTAAAGTCCTCCTTTCATATTTTCTCAAACACTGTACCACACACAAGTTGTCATTTCTCTCCAAATGAGGATAAAATATTGTCCTAGACATGGTCTTCGTTCTTTTCCTTAACTCAAAGCACACACCCTCTGGCTGATAACACCTAGAATCCACCTCCAAGGCTCTAATATCAGAAACCCTTCTACAAGAAACCAAACAAAGAAGCATAGCCATCTTCCAAGATAAGAAATTAATATCCAAAGACGTATTACTATCCCAACTATCCAACTCCTTCAAAACCAAATAAACATCCCAAAGAACACCATACTTTGTCTTGGGAGGTAAAACCATCCCTAAACTCTTAACTAACCTTTGAACCAACACATTTTGCCCTACTGGCAAACCATCCACCAAAATATGCCCTGCTGAAATCGCAGATCTGCAAATATTCACAGTATTGTAGGTCAATCCGAACTTATACAATCCCGACAAATAATTAACCACCTCCACTACACGAGCTGATACGGAATCCAAATTCCTCTTGACACACCAATCAGACCATCTTCTCCAAGCTGATCTATAAACTTTTGTCGTCCCCTTTGACCATGATTCAGCGATAAGATTCTCAGCCTCCTTCGATAATCCATGCACTTGCCAAATTCTCCTGAAATCAACCACGCCACCAACCTTAACTGACTCCTCACAACTAAATCGTGAACATTCCCCTCTGGGTCCAGAATGATCTCCCTTAAATCTGGTAACAACACCGGATCCTCTAGCAACAAATCCATCATATCTGGAAACCAAACCTGAGCTCTCCAGAAAGGCGTCAAAATTACCATCTCTGCTTTCTCTCTCCTGATTTTCATCAGAGTCCTCTGAATCAATGAGAATGGGGGAAAAGCATAATTTCTTCCTACTCTCCAATCCTGGAGAAAAGCATATATTCCTTTTGCCTCTGGATCCGGTCTCCAACTGTAAAACTCCTTCATCTGACAACTCAGTCTATCCGCAAAAAGATCCACCTGAAATGGACCCCATCTCTTCTCCAAACTCAGAAAGACCCCCCTCTGTAGCTTCCAATTGCTCACATCTCTGAGATATCTTGAAAACCAATCCGCTTCTACATTGCAAAGACCCGGAATATATTGAGCTTGAACCACAATTTCCTTCTCTAAGCAAAATTTCCAAAATTCCTTCGCCAAGTCCGCTAACCCCTTCGACCGAGGTCCTCCTAATTTGTTCATGTACCTTACAGCCCACAAATTGTCCACCTTCAATAGCACACAACACTTCACCTGATCCCTCATGAAACTTTTATTGCAAATGAACCTGCAAGAAGCTCCAGACAATTTATATGCATCTCTTTCTCCTCCTTTGACCACTTTCCTCCTGTCGACACCAGACCACATCGTGCTCCCCAACCGTGAAGACTCACATCCGACTCTATCTCTACTTCCGGAACCCCTCCGAAAATTGCCCTGCTGTTCCATGCCTCTAGATTCATCAACCACCAATTCAATTCTTCCTTCTACTCTTGATTCAACAAAATTTTCTGAGAATACTTTGCCCCTCTCCTCAAGTGAAGACCCTTCAATCTCTGCAATACCCTGTAATGTAGAGGGGCTGGAAAAATCACTTGAAACGATGCTGACAATAGACCCAGCAACCGAGCTAACTGTCTCAATGTAATCCATTTTGAATTCATTGCTCTTTTCACCTCCTTCCTTATTTTCTTCACCTTCATCATAGGTAACCTCAACACACAACCCAACGTCTGTGTCTGAAAACCTAAAAATTGAATCATCTGCTGAGGCTCCACACAAGACTTCTCTTTGTTCACTACAAATCCTAGATCCTCTATTAATTTCACTGCAAACTCCGTCTGTTCCTTTGCTAAATTCCTCTCTTCCGCCATGATCAAAAAGTCATCCAGATACACTATTAAACGTATTCCCCTTGATCTCAACCAAGCTGCCACTAGACGCATCAACTTCGTAAAGCACCAAGGGGCCGATGTCAACCCAAAAGGGAGACTCCTGAACCTCCATAACGTTCCTTTCCACCTGAATTGCAGGAAGTCGCACTGTTCCTTGCACATTGGAATAGTCAAATAGGCATCCTTCAAATCCAATCTTGTCAACCAAGCTCCTTTCCTTAAAAGATCCCTCAACATAGGAGTCCCCTCCATCTTGAAATGATTGTACGTTAACCAATCGTTCAATTCTCTCAAATTTATCACTGGACGCATACCTTTCTCCTTTTTTCCACCAGAAATATGTTGCTTATAAAGCCTCCCTTTACAATCCTTGCCTCTTCTATAGCTCCTTTTTTCTCTAATTCCTCTATCTCCTTCGTCACCAAATCCTCCATCTCCACTGAGAATCTCAAAATATTCGGAGCTCTCACCTGTACTGGCGTCTGCAAGGAATCTATTCTGTAACCTGAAACCGTTTCCAATAGCCATGGATCCTTTGTAATCTCTTTCCATCTCGAAACAAACTGGGCTAGTCTGCCGCCCAACTTTATTTGGATAGAAATAGGGCCTTGTAAGCATCTTACCTGAGGCACCTCTTGTCCGCCTCTCTGAACGCATTCCTCTGGCCCTGCTTCGCTGTCTCTGAGGGAAGAAAGTTCCCTGTCCCCCTCTTGATTCGTAGAAATTGGATCCATAACCAGTACCATTGGGTCTTCCTCCTCTTCTTAAGTTCCCTCTAGTAAAAGCTTGTCCTCGGCCGGGGAATCGACCCCGCATCCGCCCGGCCACTCCAAAAACTCTCCTTATGTCCTTTTGTGCTTTCTCAAAAGAGCTAAAAGTATTGACATAACAAGACATATCCTTGACGAACTCGTCTCCAAAGAACAAGCCCTCACTACGCTCTCCAGGTTCCTTATTCGCTAAGTCCGCCAATTTTGGGTCAATTTTAAAGAGAATTGACTTTCTCCTCTCAATGCAAATTGCCGTATTTGCGTTCCCCAAAAGACATGTGGCTCTTTGGACCCATTGTCGCATTTCTGCCACATCAACTCCAGTATTATTAGAATGTTGCTCCTCGCACATTTCAAGGGGCTCATTTATGAGCCCCTGCGTCACTTTTGCGCCACCGGTGCGTCACTTTTGTGACGCACCAGTGGTGTAAAACATGCACCATGATGCGCCATATTTATGAAGTGACGCATCTATGTAGATGCGTCACTTCGTAAACCCCTGCGCTACATTATACCTGCGCCAGGCATAATGTATGCAGGGTGGGCGTACCCCCGTAAGAAAGGGTCGTAGGAGTGGCGCAGCGAAATCTATGAGATTTCGCTGCATCACTTCTAGGACGCCAATGCGTCAAAACCTTATGCCTGCCTCATGGCAGGCGTAAGGGTGACGTAGGCCCTTTCACATGGGGCTTGCCCCATGTGAAAGGAACATTGCTGGAGTTGCGTCAGGCTTCCGACACAACTCCAGCAATGCGCCACTTTTTGCGCCGACAGATACGTCAGTTATACTGACGTATCTGTCCTTCCTTGTGACATGATGCGTCATATTATAAATATGACGCATCATTGGTGTCGCAAGGAGGGTGCAGTGAGAAGTGACGGATCGCTGCTTTCACGCAGCGATGCATCACTTCTCATAAATGAGGCCCCAAATATCTTTGTCAATGGCCCCAAGACATCTAGAAGTCTATCTAGACACCCTTTTAATCCCTTTTCGAGACTGTTCCTAGGGTCTTTTCCATATTTATTTATAAACGCCATCATCTTTTGATCAAGTTCTGGAGTATACGCAACCTTGCTCTTCAGACTAGGTCTAGGACACTCACTTCCCATTCTAGTCCTGACCTCTTTTGGTGTCTCCCTGCTTATCCAAAATCTCACGTACTTTGCAACGTCCTCCACCGGAGCCCACTGCGGAGAAAGAGGGTCAAACATATCCTCACCCTGAGGATCCACAATCTCATTATCTTCCAATTTAATTTCTCTCTCTTTTATCTTTCTCCTTTTAAGTGGAACATCCTGTGATGGAGCGGGTAGTACAACATTTTGTATACCCCTCCCATTTCTGCATGTTCATACTAATTAGAATAATATATTAATTGTAATAATATTAATGCGTTTTGAGTGATACTTAATCAACCTTACTAATGTATGAATTACACATGGGATTTGCATTTTGCATGGCTAAAATAATTTGTAAACTAATATACGTACGCATATTAATACTAGAAAAATAGAATATTGCGTGATATAAGTTGCTTTTGTGACGTAATTGTAAGTTGCACCAGATGACATCATTGGGTGAATATAAACGCTTTAAATGTCGCTATTATGCTAGATAATTACATACACATAGGGGAATTAGTGAGGGTTAAACATTTTATTCGTTATTTCCATGTTTTAATTGCTTTTTGTGTTTGTTTCGCTTAAGTTGACCGATTGGGCCTAAGACAAAATGGCCGACCGACAAACGCGACGAGACAGCTACCATTCCACGAGGTTTCAGACCGAGTGCCCATGTCCCAAGCTCCTGTACCAGTGGCCTCAATATGACCTACACTCTATGTACCCGAACAAGGTCACGACTGGACTTCTGCCAAGAGCTTTGACAATGGACAATTTTAATAGCCGGATGGATCATGCCTGACGGTGTGACATCATAGACTTTGGGAAACCGAAACGGGCGATCTTAACCAACCAATCAGAAGATCCCAAACTAAGCAAATGTTACATTTTGACGTTAATTTTATTATAAATGATGGTAGAGTAGTGAGTTGCGCAGAACCTTTTCTTTATTTCCTGGCGTTATGCTGACGGAGAGGACGGTGACACTGCAGGACAGCTGTTTTCCCTGAATCTTTGACGGACTGAATTGCTGCCAAATTTCCTGATGAACTACAGATTTCCGAACATTCTATGGGCATTGATCGATATTTGCACGTTTCTGGTCCATGACTTGAACTTTGGGACTGTAGCGTGCTGACGACTAAAGCTGCGGACTTAGAGGACGAACGATAGCCGAAATAGGTAAATATAATGTTCGTGATTTGTGTGATAATTAATAAATTTACTAGATTGAACTAAATTCTTGCATTAATTAGATAAACAATATAATGGATTAAGAAGCAAATGTGTTGGGTTATTTATTGAAAGGGAATAGATTAAGATTTGAGTGTAAATTAAAGAGGATTAAAATCACTTCTCCAACTCAACTAATTTGATCTATCGACCAAGTGGAAAGAATATCTTGAGGTTCAGGTTTAAGATGTGCTGGACTAAGGATATTTAGTATATGGTTATGTAAATAAATTTCCTTTAGGTGATAAGGTATTCCTTTCATGTCAGCGTTTGGAACACTCATCTCTCCCGTAAGAGCAGATCAAGGATGAATGAAGTGTGAGTGTTGGTGTTATGGGCCCCACCAATGAATGCATTGAGTGAATGTGTTAGTGTGATATTGGGTCTGTGATGAAGGGAGGATTTGAAATTCCGCGCTGTATCAGTTTTTCTTGTAGCAGGATGATGGTTTTTATTGTTTTGGTTTATGTGATTATTGCTTGTACATTGCTTATTGATATTGATTATTGATTGGTAGTGGTTTATGTATTAACACTCTATGTTGAGTCGCATAGAGTTTTATGTTGTCTGCACGGCATCTGGGATGTAGGAAGTCAGAAGTTTGTAACAGTTCCGTAGTAGAGCAGAGGTAAGCGCTGCTCTCGGGAAAGACGGAATTGTTGTTGCCCTGTAGGTACACAGGGGAAACGTGTAACGATTGAAGTTGCACGACGCATTGTCTGGGTTCGATTCGGTAGCATCGTCATGTGTTGCCATTAGAGACATTTTCTGTATGAGAGAAGTATGTATGATAGCGAAGGTTACCTGTGAAATTTTGGTCTTGGTACCAGGAGGCCAGAAGGTACTCTGATAACGCTTATCGCTGGAAAGGTAGCAGGTGTTCTCTAAGCTTGTTAGAAGGACAAAGTAGAGGGAAGTTCTATTTTGTGAACAAGTGTTATAATTCTGTAGTAGGGCAGACTGTTCGCTGCTCTCGGGAAAGACAGAATTCTGTGTGAATGTACTACAATTTATGCGTGAAAGTGCGTGAATGAAAAGGCACACCGGTTAATTGTGAAACTCTGCTTTTATTTCTCAGGAGCATAGGGTCTCCAACTAGGTGTCTTAATTCTGGAGAAACAGTTATCTAATGCTTGCTAGAAGGGTATGGTAGAGGGATGTGCTACTTTATCGACGGTAGTAACGATTCCGTAGTAGGTCAGAGGTAAGCGCTGCTCTTGGGAAAGACGGAATTCTTGTGAAAAAGGTCTTTTGCTATTCTTTGGTTAGCGAAGCGGACAATGGTGGTGTTTTTGTGTTGTTACTAATAGATTTGTAAATTTGAAAAACGTAAAAAGCTTACCGAGAGAATTTTGTAAAGGAGGGGTCAGTAGAAGCAGGAGTAAGAGTAGCGGCTGCTGACGTCAGTAAGATCGTGCTGGGATTGTCCAGTCGGTTAGAAACGTAGACGCTCCTGATTGGTGCGTTAGTGTACGCCGCGTTAGGAGTGGAGAATTACAGCGTGACGTAGATGCTCCGGATTGGTGCGTTAGTGTGAGTCGCGCTGGGATTGGGGAATTGCAGAAGTGTCATAGACGCTTCTGGTTGGTGCGTTAGTGTGAGTCGCGCTACGATTGGTTAAAAACAACAGTACAGTCGTAAGGAGAGACTGGCGATACACGAAAGACAGAAAATATGTATTACGATCCACCAGCAAAGGAGAAAAAGTCCTGGTTTGGGAAAATTAAGAAGTGGTTCAAGAAGGACAAACCGATTGTGTCTAGGGAAGGACAATTACTTCCTCCACCGAAAACCCCCGCATCCTTTATGGTTGCGAAATATGGATATCATACTTGTATTTGGTTAGACAATTGGGTAAAATATACCAAGAACGACGGAGTCTTGGCATTTCCAGAGCATGGTTCATTTAATTTAGCAGTTTTGAGAAATTTGAGAGAGAAAATGATGAATCTAGAACCGAGACCTAGACCAACACAATTTAAAGCATTGACAGAATGGGAAGATGAGATACATGACCGAGAGAGACAGAGGAGTGGCGAAAGATATAGGTACATGTTTGGTAGATTATATGGACATGAGAATCATGATGACAGAATGAGTAAGGTGGCGGAATGCGAGTATGACTGAAGGTCTATTTCCCATAAGAACTGCAGAAGAAATTGGAGGTAGAAAATGCACAGAAAAAATAAATAATGTTGAATCAAGAGGGTATGGAGTGAATGAATCGGAGGATGATGTTCTTGATGACATGTTTTATAAAAATCCACCTCCGTATCAACCAGAACCAGAAATGTTGAGGCCAAGTGCCCCAATGAGAGAGACTTTACGAATCATTAAGTCAAAAGATTTAGAGAAAAATAATTCCATTAGAGAGGTAGAGAGAAAGTCAGATAGTAAGGTAAATGGTGAAAATTCGGCAGAATTAGCAAAAGCAACCTTAGAATTAACTGAGAAGATAAGAGAATTGACTACAAATCTAGAAGCTGTGACTGTTCCAGTAACGATAGGCCCTGTGATACCTATTTTTGATAAACAGAAAGATAGCGAACATTGTTTAACAGTTCCTTATAATAGCAATAAACAGGCTGAGAAGCCAAAACAGAGCCAGAATGAAAATCCATGGCGACAGACAATGAGTATGATTGAACCAAATATTTCAAGTAACCCATTTATAGGCCAGAATTTAGCAGAAAGACATACAACGACAGTGGAGTCAATATTAGAGATACAAAAGGATTCAGAACAAGGTAATGTAGAGAAACCAGTAGGTCCATCTACCGAAGAATTAAGTGAATGGTTGAGAAGCTTGCAGAGAAAAGACAAAGAATCCCAATCAATAGATGTGGCCAAATTACGAATGGTACTGGAAGAGTTAATAGTAGGAACTATCCCCACAGAGAAATTAAAAACTTATCAGGATGAAGAATTACTATTTTTGTGCAAAAGTGTAACATTGAGAGCGAAAAATCTGCACGAAAGGCTAGAAGAAGTAGCAAATGAAATGGGTATAGATATTGAAAAGGTAAAAGCTTTACAAAAAACCATATCTAATAGATTTCACTGAAAAAGATATTGAAAATTTGAACACCACAGGACGGATAAGTCAGATTAAGGAAATAATTATCTTGTTGAGAAAACGGGGAGACGTGGATAAATGGAGAAGCAGGTGGTACCGAAAACGAGATGATGCCCCAGATAAAATGCTTGCAGCATTCCCTGTAAGAGAAAAAGAAAAAGTAGTAATAGACTACCCCATGAGAGAAATTCCAGGAGGAGGATATGTGCATGTTCCATGGACAAGACAGGATATTCTGTCTTTTACAAATGATTTCTCTGCGAAAAGCCTGTCGAGTGGTATAGGCAAGTGGACAGATTTGTGAAGTTGTCTAAAGTATTATGGATTGATCTGAATAGTCTATTTGACATAATAGTACCAGCAGATTTATGGACAGAATGCAAGTTAATGATCAATTGGGCAACTCAGGAATACTCTAGAGATCCAAAAACCGGAGCTCCTGATCCCGAGGTAATGAAGAAATATGAACAGGTTATTGCCTTTCTGAAAAATAAAGTACCTCCTAAAGAGACAGATTGGGTGAAAATTGACAGAACACATCAGGAAAGCAAAGAGTCAGTACATGCATATTACAAAAGGCTGATTTTAGCCTTTAAACAGTTCAGTGGTGATGAACATTTGAGTAAAAAGGATTTAAGTCATTTTGTATACAGATTTGTATATGGTCTACGTCCAGAGATTAGTGAAATGATAAAACAACATACTGTAGACTGGCATAATAAGAAAATAGACATAGTATTGAGACATGAAAAATATTTCAGTGATGAGATTGAAGCAAAACAGCGAAAATTAAAAGAAAAGGCTATGTGGGCACAACTAACGGTAGCAGAGAGGCGGGAAGCTCAATGAGCGGAAAAAGCAAATAATACTGGCCCTAGACAAAAGTTCATTCCTGGGAAAGGTAAGGGCAATTTTAATATAGAAGAAGCTAAAAAGAAATTCCCATGTCACAATTGCTGTAGAATAGGGCATTGGAAATCCGAGTGTAAATTTCCCCCAAGTACTAACAATGAAAATGCATCATTGAATCCACAGGTGCAAAATGAGGTGAGTGGTCAACCGCAGCTACAACAGCAGGTTGTAACCCAACAGAATCAGGTGCCAAAACCACCTTTTCCACAGAGCAAAAACTCCCAGAAATATAGTAACAAAACAGGATTCTACAATGAAGAACAGGTAAATAAGCTGCCACGCGCTAACGCTGTTTCGCAGTATTGGCTGCAATGCGATGAGAGTGATTCAGAAGAGGGTTATTGACGGTGCCGAAGGGAGGAAGAAGAGTGCGTACTTGGCGCAACTCTAGAAGTAGACCAGACAGGCCCATTTGTAGATGGGAAGATAAATAATGAAAGTATTGCTTTCCTAGTTGATACTGGTGCTACTCGATCAACTGTCAGATCAGGTGATGTTAAGAACCTTCCTCTCTCGGATGAAACGATCCAAGTAGTTGGTGTATCCAACAGACAGATTAAAACTTATCTTACAGAGCCAGTGAAAGTTAGCATAGGGAAATTTTCTGAAATGCACCGCTTTGTCGTGTGCGATACCAGTCCTGTGAATTTATTAGGTAGGGATTTGCTGTGTAAGATGAATTGCACTATATTCTGTACCCCTGATGGGATAGCCTTTGAGACCCCGGATGAAGATGTGTTGTATAAAATGACAATGGCAAACAGGGAAAATGAGGTTCCTGAAACCTATGCTGTATTTAACCCTGATGAATTACCTAAAGAATTGAAACAGTCTGTAAAAGCGGAAGTTTGGGATTTCACAGGAGAAGATGTGGGATTAATGAGAAATGTAGATCCAGTAAAAATAACAGTGAAGGAAGGTTAAGCTATCCAAATGTCCCTCAATATAAATTGACACCTGAAATAATTGAAGGAGTTAGTCCTGTGATTGAGAAAATGAGAAAACAAGGCATTCTGAGAGAAATAATGAGTAGTCCATGTAATTCACCGATTATGGGACTGAAAAAGCCTAATGGGAAGTTCAGGACAGTACAAGATCTGAGAAAGATAAACAAAATTGTTGTGTCTTGCTGTCCTATTGTACCAAATCCATCTGTGATTTTGTATCAGATTCCCCATGATGCAGAATAGTATACAGTGATTGATCGATGCCATGCTTTCTTTTCCATCCCATTGCATCATGACAGTCAGCAGATTTTTGCATTTCGTTTTGGCGAACGTATTTTGGTTTGGTGCCGAATTCCACAGGGGTATACAGAAAGCCCCTCAATATTTAATCAGCTATTGAAGAAATCTTTGGAAAGTCTAGAAATGCCCGAAAATTCAGTTTTAGTTCAATACATCGACGACCTTCTTGTGGCGTCGAAAACCGGTAAAGCTTGTGAGATAGACACTATAGCCTTGCTGAATCATCTGGCAGATGGAGGACTTAAAGTGTCACCATCAAAATTACAATTTTGCAAGAAAGAAGTACATTATTTAGGCCACAATATCGAAAAGGGACTGAGAAAGAAAACAATAGACAGAATCAGGATCATAAAAGGAATGAGAGTACCCATGACCCAAAGAGAGGTGAGAATGTTTCTTGGAATGGTTGGATACTGTCGTCAGTGGATCAGCAATTTTTCGTTGATTGCAAAACCTCTGGTACGATTGACAAGAAGTGATGTGAGAAGCAGGTGGTACCGAAAACGAGATGATGCCCCAGATAAAATGCTTGCAGCATTCCCTGTAAGAGAAAAAGAAAAAGTAGTAATAGACTGCCCCATGAGAGAAATTCCAGGAGGAGGATATGTGCATGTTCCATGGACAAGACAGGATATTCTGTCTTTTACAAATGATTTCCCCATGAAAAGCCTGTCGAGTGGTATAGGCAAGTGGACAGATTTGTGAAGTTGTCTAAAGTATTATGGATTAATCTGAATAGTCTATTTGTCATAATAGTACCAGCAGATTTATGGACAGAGTGCAAGTTAATGATCAATTGGCCAACTCAGGAATTCCCTAGAGATCCAAAAACCGGAGCTCCTGATCCCGAGGTAATGAAGAAATATGAACAGGTTATTGCCTTTCTGAAAAACAAAGTACCTCCTAAAGAGACTGATTGGGTGAAAATTGACAGAACACATCAGGAAAGCAAAGAGTCAGTACATGCATATTACGAAAGGCTGATTTTAGCCGTTAAACAGTTCAGTGGTGATGAACATTTGAGTAAAAAGGATTTAAGTCATTTTGTATACAGATTTGTATACGGTCTACGTCCAGAGATTAGTGAAATGATAAAACAACATACTGTAGACTGGCAAAATAAGAAAATAGACATAGTATTGAGACATGCAAAATATTTCAGTGATGAGATTAAAGCAAAACAGCGAAAATTAAAAGAAAAGGCTATGTGGGCACAACTAAAGGTAGCAGAGAGGCAGGAAGCTCAATTAGCGGAACAAGCAAATAATACTGGCCCGAGACAAAAGTTCATTCCTGGGAAAGGTAAGGGAAATTTTAATATAGAAGAAGCTAGAAAGAAATTCCCATGTCACAATTGCTCTAGAATAGGGCATTGGAAATCCAAGTGTAAATTTCCCCCAAGTACTAACAATGAAAATGTATCATTGAATCCGCAGGTGCAGAATGAGGTGAGTGGTCAACCGCAGCTACAGCAGCAGGTTGTAACCCAACAGAATCAGGTGCCAAAACCACCTTTTCCACAGAGCAAAAACTCCCAGAAATATAGTAACAAAACCGGATTCTACAACGAAGAACAGGTAAATAAGCTGCCACGCGCTAACGCTGTTTCGCAGTATTGGCTGCAATGCGATGAGAGTGATTCAGAAGAGGGTTATTGACGGTGCCGAAGGGAGGAAGAAGAGTGCCTACTTGGCGCAACTCTAGAAGTAGACCAGACAGGCCCATTTGTAGATGGGAAGATAAATAATGAAAGTATTGCTTTCCTAGTTGATACTGGTGCTACTCGATCAACTGTCAGATCAGGTGATGTTAAGTACCTTCCTCTCTCGGATGAAACGATCCAAGTAGTTGGTGTATCCAACAGACAGATTAAAACTTATCTTACAGAGCCAGTGAAAGTTAGCATAGGGAAATTTTCTGAAATGCACCGCTTTGTCGTGTGCGATACCAGTCCTGTGAATTTATTAGGTAGGGATTTGCTGTGTAAGATGAATTGCACTATATTCTGTACCCCTGATGGGATAGCCTTTGAGACCCCGGATGAAGATGTGTTGTATAAAATGACAATAGCAAACAGGGAAAATGAGGTTCCTGAAACCCATGCTGTATTTAACCCTGATGAATTACCTAAAGAATTGAAACAGTCTGTAAACGCGGAAGTTTGGGATTTCACAGGAGAAGATGTGGGATTAATGAGAAATGTAGATCCAGTAAAAATAACAGTGAAGGACGGTTAAGCTATCCAAATGTCCCTCAATATAAATTGACACCTGAAATAATTGAAGGAGTTACCCCTGTGATTGAGAAAATGAGAAAACAAGGCATTCTGAGAGAAATAATGAGTAGTCCATGTAATTCACCGATTATGGGACTGAAAAAGCCTAATGGGAAGTTCAGGATAGTACAAGATCTGAGAAAGATAAACAAAATTGTTGTGTCTTGCTGTCCTATTGTACCAAATCCATCTGTGATTTTGTACCAGATTCCCCATGATGCAGAATAGTATACAGTGATTGATCGATGCCATGCTTCCTTTTCCATCCCATTGCATCATGACAGTCAGCAGATTTTTGCATTTCGTTTTGGCGAACGTATTTTGTTTGGTGCCGAATTCCACAGGGGTATACAGAAAGCCCCTCAATATTTAATCAGCTATTGAAGAAATCTTTGGAAAGTCTAGAAATGTCCGAAAATTCAGTGTTAGTTCAATACATCGACGACCTTCTTGTGGCGTCGAAAACCCGTAAAGCTTGTGAGATAGACACTATAGCCTTGCTGAATCATCTGGCAGATGGAGGACTTAAAGTGTCACCATCAAAATTACAATTTTGCAAGAAAGAAGTACATTATTTAGGCCACAATATCGAAAAGGGACTGAGAAAGATAACAATAGACAGAATCAGGATCATAAAAGGAATGAGAGTACCCATGACCCAAAGAGAGGTGAGAATGTTTCTTGGAATGGTTGGATACTGTCGTCAGTGGATCAGCAATTTTTCGTTGATTGCAAAACCTCTGGTACGATTGACAAGAAGTGATGTGAGAAGCAGGTGGTACCGAAAACGAGATGATGCCCCAGATAAAATGCTTGCAGCATTCCCTGTAAGAGAAAAAGAAAAAGTAGTAATAGACTGCCCCATGAGAGAAATTCCAGGAGGAGGATATGTGCATGTTCCATGGACAAGACAGGATATTCTGTCTTTTACAAATGATTTCCCCATGAAAAGCCTGTCGAGTGGTATAGGCAAGTGGACAGATTTGTGAAGTTGTCTAAAGTATTATGGATTAATCTGAATAGTCTATTTGTCATAATAGTACCAGCAGATTTATGGACAGAGTGCAAGTTAATGATCAATTGGCCAACTCAGGAATTCCCTAGAGATCCAAAAACCGGAGCTCCTGATCCCGAGGTAATGAAGAAATATGAACAGGTTATTGCCTTTCTGAAAAACAAAGTACCTCCTAAAGAGACTGATTGGGTGAAAATTGACAGAACACATCAGGAAAGCAAAGAGTCAGTACATGCATATTACGAAAGGCTGATTTTAGCCGTTAAACAGTTCAGTGGTGATGAACATTTGAGTAAAAAGGATTTAAGTCATTTTGTATACAGATTTGTATACGGTCTACGTCCAGAGATTAGTGAAATGATAAAACAACATACTGTAGACTGGCAAAATAAGAAAATAGACATAGTATTGAGACATGCAAAATATTTCAGTGATGAGATTAAAGCAAAACAGCGAAAATTAAAAGAAAAGGCTATGTGGGCACAACTAAAGGTAGCAGAGAGGCAGGAAGCTCAATTAGCGGAACAAGCAAATAATACTGGCCCGAGACAAAAGTTCATTCCTGGGAAAGGTAAGGGAAATTTTAATATAGAAGAAGCTAGAAAGAAATTCCCATGTCACAATTGCTCTAGAATAGGGCATTGGAAATCCAAGTGTAAATTTCCCCCAAGTACTAACAATGAAAATGTATCATTGAATCCGCAGGTGCAGAATGAGGTGAGTGGTCAACCGCAGCGACAGCAGCAGGTTGTAACCCAACAGAATCAGGTGCCAAAACCACCTTTTCCACAGAGCAAAAACTCCCAGAAATATAGTAACAAAACCGGATTCTACAACGAAGAACAGGTAAATAAGCTGCCACGCGCTAACGCTGTTTCGCAGTATTGGCTGCAATGCGATGAGAGTGATTCAGAAGAGGGTTATTGACGGTGCCGAAGGGAGGAAGAAGAGTGCCTACTTGGCGCAACTCTAGAAGTAGACCAGACAGGCCCATTTGTAGATGGGAAGATAAATAATGAAAGTATTGCTTTCCTAGTTGATACTGGTGCTACTCGATCAACTGTCAGATCAGGTGATGTTAAGTACCTTCCTCTCTCGGATGAAACGATCCAAGTAGTTGGTGTATCCAACAGACAGATTAAAACTTATCTTACAGAGCCAGTGAAAGTTAGCATAGGGAAATTTTCTGAAATGCACCGCTTTGTCGTGTGCGATACCAGTCCTGTGAATTTATTAGGTAGGGATTTGCTGTGTAAGATGAATTGCACTATATTCTGTACCCCTGATGGGATAGCCTTTGAGACCCCGGATGAAGATGTGTTGTATAAAATGACAATAGCAAACAGGGAAAATGAGGTTCCTGAAACCCATGCTGTATTTAACCCTGATGAATTACCTAAAGAATTGAAACAGTCTGTAAACGCGGAAGTTTGGGATTTCACAGGAGAAGATGTGGGATTAATGAGAAATGTAGATCCAGTAAAAATAACAGTGAAGGACGGTTAAGCTATCCAAATGTCCCTCAATATAAATTGACACCTGAAATAATTGAAGGAGTTACCCCTGTGATTGAGAAAATGAGAAAACAAGGCATTCTGAGAGAAATAATGAGTAGTCCATGTAATTCACCGATTATGGGACTGAAAAAGCCTAATGGGAAGTTCAGGATAGTACAAGATCTGAGAAAGATAAACAAAATTGTTGTGTCTTGCTGTCCTATTGTACCAAATCCATCTGTGATTTTGTACCAGATTCCCCATGATGCAGAATAGTATACAGTGATTGATCGATGCCATGCTTCCTTTTCCATCCCATTGCATCATGACAGTCAGCAGATTTTTGCATTTCGTTTTGGCGAACGTATTTTGTTTGGTGCCGAATTCCACAGGGGTATACAGAAAGCCCCTCAATATTTAATCAGCTATTGAAGAAATCTTTGGAAAGTCTAGAAATGTCCGAAAATTCAGTGTTAGTTCAATACATCGACGACCTTCTTGTGGCGTCGAAAACCCGTAAAGCTTGTGAGATAGACACTATAGCCTTGCTGAATCATCTGGCAGATGGAGGACTTAAAGTGTCACCATCAAAATTAAAATTTTGCAAGAAAGAAGTACAATATTTAGGCCACAATATCGAAAAGGGACTGAGAAAGATAACAATAGACAGAATCAGGATCATAAAAGGAATGAGAGTACCCATGACCCAAAGAGAGGTGAGAATGTTTCTTGGAATGGTTGGATACTGTCGTCAGTGGATCAGCAATTTTTCGTTGATTGCAAAACCTCTGGTACGATTGACAAGAAGTGATGTGAGAGATCCCATTGATTTGAACAAAGAAGAATTGGCAGCTTTTAAACGATTGAGAGATGGGTTGTGTGAAGCACCTGCCTTATGTATGCCTGATTATGAGAAAGAGTTTGAGTTGTACTGCAGTGAGAGCAATGGATGTGCACTCTCTGTTCTAATACAGAAGCATGGAAAACTGAGGAGACCAATTGCATATTTCTCATCAATGCTGGACCCAGTAGCTGTAGCCCTACCAGGGTGTTTGAAAGCAGTGGCTGCTACCTGCCGGAGTTTGGAACAGAGTGAAGGAATTTTAATGGGATATCCTGTGAAAGTGTTTGTACCTCATTACGTGGCAATCCTTTTAACAAGGAGTCGTACTCAGTATATGACACACAGTCGGCTGACTAAGTATGAGAAAGTCATATTAGGTGCAACGAATGTAAGTCTTGTGAGATGTTTGAATGTGAATCCTGCAACATTGCTGCTTGATGCTGAGAATGTAGAAGTCAGAGATGAAGCAGGTCACGACTGTCTGGATGTACACGATTTCTGTACAAAACCATGACCTGACATAAAAGATGTACCTTTACCAGAAAGTGATTTTGTCATGTTTGTAGATGGGTCTTATTTGAGAACAGATGATGGAGTGTTGAGTGCAGCATATGCGGTATGCACAGTTGCAGCAGTGATGGAAGCGTCCTACCTGAAAGGAGTAAAATCGGCCCAAATAGCTGAACTTGTTGCTTTGACTACAGCATGCAAGATTGGGAAAAATGTGAGAGTGACTGTGATAACTGCCAGCCAGTATGGTTTTGGAGTCGTACACGACTTCGGTCAAATATGGCTGCAGAGAGGGTGTTTGACATCGGGTGGAACTCCCATTAAGAATGCTGAAGTGGTTGGAAAATTGCTTGAGGCGATACAGCTGCCTAGGCAATTGGCTGTTGTGAAGTGTGCTGCCCACAGTCAAAGTGGTGATTACATCGCCACTGGCAATAAATATGCCAACGGCATGGCTCAATACTGCGCACGTAATCAGAATTCCATAAACCGGGCCAAGGAGAAGGAAGTGATTTCTTGTTCTTTGATGTTTACTAACATTGTGGGTACCTGGGAAGAAGTGAGACAATTACAGGAAGAAGCAGGAGATGAGGAAATGAAGCAGTGGGTAAAAGCAGGATGTGCACCAAGAGAGAAGGATCATGTGTGGGTCTATCGGGTTGGAAGACCAGTTATGCCTGATAGCATGATGTCTGCCATGGCACGGATGTATCATGGTCAGGGACACATAGGGAGAGATGCTATGATCAGGTCATTTAAGCAGACCTGGTACAATGCAAAATTCAGACTTGTAGCAGAAAGTCTTTGTCAGAGATGCCTAATATGTCAGCAATACAATCCTGGAAGAAAGACAGTAGTGAGCCTAGGAACAATAGGTCGAGAAGGAGGGCCTTTTACCAGAATGCAAGTGGATTTCATTGAGATGCCTCCCTGTAACAGGTTGAGGTATGTTCTAGTTATGGTCTGTCTGTTTTCTAGATGGGTAGAAGCATTCCCAACAAGAAGAAATTATGGAATGACAGTGGCAAAATTACTTTTGAGGGAATTTATTCCTAGATTCGGATTCCCAGTAACAATTGAATCAGACCAAGGAGGACATTTCCATAATGAGACCATAAAATTGATTTGTGAAGTATGGAATGTACGGCAAAAACTACATTGTGCCTACCGCCCAGAAGCTTCTGGTGTAGTGGAACAGATGAATGGTACTATCAAAAACAGGATAGGGAAAATGTGTTTAGCCACAGGTATGAAATGGCCTGATGTCTTGCCTCTGGTACTCATGACTATTAGATCAATTCCAGACAGAACTACAGGGTTGAGCCCCCATGAAATTATCATGGGACGGGCGATGCGACATGTGTTCATACCAGTCACCAAGCTGATGACTATAACTGATGACATGGTGTTGGAATACTGTAAAAGCCTGGCTGACGCAGTGTTTCATCAGGTTGGAGCGGATGCCACCACCCTCGAAAAGAAGCAAGCCCATGATCTGAGCCCAGGGGACTGTGTGAGAATAAAAATACACAGAAGAAGAAACTGTTTGGTACCAAGATGGGGAAAACCACGACAAATCATCTTGACCACAACAACAGCTGTAAAGTGTGCTGGACTGAAAAACTGGATTCATGCAAGTCATACATTGAGAATTTCAAATACAGTGGATAGCACAGAAAAGGAGTATTTTGATGAATCAGAATCCAGTACTGAATCGGATGACGGAGAGCCAAAAACAAAAGAAACCCCTGAAAGGGGGGAATCAAAACCAAGTCTAACATTTGTCCCCAGAAGTATTTCCCTGAGAAGAAGGTTATACATTTCTGATACCAGCTCAGATTCAGAGACTGAACAAGGAACTCAATGTTCTAGAAAAAGACAAGGGAAAGACAAAGAAAAAGACAGTGAAGAGACAATAAAAGAAATTACTGAAAGAGAAGTTCCAGATGAAAGATTGAGAGAAATTCCACCTGAAATAACACATTTAGATGGACAGGTGCCAGATACAGAGAGAGAGGGAAAGATTACTGCTGAAGACCCCCGAGGAGGTGTAGGGAACTCCAACATCCAGTTAGAAGTAGGGACAAGTAGTCAGCAGGAATATTGCGTGCCGGAGATACGAGGAGGGACAGAAGTAGGGAAAACAAAAGAAGTGGTGGAGAAAGAAACTGTTGAGAGTAAAAAGCAAGTTGAAACAGAGTCAGAGGAAAGCTAAGATAAAGTACCTGAAGGTCGAGTTCTAAGAAAGAAAGCTTGGAGAACTGAAAAGAATGATAAAGGAAGTAAATTGAAAAGAGCAGCAAAAGACGACGTTTGGCCGAATAAAATAAAAAGATTGCGATATCGACTGACACGAGTAAATTCACCAAGGGCTGAACAGGTAAATGAAGTGACGAGTCAGGAGAAATCAAAAGACGAAGAAACCATTGTAATTAAAGAAAGCAAAAGAACAAGAAAACCAAACCAGAAGTATAAGTCACCAGAATGGACGTATGTGGCCCTGCCTGAAGTAAAAGAAGAGGCGGATAGCCAAGGAAATCCAGAGGTGATTGTACCAGAAGTGGTTGATGAGGATGAAGAATCGGAAATCCTGACAGTTATCTTGTCCGATATTGGAGAAGAAGCGGATGTTCAGGACATTCTGTATTCAGATCATGAGGGAAAAGTGAAAGATGATGAGATGCCAAACTGAATGAGACCAGAAAGTTGCTAACGGAAAGATAATAAAATACGGAAAAAGACAAAAACTGATAGAACCAAGTAGGTGCTTAGAGCCTTGGGTTAGACAAACTAGTTGTGAAGTAGAAGAGGCTAAGTCAAAAGACACTGTCCATTTTAACAAAAATGGCAAACACAGATAGTAGAAAGGGTAGATGTATATTTTTGAGAAGATGGTGTAAAATGTGTTGTTGTTGTACAGGATTACTAATGCTTCTGTGGAGCATACTTGCTCTCCTGATCTGATTTAAGGTTACTATAGATACAATAGAAGGACATAGTGAAAACAAAACTAATATAGAAAAGATTCAGAAGGTAGTTCTGACTAGAATAGATAAAAACTATTTACATAAAGACAGGTCTATAACCGATTTTTCTAATAATGTGTTTTCGAAATTGTTGTATGAATATGTAAAGACAATGGACGTAAGGGACTGCTACGTTTGTATGCAGTTACCTGCTTCTGTATCGGAGGGAGTGACTTATCACCACCTTCCAGTAACTTATGGAATAACATGTAGTGTAATAGCTAGTTTATTTTATCAAACAGGGAAATTAGAGTATTATTTTTCAGATGTAGATAACATATTTTCACAAGTACCATCAATTAACAAGCTAAACAAGGTAAAACCTGCAAAGGAATTAGGTGAATTTTTCTTAGAGACTAAAGAACTAACATTAGAATATATATTTAAAAACAATTTGACTTGCAGTTTAAAGAAAGAGGAAAATACATTTTTAGATATGGTTGAAGAAAGGAGACTGAAAATGCAAAGAAAGGCATCTGAAGGAAAGGTGGAGAAGACAGTCTGGGATGTAGAAATGGAAAAACACTTGATAGGTGAAGCTAGTCCAACTATGGCTTTAGATTGGCCTCAGAAAGGGAAATTGTGTATTAGAAGGAATCAAACTGCATGTGATAATTATTTTGTAGGTAATAGTGAGTGCCATGATACATACCGAATCATGGGTGGATGGGGATTTAAAGGTGGAAAAGATCCAGTTTTCCCTGGGTTATATTTCATTTGCGGGAACAGGGCATATTATCGTTTGCCAGACCATTGGTATGGCACATGTTATGTAGGTCTGGTTTTTCCGAAGATTTTTTATAGGGATAGAGGTGAAGATGGTATACATAGTTTAGGTAGTTATTTAGCACGTAGTAAGAGAGAATCTTGGTCAGAAATTGTGGGTGACATCTTTGGAGCATTGATACCAGCAGTGGGAATATCTCTGAATGCAAACAAAATTAGAAGGCTTTCAACAGTAGTGGATCGCTTGTCAACAAGCACTGCTGGAGGATTTGTATTGGTGAACACTGTAATGGTTGCCGTGCGTGCCATGGTCATGCAAAATCGACTTGCCCTTGATATATTATTGGCAAAAGACGGTGGAGTCTGTGGAATGCTGAAAGTTCAACATTGTTGTACTTACATTCCAGACGAAAGTAAAGATTTGAAAATTTATATTAAAAATATAACTGAACTGCATGACGAAATTGCACCACTGGAGGTTGAAGGTGTTTGGGAAAAAATTGGAAAGAAAATATCAGCTTTCTTAATAAATTTAGGTAGTATATTTTTAGGTAGAATTTTATTTCCATTAACCTGTGTGATTTTCATAGTATTAATAATAAGATTAGTGTGTATCTGTCGAAAAAAGAATAAAAGTCAGAAAATTTAAGGAGAAAAGATAAGAAACAAGAGAGAGACTTTGAAGAAATAGAATTAGAGGAAGTTAAGGAGAGTATGTATAAGTCAGCGAAAAGAGAAGAGACAGGGGAAACTGAGTTATGAATAAAAGCAAGTAATCACTTTGAAACTCCAAAAAAGGAATACAAATTTTTGATGGTGTGGTGATATAATCACCAAAGGGGGGATTGATGGAGCTGGTAGTACAAAATGTTGTATACCCCCCCATTTCTGCTTGTTAATACTAATTAGAATAATCTATTAATTGTAATAATATTAATGCGTTTTGAGTGATACTTAATCAACCATACTAATGTATGAATTACACATGGGATTTGCATTTTGCATGGCTAAAATAATTTGTAAACTAATATACGTACGCATACTAATACTAGAAAAATAGAATATTGCATGATATATGTTGCTTTTGTGACGTAATTGTAAGTTGCACCAGATGACATCATTGGGTGAATATAAACGCTTTAAATGTCGCTATTATGCTAGATAATTACATACAAATAGGGGAATTAGTGAGGGTTAAACATTTTATTCGTTATTTCCATGTTTTAATTGCTTTTTGTGTTTGTTTCGCTTAAGTTGACCGATTGGACCTAAGACAAAATGGCCGACCGACACACGCAACGAGACAGCTACCATTCCACGAGGTTTCAGACCGAGTGCGCATGTCCCAAGCTCCTGTACCAGTGGCCTCAAGATGACCTACACTCTATGTACCCGAACAAGGTCACGACTGGACTTCTGCCAAGAGCTTTGACAATGGACAATTTTAATAACCGGATGGATCATGCCTGACGGTGTGACATCATAGACTTTGGGAAACCGAAACAGACCTTAACCAACCAATCAGAAGATCCCAAACTAAGCAAATGTTACAGTTGCGCAGAACCTTTTCTTTTTTTCCTGACGTTATGCTGACGGAGAGGACGGTGACACTGCAGGACAGCTGTTTTCCCTGAATCTTTGACGGACTGAATTGCTGCCCAATTTCCTGATAAACTACAGATTTCCGAACATTCTATGGGCATTGATCGATATTTGCACGTTTCTGGTCCATGACTTGAACTTTGGGACTGTAGCGTGCTGACGACTAAAGCTGCTGACTTAGAGGACGAACGATAGCCGGAATAGGTAAATATAATATTCTGTGATTTGTGTGATAATTAATAAATTTACTAGATGGAACTAAATTCTTGCATTAATTAGATAAACAATATAATGGATTAACAAGCAAATGTGTTGGGTTATTTATTGAAAGGGAATAGATTAAGATTTGAATGTAAATTAAAGAGGATTAAAATCATTTCTCCAACTCAACTAATTTGATCTATCGACCAAGTGGAAGGAATATCTCGAGGTTCAGGTTTAAGATGTGCTGGACTAAGGATATTTAGTGTATGGTTATGTAAATAAATTTCCTTTAGGTGATAAGGTATTCCTTTCATGTCAGTGTTTGGAACACTCATCTCTCCCGTAAGAGCAGATCAAGGATGAATGAAGTGTGAGAGTTGGTGTTATGGGCCCCACCAATGAATGCATTGAGTGAATGTGTTAGTGTGATATTTGGTCTGTGACGAAGGGAGGATTTGAAATTCTGCGCTGTATCACCTCCACATCTGAATCTTCGATACCTGAACTACAAGTAAGCTCAACATCACCACTTGACGATGTTGAATCACAAGCAACAGTAGTATGTTTAATTTTTTGCACCCTTTTTGCGATCTCCTTCGCCTTTGTAGTGATTCCTTTCAGAACCTTACGTTCTTTCCCTTTTTTTAATGACTCAATCATTTTCCTTTTTTGTGCTTTCTTACTCCCTTGATTAGAACCTCCTGCAACCACATCAATCTCCTCAGTGGTCCAGAAATTCTCATCTTCCCCTGATCTTTGTCTTCTTAACATACCTTTCTCCATGGTATTCTCTCTTTTTTTATCTATTGAACCCGACATCTCCCCAAACATTTTTTCCATGTAGCTCTTCATTCTCTCCTCAAAGTTTCCTTCAACATTTTTTTTTAATGACTTTCCAACAAAACCAAATTATAGATTTCCTCTAAAAACCTTCCAACAAACTAGTTCATAAATCCTTTATATACCACTTTCCTTTTTTCTAACCCTAACCTTAATTTTCAAATTCTTTCCCTTAGCTGCTCACTTCAATTCAAATACACGACCTCCTGCTGAACTTTCCACCGAAGTCTGTCAGAAACTGACTCGCGTTCTGACAGACTTCGTATTTCTTTTCCCAAAATATGTCCTCTTCAATGCCCCCTTAACATAATAAAGCTATTCCCAATCATCAAAAATGGCCGCCGTACGCACGCCAATCAATCAATCAATCATGGTATTTGTAAAGCGCGCTACTCACCCGTGAGGGTCTCAAGGCGCTGAGAGGGGGGGGGGGGGAGTTTCGCTACTGCTCGAAGAGCCAGGTCTTGAGGAGTCTTCTGAAGGCAAGTAGGTCTTCGGTCTGCCGTAGGTGGGTAGGTAGGGTGTTCCAGGTCTTGGCGGCGAGGTAGGTGAAGGATCTGCTCCCGGAGGTTGTTCGTTGGAGGCGGGGGACAGCGGCGAGTGCGAGGCTGGCGGAGGGGAGCTGGCGGGTGGGGGTGTGGAAGCTGAGTCTGCTGTTCAGGTAGGCTGGTCCGGTGTTGTGGAGTGCTTTGTGTGCGTGGGTGAGGAGTTTGAAGGTGATCCTCTTGTCGACGGGGAGCCAGTGTAGGTTTGTTAGCTGGGGGGTGATGTGGCTGCGGCGGGGGACGTTGACGATCAGTCGGGCGGAGGCATTTTGGATGCGCTGTAGTCGTTGTAGGTGTTTGGCTGGGATTCCAGCGTAGAGTGCGTTGCCGTAGTTCAGCCTGCTGCTGATGAGGGCCTGTGTCACAGTTCTTCTTGTTTCGGTCGGGATCCACTTGTAGATCCTGCGAAGCGTGTGGAGGGTGTTGTAGCAGGAGGAAGAGACGGCGTTGACCTGTTTGGACATGGAGAGGGAGGAGTCGAGTATGAATCCTAGATTGCGTGCGTGGTCGGTGGGTGTCGGTGCTGTCCCGAGAGTGGTCGGCCACCAGGAGTCGTCCCAGGCCGAGGGGTTGGGTCCGAGGATGAGGACCTCCGTCTTGTCCGAGTTCAGTTTCAGCCGGCTGCTCCTCATCCAGTCGGCGATGGCCTTCATTCCGTCGTGGATGTTGGTTTTGGCGGTGCGAGGGTCCTTGGTGAGGGAGAGGATGAGCTGAGTGTCGTCGGCGTAGGAGATGATGTTGAGGTTGTGGTGGCGGGCCACTTGTGCGAGGGGGGCCATGTAGATGTTGAACAGCGTTGGGCTGAGGGAGGAGCCCTGGGGGATGCCGCACATGATGTCGGAGGCTTTGGACCAGAAGGGTGGGAGGCAGACGCTCTGGGATCTGCCGGGGAGGAAGGAAGTGGCCCAGTCGAGGGCCTTCTCTTGGATACCGGCTTCTTGGAGACGTGTTTTTAGAGTGCGATGGCAGACCGTGTCAAAGGCGGCCGAGAGGCCCAGGAGGATGAGGGCTGATGTTTCACCGTTGTCTAATTGGCACCTGATGTCAACTGTGGCGGCGATGAGGGCAGTCTCGGTGCTGTGGTTTCGTCTGAATCCGGATTGGGACGGGTCCAGTATGTTGTTGTCTTCGAGGTGGCGGGTCAGTTGCATGTTGACGATTTTCTCGATGACCTTCGCCGGGAATGGGAGCAGGGAGATGGGCCGGAAGTTCTTGAGGTCCTTGGGGTCCGCCTTGGGCTTCTTGAGGAGGGCATTGATTTCGGTGTGCTTCCAGCTTTCCGGGAATGTCGCTGTTTCAATGGAGATGTTGATGACCTTCTGTAGTTGGGGGGCGATGGCTGCGTCTGCCTTGTTGAATATGTGGTGTGGGCACGGGTCTGTCGGAGATCCTGAGTGGATGGAGTTCATGACCTTGCGTGTCTCGTCGTCGCTGACGTTGGACCAGGAGGTAAATCGGTTGGCGTTGTTGGTGTTCGGAGGAGGGCTGGAGTCTGGCGTGGTCGGGTCGGTCGTGGTGTTGAAACTGTCGTGGATGTCAGCGATCTTGCAGGGGAAGAAGATGGCCAGTGAGTCGCACAGTTCCTGTGAGGGCTGGATGTCATTGGTGTTGGCGCTGGGGTTGGATAGTTATTTAACGATGCGGAAGAGCTCTTTGCTGTCGTGTGCGTTGTTTTCCAGGCGGTCCTTGAAGGAGGACCTCTTGGCTGATCTGATGAGGTGGTGGTGTCTGCGGGTGGCGTCCTTGTGGGCTGCGTGGTTGTCCGGTGTACGTTCGTGGAGCCATTTCTTCTCCAGTTTCCGGCATGTGGGCTTGGAGGCCAGGAGCTCGCCGGTGAACCAGGTGACTCTCTTGCTGATGTGGCTGTTGGAGGGTTTCTTCAGTGGGGCGAGGGTGTTGGCACAGTCGTCGATCCACTGTCTGAGGTTGCGGGCTGCGGCGTCTGGGTTGGTGGGGTCGGTGGGTGGGTTCTGGGAGAGGGTGGTGAGCAGCTGGTCTTCGATGACTTTGCTCCAGCCACGGCGAGGCAGCTGTTGGGTGCGGTGGTGCGTGGTTGGTTTTTTGAAGGTGAAGTGAATTCAGCGGTGGTCGGTCCAGTGGGATTCGGTGGTGTGGTTGAAGGTGACGTGGGTGCTTGTGGAGAAGACAGCGTCCAGCGTGTGGCCGGCGGCGTGGGTGGGTGCAGTGACGAGTGATCTGAGGCCGAGGTTGGCGAGGTCGCCGATCAGCATGGTGGAGTTGACGTCGTTGTTGTTCTCAAGGTGGAAGTTTAGGTCCCCGAGGAGGATGTAGTCCGTGGAGGTGAGTGCGTGGGTGCTGGCAAGGTCAGCGATGGAGTCGCTGAACTGGGCCCGGGGTCCGTGGGGTCTGTAGATGAGCGTTCCTCTGAGGGTGGTGTTGGGGTCGGTGTGGATCCGGAAGTGCAGGTGTTCGGCGGCGTTGAGGGTGTCGTCTGCGTGGGTGGTGACCTTGAGGGTGGACTTGTGGACGATGGCAATTCCTCCTCCGATGCCGTTAGCGCGGTCCCTGCGGTTGATCTTGCAGCCGTCTGGGATGGCAATGGCGATGTCTGGTGCAGAGGAGTCGTTCCACCACGTCTCGGTCAGGAAGGCTACGTCCGGGGCAGTGGCGTCGAGCAGGTCCCAGAGCTCGATGGCGTGTCTGCGTGCAGAGCGGGTGTTGAGGAGTATGCAGCGGAGGTGGTTGGGTCTGGTCCTTGATGGTTTGGTGGTTCTGTAGCAGGTGAAGCTGCAGCTGCGGCAGGTAAAGGGTCCGTGGGTGCGTTTCGGGGCGGCCTGGTTGCAGCGTTGGTCTCGGCCGGTGTTGAGAGCGTGGAGAGAGTCGGCGTCGTAGCTGAGGCTGGGTATGGTGCAGTGGGGTGCGCGGGGTCCAGGGTTTCTGGCGCAGGGCGCAGTCCAGGTGCGGACGGATGCAGACGGGCTTGTCTCTGGCGTGCCAGCGGCGCGCCCGCTGCGCGGCCACGCAGCGTCCTGCATTAAGAAGGGGTGGAGGGAAGGAGGAGCAGCTGGGCGCCGGGTGGTGGGAAGCGAATGGGAGAGGAGGGGGCGGGGACGCAGGGGACGCAGCGGCGGGAAAGGAATGCGGGGAGCACAGCAGAAAGGAAACAGGCAACAAATACAATAAAAATATGGGAAACAGTCACCAAAGCAGCGCACAGAGAAAACAGGCAACAGATATAATACTAATACGGAAAACAGTCACTAAAGTAGCGCACAGAGAAAACAGGCAACAAATACAATACAAATACGGGAAACAGGCAGCAGATCTGACCGAATACTTACCGCCCACCACTGGGCCACCAGGGATGAGGCGCAGGCGGGAGCCTGCGGGTGGAGGAGAGCCTCGAACTCCCAGCAGCAGCAAGGGGCAGCAGCCAGAGGACACAGCACCAGCAGGGAACGCTGGGGCGGTGGGGGGAGCGTCCTGGCCTGAGAGCAGGTCAAGGTTCGCACCCTCGCCGCGCAGCGTCCTGCATTAAGAAGGGGTGGAGGGAGGGAGGAGCAGCTGGGAGGCGGGTGGCGGGAAGCGAATGGGAGAGGAGGGGGCGGGGCCGCAGGGGACGCAGCGGCGGGAAAGGAATGCGGGGAGCACAGCAGAAAGGAAACAGGCAACAAATACAGGCAACAAATACAATAAAAATACGGGAAACAGTCACTAAAGCTGCGCACAGAGAAAACAGACAACAGGTATAACACAAATACAGGAAACAGTCACTAAGGCAGCGCACAGAGAAAACAGGCACCAAATACAATACAAATACGGGAAACAGGCAGCAGATCAGACCGAATACTTACCGCCCACCACTGGGCCACCAGGGATGAGGCGCAGGCGGGAGCCTGCGGGTGGAGGAGGGCCTCGAACTCCCAGCAGCAGCGAGGGGCAGCAGCCAGAGGACACAGCACCAGCAGGGAACGCTGGGGCGGTGGGGGGAGCGTCCTGGCCTGAGACCAGGTCAAGTTTTCCATCTCTATGCTGCGTGCGCCTTCCTCGCGCTAGAGAGTCGAACGCCTCGAGACACAAACTCCATCTGCACTCGAGGATCGAACACTCGTTGCCTCGCGCTTGGCCACAAACGTCCAGTCGCGTTGCCAAGGTAATTCAAACAAGCCCAAAAACGCTATTTTCCATACCTGCCAAACTTCCTAATACTTATGCCAAACCATACTTTCCTTTATTTCAAAACTCATACCCTCTAAATATGCTCGCAACAGCATACGACGCTAAAGCCGTCAAATCTTCACACAATCTTCGTGCAACAAATCTAAATGATACAGTTATGTATTCTAATTAATTCAATATTAGCTTAATAAATATACCCTTTTAAATAAATTATACAATATTTCTAGACTAATTAATCTTATACAAGGGGACAAAAGTGTGACTTATCTGATCACTGAGCAGCAACAAAAGAGGAAGATGGCTGCCAGTTCTACATGCATGTTCAGTGTTCTAGAAGCTGAAAGTGTTCTGATTCTATTGCTTGTTTGTTGCTGCTGTCTGGGGAGCAATAAAAGGGATGATGCATAATATTGGCCTCCGGGCCTTGATGTAAAATCAAAATACGGGATGAAATCTGACATTTAACAGCCCAGCAGGAATAACTCAACACTCACTGCTGCACTTTGGTCCAGCGAAAGTAGGGTTGGATAGCACCTTTACAATATACCAGGATGCAGTACCAGGGGTCATCACTGGGCGTCTCTAATCAAGTCAGCCAGGAACCACACTGCATACACAGCAGGGGTGCAGTACCGTGGTATGTCACTAGGGGTCCCTCATCAAGGCAACCAGGCACCTCTTTGAATAGACACCAGGGGTGCAATACCACGGGTCGTCACTGGGGCGACCCTAATCACAATCAGCCAGGCACCACACTGTAACATACATGGGAGGGCGGAGGGGGTGTTGCAGGGTGGAGACTGCTACTACAGGTCCTAGTCCAGTCAGACTCCACGCTGTATGTGGACAGCCTATGGCTGCAGCAAGATAAAAGGTTAGTAAAATGGGCGTGCCTGTTTTATTTATTGTTTTGCCTTAAGCTACGCTCTTCAGACGGTTTACCAGCAATCAGGGCGAGAGAACCGGAAAGAACATCCGCCTGCCCACAATGCATTGCAAATACATACACGACCGAAACTCAAAACAATAATGCACTTCTTGTTAACTAGAGTTTATTCTAGTAGTTTTCTGCACAACGTGTACGTGCTTTTTCTCTCCAACTTTCGGTTTACATACCGGACAGTTTGCCGCTCTAATATTCATAAATGTCTAAATTATAAAGGAATCATGGAGAAACTGATTGTATTATATGTTCTTTAAAAAATCTTTTGTCGTTCTTTGGAGTCAGCCGCACTTCGTGTGGTGGCTGATGACAAGTTACGAAATTTTTGGAAGATCTTTGCCGATGCGAAGATCTCAAAATAATGTGTTAACGTAAATGAGGTTGTGCATTATAACACAGGGATGTATGAAACATTATTTACCAACGCTTGGTTACACGCGCTATATGCAGAAACATATATATGTTAAACTTTAGTGTACATTGAACTGGTTTAAATGCTTTATGTTTAAGAGCACCATCAATGATTATTTTACAATCAGGCTGTCGTAGATTAACTTTTTTTTTTTTTTAAATATATTTTAATTAAAAAAAATTGTATAATATATAACGTGTAATAGGCCTCGCTTTATTGTTGCAGGCTAGTAGCCCAAACTGGCCGTGTTGGTTGCGGTACATATCTGGTTTACTTATGTTCGGGTGTCCCCCTTTCCACTGTCACAGTAGGAGGAAGGGAAAGGGTGAAAGGGGGCGGGAAGAAAATAAGGTAGAGAGAGAGAGAGAGGTAGCATACAGGAAGTTTTACTATTTTTCTCGTTTATTTCTTGATCCCACGGTGGTATACTTGAGCTACGAATGGTTTGTTACGAAGGGCCTATTCACGGCGGGTCGTAAGGGTTAACCATCAATGACTTTCTTACATTCAGGTTGTCGTAGACGCACTTTAACCATCAAAGACTTGCTTACAAGCAAACGCAGGCACCCTTGCACCATAGTGCAATGGTGTCTGCGTTGCAGGAGAAGATTGTTTGGGGCTCATTTACGAAAACTGCCGCATTGCTGCGGGAAAACAGCGGTGCAACAGTTTTCACTGCGCCCTCCTTGCGACACGAAGGATGTGCTGTATTTTATGTACGGCGCTTCATGTCTGAAGGAGTTACAGATACGTCAGTATTTCTAATGTATTTGTAGGCCCAGTAATGACACATTGCTAGAGTGTCTCGCAAAAGTGATGCCACTGATGCAGTGGCATAACTTCTACGCTGCCTTTTACGAGGGGATGCCCACCCTGCATACATTATACCTGGCGCAGTTATAATGTAGCATAGGGCTTTACAAGGTTACGCATCTACTTAGATGAATCACTTTTTAAATAGGGTGCAACATGGCATATTTTTTACACCACTGGTGTGTCACAAAAAGTGATGCAACTGTGGCACAATCGTGTCGCAAGTCCTCATAAATAAGGCCCTTCCTGCACATAAACAATCTTTAAATGACGTTTTCTAATTTCTATATGTGCTGCCTAATGCAGCACACATAGAAGAGGCAAAACTATTTTTTTTTTTTTTGTAAATGAGTGGTTATGTGGAGGAAGGGACACCTTCCTGCACATAAACAGTCAATGACATTTTGCTGTTTCTATGTCTGCTGAACAACGTAGCACAAATGGAAACAGCAAAAACGAGGAGAAATTAAACATTTCTCTGTTCGTTACTCCAGGGTAAGACCAGGTTTTCCCTCGTCTTAATTTTTGCGCAGTCCCATATTTACGCCACCCTTGTAAATATGGGGCAGTGTCAAAATCAATGGATGTTGCGATTGTGCCTCCCTTACGTCTCCCCTGGGGAGGCGTAAGTTTTTGGCACTGCCTCAGACTTACGATTTCTCGCAAATCTGGGGAAGTGAGAAAAAGTCAAGGATGTTGTTGGGAGCGCCCTCAGCAACACCCATGGAATGCCCCTTTCACACAGTTTGGTGCGTGAAAGGGGCATATATTTATAAGGCCATGAAAAGTTACGTAACGTTGCTTTATGTTGCCTTCTAAATATGCCCGTGGCACATTCCTGCACAAAAACACTCACAAGAGGTGTTTTCCTATTTCTATGTGTGCCTCAGAATGCAGCACACATCGAAAAAGGAAAAACGATGAGAAATAAAGATATTTCTCCTCGTTGTGCCTCCAGGCGGAATAAAGTGCAGATAGTTGGAATACCTGAAGGGAGAGAGGGATTGCAACCAACCCAATATATCACAACATGTCTCTTGTCCTGGGAGCCGAAGGAGTACGTGTCTTAGTGCTTTATAGTGGAGAGAGCCCACAATCCCAGACAGCAAGACTCCCCACCCAGGGTCTACCATGATCTTTACTGACTACATTATAAAAATACAAAAACAATGCAGATCTTTCTGAGGCCAAACATAAAACCATGAACTTCACATCTATGCTGGTCTTCCCGGTCCGTTCGAAAGTTCTCCACAATGGTAAATCTCATTTCTTTCAAACTCCTGTGATTTTGGTCTGTCTGGAACTGGGATAGAAAGAGTGCTTTAAATTGGGGGAAAATAGTGCAGGTACTCATTTAAATGTGGTGAGTGGGCGGGGCTTGGAGGCGGGGCTTATGGCAAGACAAGCCAATACTTATTGACTTCTATACTACTTGCCGCACATACCAAAACACATAAGAAATGTCTTACAATAAACAAAGCAGGTTTGTTTACTCATTACACAAAAATGAAAGCCAAACGCGGCAATATTTTAACATTTCCTTGTTTTGTAATATTTGCAACATCAAAACTGTCAATTGATTGACACAATTCTATATATTCTCGAGTGACAGAAAGAAACAAGCAGACATGCACACACAAAGCATTCCACACATTTCCTTTAATAAAACTTCCAAGAGTGTCTCTATTCTCTCCCCCTTTCTCTCGTTTTTCTCTCACACAAAAACAATCACAGGCAAGCACGCAGGCAAGCAGTCAAACATAAGCAGACACTTAACAAAAGAATCAGGTGGGATTAAAGCCATTTGAACCTGGTTACCTTCCACGGCTTTCTTAATTACGATGTGACCAGGCTGCCTCGATGTCTGTGTTTGCAACCCAGCATGATGGTGAACACCTGGACGGTATGCAAATGAGCCCACGTTTAATTATTCGACTCAGGTCTACAGAAGTGCCTTGGCTGTCAGAGACAGGCCACCAGCACCAGCGTTTCATGAGTACCGGTACTCTCCTCGGCAGTAGAGAAGTGGCGGTACTAAGAGTGATAAATCTCAGAAGTGCCGGTACTCAGCACCGGTGAGGGCCCATTTAAAGCACTGGATAAAATAATAAACGTCCCCAATTGTCAGGAAAGGACTCCCGCTGTCTCTCCCACCATGGAGTGAAAGAAAATGTGGAAGAATGGGCTCCTGCCATGGAGAGTGTGGAATGGACCTAAGGAATCGGCTGAGGTAGACCTTCTGTCCGAATCCAACAAAATGGCGGAGGAGCCCAGAGATGGCCACTACCATATATTTAGATCTTTGGCCCAATCATCATACGGGGAAGCACTCATAACCCGAAACATGACGAATCCTCAAACTTCAGTCTAAGTGATACTGTAAGCCATATCTCACACCCTGTGAGAACTTTCCTTCCCAGAGGCCACCATACAAATGCTAGCACAGTGACCTGCGGGACAGATGGAGCTGCAGTTTAAAAGGCAGGACACAGTGATTGGCATGGTATGCTGAATTAAGCTACATGCCCCCTTGCTGCATTGGGTTCTAGCTGGAACTATGGGTTATTACATGTGGCCGCATATTAGCATTGTTTTTGTTTTTTTGTGTTTCGGTTGACCTTGGGCAACAGATGCTTCTGGGGTAAAACTGTGCAGTTATAGTTGGGTGGGACAAGCAGCATTCTGTTAATGTTGGATGCTGTTTCAGTTTAAGGTAGGCAAGACAGATGTTCGCTACCCTAATACCCCTGCCCAATGGCTAGGCAAGATAGGACACCATATCCATTAAGCACACAATCCTGTTGTAGAATGTCAATGGGCTCAATAACAGTCAAGAGGGGCGCAGTTATGTAATTTTTTAGGCAAAGCATCCTAGACGTCGTATTCCTAAAAGAGGCTCACTTGTGGGATACGAACTATAAATTCCTAGGCTGATACAGTTACAACTGAGTTTACCATGCAGGCTTCACCTCGGGTTAAGGAGGGGGCAATGCTGCTACACAAATCATGCCGACTACTTGGTATGCAAGTGCAGGCGATGGGATCGTTACCCAGGCAGAAATGGTAGTTAGTTAGGGCCTCGTTTACAAACTTTTGGTGTAAGGCAGCACCACAGGCCTTCCTTCTGCGCTTCCCTACGTCAGAAGAAAAAGGCAGGAATACGCCGTATCAATAAGATATGACACATTCCTGTGCTCCGTTACTGCGGTGGCGCTCAAATGGCAGCCATGCGCCAACGTAGGCACCATTACACCATGGTGCAAAGTTGTCCACATTGTAGGGATGATTGTTTTTGTGCAAGAAGAGAAACCTTCCTGCACAAAAACAATCCATGGAGGTGATATCCTCTTTCTATGTGTGCTGCTGAATTCAGCACACAGAAAGTGGAAAAAGTAGGAGAAATAATGTTTTTTCACCTCGTTGTGGCTCCCCTACGCTTCCCCTGGGGATGCGTAGGCTTTTGATGCATTCACAGATTTACAGCTTGTTGTAAATCAGGGAATGTGTCAAATGCCATGGGTGTTACGTGGGCACACCTACCGTAACGCCCATGGCACATCTCCCCTTCGTAGTGTGCGGCTCATTCTGCCAAAGCTCATGCACCGGGCGACAAATCGGGCTCCCTCCTGGCATGGTTGATCTGATAGGAGCAGCCAAACGTCACCATTTTTGACCAATTAGCTATTGCATGCTCGACCCACAATGGGAGATCCATGATGAGCTCACCGAGCACTACAGCAAGCTATGTCAATCGGCCCTTACTGCTGACAGTGCCGAAGAAGACACATTATTTTCCACTCTCCCCTTCTTACGTACAGACCCTGACCAATGCTTGGAGCTCAATGCCTCTATCACTCCATTTGAAGTAAAGGAAGCTATCCGTGCACTGGCCACAGGCAAGTCACCGGGTCCTGATGGACTGCTGGCTGAAATACAAAGCATTTGCCGACCAGTTGGCTCCCCACTTGCTGACCATGTTCAATGAGGCCCTTTTGCCTTCTCGCCTTCCGATGTCTTTTTGTGATGCCCTGCTGGTGTCCCGTTCCAAACCAGACAGGGACCCTGCTCTACGTGGCTCCTACAGGCCACTAGAGTTGCTCAACACAGACTATGAAATATTACCCAAACTTTTGACAGATCATCTGGTGCCCCTGGTCCCTGTGCTAATACACCTGGATGAAAACTGGTTTGTGCTAGCCTGCAATATATCATTAAATCGGAGGTGTCTTTTCCAGCTCCTTGTTTACGCTCCGTGTGTCTACCCTTGTTCTGGCTGCTTGGTTCTGGACCCTGAGAAGGCCTTTGATTTGCTGGAGTGGCCCTTTCTCTTTTGCAGTACTGCCACGATACGGCATAGGGACCCACTTCCTTGGTATGGGCGCCTACTGTACACATCGCCACCGGTGAGGGGCTGCACAGGAACCCTGATCTCCCACCAGGTACATATACGCAGGCGCACTCGGCAGGGTTGTCCACTTTCCTCTCTCTTCTTTTCCTTGGCTATTGAGCTGTTGGCATTGGCCATATAGGCCGGGTCAATGGGTCATGGATATTGGGTTTTGGATCCGGGGTTATTGATGGCTAAGCGCCTCTACCCACCGGTTAAATTCACCTGAGCCTCCGACGTGGCAGGCCTGGTCACATTCTGTTATCAGTTGGGCCAAATCGGAGACCATAGTGCTTCATAGAGAAGACAATCTGGGCCTCCGGAAATATCCACTGTCAGCTAACTGGGATACTATTTTTCTTGGCCTTCAGACCTCCTTGCCTGATGGTGTACCGCTTATGAGCAATGCCACTAATTGAGTTGGGGTGAGGAGGGAGGCCCCGCGCACCACCTCTGAGTCTATAGGCCTTTCCATGTGCACTGTTGTGCTTTGAGACATAAAACCATACCATGCTGGAGCCAGAAGGTGAAAATATAGAGAATTTGGATTGCTTTGCTATTCATGGCTGTTACAATTGTTCTTTTTCTATAATATGGCTGTTTGATGGATATTGAATATGCTGCTTTACTTTGTGATTTGATATCCCAATTATGTTAGCTGATTTTAGTGACGTGTATTGGCACCATGTGCACTATGCATCACTACGCAACTTTACATATGTCTACTCATATCATTTCACATGTCACTATATCTAGATTGTGAAAATACAATGTAGGAAAGTAGGATCTCCTTTCATGGTCACCCCCACTTTGTGCCTGGAGTCAGTGTGTTTTTGACTTAGCCTCCTGGGTCCCTACTAATCAGGACCCCAGCATGTGTGCTCTCTCCCCTAAATTGTCTCTGGTAAGTGCTTTGGTACCTCCACTATTGGCTACTGGTGTACCCTTATAAGTCCCTAGTATATGGTACTGAGATACCCAGGGCATAGGTACACCAGGGGTCTTCCATGGTCTGCAGCATGTATTTTGTTACCCATGAGAGGCCACTTAAACTGTGACTACAGGACTTTCATTGCAGCCTGTGTGAGCTGGTGCTTGCACCAGTCACGACAGATATACGTTTCTTTATATCTGAGGTCACTGCACTTAACACGTACTGGTATACCCTTATAGGTCCCTTGTATATGTACGGTGATACAGAGGGCATAGGTACACCAGGGGTCTCCCATGGACTGCAGCATGTATTTTGCCACCCATGAGAGGCCATTTAAACTGTGACTACAGGCCTGCCATTGCAGCCTGTGTGAGCTGGTGCTTGCACCACTCACGACAGATATATGTTTTCTTATATCTGAGGTCACTGCACTTAACACCTATAAGTAACCCCTATGGCAGGCTCTTCAGTCCTGAGGGGAGGGTGCTTGGTTACAAGTGTGAGGATGCCCCTGCATGAGCAGGACACCTCTACAAACCCCACATTTGATTCTTCAGGCTTTGTAAGTGCAGTGATATATAGTGGACATCAGTCATTATGCAATAGCTAACTATAATATGGCTGCACCTACACCTGGTCATATTTGGAATCAACCATATTGGAATCATATTCCAACACTGATTCCATTGCTGGAAGTATGATGCCATGTACTGGGGGCTCCCTTTGGGTAACCCCTGTACTCCCGGTAACAGTCTTTCAGTGTCTGCCAGAAAGCTACTGCTGCTCCCGACTACGGACATGATTCTGCCCTCAAGCTGCTGAGCTGAGCTCGAGCAGGGTAAGGTAGAACAATAGGTTTACTGTCACAGGGAGGTGTGACTACCTCCCAGACAGGACTTAGTGTACTGGGCTGGGGTGGGGTGCGCATGCCAGCGCCATCAGACTGCTTTGAAGGGCACATTTGGTGCCATCCTTGCATACTCCGGTTTGAGCCAGTTCAGGAACCCTTGGTTTCAGCTCTGGCGCAAAACTGGACAAAGGATAGGGGAGAATCCTCCTCTCTGTCCAGCCTTTCCTCTAAGAGTTGCCCAGAGTCATCCAACCCTTTCCCTAGGGTAGATAAGGGCACCCCTGTGAGTGGGTCCTTAGATGTGTCGCAGAACAAGACTCACATCTGAAACCAAGACAATGTTCGACCGTCTCAACACTGGGACTTGGTTGGACTTCGCCTGGTACCGAGACTGCATCAAGTTAGACTCCAGCTGCTTCTACTCTTGCTGTTCCTCAAGTTGTCTGTTTCTTTGCTCCATCCTGGGTCTCCAGAAGGCATCAAGGACAGCCTGTGGGTCCTCCTGAGGGTCTTCTTGTGCTTCAGACGGCTCCCCTGACTTCGGGGCCCGCTTTGACTCTCCTGCACTTGGTGACTTCCTTGGACCTTGCTGGTCCCAACATCAGCATCTTTTCCCTCTCCACGCCAGTAGCGGCTACCAAGGCCTGCTGGTGTTCCCCTCGGACACTGACCACCTAGACACTGACACCTAACATGGGGCAGCGCGTGCATGGCTCCTGGTTTTCCTTAGCGTCATCTGGTCCTCACATGCAGCGATAAGGTCTGTATCCTCTCTTCTCAACCTCCCGACATTGGTGGGTATTGCGCTTCTGTGCCTCCTGGTCATCTTCAAGTGGCATAGACTCTGTCCCCTCAGCTTGCAGGTTCTTCACTTCATGAATCACCCCTACGCAACCGGATTCCCTGGTGCACGAAATCTGGTTCCTGTGGCATCCACAGTTGTGGTGGCTCTCCAACCTTCTGTCTTCCAAAGGGTTTCTTCAGGGTCCTCTGGCAAGGGTCCTTCCTCTTTAAAACTGCAACTGTGACTTCTCTTTGACTTCCATTGGGCAAGCGTCTGTGTTTCCATTCTGCACAGAGCCTCCGTGAAGTTCCTGGGTGTAGGAGAGTAGGATCTGCTTCACATAGGTACCCCCACGTTTTGCTGGTGTTTCACTGTTTTTCGACCTTAGTCTGGCTGTGGCCCTGCTAATCAGGACCACAGCCTAGCTGCTTCCTCTCTAAAATGGTTTGCATGTACATTAGGTACATATCTAATTGTATTCTGGAGTGCCTTATAGATGGTATACTATGTACCTAGCGCATAGGTACCTCAGAGGCGTACCAGGGGCTGAAGCATGTATTATGCCACTCCTGGAAAGCACTTCAAAATGGCACCACAGGTCTGCTATGGCAGCCTGGGTAAGGGCGTGCTTACACCCCTTCTCTTACAGTGGTATAGGCTACCTATATCCACATATATACAGACACATATAAACCTATAAGTCACTCCTATGGCAGGCCTTGACAATCCTGAAGGCAGAGTGCTTGGTTTTGTGTGAGAGGGTGCCCAAGCATGATCTGAGCCCCTCTGCAGCTTTCGGAAATACTTCCTTATGGCTGTTCTGTGATACAAAAAAGAGATAAGCAGCGCACTCCTATTTTCTAATTAATCCAAGAGTGTATTCTTGATGATATAGGTGCTGCAGCGTGATGCCCGCTGTCAATCGGGCAAAGGAAAACTAGATAAAGAAGAACAATCAACTAATGATTGACGCTGCGCACTGTGCTAAATGTAACTACGTTACAAACAGTTAGTCTCATTAACAAAGTTTCAAAAAATGCAAAACAATGATATTCGTTTAAACATATATTTTCAGCATATATGTGACAACAACATCAAATTATAACATCATAAATGTATCAACAGATATACAAAACGGTAGACATCTACCATGAGCAATGCAATAATTAGGTATACCACATAATATTTCAAGTGATCACAAATAGATGTTTATGATGAGCCCAATGCATTTCGGGACTTAGCTGTCCCTTCGTCAGGGGCAATCTGCGGAGAAAATACATATATTACATGATCAGTGGAGAAAATATGGTTATTATGTTTATACAAGAAGATCACATGGTGGAAAAACGTGCGGTTGACATGATGCATGGTTGTAAACCGTAAATCACACGTGCGGTGGATAGACCCTCCGTTGACTGAAGGGAAAGAAAATATAAAAGTACAGTCACCCAATAGCGTGAATATAGAGCTGATAAGTGTGACTCTAGAGAGGGGAGTGAAGAAAATGGGAAACCATACAAAGTTAAAGAAAGTGAAAACAATACTTAGGGTGTGCCTAATGAGATCTGGCTAGGGAACCTCACCTCAAACATTATGTGTATGAATCCATGAATGAAGTAAACAATGGAAGCAGGCTGACTGATACTGCAAACCGAGGAGAACAACACAATGAGTGCACGTACTCATATTACAATAACGCGTGTAGAAGAAACAAAGGGGCACAACTTACCAACAAGAAATGGTGGTGGTCAATGTAAAATGACAAAAAAAATGAGAGTACAAAATAATCAGAGAAAATAAGCGATATACCGTGCCGCTGTTAGAAACGCAAAGAAACAGGAGCCATACTCACTTAAAAAATGCTAAGACACCGAAGTGCTTATAACAACGCGTTGTCCAGGCGCTAAACAATGCAGAATATGTGATGAATCAATCGCTCGAAGAAGGCATGTGGCAGCAAGAATAATTATTCCGTCTCCGAAAAAGGCACTACAAAGTAATAACAGTGTATAATTACGAGCTAATCTTCACGAGTAAACTACTCAGCTCGAACAGCTATGACAAGAGTACGGCTAAAGGCAGTGAACGCTACTTACATGAAAAGCACGACAAGAAAGAACTGGTCCGGTCCACGCGATAGCGTCCTGTTGTCGCAACGGGATATTTACTAGTGAGAAACACGCTCCATTTTAAACAAGCGGAATGACGACGTGAACAGGGAACTCGTGGCAACTAAAAGAGGACTTACATGTAGCGCCATGATTGAAAGGGTGAAGTGAACCGATCTGAGAAAAAAAGACTGGGAGTGCAGATGAAAAATAAAAAGAAAAGCGTCTGGAAAAAAAAGCGAAGAGAACCAAAAGTCCTCAATAACAAAAAGAAACTAAACGAGCATACGCGTGCTCGATCATTATATGTGCGTGGTTAATGCAGTGTAACGGCTAGGTGTTAAAGCAACACACCATGACCATATTCGTGAAACTAATACTGGGTAAAAAAAGTAAACGACGAGCAGTAAAAAACCTGCAAGAGAATCACAACTGGCCTGTAAGCTAAAATATGTGAAAGGGGTAAGTGTCTAAAGATGTATCTGAACGGACAGTTAAATATAGGGTGAAACAATGTAATCTGAGGTACAGCAACCAAACGAACAAGTATCCATCTGGAGACGTAAAAAAACGTTTGGAGTAATAATGAACAATGAAATAGACAGTTATGAGAACATGAAATAAGTATAGAGAGTGATTAAGGGTGTTGGAATAGCCCATAAGCCACAAGAAAATAGAGAAAGGACTAAAATACAAAATTACAAGGTAACTTATTGTAGATGTATCCCAACAAAAATAAGGAGCAGTCACTGTGGTACATTAGGAACTACACATGGCCATGCAAGTGCTGTATTTATAAGAAACATGAAAGATCTAAACGGTCATTAAGCCCACATGATTATTTTGTACTCTCATTTTTTTAGTCATTTTACATTGACCACCACCATTTCTTGTTGGTAAGTTGTGCCCCTTTGTTTCTTCTACACGCGTTATTGTAATATGAGTACGTGCACTCATTGTGTTGTTCTCCTCGGTTTGCAGTATCAGTCAGCCTGCTTCCATTGTTTACTTCATTCATGGATTCATACACATAATGTTTGAGGTGAGGTTCCCTAGCCAGATCTCATTAGGCACACCCTAAGTATTGTTTTCACTTTCTTTAACTTTGTATGGTTTCCCATTTTCTTCACTCCCCTCTCTAGAGTCACACTTATCAGCTCTATATTCACGCTATTGGGTGACTGTACTTTTATATTTTCTTTCCCTTCAGTCAACGGAGGGTCTATCCACCGCACGTGTGATTTACGGTTTACAACCATGCATCATGTCAACCGCACGTTTTTCCACCATGTGATCTTCTTGTATAAACATAATAACCATATTTTCTCCACTGATCATGTAATATATGTATTTTCTCCGCAGATTGCCCCTGACGAAGGGACAGCTAAGTCCCGAAATGCATTGGGCTCATCATAAACATCTATTTGTGATCACTTGAAATATTATGTGGTATACCTAATTATTGCATTGCTCATGGTAGATGTCTACCGTTTTGTATATCTGTTGATACATTTATGATGTTATAATTTGATGTTGTTGTCACATATATGCTGAAAATATATGTTTAAACGAATATCATTGTTTTGCATTTTTTGAAACTTTGTTAATGAGACTAACTGTTTGTAACGTAGTTACATTTAGCACAGTGCGCAGCGTCAATCATTAGTTGATTGTTCTTCTTTGTTCTGTGATACAGCCATACCATATACTCTTAAGTGCATTATAACCTTGTGGTAAATGCTAACTTTGGAATGGCTGTTTCAAAACATGTCATGTTTGGTGTTAAACGCTTTGGAATACTACCCCCCCCCCCGCCAGTTCTGGCGGTGGGGGTAGCATTCCACCCTTCTAGAGGGAAAGACATGTTCACACTGGCTAAACCCGGTAGGACTTTCCTGAGCCTTGGCATCACAAAATGGATGCCTCTGCCACAGACACGGGTCTCGCCTCCTGTTGCTGACCGAAACTCCGGCAGGGGAGTCCTGGACAATAGGTTTCCCGTCGAAGAGAAGTGTAACCACCTCCCCAGACAGGCAGATGTTTATTGGGGCTGGGCGGGAGCACTCTCTGGTGCTTTGAAGTCCTGCACTGGGGGCACATTTGGTGTCCCTGTGCGTAGTCCAGTTCAAACCGGTTGCAGGGGCTACCTGCCCCTGCTCTGGTGCGAAACTGGACAAAGGAAATGGGTGTAACCACCCTTCTTTCCAAATCCCCCCATAGGTGGGGCCTTAGAGTTAGTCCATTCCCTAAACTTAGTATAAGTACAGGAATCCAGTCCCTAGGACTTTAGATTACCCTGGACGAAACTCTGCATCATATATCTTGGACCTTCGACTTTCTATTTCGACTAAAAGACGGAAGAAATCTCCCTTGGGGTCAAGGAGTGACTTCCCTGCTTGGCAGGCATCAAAGAAGCAACTGACCGGTCTGCATTGCTGAAGTTCCCGCCGGACGTCAAAGTCTTTGCATCACCAGAGGTGGATTTCCAGACTTCCCCGAGGCTACCCTGAGTCCACAGCAAAGCTGAGTCCCGTGGCTATCGTGGGTGACGTGGAACCGTGACCCCTGGACAGTGTGATCTTTTGCAGCAACAGCATTTTCCTGGGATTCCTATCAAAGGGCACTTTGGGAACCAAGTAGCCCCAGCCTTGAGCACCTCCTCCACCGAAGATTGCTGGCCTCCACTCCACGAGTGACCCGTGGGCCAATTTCAACTGCGACCGCTTGAGGCTCCTTCGCGATCACTAGCCCGTTGGCTAGCAGGTCCCCATGAAGTCCACTCCTCTTCTGTTTGGGTTTTCCTGGTTGCTCCCAAAATGCCCTGAGATAGCCTTGTTGGGTGAGTCCCTCAGACCTTGCTGGTCTGCACCGCATTCCTTTCTCTGAATTTCAGTGACTTGCCGTTGCCAAGGCTTGTTTGGTCCATTCTGGTCGCCGACACTGCAGCACTCGACAGACCTTGTGGTACAGCTCAAATCCGTCACCGCCTGCTGGACCTCGTGGCTGAAGAGTCAAGACACCCATCAACTCACCTGAAGCACCCGACATCTGTGGGCATTGGTCCATCCTGCCCTCGGTCACTGGCTAGTTACCCAGACTCTGTCCCCTCTGCTTTCAGATTCCTTCCATCCTAAATCCAGGCTTGGATCTCTTCGGACACTTCTCTTCACGGCAGCAGCAGTTCTTTGCAGGCTTCCATTGCAATCGACGACGCGACCCAACACCAAAAGACACCTATGCACCCGGCTTCCCTGGGTGAGGTAACTCGAGTACTCCGGTGCTCCCGTGGGTGCTAGCCCTAGAACTTCTTAAGTCCAAAAGGTTTGGTCCTGACTCAATTCTAAGTGTTCCTAATCTTTAAATTTCCAACCGCGACATTACCCGTAGAAGATAACGGGAACCCGCGGTTGTGTTCTCACACTGCAAACAGTCCCCGTGGGTCCCCTGTGTCACTACCTTGGGTAGTTCCTTGGGGTCCCAGCGATTCTACAGGCTCTAGGCCTTGTGTCTAGTTCACTCATGGTTCTTATACCACTTTTTTGATATATGGTTTGGTACGCCCCTAAGGCCCAAACGTGTATTTGTGCTATTACTGATGATTGCTCACTTTTAACTTAAGTACTTCGAACTCCAGTCTCATAAAGACACTAAAGGGGTGTGTGTTAACCTAAATACATATATTTTAAATATATACCAAGGGCCCGATTCACAGAACTAACTTAAGACAAAATCCTAAACTTACTACTTTTGGTATTCACAAAAGTTAGGATTTTGTCTTAAGTTTGTCTTAAGACAAACTTAAGACAGACTTAAGACAGACTTAAGACTGACTTAAGACAAACTTAAGACAGACTTAAGACAGACTTAAGACAAACTTAAGACAAACTTAAGACAAACTTAAGACAGACTTAAGACAGACTTAAGACAGACTTAAGACAAAATCCTAACTTAAGTCTGTCTTAAGTCTGTCTTAAGTTTGTCTTAAGTCAGTCTTAAGTCAGTCTTAAGTCTGTCTTAAGTCTGTCTTAAGTACGCTTAAGTTTGTCTTAAGTTTGTCTTAAGACAAACTTAAGACAAAATCCTAACTTCTGTGAATACCAAAAGTAGTAAGTTTAGGATTTTGTCTTAAGTTAGTTCTGTGAATCGGGCCCGTTGTCTTTAACCTATGATAGAGCGCCATGTGATTCTGAGATTTGTAGGGGTGCATCATATTCACCGTTAGTCGGCACCCGCATATAATCGATGTATGTTTAGAAGCGTCATAGAAATGTATTTGCTATAACCATTTAACATAGAAGTGTTAGACATGTAATAACGTTTTGCGAAGTTTAACGTTGCAAGTTATCGGGAATGTATTTAGAATAATGTAGATGATTAGGTTTCACAATCCATGTAATGGATTAAATGTGTGCCACGTTAGAATTAAAAAGCAGGTTGCTTATTTACGAGATGATTATGTTGAATGAATGCTTAGAATGTGGTTTCATAATGTGTTTAAATTTGTAAGGCCTAACTGCATATGTAGAAGAGAAGGCCTGTTCATTTCTTATTTTAGCTATATTTTACAGGCTGACAGAGATTTCTTGGTTAAGGCTTGAGTTGCCGTGAAATGTAAAACTTCAAGATGCGAAGAGCTTTCCTTTTCGTTCCCATGTTTCTGTTGCAGGTGCAAGGACATTTAGCTCGTTAGTGAGAATAAGTCTTTGTTTTAGGAGTTGAGATACGGCGAGGAGCCTACAGGGGAGTGCATTGGAATGTGCAACTGTAACTATTAGTATGGAAGGTGCCTGGAACCCAAGGTCAAGCTAACGGACGATGGAAGATGGACAGCTCTGGATGGAAATTTACCGGAGAAAGACCTGGCTGAAGAGGTGTGCCGAAGGGTGTGTTCTGCGACTTTGGAGTTTTGTATTAGGGACAATCTCTTGTGGGTTGAGCAGATGAGGTTTAGGCGGGAAGCTAGAAGGAGCATCATAGATCGAGCTCTCACTAAGTGAAGACGTCTTAGGAAGTTTCACTCCTGACACCTTTTCCATGATTCTCTGGTCTAGGAGGGAATGCTAAGTAGGGATGCCACTTTAGAATAGAGTAGGGACAGAAATGTTTTGACTAATGATTCCGAAAATTGATATTAGTATAACGATTCTTTATTTGATGCTTTTAGAATCTGTAATCCTTTTTATTTTTAGTCGAATGCGAATCCTTCGTAGGTTAGCTTTTGTGTTAGTGCCCATTTATCTTTTGTGCCTTGTATTGAGGTGCCTTTATGTTCAGATGTTCTTGCTCATAATAAAATCTCGAAAACTCTAGATTCTGAGTCCTCTATCCTTTAATGATGTCAAATTGCGGTAGTTATATTCTGATAATTGTGTTTACTCCCTCTACACTATTTGGCAAGTAAAAAGATCCTGGCGACCTGAGAGGGTTCTTGTAGATAATTGGTTAGACAAGAAGTGGGCCTTATCAGTTGGTAGCAGAGACGGATGGTTATTTCCGATAGCGAGGGTAGATTTAGATTAGGATAAGTGATCCTGGAGGCCCATAGACGCTAAGTGATGGTGAATCATCAGATGGTGAGCAGCAGACGACGGCGGCTGATGGACATCGACGTAGAGTAGCAGTGCGGCAGAAAGCAGCAGTTCGAGGAGTGAGTATGAATAGGGTGAGATATTGTAGATTGCGGAGTTGATTTGTTGTGTGATGTCTTGCGGAGTTGGTGTGAATGTTGAGTGATTGTGAGATCAGGCAGTGAGCGCGCGCAGCCCGGGAAAGTCTTAGGCTCGACGAGTAGCTTAAGCGATTGGGTGTAGAAGACACCCGCGGTAGATTTTGTTGACCACCCGAAGGAGATCGTGAGGAGCCATCGATCACCTGGACCGAGATAGGGGGAGCGAATGTGTGAGTGTATGGCAAACCGACGCTGGTCGTGGGTTGTTGTATGTGGATTTGAGTATTTGTAACCTATCAGAGGCGATCTGTCTGGCCGGACGGGGACGGACAGTTGCCAACCGAGGTCGACAACTTCGAGAGACTGTGGACGTACAGTCATAGAAGTAACTTGTTTGGGACAAACGGTATATCAGCGTATGAATGGGACGAATGCAAGGGTGAGACGTGAGTTGTGAAGGAAGGGAATTGCTGCGAGTGGAGAAAAGTGATATCAGAGGGTGTCGCGCTGCGATAGGTCGGTTGGTGTGAGTCACGTTGTCATTGGTGGATTGATACCAGGAAGTAAAAGGGAAAATTGTGAGCGTTCAGAATTTGGTCATTATGAAATCCTTTAAAGTTTTCCGAGAATTGTGTAGAGGTGACAAACATGTGGTTACTCGTGGGGGAGAAGAAGCCCCTCCCGAGGAAACTCCGGCACATTACATGGCAAGAAATGTGGGGTTGCATACTATAATTTGGCTTGAAAATTGGCATAAGATGCCCCAAGGCGAAGGAGAATTAGCTTTCCCGAGATATGGTTCATTCAGGTTGGAAGTGTTGTACCAGTTGAAGTCTGTGATGGCGGCTTTACAACTTTTGCCAAGGCCAACACAATTTGAAGCATTGCATGCGTGGATTAGAGCAGCGCATGATAGGAAAAGAGATAGAAACCAGGAAAGGATGAAAAAGTCGATTAAGGCGTTCCAGGATGCCAGATGGGATGCAGAAGAGAAAAGATGGAGAGTACAGGCAATAGAAGGACACAGGTTGTATCCCTTACTAGTAAAGACTGATAATTCAAAGGAAAAGAGAGCGGATGATGAGGATGACAGTGATACTGATGATAGCCTATTAGAGAGGTTATTATCTGAGAGACCACCTCAATACAACCCAGATGCCCCGGAAGGGAGGTCAGCTCAGATGGAAGGAACTGGGGGAGTACCAACCCAGTCAGATGTGAGAGTAGAAGGAAAGACCTCGACAGGAGTTGAGGGTACGAGGAATCAGTCTGTAGCTAGCGCAGAGGTTGGGAGAGGTGCGAGGTTACCGGATGCTCTAACGGTACAGGTCACTATTGGACCTATTGTTTCTGTTTACGACCCAGATCAAGAGAAGGTTGGAAGCTCAGTACAGTCAGCTGTAGGAGTGAGGAGTGTGACTGAGGGAAGTGGGTCAGTGAGTGGAATGGAGCAGACTCCGAAGCCTATAGAATGGAGTCACCCTGGCGTATTGGTTCCGCTCACTCTGCCGGCGATTTTTCGTCTGGTCCGCCTGGATTGAGTTTATTGGCTCCACTTAGCGGTCGTCGTGCTACTTTGGCACTCCCGTTGGGATAACTTCATTGTTGAACATACCGGTTGGACTTTGACCCATAATAGTCGAATTGGGCACAACTCTCATAAAATGTAGGTTGTCCACATGAACAGGACCCTTGACTGCACAACTGTAACGGACCCAGCATATCGGCTAACTTGTTTCCGAACGTATTACTGGCATTCCAAAGCATTTTGTGATACCGTCTTACGTAGAAGTCCCTGACGTTCGCCCGGGCATTAGCGCTTTGTGCGTTTTCATTAGACCAGCACTCAGCACTCTTCAAATTGTAGCCATTGTCCTGATGATGACCTTAAGTACATAAGGTCAAAACGCCGTCGACAGCCCAGTGTAACCCACGGCCTCCTAAGGATTTATACCTTATTGCAAATTATTTATTGTGTTTTTGTAATTTGTTTATATTAATGTTGTCCTTTCACCTTGCGCCGCCCACACTGTATATATCACTTGTGTCACTGCACTTATCACTTACACCGAGCACGGTCAGTACACAATTGGTGTATGTTTGGCTACCAGAATTTGATTTAATTGTATTATAGTGCTGTTACAATTCTTTTGCATAATAATAATAACTAAAAAACTTTTTCATACTTTGGTCTCTTGGTTTCCCTCCTTTATGACTTATGCATCTTTGTTTAAAACTGTTCCTATAATTACTGGTTGAGACATTGTTGTTTTGATACTATAGAATGGAGTACGCCATTGCCAGCCACAGCAGACTCCTCTAGGGGACAGGGAGAGCCGAGACCAGTGAGACCGAGGTCTTTGGCCGAGTCAAGATCAGATTTGCGAATGTGGACACCACCAGTGAGAAACCAGAACCAGAGTGTGTTAACAGCAGAAAGTGAACGAGGCAGAATAGTGAATCGTTCTGTTCCTATGAGTATGTCAGAAGACAGTAGGTCACAGGAACGAGAATGTGAGTACAATGAAAGGGATGGTGTAGGTTGTAGAGAAGTACTGAAGGGAGCCCTGAAAGGGAGAATGTTAGATGTTGTAAGATTGAAGGCAGAGGTGGATGAGATAATAAGTGGAAATTTACCTCTTGAAAGAATCTTAATGTACGAACAAGATGAATTACTCTTTGTAGCAAAGGATGTGACTTGCAAAGCACGAACCGCTCATGAGAAATTGTCGGAATTGGCCAAGCGGTATGATGTGGATTTGTCTAAAACTAAATCATTGCAAGGAAGTCATAGGTTGCAGTACAGTGACCAGGAACTAGAAGAGAAAAGAGTCATGGGATTGAGAACCCATATCAAAGATTTAATCATAGCAATGCGTACATGGATTATGCTTGACAAGTGGGAAGAAAGATGGTCCAAGAAGAAAAGCTCTAAGAGAACAATAGGAGAGACACCACCTCCGGGTGGAGGGATGATGGAGATAGGGAATTACCCTTTACGAGAAGTGCAGAATGGAGGATATGTACATGTACCTTGGAGTAGGGGTGATTTGGCTGCTTTCACAAATGATTTTCCCCGACTTAGGGAGAAACCTGTGGAGTGGTATAAGCAAGTTGATCGCTTTGTCAAAATCTCAAAGGTATTGTGGATTGATCTGAACACCTTATTTGACATTGTGGTTCCGAGTGATTTGTGGTCGGCATGTAAAATTGCTGTTGAGTGGCCGACTTCGGAGCCTGACAAGGACCCGGTTTCGAATGGTCCGTCGCCTATAGTGATGAAAAAGTTTGAACAAGTGATTACTTGGTTGAAGTCAAAAATCTCACCTCAGGACATTGATTGGGTGAAGATAGATAGGACAGTGCAAGAGCCTAAGGAGACTGTGCATGAGTTTTATGAGAGACTTTTGCAGGCTTTTAAACAGTACTGTGGTCTAGATGTGTTGGATGCGAAAGACATGGGACATTTTGTTTCTAAGTTTGTGTTGGGATTGAGGCCAGAGGTTAGTCTCATGATACAGCAGCATTTGATTTGTTGGCAGAACAAGCCTGTAGATGAGATTTTACGGTATGCTAGATACTGTAGTGATGAGATAGAATCCAAGCACAGGAAGTTAAAAGATAAACTGATGCTTGTGCAGATGCAAACAGCCCAGGGACAGCCTAATGGGGGAACGTTGGGAAGGAAACAGGGAAACAATCAAGGAGGAATTCAGAATGCTCAGGGTCAGGGAAGGCCAAAGTCAATAGACCCTAAGACAGGAATGGATGTGGCGACATTGAAAAAGACTACAGCATGTCATCTTTGTCACCAGATTGGACACTGGAGACGCGAGTGTCCTTTGAACCCGTTGAACCAGATACAGCAGGAAGGAGAGATAGTCCAGGTTCCTGTGGCGGACGTGGTCCCTACAGTGACTCGACCTAAGATGGTCAAAGGGGGGACGGGTGTTCCGCAGATGCAGGTTCCCCAACCACCCAAGATACAGAATATACAACAGGGAGCTCGGACATATTTGCAGATGCCCATGTTTGAAGGGAGTGAGGAAAATGATCTAGACCCTCTGGCACGACCATGCTCGAGAAGAGAAGAGGATTGTGCGCTTGGAGCTGTCTTAGAGGTAGATCAGAGGGGACCCTTTGTGGAAGCAGATATTGACGGTCACCCTACAACCTTTTTGGTTGATACGGGTGCTACTCGATCGACTGTAAGATCTGTAGTGGTCCCAGACCTACCCCTTTCTGGACAATCAATCCAAGTCATTGGCCTGGCAAAGAAGAAACTGACTAGTCCATTGACGGAGCCAATCCCAGTCAAGATAGGGAATTTCAACGATCGACACCAGTTTGTGGTGTGTGATTCTAGTCCAGTTTGCCTGTTAGGTAGAGATCTATTGTCCAAGCTTAACTGCACTATCTAATGTACCCCGAAGGGAGTGGAAGTACAGACAAGGGATGACGATGCGACCTTTAAGGTTGCGAATCAGCGTGTGTGTGTGGAAATGTACCCAGCATTGACGGTGGAGGAACTTCCACTTGATCTGAGGTACTCAGTGTCAATTGACGTATGGAACCTCAGTGGAGAGAAGATCGGATTAGTCAAGGGAGTAGACCCAGTGAAAATCAAGATTAAGCCAAATGTAGAGTTCCCGAGCACGCCCCAGTATAAGTTGTCACCTGAAACTATTTCAGGGATTAAACCTGTAATTGAGTCCATGATCAAGCAGGGAATTCTGAGGGAGATCATGGGTAGCCCATGCAATTCGCCTATTATGGGACTACAGAAGCCGAGTGGGAAATTCAAGATTGTACAAGACTTGCGAAAAATCAATGAGATAGTCGTTCCATGTTGTCCAGTGGTACCGAATCCGTCCGTGATCCTGTTTCAGATCCCATGTGAAGCTGAATGGTTCACAGTGATTGACTTGTGTCAAGCATTTTTCTCGATTCCTCTGCATGAGGAGAGCCAATTTCTTTTTGCTTTTCGGCTGGAAAATTGTGTTTTAACGTGGTGTCGTATCCCACAGGGGTATACAGAGAGCCCGCCTATCATTAATCAGATCTTGAAGAAAAATCTCGAAGGTCTTGTGTTGCCACAGAACTCTGTTCTAGTGCAGTACATTGACGATCTGCTTGTTGCGTCAGAAACTAAAGACGCTTGCAGGATCGATACCGTTGCTCTGTTGAATTATTTGGCGGAGAATGGGCATAAAGTGTCTCCAAACAAATTACAGTACGGTTTGAGTGAAGTACAGTATTTGGGTCACAGAATTGAGAAAGGCAAGAGAAAGGTGTCACCAGATCGCATTGAGGCGATTCTGAGAATGCCTGTTCCCACTACTCAGAGAGAAGTCCAAATGTTCTTGGGAATGGTTGGTTATTGTCGCCAATGGATCCCAAACTTTTCCTTTGAAGCGAAACCTTTACAGCGGCTGACGCGTAAGGATGTGAGCGATCTGGTACCATGGGACGAAGACTGTTTAAGGTCATTTTTGAGGCTGAGAGAAGCTTTGTGTTGCGCTCCAGCTTTGGGAATGCCTGATTACAATAAGGCATTTGCCTTATTCTGCTGCGAAAGGGAAGGTTGTGCAATGGCGGTTCTAACTCATACTCATGGAAGTGTCCGTAGACCAGTTGCCTACTTTTCAGCTACTTTAGATCCAGTAGCTTCTGCGTTGCCCGGATGTCTCAAATCCGTTGCCGCAACGGGTGTCAGTATCGAAAGATGTGAGAGCATTGTCATGGGTCATCCGCTTACTGTTTATGTACCAAATTCTGTTGAACTGTTGATGACTAGGACTAAAACACAGCACCTCACGAATAATAGGTTGACGCGTTATGAACAAGTCATCCTTGCTGCAGATAACGTGACGCTGAAGAGGTGCTCTGTTTTAAATCCTGCCACACTGTTGCCTATTCCAAATGTAGACGATGAAGACTGTGAGGACCATGATTGTCTTGATGTGACTGAATTGTGCACCAAACCAAGACCTGATATTGTCGATGAGCCGCTTCCAGTCCCGGGTGAAATTTTCTTTGTGAACGGTTCATCCTTAAGAGACAGTGCTGGTTGACTGAAAGCAGCGTTTCCTGTATGTACCCTCACTGGAGTGGTTGATGCCACTTATTTAGAAGGAGTATACTCCGCACAAGTGGCTGAACTTATTGCTTTGACCCGTGCCTGTTTGGCTGCTGACAAGATTCGTATAATGATTTATACCGATAGTCATGGGTTTGGTGTTGTTCATGACTTCGGACAGCTATGGTCACAGAGAGGGTTTATGACATCTTCTGGTTCACCCATTAGAAATGGGGACTATGTGAGGCAATTGTTGGAAGCATTGCAAAGTCCAGAGGAAATCGCAGTTGTTAAGTGTTCTGCACACTCCAAGGGGAATGACTTTGTGTCATTAGGTAATAACTATGCAGATGAAGTTGCTCGATTTTGTGCAGAACAGGGATGCACATTCACTGAAAGGCATGTTGAGGGAAGCCAAGAAAGAACCGATTTCAACATGATGTTAGCCATGGCTGATACTTGGGAAGAACTGAAACGGTTGCAGGATGAAGTTTCCGATCAAGAACGGGATAGTTGGGTGCGAGCTGGATGTGAGAAGGGAGATGTGGATGTCTGGATTTCGAATGATGCAAGAGCTGTGTTACCGGAATGTCTGTTGAATCCTATGGCAAGATTGATACATGGTGCTGTACATCTTGGCAGAAATGCAATGGTGCAATGGTGCGAGTGTTTCGTCAAACGTGGTACAATCCGAAGTTTCGTGCAGTAGCTGAGGCTGTGTGTCAGAGATGTGTAACGTGTCAACAAATGAATGTAGGGAAAAGGACGGCTGTGACGCTGAGTCATATTGGGAGGTCAGGGGGGCCTTTCAACAGAATGCAGTTGGATTTCATTGAGATGCCAAGCTGCAATGGGTTGAGGTACATATTAGTTGCAGTATGTGTCTTTTCTAGATGGGTGAAGGCTAACCCAACACGTAGGTGTGACACACTCACCGTAGCCAAGTTACTACTGAGAGAGCTTATCCTGAGGTTCGGTTTCCCGACCTCTTTTGAGTCAGACATGCTGAGAGGACAGAAAACGTTGTCTTCACCAGACACCTAGTCTTGCTAAGTGATCATTATCCTCTCAGCATTTCCCTCTCCTTGGCCCATAAGCCAAAGAGAGGTAGGGGAACCATTCTTTCACAAAACAACCTAGCACTTTCTAGATTAAACGGTTATGCCCTTAAATGGGGAAATGTAGTGCCCATGGAGTTGACCAAACAAGTGATCACAAGCGCTAACTTACCCATCATGACCTGTCTTAATCCACATTCTAGCAACTTGGAGGTAATTACTAGCTTCAAACTGATTGTCGTGGCAATCAATGAAGCATTGTGGGTGGAAAGAACACACGTCTCAAATAAACAAAAAGGTTGGTTCAACCATGATTGCACATCCGCATATTCCAACTTAAAATCGGCACTAAGAAAAACAACAAGGTCCCCACAAGAGATAGTAACTCTTAGGAAAGTCTATAACCAAATCCTAAAAACCAGGAAAAAAGAACTAAAAACTCAGCTTTGGGAACAATTGCACGAAACTTGCTCCCAAAAAAACATGACAGCTTTCTGGCAAATAGTAAAGTCTCCTTTTTTTGATAACACACATCACGCTAAGCTTGATGTAGCCATTGAGGAAAAGGAATGGGTCCGGCATTTTTCTAATATTTTTTCGGTAGATAAAGAGTCACTTGAAGCGCTGCATTTACACAGCTTGAACCCTAAAACATTAGAAGAACCATCTTCAATCTACCCTATCGACCTTCACTTCTCTTTGGAACAAATCGTTTTGGCCCTGAACGCAAGCAAAAACGGGAAGGCACCGGGCCCAGACGGAGTCCCTATTGATCTATTCAAAGACCAAACGGATTTGTGGACCCCTATTTTAACCAGAGTTTTGAACGCTACCTGTGAGATGGGCGTACTACCATCCTGGTCAAAATCCATATTAGTCCCAATCTTCAAGAAGGGTGACCGGGACTCTGTATCCTGCTATCGCCCAATATCCTTGTTAGACTCCCTGGGCAAGCTGGCAGGGAGAGTTATCCTTGAACAACTACAAGACTGGGCTGATGAAGGTAGGGTCATTTCTGATTTACAATATGGGTTTCGACAGGGCATAGGCACTATAGAGCAGGCCCTTAACCTCTCTCTTTTAATTGATAAATATGTCCACATTAAAAAGGGTGACCTATATATGGTCTACGTGGACTTGACAGCCGCGTTTGACTGTGTTTCCCATTCCAAATTATGGGTAATATTGGCTGACATGGGGGTCCCCCTGAATTTACTTACATATGTTAGGGAACTTTATGTAAAGGCTTCTGCTCGTGTTTGTTATGGGGTGGGGGGGGAGCTGACCGACCCTTTTCCAGTAGAAAAAGGAGTTAGACAAGGATGTGTCCTTGCCCCTCTTCTTTTCACATTATACACTAACGCACTGGAGAAGGAAATGCTGAAGGGTTCCCAGGACCTCCCAATGATATGTAAACGCCCAATACCTGCATTACTTTATGCAGATGACTCGGTCATACTGGCACGTACTCCCTGCGAACTACAAAAAAATCTGAGTAGATATTCCACGTTCATGGCAAGCCTTGACCTCAGGATAAACATAACCAAAACTTTCATTATGAGGTCAAACTCTTCCCGTACAAATGCCAATAAAATGAGGGGCATTTTTTTGAACAACCAAAAGATAGCTACTACCCATACTTACTCCTATCTGGGCATAATAATAGACAACAAATTATCATGGAAAGCAGCAGTGGAAACCCGAAGACTACTTTTCCTGAGAACAGTTACAGCCCTTCTTAACTTTATTAGGAAACTGGGCAATAGAGCCCCAAATGAAATCATTCAGATTTATAAAGCCAAATGCTTGTCAGGGGCCTTATATGGGGCTGGCCTATGGGGCTTTGTGAACTTAGATATCATCCAGAAAGTCGAAAACTGTTTTTTAAGGTCTCTCCTTTCAGTCCCGGCAAGTATGAGCACCTTCGCTTGCCACCTAGAACTGGGACTTGTACATCTGGTGGACCTAGCAAAAGTGGAGCCTCTTTTGCTTTGGCGCAAAATATGGACTTCAGATAAAGCCAATCTTTCCCAATCACTTCTCTTGGACTGCTTAAACCTGGATAACGCTCATAGGTCTAAGTGGCTGAGGTATATTGCATCCTTCCTCCACGATTTGGGCTGGGACAAGTATTTCTACGATCCCTCGTCAATATGTGAGGTGTCAAGAAAAACTCTAAAAACCAAAGCACTCGCCCATCTGGAGGAGCTGAGGCTATTGAGTGAAGTAACTAAACCATCTGTCACTCACAGCCTAATGATTCAACTGGTCCCAACCCTGCAGCCATATTTGACCCTAAAAATGACAAACCATGAGCGCTATTTATTGGTAAGACTCAGGATGAATATTTTCCACCGAATAATAGCCTTTCCAGTTCAGAATAATTGGGTAAAAAATTTACCTGTTTGCCCCTGAGACCTCATATCACCACAAACAACCATGCATACCATCCTTTTCTGCAAATTTTTTGCAGAAAGCAGGAAAAAACTTCTTGTTCCTATTCTGAGGAGTCTAGGATTCAGGCAATGTCGCCCAGCATTTTTGTTCCTCCAGATGCTGGAAGGAGATTTACTGACATTTACAGTAGCCAGTTTCTTGAAGTCTATTGTTTATCACCGAAAGATTTTAGATGAAAGAATCATTGATTTTATTTAATGATATAATCGTGTAAATATTAAACTCTTTTTAGCTATGTTTACTGAAAGCTCGACCATTCTAAAGCACTCTTTTTTATTCTGGAAAGATTTCTTATATTTTTAATAACTTTTAAAAAAATTGTATTTTATTGATTGTCTTTTATTGTATGCTTTTCATGATTTATAAATTTAAATCGAAATAAAGTAATATTGAATTGAGTCAGACAGAGGAACGCATTTTCATAGTGAGATCATGAAATTGCTTTGTGCAGCCCTGAATGTAGACCAAAGGTTACATTGCAGTTATTGACCAGAGGCTTCTGGGATTGTGGAACAAGTTAATGAGACTTTGAAAGCCCGGATGGCAAAAGTGTGTTCTTCGACATCTTTGAAATGGCCAGACGCATTACCCTTCGTTCTCATGAGTCTCTGTAGTGTGCCTGATAGGAGGACTGGATTGTCGCCTCATGAGATCCTCATGGGGAGAGCGATGCGTTTGCCAGCAATACCTGCCACTGCTTTGATTAACATCACTGATGATTTGATTCTCGACTACTGTAAAGGCCTGGCTGACGTGGTCCGTTCTGTGTCTCAGCAGGTGCAAGCAGCAGCTGTTCCAGCCGCAAGTGACCTGTGCCACGACTTGTGCCCAGGGGATTGGGCACTCGTGCGTAAACACGCGAGGAAGAGTTGCCTGGATGCTCGTTGGCGTGGGCCGTACCAGATAATCCTGGTTACGAATACAGCAGTGAAGTGTGGAGGATTGCCGAACTGGGTGCATGCCTCCCATACCCGTAGAGTGCCAGCACCCTTGGAAGATACAGCTCTCTCGTGAATGAAAATCCAGCTGAGGTGGCAGAGCCATCTGGGAGGGAAAGTCAAGCTGTGAGGGTTGCTGACGTAGTTGGTGGTGCACTAGACCAAGCTGAAAGGGGATGTGCAAGTCGAAGTCCCGAATTTGACTCAGACGAAGAAAGTGTTGCTGTGGGTGGAGTAGAGTCAAATTCTGCTGAAGAAGGAAGTAGTGCACAGGGTACTCAAAGGGAGAGCAGAAGTGCCACAGAAGCAGAAAGAGTTTGGCCCTTGAGTCAGAGATGGGTAAACTTGCGAGTGGCACCAGGAAGAGATCTTGCCCCAGTTTCCGAAACGTCCGAATCAAAGCAGAGTGACGAAGGTGGTCTGAGAAAGTCGAGGAGAGCAAGAGTGCCGTGTCGAAGGTACGCCTCACCAAAGTGGACATACGCTGTGACTGATGCCAGGCATACTGAGCACGGGGAGGCTGAGATCCTTGACTCTGGTCAGCAGTTCTCCGAATCTGAAGATAGAAGTGTTGGTGAAAATCCCAGGATTGGAAATCGATGGGATATTCACCCTTAATATTCCGAGTCCACCGCTTCTGAGTAAATTTCGTGAATTGATTTTGGACACCTTAGTCTTTCCGACTTTTGTCGTTATACCAGCACCTCAGGAGTTGATGACACTTCAAATTGAAATCTTGCAGGGGGTCCTAGAGCTGTTGGGACCGAATATTGTTCTGGGCTGATGGTGAACTTTGGTTGTATATAAGTGTGAAAGAAGGTAACCTAGGCCCGAGTGGAAAAAGAATAAATTTAGGGATTTTCTGTTGGAGAAAACCAAAGAGGGCTAGGGAAGTCTTTTTCTGGACTGTGTAAATAAGGAACTGAAAATTGTTAGGGGTTTTCCAGCTTCAAGGTGGTTATTGAACTGAGTTGACAAGAAACTTCGGATGAGAGAGAGACTTTTACCTGTTATCATTGAACTGAATTTTGAGAACTTTACGAAGATGGCAGAAGCTGGAAATACTCACCGTAGGGCTAAATTAGTGATAGGTACACTTCTTGGGGTAGTGATAGCTGTTATAGTTGCGATAATTGTAGCCTCATATATAGTGTCACACGAGCAGGAGGGGAGGTACAGCTACACCTACCACTTCCAGCCAAAAAGGGGTTACTAAAGGAGCTCAAAGAGCTTTGACACTTGAAGAGAGTCATAGACTTCATGTAGACCTGTCTAGAGGTGATTTCAAGCTTAATGCTTATGCGAAGCTGTTGTATGAGTATGTTGACGCGATGGATGCGAAGGATTGCTATGTGTGTATGCAGTTGCCTTCTTCTGTAGACGAGGGTATTAGACACCATCACCTTCCACTAACAAATGGGATTTCTTGCAGCTCATTGCTTAGCCTGTTCTATGAGAGGAAACAGTTTGAGTATTTCTTTTCTAACTATGATGCAGTACTTCCTGAAGTTCCGGCATATAAGCACTTGAATAAGTATGATTATTATAAGTCAGAAGATAGACTTCGGACTTATTTCATACCGACCACGAGTTTAGATACAGCTTATGCTCATCGACATAATTTGACACGCTTATTGTCGGAAACTGAAAAGAAGTTCATTGGTCAAATTGAGGATAGATATAGAAAACTAACCCAGACACGAAACACAGGAGAGAGTCCAGTAGATTGGACTGAGGAGGAGAGATTACACAGATCCAAGGGAAGTTATGGACCTATAGCATTAGATCAAGTACAGAAGGGGAATTTGTGTGTGGGACGTCCGCAGACCTATTATGCCAAGGTTTCAGTGGGACATAGTACGTGTGACCATACCTTTACTATGGAAGATTCTGCTAAGAACTGTTTGAAGGGTCCGGTGCAAGTGATTCCAACGGTGTATTTTGTATGCGGAAAGAATGCTTACGTGAGATTGCCTGTGAATTGGTATGGTACATGCTACTTGGCTATCATTTTTCCGAATATTTACCATACAGAAGAATTAAATTTGTTAGAGACAGGACATCATTCTAAAGTGCGAAGAGCTGCGAGTGCAGGAGCAGTGATTGGTGATATCTTTGGAGCAATGATACCCGGTTTGGGCATGGTCGTGAATGACGTGAAAATAAGAAAGCTGGCGACTGTGGTTGATGAATTGTCAATGAACACGGCGAGGTCATTGCTGTTGGTTGATGGAGAGATGTTATCGATAAGAACAATGGTTTTGAAAAATCGTCTTGCTTTAGACGTGTTATTGGCAAAAGAGGGCGGAGTCTGTAAATTGTTGAAGGTCCAGGACTGCAGTACGTATATTCCAGACAATAGCAAGAATCTGGAGAAATATATAGGCAACATTACCACGATACACCAGGAGATTGCGGAGTTGACTGAAGAGAATGTGTGCGAAGTTTAACGTTGCAAGTTATCGGGAATGTATTTAGAATAATGTAGATGATTAGGTTTCACAATCCATGTAATGGATTAAATGTGTGCCACGTTAGAATTAAAAAGTAGGTTGCTTATTTACGAGATGATTATGTTGAATTAATGCTTAGAATGTGGTTTCATAATGCGTTTAAATTTGTAAGGCCTAACTGCATATGTAGAAGAGAAGGCGTGTTCATTTCTTATTTTAGCTATATTTTACAGGCTGACAGGGAGTTCTTGGTTAAGGCTTGAGTTGCCGTGAAATGTAAAACTTCAAGATGCGAAGAGCTTTCCTTTTCATTCCCATGTTTCTGTTGCAGGTGCAAGGACATTTAGCTTGTTAGTGAGAATAAGTCTTTGTTTTAGGAGTTGAGATACGGCGAGGAGCCTACAGGGGAGTGCATTGGAATGTGCAACTGTAACTCTTAGTATGGAAGGTGCCTGAGACCCAAGGTCAAGCTAACGAACGATGGAAGATGGACAGCTCTGGATGGAAATTTACCGGAGGAAGACCTGGCTGAAGAGGTGTGCCGAAGGGCGTGTTCTGCGATTTTTGAGTTTTGTATTAGGGACAGTCTCTCATGGGTTGAGCAGATGAGTTTTAGGTGGGAAGCTAGAAGGAGCATCATAGATCGAGCTCTCACTAAGTGAAGACTTCTTAGGAAGTTTCACTCCTGACACCTTTTCCATGATTCTCTGGTCTAGGAGGGAATGCTAAGTAGGGATGCCACTTTAGAATAGAGTAGGGACAGAAATGTTTTGACTAATGATTCCGAAAATTGATATTAGTATAACGATTCTTTATTTGATGCTTTTAGAATCTGTAATTCTTTTTATTTTTAGTCGAATGCGAATCCTTCGTAGGTTAGCTTTTGTGTTAGTGCCCATTTATCGTTTGTGCCTTGTATTGAGGTGCCTTTATGTTCGGATGTTCTTGCTCATAATAAAATCTCGAAAACTCTAGATTCTGAGTCCTCTCTCCTTTAATGATGTCAAATTGCGGTAGTTATAATCTGATAATTGTATTTACTCCCTCTACGCTATTTGGCAAGTAAAAAGGTCCTGGCGACCTGAGAGGGTTCTTGTAGATAATTGGTTAGACAAGAATTGGGCCTTATCACCTATCACCATAGGGGTTGTTTGGACTGATACAAGGTGCCCACTAGAACTAGTAGACAGCATATATCAAGCCACCTTCTCACATTGGTGTGCAGCGTTTGGGATTCCAGCTTTCTATTGTTTTACCAGATAATCTCAATTGAATTTATCAACTGAAAACCACTAAAGGTACCTGAGGTACATATAATATCAAGTTTAGCTACAGTAAGTTCTACTGAACTTAGAGTTGTGTGTCAAGGGATAGCACACCCTTTCTACAACTTAAGAGAGTTTAGTAGGACACACTAGTGTAGGTAGTGCAATACACCACACCACATTAGAATTGTCTAACCGGCCAGGAACCAGTGAGCTCCTTCCCTATAAATAGAGACTGCTGACGTATGAGCAAGACAAGTTCAACCTCAGAACGTAGCAGATGGCCTTATATAGGGAACCCCTAGAGCTCTATAGAGCTAGTAAAAAGGAGGGACTAGAGTCCCTTGGTGGCAGCAATTTCCCTAGAAATAGGGAGAGGTCTTATGACCATAGAAACCTAAGTAAGATTGTCCCTCCCTACCAGAGTGTGGATGACATCCACAAATGGATAACTGCCTGTAAAGTACAAAAGGTCCCTCAAGGTCAGTAGGCAGCAATATTATGGCTCTCCTTTGCAGACAAAGGTAGAGACAAGCTCCTCACTGTAAGAGATGAGGACGCTAATGATTACCAGGTCTTGAAAAGTGCACTAATAGATGGGTTTGGCCTAGCCACTGAACAATACAGGTTAAAGTCGAGGGGGTCGAGGGCGGTGTTAGTGCTGCTGGATCTTTCAGCAGCATTCGACACCGTCTCTCATAAGATCTTGCTGAGAAGGCTGGAGGACTTAGGTTTGGGCGGCGCTGTGTAGAAATGGTTCTCATCTTATCTTTCGGACCGCACACAGCAGGTTTTCACCCCTCCCTACACTTCCCCCGCCAGATCACTCAAATGGGGAGTCCCACAGGGCTCTTCCCTGAGTCCGCTCCTATTTAATGTTTATTTCACCCCCTTGGTCAAGCTGATCGCCCAGACTGGGATTAAATCCACCTCCTATGCTGACGACATTCAGCTACTCTTCACCTTTGATACCCCCTCCGTTTCTGCTTTTGATCCGCTGAAATCCTGCCTTAGGGACATTTCTAGTTGGATGGATGCCAACTCCCTCCGACTTAATGCAGGAAAAACGGAGATTCTGTTTTTCAACTCACCATCCCCTCTGGATTCTAGCCTGTGGTGGCCAGATGATCTGAGCCAAGCCCCCACCCCCAAAGACTCGGTGAGAAACCTAGGAGTACGTTGGGATAACCACCTCAGTTTCAACACTCAGGTACAAACAGTAGCAGCCTCCTGCTTCGCAAAGATCAAGACTATTAAACGGCTTATTAATTACTTGCCGTCGGACTGCCGTAAGACTGTGATCCAGGCATTGATAACATCCCATCTTGACTATGCCAATGCCCTTTACCTTGGTATCACAGCAGGCCTTTGTCATAAACTTCAGACGGTCCAAAACGCCGCCGCCCGGCTGGTGGAGAGAATCCCTGCTAGACATCATATTTCTCCACACCTTCGTAAACTGCACTGGCTACCCATTGCTAAAAGATGCGTTTTCAAAGCCATGACGCTGGCCTTCTGAGCGTCAAAAGGCAATGGGTCGGCCCATTTGTAAAACACCTTGCGACCGTATGTCAACTCCAGGACATTACGCTCCAATTCCCTATTTTGCCTGGACACTCCACGATTTAAACGAGCTCGTGCAGGTGGAAAAACCTTTGAGGTCTGCGCCACTCAGCGTTGGAACAAGCTCCCGCTAGCCTTACGCACCTGCCAAACAGAATAGGCATTCCGTAAATCCCTGAAGACACATCTCTTCTCTTCTTAAACAGGCTTTCTGATCCTATGCTCTCTGTTTCCAGAGTTCTCAGCGCCGGGACGCCCCGTTGGGGCAGCTGTGCGCTTTACAAAATACACAAATAAATAAATAAATAAATAAAGTTCAGAGACACCCAAAAAGCACAAAAGCATGACTGGGTTGACTTTGTTGACTATGCTGCTAAGGTTCTGGAAGGTTGGTTATTGGGCAGTAAAGTGTGTGACTTCAAAGGATTGTACAATCTGATAATGAGGGAGCAGATTCTTAATAACTGTCAAATTCAGCTGTTGCACCAGTACCTGGTAGACTCTGATCTGACCTCTCCCCACTAATTGGGAAAGAAGGCAGGCACATGGGTCAAAACCAGGGTGAGGCAGAAGGTACAGAACCAAGGTGGTGACCCTAAGAACCAAGATGCCAAGAACTCTGACAAGGGTGGGGACAAGGGCCAAGACCAGAAGTCTTCTCAAGGGCCCCAAAAATCTTCTTCTAATAGGGAGTCACAGTCAAGTAGGGGTAAAGGCCAAAAGAAACCTTGGTGCAAAATCTGTAAACAGAAAACTCACTGGACTAGTGACTGCACCAAGGCCAAAGAAAATACTCCAGCCACCACCAATGCCCCTAAGGCACCTGCTCCCCCTAGTGCAGTTACAATTGGTGGTGGGAATACACAGAATAAGGGTGTAGTAGGGTTGACCCTGGGTTCTGAGATGGACTCTGGCCTAGTCAGAGTTCCAATTCAGGCTGTGCTTGTCAGTGATGGAGGCATGGATATGTCCCCCTTTGTGACTCCCAGTAACCTGGGCAAATACAGACAGCAGCCTTTGATAAATGGAATAGAAGCTTGGGCATTCAGGGACACTTGAGCAAGTGTCACAATGGTGACAACAGATCTTGTGGATTCTGGGCAGATTATACTTGGTGAAATGTACCAAGTGACCAATGCTAGCAATGTCAGAACAGACCATTCTCTGGCAGTTGTTAACTTCTCCTGGGGAGGGGTAACTGGCCTTAAGAAGATTGTGGTAAGTGCAGACCTACCAGTACAGTACTTGCTTGGCAATGATCTAGAGACTTCAGCTTGGAATGAAGTGGAGCTCAGGACACATGCAGAAATGTTAGGGATCCCTGCACATGTCTTTGCTGTGACCAGGTCACAGGCAAAAATGTCTAAAACTGGACAGGCCCTGGATTCTGGAATAATGGACCAGGTGCCTCACAAGAGGAGGAGCAGTAGGGTTAAGGCAGAGCCTTCCCTCTGCTGATCAGTCTCCTCAGGGAGATGATCTTGAGCCTGAAGAAGGAACTGTCCCAGAGGAGCTTGAACCTGACCAGGTTGAGTTCTTGGGGACAGGGGGCCCTTCCAGGTCTGATCTGAGCCAGGAGCAGAAAACCTGCCCCTCTCTTGAAACCCTCAGACAGCAAGCTGCTGATGAGGCTGCTGGGAATGCTAGTGGCACCCATAAAGTTTATTGGGATGATGGACTCCTATACTCAGAGAGTAGAGACCCCAAGCCTGGTGCATCCAGGAGGTTGGTTATACCTCTGAAGTTTAGGGGTTTCCTATTGACACTAGCCCATGATATTCCCCTAGCAGGACACCTAGGCCAAAACAAGACTTGGGACAGAATTGTTCCTCACTTTCACTGGCCTCACATGTCTGAAGACACAAAGGAGTTTTGTCGCTCCTGATAACACTACCTGTGATGGGGGTGCCCTTTGAAAGGGTAGGGATTGACATTGTTGCTCCCATGGATCCCCAAAAGGCATCTGGGCACAGATTTATACTGGTGGTGGTGGGTCATGCCACCAGGTACCCAGAGGCAATTCCCCGAAGGACCACTACAGCCCCTGTAGTGGCAAGAGCTCTCTTGAGTGTGTTCTCAAGAGTAGGCTTTCCTAAGGAGGTAGTATCTGTCAGGGAAGCAAACTTCATGTCTAGTTACTTGACTGCTATGTGGAAGGAGTGTGGAGTGAACTACAAGTTCACCACACCCTATCACCCACAATGCAATGGTTTAGTTGAGACATTCAACAAAACCTTAAAGGGCATGATCAAAGGACTCCCAGAGAAACTTAGGCAAAAATGGGACCTGCTCTTGCCCTGCCTTTTATTTGCATACAGGGAGGTGCCTCAAAAGGGGGTTGGCTACAGCCCATTTGAACTTTTGTTTGGACACCCTGTCAGGGGTCCATTGTGTTTGGTGAAGTAAGGATGGGAGTTGCCTCTCAAGCCCCCAAAGCAAGACATAGGGGACTATGTACTTGGTCTCCGCTCCAGGATGGCTGAGTACATGAAAAAGGCAAACAAAAACCTTGAGGCTAGACAGGAACTGCAAAATGCCTGGCATGACCAAAAGGCTGTACTGACTGTTTACCAGCCAGGACAGAAAGTGTGGGTGTTGGAGCCTGTGGCCCCAGCAGCACTCCAGGACAATTGTAGTGGCCCCATAAATTGTTGAGCAATCAGGAGAGGTTACCTACTTGGTAGACCTTGGATCCCCTAGGAGTCCCCATCGGGTACTTCATATCAACAGACTTAAACCATATGTTAACAGGGCAGACATGGGCTTGCTCATGGCTACTGATGAAGGACAGGAGGAAGAGAGTGATCCACTCCCTGACCTGCTTTCTCAGAACCCTGATGATGGGTCAGTTGATGGTGTAGCCTTGGCAGGCAGCCTCACTGCCCAGCAGCAAACTGACTGCAGAAACCTTCTCAGCCAGTTTAGACATATGTTTTCTCTGACTCCAAGTCACACCACCTGGTGCACTCATGAAGTGGACACTGGGGACAGACTACCTGTGAAGAATAAGATCTACAGGCAACCTGACCATGTCAGGGACTGTATAAGGACAGAAGTCCAAAAGATGTTGGATCTGGGTGTGATTGAACCGTCAGTTAGCCCTTGGGCTAGCCCAGTAGTCTTGGTACCTAAACCTCACACCAGTGGTGGGAAAAGAGAGATGAGGTTTTGTGAAGACTACAGGGATCTCAATGCAGTCACTAGGACTGATGCCCATCCCATCCCCAGGGCAGATGAGCTAATAGATACTTTGGCCTCAGCCAAGTTTCTAAGCACATTTGACCTGACAGCTGGCTACTGGCAGATCAGACTAGCTGATGATGCAAAGCCAAAGACAACATTTTCTACCCCTAGTAGGCACTATCAATTTGTGGTAATGCCCTTTGGTTTGAAGAATGCACCTGCCCCTTTCCAAAGGTTGTTGAATCAAGTCCTTACAGGCCTGGAAGACGTTATTGCAGCATATCTAGATGATATTGCTGTCTTTAGCTCCATCTGGGAGTAGCACCTGGTCCACCTGAGGAATGTTTTGGAGGCCCTGCAAAAAGCAGGCCTAACTATCAAGGCTACTAAGTGCCAGGTAGGGCAGAGCCAGGTTGTATACCTGGGCCACCTTGTAGGTGGGGGCCAGGTTCAACCATTACAGAGCAAAATCCAGACCATAATGGAATGGGTTGCTCCAACTACCCAGACTCAGGTGAGAGCCTTCTTAGGCCTGACTGGGTACTATAGGAGATTTGTCAAAGGGTATGGATCAATAGTGACACCCTTGAATGACTTAACTTCTAAAAAGATGCCCAAAAAGGTTCAGTGGACAGCTAGCTGTCAAAAAGGCATTTGATAACCTGAAGCAGGCCATGTGCACTGCTCCCATTCTGCAGAGTCCTGACTACTCCAAGAGGTTCATTGTCCAAACAGATGCATCTGAATTGGGGGTAAGGGCTGTACTGTCGCAATTGAATGATGAAGGTCAGGATCAGACAGTAGCTTTCATAAGCAGAAGGCTGACCCCTAGAGAGTAACGTTGGTCAGCCATTGAGAGGGAGGACTTTGCTGTGGTTTGGGCTGTGAAGACGTTGAGGCCATACTTGTTTGGTACTAACTTCCTTGTTCAGACAGACCATAAGCCCCTCTTATGGCTAAAACAAAAGAAGGGTGCCAAACTGCTTAGGTGGTCCATTTCCCTACAGGGGATGGACTTCACAGTGGAACATAGACCTGGGAGTAACCATGCCAATGCAGATGGACTCTCTAGGTATTTCCACTTAGAACATGAAGACTCAACTGGTCAAGGTTAGTTTAATGTCCCTGCATTTGGGGGGTGGTTGTGTAGGAGAGTAGGATCTGCTTCACATGGGAAACCCACTTTTTGCTGGTGTTTCACTGTTTTTCGACCTTAGTCTGGCTGTGGCCCTGCTAATCAGGACCACAGCCTAGCTGAATCCTCTCTAAAATGGTTTGCATGTACATTAGGTACATATCTAATTGGATTCTGGAGTGCCTTATAAGCCCCTAGTATGTGGTATACTATGTACCTAGGGCAGAGGTACCTCAGAGGCCTACCATGGGCTTAAGCATGTATTATGCCACCCCTGGGAAGCACTCCAAAATGGCACCACAGGTCTGCTACTGTAGCCTGGGTAAGGGCGTGCTTGCACCCCTTACAGTGGTATAGGCTTCCTTTATCCACATATATATGCAGACACATATAAACCTATAAGTCACTCCTATGGCAGGCCTTGACAATCCTGAAGGCAGAGTGCTTGGTTTTCTGTGAGACGGTGCCCAAGCATGAGCTGAGCCCCTCTGCAGCTTTCAGAAATACTTCCTTATGGCTGTTCTGTGATACAGCCATACCATATACTCTTAAGTGCATCATAACCTCGCGGTAAATGCTAACTTTGGAATGGCTGCATCAAACATGTCGTGTTTGATGTCAAACACTTTGGAATACTACCCCACCACCCCCCCCCCCCCCCCCACCCATGCCAGATCTGGCAGTGGGGGTAGCATTCCACCCTTCTAGAGGGAGAGACATGTTCACACTGGTCAAAACCGGTAGGACTTTACTGAGCCATGGCATCACAAAATTGATGCCCATGCCACAGCCACCAGTCTGGCCTCCTGCTGCTGACCGAAACTCTGGCAGGGGAGGCCTGGACAATAGGTTTCCTGTCGAAGAGAGGTGTAACCACCTCCCCAGACAGGCAGATGGGTATTGGGGCTGGGCGGGAGCACTCTCTGGTGCTTTGCAGTCCTGCACTGGGGGCACATTTGGTGTCCCTGTGCATAGTCCAGTTCCAACCGGTTGCAGGGGCTACCTGCCCCTGCTCTGGTGCGAAACTGGAAAAAGGAAATGGGTGTAACCATCCCTCTTTCCAAACCCACCCATACGTGGGGCCATCCCCTAAACTTAGTATAAGTATAGGAATCCAGTCCCTAGGACTTTAGATTACTTCTGGACAAAACTCTGCATCATATATCCTGGACCTTCGACTTTCTATTTCGACTAGAAGACGGAAGAAATCTCCCTTGGGGTCAAGGAGTGACTCCCCTGCTTGGCAGGCACCAAAGAAGCAACTGACCTGTCGGCATCGCTGGAGCTCCCGCTGGATGCCAAAGTCTTTGCATCACCAGAAGTGGATTTCCAGACGTCACCGAGGCTACCCTGACTCCACAGCAAAGCTGAGGCCCGTGGCTATCGTGGGTGACGTGGACTGTGACGCCTGGTGTGAGAAGTTGGCCTGGTATATGATGCTCACTAGTTAAAGTGATCACCTTGTACCATGCCAAGCAACCCTTATGGTGTGGTTGTAAGTCAACCTTTTCGGACTAGCTGCCCTAGTGGTAGCGTAGGCTAAGCAGTCTTTGAGGCTAAACTCGTGAAGCGTGTTAAGCCAGCTGTTTTACCAAATGCAACCCCCTTTTATACCAATGAAAGGACACCACACAGATATATATTCAAAATATATATATATTTATTTCTCAAAGTAACCCCTAGTCTCTTTATGAGCACAGGAGCACAAATCGTCAAACAAGATTACAGTAGAATACACAGAAGTTGCACTTTATATGGATAGGCCCTGGTGGCCGCTCAAACTATATACTAAAATAGTGGTATAAGTACCACGAACAGAAAAGGGAAAAGGCCTAGGGCCTCTAGAATCGCTGGGCCTACAAGGAGCTAACTTCAGTTAGTGACCAGGAGGTCCACGGGTGGCGTGTGCAGAGCAAATAGTCACACGCGTGCTCCCATAGGTTTCAATGGGTGCGTAAAAAGTACAAAGTTACTGCAAAGAGGATCTTCCGGATGGACTAGGAACTCAAGATTTGGAACACAGGCACTAGAGATGTAATACTACACTTGGGCACAGGTGTGCCAGCTTTACCTCACCCACAGGAAGCGGGTGCATAGGCCTCGAAGTGCGTCGGGTTTCTTCTATCTGTTCCGTGGAGCTTGAAGACAAAGATGCTGCAGGCGGTCGGTCCGGGAGAGATGCAGTGGATCCAAGAGTGGATCGGAGATGTTGAAGACCTGTAAGCAGAGGGGACAGTGTTCACAGTCACTAGCCAGTGACCAGCGTGGCACCAGGTGGGTACCAGGCAATGTCGGGTGCAAACAGGAAGAAAGGTGTAGCTTGTCTCTGCAGCCACGTGGTCCCTGGAGGTCGACGACGTCCAGGAGTCGGTTCACGAGCTGTCCCACGCAGACTCTCGCTGTCGGCGGTGTTGGCGACTTGATCAAAGCAAACAAGCATTGGCAAAAGCAATTGTTGTAGGAGATGAAATAAGCTGATGGTTCTGACCAGCAAGGTCAGAGGGACTGCTCCCTTGGAGGGGAGCAAGGGCCAGTCTGGAGCAACCAGACCAGCGGAGTATTTTGTAAAGTTCGTCGCCAAGATGGCTACTAGCCAGCGGGCCAGCAACCGGTTAGGCGCATCGAGTGGCAAAATGCAGAAGGGCCCCACGCAGATCGTGGAGATGCTGGAGGGCTCACCTTTGGTGCAGATGCTGCTCGAGGGTTGGGCTTCTCAGATTCCAAAGCACAACTTGGAGGGAGCCTCGGTTGTTGCACTTGTCAGCTTGTCGTGGTCGTTTCAAGATGGCTGGCTCCACGTGTCTCGGTGCCTCCACGGGTCTCCTCTTTTCAGGGACTGTGGATCGGGCGGTGAGAGGTCTGGAGGTCCAGGTCTTGTCAGTCTCTGGGCTCGGGCTCCGGCGGGAGGCGGCGGCAAAGCAGACGTTGATTCGCTGGATGGTGATTGCGTTAGCAAGGTGGTCACTCCCTGACCACATGGGAGATTTCCTTCAGTCTTCTGTGCAGCAGAATGTCGAAGTTCCCGTCTTCTTCTTAGTTTCAAGTTGATTCCAGGATGTCTGAAGTCTTAGGACACAGCTCCTACCTTTAAGCGGATTCTAGGGGCCGGACTACCTGCTAGGTCCCTCCCTATGGGTGGGACCAGGAAGGGGGGTGGTTACACCCCCAATCCTTTGTCCAGCTCGCCCCAGGCCCGGGACTGGTGTGCCCCAGGACCGGTTTGAACTGGCATATGCACCGAGGCTCCTTGTGAGCCACAGGCATGTCTGGTTTCTTTCAAGCCCTACCTGACCAATACACAAAATCCTGTCTGGGGTGGTGCATGCACCTCCCCTGGCAGGAAACCCTTTGTCCACACCTCCCAAGCTGGAAGGACTCCCAGCAGCAGGAGGGAAGACTTGTGTCTGTGGTGGCAGCATCCATTTTGTGGAGCTGAGGCTATGTCTGATTTTACCCGGGTTTCAGGTACTGTTCATGTCGTGTCCCTCTAGAAGGGTGGAATGCTAACCCCGTCGCCAGAATTGGCGAGGGGTTAGTATTCCAATTCGTATGACACCTTACTCGACATGTTTTGATAAAGCCAAACCAAAGTTAGCATTTAACCGCGAGGTCCATAATGCACTTAAGAGTATATGGTATGACGATATCTGGAAACAGTAGAAGGAAGTTGTTCCGACCACTGCAGACAGGCTCAGCTCATGCCAGAGCACCCTCTCACATGGAACCAAGCACTCTGCCTTCAGGATTGTTAAGGCCTGCCATAGGAGTGACTTATAGGTTACCATGTGTCCCATTTAAGGTTAGGTATAGGTATACTACACCTAAGTAAGAGGTGATTACACCAACTTACCCCAGCTGAGTGATCAGCCAGTTGTGTCAAATTGTTAGGCCAAGCCTGGGGTGGCATAATACATGCTTCAGCCCCTGGCAGGCCTTGGGTACACCAATGCCCTGGGTACCTAGTGTACACTGGTACGGGGGCTGACAGGGTGATCCACTTCCAATTGGTTATGCACCTAGGGTGCATAGTTTTAATTTAGTAGAGAGAACAGCAGGCTGGGGGTCTGATTGGCAGGCCCACAGCCTCAATATGTCAAAAACCAGTGAAGCAAAAAGCAAAAATTTGGGGTGACCATAGGATAGCAGACCCTACTCTCCTACACAACCCCCCCCAAACGCAGGGACATTAAACTAGCCTTGACCAGTCTCGTCTTCATGTCCTAAGTGGAAGTACCTGGAGAGACCATCTGCATTCCCATGGTCAGTACCTGGCCGGTGCTCCACTGTAAAGTCCATCCCCTGTAGGGAAATGGACCACCTAAGCAGTTTGGGGTTTTCACCCTTCATCTGATTTAGCCACAAGAGGGGCTTATGGTCGGTCTGAATCTTGAAGTGCCAAACAAGTATGGCCTCAGCTTCTTCAGGGCCCACACCACAGCAAAGGCCTCCCTCTCAATAGCTGACCAATTCTTCTCTCTGGGGGTCAACCTTCTGCTAATAAAAGCAATGGGTTGGTCTTGACCATCTACATTAAGTTGTGACAGCACAGCTCCCACACCCAACTCAGAAGCATCTGTTTGGACAATAAACTCTTTGGAGTAGTCAGGACTTTTCAGGATAGGTGCAGAGCACATGGCCTCCTTCAGGTCATCAAATGCCTTTTGACAGCTTACTGTCCACTGAACCTTTTTGGGCATCTTCTTGGATGTCAGATCATTAAGAGGAGTCACAATGGACCCATAGTTCTTAACAAACTTCCTGTAGTACCCAGTCAAGCCCAAGAAAGCTCGAACTTGAGTCTGGGTGGTTGGAGGAGACCAGTCCTTGATGGATTGTATCTTACTCTCCAGTGGCTGAACTTGGCCTCCACCTACAAGGTGGCCCAAATATACAACCTTACTCTGCCCTATCTGGCACTTAGTAGCCTTGATAGTGAGGCCTGCCCTTTGCAGAGCCTCAAGAGCCTTCTTCAGGTGGATCAGGTGATCCTCCCAGGTGGAGCTAAAGACAGCAATGTCATCAAGATATGCTGCGCAAAAGTCATCCAACCCAGTAAGGACTTGGTTCACCAGCCTTTGGAAGGTGGCAGGTGCATTCTTCAGACCAAAGGGCATCACCACAAACTGGTAGTGCCCACCTGGGGTTGAGAATGCTGTTTTGGCCTTAGACTCCTCAGCTAATCTGATTTGCCAATAGCCAGCTGTTAAGTCAAATGTGCTCAAAAACTTTGCAGAAGCTAGTTTGTCTATGAGCTCATCTGCCCTTGGAATAGGGTGTGCATCTGTCCTGGTGACAGCATTGAGACCCCTGTAGTCCACACAGAACCTCATCTCTCTCTTGCCATCTTTGGTGTGAGGTTTGGGGACCAGAACCACTGGGCTAGCCCAGGGGCTCTCTGAGGGTTCAATGACACCTAATTCCAGCATTTTATGTACCTCAGCCTTTATACAGTCCCTGACGTGGTCAGGTTGTCTGTAAAGCTTGTTCTTTACAGGCAGACTGTCACCAGTGTCCACCACATGGGTACACCAGTCAGTTTGACTAGGTATTAAGGAAAACATATGTGAAAATGATTGTAGAACCTGTCTACATTCAGTCTGCTGATGGGCAGTGAGGTTGCCTCCAAGGGTCACTCCTTCAACTGAGCCATCTTCAGGGTTCTGAGACAACAGGTCTGGGAGAGGGTCACTCTCTTCCTCCTGTCCCTCATCTGTAGCCATGAGCAAGCCCATGTCTGCCCTGTCAACATATGCTTTAAGCCTGTTAACATGGAGTACCCTGTGGGGACTCCTGGGAGTTCCTAGGTCGACCAAGTAGGTGACCTCTCCCTTCTTTTCCAGGATTGTATGGGGTCCAGCCCATGTGTCTTGGAGTGCTGCTGGGGCCACTGGCTCCAACACCCATACCTTCTGTCCTGGCTGAAACTCAACCAAGACAGCCTTTTGGTCATGCCAAGCTTTCTGTAAGGCCTGGCTTGCCTCAAGGTTTTTGGATGCCTTCTCCATATACTCAGCCATCCTGGAGCGGAGACCAAGTACATAGTCCACTATGTCTTGCTTAGGCTTTTTGAGAGGTAACTCCCATCCTTCCTTCACTAAACACAGAGGGCCTCTTACAGGGTGCCCAAACAACAATTCAAAGGGGCTGTAGCCAACTCCTTTTTGTGGGACCTCTCTGTAAGCAAACAGAAGGCAGGGTAGAAGGATGTCCCATCTTCGCCTGAGCTTTTCAGGTAATCCTTTGATCATACCCTTTAGGGTCTTGTTGAATCTCTCAACAAGCCCATTGCATTGTGGGTGATAAGGGGTGGTGAACTTGTAGTTGACACCACATTCCTTCCACATAGCTGTCAAGTATCCTGACATAAAGTTGGTACCTCTGTCAGATACTACCTCCTTAGGAAACCCCACTCTGGAGAATACTCCCAGCAGGGCCCTGGCCACAACAGGTGCTGTAGTGGTCCTAAGGGGAATTGCCTCTGGATACCTGGTGGCATGATCCACTACCACCAGTATAAATCTGTGCCCAGATGCAGTGGGAGGATCCATGGGACCCACTATGTCTATTCCCACTCTTTCAAAGGGGACCCCCACCACAGGTAGTGGTATTAGGGGGGCCTTTGTTGTGCCACCTGATTTGCCACTGGCTTGGCAGGTCACACAGGAGCGACAAAACTCCTTTGTATCTTCATTCATATGAGGCCAGTGAAAGTGAGGGACAAGCCTGTCCCAAGTCTTATTCTGGCCTAAGTGTCCTGCTAAAGGAATATCATGGGCCAAGGTAAGAAGGAAGCCCCTAAATTGCAGAGGTATAACCAACCTCCTGGTAGCACCAGGCTTGGGGTCTCTAGCCTCTGAATAAAGAAGCCCTTCATCCCAATACACTTTATGGGTACCTTGAGCATTCCCAGCAGCCTCAGCAGCAGCCAGCTGTCTGAGGGGTTCAAGAGAGGGACAGGATAACTGAGCCTGCCTCAAGTCAGCCCTTGAAGGTCCCCCTGTCCCCAGAAACTCAACCTGATCAGGTTCAAGCTCTTCAGGGACAGTTCCTTCAGGGTCCTCTAGATCAGCTTCCTGGGAAGGCTGATCATCACTCTGAGGCAGGGGGGAAGGCACAGCCTTGACCCTCCTGTTCTTCTTCTTGGTAGGTGCTTGGTCCATTGTTCCAGGATCCAAGACCTGAGGTTCAGTGAGGCACTTTTTGGCCTGTGACCTGGTCACAGCAAGGACATGTGATGATATACCTAACATTTCTGCATGAGTCCTGTACTCCACTTCTGACCATAGAGAACTCTCTAGGTCATTGCCCAACAAACATTCTACTGGGAGGTCTGCACTAACCACAACCCCTTTGAGGCCAGTTACCCCTCCCCATGAGAAGTTAACAACTGCCACACTATGTGAAGTAGTGGCATTGCTGGCATTGGTCACCAGGTAATTCTCACCTGGTATGTATTGTCCAGGGTCCACAAAGCCTGGTGTCACCATAGTGACACTGGCACATGTGTCCCTGTAGGCTTGAGCCACTTTTTCATTAATTAAAGGAGTCTGTCTGTACTTGCCCAGGTTACTGGGGCTCACAGTCAGGGACAAATCAATGTCCCCATCACAGATCAAGACTGCCTGTGTCAGGGTTCTGTCTAAGTCAGAATCTCCTTCAGTTCCCATAGTGATTCCCACTACACCCTTTGTCTGGGGGCCAACACTGCTAACAGTAGTACTGGGAGCAGGTGCCTTAGGGGCAACAGTGTTGGGGGCTCCACCCTTTTTGCAATCACTAGTCCAGTGAGTTGTATTTTTGCAATGATTGCACCAGGGTTTCTTTTGACCTTCTTTCTTCTTTTTGGACTGTTGGGACCCACCCTCCTTAGCAGTAGTTTGGGGCCCTGTTGAAGACTTCTGGTCTTTAGATTTCTGATCTCCACCCTTTTGGTCTGTTTTCTTCTGATCACCCCCTTGGCCCTGGTTCTGGTTCTTTTGCTTAACCCTGGTTCTGACCCATTTGTCTGCCTTCTTTCCCAATTCTTGGGGAGAGGTCAGATCAGAGTCAACCAAGTGTTGATGCAGTTGCTGGTTTTGACAGTTATTTAAAATCTGTTCTCTCATCATCAAATTATACAATCCTGTAAAATCAGATACCTTACTTCCCAGCAACCAACCCTCCAAAGCCTTAGTGGCACATTCAACATATTCAGACCAGTCCTGAGTCTGTGTCTTTTGGGTGTCTCTGAACATTAACCTGTACTGTTCAGTGGTTAAGCCTAACCCATCTACCAGAACACTCTTCAGGACTCTGTAATTTCTGACATCCTCTTCTCTAACAGTGAGGAGTCTGTCTCTGCCTCTTCCTTCAAAGGAGAGCCAGAGGATTGCTGCCCACTGGTCTTCAGGAACCTGCTGTACTTTGCAGGCTCTCTCAAGAGCAGTTATCCATTTGTGGATGTCATCCCCACTTTTGTAGGGGGGCACAACCTTAGACAGGTTCCTATTATCAAAGACCCTATCCTTGTCCTTAGGGACAATGCTGCCACCAGTGGGTATAGGCCCACTCTCTCTAGGTTGCCTAGCCTAGTTCCGTTTTTCTTCCATCAGGGCTACTTCTAGCTCCTGCTTCCTGATCCTCAGCTGGGCTTCCTGCATTTTGGCCTCATGTTCCCTCCTCTGAGGGGTGGTCATCCTTTTCCTGGAGTGACCTTGAGAGCCTCTAGAGCCATGAGAAGCATTGGAGTCACCTGAGCGATTCCTTTGCCTCCCAAGCCCTGTGTTAAGTCCACTGGGGAGATCCAATGGGGTAAACCCACTGTCAGTCCCCAATAGCCTTAGTTTAGCTGGGCCAAGTATAACACTTGGCACTGGGCTAGTTCTCCCTTCATCATCACTACTTTCTGTCTCAGCACCTTTATCACTTTCATCCTCTGTGGTATTATTGCCATCTAAGGGGTGACTATTGGAACTGGGTACCTCTGTAGCATCTTCAGAAGGGGGGCCTCCTGTTCCTGTCCCTAAGGGGGCTAACTGAGAAGCTTTCTTGAGCTCTCTCTGATTCTCATCATTTTGCAAGAGTTCTCTGAGCTCAGCAGAGGTAGGGTTCTTGGGCTGTTTAAGGCCTCTAAGAGTTGCCAAATGCCTGAGCTCATTCTGATTAAGGGTAGCAAAGATGGATGGTGCCCTCTGGGGGTCACTCTCAACAGAGATGGGTGCAGTGGACCCCTCTGCCCCAGCCATTGCTCTTAAGTGTGGGTGGATGTGTTGCAATCTACCTACACTTGGGTTTACCTACTAAACCTATCTAGTAGTTGTAGTCAGGGTGTGCTACTCCCTTTGCTCTACAACAACTAAGTTCAGTAGAACTTATGTATATCTAATCTTGTTTTATATGTACCTACAGGTACCTATGTGATCTTTCAATTGGTAACCAAGAGATTACAATGGTAAAACACAGCAAGCTCAAATCCAACCGCTGCTCACCAATGTGAGAAGTTGGCCTGGTATATGATGCTCACTAGTTAAAGTGATCACCTTGTACCATGCCAAGCAACCCTTATGGTGTGGTTGTAAGTCAACCTTTTCGGACTAGCTGCCCTAGTGGTAGCGTAGGCTAAGCAGTCTTTGAGGCTAAACTCGTGAAGCGTGTTAAGCCAGCTGTTTTACCAAATGCAACCCCCTTTTATACCAATGAAAGGACACCACACAGATATATATTCAAAATATATATGTATTTATTTCTCAAAGTAACCCCTAGTCTCTTTATGAGCACAGGAGCACAAATCGTCAAACAAGATTACAGTAGAATACACAGAAGTTGCACTTTATATGGATAGGCCCTGGTGGCCGCTCAAACCATATACTAAAATAGTGGTATAAGTACCACGAACAGAAAAGGGAAAAGGCCTAGGGCCTCTAGAATCGCTGGGCCTACAAGGAGCTAACTTCAGTTAGTGACCAGGAGGTCCACGGGTGGCGTGTGCAGAGCAAATAGTCACACGCGTGCTCCCATAGGTTTCAATGGGTGCGTAAAAAGTACAAAGTTACTGCAAAGAGGATCTTCCGGATGGACTAGGAACTCAAGATTTGGAACACAGGCACTAGAGATGTAATACTACACTTGGGCACAGGTGTGCCAGCTTTACCTCACCCACAGGAAGCGGGTGCATAGGCCTCGAAGTGCGTCGGGTTTCTTCTATCTGTTCCGTGGAGCTTGAAGACAAAGATGCTGCAGGCGGTCGGTCCGGGAGAGATGCAGTGGATCCAAGAGTGGATCGGAGATGTTGAAGACCTGTAAGCATAGGAGACAGTGTTCACAGTCACTAGCCAGTGACCAGCGTGGCACCAGGTGGGTACCAGGCAATGTCGGGTGCAAATAGGAAGAAAGGTGTAGCTTGTCTCTGCAGCCACGTGGTCCCTGGAGATCGACGACATCCAGGAGTCGGTTCACAAGCTGTCCCACGCAGGCTCTCGCTGTCGGCGGTGTCGGCGACTTGATCGAAGCAAACAAGCCTTGGCAAAAGCAATTGTTGTAGGAGATGAAATAAGCTGATGGTTCTGACCAGCAAGGTCAGAGGGACTGCTCCCTTGGAGGGGAGCAAGGGCCAGTCTGGAGCAACCAGACCAGCAGAGTATTTCATAAAGTTCGTCGCCAAGATGGCTACTAGCCAGCGGGCCAGCAACCGGTTAGGCGCGTCGAGTGGCAAAATGCAGAAGGGCCCCACGCAGATCGTGGAGATGCTGGAGGGCTCACCTTTGGTGCAGATGCTGCTCGAGGGTTGGGCTTCTCAGATCCCAAAGCACAACTTGGAGGGAGCCTCGGTTGTTGCACTTGTCAGCTTGTCGTGGTCGTTTCAAGATGGCTGGCTCCACGTGTCTCGGTGCCTCCATGGGTCTCTTCTTTTCAGGGACTGTGGATCGGGCGGTGAGAGGTCTGGAGGTCCAGGTCTTGTCAGTCTCTGGGCTCGGGCTCCGGCGGGAGGCGGCGGCAAAGCAGACGTTGATTCGCTGGATGGTGCTTGCGTTAGCAAGGTGGTCACTCCCTGACCACAGGGGAGATTTCCTTCAGTCTTCTGTGCAGCAGAATGTCGAAGTTCCCGTCTTCTTCTTAGTTTCAAGTTGATTCCAGGATGTCTGAAGTCTTAGGACACAGCTCCTACCTTTAAGCGGATTCTAGGGGCCGGACTACCTGCTAGGTCCCTCCCTATGGGTGGGACCAGGAAGGGGGGTGGTTACACCCCCAATCCTTTGTCCAGCTCGCCCCAGGCCCGGGACTGGTGTGCCCCAGGACCGGTTTGAACTGGCATATGCACCGAGGCTCCTTGTGAGCCACAGGCATGTCTGGTTTCTTTCAAGCCCTACCTGACCAATACACAAAATCCTGTCTGGGGTGGTGCATGCACCTCCCCTGGCAGGAAACCCTTTGTCCACACCTCCCAAGCTGGAAGGACTCCCAGCAGCAGGAGGGCAGACTTGTGTCTGTGGTGGCAGCATCCATTTTGTGGAGCTGAGGCTATGTCTGATTTTACCCGGGTTTCAGGTACTGTTCATGTCGTGTCCCTCTAGAAGGGTGGAATGCTAACCCCGTCGCCAGAATTGGCGAGGGGTTAGTATTCCAATTCGTATGACACCTTACTCGACATGTTTTGATAAAGCCAAACCAAAGTTAGCATTTAACCGCGAGGTCCATAATGCACTTAAGAGTATATGGTATGACGATATCTGGAAACAGTAGAAGGAAGTTGTTCCGACCACTGCAGACAGGCTCAGCTCATGCCAGAGCACCCTCTCACATGGAACCAAGCACTCTGCCTTCAGGATTGTTAAGGCCTGCCATAGGAGTGACTTATAGGTTACCATGTGTCCCATTTAAGGTTAGGTATAGGTATATTACACCTAAGTAAGAGGTGATTACACCAACTTACCCCAGCTGAGTGATCAGCCAGTTGTGTCAAATTGTTAGGCCAAGCCTGGGGTGGCATAATACATGCTTCAGCCCCTGGCAGGCCTTGGGTACACCAATGCCCTGGGTACCTAGTGTACACTGGTACAGGGGCTGACAGGGTGATCCACTTCCAATTGGTTATGCACCTAGGGTGCATAGTTTTAATTTAGTAGAGAGAACAGCAGGCTGGGGGTCTGATTGGCAGGCCCACAGCCTCAATATGTCAAAAACCAGTGAAGCAAAAAGCACAAATTTGGGGTGACCATAGGATAGCAGACCCTACTCTCCTACACCTGGACACTGTGATCTTTTGCAGCAGCAGCATCTTCCTGGGCTTCCTAAAAGTTGTGCTTTGGGCTCCTAGTAGCCAATGCTTGAGCACCTCCTGCACTGAAGATTGCTGGCCTCCACTCCACGAGTGACCCGTGGGCCAGTTTCAAGTGTGACTAAGCGAGGCTCCTTCGCGATCACTAGTCCATTGGCTAGCAGGTCCCCACGAAGGCCACTCCTCTTCTACTTGAGTTTTTCTGGTTGCTCCAGATGTGTCCTGACTTACCCTCGCTGGGTGAGTCCCTCAGACCTTGCTGGTCTGCACCGCAGTCCTTTCTCTGAATTTCAGTGACTTGCCGTTGCCAAGGCTTGTTGGGTCCATTCTGGTCGCCGACACCGCAGCACTCGACAGACTTTGAGGGCCAGTTCGAATCTGGCTCATGGACTTTGTCGACGCCTCCTGGACCTCGTGGCTGAAGAGTCAAGAAACCCATCAACTCACCTGAAGCACCCGACATCTGTGGGCATTGGTCCATCCTGCTCTCGGTCACTGGCTAGTGACCCATACTCTGTCCCCTCTGATTTCAGTTTCCTTCCATCCTAGATCCAGGCTTGGATCTCTTCAGACACTTCTCCTCTTCACGGCAGCAGCAGTTCTTTGCAGGCTTCCATTGCAATCGACGACGCGACCCGAAACCAAAAGACACCTACCCACCCGGCTTCCCTGGGTGAGGTAACTCGAGTACTCTGGTGCTCCCGTGGGTGCTAGCCCTAGAACTTCTTAAGCCCAAAAGGGTTTGGTCCTGACTCAATTCTAAGTGTCCCTAATCTTTACATTTCCAACCGCGACATTACCCATAGAAGATAACGGGAACCCGCTGTTGTGTTCTCACACTGCATACAGTCCCCTTGGGTCCCCTGTGTCACTACCTTGGGTTGTTGCTTGGGGTCCCAGCGATTCTACAGGCTCTAGGCCTTGTTTCTAGTTCAGTGGTGGTTCTTATACCACTTTTTTGGTATATGGTTTGGTACGCCCGTAGGGCCCAAACGTGTATTTGTGCTATTACTGATGATTGCTCACTTGTAACTTAAGTACTTCGAACTCCAGTCTCATAAAGAGACTAGAGGGGTGTGTGTTAACCTAAATACATATATTTTAAATAATTACCTGGTATGGTTGTCCTTTCATTTGATAATTCAAGAGATTATAGACTGGTAAAACAAGCTGCTTTACATTCCTTCAAGACTTAGCCTGAAGGCTGCTCTCCATAGCTACCTCTAGGATAGCTTTCAATAAAGGTTGTCTTTAATCTATCACCATAAGGGGTTGTTTGGACTGATACAAGGTGCCCACTAGAACTAGTGGACAGCATATATCAGGCCACCTTCTCACACTGGGCACTAACCTTGGGTAGTTCCATGTGTCCCCAGCTCCTCTGGGTATCCTGGTCCTGTTCTCCTTTACAGTTCTCATTCCACTTTCTTAGAATATGGTTTGGGCTCCCCATAGAGAACAGTAAATAATTGTGCTACTTACCTGATTATTTTGAAGTATTCTTGTGTAATGGTATCTCCGTGTAGGAGATGTACCAATGTGTTAGTGAGTGATTCAGTTGTGTGATAAATAGACTTATTTTAAAACACTGTGTGGTTCTTTTTCATCTAATCTACACTGTTGATTACTTGTGGTAAATCAAGCTGCTTTACATTCCTTCACGATAAACCTGAAGGCTGCTCTCAACAGCTACCACTCTGAGAGCTTTCTAGGGTTATCAAAGAGCACTAAAATCACCATAAGTGTTGCCCAATATACTAAGCCAGCCTCCTACAGACAACTATTCTGTTTTTGCATCATGTGCCCTGTGTGGATATTGTGTGTATAGGGCAGTCTAACATGCATATTATATTAAATACAAAGCTAATAAACAGATCAAATATGAGGCCACACAAAGCCACTTTGCGTGGCTTTGAATGGCCTCATCGATAGTAAGGCAAGGCAGCACCAAACGCTGCATTGCCTTACTCTGCGCTAGGGAGGTGTTCCAGGGGCATTGCGGTGGGTGTTCCCACACATCACTATTGATTTTGACGCATCCCCAGATTTATAAGACCATTTACAACTGGGTTTGCACCAAACCCTTACGTCTCCCCCGGTGAGGCGTAACAAGCAGAAATATCTTTATTTCTCCCCGTTTTTCTCCATTCTAAGTGTGTTGCATTCTGCCGCACACATAGAAAGAGGAAAACACCTATATGGATTCGTTTTATAGAGGAAGGTTCCCCTTCCTGCACAGAAACAATGCTGGCTACAACACAGACACACATGCACCGTGGTGCAAGGGTGCCTGCGTTTGCTCTGGACTGCAAAAACTTCACCAGAGCAGAGGGAAAGGACAGGAATGCACCATATTGTATAAGTACGGTACATTCCTGCCCTTTCCCTGTGGTGCAGGGCAGCGTACCTTGGTAACTTGCCGCCCTGCGCCACCATTTCCGTAAATATGCCCCTACATTTCTTGTGAGGGTACTTGCAAATAGGCTGGCCACAGTCATCACATTCTATGTGCATCAAGACCAGAATGGTTTTATGTCCAGATGCAGCACTTAACGTTGTCTCTGAAGACTGCATCTAATCCTGGCGAGAAAACACTAAGGGGGAGATTTACTAAGCTTTTCGGCCGTGTTTGCATCACAAAAGTGACGCAAAACGATGGAATTTTTTTTTGTAATTTACTTTCCAGCACTAATTTTGTTTAGCACTGGAAATAACGTAGAAGTAATGCAAAGCAGCGCATTGCACTGGTTGCGTTACTTTGCTCCATGGGGGCGTACCAAGGGTGGGGCATGGGCATTCCCATGCAACCACCCAATGTTTCTCACTCTAAACCCAGTTTACTAAAAACAGTAGATTGGGTTTAACGTGAGAAAACTGCGCCCATTTCAACTAGGTGCAAGGAAGGAAAAATGCTTTCATTTCTCCTTCCTTTTCCGACTTTGCATGCGTGCTGCACTTTGCAGCACACATACAAATTGGGAAAAGCTTTCCCTTTTGTCTAGCATAGTTTTTAGTACAGGAAGGGTGGCCTTCCTGTACAAAACCTATGCTAGACTCATGCACACACCCCAGCGCTGCAGCGCTAAGGTGTGTGCATGGCGCAGGGCAGCTGTAATCAGCGCCGGCACAAGAGAAAGGGGAGGAGAGAGACATATCTTTGAAGATATGGTGCTCTCCTGCTCCCTCCCTGTCGCGCAATGCAGCGCAGCCTCGTGGAGGGCTGCGCTGCGTGACATTTTAGTAAATCTCCCCCAAACTGTGGGACCACCACACTTCTCTTACTCCTCTTTGAGAAGGCCTTTAATTCCACAGACTGTAGGTTCCTACTGCAAGTCCTTCGAAAGATGAACTTTGGCCCGTGTTTCATGATACATATTAAAATCCCACACTTGTCACTCTGGGCACAAATCAGGATCAATAGAACTCCTTCAGACTACTTCCTGATCGACTGGGTCACCAGACAGTGTTGCCCCCTGTCCTTCCTTTTGTTTGCACTAGTGATCGAACCCTTGGCCGAGTGGATCAAGATAGAAGCTTTGGTGGAGGGCTTCAGATGGGCAGAGCAGCTGGAGGATGACATCTCCCTGCAGACACTGTGCTTCTCTTCTTGCAATTCCACAAAATAACTGGATCCCACATGATGCAAAATACTGCGCCTTTCCTGTGACGTGGCAGCTCTGACTGTAAACTCGAACAGTTCACTCCTTGCACCTCTTGACCAGTTGGAAGATGAAATGTCATGGCATCCCCATCTCCAGGAACAAACAGGCAGCTTTAAGTAATTAGGAATTCACATAGCATTGCACCCTCAACCAGTATGGAACCTCAACATTATACCCTTAATGACTCAACTCTACGAATACTACTCTTTCCCTATCTACAATCAGGGTCGGATTCGGATCACAATTTAGGCCTTGGCCCAAAGGCAATGTAGCATTTACCACGAGCACCAGCTGTATGCACAAAATTAAATTCATTTTTACTTTAGGTAGGGAGAATAAGTGATTTGCCCAGCATCAATGGATGCTGGGCTGATGCCAGAACTCAAATATACATACCCGGTTTCAACGTCAGCAGCTTTGCGACCATAACGCTACAGTCTATGTTTTTTTCTCAGGGAAAGGTGACCTCACAGAGAGGCCTTTTCTCTTACTCAGGGTATGACCTGGTCAAGAAAAGAGCCCGGCTTCTGCTGCTCCTCCTCCAGGTGTGCTTAGGTGAGAATGGCCCCCCTGCGAGGCAACCAGAATACACCCACATTCCTGTCAGCCACCATGGCCTTAAAGTGATGGCCAGGCTTTCTGGGCCGGGCTGGCCACACAAGGTAAGGGGCCGGGGTAAGAATGCCCCATGGCCCAGAACAACACCTGGCCCCCAGTCTCTGTTTGGCAGCATGGCAGGGGAGTGCCCATGATTCTGGCGTCACTTTACAGTGTTTTGGCATGACTGGGGAAGACAGTAAGTGCCTGATTTAGTTTGGCGGGTGAGATATTCATCCGTCCATCTTATTACAAGTGCCATAGAATATAACGGATTTGTAATACGGCGGACGGATATCCGTCACATTTGTGACAGTGTATCCCATATGTCAATCTCTAAATCAGGCCCTAATCTCTGTGGGCCGGTTCACATAGACCCTAAAAATTGGCCCTCAGGTGACTCCGAGGCACCAGCCCATCGCCCAATGCCTGACTCCCCGGCTCCCCAATGCGTCCTCTTCTATAACGGGTAGGATAGACAAACTGAAAGCCATCAGGCGGAAATACTTATGATTGGACACACAACTGAAGGTATCTTGGATCAAATGTACCCAAGCTATCTATAAAGGCGAATTGGGCATGGTGGATATCCAAATCTACTATTGCGACGTCCACCTCACAATCATAAACGATTGGATCTTTGGGGACAGACATAATCCGGCCTATCTGCGGCAACTGGAATATTTCTTGACACTAACCCTCACACCTCCTATACCAGCCAACGACCCTAAACCACCTCCTGGCGTGATGGAAAGTGCTACTGCACATTCTTTGGTATAAACATCCCACGCTTGAGACCCACCTGTGGCAGGGATGATTGCTTCCATCAGCAAAGATGTCCCCTGAATTCAGGGCCTGGGACCACACTGGGACTATACTGGGATTTCCAAACTAAACAACATTTGGTGGGGAGAACGCTTGAAATCATTCACAAACTTGTGCAATGAATTCCAATTACATAATGCGCAGTTTTGAGACTTATTCAGCTGAGGCACATGATTGCACCAATACGAGATTGTTTGGTGCATCCCCTTCAATTCAATCCCTTGAAAGGCACAGTAATTTTAGACACATGAAACAAAGGGGGCATATCCACAATATACTGCTTCCTGGTAATCAATACCCCACACCCTATGAGCAAGCTGCACTCCAACTGGGAAACAGACCTTGGCTCGCTTGACACCAATGAACCCAACTAACTGGCAATCAATAAACCTACACCTAAGGTGGCCCAGCTGGGACAAATGGACTAGATGAGAGGCACCAGAGCATCATGATGCCTGCATTGGCACTAGGGAGCACATTGTGTGCTAGCGCAATGAATGGACAGGAATGCGCTGTACCATGTAAACTGTGGCGCATTCCAGTCCTTTCACACAGAGCAGCAAGCTGCCTTGTGGCTGAAATAATGATAAATCTACCCCAGAGTTTATAAACCTCAAAACCACCACTGTGACCATCTGCACCTGCCAGATAGACACAAACCCAAGGCAGAGAGAAGCACAAGGAAAGCAGAGTTGGACCATAAGGTGGACAGGAGCACAAAATGCTGTGACCGAAGTCCAAACACCGGAATTGCACCTGACAATGGATATGATTCCTTCTGGCAAGCTGCCAGAAGGGTCTGGATTGCTCTAAGCTTGTGTTTGTGTCCGAACACCCAGGATAAATTATGAATGAGAGCTGAAAAGTCCTGTCCCAGCCAACTTCATCAGTCCATGCGTCCCCTGCTGACTCTAGAGACAGATGGACTACGTGATATTCAGGGTTTTTTTTTCCATGGGTTAGACTTGCAGTGGGGGCTGGTGACATTTGAAAGTGGTGGGGCATTGAAGTTGGGTATGAATTTTCTATAGCGAGCGAACTGAGCAAGCTAAATGGACAAACGTGGGGCACAGGGTGGGTGCTCCTCTTGAGAAAGAATTGCAAAAATATTGGCAAATTGTGCAGTTTAAAGCAAATGAAGTAATAATGAAACAAGGGTTATAAAGCAGTGGAAAAGTGTAGTCTTGAAATGTTAAACACTTTAATACTGCCCCATAACTTACTGAAATAATGGCTTGTCAGACCGTACCTGGGTGGCTCTGGGGTTCTCAGTCTCTTTAACGGCTGACACTCCGTTTCTTGCACCTCATGATCCGGGTGTCTTCCTTTGATGCCTCCCTTCGTTCGTTGAGCGGGGTGGGGTAGGATTACTTGTCTTTCTTTCGTTGGTCAGTTCCGCCTCTTCTCTCTGTATTTCGGGGGCAATGGGCTTTGCCAGGCTTATGGCATGTTTTTCTGTGTTGCAGGCCAGTGCGGCCAGTCTGGTATTGTGGTGCTTCGATGGCACAGTGTCATTGGCGTGTAACCAAACACTGTCTGTGTGCTCTCTGGCAATGCTTTGGGTTCAGCTTCATGCTGGGCTTCTCCCTCTGTGGTGTCAGACTGTGCCTGGAGGTTTCTGGGGCCGGCTGCTGCAGTCTGCCCTTGCATGAGTAGCTTTGCTGGCTGTGACGCTATATTTTGCCTGTAGGCCCCTAGTAAGTGTTACAGACATGATACTGTCCCCTGTTTGGCAGTGTCTCTTTGAACTTTCCATGGCTGTAGTTTTGTTAGTGTTGCTTGTGCTGTTGACGTCTCTCTGGGTGGTCTGTGGAGCAAGAGGGAGGGCTAGTGGCACATCTCCTTTTGCATGAGGCAATGGTCTTCAGGCAGCCTTGTAGTATGGCTGGTGGAGGCCGTCCAGGCTGAGGTGCCTTTCAGTAGCAGTGCATCCTCTGGAGGTGTTCTGTCTGCCCCATAATATGGTAGCGGTCTCTTTCCTTCTCCTGTTTAAGGGCAGTGTTGCTGTTTACCGGTGGTATTCTAACGCAACCAGCATAAATAGGCAATTTAGTTTAAGAGTCATTATTCTGGAAAAGCACAAATTCAGAATTTAAAACATAACATCATTGTTAGTGGTTCTCTTTAATAGTAAGAATTGTTTTCTACCCAAATAAACCCTCTTTGCAAGATTAGGATGATGAAAGACTGGGCAAGAAAACATATGGATCTAACATATTCCTTGCAGTTTGCATGCATCTCTTTGATGGCAGTTTATAGCTCAATGTTCTATATTAGGATTTTGACTTACAAAGGACAAAGTACAAAAGGAGCTCTCTTGCAGAAGCAGTAGCCTACTGATCTATTTACATTATATGCACTTTGTTATCTGTATAGTACAAGTTCTTAGAAGCAGGCATTTTAACCCCCTGTGCTGCCTTAGGATGAGTCAAAACCTCCAGTAGACAAACCTCCGGCCTCTTTCCAGAAAGACGATTAATCAACAGGGTTATCTTGGCATTTTAATTGATGCCTGAAAATTTCTGGAGGCCAGGAACGTGGCAGCAGGTGCTTTTTAAATGATAATATACTTGAAAAAATTATGCCCCCACCCCAAGTCAGCGCCAGGTGTGGTGGCACTGATCGCACCGCCCTAGAGCCTTCTCTGGCTGTTGTGTCTGCCCTATGAGAGGTGCTGCTGAGTGACGTGTCCAGCAGGACTATATACGGCGCAGCTAAGGAAGTTTCTGCACTGCGTTGCGTGAAAGGGGGGAGGCAGAAATGCTCCATATTTACAAAGATATGGAGCATTTCTGCTCTCATCTTGAGCTGGGGCACTTTAGGGCATATTATTTACAAACGGATATCACCAGCAGAACGTCCTTTTTAGCGACGTTCTGGTGGCAATCCCTTCTCCATATTTACAAAGCTGCGTTAAGCCACTTTTTGCGGCTTATTCTGCCTTGTAAATAAGGCCCCTTTACATGCATCACTTAGCAGAAAAGGGGCGTGTAATGGGTATTGCTGTGGGCGTTCACCCATGTCAGAACACTGTGCTCTTAAGGCACTAGCTGCTGGGGACAGAAGCAGGAAGTACTTGCAAGAAAAGATTTGCAGTGAGGTAAGTGGGACTGGGTTGTACTTTTCTGTAACCCTAGGCATAGTACTACCCTTCTTCACGCACAACCACAAATGCTTTGATATAACAATTTTTCATACTAAAAAGCAAATAACCAATTCACAAAAATGAACCATGAATGAAAATATTAGGCAATGAGAGGTGTGATGATTTTGGGGTCCCCCCTAACCTGGGTAGAGGCCCAAGCAGATGCCTTGAACACAAAGAGCATATCATGCTGGTGAACGATTCAATGGTGGTCCCTTCCTCCTAGGACCACCTCAAGCACAGTTATGGGCCAAAATACAATCCCAACCAAAGGCCCTGCAAAGCATTATGGGACCAAATTAGCAGTGGGCAGTGAATATTATAGTGTCCAATATCAAAACAATTCTACAAAGAGCTGCTGTTCAACTAGTTGTTATTAGATGTCCCTGCAAAAGCATTGAAATTATTATTACATCAAGCTGCAGTTCCACTAGTCGTTACTAGATGTCCCTCACGAGTCAAATGCATAAACATTGAAACCCTTTCATGAAGCTTTTGGGGGGGTCATTGTTTAGGCTGGGGGCTCGGGTAGTTTTCTAAGCTGGGAGGGTCAGGGTAGTTTTGTGGGCTGGGGGTGGGTCTGATAGTTTTGTAGGCTGGGGGTGGTGGGTAGTTTTGTGAGCTGGGGGTGACTCGGGAGAGTGTTCTGGGCTGGGGTGTCAGTGGTAGTTTTGTGGCCTGGGGGTGAGTCGGGTTGTTTTGTGGGCTGGGGTGGGTCGGGGAAGTTTTCTGGGCTGGGGGGTCAGGTTTCGTTTTCAGGGCTGAAGGGTTTGGGGTTGTTTTCTGGGCTGGGGGGTTCGGACTAGTTTTCAGGTCTGGGGCGTTGGAGGTGGGTTTCAGGGCTGGGAAGGGTTCGGGATAGTTTTCAGAGCTGGGGGATCGGGGTAGTTTTTAGGATTGGGGGTTAGGGGTAGTTTTCAGGGCTGGGGAGGGTCGGTAATTTTTTTAATTAGGGTTTAGGGTATTAGGCCTCAGGGAGAGGGGAATGGGTAGTTGTTAGGGCTTAGGGGAGGGTGGGGTAGGTTTTATAGCTCGTCAGGGCTGTGATGGGTCAGGTTATTTGACAGGGTTAAGGGCCTGGGTTTTATGCCTCTGGACAGGGGGATGGGAATGGATTGTCAGGGTAGTTTTTAGGGCTTAGGGGAGGTCGGGATAGATTGTAGGACTGGGAGGCCGGATAGTTTTTTAAAATAGGGGTGTGCCTAAGGGCAGTGGAAGGGGTTCGGGTAGTTGTAGGGACAGTACATGGGGGTGGGAGAGGCTTGAGGTAGTGTTTAAGGGTTAGGGATAGCGTGGGGGTTGGGACAGGGTAGGGGTATTTGGACCTCAGGGCGGGAAGGGGGTGGTTGCGGAGCTTGTAGCATAGGGAGGAGGGAGCGGAGTCGGGACCTTAGCCACGCATACCCGTTTACCATTCATGGCTTTACCACAAAATTACGTGGTAAAGGCATGTGTGGTAAAAAAATGCATGGTTAAGATGCATTCATGGTTTAGGCTGTGGTAGAGGCAGCGGGTGTATCCAGTCGAGCCTCTATCATACAACCAGAAGTAACAAATTGTCATTATTGATTGTTTATCTGCAGGAAGGGACACCTTGCACACCTTCCTGCACATAAGGGACATATTTACAAGCCCCTTGCACTGCCGGTTCATCACTTTTTGTGGCACACCGGCAGCACAATTTGGTGCTCCATATTTAGAAGGACGTGTAAAGCCGCCCTGCGTGGCTTTTGGTGTTCTTGTACATACATCCCCTTATCACGCAGCATTTTGCGTGAAAGGGGCATTCCATGGGTGCTGCTGTGGGTGTACCCACGCAACACCTATGGGTTCAACTGCTTTCCCAGATTTACAAGATTTTGCAAACCTGGGAATGCGTCAGAATCATTTGCCTCCCCAGGGGAGGCGTAAGGAGGCTCAATGAGGAGAAATGCTTTTATTTCTCCTCGCTTTTTCCTCTTTCTATGCGTTCTGCAGCATATATGGAAAGAGGAAAACACCTCTTGTGTCTCTTCCTGCACTAAAACAATCAACCCCACAATGCAGGCACCCTTGCAACATGGTGCAAGGTTACCTGCGTTGGCACGCGGCAGCCAATTGTGTGCCAACACAGGGGAGAGCACAGGGTTGTAAATATGACCCATCCCTGTGCTCTGAAAGTAACGCAGCACGGCGCAGCCAAACGGCTTGTGGCATCGGTCAGCGTTACTTTCTCGTAATAAGGGACGAATGATCATTTCTTGTAATGCATGCACTCTTGCAGTATGGTGCAAAGGGGCCTGTGCTGGCGCTAGGCTTCTAAATTTAGCACCAGCGCTCAGTAAAACATAGGGGTGCTCCCTATTCTTGTGAATACAGCGCATCCCTGCGTTTTGAAAATGTCAGAGCACGGCGCTGACAAATTTGGCGCTGCTTCGACATTTTCTCGTAAATATGCCCATGCCATTTGTTGTTGTTTTACGTCAGTAAAGGCCGAGTCGCGGTCCTAAAAAAAATCTATGGGGCATATTTACAGGGCCCGTGCGCTTCTTGCTGCCCAATATTTACAAGGACAGGTAAAGCCATGCTGCGTGGCTTTTTGTGTCCTTGTAAATACGGCCCCTTTACATGCAGCACTTTGCCTGAAAGGGGCTTGCCATGGGTGTTGATGTGGGTGTTCCCTTGCAGCACCCATGGCTTCTGTTGCATTTCAAGATTTATGAGAAATCGTAAACCTGGAAATACGACAGAATCCTACGTAGGCATAGGGAGGCGCAACAAGGACATTTTTTTTCATTTCAATGAGGAGAATTGTTTTCACACGTGGTGCATTCTGCAGCCCACACAGAAAGAGGAAATCACCTCTCTTGATTGTTTTTGTGCAGGAAGGTGATCCCTTCCTGCACAAAAACAGTCTCCCCGCAAAGCAGGCACCCTTGCACCATGGCACAAGGGTGCCTGCATTGGTGCTTGGCAGCCAATTGTGCGTCAGCGCAGGGTAAAGCACAGAGATGAGTCATATTGTTGTAGATATGACGCATCCCAGTGCTTTGAAAGTGGCTCGGGGCAGCCTAAGGGCTTGCTGTGCCACGCTACGGCCCTTTCTTGTAAATAAGGCCCTTTGTATTTGTAACATGACTTTTCTTTGTTTATTACTGTACTCATTAGCCATGGGTCTGTTCATTAACGGAATCTTAGCAACCATTTAAAATTACTTTTTATTTATATTTACTGTTTGAAGTATGTAAAGATAAAGGATATAAATACCAGCTTTTGAGGCATATTTACAAGCCCCTATCGCCACCACAACGTCACTTTCAGTGACGTTGTGATGGCGATAGGAGCTTTGCCTTATCTACAAGGCACCGTTAAGCCACTTGGGGTATATTTATAAGAATTGGTGCTAACCAGTTTTTGTGGTAGTTAGTGGCAATTCTTTTAACATGGTCTATCGCTGAAAACTATTGCCTTGTTAGCAACATATTTACAATACGTCGCCACATGGCTATATTATCAGCTAGCCACGGCTAAAACTGCAGCTAACACTAGCATCAAGGCTATAAAAACATTTATGTTATCAAGAGAAAAGTGATGAAAGGCCAATTAGCTCCAAAAAAAAATTATGTTAGTCAGCCCAATGTCACTTTTCAGCCTCAAGAGGAAAAATAGCCTCTAATGAAAAAAGTTAAATAAAAACAATGGAATGCAGAATAGAGCAGCCAGGGTCAAGTTCAGCACAGGTCTACAACCCTCCCCCAAACCCTGCAACAGCCAGGTTGACCAGCCAGACTCCCAGGGGAAGAGGAAATGCAGAATATGGGCCTCATTTGTGTAGCACTTTTCTTAGCGCCACTCTTGCGACATCATGGCAGCTGATGTCTGTAAGCGCGGTCAGCGTGCTGGGACCGGAGGCCTCGCTGGGCCTGCATCTAAGACCCGGAGTGGGAGGCAGCGGTGCTGGGAGTCACTGCTACCTGACGGTGAAGGCAGGCCGCGTCGGGCCCAAGCCTGTGGGCTGTGGCGGAACGCATTGAGGCGTTGGCGATCGCCCTTACCTGGTGACGAAGTTTGGCAGGTCGCATGGAGACACGTTGCTGACCTGTGTGAGAAGACCACCTGGTGCCTCTTGGAGCTTTGATCATTAGAGGCGCTCCTGCGCACCGACTTAGGGAGGTCTGCATTGCATAACACGCGCCACCACTACACAGGGGTGCACAGAGGAGATTGCCGATGTTGGGCCAAGCCTCTCTGCATCATAGGCCGGAGGATGTGGCACTGGCTGGATGCTGTTGAAGGTGGGGCCCCTGAGCTGCGCTAAACTTGTGCGGCGGTAGCGCTGCAACTTCACGCCTAAGGGGGCCCTGTTGCATCTCATGAATCGGAAGGTTCCCCGGCAGACTTGGTGGCCACTGCTTAATCCAGGCTTGTGAAATCCAGCCTGGCTGAGGCTCCTGCTGGCTGAGTCACAGATTTGGTGAGAGCGTGGTGGATTGAGCCCCCGTGTTGATGTCCAGGTGTGGGGAAGGTCAGACATGGAGCGGAGGAGGCCCAGGGGTCGAGTCGGGCCCGGTCCTAGTGCCGGTAGGTGGCGCACATCGTGCCCTGAGCAATCCCTGCGCTGTGTGACCAACATCACCGAGGGCACTGAATAAGACTGGTGGGGTACTCCACTAACTGGCTCTAGTTGCTGATATCTGTCGTTTGATGCGGGGATGCCAGAGGCATGGGGTCAGTTCAGGACCTTGGGTGCTGCCGTCACTCACTGGGGATCACGGAATCCAGTTACCACAGTTAGATCAGAGGAGGCGACCGGTGGTGCTGCCTTTCGTCGCCCCCTGGTAGTGATCTCTTGGATGTACGGGGGATTTCCATTGGTGCCGCCTGAATGAATATTCCTGGGTAGCAAACACCTGACTGGAAGAGAGAGCCTGTCTGGCCACACTGCACTGCACCGCATATCATATATAGTGCCTGGGAGTCTCGCGCAACGCTGGCCCGTCTGGAGACGGGGGCCTCATCGACATTTGGCCGCACCTCTGTGTCTGTGAACTGAACGGCTGGGGATCGCTAGCCATCAGGTCAGGTGACAATGGACAGCCTGGACTGCAAACTAGACTCTGTACTCTCAGTGGGTACCTCCCTCGAACAAACGGGCACTTCCTTTGAGGGCCGCATTGACAAAATCACAGTCGACTTCACTCCTGACTGGGCAGATCATCACAAGCTGACTTACAAGGTACATGACATTGTGCAAGAACTGGCCAAACTCCCTCTGAGTACACTGAGCGCAGCTTTGGATATGTAGCAGATAATGGCACATGTGAAGTCACAGGACAGAACAGCGGAAAATGCGGATGGACAATCCCAGCGTAACAACGTGAGGGTGCTGGGTCTGCCTGAGGGAGCAGAAGGGGCTAATGCAGTGGCATATACTGAGCAAAGGTTGCGTGACCTACTGCCAGCAGCTGCACTCTCCCAATTTCTTGTTGCGGAGCAGGCCCATCGAGTGCCGGCGAGCTGCACGCTGCCGGGGACAGGTCCTAGACCGTTTCTATTCTGCCTCCTACAGTGATCATGACGCTGGCCTGAGGGAGGTACGCAAGCTGGGAGAGGTGAAAGTGGATAACGCCACCGTTTTTTCTTCTCTGACTATGCCACGGGGTGCAGAGGCAGAGGGGCTTGTCTCTAGTGATTAAGCGATGCCTCCGAGAGTTGGGCATCAAATACTCCCTCCTCTACCCGTAAAGACTGCGAGTGATCTCAGTTGTTGACACGCAAATCATTGACGTCGCTGAACAGTGGTGGACCTGGCTGCGATTTACTTTTCGCGAAGTGCTGCGGACTGGGAGTGTAGGGTCTGCACAACAAGCTGTTATTCATGAAGCCAGTTGTACTGGAAGGCGTAGGAGGAGCAGGCATCCCTGCCACAACTACAAGTCACCCCCAATCTGCAGCAGGTTGTACAAGACAGGCGGAAGGAGCTGCATGCGGCACCGATGATGCGCAATCACACTCAGAGAGGGGATCCCAACACTTCCCCTGAACGCTCCCCCAGCAACGTGGGCTCCACTGTGACATTGTCATCCAGTGCAGAGTTCGTGTAGCCCCTTGATGTGACTCCTCAGATGGCAGATATCCTAATTAAATGTTGACTGGTTGTGCTTCTCCACTTCTTACACAGTTACAGACTCTGGCTTTCGGCGGTTCCTGGTCTCCAGCTTCCTGTTGCAGAAATTCCGGTCTCCCAAGGTTAGCACTTAGAGGGGATCAGGTCCAATCGTCTCCCAAAGGGAACAGAGCAGTTGTCCAGGTGAGCGATGCATGACAGGGATGGTGGTGGGGGTCTCCTTGGTGCTCCGAGCTGCAATGGCATGAAGTCCATGGTATTGTTGATATTGCCAAGGATGAATTGTGGGAGTTCCTCGATTATCATAGCAGCACTCTTGCAATGCTGTGACGTCACCTTTTTGACATTCTGATTGCGCAATGTGCTGTGCTATAGCATGTTTAGAAGGCCACACAAAGCCACTTTACATGGCTTTTCATGGACTTATAAAAATATGCCCCTTTCATGCTTTAAACTGTGTCAAAGGGGCGTTCCATGTAGTGGCGGATAGCATGGCTCACGGGTGGCAGGGCGAGGGTGGGTGCATGGGGTTGCGGAGGTGTTGTCAGGGGTACCAGGGGGGTGTGATTGCGGGAGGTTGTGCATTATAAATTTTGAAAAATGTTAAATATGTAACTTAGCTTGCCACCAGGTCCTGCAATGCAGCGTTGTGATTAGATATGAGCATCCTGGTTTGACGCTCAAGCAGGGAATGGGGGTCACAGCATGTTCTCCATGCAGACTGTAATGCAGCCTGCATGGAGAACGGGTAAAGTGCACATGATTGGCTTTGGCGGCCCAAGAGGACCGATCAGAGCCGACCCGCCCGCAAAGCAGCACAAACATAAAATGTTATAACTGAAAAATATTATAATTTTATGTTTCTTCTTCTCGTACTGCTTGAAAGCAGGGGGCGACGCTCCTCCGCCATACTGCCACTGGTTCAATGGGTATTGCTGTGGGCATTCACACGCCAAATCAATGGAGTCTGAAGCATTCGCAGGTTTACGAGAAACCGTAAACCTTCATACCCCAAGGGTGACTTTTGGGAGGCACTACGAGGATAAATGTTTTCATTTCTCTTCTTGTGTTTCACTTTTTCTATGTGTGCCGCATTCTGCGGCACACAGTACAAGAGGAAATACCCTAGATTGATAGTTTTTATGCAGATAGGTGTCCCTTTCTGCACAACATCAACCAACTCCGCAACAAAGTCACCCTTGCACCATGGCGCAAGGGTGCCTGCGTTGATGCATGGCAGCCACTGTGTGTCAACATAGGGGAAAAATACAGGGGGGCTTATTCATGAGCCCCTTCCGACAGTTTAACACCGCCAGTAAAACATTTTCTTGACATACTTGCAGTGTTAATTTTGCTCCACGTTGCGCCGTTTTACGAAGTGACTAATCTAGGCATATGCATGACCTTGTAAAGACCTGTTCCACATTATACCTGCATCAGGTATGGTGTATACAGGGTGTTCATTCCCACGCAACAAAGCCTCTTAGGAGTGGTGCAGTGAAATCTGTCAGATTTCACTGCGACAATTCTAGGACGCCACTGTGTCAAAAAGGTACGCCTGCCTCATGGCAGGCGTGAGGGTGACGTAGTGCCATAGGGATAGGCTGGCCCCATTGATTGCTGGTGTTGTGTCATGCTTGCAAAACAACTTCAGCAATGCATGACAATAACGCTGACAGATACGTCAGGATTCCAGAAGTACATCATTGATTGTGACATGGAGCACCGTTCAGCAAATACGACGCAGCCATGGTGTCACAAGGAGGGCGCAGTGAAAAGTGTCCAATAGCTGTTTATCGCAGTGATGCAACACTTTTCATGAATGGGGCCCAGAAATGAGTCCTATCTTATTGATAGGGTGCATTCCTGACCTTTTGTTTTGGCGTAGGGCAGCTTGGCAATTTTTCTTACAGCGCTGTCCAGCACCCAGACATCTTATATGTGGGCCCAAGAGTTTGCACCGATTTTAAGAACAGCTATTTTCAGGTCTTAAAAACTGCTTTGAGTTAGCAGCAGTTTTGGGGGGGTTATCGACGTACTGGAATTTTCCTTGTAAATGTCGTGAAGTGTGTTTAGCAGCAGTTTTTTCACAAGAACACCTACCTTGCATCTCATTTTCGTTATGTCCCGCTTACAGAAGTGGCGATCTTGAAAATTCACGTTTACGCTGGAAAAGTGTCACTAACTGCAGTTAGCGGCACTTTGAAAATAAGGCGATTAAATAAAACCCTTGGTAAGGTAAAAAAATTGACGTTATGTCGCCGTTAAGGTCTTGTGAATATGCCCCTATGCCCCTTTAGTGATTTTGCTTATTTTTTGCACGAGAACACCCACCTTGCATCTCATTTTCGTTAAGTCCCGCTAACAGAAGTGGCCATCTTGAAAATGAATGTTTACGCTGGAAAACTGCCCCTAACTGCAGTTAGTGGCACTTTGAAAATAAGGCGATTAAATAAAACCCTTGATAAGGTAAAAAAATTTACGTTATGACGCCGTTAAGGTCTTGTGAATATGCCCCTATGCCCCTTTAGTGATTTTGCTTATTTTTGTACCGACTGGTAAATCAAAATACGGGATGAAATCTGACCGGTAGCAGCCCAGAACAAATAACCCAACACTCACTGCTGCACTTTGGAAACCCCATTCATTCAGGAAGAAAGTGCAGACCAGGCAGATCTTGCAGTCCCCCAGTTCATGACTACAGGACCAGCGAAAGTAGGGTTGGATAGCATCGTTACAATATACCGAGGTGCAGCACCTATGATCGACACTGCGCGTCTCTAATCAAGTCAGCCAGCACCTCATTGAATAGACACCATGGGTGCAGTACCACGGGTCATCACTAGGGTTGAGTAAGATACTTTTATTTGATTTATTAAAATCATAAACGGGTGGAACATACCACCATGAAATAAACCACATCATACAGGTTGAAACGTGCCACCATGAGGAAAGCAACAACACACAAATGTACGTAATAAAAGACTAAGAACAATAAGACAATGTTATATAAGGGGGAATGGCCCTCGCGTAGTACCTATGGACAGCTATTATAGCAAAATACTTTGACTATACTACTTATTAGGTATAATGTAAACATTGGTGTGCTCTCTTTTTTCTAAAGTGTTTGTGCTTTTGATCTTTTTATGTTTTTCGCAAGATATAAACGTCTCTGGGCCTTCTTTCAGTTTGGAATGTTCAGAGAGATAGAAAAGAGAAATGAGAATGCAGCACAAGTGTGTCTTATACTTTCCCAGACAAATGTAATTGCTGTAAAAGGAAAAGGAAAAGGGAGGAAGGGAGAGTGCAAAAAGCATCAAGAAAGGTCTATATCCAGCTAATATATGTCCATCTTTCCCAGATTCTATTTCGCTGCATCCTTCTTTTCAAGTTCTTTAGCTGCAAATGTCAGGAATTTGATTGTTTTGCAGGAAAGTTGGACTGAAGACCCCCCTGAGGCAATATATCACAGCCGCTCTGCAGGTCCTGACTTGTGTTTCTCTTAAGATTGGCCTCAAGAGGCTCTTCCGTAAATTGTGTAAAGCCTGGCAGGTGCATAATATGTGTAAAAACGACTCTTCTCCGTTACCACAGAGACGGCAGTCCAGAGATGGCCAATTCCGTAGCCATTTTGGTGTGAGGTCTTTGGTCGAAACAGACCCTGGTCTCAGTAGGGTTAGTTTCCTCTTGTAATGATCTCTAAAGCATTCTTGTAAGTAGGGTTGTTGTTTCAATTGTTTGTATGTTTGCATCACCGACCAGGCATGACTTTTATCTGCCAGTAAAGCTTTGTCAGTTAGCAGCGACCCTTGTTTAATTGCTTTGTTAGTAATTTGTTTAAAAGCGGGGTATGCCAGTGGTTTATGGCATCATAAACGATGGGGTAACCCGATACAGGGACATATTATCGCTGGCCGCTCTTAGCGAGAACTTTTTTATTGCTGGCTATCGCTGGCAATTATCGTCATGCTATCGCTGTATTAACAATGGCGATAATTTTCCAGCGATAGCGGTGTTTTCCATGGAACATCGCTGGTTTTCCATATGGCCATAACTTACTGTGATCTTTAATTTAACAATGTTTGCATAATCATTTCCAAGCAATGTCTGGTCCTTAATTATTATTATATTTGTGTTTTAAATTATGGCTCATTAATCTGAACTGTTTCCAAGTGCTGCCTGGTTAGGGATACTGAATTGTGAAACACATGGGAGATGTCAGACTCAGAATTGAGTCTTTCTACTATGTCCATGGTTCCACACGGGCGGCATGAGTCACCGCCCTTAATTGACATCCCGCCCCTTTCCTCCACTACTTAAATACTCCTGTGGTTTTACTACCATTTGGCTGCGACTATCTTGGAGTGAGGAAGCTGGTTTTTTGAAGCACTGGAAGGTAATATTCATTCGCCATTACACGGAGTTCACTATCCCTCCTTGTGACATTGATGGAATAATCCCTTAACAAGTATTCCTTTCCTTTCAGCTCTATTCATTAGGATGTGGCCCTAACCAATTTAGAACTCAGCGCGACATTATTACGGGTAAGTGGAGATGCCCCTAGCTTCCTTTTACAATTCAGGTTGTCTTCTTGGCATCATGGCAACTACAGGTGTAGGTAGGTACTGATGCCATTCCCACCACCATCTCAATAAGTGATGATTCACAACTACGATTGAGGTCATATACAGAATATAGTTGATGCCTCACCCCCTTGACGCTTCGGGCGCCTAACACAGTTGATGAGGTGAGCTTTTCCCATCCCTGGATGTGCAACCTTTAAAGAAGTTTTTTTGGCAACCCTTGGAGGTGCCCCCTCAATAATTACACTCATTTTTAATTTATCCCCCCCCTGTCCTGAGGAAGAGCCGCATGGCTGAGGTTTAAATTACCACTCTTTGCCGTCAAGTCGGATCGAAACGTCGACGAAATCCCCCTAGACCACAATTTCCTGTCACCCCATTCCAACCAAGAAAAATCTTCTGTTTTTTTATGTGAATTGCCAAACTTTATCTTGTGATTGGCCAGGCTACAACAAACTGTTTATTCAGTATCAGTTCTATGTACAGTCTTTAAAACTCTATGTCCACCTATACTTACACTTTTTTGACACCCTTGAGCACTCCTTTACACGTTCCCCTTGGAACAATCTTTCTTCCTTTTACGACCCTCTCCCTTTTTCTGAACCATGTTGTGTCTTTTATCAATTGAATAAATACTAATTGTTTTGTAAATTGGTTTTTGCACATCATCTATATTTTTGCAAATCCAAATGGTTGAATATAAACTGTGAGCTGACATTTACTAGCTCTGAAATGTTTTAACTGATTATTGTGTTAAACAAAATAAGGGGCATATTATCAAGGGCCGGCGATAAATATCGCAAAGCGCGCTTAGGGCTTGCATATTTATCGCTGGCTATCTCTGGAATTTATCGCCCGGTCTGCGCGTTATTAACAACGCGCATCGCCGAGGCGATAAAAATTCCAGAGATAGTTGGGATATCGCCATTTTCCATGGTGGAAAACGGCGATATCCTAGATGATAGGGCCTGTGGTCTTAGCCACAAAATCCACCCCCCATGTTAAGTATGCCTTAGTCAGGAATTTAACAGACGTTAAATTCCTGCGTTAAGGCATACTAAACGCGATTTTAAAAATCGCTACCCTCCCTTGTAAATATCGCAAAGCTGCCTTCGCGATATTTTCCCAAGGGAGTCTTGTCAGGCACGCCTCCTTTGCATCTCATTAGCGATGCAATCGGAGGCGTGCTGCAAACGGGCGCTAAGTCAGCAAGACACGTGATAGCGTGTTTTTGCTGATAAAGCGATGAAATTATCGCCGCTTTTCGCCCGAAAACGGACGCAAAAGCAGCGATAATTTCATATCGCCGTCTTGTTAATATGCCCCCTAAGTTCCTCTTGAATTATTGGTCAAGGACCATTGTTCTCTGTATCATTAGTGTATGCCAAGCTTCTTCCAAGTTTAGTGATAAAAGTACTTGTTTTAATATCTGACATATGGAATTCTTCTGCCTTGACTGTTTTTCGACCTCCTCCCAGCAATGGTGGACTAGTGTGTTATCTTCGGCTGCCCTCATTCGCCAGTAGTATTTGGCCAGAACTCCTTGTCTAGCCTGTGTCTGGTTTGTAAATCCATATTCCAGACGTATATGCGCCTGGGAGATGTGACGCAGGATTAAAAACTGTTTTTTAAATAATCTAGACTGAGCTAGTTTTAGTGTTTTGGAGTCCTTTGTGTTCAGCATTACCGAGCCATATGTTACAAAGGGCAGACATGTAGCTGTTACTACCTTTAAAAGATGACTTGTTGAACCTCCGCTTAAATTTTTCTGTAGGGTTTTGAAAGCAAATAATAGTTGTTTTATTTTAGTTTGACCCAGGTCTAAGTGATGTTTGTAGCTTAATTGGCGATCTAGTAAGATACCCAAATATTTGAATTCATCCACCAGTGCTGGAATTTATTCTCCAAATTTTGGAAGTTTTTTCCGAATGCTGGAAAGCATAGTACATTAGATTTTTTTAGATTTATTGTGAATTGTGCATTCAAGATGTACAGCGCAAGTTGTGAAGTCAGCCGCTGCAAACCAAGTGGAGTTTGAGAAAGTAGGACAATATCGTCCGCATATTGCAGACTCACTATTGGTGTTGTTCCCAGTTTTGGAGGATCGCCGCGAATGATGCAAAGGTTGCTCTATAGGTCGGCGGTGTAGATGTTGAAGAGGCTGGGCACCAGCACGCATCCTTGCTTTAGCCCGTTTGTTGTCAAACATTTCTTAGGTTCGTCACTAGGGGTCACTAATGTCATTAGCCAGGCCCCTCATTGAATAGACACCAGGGGTGCAGTACCACGGGTCGTCACTGGGAGGACCCTAATCACATCAGCCAGGCATCACACTGTAACATACATGGGCGGGGGTTGCCGGGTAGAGGCTGCTACTACAGGTCCTAGTCCAGTCAGACTCCACGCTGCATGTGGACAGCCTATGACTGCAGCAGATAAAGATTAGTAAAATGGGCGTGCCTGTTTTATTTATTTATTTATTGTTTTGCCTTAGTATCTGAACGAACATCCGCCTGCCCACAATGCATTGCAAATATATACCCGACCCAAACCCAAAACAAAATGCACTTCTTGTTAATTAGAGTTTATTCTCGTAGTTTTCTGCACAACACGTACGTGCTTTTTCTCTCCAAGTTACAGTTTAAACACTGAACAGTTAGCCGCGCTAACATTCCTAGATGTCTTCATTGTAGCATAGTCAAGCAGACACCTCGGTGTATGTTCTTTTCTTTTTCGATCTTTGAAGTCAGTTGCACTTCGTGTGGTGACTGATAAAAAGGATTTGAAATTTTTGGGAGATCTTCTGTAATTGGAAGATCTGTTTCTGTAAAGTTAATAAAAGAATAAAATATTTGGAGATAAAGTATCAAATTAAGGAAGTGTGATTGAAACTAGAAATTGTTGAACAAATATAGGAGAACTGTGGGTGGGGAATAAAAAATTAGCTAGCATTAGCGACAATATGCTTCTCTTTCTATTTATTGCTACTCACAGCAGCCAATGAAAACTTTTCTTATGTAAAACAAACAACATTTCCCATGATGCATATACCACATCACTTCCTGCAGGGCCCCATAAGAGCCAGTAACACCGGAACCAGTCCTCTTTCTTTGCTCCGAACAAAAGTCCAATAAGTATTAAAGTTCAACAACAGCTTCCAACCTGGAAGAACACCAGACCAGCTGGGAAGAACGTCAATCTGCACACCGGATTAATCCAAAATAGAGATAAAACAACCCGTAACTTCTGTAAAATCAGAATATATACACAAATATACACAACGGGTGGGCAAAAATTACATTACAGTAATTTAACCGGGTGGGATAATCCTCGCCTCCGTGTCTTTAATAGAATTGAAAATTCTTGGCGCGAATGCTAGCTAATTTTTTATTCTATTACAGGACCGGAGGCTTCGTATTATGCTAGTTTAACGCTGATTAAAAACAACAGAGGATATATCACCCACCGGTTTATAATAAAACTGCTTAAACGTTGATTCAGACGACGAGTCTGCAGAGTGCATAATATCTTGCACCGTAGAACCCAGCATGAAAGTCTTAGAGGCCATGGCGCCTCAAACAGAATGTGCACCAAACACTTGGGTATCTACCCCTGCTTCATGCATAACATCTTTGAGCCATCTGGCTATGGTAGCCGCAGTCACAGGTTTATACGGTTTTTGCAGAGCTATTAACAATTGCACCACACCATCAGGCCTAATAGACCTGGTACATTCTTCATAAGCCTTGAGGCATTGAACCACACAAAGTTTAGTATTATCGGGAAAAGCATGATAATCCACACTACGTGACATTGTTTTAGTCCTAGCCGTAATAGAGAACGAAACTCCCTCCGGAGTAAATACTCTACCTGTAATATCCAGTGCTCGTACATCTGAGGAACGTCTGCAAGCCGCTAAGCAAAGCAACATGGCCAGTTTTGCCGACAATTGTTTCCTGGACAACCTGTTGTTGTCCAGCCATTTATTAAACAGAGACAGAACCAGTGAGACATCCCACAATGAAGTGTACCTAGGTTGAGGAGGATTAGCTACTCTGATACCCTTTAGATGTTTACATATTAAGGGATGCATTCCGACAGGCTTGCCCTCAATCTGAGAGTGGCCTGCCGAGATGGCGGAGCGTAAGTTATTAACCGAGCGATACGCCAAACCCTCCGCCGCCTTTTCTGACAGAAAATTTACAATATAGGGTAATCCTGCCCCCACGGGATCCACATGTTGTCCCATGCACCAACGAACCCAGCCTCCCCAGGCTGAAGCATACCGCTTCCTGGTAGAGGGGGCCCACGCTTGATTGATAAAGCTTGCAGCCTGGTCCGAAAATCCTGGCATTTGCCAACGTTGCCTGAAAGTCTCCAGGCCATCAGGGACAGGTGCCACGATAGGACCATCGGGTGTCTCTCCCCTTGAGGGCCCTGGAGCATCGTCGAGGACCATGGGATCCTCCTGGGGAAGTCGCAGCTCGCCTCCAGCAACAATGGGAACCAAGGCTGCAACTTCCACAAGGGAGTCACCAAAATCACTTCTGCTTTCTGGCGCATCACTTGAGTGAATACGCGGGGAATGAGGATGAATGGTGGGAACGCGTAATTCAACTTCTGAGTCCACTCTTGCGCAAAGGCATCTGTCGCCAGCGCCAGAGGGTCCGGCCTCCAGCTGAAGAAACTCGTCATCTGACGGTTCAGTCTGGAGGCAAACAGGTCTATCTTGCAAATCCCCCAAATCTCCTGTAGCCACAGGACCACTCGTGGGAGAAGTTGCCAATCGCTGTAGTCCCTGAGGTGGCGAGAATTCCAATCTGCCACCACATTGGACTGACCCGGAATGTGTTCCGCTATCACCGAGATCTGTTGGTTCAGGCAATAATGCCAAAAGGCTTTCGCTATCTCCACCAACATTGAGGACCTCGTGCCCCCCAGTTTGTTGATGTACCGTACCGCCGATATGTTGTCCATCCGAAGAAGGATGAAACATGAGATCCGTTTGGGAGCCAGTGTCCGGATCGCAAAGAACCTGCCAGGAGCTCTAGACAATTTATATGAAGATCCAACTCCCCTAGGGACCAACGTCCCCCTGTGGAAATATTTCCGCAGCGCGCTCCCCAACCCCAACGACTGGCGTCGGATTCTATGACTGCCTCTGGGAGAGAGCCAAAAATTGCTCTGCCGTTCCATGCCTCGATGTGGGCTAACCACCATTGCATCTCCTCCCTCACTTCTTGAGAAAGAGGGACTACGTCCGTGTAGGAAAGGCCCTTTTGTAAGTGCTGAATTTTGAGTCGTTGAAGGGCCCTGTAGTGCAGGGGACCCGGAAATATCGCTTGAAAGGACGATGCAAGATGTCCCACTATCCGGGTAATCCCCCTGAGCGAGACCATCTGTTTGGCCAGGAACGAGCAAAGCTCCTTCTTTATATCCCGAAGCTTGGAAGTTGGGAGACTAAGTTGGGCCGTCTGCGAGTCTATGACGAACCCGAGAAAATCTATCTTCTGTGTGGGGGACAAGACCGATTTCTGCTCGTTGACCACAAACCCCAGGTTCTGAAGAATATGAATGGTCATGCGCAAGTGGAGCGATACTAACTCCTGAGATTGTGCCATGATGAGCATGTCATCCAAATAGACAATCATGCGAACCCCTTGTTCTCTGAGGTAAGCAACGACCGTTTTCAGAACCTTGGTGAACCACCATGGTGCTGAGGAAAGTCCAAAAGGAAGGACCAAATATTCGTACCATCGGTTCCGCCATTGAAATTGAAGGAAGCGGCGATGGGGGCGATATATGGGAACGGACAGATAGGCGTCTTTCAGGTCCAGAAGGACCAAGCAGTCCCCCTGCTTTAGTAAGTCTGCCAGCAGATGAATGCCCTCCATCTTGAAATGTTTCTAGGTCAGAAAGTGGTTGAAATCTTTCAAATTGAGTACCAACCTGTAACCACCGCCTTTCTTCTGCACCAGAAAAATATTGCTGCAGAAACCGCGAGAGCCCTCGTTGCAAGGAGCTATCGCGCGTTTCCGCAGCAACTCTTCTATTTCTGAATCTATAAAATCGCACTCGAGTTGGGAAAAAGAAAGCTGTCTGGGACGATGTACCTGACAGGGAGTCTGAAAAAACTCTAGGTGGAACCCCTGAACTGTCTGTAACACCCATGCGTCTTGTGAGATCTGAACCCAATTGTGATAGAAATGCCGAATACGCCCCCCCAAGGGAAGAGGAAGTAAATCTGGAGCGCTCACCTGAAGACTCGGTGGCTTGGAATCCTCCATGATAGGATCCCTTGTTAAAGCGCCGCTTGTTGAAGCGCTGCCTGGTGGGGTAGAAGGTGCCACCGCGGGTGGAGTCCCAATCTCCCCTGCCGCGTCCGAAATCTCCTCGCTGAGGACCTTGGGAATGCTGACGGCCAAACGAGCGTCCCCGACCTCGTCCGGCCCTGTTGAAAACACCGGCGTGGAAAACGCGTTTAATCTCGGCCTGAGCCTAGTCCAGGGTTGTGAACGTGCCTACGTATTTTGCAACGAATCAGTCCCCAAAGAGGTTGCCGTGTGCCAACGGCCCAGGTTCCGCCGCAGCCAACTCTGTAAGATTAGAGTCCATGCGCATCAATATTGACTTCCTGCGCTCCGTTGAAATCGCGCAGTTGGCATTCCCGAGCAGGCAGATAGCCCGTTGGGTCCAGCCTGCCAGCACAATTGAATCAATCGTGCTCCCCGATTCCTGTGCCCCCAGAGCCATCTCCAATATTTTCGCTAGGGGTCCGAAAACGTCCAGGAGCTTATCTTGGCACCCTCGCCAAGCGCGATCAATCCCCTTCTTGGGGTCTTGGCAAATGTTTTCAGGAATGTAAGCATACTAGGATCAATGTCCGGCGTCTCCGCCACTTTGTCCGAGAGGTCCGGTCTGGGACATTCGGACCGCAGCCTGTTGTGCACCTCCTTATCAAAGCCCTTGCGCAAATTCTCGTGCAAGTACGCAGCCACCTCGGGGTTGAATGTAAAGGGCTCCACATGCTTGACCTTCCGAGACTTCTTCCTAGGAGGGGAGTCATCAGGGGTGTCAGAAGAGGTGGAAGTAGACTCTGAGTCAGTATCCTGTACCCTCTCACGCTCTCTAACCGGGCGTGGAAGTGACTCATAAGAATCGGAATGCGGCCAAGACTTAGTCCGGGAGTCTCCTGACGTCCCCTCTGGCAGTTTAGTGAAGCCATGCTGCTTCGCAAATTTCTCCAGCTGTTTAGTAATAGGCTTTAAAGCAGTCGCCAAAGCTTGCTGTACAGTTCCCGGAACTGCTTTTTCCAGGGCCTTGTTGACTGACTCCTGTACAGAAGCGTCCAGGGCCTCAACAATATTATCCTCAATGGCAGGTCCTCCTACCTCCTCTTCATACAAGGTATCATCCTCCTCGTAATGCACCCAATTATCCATAGTGGAACCAAACTTGTAAATGTATTTGCTCATAAGGCAAAGCAAGGAGGGATAATCCAAGGGGGGAGCCAACCCACCTCACAGCAGCACCGGTACCTAGCTCCTCAGCAACAGCTGTAGATCAATTATTACAGCCCTCAGGGCGTAGTGGAGCCAAAGAGCAAGAATCAGATCCCAGGAGGTGTGCTCCCTCCAGGCCCGTTTTTGCAGCCAGCCAGGCGTCAGCAGTGCTCGCTGATGAAAAACGCAGCCTAAATGGCCAAAAACGAAAGCAAAACACCTAAAACTGGGCAGTTACGATGTGCGTAGCCCAAATCCTACTAAAAATAGCCCAATTGGGCTACGCATGTGGAAACACGATCGACACGAAATAAATAAACAAATAAGGCTCCCGGCGTCACTGGCAGATAAGGGAAGCCTGAGCGCCACTTAATTTTGTTACAAATCACCCGCCGAAGGCGGGGCGGTACCGTGCCTGCTTGAAATCCTGTCAAATATTGAACGCGCGCTCACGCGCTGCCCGGGGACACCGGCGCTGCGTTCCAAACGCCACCTCACACCCTGTGGGACTAAGCGTTGTCGGAGCAGCCCTCGCTGCTATCTATGCCCCTGACTCCCCCGCTGTAACCGGGGACGCGTAGCGCTGCAGCGCGTCACTTGTCAGAATGAATTCGGGGACTGTAAGCGAGCGCGGTAACAGTACATATTAAATTGCTTGCGCAACAAGTCCGCAAATACTAAGCATATCACAATCACAATGCCATAAGCTGAACATTTTAAATCATCAATAATGTCCCAAAGAACGGAGCTCTCAACTTAACTGTCTGCGTGAGCAGCAAAGAAAGAGGACTGGTTCCGGTGTTACTGGCTCTTATGGAGCCCTGCAGGAAGTGATGTGGTATATGCATCATGGGAAATGTTGTTTGTTTTACATACGAAAAAATTTCATTGGCTGCTGTGAGTAGCAATAAATAGAAAGAGAAGCATAATACGATGCCTCCGGTCCTGTAATAGAATCGGAGGGTGGAAATAAACTGAGAATTGGGTCAGTGGGCGAAGTCAGAGGTGTGGCAGAAAGTGCAAATTTCCCAATTTTTAGGTCTCGCAAAGAGCAGCGCATGCGCTGCCTCTACGAGGCATCAAGTAATCAGTATTACAACTGAAACTACTCCACCCGTTGCATTTCTCTTTGTTTTGTCGCTTGCCGTTGGTGGAATCTGGCATTGCTGTTCTTATCTTGCTCTGTGTTGGCTGGTGGCCAATACATCACTTCCTTTTTCTTCCGTTTCTGGAGGAAGCAGCATGGACCAACTACAGTTAACTTACGCTGCTGGCTGTTATCTTTTTATTTAGGGACTACTTTTTTTCTTTGCCACTAGCATTTCCACATCTGGCAGCTTCCTGCTCTTATCGAAGGCTGTTTATTTATTTAAGTTATTCATAATTAAATCACACTTAAATGATGCAGCCCACACCGAGGCTTGAACCCCGTTTCCCTGCTCCAAAGTCAGCAGCGTTATTTGTTAAGCCACCTCCTCGTAGCTTTATTTGATGAGCCACCTCCTCGTAGCATTATTTGTTGAGCCACCTCCTCGCACCGTTTGTTTAATTTGCTTTCAGATTCTACATTTGTCCGTCTCAATCGTGTTTTTTTAAATTATATTTGTCTCCCCCTCCACTTGTATTATTTTTTTAATTTGTCTCTTCCCAACCTCCCTCCGAGATCGCTGTTTATTTTTTAATAATTAAATAATGCAGCCCACGCCGAGGCTCGAACCCTGTTCTCCAGCTCCAAAGTCAGCTGCTTCAGCAGCGCGCACAGCCTGCCATCTGTTTTGGGTCATGTTACAAGGCTGTGTACCTTGTTTGCTGTGAACCTTGACGTACTTCGTGCGTACGTTCACTCCTCATCTTATCTTCATTAGAACCATTTCCGACACCCCCCTTAAAGCACACTACTCCGACCTGGTGTCACATTACACATTAGCGCCGATTTACAGAGCTAGCCAATGAAGTGCTACTTTCGTTTTCTCGTCTTGTTTTATTTTTGCAGTTTTGTATATTGCGTGAGATCTCTTCCCCCGGTCTCTAACTTTCTCTCTTTATATCGCATGCAGTATCGTTCTCTCTTTGATCTCCTCTTTTCTCCTGCTGCAGTGCCGAAGCTTGTTCTGGGGGGGCAGCTGACTAGTTTGTGGTGTGGCAATCACAATGCTCACAGCGCTGCCTGAGTGCTTGCAACGGCCGCCAGCGGTGTTCAGCTCAGCTGTTAAAAATCAGTGTTCCAATCAATGTGACCCATCCCCCCCCAACACAAATTCATTTGCCCCCGAGGCTAAGTGTGCAGTTGCAGCGGCCCAGACTCTACAGGACTCAGGAGGCGGCGGTAAACAAACTCTCAATCGCCCGGTGGCTGGCGCTGCAAGGTTCTACATTACCCCTCAATGACAGTGCAATGCTATGGATTGCCTCACCTCCAAGTCCCTAATAGCTGTAAATCATTTTAGCGGTTGCAGGACAGTATACACCTGCAAATATGACCTTGTCGTGCAAAGAAAATATAGCATATGAAGGAATTTGGAACAACATTTTCCAAAATGGAGGAGTCAGGGCTATCATTTGTGTGGGGATGTGGGGTTAATCCCACTTAATCCTTTCCGAGTTTTTGACTTTAGACCATCTGATATTTTGAGTCTCTGCCGTCAGACAGCAGAATGGAGCCTCTCTCCCTGTAAACTGCTGCTAAAATGGTTATGGATGTCAACCATGATTGCCTGCCTTTTAACATAGCGCCAAATTATTTGCTGCTAGTATTCGAGGCTCTGCGCTGTTTACAGGTGAATCCATGTGCACATACAGTTGTACAAGTGTGCAGGCGAATCCATGTGCACATACAGTTGCACAAGTGTGCAGGCGAATCCATTTGCACATACAGTTGCACAAGTGTGCAGGCGAATCCATGTGCACATACATTTCCATAAGTGTGCAGGCGAATCCATGTGCACATTCATTTCCATAAGTGTGCAGGCTGAGTGAGGGTGACTGCTGGGCCACTCAGTCTGGTTTCTGTACACAGGTAGCCTGTCAAATATAGGACCCTCAATAAATTAGCCACGGCCAGTGCAGGCCGTATAATTTAACAGGGCATCAAAAAAGGTTAGGTCTGTAGTGTTTCAGTTTATTTGCACTTTCAGTGAAAACTACACAAAACAATTTTTGGGATTGGCTCGACAGAGAAAAATGAATCACAATTTTCTTTATATGTTTGAAAGAGCCCTGAGAGCGCACACAATATTATTTTTGCCATTTGTGGACTCTTTTATGGTTTTCGTGTTCAGAATTGCAATATTTCCCAGAGGCAGTCCTGATGAGATTGAGGTTTTAAAATATCCTCTAGGGCAGATTAATGACTCTGCGGTTGCGGGGAAGCTGCGTGCTCAGAAGCCTCCCTGGAGGACAGGCCATATGTGTGGGTTTAGACTTTTCCTGGAAGAGGAAGGGAGTGGAGCAGAAATCCGCATCGAATGATTAGGGTAACACTCCCCGACAATCCTGTAAATGACTTCTCACAGAGACAAAGGGGTAAGAGGCAGAAATCTGCCGCCAGTCACACCAGAGGCTCCCTTTGGAGTCTACGCGGGAAGGAACCAGGGGCATATTAACAAGGAACAGGGAGAATTAACGCTAAGGGGGCTTAGCGTTAATTTTTTTAACGCCAGCTATCGCTGGATAATATCGCCTGGTTATCGCGTTATTAACAACGCTAACCGCCTAGGCGATAAAACATCCAGCGATAGCGGCATTTTGGGAGGTTATCGCTGGTAATGCAGCGATAAAACTACAAGGATAGGGATATCCTTGTTGATAGTCCATGGTGGATTTAGCCATGTAATCCACCTCCCATTGGATTACATGGCTAAGCCTGAAAATTAGCCGACGTAAACAAGCAGCGTTAACCATGGTTAGCGCTGCTTTTTTTGTCTCTAACAGGGTTAGCGTGAAGCTTGAAAATAGGAGAAATGTCGCTTAGCGACATTTTTCTATTATTTTGCTCTGGAACACCCACTGTGCATCTCATTAGCGATGCAAAGGGAAGCGTAGTGGAAAAGGGTGCTAACATGCAAATTGTTGATAGTGCGATATTTTTATCTCCGCTTCTTTGGCTTTTAAATCCAAAAAAGCAGATATAAAGCCCTTGTTAATATGCCCCCCCAGTGTTTTTGGCATCAGTTAGGGGCAGAGCAAAGCCACAGGGAGAGGGTGTTGCAGCCCAGAACTTGGTTTTACCATCTTGGAAAGGCCCAGGATGTTGCTTAGGGGGGTGGGCCTGCTTATGGGCTGTGCAGAGATGCCCATATTCTAGAAGCCTTCACCTTAATTTTTTAAATCCTTGCCCAAGGAAGAATCTACTGAAGAGGAAAGGTGATGGACCCACTGTGTGTACACACCCCTGTCAAGAGTGGAGGGATACTCTAGAATTGTATCCTTGGATTCTAAACATCATTGTGTCCAGGGCCTGTGGCACTGTCCCTCCCCGCAAAAGAATGAAGCAAGCAGACCAGATCAAAGACAACAGCCTCATGGCAGTGGAGTGCCCCAGAAAGCCAAGTGGGCCCGAAAATGTGTCAAGTGGCATCCCAGGGGCACCACCATGGTGTAGGTTTGGCACTACAAGGCTGGTGAAAGAAGAGCAGGCTCCACAGGTGCACCTCAGGGTACATTCAGGGGTTTACTCGACCCATATGACCTTTCTTTTTATATTTTCCCTGTTGGTTGCAAGGCTTTTTTGAGTGAACAGCAATGTAAGTGTTCTTTCTTGCATTTCTAAGTTTGATGACTGTAGCCCACAGCACCTCCCCTTAATAAAGCTTGGACTGCTCTGCCTCGGTGCCCTGAAATTATCTTCTAACAAGCATTGGTAAATTAATGAGGTTTCGCCTATGTGAATAATAATAAGCTGTTTTTTGTTGTAAAGTGTTAGCTTGCTGAGTAGTTGTACAATATAAGTTACAGAAAGTCTGTTAAAGTGTTATGACTTGTTTATGTACAAAAGGCAATATATTGTGCTGTCACTAGTGGTATAGTGTAGGTAAGTAACAGCAACATTTTGAAAACGGCCATGTTTTTATTAGTTATACAAAATACTGAGGGCCATATTATCAAGGACGGCGTTAAAATTATCGCCACTTTAGCGGCAGGAAAGTGCCGCTAAAGCGGAGATAATGGGCTGGATAATATGCCCGTCTGAATTCCCATAGAAGCCCATGTTCACACCGGAACATGGGCTTCTATGGAAATTCACAAGGGCATATTATCAAGCCCATTATTGCCGCTTTAGCGGCAGTTTCCTGCCGCTAAAGCGGCGATCATTTTAACTCCGTCCTTGATAATGTGGCCCTGAGTTTGCCGGGCCTGGAGATGGGAAGGGATGTGAGTCTTCCGCAAGTTATCCACACAGATCCCTGCGGCTGAACTGGTAGGCCTTTAGGAGGTACTTGACTGCAAGAAGTGACCGTCAGGTCCATAGATTACAGGGACAGATTCAGTGGAAAGGGACCACAGGTAGTTCTAAGTGTCTGAACGTGGATGGTAGACGGAATGATGGGGGAGGGGCGAAATGTGGTGGACAACATTTTTAACTTCGGGGCATATCATCAAGGAGGCGATATAAAATTATCGCCGCTTTTGCGTCCGTTTTCGGACGAAAAGCGGCGATATTTTTATCGCCTAATCAGCAAGGTCACGCTATCGCGTGAATCCTTGCATTATCGCCCTTCCCCGCAACGCCCATTTTTGCATCTCTAAAGAGATGCAAAGTGGGTGTTCCTGCCTTGAATTAACTGAAGAAATGTCGCTAAGCGACATTTCTCCAATTATCAATGGGCACGCTAACCTGCAGAGTGACAAGCAAAGAAGCGATAACCTCTATTATCGCTACTTTCCTTACGCCTGCTTCCATACTGACTTAGCCATGATATCCTATGTAAGGTGGATATCATGGCTAAGTCTGCCCTGCCCTATCAACAAGCTATCGCCAAACTTTGTGAGATTATCGCTGGATTTATAGCGATAATCCCACATTTGGCAGTTAGCGCTTGGAATTTTATCGCTTTTGAGATAAGCGTTGCTAATAGCCCGCTATCTCAGCGATAAAATTCCACGTTACCCGGCGGTAATTATCCTAGCGCTAAGTGCGCTTAGCGATAATTATCGCCGGTCCTTGATGATATGCCCCCTGATTGTTAAGTCAGATGCTTATTTCAATCCATAAGGGTCTATTTCAGTAACGCTACATTGGAGCAACTTTGTCTATAGAAGGTTACATTGGTGAATACACACATCGTCCATTTAATTTACAAAGCCTTTCGGCAATATGGCTGATTAAAATGTTTTTGTGAGAACGGGAATGAATATGAAACGTCTCTGTAATTTAAAAAAAACGTTTTTATTGCTTTGAAGTGCAGTGGCTGATTTTGATATAGAAGTGCTGTGGTTCCAGGACAGTACTTTGATTTCCTGATATTGTGAGTCAAGGGCAGAAATCAGAATTGATGCTAGAGGGTGCTATGTATCGTTTACTGTGCATGAAAGATGCTAAAACAAATGTTTACTCTTTAAATGTATTTGCCAAGATGTACGTAAGATAGAAGTTCTTTATTTTCTGTCAAACGGAAACAAGCATGTGCAAATCCAACCATGTTGCTTATACAGTTTACAAGAATTACTACACTCGGTGCAGGCACCATATTCGCAGCAGAATTTAGGCGTTCCTATGCCCATACACGACACATGGAAGACCGCAGCAGTACAAATTTCTCCATAGCAGAATTAATGAAACGTGCACTATTAGAATGCCTTGTTCCAGGTGCCAATGTAAACCGATTAAAAAATGTGAATGTAGAAAGAAGTAATAATAATGGGGGAATATTATATGGGAGACTGTGGAATTGGAGAACCAGATTCGATCCCCGGCATCTGATCAACGTCCAATTATTCTGATCTAATCATGTAATCTACCAGTGCATTTAAAAAGGAGTCAGATGCCTGCCTTAACAGAATAAAAGTAGTTCCAGACATAAAAGCAGATAAAAGCGGAAGAATGAGTAATTGGGACACGGGATACTGATAACAGAAGCACACGCTCAAAAATAGCCACAGCCAATAGAAACAAAGAACTACCCACTGTCACACAAATAGAACCAAGAACCTGCTATAAATAGATGGCCAAACTAAGGGAGTGGAGAAGCCAGATACTCTGCAGGATCCAGACAGAGTGCCCGGAAGCTAAGGCGCAGAAGACGTTTCTCCTGAGAGGGTTCTTTCATGTGCTGGGCATGGATAGAGGTGAACAATACTTCATGATATGTTTTTCCCAGCTTCTTTGTGCAGGCATCAGATAACGGAAAATCACCAACAACCACCACTTAATTGAGCCTCACCACTTGGGCTGCAGAGACCTTTTGTTACTGCACGCAAAACGTAGCCCAGGTGTGGAAGTAAGAAGAGGGACAGGAAGAGCGATTGAGTCAGTGCACATGAACCCTCAGGCAGTCATGTAAATACTCCGCTAGTGCACAGGAGCCCTCAGACGTACACAAGAAACCTCAGATTATGCACAGAAAAACAGGAAAGCTCAATGAACAGGAACTTTCAGACCATCATGTATATATTCACCCAGTGCACATGAACACCGAAAAAATGCATTGGGAGCCTTGAGGCTGTGCATGGACACACCTAGTGCACAAGAACCTTCTGTGTCAAGGGAATAGACAAACAGTGCACAGCAAGACTCAGACCATACACAGGAACCCTCGGACACTGCAAGGGAACCAAACAGTGCACAGAATTTCTTAGACAGTGCATAGCATAGCAAAACTCACCCAGTGCACATTAATACTCAGTGCACAATAAAAACCCATTGCACAAGAAACCCTAAGCAGTCATGGAATACTCAGTTAGTGCAAAGAAACACTCAGTGAGTACAAGAAAACTCAGAGGACAGGAACCCATCAAATAATCACAGGAAGATTTAGCTGGTGTACAGGGGCACTTTGGCAGTGCATGGAAATACTGAGTATGTGCATGGAAAAAATCAGGCAGGTCAAAGAAGCACTCACTCAGTGCACACAAACATTCAGTGCACAGGAACCCTCAGGCAGACAGGTGAACACTGCTATAGTGAGAGGAAATCCTCAAACAGTGCACAGGAGATCTCAGTGCATGGAAACTTCGGAGCAGAGGCACCCCTAGAGAGTCATGTCAATACTCGTCAGAGAACAGGAACACTGAGACATTGCCTGGAAATAGTGAACGGATGCATTGGAACACATGGACACTCAGGCAGTGCTCAGAAACACTCAATCAGTGCACAGAAACACTTAATGCATACAAACCCGTAGAACCTCAGACAGGGCTCCGACAGTGCACAAGAACACTCAACCTATCATATGAATACTCAGGAAGTGCACAGAAAGAACAAATGTTACTTACCTGTAAACTGTGGTTCTCCAGTATTGGTGTCTTTCATAGATTCACATGCTTGAATATTCCCCGTCGTCGAAGTGGGAGTCCCACGGTATATATAAAAAGCAATAAGTATCATGTATATATACATATACACATACATAACCACATAAGAGTATATACATACCCAAATAAACTTATATATATATAGTTCAAATAACATAACAAGTTAAAATACCATAGGATAGTATTGAGACATAGGAAAGCATTGAGAAAAAGATTCACTTTGCTAACATATCACTGTCATTTTATAGTCCAAACTCCAGCCAATCAGGCGCTAGCACCCTCTAGAACCTTCTCCTCAGAGGCTCAGGCCCTCAGATTTTCGAGCACGAGAGTGACCATAGAGCCGAAAGAGGAGAAGAGAGCCTCTGAGGGGAGGATGGTGGGTCGCATGTGAATCTATGAAAGACACCAATACTGGAGAACCACAGTTTACAGGTAAGTAACATTTGTTCTTCTCCAGTATTTGGGGTGTCTTTCATAGATTCACATGCTTGAATAGAATAGTAAGCAGTAAACAGTATTCGGCTGACCAAGCCGTATTGATATTGCATGTAATACAATGACAATGTATTTAGAACGCAATTAATAATACCCCAGGAGGAGGGAAGTAGCAGAGGCTCACCTTATTTAAATAGACTTCGTAGAACTGCCTGTCCCACAGCCGTGTCTGCTTCGTTAATGGATTCCAGACAGTAGTGCTTCGTAAACGTGTGTCTGCTGGACCACGTAGCTGCCCGGCATATCTGATGGATGGGCACACCAGCGAACAGGGCAGTGGAAGATGACATAGCCCTCGTTGAATGGGCTCTCACTCTCGAAGACAGAGGCTTACCAGCCTTTTGATGGCAAAAAGAGATTGCTGATGAAACCCAACGGGCAATCGTAGGTTTGGTGACCGATTGTCCTTTGCAAGCACGCCCGTAGGCCACAAACAACTGGTCAGATTTGCGAAAGGATTGAGTTCTGCTAATGTAGAATTTAAGACATCTCTTCAAGTCCAGAGAGTGTAAGCTTTGCTCCGCCGGGGTTTGTGGATGCGGGAAAAAAGTCTTTAAAAGCACCGGTTTGTTAAGATGGAAATCGGATGGTACTTTAGGTATAAAAACCGGATTAGTGCGGAGGATGACACAGTCCGATCTGAATTGAAGGAACGGAGGCTTTATTGTAAAGGCGTGAATGTCACTGACTCTGCGGGAAGAGGTCAGAGCAAGGAGGAGGGCCACCTTCCAAGTTAAAAATTTGACATCCGCTGAGTGGATAGGTTCGAAGGGCGCCTTCATGAGTTGAGCCAGCACGATGTTCAGGCGCCACGTGGGTGGAGGACGCCGAATGGGCGGGAACATGCGGAAGAGACCCTTGAAAAATTGTTGTATGACTCTGGATGAATAGAGAGAGGACGAGCCGTCTTGTCGGAAGCGAGATATTGCCGCTAGAAAGACCTTTAAGGTAGAGTGCGATAATCCAGACTGCGCTAGTTGTAGGAAGAATGGCAGAATGTGTTCTGGGGGAGCGTGCACAGGATGAATGTGGGCGGAAGCACACCAATGACAAAATCGCTTCCATTTGAGCTTATACGTTTTCACTGTGGATGGAGCTCTTGCCTTAGCTAACACCTCCCTGCAGGCTGGAGGAATGTTCAAATGAGCAAATTCAAGGTGCTCAGGTTCCAAGCCGACAGGTGGAGAAGGATGGGCTCGCGTTGGGATAGGAGAAGCAACTCCGAAAACCATGCTTGCCGAGGCCACCGTGGAGCTACTAGAAGTACATGGCACGGTTGTTGTCTCATCTTCCGCAGCACTCGCGGAATCAAAGGAATCGGCGGAAAAGCGTACGCAAATATCCCGTACCAATTGATCGAAAGGGCATTTCCGCACGACCCTTGGTGGGGAAACCAGCTTGCGTAGGACTGGCATTTTGCATTCTGCGGGGTTGCGAAGAGGTTGATTGTCGGGTGACCCCAAAGGTTGAAGACAAACTCCAGCGTCGGTTGATGTAACTCCCACTCGTGGGTTGATGATGCTGACCGACTGAGTGCATCCGCCAGAGTATTGGAAATGCCGGGCAGATGAATTGCTTGTAACGTCATCTGATGGAGTATGGCCCAACTCCAAATCCTCTGCGCCAGACGGGAGAGCAGTGGAGATCTTGTCCCGCCCTGTTTGTTCAGGTAGTGCATGCACGTGGTGTTGTCCGTCTGAATGAGGACTGACTTCCCTTGGAATTGCAGGCGGAAGGATTTCAACGCCAAGAAAATGGCCATCAGTTCCAGTCTGTTGATGTGCCAGCAACGCTGAGCCGCTGACCATTGGCCCTTGATGGATAGATCTTGAAAATGTGCGCCCCAACCCTCCATGGATGCGTCCGTGGTAAGGACGAGTTCTGGGGTTGTCGACAGAAAAGATGTTCCTGCTGCGATGTTGGCAGGACGAGTCCACCAATGCAGCGCTTGAGCCATGCGAGGTGACACCACGATCCGATCGTTGAAGGAACCGGAAACCTGGCGCCACTGCTTGTCTAACTCCTCTTGGATGATGCGACTCTTTAGTCTGCAGAGAGGGATCAAAGCGATGCATGAGGACGCCATTCCCAGAAAGGATTTTAATATGCGGACTGAAACTGACTGCTTTGCTGCGATGGAGCTCGCAAGCTGTTGAATCCGTTCTTGACGCTCTGCTGAAGCAAAGGCCATGGCTGTGCTCGTATTGATACAAGCGCCGAGAAAGGTCTTGCACGTAGTCGTCGTGAGTTGAGATTTTTGTACATTGATTGACAACCCCAGGGACTGGAATAGATCGAGACAGCGCTGGGTATCGAGGGCCGCCTGGTGGGAGGATTGAGCTTTGATGAGGCAATCGTCCAGGTAGGGGTATATCTGAATACCCTCTTGTCGTAAGTGAGCCACCACCGGGGCCAGGAATTTTGTAAAGACCCGCGGGGCTGAGCAGAGTCCGAAGGGTAGGACTTTGAATTGGTAATCCCTGTGGCCCACTCGAAACCGTAGGTATTTCCTGTGACGTGGTAGAATGGGCACATGGAAATATGCGTCCTGCAGATCGATCGTTGTCATGTAATCGTCCTGAGAAAAGAATTGGAGGATGTCCTTCAATGTGAGCATCCGAAAGGACTGAGTCTTGAGAAATTTGTTGAGCAATCTGAGATCGAGGATGGGACGCCATTCCCCTGATTTCTTTAGTATGAGGAAAAAACGGGAATAGAATCCCAACCCTCTTTGATATTTCGGAACCACTTCGATGGCACCCTTGTTTAACATTATTTGGATTTGTTTGAAAAGTTCTCTGAGATGGGCGGGTGGTGGCCCGGATGGAGGTGTGCGTGGAGGAACCTTCATAAACTCTAGGGCGTGGCCCCTTGAAATAATATCCAGAACCCAGCGGTCTGAAGTGATTGAGGACCAGGTTGAAAAGAACTGGGAGATTTTTCCTCCAACAAGAACTAGAGGACAACTGGGAAAAGGAAGTTTTGTCCGTACAGAGTCACTGCTTCTTGGTTGAATTTCCTCTGTAATTCGACTTTCCTCTATAGGACTTGCTAGTTTGCTGTCTGTAGGACTGCTGCGGTTGTGAAAAGTACCGTTGTTGCCCTTGATTGTACGAGCGGTATTGGGACGAGGAGCCACGAAAGGATGATGATGAGGAGGTGCCGCGGCCGCGCGCACCTCGAAAGGGCTGCTTCTTAAACTGTAGAGTGCCGAGGGAACGAGCCGTATCCGTGTCTTTTTTAATGGTTTGCAAGGCATCTTCCACATGCTGGCCGAATAATGACTCCCCGTCATATGGCATGTCCAAAATCTTAGCCTGGACCTCTTGCCGAAAAGAGGTTGATCGAAGCCAGCCCTGTCTCCTTAGGACGGCTGCTCCCGCTAATTGGCGGAAACCGGTGGATGCGATGTCAACAGAGCAGTCAATGATCTCGGATGACGCCCTCTCACCCTCTTGCAGGATCTTCTGAGCTTCCGCTCTAGAATCCTCCGGTATAAGCTTGATCAATGCAGCCATGTCCGACCACATCTGTCTATCATAACGGCCGAGGATTGCCAAGGAATTCGCAGCCCGGACCGTTGTTGACGCCATGGTGGAAAACTTCTTGCCTATGACATCCAGGCGACGGCCGTCGCGGTCCGGAGGCGCCGACATTGGAGATGATGGATTCTTGGAGCGGCGCTGTGCCGCTTGTGTGATCACTGAGTCCGGCTTAGGTTGAGACACCAAGCAGGCTGGGGAAGAATCCGGAGCTTTATATTTTTTCTCCAGGCGTGGGAGCACCGCTGGAATAGAATTAGGTGTCTTCATTAATTTTATGCCTTCATTCCATATGAAGTCTATGATTGGTACAGCTCGTACTTGTTTCTGAGGCTGGGACTTGAAGTCGTATAAGAAACAGTCCTCTTCCCTAACCACCATGGGAAGGTGAAAGCGTTGCGCTGCTCTCTCCATCAGCTGATGGAACCCTGTTATGTCGACAGGTGGCGAGTTGACTGGTGACCTTGGCGGTGATGCGGGCGAATTGATTTGGTAGTCATCCCAGTCCGCCATAGAGTCGTCTTCTGGGAGCTCACCCTCTTCCGTATCCAGATTGTCTATATTATCCTCCTCTACATTGGAAGGCAGTGCAGGTATGGAGGGCGTGGGTATCGTTGGCAATATAGGATGAGGTGGAACCTCAGATGGCGCTTCACGTGGAGAATTTTGAGGGGATGCTGGAAAACGACGATTATAATCATCCAACATATATTGGAGGTTGGAAATAAGCTGCACAGGAAGCTGCACCATAGGAACCGGAGCAGAGGGATTTTGCTCTTCTTCCTGTTCATAGTATTCCTCCTCCTCAGACTCTTGGCACTTTATATGGAGCTCAGAAGGACTATGAGCATCCCGAAAAAGAGACTGATCGCCCTCATCCGAATCGTCCTCATCCCCTGAGGGAAATAGTTGACGAGGTGGCCGTGGTCCAGGTGGTAACATAACTGGGTCTAGCATAGCCTTACGACGTAGCATTAAGGAGCTGTCCACAGACCCCGGTGCTGGCGTTGACATTGGCACCAATGGCATTGTCGCAAAATTTGACCCTGTCGTCGTCGAGGCGACCGTCGACGAAGCAATCGTCGACGGAGCTGTCGTCGACGAGGAGGCTGCCGTCGACGGGGTGGCTGCCGTCGACGGGGTGGCTGCCGTCGACGGGGCTGTCGTCGACGGTGTGGCTGTCGTCGACGGTGTGGCTGTCGTCGACGAGGCTGTCGTCGACGGGGCTGTCGTCGACGGGGCTGTCGTCGACGAGGAAGATTTCCTCTTCTTTTTATCCATCGTCGACGGAGTTGTCGACGTCGACGGAAGCGCCAGCTTCCCAGTCGTCGACGAAGAAGTGAGTGGTATCGTCGACGAGACAGTTCTAAGAGACACACATACTACCGTCGACGGAGAAGACGTCGACGAAGACAGTGTCGTCGACGAAGGATATCTGCTCGATACCGTCGTCACCGTCGTCGACGAGGCTGATGAAGTAGCCGATCTCGTCGACGGAGGGGCCGTCGACGGGCCCGTCGACGGTTTTGAAAGTTTCTGACTGGAAACATGTGCTGACGGAGTCAAAGACGCCTGAGAGCTACGTCTCGGGGGCGCAGACGTGGTAACAGAGACTTTGCCTGTAGACACTTCCTCAAGGTGAAGTCTCTTCTTTTTCAGAAAAGGAGATGGCAAGTCCTGGACACTTCCACGCTTTGAGGAGACTCCTGTTTTGACAGAGGCTACACTTTCCACCTCAGAAAGTGGGTTGTCTGTGTCCTTCAGTTTTTGAAGCCATATTAAAAGGCGACCTTCTCTATCTTTCAAAGTTTTGTGAGAGAAAGTTCTGCAGATCTTACAATTAGCCACCTTATGATCAGGATACAGACAATAAATACATTTCTCATGGGGATCCTCAGAGAAAAGTCTTGACTTTCCGCAAGATGAACAAGGACGGAAAAGAGATTTCTTACTTGCAGACATGATGAGAGATAAAAAACCTCAAACCAGATGAAGAACTGAGCAGAGCTCAGGGAGACTCCCTTCACACGACGTGCGGTAGAAAATCTGAGGGCCTGAGCCTCTGAGGAGAAGGTTCTAGAGGGTGCTAGCGCCTGATTGGCTGGAGTTTGGACTATAAAATGACAGTGATATGTTAGCAAAGTGAATCTTTTTCTCAATGCTTTCCTATGTCTCAATACTATCCTATGGTATTTTAACTTGTTATGTTATTTGAACTATATATATATAAGTTTATTTGGGTATGTATATACTCTTATGTGGTTATGTATGTGTATATGTATATATACATAATACTTATTGCTTTTTAATTATACCGTGGGACTCCCACTTCGACGACGGGGAATATTCAAGCATGTGAATCTATGAAAGACACCCCAAATACTGGAGAACTCAGAGAGTGCACAAGAACCCGGAGACAGTTACGGGAACTCTTAAAATGTACACAGCTGCACTTAGTGTATAGGAACACTGCCAGAGTGCACGGGAAGACTCATACAGTACACTGTAATCCTTAGACAGTGAACAGGAATCCTAAAAGAGTGCACAGAACGATTGATTGGACAGAAGCTAATAGCCAGTTCACCTAAATCCTCAGTGCGCAGGAAAGCTCAAGGTACTGGAACCCTGAGACAGCTGTGTGACTACTCGGTGAATCCACAATAAGACTCAGGGGGTCTACAGGTAAACTGAGTGCACATAAGCCATCAGCCTGTGCACAGGAGCACTTTGTGAATAGCAACCCTCAAACAGTAACACTTAGCCATTGTAATGGAACACTCAGGCAGTAAACCCTGAGCGAGGGCATTGGAACAATCAGACAGCTCTGCAGGTGCACATGAACCCTCGGATAGTCATGGGAGCACTCTAAGATTCAGAGTAAACAGGAACCTTCAGCCAGTGCTTGGAAACACTTCCAGAGAGGAAGGGCCCCTCAGAGGGTGGCTCCTCCAGGTGGGCAGAGGAGCATCGACCCACTGTTTTTTGCAGTGCGAGGAGCAGGAAAAAAATGGTATTATAAATATCATTTCATGTTTTTGCGAGACAGCAGAAGGGTTTGGTTGGCGGTGGGTGGGTCTGCTTGAGGGCAGGGGAGGAGTGACTTGACCAATATTGCCGGTCATGACTGTTTGGTCGTCCCTCTGGGGCCGACCAAACCAGTCATGCGCACTCTCCTTTTTAGGTCTCGCATGGTGCAGTGCATGCGCTGCCTCTACGAGGCATCAAGCACTCAGTATTACAACTGAAACCCCACCCATTGCATTTCTCTTTTTTTTTGTCGCTTACCATTGGTGGAATCTGGCATTGCTGTTCTTATCTTGCTCATTGTTGGCTGGTGGTCCGATACATCACTTCCTTTTTCTTCTGTTTCTGGAGGAAGCAGCATGGATTAACTACAGTTAACTTACGCTGCTGGCTGTTATCTTTTTATTTAGGGACTACTTTTTTTCTTTGCCACTCGATTTCCACATCTGGCAGCTTCCTGCTCTTACCCAAGGCTGTTTATTTATTTAAGTTTAATTTATTCATAATTAAATCACAGTTAAATGATGCAGCCCACACCAAGGCTTGAACCCTTGAGCTCCAAAGTCAGTAGCATTATTTGTTGAGCTACCTCCTCGCACCGTTTGTTTCACTTGCTTTCAGATGCTACATTTGTCCGTCTCAATCGTGTTTTTTTAATTGTATTTGTCTCCCCCTCCACTTGTATTATTTTTTTAATTTGTCTCTCCCCAACCTCCCTCCGAGATCGCTGTTTATTTTTTAATAATTAAATAATGCAGCCCACGCCGAGGCTCGAACCCTGTACTCCAGCTCCAAAGTCAGCTGCTTCAGCAGCACGCACAGCCTGCCATCTGTTTTGGGTCAAGTTACAAGGCTGTGTACCTTGTTTGCTGTGAACCTTGACGTACTTCGTGCGTACTTTCACTCCTCATCCCATTTTCATTAGAACCATTTTCGACACCTCCCTTAAAGCACACTACTCCGACCTGGTGTCACATTACACATTAGCACCCAATGAAGTGCTACTTTCGTTTTGCTGTCTTTCTTGTTTTATTTTTGCAGTTTTGTATATAGCGTGAGATCTCTTCCCCCGGTCTCTAACTTTCTCTCTTTATATTGCATACAGTATCTTTCTCTCTTTGATTTCCTTGTTGTGGGAGGGCAGCTGACTAGTTTGTGGTGTGGCAATCACTACGCTCGCAGCGCTGCCTGAGTGCTTGCAACGGCCGCCAGCCATGTTAGGCTCAGCTGTTAAAAATCAGTGTTCCAATCAATGTGACCCCTCCCCCAACACAAATGCAATTGCCCCCGAGGCGGAGTGTGCAGTTGCAGCGGCCCGGACTCTGCAGGACTCAGGAGGCGGCAGTAAACAAACTCTCAATCGCCCGGTGGCTGGCACTGCAAGGTTGGAGTACGTTGAATGAAACTATAGTGTGAAGTGCACTTGCCGGCTTTCCTTCTGTCTCGGCTTATCTCTAACTGACATTCTGGAAGATATGTATTTTTCTCAGAAGTGGGGTGTGCACGGCGGACTCACAACATGCCTGAGACTATACATGCAACAGCTCTTCAGGAAAGCGAGTGCAGACAGACGTTCACAGCGCCACACCGAGAGACCTCTTGGTACATGGCCATGCGCTGATATCAAGCTCCTATAATGTGTAATCTCCAAGGTGGACATCAGCACTTTTACTTTCACACCCACCACTAGTGGGACGGGCTGCACAGCTCGTCGAAAGCTTTTTTTTGTACACATTAAATAATGGCGGCCGCGAAAAGGGGTAAAAAATGTTTGCCTTTTACGTTGGCCTTTTTATCCAGCTGATACAACCTGGCAGCTGCTGTGCTCAAGACGAGTGTTCTCTGGGCAGACAATGGGTTCTGTCAATACGGCCCCTTCCCTTTAATGATTAATGCACTCGGGCTTTACGTCATTTCAGGAGCATAATTACTAGTTTTATGTGCGTTTCTTCAACAAGCAGTTTTTTTTTATTTCAGACGTTTTTTTTCCACACTGTAAACTTGTTCTCTGCTTTTGTGATGGTGGTTGCACAGCTCTGTCGACAGTCATATCGTTTGTCTTGTGTTGAGTTTAAACAGTGCTGTGTATGTTAAGCTGGAGCGTTGCCATAACAATGCTCCTTCAGTGGTCCGTGTGCTGTTGATGACCCCTCCCCCGGCCTTAGAGATAAGAGGTGGGAACGGCCGAGTTTGTTTTTCATTGAACCTCTGGGGCGCTGGGCATACAAAAAGAAGCTGTTGGATTTAGGGGCATATTAGCAAGGGCTGGCGATATAATTATCGTCGCTTTAGCATCCGTTTTTGGGCGAAAAACGGCGATAATTATATCGCAATATCATCAAGGACACGGTAGCATGTGTTTTCTTGATGTAGAGACCGTTTTTTCACAGCCTCGCCTCGAATCGCTAATGAGATGCAAAGAAGGCATGGCTGTGAAAATAACACATGTTAATATCGTGACGGCAGCTTTGCGATATTAACAAGGAGGTGCCTTAACTCAGGAATTTAACGTCTGTTAAATTCCTGACTAAGGCATACTTTTAATGGGAGATGGATTATGCTGATAGGACCACAGCGTCGTATCAGCAATGTTATCGCTGTTTCAAATGGAACATCGCTGGAAAACCAGCGATGTTCCATTGAAAACACCGCTATCGCTGAAATATTATTGCCATAGCGCATTGTGTTGTAAATATAGCGTTGTCATGGTGATAATATTCAGTGATGGCCGGCGATAATATTTCTATCGGTATGTACGGCCAGCGATAATTATCGCTTGCCGTTGATAATATGCCCCTTAGTTTTTTTATTTTGCCCCTCTTGCTGTATTTACGCATTTTATAATCGCTGTAAATTGCAGGGGTTAATGTTAACCAATTTAATGGTACTCATTTTACCGACCTCGGAAGGATGGAAAGCTGACTAGGCCTCTTCCACAGTCTGCGTACCTGCAAAGGCGCCTGACTTAAGTAAGTGTCTCCATTAGTGCAAAGGAAGCAGATAGGATCACAAGAAGACGTGCGCCTTTAAGAGCTCAGGAGATTAGGGCATGTCAAAGTATTATTAATTATCTACAGCGCGCTCTAGGCTCTCCATTGCCTTAGCAGTAAACGGTATTCACTTCTGGATGAAACGCGGAGTCTACGCATCCCTGTGATCTGGACCTTATAAAAGGTGCAGCATTTAAAAATATATATATATTTGTAACTGGTCTGCTCTTACTCGGTATCTCCACTCTATGTAAACAATTCCTTTTTCTTGGAATCGAAGCACTAGGGTCAGCTGCGATCACATCTGGTAATGCCCATTGCTTCCAATCCTATAGAATACATGGACCTTTACACATCTGAGCTGTTACTGGCACCATTTAACTATAGATAAGTGCTTGAGGCCAGTTCATTTCTAGGCTTACACCGAAGTAATGGGAGAGACCCGTTCAGAAGGCAGGCCAGTGCACTCTATAAATGATATATTGGTCACCAAGGGGGACGGCCAATTGAGGCGTGGGTGCTTGCATTACAAATTTTTTGCCAGGATCTTGAGCACCAACAATCCCTTAGTTGCAGAAAGTGCCTAGTGCAATTACCGTACAAAATGCGATTGGGTTATTCCTCAGCTTGTCTGTTCACCTCTACAAGGTGTGGCCGGTTGACCTGATAAGTGCATCCTTTTAAGGTGACAGAAACTCTTTTTTCTCACTGGAGCATTCTATTGTAGTATTTATGTAGCCCCCATATATCTAATTGTGGCTCACGGTGCTTTGGTTTGTAGTATGAGGCTGCTGTTTCGCATGGTTAGTAGGGTGTGGGTTAATGGTTGTCTGCTTAGTGCCTGTATGCAGGGCCACTTGGATGATGCGGTCCTGTGGCGTTCTGCATTAGTATGGCTTTGCCACATAATTAATCATCACCGCCTATACAGTGGGGACGCCTGTATCCCATAGTAGAACCCGGGCATATTCACATTACAAAGAAAAGTTCTCTACACGGATAAATCACTATTGTAAACAACCCTCTTTTTGTAATGATAGATAATAAACCATCAACTGCATTATCTGCGTATTTAAACAAAACATTTTTCTAGATGGCACTGGTCGAGTTACTAAACATGGCAGTATCGGTCCTGCACGGGGAAACCCCATCGCAATGGTTTGCTGGTCACCTTTCAGTTGATTACTGCTGTGTTTGGCTGTTCATCTGCTACCAATAAGGTGAAATCGTTGCACAAGTTGTGTAATATGTAAACAGTACTAAATAAGTAATACTATCGTGTCGCATAATTTGCTTTTTCTTGCAGTATTTGTCCATAGGTTGCTTAATCTCCAAAACGGCCCCCAGCGCCTTGAGACCCTCAGGGGGGATTAGTTTGCTTATTACAAATACCAGGGTATTTAAAGAAATACAAATCTAGAGGCGTAGAATCATAAATATTTATATACACAGGCATATTATGTACATTAGTGTTTTAGTATGGGGTTTATGAAGGAAAGAGGCAACTCTTGCAGTCTTCCGAAGATAATGTAGTTGTCCGTGTATCTTAAGTTTAGTAATGAATTCCCTACTTTGTTTGCTTATGCAGGGAAAGAAGTACCTCCTATGGTCTTTAAACCATTGACTGCTCCAATCTTGCCTTTAAAAAAGTATAGGGGCATATTATCAAGACAGGCGATAAAATTATCGCCGTTTTAGCGGCAGGAAACTGTACTAATAAGTAAACATCTTTGCAGGGACTGTTAGCATGTGTAAACATTTCCTAATAATAAAATATCAGAACATTTACAGTGCCACTAATACCAGTGTAGGGCGTGAGAGCACTTTGCATCACACAAATTGATTTCTATCCAAATGATCCCTTTTTTGCAACAATAGGATAATCAAAGATTTGGGAAAAAAACATTACGCTCTAATTTATACCTTGCATTTTGCATTCAGCTCTTAGATGACAGTTAAGATCTCACTGTTCTATGTTAGGATTTTGTCTTATTAACTATCTCTGACAAAAGCAGTAACCCACTGATCTATTTACATTATTTGCACATTGCGATCTGCGTGGTGCATGTTCTTAGCAGATGGCATATTAACCCTCTGCGCTTTCTTTCCATGAGTCAAAACTTCCCCTAGACAAAACACCATCTCTCTCTACTAAGAACATTAATCACCAGAGTTATCATGACATGTGTATTGTTGCCGAAAATTGCTGGGGGCCAAGAAGAAGGCAGCAAGTGCTTTTAAAACCATATAATACTTGCAAACACGCCCCCACCCGAAGTCAGCGCCTGGGGCGGTCACACTGCCCTAGAGCCACCCTGCTCAAGGGTCCTGTGACCTCAGTGACAGAGTCACTGTCACTCTATGGTGTGCTGCTTCATAGGCCTACCTGCAAGACTGAAGGTGAACTTCAGTATGGATTGAGGTGGACAGGCCTTCAAGGTTAACCCACACTTGCCATCGCTTGGGTCCACCTGCTGGTGCTAAGACACAGGGCTTCTAAGGTCTCGAGGGGCCTTCTAAGGTCTAGCATGGGAATACACTCCCTCAGGAAAGTGCTCTGGGGGACTGGTCATGAAGGCTGAACCTGGTTCCCCACTTCCAAATTCGGCAGTTCTTACCATGTGCCACATCCTCTCCCCCCCCCTGAACACCATACTGCCCCACTGAGAAAAACTCGCACTGCCTTCAACTACAACCCAATTGTCCCCTGCTATCAACACCTGGATACGACTAAATTTGAAATGCGCACTAGACAAGAGCATTATGCTACCTAAAGAAAAAAACAAAACATCCTGGAAGAAGCAAACTCTCATAGGGAGCTAGATTGAGAAAAGTAGGTGAAATGTAAGCAGGAACAACATGGTTACCTTAACGCTTTTACTCTAATTATTCAGAAATCAGTGAGTGCTTTTACCTGAAACGTTAAGGCCATGACTATAGGGGCCAGAAAGGGCTCTTTTTAATGCCCATTGCTTATATCCTTACAATAATGTAAGCAGTATGGTAAAAAGATCACATCCGTGAACACACAGCCTCCATTTTGTTTTCCAATTCACCCATCAAGCAGGTATTACAGTACCTCCAGGAATGGTGCACTTTCCCACCCAGGGAAAAAAATGGGGGATATTATCAAGGAGTGGCGATAACTATCGCTAACGCTAGTTAGCGGCAGTTTATTTATCGCCATCTATCCCTGAAAGTTATCGCCTTGTTAGCGACGTATTACCAACACGTCGCTAACAGGCGATGGTTTCAGGGATCAGCGGCGAAAACTGTTGCTAACATCAGGCCAATGGCGATAGGAAAACCGGCGATAGCTGGCAGAATCTAGCGATAAGCCCTTAGCGATAAAAAAAAGCACGCTAGGCACCAAGTGTGGCCTATCAGTCCACCTTGCATAGAAAAGCACTCATCAACAACCCACTCAAGGCATCCAACATCCAGGATGGCCAGGATGAGAGCCTTGATACCCTGCTGGACCTGCATCTGTAGGCTGGATGCCACACTGGACCTGCGTCTGGAGCCTGGATGCCCCCCTGGACCTGCGTCTGGAGCCTGGATGACCCGCTGGACCGGCGTGTGAAGCCTGAATGCCTCGCTGGACCTGCGCCTGGAGTCTGGGTGCCCCACTGGATCTGCCTCTGTAGCCTGGATGCCTCGCTGGACTTGCGTCTGGAGCCTGGATGCCCCGCTGGACCTTCGTCTGGAGTCTGTATGCCTTGCTGGAGCTGCGTATGGAGCCTTGATGCCTCGTTGGACCTGCGTCTGGAGCCTGGATGCCTCGCTGGACCTGCGTCTGGAGTCTGGATGCCCCGCTGGACCTGCGTCTGGAGCATGGATGCCCCGCTGTACCTGCGTCTGGAGCCTGGATGCCTCGCTGGATCTGCGTCTGGAGCCTGGATGCCCCGCTGGACCTGCGTCTGGAGCATGGATGCCCCGCTGGACCTGCATCTGTAACCTGGATGCCTCGCTGGACCTGCATCTGGAGCCTGGATGCCTCGCTGGACCTGCGTCTGGAGCCTGGATGCCCCGCTGTACCTGCGTCTGGAGCCTGGATGCCTCGCTGGACCTGCGTCTGGGGCCTGGATGCCTCGCTGGCCCTGTGCCTAGAGCCTGGATGACCCGCTGGACCTGCATCTGTAACCTGGATGCCTCGCTGGACCTGCGTCTGGAGCCTGGATGCCCCGCTGGACCTGCGTCTGGAGCCTGGATGCCTCGCTGCGTCTGGAGCCTGGATGCCTCGCTGGACCTGCGTCTGGAGCCTGAATGCCTCGCTGGACCTGCTTCTGGAGCCTCTATGCCCCGCGGGACCTGCGTCTGGAGCCTGGAGTGGGATGTAAAGGAGCTGTAGAGTTGATGAGCAGTGACGGGAGACATTGATGCACGACGATCGGCCGTACCTGGTGGTGAACTCTGGCAGATCACATGGAGACACATTGCTGACCTGTGTGAGAAGCCCGCATTGCGCACCTTGGTGCAGTCAATGGTAGAGGTGATCCTGCGCACCAAAGTATTGAGGTCCGCATCAAATACTACAATCCACCACTACACCAGGGTGCATGGAGGGGATTACCAACGGTGGGTGCCGTCTCCTTGCATCACAGGCCGGATGATGTTGGGCTGGCCATACGCTGCGGTGGGTTAGGCCCCTGTGCTATGCTGAACTTGTGTGGTCTGAGCGCTGCAACTACATGCCAAAGGGAGCCCTGCTGCATCAACTACATCAGGAGGTCCACCAGTGGACTACATGGTGACTGCTGTACCCAGCCCAGTGAAAGCACACCTGGCTCAGGCTCCTGCTGGCTGAGTCACAGATTTGGAGAGAGTGCAGTGAATTGTGCCACGGGGTCAATGTCCAGGTAAGGAGAAGGTGGGACGCATAGCACAGGAGGGCCGGGGGGTGAGTCGCTCATGCCTTTCACACGTAGATGATGCACCCCCAGTGGCGTCTCTATCCGCTATGGCGGAAGAGCGTTGCCCCACCGCCGCAAGCAGTGCAGAAGAGGAACAATCATCACATGATGATAACTCAATCAATCAATCAATCAGGGGAATTGTAAGCACACTACACACCCCCTGAGGGTCTCACGGCACTGAGGGGGGGGGGGGGGCAGATATGTTAGCGGAAGAGCCAGGTCTTGAGGGTCTACCTGAAGATCTTCAGGGAAGGGGCACCTCTGATGCCTTCCGGTAGCTCGTTCCAGGTCTTGGATGCAATGTGGGAGAAGGAACTTCTGCCTGCTCTGGCTCTGTGGATGCGTGGGGTTTCGGCCAGTGCGAGGTTGGAAGATCGGAGGTTCCTTTTGGGTACGTGGAAGTTGATTCTGTCGTTGAGGTATTTGGTTACGTTGTTGTGTAGGCATTTGTAGGTGTGAGTGAGGATTTTGAAGGTGACTCTTCTCCACGGGGAGCCAGTGGAGTCTACGTAGATGTTGGCTGATGTGTTCATGCCGGGGGATGCCGAGGACAAGTCTGGCGGCAGTGTTCTGTAATGTCTGGAGTTTGCGGAGTAGAGACTTGTTGATGCCGGCATTGAGGGCGTTTCTATAGTCCAGTTTGCTGGTGATGAGTGCATGGGTGACTGTCTTCCTTGACTCAGGGGGGATCCATTTGTATGTCTTGCGGAGGATGCGGAGGGTGTTGAAGCAGCTGGAGGTGACTCCCTAGACCTGTCGGTTCATGGAGAGGGATGAGTCAAGTACGATGCCGAGGTTCTTGGCCTGGTCCGAGGGAGTAGGTGGGCTTCCAAGGGCGGTGGCCACCAGGTGTTGTCCCACGCTGAAGGGGTGGTTCCAAAGATGAAGACTTCTGTCTTCTCGGCGTTGAGCTTCAGGCAGCTGTTGGTCATCCAGACTGCAACGTCCTGCATTCCTTTCTGGTAGTTGAGTCTGGTGGTGGTGGGGTCTTTGGTGAGGGAGAGGATGAGCTGGGTGTCATCAGCATAGGATACGACGTTGAGGCCGTGTTGTCGGACGATGGTGGCGAGAGGGCCATGTAGATGTTGAAGAGGGTTGGGCTCAGAGATGACCACTGTGGGACTCCACTGGTGATTTAAGTGGGATCAGAGAAGAAGGGCGGCAGTCTGATCCTTTGGCTTCTTCCGGTGAGGAATGATCGGATCCAGTCTAGGGCAGTTCCTTGTATGCCGGCGTCGTGTTGTCTGGCGACTAGTGTGCTTTGGGAGACGGTGTTGAAAGCTTCTAAAAGGTCGAGTAGGATGAGGGCTGCGGAGTGTCTTTGGTCCAGGAGGGTGCGTATGTCGACTGTGGCGGCGAGTAGGGTGGCCTCGTTGCTGTGGTTGCTTCGCAATCCGGATTGGGACGGGTCGAGGATGGCGTTATCTTCAATGAATCGTGTCAGTTCCCTGTTGACTATTTACTCTGCAACTTTGGCTGCGAAGGGGAGGAGCGTGATGGGCCAGTAGTTCTTGAGGCCGGTGGGGTCAGCTGTGGGATTCTTGAGCAGGGGTCTGACTTCTGTGTGCTTCCAGTTGTCTGGGAAGGTGCCTGTTTTGAAGGTGGTGTTGATGGTGTGTTGTAGTTCGTGTGCGATGGCAGACGCGGCTCTGTGGTAGATGTGAGGAGGGCAGGGGTCAGTGGGGGTCCCTGAGTGGATGCCTTTCCATGGTCTAGGCGGTGTCTTTGGCTGTGACCGGCGTCCAGGTGGAGATGGTGGGCTGGCTGGTGTGTCTGGGGGGAGGTGGGCTGGCTGTGGCATCTGCTGGATGTCCTGTGAAGTTGTCGTAGAGTATTTTGATCTTGAGGAGGAAGTAGGTGCCACGCTTATCACAGAGATCTTTGGATTGGGTGATGTCTGTTACTTTGCTGATTGGGTTGTTGAATTCATGAATGACACTGAAGAGTTGCTTGAAGTTGATGGAGTTTTCAAGGAGTTTGTTGTGGATGAAGTCCCTCTTGGTGGTCCTGATTTGGTTGTGGTAGTCCATCATGGCATCCTTGTAGAAGGTGTAGATTTTGGGTGTCTTAGGGTTTCTCGAGTTCTCCTCCAGGCGTCTGCAGGTGCGTCTTGTTTCTTGGAGATCGGTTGTGAACCAGGCAGCTTTCCTGGGGTGCTGTTTGTCGGGGTTGCATAGCGGGGCGAGCTTGTAAGCGCTGTTGAAGATCCAAGTGTGGAGTTCTCTGGCTGTGACATTGGTGTCGGGTGCCCAGGTTTGGTTGTCTCGGGTGAGGGTGGAGTTGAGTTGCTCGTCGGTTACCTTGTTCCAGTTCCGCTCAGGTGTGTGTGCGGCTGGTTTGGGTGCCTTGTGTTTGTCAACGAGAAGTGTACGCAGTGGAGGTCAGTCCATGGCGTTTGGTTTGGGTGGCTGAAGTGAACACTGATCCCTACCGCAAAGATGGGGTCGAGGGTGTTGCCTGCTCTGTGGGTCTGTGTGGTGACGAGTTGTTTGAGTCCGATGTTGGCGAGGTTGTCATGAAGAATGGTGGAGTTGGGGTCACTTGGGTTGTCGAGGTGGAAGTTCAGGTCTCCAATCAGTATGTCGTTCAGTGAGGTGATGGCATGGGGTGCGATGAAGTCGGTGATGGTGGTCGCGAAGGGTGTCCGGGGGCCAGGGGGTCTGAAAGTGGCTTAATGCTGCCTTGTAAATACGACACCATTTTACGCTATACTTAGCGTGAAAGGGGAGGGCAATGGGTGTTGCAGTTGGCGTTCCACCGCAACACCCATTGATTTTGACGCTGCCCCATATTTACAAGGCTGGCGTAAATATGGGGCAGCGCAAAAAATTAAGACCAGGGAAAACATGGTCTTACCCAGGCGCAACAAGGAGAAATGTTTAATTTCTCCTTGTCTTTGCTGTTTAATGTGTGCTGCGTTGTGCAGCACACATGGAAACAGCAAAACACCATTCACTATTTATGTGCAGGAAGGTGTCCATCCCTGCACATAAACAATCATTTAAAAAAAAATGTGTTTTGCTAATTCTATGTGTACTGCATTAAGCAGCACATATAGAATTACAAGACCCCATTTAAAAAATGTTTATGTGCAGGAAGGGACACCTTCCTGCACATAAAGGGCCTTTTTTATGAGGCCTTGCAACACTTTTGTGCCACCGTTGCATCACTTTTTGTGACGCACCGGCGCCTTAAAAATATGCCATGTTGCACCCTATTTACAAAGTGATGCATCTAAGCAGATGCGTCACCTTGTAAAGCCCTATGCTACATTATACCTGCGTCAGGTATAATGTATGCAGGGTGGGCATTCCCCCCTGTAAAAAGCCATGTAGAAGGGTCATTGTGAAATCTATCAGATTTTACTGCGCCACTTCTAGGACGCCACTGCATCAAAATCTTACCCCTGCCACACAGCAGGCGTAAGACTGATGCAGGCATATTTAACATGGATATTTCCCATGTGTAATGGCACATTGCTGGAGTTGCATCACTTTTGCGAGACACTCCAGCAATACGTCATTACTGCACCTGAAAATACATCAGAAATACTGACGTATCTGTAACTCCTTGAGGTACGGCGCATCCTTCGTGTCGCAAGGAGGGCGCAGTGAAAACTGTTGCATCGCTGTTTTCATGCAGCAATGCAACAGTTTTCATAAATGAGGCCCAAACAATCTTCCCCTGCAAAGTAGACACCCTTGCACTATGGTGCAAGTGTGCCTGTGTTGCAGGGAGGATGCTATATTAAGCGCCAGCGCAGGGGGAAACGCAGGGCTACACCATATTGTTGTGAATATGGTGCAGCCCTGAGTTTCAGAAGTGGTGGAGTGCGGCGTTAAGCCAAGAAGGCTATCGCTGCGCACCATCACTTCTTTGTAAATATGCCCCTATGTGCACTGTGAGAGCGATGCTGAGGTGACACTACATCATGTAATATCATATTCATCTTAAAATGTCGCAATCTCTAATTTAATTCTAATTTTTGTAAAAACCTGTGACAGTTTGGTTCTGATTTACTGATTTTCCCAACAGATTTTCTGAATTAGTTTCTGGCTAAGTACCTGTTCAACTTGCATGAAGAAGAGATGTGTTCTGATGACTGGCATCAAGATTACAAGAGCACCAAAGGCTGCAGTTCCACTGATGGCCAAAGGGGGTCTCTGTGTGTGCTTTCACTTCCACCCTAGCTTCATGTCCTCTAGTTCTTTATTGATACTTACACTTCTTTTTTGTGCATTGAGTATGATGCTATTAGCCAGGTAGCCTTCCTCAGGGGAAATGGGGGGTCGGAACGGGGGGTGGGGTTTGGGACACAGGGTTTTTTTTCCACACTTACATATTCAGTTTTCACCTGTTTTATGGGGTTTGGGGGGGAGACAAGACAGGGGGCGATTACAGGCGTAATGATTTGGCTAGGTAAACTGGTATCTTTAAAGCTACAAAATGAGTAAAATTAAAATTTTAACCATTAACATATGCGGCCTAAATGATCCCAATAAAAGACAGAGAACAGCTGTAGGTCTCAACTCAATTGGGGCAGACATTGTCTGTCTCCAGGAAACTCACGTCGAAAGGTCACAAGCTGCAGTCCTAAAAACTCTTGGATATAAAGTGATCACTGCTACAACTCAGAGCAATAAAACACGGGGAGTTGCAATTTTAGCTCGTAGCGTGGGTCTCCAATTTGGTAAATCAACCGCAGATAAATTTGGGCGATGGGCAATCACCGAATGCAATTATGGTACGGGGAAAAAACTAACTATCTGCTCAGTATATGGGTGCGTTGATGACGACCCAGGTCCATTAGAATTTCTATCTAACGAATTGGCCCATTGGTCATTACCATTGATTATATGTGGCGATTTTAACCTAAATCTCCCTTTAAATTGGACACTGGGGTACAATAAATTTAAGTATTTAGGTCGAAAACCGAAAGTTTTCAGAGCGCTTGAAGAACTATGTAATAAACATGGTTTATCCGATTGCTGGTAATTGAAGTACCCAAATAATCCAGGATATACTTTTTTCTCAAATCCACATCGTAAATTTGCAAGGTTGGATTATATTTTTGCATCACACAATATAGCCATACATAGCTCCATAGATCGACTACCTAAAGCACTGTCCGACAATAACCCTTTAATCATTTGTCTTGACACTTGTAAAAGAGAATCAAAACACAATAGATGAACTTTTGAAAGGGCACTTTTGCTGAATGAAGAATATTGTAAAGCTATAGAGAAATGGATCCCCGAATTTCTAGAAAATATTCTTGGCAGTGCATCACTGGAAATCGTCTGGGATACCCTCAAGGCGGGAATTAGAGGAGAAACTCTGAGATTTTCTATTAGAAATAATCAAGAAGAAAAATTAAAATTAAAAAACCTTCAAAACGAATTAGCTAAAAAAGAGGAAGAGCTTATTATGGCAATTCGAGATAATACAAACATTGAAGCGGCAATCAGAGATGTAGCCATTACAAAAAACCTAATTATAGAAGTGTTCTCCAATAAAGCAATTAGTAAAGCCACTCAACATAAACAAAAAGTTTATGAATTGGGGGAAAATATTGGCCATCAACTCGCTATTCGGGCCAGACAGGAACAAACGGATAGCAATATTAAAGAAATAAACGATCCTATTAAAGGCCTCACCCAAGATCCCAGAGAAATTAGAGATTGCTTTAAAAGATATTATTCAGATCTGTATACAGAAACTTGTAAAAATCAATCCCAAATTGATGACTACCTGGATACGGTTTTATGGACTCAGCTCTCCCAAACTGACAGAGATAGCCTGGCTGAGGCCCCGCAATGGATCGAAATATTACTATCCATTAATAGTCTTCCTCCGGGTAAAGCAAGTGGGTTTGATGGAATCCCCTCCGAATTTTATGTCAGATTTAGCAAACAGCTAAAAGAGATTCTTACAATGTTAATGTCCCAGGTCTTTAATGGTGGACAGCCACCAGGATCTTGGGCACTTGCGAAAATAATTGTATTTCCAAAGAAAAACAAAGATCCAACCGAACTAGGGGCTTATCGTCCAATTACCTTAATTAACAACGATTCCAAAATTTACTCTAAAATGCTTGCCAGCCGGATTGCCCCACTTATACATAAAATTATATCGGTTCGGCAACACGGATTTGTTCCTGGTAGATCTACCATCGATCATATACAGAGAGTTATTACTCTCTTTGACATGACCGAGGTGGCAGGAGACCCTATGGCACTAATATTACTCGATGCCAAAAAAGCGTTTGATAGGGTCTCCTGGCAATACCTATGGACAGCCATGTCAAAGAGCGGAATCGGGGAAAATGTTATCAATGCAATTTGTATGATGTACCTTAACCCAGAAGCAGCAGTGGTGATAAATGGGGACATATCAGAAAACTTCAAAGTAACGAGAGGAACGAGGCAGGGTTGTCCCTGCTCCCCATTGCTATTTGCTATTTTCATAGACCCTTTTATTCGGAGGCTAGAATCAAACCTAGCAATAACACCTGTGAGGACGCCTCATGGAGACACCAAAACATTAGCCTACGCTGATGACATTGCCCTAACTACTACCAATCCCACTAACGCTATAAATCTAATTGAGACAGAGGCTAACCATTTTGGTGAAATTTCAGGTTATAAATTAAATCAAAACAAAACTCAAATAGTCATCAATAATCAAATTAATTGTGTTGATGAAAGGATTGTCGAAAATGCGACCTACCTAGGGGTAAATATCACAGCTAATCTTAATAACTTAGTCTGTTTAAATATTAATCCACTTTTGAAACAAACAAGCTTATCATTGAGGAGACTACACAATTTACATCTGACAATTATCGGAAGGTGTAATTTAATAAAAATTGTATTTTTTCCTAAATTTTTATATCTCTTTAGAAGTATCTGTTTAATTTTTGACCAACATATTTTTACAGAACTGGATCATATCTTTTCTCGTTTTATCTGGGGGTATAGTAGACCGCGAAGAGCAATGAAATTTATTAATCTACCCAAAGATAGAGGTGGACTCGCCCTACCCAACTCTAAAGTATACTGGTGGGCCAGCACACTTAACTACAGCAGAATGCTACTAATCCCAAATCCTAATCTAAATTTTGCATGTAGAGTTCCAACCCCACAAGAACTTATCCTCGGGGCCGCAACCGGAGACCATCTTTGGCGTTTGACCTATGACTGTCATTTTAAAAAGGTTCGGTTTAAAACCCTTAAAGGAATTTACTCAGTTTGGAGTAACGTACGCAAAGTATTGGGGATTGGTAGATTTTCGTATTATACAACTATCTACGGCAATCAAAACCTCCCCGCAATTTTTACAGATTCATGTATGAAACGTTGGGTTACGTCAGGAATTACAAAACTAGGTTTATTTTTAATATATCTGGGCTTAATGCATTTGAGTCATTAAAGAATAAATTTCTACTAGAACATCGTGATTTTTACAAATATCTGCAAGTCAGAGACTTTCTGTTGAAAAAAGGGGGTGGCAACATAGCTTTTCAGACAATACAGATTATAGATATGATTATAAACAATAATACAATAAAAATTAGTGAAATCTACAACAATCTAATCACTAATTTACCTGATGATCTTGACAAACATTTTCAGATTTGGCAGGATAAATTAGAAATAACTAATAATTCTATTCAAACCGCATTTAACTTCTCGCAATCAATCTTAATCTCAACTAAATTACAAGCACAATTCTATAAGACTTTCTTTCAGTTATATTACACCCCCAAAAAGATTGCAAAATGGAGCTGTGGAAAGGGGACGAAATGTCCAAGATGTGCTCTCCCCGAAGTGGACGTAATACACATGTTTGCCACTTGCAAAGAACTTTATACTATTAAACGGGATATCTCGATCTTTCTTTCAAAAAATTTTGAAAGAGATATCGAAATAACAACTGCAGAAATAGTTCTGGGCGTTGAGGGGGAGTCTCGTCCAACCCCAACAAGGGGATTTATATTTATTTCAATGTCAATACTAAGAATCTGTTTAGCGTCAGCATGGTTAGATCCACAACCACCCTCGTTTCAACAATGGCGGGCACGTCTACTTGCTACTTATAGCTTTGAAATAGCAATATACAGATGCAAGGGTTTGAATAAGAAAAAGAAAGGTCTAGCTATTTGGGATCCACTAAGAGCATGGATAGAAGGTATCGCATAACTCAGATTAAATGTAGCTATGTTATAAGTTTCTTTTTTTTGTAAAAGGTATATATTTACAAATCAATTGTAATGCCTGTAATCTGCTGGGTGGCGGGGGGGGGAGGCGGGTTGGGTGGGGTTTTGTAAAATAAGTCATAAAAGTTCAATAAAGACTTGTTTAAAAAAAAAAAAAGAGTATGATGCTATTAGCTTAGACCATTACTAGGGGTGACACTTAGGTCCAGATTCATACGGGCTTTGCATTATCCTTGTGCCGGGCAAGAAAACACATTAAACATGCAAAGGCTGCAGTAATATATAAAGAGTCACACAAGGGCCAATTTGCGCCACCTTGCGTAGCTATGTAAAGAAATGTAAAGCAACGCAGCTGCTTGCCCTCCGTTACATTACATTTCAAGCTGGGCAGCATTCCATGGGTGGGGCATGGGCGTTCCCATGCATCCACCCATGGATTTTGGCGCATTCCCAGATTTACTACAGCTAGTACACCCGGGAATGCATTAAACTGCTACACCTTCCCCCGAGAGGTGTAATAAGCGGAAATATCTATAAATATCTGTCTGTAGCGCACAGAAAAACATAGAAAAATGGCTCTAAGAATTATTACCGTTCAGAAAGGTGTCACCTCCTGCTCAAAAACATCCTTGTCTGTAACTCAGGCACACTTGCACTATGGTGCAAGGGAGACTGCGCTGGCGCTAGGCTGCACACAGTGCGCCAGCGCAAGGAGAGAACAGAAATGCTCTATATCGTTGTAAATATAGAGCATTTCTGCTCTCTCCGTTTTATGCAACGCAGATCATCTACTTTGCTTGCTGCCCTGCATTAGTCAATGGGACCCCTTAGTTCTGAGCATTGATACAATCCACAGACATACACTGAGGTCTGTATGTCACTGGTCTGCCTGTTTAGGAGTTATCTTTTCAAGAGAGCAAAAAGAACGTTCACAATTACTGTAGCTTCACACGCAGGCCCTGATTACGACTGGGTTGGTTATCTCTGACCCCTGGTTACGGCCCTGTTTGCACAGGGGTCCGAATTAGTTGGTATTTACTGCATCCAGTAAGTACTGAGAGGGATATTTACTAACTTTTTACACAATGCTGGGCAGTGAGGAAAGTTGCTACCCTGCGTTCAGTGAAGGGGCGACAGCAGAAAAGCACCATATCTACTAAAATATAGTCCACTTCTGCTCTCTCCGTTTTATGCAACGCAGATCATCTACTTTGCTTGCTGCCCTGCATTAGTCAATGGGACCCCTTAGTTCTGAGCATTGATACAATCCACAGACATACACTGAGGTCTGTATGTCACTGGTCTGCCTGTTTAGGAGTTATCTTTTCAAGAAAGCAAAAAGAACGTTCACAATTACTGTAGCTTCACACGCAGGCCCTGATTACGACTGGGTTGGTTATCTCTGACCCCTGGTTACGGCCCTGTTTGCACAGGGGTCCGAATTAGTTGGTATTTACTGCATCCAGTAAGTACTGAGAGGGATATTTACTAACTTTTTACACAATGCTGGGCAGTGAGGAAAGTTGCTACCCTGCGTTCAGTGAAGGGGCGACAGCAGAAAAGCACCATATCTACTAAAATATAGTCCATTTCTGCTGTCTCCAAATGCCAACGCAGGCACCCCTGCGCCATGCTGCCACCCCGCTCTAACGCAAAGTAACACAAGGCAGCGCTACATGCTTCTTTGTGTTACTTTTGGGGGAAATCCCATGCAAAGCCACGCAAATCTGATTTACGCAGCTTTGTAAATCACACATAACATTTTGCGCCGTGGCTGCACCACAAAAAGAGGTACATCCATGGCTCAAAATGTTATTAAACATGGACCTGAGTGCGTTGCATAACTCACCCTTTTTTTAATTTTGGCAAATCAAACCTGCCAGAATTAAACAGGGAAACCTTTTTGAGCGTACCATGCAGATTTTGGTTCAGTGAGAGCCAAAATCCATGTGACTCCCCAGAAACTTGTAATATGTGATATTTATCACACCTGATAGATAACGTACCCAGGATATTGTTTTCTCTGGTGCCATAAAGAGCACCTGGCAAATGCGTAATCAGGGCCACTTGTCTATTGGCAATTAAATATTAAGGGTCACACTATTATATCATAAAATACAGCAAGGGAGCGTGGTGCGCTGCGTTGCGTAAAAGGGAGTGGGCAGAAATGCTCCAAATTTACAAAACATATGGAGCCTTTCTGCTCTTTCCTTGCCCTGCCTAGTGTCAGACGGGCACCCTTGCACCGCGACGCAGACAGGGTAAAGAGGTTTTTTCCTCTTTCTTTGTGTGCTGCAGAATGCACCACGCATAGGGGGAAAGAAAGAGGAGAAAAAGATCTGGGAGGCGCTCTGATTTGACGCAATCCCAGGTTTGCATTCGGACTTGCGTCAAATCCATTGGTGGATGCACAGGAACACTCATGCTTCACCCATGGGACGTCTCCCAGCTTGAAATAGAATGTAGCGCAGCGCCAGAGACTGCCTTGCATTATATTTCTTTACAAAGTGCCTCCTGCGTGGCTTTGTAAATCTGACTTAAGGAAAGAAGACGCAAGGACATCACAAATCCATAATCAATCAGCCCTGAGTCTTACGGTGAAACAACTGCAGTCTAGTTATTTTATTTATTTGGCGCTTTTGAGTCGGGTTTTCTAGTACTTCCTGCAGCTTCAAAGCACTAGGTTTAGGTGGAGGTAGCAAAGCCACATGTGGTATTTCATGCGGTGACTCCTGGCTCTTACACTCACTTCAAAGATGAAAGGCAGGTTTGATGGCGCTGAAATTCTCTCCCCCACAAGCTCTGCAACAGATGCCCCCTAGTGAGCTATGGAAGCCCTTGCGTCACCTCCGGCCAGATGAAATAGAATCTTCTAAATCTAAGACAACCTGCTTGTAAGAAAGTCATTGATGGTTCACCCTTACGACCCGCCGTGAATAGGCTCTTCGTAACAAACCATTCGTAGCTCAAGTATACCACCGTCGGATCAAGAAATAAGCGAGAAACATAGTAAAACTTCCTGTATGCTACCTCTCTCTCTACCTTATTTTCTTTCCCGCCCCCTTTCACCCTTTCCCTTCCTCCTACTGTGACAGTGGATAGGGGGGACACCCGAACATACGTAAACCAGATATGTACCGCAACCAACACCGCCAGTTTGGGCTACTAGCCTGCAACAATAAAGCGAGGCCTATTATTACACGTTATGTTATTTAAAAAAAGTGCATCTACGACAACCTGATTGTAAAATAATCATTGACGGCTCAAGTGCATTTATGACAATCAACTATATGATAACAGCTGTAAAATAAAAAAGCATTTGAACCAGTTCAATGTAAAGTAAAGTGTAACATATAATATGTCTCTGCAGGTAGCGTGGGGAACCAGACGCTACTTAAACCATGTTTTATTCATTATATTACACAAACTCATATTTGTTAATACATTGTATTCAGATCTTCGCATTGGCAAAGATCTCCCAAAAATGTCATTACTTGTCATCAACCACCACACGAAGTGCGACAGACTCCAAATGAACGAACAATAGTAGTTTAGCTTAAAGAAGCGCGGCGAACTGTCCGGTATGTAAACTGAAAGTAGGAGAGAAAAAGCACGTACATGTTGTGCAGAAAACTACTAGGATAAACTCTAGTTAACAAGAAGTGCATTTTGTGCTGAATTCAGCACACATAGAAAGAGGAAAAAAGTAGGAGAAATAATGTTTTTTCCAAAAGTTTTGGCTCCCCTACGCCTCCCCTGGGGATGCGTAGGCTTTTGATGCATTTCAAGATTTACAGCTTGTTGTAAATCAGGGAATGTGTCAAATGCCATGGGTGTTACGTGGGTACACCCACTGTAATGCCCATGGCACATCTCCCATCGAGTTTGCGAATGATTCTGCCAAAGCTCATGCACCAGCCGACAAATCGGGCTCCCTCCTGTCATGGCTGATCTGATAGGAGCAGCCAAACCTCCCAATTGTCACCCAATTAGCTATTGCATTCTCTACACACAACGGAAGATCCATGATGAGCTCACTGAGCACTACAGCAAGCTATGCCAATCAGCACTTACTGCTGACGGTGCCGAAGTAGACGCATTCTGTTCCACTTTCCCCTTCTTAAGTACAAGCCCTGACCAATGCTTGGAGCTCGATGCCCCCATCTCTCCATTTGAAGTAAAGGAAGCCGTCCGCGCACTGGCCACAGGCAAGTCACCGGGTCCTGATGGACTGCTGGCTGAAATACAAAGCATGTGCCGACCAGTTGGCTCCCCACTTGCTGACCATGTTCAATGAGGCCCTTTTGCCTTCTCGCCTTCCAATGTCTTTTTGTGAGGCCCTGCTGCTGTCCCGTTCCAAACCAGACAGGGAAGCTGGAATATCAAAATAACAAGTTTATTAACCTCACATGAGGTACCCTCAGGCCACTGTAATGAGGCAGTCCAAAGAGTACAGAGATCATAGGTCTTTTATACTGTATTTACCGCTGAGCATGCAGGGAGACTCAAAAAGAGGCAGTACAAGTGTGCACATGAATAGCTAGTTACATATAAGGATACATGAGAATCGCTTAGTCAACAGCGTGGGAGGGGTTACAATATTGCTGACATTAGTTAAAATAGCCTGACAGTTCTCTAAGAGCACGTGCATTCTGGCAGCTACAGGTCTTTCTGAGCATGTGCAAGGCTCTGGCTCAGTGCTGAAGGAGTTAACGGTAACAAAAGATACAAGCAGAATACAAGGGCAGGCAATAGTGAAGAGGGAGAAAGCACATGGCGAGCACATGGCTAACTAAAATGGCTGCCAAAAACAAAATGGCTTTATCTGATGCTAACAGCCATTTGAGCTAGTTTCCATACTACAGGCCTCTAGAGTTGCTCAACACAGACTATAAAATATTGGCCAGACTTTTGACAGATCATCTGGTGCCCCTGGTCCCTGTGCTAATACACACAGATCAAAATTGGTTTGTGCCACCCTGCAATATATCATTAAATCGGAGGCGTCTTTTCCAGGTCCTTGCTTATGCTCCATGTGCCTACCCTTGTTCCGGGTTCTTGGTTCTGGACCCTGAGAAGGCCTTTAATTCGCTGGAGTGGCCCTTTTCCTTTGCAGTACTGTCAAAATACGGCATAGGGACCCGCATCCTTGGTATGGTGTGCCTGCTTTACACATCGCCACTGGGGAGGGTCTACACAGGAACCCTGATCCCCCAGCAGGTACATATACACAGGTGCACTAGGCAGGGTTGTCCACTTTCCCCTCTCTTCTTTTCCTTGGCTATATTGAGCTGTTGGAATTGTCCATATAGGGTCAAAGGGTCATGGACATTGGGTATTGGATCTGGGGTTAATGATGGCTAAGCACCTCTACCCACAGGTGGAAATCACCTGAGCCACCGACGTGCCAGGCCGGGTCACATTCTATTATCAGTTGGGCCAAATAGGAGAGCGTTGCGCTTCATAGAGAAGACAATCTGGGCCTCCGGAAATATCCACTCTCAGCTAACTGGGATACTATTTTGCTTGGCCTTCAGACCTCCTTACCTGATGGTTCAGCGCTTACGAGGGATGCCAATGATTGAGTTGCGGAGGGGAGGGGGGCCCCCTGCACCACCTCTGAGTCTATAGGCTTTTCTATGTGCACTGTTGTGTTTTGAGACATAAAACCGTACCATGCTGGAGCCAGATGGTGAAAACATAGAGAATTTGGATTACTTTCCTATTCATGGCAGTTACAATGGTTCTTTTTCTATAATATGGCTGTTTGATGGATATTGAATATGCTGCTTTACTTCGTGATTTGATATCCCAATTATGTTGGCTGTTTTTGGTGATGTGTATTGGCACCATGTGTACTATGCATGACTGCGCAACTTTACATATGTCTACTCATATCATTTCACATGTCACTATGTCTAGATTGCGAAAAGACAATGTAGGAAACTAGGATCTGCTTTCATGGGTATCCCCACTTTGTGCCTGGTGTCAGTGTGTTTTTGATTTAGCCTGCTGGGTCCCTACTAATCAGGACCCCAGCATCTGTGCTCTCTCCCCTAAATTGTCTCTGGTAAGTACTTTGGTACCTCCACTATTGGCTACTGGTGTGCCCTTATAAGTCCCTAGTATATGGTACTGAGGTACCCAGGGCATAGGTACACCAAGGGTCTCCCATGGGCTGCAGCATGTATTTTGCCACTCATGAGAGGCCACTTAAACTGTGACTACAGGCCTTTCAATGCAGCCTGTGTGAGCTGGTGCTTGCACCACTCACGATAGATATAAGTTTTGTTATATCTGAGGTCACTGCACTTAATACCTACAAGTAACCCCTATGGCAGGCTCTTCAGTCCTGAGGGGAGGGGGCTTGGTTACAAGTGTGAGGGTGCCCCTGCAAGAACAGGACACCTCTACAAACCCCAAAATTGATTCTCCAGGCTTTGTAAGTGCAGTCAGACATTTTAAGATATATAGTGGACATCAGTCATTACGCAATGTCTAACTATATGGTGGCTACACTGAACCTGGTCATATTTGGTATCAACCATTGTAAGAAGTTGGCCTTACATATGCTGGTCACTAGTTAAAGTGGCCAACTTGCACCAGTACAATTCGACTCTTATGGTAGATAGGTTTGAGACAACCTTTTAAAGAAAGCTATCCTAGTGGTAGCTGTGGAGAGCAGCCTTCAGGCTAATTCTCTAGCGGAATGTAAAGCAGCTTGTTTTACCTTATAATCTCTTGAATTACCAAATGAAAAGACACCACATAGGTATATATATAAAATATATATGTATTTATTTCTAACACACTCTACTAATCTCTTTATGAGATTAGAAGTCAGGAACATATGCACAAATCAATGTTTCACAAGAAATTAAGCTCTTATATGGCTGGGGCCCTAGGGGTGTACCAGACCATATACTAAAAAAGAGGTATAAGAAGAACGACTTGCGAAGGGACAAGGCCTAGGGCCTTCAGAAGCACTGGGGCCTCACTAATCCACCCAAGGCAGGTAAGTAAAGGACCCACGGGAGACGCATGTAGTGTGAGAACACAGCCGCGGATCCCAATAGACTTCAATGGAGCAAGTCGCGGTTGGAATTTTAAAGTTTTAGGATACTTCGGGAGAGTCTACAAGCAAGTCACTTACAGGGTAAGTAGTTCTAGAGCCAACACACACAGGAGCACTGTAGTGCAGGAGTTACCTCACCCAGGGAAGCCGGATGCATAGGTGTCTTTTGGTGTCGGGTTGCGGCATAGTTTTCAATGGGAGCCAAAGAAGTCTTGCTGCTTGTGAAGACGGGAGAAGTGTCCGGTGAAATCCAAGGCAGGATTCAGAAGAAAGAAGACCTGAAATCAGAGGAGACAGTGTTCAAAGTCACTTGCCAGTGACCCGGGCCCAGGAAGATGGATGCCCACAGTCGTCGGGTGATTTCAGGTGATCACGGGTGTCTTAACTCTTCAGCCACGAGGTCCAGGAGGTATCGACGACAACCAAGAGCTGGATTCGACGTGTGCCGCAAAGTCTGCAGCTTACTGTGGTATTGGTGACCAGATTGGAGCCAACAAGCCTTGGTAACAGCAAGTCTTGTGGAAAGAGTAAAAAGTCAGCGGTGCAGACCAGCAAGGTCTGAGGGACTCACCCAGCAAGGGTAAGTCAGGGCAGGCCTGGAGCAATCAGGGAAGCTCTTTGGTTCTGTAGAAAAGTCTTCTGGGAACCCACAAGCCAACCGGCAAGGGATTGCAAAGATGCCTTGGGAGGATTCACTTCACAGGAGCCCACGGTCATTTGAGACAAGGTAGGCCTCTGGTCTTCAGTAGAAATCCTGCTGGAGGCTTGGACCACATGTGGTCCAATGCACAAGTTCATAGAACGTCGTGAAGGGATTGCACTTGAAAATAGTGCACGGTACCCAGGTATTGCTGGTCCTCATCACTCGTGGGGTCCACTTGCCTCAGCTTCGCTGGAGACTCACAATGGCCTTGAAGAAATCAGGAAATCCACTTTCAGGGCTGCAGGGACTTCGGACTTTGGCAGGAGTGGGAATGTTTGCGACCGTTGATTCAAAGTTTTGGTGCCTGCCAAGCAGGGGAGTCACTCCTTGACTCCAAGGGAGATTCTTCAGATTTCCAGAGGTAGTGGAACATCGAAGGTCCAGGATTCTTCTTCAGAGCGTCATCCAGGGATATCTAGTTTGCAATGACAAGGGTTCCCTAACTTATACTACAAGGAAGGGAAGGTCTAGCTCTATGACCCCACCTATGGGAGGGTCAGGGGAGTGGGTGGCTACACCCACTTCTCTTTGTCCAGTTTCATGCCAGAACAGGGGCAGGTAGCCCCTGAACCGGTTTGAGCTGGCATGTGCACAGAGGAGCCTACTGCTCCCCCAGTGCAGGACTTCAAAGCACTCTAGGAGTTCACCCACCCAACCCCAATACACTAAATCCTGTCTGGAAGGTGGTCACACCTCCCGGTGACAGGATGCCTAATGTTGGGCCTCCTCCACTGCGAGTATCAGTCAGCAGCAGAAGGGCAGCCCAGTGTCTGTGCTGGTGGCATCCATTTTGTGATGCCAGGGCTCTTTCAGGATTCTACCATGTTTCCACAGTAGGTACATGTCTATCCCTCTATAAGGGTGGGATCATACTCCCACACCAGTTACTGGTGTGGGGGTATGATTCCAAAGCATTTGACACCGAACACAACATGTTTTGATGCAGCCATCCCAGAGTTAGCATTTACCACGAGGTTATAATGCACTTAAGAGTAAATGGTTTAACCGCATCCACAAACAGCCACAGAGAATAGACTCTGAGAGCTGCAGAGGGGCCCTGCTCAGGCAGAGGCACCCCCTCACATGGAAACCAAGCACCCTGCCCTCAGGATTGATAGGGCCTGCCTTAGGGGTGACTGATACGTTTATATGTGTGTGTAAGGTAAGATATAGGGAACCTATATCTCAGTTAGGAGTGCTAACACTACCTCACCCAGGCTGCAGTAGCAGGCCTGTGGTGTCAGATTTAGTCTGCTTCCCGGGGTGGCATAATACATGCTTCAGGCCCTGGTAGGCCTGTGAAGTATCTATGCCCTTGGTACCTAAGGTACCATATAATAGGGGCTCATAAGGTACCACAGTATCCAATCACTAGTGCATCTAATATGCACTCCAAGTTGTTTAGAGAGAACAGAGAGGCTGGGGCCCTGATTAGCAGGGTCCCAGCCACACTATAGCCAGAAACCAGTGTTAACATCAGAAAAAAAGTGGGGGCAACGTAAGTGCAGATCCTACTCTCCTACAACCATGTTGGAATCATATCCCAACACTGATTCCATTGCTGAAAGTATGATCCAATGTACTGGGGGGCTCCCTTTGGGTAACCCCTGTACTCCCAGTAACAGCCTTTCAGTGTCTGCCAGAAAGCTACTGCTGCTGCCGACCACAGACACGATTCTGCCCTCAAGCTGCTGAGCTGAACTCGAGCAGGGTAAGGTAGAACAGTAGGTTTCCTGACACATGGAGTTGTGACTACCTCCCAGACAGGACTTAGTGTACTGGGCTGGGGTGAGGGAACTTGCCATCTCCACCAGACTGCTTTGAAGGGCTCATTTGGTGCCATCCTTGCATACTCCGGTTTGAGCCTGTTCAGGAACCCTTGGTTCCAGCTCTGGGGCGAAACTGGACAAAGGATAGGGGAGTATCATCCTCTCTGTCCAGCCCTTCCTCTAAGAGGTGCCCATAGTCATTTCAACCCTTTCCCTAGGGTACATAAAGGCACCCCTGTGAGTGGGTCCTTAGATGTGTCACGGAACAAGACTGACTCACCTCTGAAACCGACAATATTCGACCCTCTGGACACTGGGACTTGGTTGAACTTCGCCTGGTACCGAGACTGCATCAAGTAAGACTCCTGCTGCTTCTACTCTTGCTGTTCCTCAAGTTGTCTATTTCTTTGCTTCATCCAGGGTCTCCAGAAGGCATCAAGGACATTAGAAGTATTCTACCTTGGAGTGAAGGAGTCACTCCCCTGCATTCGCAACAAAACTGACCGGTCTGCTGCTCCTGACATCGCACTGACTTGCCAAGGCCCAGCAACACATGTGGTGGTTCTGCAGCTCCCTAGATCCTGACCTGTCTTCTCAGCCATTTTGAGGACAGTATCCCTCGTCGGAGCCACTGGGGCTAAACCCCTGTGCACTGTGTTGACTTGCTGTTGCCAATGCTTGTTGGCTCTGCACTCCAAAGATCTTCGGGCTACAAGAAGCTCCAGCCTCCAGCACCTCATTTTCTGAAGATCAGTGTCTTCACTGCGTCCTCTTCACAGTGAGCCTCCATCTTTGGTAAGCTGCCTGAGGTCCTCTTGCGACTCCTGTGCCTTCAGCCTGGGGGTCCTTCTGAGGGTCTTCTTGTGCTTCAGTGGGCTCCCCTGCTTACTCGGGGCCTGCTCTGACTCTTCTGCACTTGGTGACTCCCTTGGACCTTGCTGGTCCCAACATCAGCATCTTTTCCCTCTCCACGCCAGTTGCGGCTACCAAGGCTTGTTGGTGCTCCCCTTGGACACCAGCCACCTGGACACCGACCACCTAGACACTGACATCTGACATGGAACAGCTTGTGCATGGCTCCTGGTCTTCCTTAGGGTTGTCTGGTCCTTACATGCAGTGACAAGGTCTGCATCCTATCTTCTCAACCTCTCGACATCGGTGGGTATTGCGCTTCCGTGCCTCCTGAAGAACCAGGGCCTTATGGGCCTGGCGGCGCAGGGCACGCCTTAATCTCCTGAGTTCACCTGCTTTGTTGAACAGAGACACAGGACATTCTGTTGAGCGTAGAAGATCAGGTTTATTAGCTGCAGCTAAGTACAGTTGTCCCAGAAGTACACTCAGTAAGTTCTTAGGAGACTGCCACTTTACTCCGTGGCGCACAATCTTTTATAGCGCATAGATTCACCAAGAACACTCCCAATGCATACATGATTATCCAATGAGAAGAGTTTGAAAACAAGATATAACCAATGAGAAAAGTTTGAAAAAAAGATATCAAGTAACCCAAATAAACCTCTCTTCCAACTGTTTTTGTCACCCCTCCCCAGAAGTTAATCAGTGATAGTGTCTACAACTCAACTTGCAGGTGGCAGGACATATTTATATGCTTTGGAGGACAGTTGTGAAATGAGAGAATACAAGTAGAGAATAGCGAAGGCCAGAAGATAAGATAAAGTCAAGAAAGAATGGTGTGAACCGACAGACAGTTGAGACAGGGTTTAGTCAAACCAGACGAGGATTAGTGGACTCAGCCAGTCCCTGACATCAGTCTCGTAAACAGAGGCAGAAGGTTATTTGACACGTCGCAGTACAAAGGGCAAAAACACTCGGTTTACCAAGCTGCCTGAGTGAGGGCAACAAAATGGCGACAGATTACAAAATTGAGTTAAAACTGAATTACCTCACTCCTCGTCATCTTCAAGTGGCATAGATTCTGTCCCCTCAGCTTGCAGGTTCTTCACTTCATGAATCACCCCTATGCACCCGTCTTCCCTGGTGCAGGTAATCTGGTTCCTGTGGCATCCACAGTTGTGGTGGCTTTCCAACCTTCTGACTTCCAAAGGGTTTCTTCAGGGTCCTGGCAAGGGCCCTTCCTCTTTAAAACTGCAACCGCGACTTCTGTTTGACTTCCATTGGGCAAGCGGCTGTGTTTCCATCCTGCACGCAGCCTTCGTGGAGTTCCTGGGTACTTACCTTGGGTAGTTCCATGTGTCCCCAGCTCCTCTGGGTATCCTGGTCCTGTTCTCCTTTACAGTTCTCATTCCACTTTCTTAGAATATGGTTTGGGCTCCCCATAGAGAACAGTAAATAATTGTGCTACTTACCTGATTATTTTGAAGTATTCTTGTGTAATGATATCTCCTTGTAGGAGATATACCAATGTGTTAGTGAGTGATTCAGTTGTGTGATAAATAGACTTATTTTAAAACACTGTGTGGTTCTTTTTCATCTAATCTACACTGTTGATTACATGTGGTAAATCAAGCTGCTTTACATTCCTTCAAGATAAACCTGAAGGCTGCTCTCAACAGCTACCAGTCTGAGAGCTTTCTAGGGTTAACAAAGACCACTAAAATGCAAAACGATGCAATTTTTTTTTTGTAATTTACTTTCCAGCGCTAAACTTGTTTAGCACTGGAAATAACGAAGAAGTAATGCGAAGCAGCGCATTGCACTGGTTCGCATAACTTTGCACCATGGGGGCGTACCAAGGGTGGGGCATGGGCAATCCCATGCAACCACCCAAGATTTCTCACTCTAAACCCAATTTACTAAAAACTGTAGATTGGGTTTAGCGTGAGAAAACTGCACCCATTTCAACCAGGTGCAAGGAAGGAAAAATGCTTTAATTTCTCCTTCCTTTTCCGACTTTGCATGCGTGCTGCACTGTGCAGCACGCATACAAATTGGGAAAAGCTTTCCTTTTTGTCTAGCATAGTTTTTAGTACAGGAAGGGTACCCTTCCTGTACAAAACCCATGCTAGACTCATGCACACACCCTAGTGCTGCAAGAGAGAGGGGAGGAGAGAGCCATATCTTTGAAGATATGGTGCTCTCCTGCTCCCTCCCTGTCGCGCAATGCAGCGCAGCCTCATGGGGGACTGCGCTGCGTGACATTTTAGTAAATCACCCCCAAACTGTGGGGCCACCACACTTCTCTTACTCCTCTTTGAGAAGGCCTTTAATTCCACAGACTGTAGGTTCCTACTGCAAGTCCTTCCTAAAATGAACTTTGGCCCTTGTTTCATGATACATATTAAAATCCCACACTTGTCACTCTGGGCACAAATCAGGATCAATAGAACTCCTTCGGACTACTTCCTGATCGAGAGGGTCACCAGACAGTGTTGCCCGCTGTCCCTCCTTTTGTTTGCACTAGCGATCAAACCCTTGGCCGAGTGGATCAAGATAGATGCTTTGGTGGAGGGCTTCAGATGGGCAGACCCGCTGGAGGATGACATCTCCCTGCAGACACTGTGCTTCTCTTCTTGCAATTCCACAAAATAACTGGATCCCACATGATGCAAATACTGCGCTTCTCCTGTGACGTGGCAGCCCTGACTGTAAATTCGAACAATTTGCTCCTGGCACAACTTCACCAGTTGGAAGATGAAATGTCATGGCAGCCCCAACTCCAGGTACAAACAGGCAGCTTTAAGTACTTAGGAATTCACATAGCATTGCACCCTCAACAAGTATGGAACCTCAACATTATGCCCTTAATGACTCAACTCTATGAATACCACTCTTTCCCTATCTACAATCAGGGTCGGTTTCGGATCACAATTGAGGCCTTGGCCCAAAGGCAATTTAGCATTTACCACGAGCACCAGCTGCATTGCACAAAATTAAATTCATTTTTACTTTAGGTAGGGAGAATAAGGGGCATATTTACAACGAGGCGATAATAAATTATCGCCGCTTTAGCGGCCATTTTCGGCCGAAAAGCGGCGATAATTTTATCGCTATATTAGCAAGGTCACGCTTACGAGTGAAACCTTGCTTTAGCGTGGGGATTTCTAACGCCCAGCTTTGCATCTCTAATGAGATGCAAAGTGGGCGTTCCTGACCTGACATGATAGGGCCCCATCAAGCTCCACGCTATGAAGCATAGCGTCAGGAAAAGTAGCGATAACCCCTGTTATCACTACTTTCCTAACACCTGCTTCAGGACTGACTTAGCCATGATATCCTATGAAAGGTGGATATTATGGCTAAGTTTGTGAGTCCCTAACAACTAGCTAACGTGAGATTATCGCTGGGTTTCCAGCGATAATCTCACGTTAGCCAGTTAGCGCTAGGATTTTTATCGCTGATGAGATAAGCGTTGCTAATAGCACGCTATCTCAGCGATAAAAATCAGCGCTAGCCGGCGATAATTATCCGAGCGCTAAGTGTGCTCAGCGATAATTATCGCCGGTTGTTGTTGATATGCCCCTAAGTGATTTGCCCAGCATCAATTGATGTTGAGCTGACGCCATAACTCAAATATACATACCCAGTTTCAACGTCAGCAGCTTTGCGACCATAACGCTACAGTCTATGTTTTTTTCTCAGGGAAAGGTGACCTCAGAGAGAGGCCTTTTCTCTTACTCAGGGTATATGACCTGGTCAAGAAAAGAGCCCGGCTTCTGCTCCTCCTCCAGGTGTGCTTAGGTGAGAATGGCCCCCCTGCGAGGCAACCAGAATACTCCCACATTCCTGTCACCCACCATGGCCTTAAAGTGATGGCCAGGCTTTCTGGGCCGGGCTGGCCACACAAGGTAAGGGGCCGGGATAAGAATGCCCCATGGCCCAGAACAACACCTGGCCCCCAGCCTCTGTTTGGCAGCATGGCAGGGGAGTGCCCATGATTCTGGCGTCACTTTACAGTGTTTTGGCATGACTGGGGAAGACAGTAAGTGACTGATTTTGTTTGGCGGGTGAGATATTCATCCGTCCATCTTATTACAAGTGCCATAGAATATAACGGATTTGTAATACGGCGGACGGATATCCGTCACATTTGTGACAGTGTATCCCATATGTCAATCTCTATATAAGGCCTTAATCTCTGTGGGCCGGTTCACAGAGACCCTAAAAATTGGCCCACAGGTGACTCCGAGGTACCAGCCCATCGCCCAATGCCTGACTCCCCGGCTCCCAATGCGTCCTCTTCTATAACGGGTAAGATAGCGCTATTCAAAATGATCACCCTTCCCATATTCTTATATGTCTTTTCCACAGATTATAGCACTATCCTTCTTTAACAAACTGAAAGCCATCAGGCGGAAATACTTATGATTGTGCAAAAAAACGAGGGCATCTTGGATCAAATGTACCCAAGCCATCTATGAAGGCGATTTGGGCATGATGGATATCCAAATGTACTACTGCAACGTCCACCTCACAATCATAGACGATTGGATCTTTGGGGACAGAGATAATCCGGCCTACCTGCGGGAACTGGAATATTTCTTGACACTAACCCTCACAACTCCAATACCAACCCAAGACCCTAAACCACCTCCTGGCGAGACAGAAAGTGCTATTGCACATTCTCTGGTATAAACATCCCACGCTTGAGACCCACCTGTGGCAGGGATAATTGCTTCCATCAGCAAAGATGTCCCCTGAATTCAGGGCCAGGGACCACACTGGGGCCACACTGGGATTTCCAAACTAAACAACATTTGGTGGGGAGAACGCTTGAAATCATTCACAAACTTGTGCAATGAATTCCAATTACAAAAGTCGCAGTTTTTAGACTTCTTCAGCTGCGGCACATGATTGCACCAATACGAGATTGTTTGGTGCATCCCCTTCAATTCAATCCCTTGGAAGGCACAGTAATTTTAGACCCATTAAGCACAGGGGGCATATCCACCATATACCGCTTCCTGGTAATCAATACCCCAAACACTATGAGCAAGCTGCACTCCAACTGGGAAACAGACCTTGGCACGCTTGACAACAATGAACCCAACTAACTGGCAATCAATAAACCTACACCTAAGGTGGCCCAGCTGGGACACATGGACTAGATGAGAGGCACCAGAGCATCATGATGCCTGCATTGGCACTAGGGAGCACATTGTGTGCTAGCGCAATGAATGGACAGGAATGCGCTGTACCATGTAAACTGTGGCGCATTCCAGTCCTTTCACACAGAGCAGCAAGCTGTCTTGTGGCGTGAATTAATGATAAATCTTCCACAGAGTTTATAAACCTCAGAACCACCACTGTGACCATCTGCACCTGCCAGACAGACACAAACCCAAGGCAGAGGGAAGCACAAGGAAAGCAGAGTTGGACCAGAAGGTGGACAGGAGCACAAAACGCTGTGACCGAAGTCCAAACACCGGAATTGCACCTGACAATGGATATGATTCCTTCTGGCAAGCTGCCAGAAGGGTCTGGATTGCTCTAAGCCTGTGTTTGTGTCCGAACACCCAGGATAAATTATGAATGAGAGCTGAAAGGTCCTGTCGCAGCCAACTTTATCAGTCCATGCGTCCCCTGCTGATTGACTCTAGAGACAGATGGACTATGTGGTATTCAGGTTTTTTTTTTTCCATGGGTTAGACTTGCAGTGGGGGCTGGTGACATTTGAAAGTGGTAGGGGCATAGAAGTTGGGTATGAATTTTCTATAGCGAGCGAAGTGAGCAAGCTAAATGGACAAACGTGGGGCACAGGGTGGGTGCTCCTCTTGAGAAAGAATTGAAAAAACATTGGCAAATTGAGCAGTTTAAAGCAAATTAAGTAATAATGAAACAAGGCTTATAAAGCAGAGGAAAAGTATAGTCTTGAAATGTTAAACACTTTAAATACTGCCCCATAACCTACTGAAATAATGTGTTTAATAGATACTGTAATGTGCAAATTGTACTGCTCAAAAGTTTCAGCCCCTTAAAGTATGAGCTTGCCCAGTGCCTTGCACTGCATGCGGCATTAACTTTGGAAAAACATGCTCTAACCAGTCTTTGGGAAGCACCTACAGCTGCTGACTGACAGTCATATAGAAATATGTGCAGACAGGCTTTTAAAAGAGATGAAAAAAGTGGGGTCTCTCTAAAAGGGAGCATGCAAAATACATTTCTGTCATTCCCATAGAGTGCCACTCGAACGGTATTTTGGTATCACTCTGAGATGTGATTGTATCCAGCTACTTAACACAACTGACATATACCCAAAACCTGTAGGTATGATTCAATCAATCAATCATTTGCATTTATAAAGCGCGCTACTCACCCGTGAGGGTCTCAAGGCGCTGGGGTGGGGGGGGGGGCATTTCTTGAAGAGCCAGGTCTTGAGCTGCCTTCTGAAGGAGAGGTGGTCCTGTGTGGCGCGAAGGTGGCTGGGAAGAGAGTTCCAGGTCTTCGCTGCTAGGTAGAAGAAGGACTTGCCTCCGGCGGTGGTTTTGCAGATGCGAGGTACGCCAGCCAGGGCTTGTCCGGTTGAGCGTAGGGTGCGAGGAGGAGTGTAGAAGGAGACTCTGTCGTTGATGAGTTTTGGTCCGAGATTGTGCAGGGCTTTGTGTGCGTGGGTGAGGAGTCTGAAGGTGATCCTCTTGTTGACTGGAAGCCAGTGGAGTTTCATCAGGTGTACGGAGATGTGGTGGTGGCGAGGTATGTTCAGGATGAGTCGTGCGGCCGCGTTCTGGATTCGTTGGAGTTTTCTCTGCAGTTTGGTGGTGATGCCGGCGTACAGAGTGTTTCCGTAGTTCATGCGGCTGGTGACGAGGGCGTGGGTGACGGTCTTCCTGGTGTCGGTGGGGATTCTGCGGAAGATCTTGCGGAGCATGCGGAGGGTGTTGAAGCACGCCGAGGTCACCGAGTTGACCTGTCTGGTCATGGAGAGGGATGAGTCCAGGATGAAGCCGAGGTTGCGTGCGTGGTTGGTGGGTTGGGGAGTGCTGCCTAGGGCGGGGGGCCACCAGGAGTCGTCCCAGGCGGTGGGTGTAGGGCCGAGGATGAGGACCTCCGTCTTCTCTGAGTTTAGTTTGAGCCGGCTGTCTGTCATCCAGTTCGCCACTTCCTTCATGCCTTCGTGTAGTCTGGTTCTTGCTGCGGTGGGGTTGTTGGTGAGGGATAGGATGAGCTGGGTATCGTCGGCATAGGATATGAGGTTGAGTCCGTGTTTTCGTGCGATGTTCGCCAGGGGGGTCATGTAGATGTTGAAGAGGGTGGGGCTGAGAGAGGATCCTTGGGGGACGCCGCAGATGATCTCCGTAGCTGTGGATCTGAAGGGGGGGAGGCGGACTCTCTGAGTTCTTCCGGAGAGGAAGGAGATGATCCAATCCAAGGCCTTGCCACTGATGCCGGTGTTGCTGAGGCGATGTATCAGGGTACGGTGACAGACCGTGTCGAAGGCTGCGGAGAGGTCCAGGAGTATGAGGGCCACGGTCTCTCCTTTGTCAGTCAGAGATCTGATGTCGTCCGTGGCTGCGATGAGGGCGGTCTCGGTGCTGTGGTTAGCTCTGAAGCCGAACTGTGAGGGGTCGAGTGAGTCGTTGGCTTCCAGGGCGGTGGTGAGTTGAGCGTTGACGATTTTTTCAATCACTTTGGCGGGGAACGGTAGGAGCGAGATGGGCCGGAAGTTTTTGAGTTCGGTGGGGTCTGCTGTTGGTTTCTTTAGGAGGGCGTTGAGTTCGGCGTGTTTCCAGTTCTCCGGGAAGGTGGCGGTGGTGAAAGATGTGTTGATGACGTCTCGGAGGTGGGGTGCGATGATGTTGTCGGCTTTGTTGAAAATGTGGTGCGGGCAGGGGTCGGATGGTGATCCTGAGTGGATGGAGTTCATGATGCAGGTGGTTTCCTCGGTGGTGGTTGGGTTCCAGGTGTCGATGGTGGTGTTGTCGTTGGCGGGTTCCGGTGGTGGGATCGTGTTGGTTGTGGTGAAGCTGTTGTAGATGTCGGTGATCTTGTGGTGGAAGAAAGCTGCGAGGGAGTCGCAGAGGTCCTGTGAGGGGGGGATGGAGTTGTTTTCGGCGTCGGGGTTGGAGAGCTCTTTGACGATGCCAAATAGTTCCTTGCTGTTGTGGGCGTTGTTGTCTAGTCTGTTCTGGAAGGCTGATTTTCGTGCGGCGCGGAGGAGTTGGTGGTGTTTGCGGGTGGCAGTCTTGAGAGCAGACATGTTCTCGTTGGTCTGGTTGAGGCGCCAGGTCTTCTCGAGGGTGCGGCATTCTTTTTTGGAGTCCTTGAGGGTGGGGGTGAACCAGGAGTTTTTCTTGTGGCTGTGTTTGTTTGTTTGGGTCTTCAGGGGGGCCAGGAGGTTGGCGCAGTCTGAGATCCAGCTCGTGAGGTTGTTGGCGGCTTCGTTGGGGTCTTTAGTGCTAGTGGGTGGGTTTTGAGAGAGGGTTGCTGTGAGTTGTTCGGTGGTGATTCGATTCCATTGTCTTCTTGGTGGTTGCTGGGCGTGGTGGTGTACGTTGGTTTTCTTGAAGCTGAAGTGGACACAGCTGTGGTCTGTCCTGGAGAGTTTGGTGGTGTGGTTGAAGGAGATGTGTTTGCTGGAGGAGAAGATGGGGTCGAGCGTGTGTCCGGCGAGGTGGGTAGGTGTGTTGACCAGTTGTTTGAGTCCGAGGTTGGCCAGGTTGTCCAGTAGGGTGGTGGTGTTGTTGTCGGTGTGGTTCTCCAGGTGAAAGTTGAGGTCCCCTAGGAGGATGTAGTCTGTGGACTGGAGTGCGTGTGGGCTGACGAAGTCTGCGATGTCTTCGCTGAACTTTGTGCGTGGTCCTGGTGGTCTGTATATGAGGGAGCCTCTGAGGGTGGTCTTGGGATCGCTGTGGATTGAGAAGTGGAGGTGTTCGGCGTCGGGGAGTGAGTCATCGGAGTAGGTCGAGATGCGGATGGAGCTCTTGTGGGCGATGGCGATGCCTCCTCCGGTGCGGTTGGTGCGGTCTTTCCTGATGATTTTGTAGCCGTTGGGGATGGCTATGGCGATGTCGGGTGCCGAGGAGGGGTTCATCCAGGTCTCGGTGAGGAAGGCGATGTCCGGGTTTGTTGAGTCGATGAGGTTCCATAGCTCGATGGCGTGCCTGTGGACGGATCGGGTGTTGATCAGGATGCAGTGGAGGTTGTTTCCGGGGGAGTCGTTCTTGTTGGGTGCGATGTGTGTTTGTAGGCAGGTGAAACGGCAGTTGCGGCAGGTGAAGGGTCCGTGTTTCCGCTTCGGAGTGGCGCGGCAGCAGCCCGGCGTGCGGCCGGGGTTGAGGGCGGTGAGGGTGGCGGTGTCGTAGGTCAGGCAGGGGGGTGGAGGTCGTGGGGGCCAGGGGTTGTGGCGCTGTGCGCGGTCCAGGCGCGGACGGGCGCAGACGGGCTTGCCTTAGGCGCGCCAGCGGCACGCCCGCTGCACGCGTCCGCTGCGCGGCATCGCAGCGGCCGCCATATATGGGTAGCCGGGGGGGAGGGGTCAGCTGGGAGGCGGGTGGCGGGAGGGTAGGCGGGGCTAGGGAGAAGCGGCGGGAAAAACAGGCGGCAAGGCCAGAAAACGACGAGGCCCAGAAAGGACGAAAAAACAGGCGAAAAAGCGGAAAAACAAGGCAAAAGAAGAGGCGCTCTGGGGGCACTCACACAGGGTACACGGAGGAAGAGGGATCACCAGGCAGCAAAACAATAACAGTAACGGCGCTTTGGGCACTCACACGGGATACACGGAGGAAGAAGGGTTACCAGGCAGCAATAGCAATAACAGTAACGGCACTTTTGGCACTCACACGGGATACACGGAGGAAGAGGGGTCAGCCGGCAGACAAGGAGCAACAACGGCAATACGGAGAGAGCAGCGGACAAGGTAGCAAGGCAGCAGGCAAAGGCAGGTGAGCACTGGTGGCGCTGTAGAGGAGGGGGAGCGACCTACCCTGAGGTCAAGGGTCGCTACCTCTGCCTCGCAGCGGCCGCCATATATGGGTAGCCGGAGAGGAGGGGTCAGCTGGGAGGCGGGTGGCGGGAGGGTAGGAGGGGCTAGGGAGAAGCGGCGGGAAAAACAGGCGGCAAGGCCAGAAAACGACGAGGCCCAGAAAGGACGAAAAAACAGGCGAAAAAGCGGAAAAACAAGGCAAAAGAAGAGGCGCTCTGGGGGCACTCACACAGGGTACACGGAGGAAGAGGGGTCACCAGGCAGCAAAACAATAACAGTAACGGCGCTTTGGGCACTCACACGGGATACACGGAGGAAGAAGGGTTACCAGGCAGCAATAGCAATAACAGTAACGGCGCTTTGGCACTCACACGGGATACACGGAGGAAGAGGGGTCAGCAGGCAGACAAGGAGCAACAACGGCAATACGGAGAGAGCAGCGGACAAGGTAGCAAGGCAGCAGGCAAAGGCAGGTGAGCACTGGTGGCGCTGTAGAGGAGGGGGAGCGACCTACCCTGAGGTCAAGGTTGTTAGCTGTTTAAGACCAATGAGTAACAACAATGATTTGTTATAAATAATTAACATTGGAAATGTGTAAATTCTGAAAAGTCTGTGAATTGAATAGTATTGAGTCCTGTGGAAGGAGGTTTGGCCTTCAGCCTTCAGTTATGTGCGCTTTATGTCTTATGCCTTTTCTTCACATACTTCACAGCGGTTCAACACTCGAACCATATTCCGAAGGCCACCCAATACAGACGAATCACCAACTGGAAGCAGAGCTGCGGGATTACAGATACAAGCAGAAGCAGAGCAAGATCAGGCGCACCTTGTATTGCACTCACTGCAAGTCCAACCCATGGAAACAATGCAAAACACAACTGGATACCACGTAGTCCATCACTCTCTGGAGTCAATTAGCCGGGCTTCAGTGGATGAATGGACTGGTGAAGTTAGCTGTGACAGGACCTTACAGCTCCAATTCATAATTTATCTGGAGTGGTTCACAACACAAACACAGGTTCAGAGAAGCCTGGACCCTTCTGGTAGCTTGCCATCTTGCTAGCTTGCATCCATTGTTGGTGCGCTCCAAGTGTTTGGACCTCAGGCACGGCGTTGTGTGCTTCTGTCCACCTTCTGGTCCAACTCTGCTTTCCTTGTGCATCCCCCTACCTGGCGTTCATGTCTGGCAGGCATGGATGGTCACAGTGGTGGTTCTGAGGATTATAAACTCAGGGGCAGGTTGATCATTATTTCACGCAGCAAGCAATCTTGCTGCACTGTGTGAAAAGGCTCGAATGTGCCGCATTTAATATGATATGGCACATTCCTATCCTTTCCTTGCGTTGGCATACAATGTGCTGCCTAGCACTAATGCTGGCACCCATGCACATGGTGCAATGATGCTTGCAGTGCAGGCAGGACTATTATTGTGCAGGAAGGATCTTCCTGCACAAAAAACAATCATCAGAGGCTTTCTCCTCTTTCCAAGTGTGCTGCAGAGGGCAGCACTCTTGAAAGAGGAAACCACGAGGAGAAATAAAGATTTTTTTTCTCATTGTGCCACCCCCTGGGAAGGCGTCGCATTGTAACGCATTCCCAGGTTTACCAGTGCTGGTAAATATGGGAATGCGCCAAGGTCCATGGGGTGGATGCGATGGGAACACCCACGCTCCACCCATAGAACGTGTCCCTGAGTAATGCAAGGCAGTGACTTGTGGTATCTTGCATTACTCCAGATGTATCAAGCCTCTCAGGGCCATGCAAGGTGGTCTTGCATGGCCTGATAAATCTCATTTGCTGCAAGTGTGATGCAAAACTATGATAAATTTGCCCCTCAGTCTCTTCAGTGGGTGGCACTGGGTGGATTGCAACTTGTGCACTGGGTGTCCTCCTGTGATGCCTCCTCCTGTTTGTCGCAGGGTTGGAGTGCTATCCTTCTTTTCGCTTCTAGGATCATCTACTCGTCTGCCTCTCTGGTGGTGCCCCACTGCAGTAGCGGTCTCTTTTTCGGGCTTGTCAGACCGTACCTGGGTGACTCTCGCGTTCTCAGTCTCTTTAACGGCTAACACTCGGTTTGCTGCACCTCATGATCCGGGTGTCTTCCTTTGATGCCTCCCCTCGTTCGTGTAGCAGGGGTGGGGTAGGATCACTTGTCTTTCTTTCGCTGGTCAGTTCCGCCTCTTCTCTCTGTATTTCGGGGGCAATGGGCTTTGGGCAGGCTTATGCCATGTTTTTCTGTCTTGCAGGCCAGTGCGGACAGTCTGGTATTGTGGTGCTTTGATGGCACAGCGTCATTGCTGTGTAACCAAACACTGTTTGTGTGCTCTCTGGCAATGCTTTTGGTTCAGCTTCATGCTGGGATTCTCCCTCTGTGGTGTCAGACTGTACCTGGAGGTTTCTGGGGCCGGCTGCTGCAGTCTGCCCTTGGCTGAGTAGCATTGCAGGCTGTGCCACTCTATTTTGCCTGTAGGCCCCTAGTAAGTGTTACAGACATGATACTGTCCCCTGTTTGGCAGCGTCTCTTTGAACTTTCCATGGCTGTAGTTTTGTTAGTGTTGCTTGTGCTGTTGACGTCTCTCTAGGTGGTCTGTGGAGCATGAGGGAGGGCTAGTGGCACTCTCCTCTTTCACGCAGCTTTGTAGTATGGCTGGTGGAGGCAGTCCAGGCTGTGGCGCCTTTCTGGTGGTGCAACCATTATTATTTTATTATGGAATTTTGTAAAGCGCATGGTTACGCGCCCCGGCGTGTCCCCGCGCTGAGTAAGAAGTATGAAGTGGCCAGAACAGGGAGGTTACATCAGTACTGAGCGAAAAGGTGAGTTTTTAGAGCTCTGCGGAACTTGGAACCATGTTGCACAGCCTTTCAGTAGCAGTGCATCCTCTGGAGGTGTTCTGTCTGCCCCATAATATGGTAGCGGTCTCTTTCCTTCTCCTGTTTAAGGGCAGTGTTCCTGCTTACCAGTGGTATTCGAACGCAACCAGCATAAATAGGCAATTTAGTTTAAGAGTCATTATTCTGGAAAAGCACAAATTCAGAATTTAATACATAACATCATTGTTAGGGGTTCTCTTTAATAGTAAGAATTGTTTTCTACCCAAATAAACCCTCTTTGCAAGATTAGGATGATGAAAGACTGGGCAAAAAACGTATATATCTAACATATTCCTTGCAGTTTGCATGCATCTCTTTGATGGCAGTTTATAGCTCAATGTTCTATATTAGGATTTTGACTTACAAAGGACAAGGTACAAAAGGAGCTCTCGCACAGAAGCAGTAGCCTACTGACCTATTTACATTATATTCACTTTGTTATCTGTATTGTACAAGTTCTTAGAAGCAGGCATTTTAACCCTCTGTGCTACCTTAGGATGAGTCAAAACCTCCACTAGACAAACCTCCAGCCTCTTTCCAGGAAGACGATTAATCACCAGGGTTATCTTGGAATTTTAATTGATGCCTGAGAATTTCTGGAGTCCAGGAACGTGGCAGCAGGTGCTTTTTAAATGATAATATACTTGGAAAGATTATGCCCCCACCCCAAGTCAGCGGTGGCACTGATCGCACCGCCCTAGAGAAGGCCCTGGCTGTTATGTCTGCCCTACGAGAGGTGCTGCTGCATGACGTGGCCAGCAGGACTATAAACGGCGCAGCTAAGGAAGTTTCTCCACTGCGTTGGGTGAAAGGGAGAAGGCAGAAATGCTCCATATTTTCAAAGATATGGAGCATTTCTGCTCTCACCTTGAGCTGGCGCACTTTGGGGCATATTTACAAACGGATTACGCCAGCAGAACGTCACTTTTAGCGACGTTCTGGTGGCGATCCCTTCTCCATATTTACAAAGCTATGTTAAGCCACTTTTTGTGGCTTATTCTACCTTGTAAATAGGGCTCCTTTACACGCATCACTTAGTGTGAAAGGGGCGTGCAATGGGTTTTGCTGTGGGTGTTCACCCATTGCTTTTGACGCTGCCCCAGATTTGCAAGGAGGCGTAAATCTGAGGCAGCGCTACAAACTACCACCTTGCAATAGAAGGCGTTAGAATAGTGTAACGAGGAGAAATACTTTTATTTCTTCTCGTTTTTTTGCTTTTTCTATGTGTGCTGCATTGTACGACACACATACAAAGAGTAAAATTCCATTAATTATTCTTTATGTGCAGGAAGGTCTCGCTTCCTGCACACAAACAATCATTAAATAATGGTGATTTTCTACTTTTATGTGTGCTGGCCAGGGGAAACAGTCGGAACACTGGGGTCTTAAGGCAATGCTCGGTCTAGCTGCTGGCTGCTGGGGACGGAAGCAGGAAGACCTCGCAGGAAAAGATTTGCAGTGAGGTAAGTGGGGCTGGTCTGTAGTTTTCTGGGCTATGGGTAGTTTTATCGGCTGGGGGGTCACTGTAGTTTTGTGGGCTGGGGTGGGTCAGGGGTAGTTTTTTGGGCTGGGGGGGTCAGGTAGTTTTCTGTGCTGGGCATGGTTTGGGATCGTTTTCTGGGCTGGGGGTTGGTCAGGATAGTGTTCTGGGCTGGGGCGTCGGGGGGCATTCGGGGTTGTTTTGTGGGCTGGGGTGGGTCGGAACTTTTTCTGGGTTGGGGGTCAGGGGTAGTTTTCAGGGCTGAGGGATTAGGGGGTAATTTTCTGGGCTGGGGGGTTTGGGCTAGCTTTCAGAGCTGGGGGGTTGGAGGTAGTTTTCAGGGCTGGAAAGGATTCGGGCTAGTTTTCAGGGCTGGTGGGATCGGTGTCATTTTCAGGGCTGGGGGATTAGGGGTAGTTTTCAGTGCTGGGGGAGGGTTGGTAGTTTTTTAATTAGGGGTTAGGATATTAGACCTCAGGGGGAGGGGAATGGGTACTCGGGTAGTTTTTAGGTCTAGGTGGAGGGTAGGGTAGATTTTAGGACTGGGTCAGGACTGTGTTGGGTCAGGTTATGGGACAGGGTTAAGGGACAGGGTTTTAGGCCTCAGGGCAGGGGGATGGGAATAGGTAGCCAGGGTAGTTTTTAGGGTTTAGGGGAGGGCGAGGTAGTTTTTAGGGCTGGGGGGTCAGATCGTTTTTTTAAATAGGGTTTGGCTAAGGGCAGAAGCAGTAGGTAGTTGTAGGGACAGTGCATGGGGTGGGAGAGGGTTGAGGTAGTGTTTAAGGGTTAGGGATAGCATGGGGGTTGGGACAGGGTAGGGGTATTTGGACCTCAGGACGGGAATGGAGGAGGGAGGGGGGTCGCGACCTTAGCCACACATACCCCTTTACCATTCATGCCTTTTCCATGAAATTACGTAGTAAAGGCATGCGTGGTAAAGGAATGCGTGGGTAAGATGCATTTGGGGTTTAGGCTGCGTGGTAGAGGCAGCGGGTGTATCCAGTCGAGCCTCTATCATACAACCAGAAGTAACAAATCGCCATTATTGATTGTTTATCTGCAGGAAGGGACACCTTGCACACCTTCCTGCACATAAGGGGCATATTTACAAGCCCCTTGCGCTGCCGGTGCATCACTTTTTGTGACACACCGGTAGCACAATTTGGTGCTCCATATTTAGAAGGACGTGTAAAGCCACCCTGCATGGCTTTTGGTGTTCTTGTAAATACATCCCCTTATCATGGAGCATTTTGCCCACGCAACACCCATGGATTCTACTGCTTTCCAAGATTTACAAGGTTTCGAAAACCTGGGAATGCATCAGAATCCTATGCCTCCCCGGGGAGGCATAAGAAGGCTCGATGAGGAGAAATGCTTTTATTTCTTCTTGTTTTTACCTCTTTCTAGGAGCACTGCATACATATGGAAAGAGGAAAACACGTCTTGAGTCTCTTCCTGCACTAATTTAATTTAATTTAATTTAATTGTGGGTTTATATAGCGCTAGAATCGACTCCCAGAGGAGTATCTCCGCGCTTCGACCGCTGGGGAACCCATCCTGGCTCACCCTGAGAGATGGTCCCTAATGGGTATCTCTAAGGTGCGACCAAGCATCCCCGGCAGTCTGGGGGGGCCGTTGTGAAGATGAGGCAAGCTAATGCCCAGAGTTGCCGAGTGTGGTCCCTGACTGGAGAAGGCACCGAGGCGAGAATTATCGAGCCCGCTGACCCTGGTCCACGACCCTGCCGCGTCGGGAATCGAACCCTGGTCCCGGGCCGTCCTCTGCTTACGGGTCTGCCGCCTCTAACCAGTGAGCCACACCTCTCCAACCCAACAATGCAAGCACCCTTGCACCATGGTGCAAGGATACCTGAGTTGGCACATGGCAGCCAATTGTCCGCCAGCACAGGGATCCATCATATTGTTGTAAATATGACGCATCTCTGTGCTCTGAAAGTAACGCAGCACGGCGCAGCCAAACGGCTTGTGGCATCGGGCTTGGTTACTTTCCCGTAAATAAGGGCCAAATAATCATTTCATGTAATGCAGGCACCCTTGCAGTATGGTGCAAGGGTGCCTGTGTTGGCACTAGTCATCTACATTTAGCACCAGCGCTCAGTAAAACACAGGGGTGCTCCCTGTTCTTGTGAATATGGCGCAACCCAGCGTTTTGAAAATGTCAGAGCATGGAGCTGCCAAATTTAACGCTGCTCCCTGCTCCAACATTTTCTCGTAAATATGCCCATGCCATTTGTTGTTATTTTAAGTCAGCAAAAGCCGAGTCGTGATCCTAAATAGGACTGTAAAGAAAATCTATGTGGCATATTTACAAGCCCCTTGTGCCGCCAGTGCTTTACTTTTTTGTGACGCAACGGTGGCGCCTCTTGCTGCCCCATATTTACAAGGACAGGTAAAGCCATGCTGCATGGTGTGAGAAGGTGGCCTGATATATGCTGTCCACTAGTTCTAGTGGGCACCTTGTATCAGTCCAAACAACCCCTTATGGTGATAGGTTAAAGACAACCTATATTGAAAGCTATCCTAGTGGTAGCTTTGGAGAGCAGCCTTCAGGCTAAGTCTTGAAGGTATGTAAAGCAGCTTGTTTGACCAGTCTATCATCTCTTGAATGATCAAATGAAAAGACAACCACACCATGTATATATTCAAAATATATGTATTTAAGACAAAACACACCCCTCTAGTCTCTTTATGAGACTAGAGTTTGAAGTACTTAGTCAGCAATTATCAGTAATTGCACAAATACACGTTTGGGCCCTAGGGGCGTACCAAACCATATACCAAAAAAGTGGTATAAGAACCACGACTGGAATAGACACTAGGCCTATAGCCTTTCGAAGTGCTGGGACCCCAAGGGACCACCCAAGGTAGTGACACAGGGGACCCACGGGGACTGTATGCTGTGTGAAAACACAACCGCGGGTTCCCGTTATCTTCAATGGCCAATGTCGCGGTTGGAAATTTTAAGATTAGGGACACTTCTAATCAAGTGAGGACCAAACCCTTTTGGACTTAAGAGGTTCTAGGGCTAGCACCCACGAGAGCACTGGAGTACTCGAGTTACCTCAACCAGGGAAGCCGGGTGCATAGGTGTCTTTTGGTGTTGGGTCGCGTCGTCGATTTCAATGGGAGCCTGCAAAGAACTGCTGTTGCCGTGAAGAGGAGAAGTGTCCGAAGAGATCCAAGCCTGGATCTGGGATGGAAGGAACCTGAAAGCAGAGGGGACAGAGTCTGGGTCACTAGCCAGTGACCAAGGGCATGATGGACCAATGCCCATAGATGTCGGGTGCTTCAGGTGAGTTGATGGGTGTCTTGACTCTTCAGCCACGAGGTCCAGGTGGCGTCGATGAAGTCCACGAGCTGGATTCAAGCTGTCCAATGAAGTCTGTCAAGTGCTGCTGTGTCGGCAACCAGAATGGACCCAACAAGCCTTGGCAACGGCAAGTCACTGGAGTTTAGAGAAAGGACTTCGGTGCAGACCAGCAAGGTCTGAGGGACTCACCCTGCATTGGTAAGTCAGGGCACATCTGGAGCAACCAGGAAAGCCCAAGCAGAAAAGGAGTTGCCTTTGTGGGGACCTGCTAGCCAACGGGCTAGTGATTGCGAAGGAGCCTCGAGCAGACGCACTTGAAGCTGGCCCACGGGTCACTTGTGGAGTGGAGGCCAACAATCTTCGGTGCACGAGGTACTCAAGGCTGGGGCTACTAGGAGCCCAAAGCACAACTTCGAGGAGGACCAGGAAGATAGTGTTGCTGCAGGGGTCACGGTTCTACATCACCCACGATAGCCACGAGCCTCAGCTTTGCTGTGATCTCAGGGTAGCCTTGGGGAAGTCTGGAAAATCCTCCTCTGGTGATGCAAAGACTTCGGCGTCCGGCGGGAGCTTCAGCGATGCAGACCGGTCAGTTGCTTCTTTGGTGCCTGCCAAGCAGGGGAGTCACTCCTTGACCCCAAAGGAGATTACTTCAGTCTTCTAGTCAGGATAGAACGTCGAAGGTACAGGATATCTGTAGCAGAGTTTCGTCCAGGGTAATCTAAAGTCCTAGGGACTGGATTCCTATACTTATAGTAAGTTTAGGGGATGGACTATCTCTAAGGCCCCACCTATGGGTGGGCCTTGAAAGAGGGGTGGTTGCACCCATTTCCTTTGTCCAGTTTCGCGCCAGAGCAGGGGCAGGTAGCCCCGGCAACCGGTTTGAACTGGACTATGCACAGGGATACCAAATGTGCCCCCTGTGCAGGACTTCAAAGCACCAGAGAGTGCTCCCGCCCAGCCCCAATACACATCTGCCTGTCTGGGGAGGTGGTTACACCTCCCTTTGACAGGAAACCTATTGTCCAGTCCTCCCCTGCCGGAGTTTCGGTCAGCAGCAGGAGGCCAGACCCGTGTCTGTGGCAGAGGCATCCATTTTGTGATGCCAGGGCTCAAGAAAGTCCTACCGGGTTAGACCAGTGTGGACATGTCTTTCCCTCTAGAAGGGTGAAATGCTACCCCCGCCGCCAGATCTGGCGGGGGGTAGTATTCCAAAGCGTTTGACACCAAACACAACATGTTTTGATGCAGCCATTCCAAAGTTAGCATTTACCGCGAGGTTATAATGCACTTAAGAGTATATGGTATGGCTGTATCACAGAACAGCCATAAGGAAGTATTTCCGAAAGCTGCAGAGAGGCTCAGCTCATGCTTGGGCACCCTCTCACATAAAACCAAGCACTCTGCCTTCAGGATTGTCAAGGCCTGCCATAGGAGTGGCTTATAGGTTTATATGTGTTTGTATATCAGTGTGGATATAGGTAGCCTATACCTCTGTAAGGGGTGCAAGCACACCCTTACCCAGGCTGCAGTAGCAGATCTGTGGTGCCATTTTGGAGTGCTTCCCAGGGGTGGCATAATATATGCTGCAGCCCCTGGTAGGCCTCTGAGGGACCTATGCCCTAGGTACATAGTATACCATATACTAGGGGTTTATAAGGCACTCCAGAATCCAATTAGATATGTACCTAATGTACATGGAAACCATTTTAGAGAGGAAGCAGCTAGGCTGTGGTCCTGATTAGCAGGGCCACAGCCAGACTAAGGTCGAAAAACAGTGAAACACCAGCAAAAAGTGGGGGTACCCATGTGAAGCAGATCCTACTCTCCTACACATGGCTTTTTGTGTCCATGTAAATACGGCCCCTTTACATACAGCACTTTGCGTGAGAGGAGCTAGCCATGGGTGTTGCTGTGGGTGTTCCCATTCAACACCCATGGCTTCTGCTGCATTTCCAGATTCATGAGAAATCGTAAACCTGGAAATGCGACAGGGGAAAGGGAGGCGCAACAAGGAAATCTTTTTTCATTTCAATGAGGAGAAATGTTTTCACATGTGGTGCATTCTGCAGCAAACACATAGAAAGAGGAAATCCCCTCTTGTGATTGTTTTTGTGCAGGAAGGTGTCCCTTCCTTCACAAAGACAGTCTCCCCGCAATGCAGGCACCCTTGCACCATGGCACAAGGGTGCCTGTGTCGGTGCTTGGCAGCCAATTGTGCGTCAGCGCAGGGTAAAGCACAAAGATGAGATATTGTTGTAGATATGACGCATCCCTGTGCTTTGAAAGTGGCACGGGGCAGCCTAAGGGCTTGCCGTGCCATGCTACGGCCCTTTCTTGTAAATAAAGCTCTTCGTATTTATTTGTAACATGACTTTTCTTTGTTTAATACTGTACTCATTAGCCATGGGTCTGTTGATTAACGGAATCTTTGAAACCATTTAAAATTACTTTCTATTTATATTTACTCTTTGAAGTATGTAAAGATAAAGGATATAAATACCAGATTTGGAGGCATATTTACAAGCCCCTATTGCTACCACAATGTCACTTTCAGTGACGTTGTGATGGCGATAGGAGCTTTGCCTTATCTACAAGGCAGCGTTAAGCCACTTGGGGTATATTTACAAGAATTGGTGCTAACCAGTTTTTGTGGTAGTTAGCTGCAATTTATTTTGCTCCGTCTATCGCTGAAACCATTGCCTTGTTAGCAACATATTTATAATACGTCGCTACATTGTTATATTACCAGCAGGCCACGGCAAAAACTGCAGCTAACACTAGGATCAAGGTGATAAAAAAATTGATGCTAGCAAGAGAAAAGTGACGAAAGGCCAATTAGCTGCAAAACAAAGTTCATTTTAGTCAGCCCAACGTCACTTTTCAGTCTCAAGAGGCAAAATAGCCTCTAATGAAAAAAGAAAAGAAAAACAATGGAATGCAGAATGGAGCAGCCAGGGTCAAGTTCAGCACAGGTCTACAACCCAACCCTCCCAAACCCCCGAACAGCCAGGGGGACCAGCCAGAGTCCCAGGGGAACAGGAAATGCAGAATCTGGGCCACATTTATGAAAGTGGTGCAGCACTTTTCTTAGCGCCATTCTTGCGACATCATGGCAGCCGATGCCTGGAAGCGCGGACAGTGTGCGGGGACCGGAGGTCTCGCTGGGCTTGCATCTGAGACCCGGAGTGGGAGGCGGCGGTGCTGGGAGTCGCTGACGATGAAGATGGGCTGCGTCGGGCCCAAAGCTGTGGGCTGTGGCGCTACGCATTGAGGTGTTGGCGATCGTCCTTACCTGGTGATGAAGTTTGGCAGGTCGCATGCAGACACGTTGCTGACCTGTGTGAGAAGACCCCCTGGTGCCCCTTGGAGCTGTGATCAGTAGAGGCGCTCCTTCGCACCGAAGTAGGGAGGTCTGCATTGCATAACACGAGCCACCACTACACCGGGGTGCACAGAGGAGATTGCCAATGTTGGTCCAATGGTGGCGCACATCGTGCCCTGAGAAATCCCTGAACTGCGGCTGACCAACATCACCAAGGGCACTGCACAAGACTGGTGGGTGACTCCACTAACTGGCTCTAGTTGCTGATATCGGCCATTTGTTGCAGCAGGTGCCAGCATGGGGGTCGGTTCAGGACCTTGGGTGCGCCTCTTGATTGGCCATCACTCACTTAGGAACACAGAATCTAGTTACCACAGTTTGATCACAGTAGGTGACCGGGTGGTGCTGCCTTTCGTCGCCCCCTGGTAGAGAGCTCTTGTCGAGTAAGGTGTCATACGAATGGGAATACGAACCCCTCGCCAGTCCTGGCGACGGGGTTAGCATTCCCCCCTTTTAGAGGGACACGACATGGAAGTAACCTTGAACCCCGGTTAAAGTTGACTCAAGCCTCAGCATCACAAAATGGATGCTGCCTCAAGACACAAGTCTGACCTCCTGCTGCTGGGGGACCTTCCAGCAAGGGGAGCTTGGACAAAGGGTTTCCTGTCGAGGGCGGTGTTAGCACCATCCCAGACAGGGTTTGTGTATCCCAGGTAGGCAGGGCTGAAAGGAAGGTGATTGCAAGTGGCACCCCGGTGCTCACTGTGCATAGCCCGGCTCAAACCAGTTTCGGGGGCACACCAGCCCCTGAGCTGGCGCGAAGCCGGACAAAGGATAGGGGTGTAACCACCCCCCTCCTGGCTCCACCCATAGGTAGAACCTAGTCACGGGCCAGCCCCTTTTCTTAGAATAAAGGTAGGAGCGAGTCCCCTTCCCAAATTGGATAATCAGATAATCGGATAACTCCGAATCACGAACCACTTTCCACGAAAGGAACTCTTGACTATTTCTGAAGACTCTCCCTTGTGGCTAAGGAGTAGCCACCCTGCACCAGCAGGCACCACCTAAGCGCTTGCGGTTTGCTGTACGTCTCCTACGGATCAAGACTGCCCAGCTCGACGAGACCCGAGTTCCCTGCCATCTCTGACCTTTTACCTACCTCATCAGCCCAGCTGAGAGTCATAGGTGTGACGAGACCTGCGGGACCGGCTATCTTCAGAACCTGCACGACGCTTATCTAGCACGCCCACCGAGGGACCCTCGAGTGAGTGCACCTAGGGTTTGAGAAGCCCTAAACCCTGAGCAGCTCCAGCATCGAAGTCTGTCTCCCCAGCATCCACGAGATCTGCGTGGGGGCCCTTCCGCTTCTTGCTGTTCCCAGCGTTGTCCGACCACTTGCCGACCGGCTTGTGGCCCTCTTCACGACGCTCCAAGATTATTTGCATCACCGGTCTGGTTGCTCCAGACTGGCTCTTGCTCCCCTTCAACAGAGGAGTACCACGGACCCTCCTGGTCCACTCCCGACGCCATCTTGACTCCCCCGCTTGGGTTGCCACTGCCAAGATCCGCTGCCCCTTCCTGGGCCCAGCATCATCGACAGCAGACACCTTCGTGGGACAGCTCGCCCTCCATCCTGGTCGCCGCCGCGCCTCCTGGTCCGAGGAACAGCCGAGTCCGACGTCACCCACTCACCTGGTCGAGGTGACTTCAGCCGGTACCCCCCTGGTACCCACACGATCGCTGGCTAGCGGTTGAGAACTGAGTCCCCTCTGCTTTCAGGTTTCCTTCATCACCGATCCAGGCTTGGATCGCTCTGAACATCGTCACTGGTCGCCTGCCAGCAACTTCTTCTTTCAGGCTCCTGAGACTACACGAGGACTCCCGACATCTTGCCGAACTTCACGCAGCCGCAGCCTCCGGGCTAGGTAACTCGAGCATCTCGGTGCTCCATCGCAGGTTCGCTCTACAAGTGTCCAGTTCCTTCTTCGTTTAGTCCCACTGATCGGAAGACTCCGGAATCAGTACCTCCAGACTCTAACCATTCGCATTTCACTGTTAGTGTAGATGGTTTCTCGTGCCCCTCGGGCATTTGTGTAAATTGTGCAACTGAAGTATTTTCCGAAGAGTTTTGTAGTGTGCTTAGCTCCCTGACTCATAAAGAGCCAGGGTAGTCTTGTTATAAATAAATATCCTTTTATTTTCATAACAACTTGTGTGGTGTCCTTTCACTTGGTGTTCAAGGGGTATAGGTGATGGTAAACAGCTGGCTTAACACGCCCTCTAGAGTTTAGCCTAAGACTGCTCGTATCCACGCTACTAGGATAGCTGGTCTATAAGGTTGACTTGCAACCAATCATCAATAAGGGTCGTTTGGAATGATACACAGTGATCACTAGAATAGTGAGCACTACATATCAGGCCAACTTCTCACATTGGTGAGCAGCGGTTGGGATTTGAGCTTGCTGTTGTTTTACCACACACGTATCCTAAGAATATCGCAGTGAAAGATCACATAAGTACCCAGGTACATATAACTTAACTTAGAATACTCCGAGTTCTACTGAACCGGCTGTTGTAGTGTAACAGGGCTTAGCACACCCTGACTACAACTCTTAGCAAGGGATCAGTAGGTAAACCCATAGTGTAGGTAGGTGCAACACTTACACCTCACTAGAAAAGCATGTCGGTCCACGGAGAGTCTGCAGGGACTCCCTTAGTGGTCAGTGACCCTCCACAGGTCGTGTCACGATATGCAACTCTTAGCTTCAAGGAGATGAGACAACTGTGTGCCTCCAGGAAGCTAAACCAGGGTTCTAACCCTACCATCGCAATACTGATAGGTCTCTTAGAGGCGTACGATGCTAGGAGGTCCTCTAACCCAGGTCCCCCCAGTGCAGATGGGAACATGCCTCCCTTAGAGGGAACCCTCGGTGACCCAGACCTCGACCTCCACACAGAGGAGGAGGACGAGGACGAGTTATCGGGAGACGAGGCAGACAAAGGTCCAGTGGTAGTCGGCAGGCTTACAAGGACCAACTTAAGCAGGCATGAGAATGGAACTGGGGGAGCCCCGGGCCCACGCTCAAGCAGGCTTAACCTTGGGAACGGACGAGCTAGGTCTCTCTCCAGAGGCTCTGGCAGATCGGTTCATACACATATCTCTCAGGCACCTTCTCAGAGAGGAATGACTTCCCCTCAGAGGAGGGAGCATGAAGCGAAGATGCGGGAGGTCAATCTAAGGATCGAGCGGGAAGAACTTGCCCTCGCCAAAGAAAGACTTGCCTTGGCCCGAGAGCAGAAATTAAGTGGGTTAGACCCCACTGGTGGCAGCATTCTCAATAGAGAGAAAGACAGGGGTATAGACACTAGACACCTGAGTAAAATAGTGCCCCCCTTTAAACAAGGGGACGACATCCACAAGTGGATAACTGCCTTGGAGAGGGCCTGCACTGTCCAGTGCGTCCCCCCAAGTCAGTGGGCAGCTATACTGTGGCTTTCCTTTGAAGGTAAAGGAAGGGACAAGCTCCTCACTACAAGAGCTGAGGATGCTAACAACTACCAAGTCCTGAAGAACACACTGATTGATGGGTTCGGCTTAACCACGGAACAGTACCGGGTGCTGTTCCAGGACACCCAGAAAATTCAGTCTCAGGATTGGGCTGACTTTGTCGATTGTGCCACTAAGGCTTTGGAAGGCTGGTTGCTGGGTAGCAAGGTTACTGATTACACAGGATTGTACAATCTTATCATGCGAGAACAGATTTTAAACAACTGTCAGAACCAACTGTTGCATCAGCACCTTGTCGACTCGGATCTGACCTCTCCCCAAGAATTGGGAAAGAAGGCAGACAGATGGGTCAGAACAAGGGTCAAGCAGAACCAGAATCAGAACCAGGGTGGTCAGAAGAAAGCAGACCAAAAGGGTAACAAGAACGAACAAAATGACCAGAAGTCTTCGACAGGTCCCCAACAAACCAAAGAGGGTGGAGGTCAGGCTTCACAGAAGAAGAAGACTCAAGAAGGCCAGTCAAAAAGGTGGTGCCAATACTGTAAAAGTAAGACTCACTGGTTTAGTGAGTGCACCAAGAAAGGAGGGCAAACTCCTGCCACTGCAGCCCCTAAGGCACCTGCGCCCCCTAGTACAGTCAGCAGTGGTGGCGCGCCTCCCAAGGCATTAGTTGGGTTAACCTTGGGAACCGAGGGGAGTGACGACTTAGTCGGCACGCTCACTCAGGCCGTCCTTGTCTGTACAGGGGATATGGATATGTCCCCTGATGCCAGTCCCAATACTTTGGGCAAATACAGACAGACACCTTTGATAAATGGAAAAGTGGCTCAGGCCTACAGGGACACGTGTGCCAGTGTCACCATGGTGACGCCTAACTTCGTGGACCCTGGACAGATCATGCTAGGTACCAGTTACCTAGTGACCAATGCCAGCAACGTCACTACCAATCACAGTATGGCAGTTGTTGATTTCTCCTGGGGAGGGGTAAGTGGCCCGAAAAAGGTTGTGGTTAGTTCAGACCTCCCCGTAGAATGTCTGTTGGGCAATGATTTGGAAACGTCACAATGGTCAGAAGTGGAGCAGAGGACTCACATGGAGATGTTAGGCTTGCCAGCACATGTCCTTGCTGTGACCAGGTCACAGGCCAAAAGATGCCCCACTGAACAGGTGCTGGATCCTGGAAGAACGGACCAGACACCTTCCAAGAAAAGGAGCAGTAAGGGTAAGGCTTCGCCTTCCCCCTTGCCCCAGGTCGTGGATCAAGTCTCCGAGGAGGCTGACCTTAAAGAACTGAGGGAAACTGAGCCGCAAGAGCTTGAACCTGGTCAGGTTGAGTTTCTGGGCTCAGGGGGACCCTCCAGGGAAGACCTGGGGAAGGCACAGTTAGACTGCCCCTCACTTGAACCCCTCAGACAGCAGGCCGCTGCTGAGGCTGCAGGGAACGCCACAGGTACCCACAAAGTGTACTGGGACGATGGACTCCTGTACTCCGAGGCAAGAGACCCCAAACCTGGTGCGACCAGGAGGCTGGTCATCCCCTTGTCTCTGAGAGGTTTCCTTCTCACCTTGGCCCACGAGATTCCCCTTGCAGGTCACTTAGGCCAGAATAAGACTTGGGACAGAATTGTTCCACACTTTCACTGGCCCCACATGTCCGAAGATACGAAGGAGTTTTGCCGCTCCTGTGTCACTTGCCAAGCCAGTGGTAAGTCAGGTGGCACGACAAAGGCCCCCCTCATACCACTACCCTTTGAACGGGTGGGGATCGACATTGTCGGACCAATGGAACCCCAGACAGCATCGGGGCACAAGTTTATACTGGTGGTGGTGGACCACGCCACCAGGTATCCCGAAGCTATTCCCCTTAGGACCACTACCGCACCTGTGGTGGCACGGGCCCTACTTGGAGTGTTCTCCAGAGTGGGCTTCCCTAAGGAGGTCGTCTCAGACAGAGGTGCAAACTTCATGTCGGGATATCTGACTGCTATGTGGAAGGAATGTGGTGTCAACTACAAGTTCACCACACCCTATCACCCACAATGCAATGGGCTTGTTGAGAGATTCAACAGGACCCTAAAAGGGATGATTCACGGACTACCTGAAAAGCTTCGGCGGAGATGGGATGTCCTGATACCCTGCCTCTTGTTTGCCTACAGAGAGGTCCCGCAGAAGGGGGTTGGCTACAGCCCTTTTGAGCTTCTGTTCGGACATCCTGTAAGGGGACCCCTTTGTTTGGTAAAGGAAGGATGGGAGAGACCTCTCAGAAAGCCGGCATCAAACAACGTGGACTATGTGCTCGGTCTCCGCTCGCGGATGGCGGAGTACATGGAAAAGGCGTCTAAAAACCTGGAGGCGAGCCAAGAATTACAGAAAGCTTGGCACGACCAAAAGGCTGTCCTGACTGTGTACCAGCCTGGACAGAAGGTGTGGGTGCTGGAGCCAGTGGCCCCAGCAGCACTCAAAGACAAATGGTCTGGGCCCCACACGATCATTGAGTAAAAGGGAGAGGTCACCTACTTGGTAGACCTGGGAACTCCCCGGAGCCCCCACAGGGTGCTCCATGTAAACAGGCTCAAGGCATATGTCGACAGGGAGGGCATGGGCTTGCTCATGGCCACAGATGAGGGACAGGAGGAGGAGAGTGACCCTCTCCCAGACCTGCTCTCTCAGAACCCTGACGATGGATCAGTAGATGGTGTTGTCTTTTGTGGCAGCCTCTCTGGACATCAACAAGAGGATTGTAAACAGGTTCTTCAATCCTTTCGACATATGTTCTCTCTGACACCCAGTCAGACCAAGTGGTGTACCCATGAGGTCGACACTGGGGACAGTCTGCCCGTAAAGAGTAAAATCTATCGGCAACCTGATCATGTCAGAGACTGCATCAAGACAGAGGTGCAAAAAATGTTGGAGCTGGGAGTCATTGAACCCTCGGACAGCCCCTGGGCTAGTCCCGTAGTGCTCGTGCCGAAACCTCACACCCAGGGCGGTAAGAAAGAGATGAGGTTTTGCGTGGACTACAGAGGTCTCAATGCGGTCACTAAGACTGACGCCCACCCGATACCAAGAGCAGACGAACTTATCGACCGGTTGGCCTCGGCCAACTACTTAAGTACGTTTGACCTGACAGCTGGGTATTGGCAAATCAGGTTAGCTGAGGAGGCCAAGCCCAAAACAGCATTTTCTACCCCGGGTGGGCATTATCAGTTCGTGGTAATGCCCTTTGGTTTGAAAAATGCACCTGCCACCTTCCAAAGGCTGGTGAATCGAGTTCTCACTGGGTTGGACGACTTCTGTGCGGCGTATCTGGACGATATCGCTGTCTTTAGCTCCACCTGGGAGGATCACCTGGTCCACCTGAGGAAAGTGTTAGAGGCCCTGCAGAAGGCAGGCCTCACTATCAAGGCCACCAAGTGCCAGATAGGGCAGACACAGGTTGTATACCTGGGCCACCTTGTAGGTGGAGGCCAGGTTCAACCATTGGAGAGCAAAATACAGGCCATCCAGGACTGGGCTCCTCCAACCACCCAGACTCAGGTTCGAGCTTTCTTGGGCCTGACTGGTTATTACCGGAAATTTGTCAGAAATTATGGATCCATTGTGACCCCGCTAAACGACCTGACAAGTAAAAAGATGCCAAAAAAAGTTCAGTGGACAGCAAGCTGTCAGAAGGCATTCAATGACCTAAAGCAGGCCATGTGCACAGCACCTATCCTAAAGAGTCCAGACTACTCCAAACCATTCATTGTCCAAACAGACGCTTCGGAGCTGGGTGTGGGAGCTGTTCTATCGCAACTGAATTTTGATGGTCATGACCAGCCCATAGCTTTTATTAGCAGGAGGCTGACCCCCAGAGAGAAGAATTGGTCAGCTATTGAGAGGGAGGCCTTTGCTGTGGTTTGGGCCCTGAAGAAGTTGAGGCCATACTTGTTTGGCACTCACTTCAAGATTCAGACCGACCATAAGCCCCTCTTGTGGCTAAATCAAATGAAGGGTGAAAACCCCAAACTACTTAGGTGGTCCATTTCCCTACAGGGGATGGACTTCACAGTGGAGCATAGACCTGGCACTGATCATGGCAATGCAGATGGGCTCTCCAGGTATTTCCACTTAGAGCAAGAAGACTCACCTGGTCAAGGTTAGCTTATTGTCCCAAAGTTTGGGGGGGGGGTCATGTAGGAGAGTAGGGTCTGCAATCCTATGATCACCCAGATTTTTTGCTTTTGCTTCATTGGTTTACGACTTTCTCCGGCTGTGGGCCTGCCAATCAGACCCACAGCCTAGCTGTTCTTTCTCGAAATTAACACACATGTACATTAGGTGCATCCACTAATTGGAACTGGGCCGCCTTGTCAGTCCCTGTCTCAGCATACCACAGGTATCCAGGGCATCGGTGTACCCAGGGCCTACCAGGGGCTGAAGCATGTATTATGCCACCCCTGGAATGGCCGCCCAAATCTGACACAACTGGCTGCACGACAGCTGGGGCCACGTGGTGTAATCACCCGTTGCTGTAGGTGTAGTATTCCTACACCTAAACCCTAAAATGGACACATGGATTCCTATCAGTCACTCCTATAGCAGGCCTTATCAATCCTGAAGGCAGAGTGCAGGGAATCATGTGGGACGGTGCTCTGGCGCGAGCTGAGCCCGTCGACGGCTTGCGGAACCAAGTCCTAATAGCCGTTTCATGGTGACGCGGGCCAACTACTTTTAATGCATTATAATCCTTGCGGTTATTTGCTAACTTTGGCATCACATCACCTACCCATGTCGAGTAAGGTGTCATACGAATGGGAATACGAACCCCTCGCCAGTCCTGGCGACGGGGTTAGCATTCCCCCCTTTTAGAGGGACACGACATGGAAGTAACCTTGAACCCCGGTTAAAGTTGACTCAAGCCTCAGCATCACAAAATGGATGCTGCCACCAGACACAAGTCTGACCTCCTGCTGCTGGGGGACCTTCCAGCAAGGGGAGCTTGGACAAAGGGTTTCCTGTCGAGGGCGGTGTTAGCACCATCCCAGACAGGGTTTGTGTATCCCAGGTAGGCAGGGCTGAAAGGAAGGTGATTGCAAGTGGCACCCCGGTGCTCACTGTGCATAGCCCGGCTCAAACCAGTTTCGGGGGCACACCAGCCCCTGAGCTGGCGCGAAGCCGGACAAAGGATAGGGGTGTAACCACCCCCCTCCTGGCTCCACCCATAGGTAGAACCTAGTCACGGGCCAGCCCCTTTTCTTAGAATAAAGGTAGGAGCGAGTCCCCTTCCCAAATTGGATAATCAGATAATCGGATAACTCCGAATCACGAACCACTTTCCACGAAAGGAACTCTTGACTATTTCTGAAGACTCTCCCTTGTGGCTAAGGAGTAGCCACCCTGCACCAGCAGGCACCACCTAAGCGCTTGCGGTTTGCTGTACGTCTCCTACAGATCAAGACTGCCCAGCTCGACGAGACCCGAGTTCCCTGCCATCTCTGACCTTTTACCTACCTCATCAGCCCAGCTGAGAGTCATAGGTGTGACGAGACCTGCGGGACCGGCTATCTTCAGAACCTGCACGACGCTTATCTAGCACGCCCACCGAGGGACCCTCGAGTGAGTGCACCTAGGGTTTGAGAAGCCCTAAACCCTGAGCAGCTCCAGCATCGAAGTCTGTCTCCCCAGCATCCACGAGATCTGCGTGGGGGCCCTTCCGCTTCTTGCTGTTCCCAGCGTTGTCCGACCACTTGCCGACCGGCTTGTGGCCCTCTTCACGACGCTCCAAGATTATTTGCATCACCGGTCTGGTTGCTCCAGACTGGCTCTTGCTCCCCTTCAACAGAGGAGTACCACGGACCCTCCTGGTCCACTCCCGACGCCATCTTGACTCCCCCGCTTGGGTTGCCACTGCCAAGATCCGCTGCCCCTTCCTGGGCCCAGCATCATCGACAGCAGACACCTTCGTGGGACAGCTCGCCCTCCATCCTGGTCGCCGCCGCGCCTCCTGGTCCGAGGAACAGCCGAGTCCGACGTCACCCACTCACCTGGTCGAGGTACCCCCCTGGTACCCACACGATCGCTGGCTAGCGGTTGAGAACTGAGTCCCCTCTGCTTTCAGGTTTCCTTCCAGGCTTGGATCGCTCTGAACATCGTCACTGGTCGCCTGCCAGCAACTTCTTCTTTCAGGCTCCTGAGACTACACGAGGACTCCCGACATCTTGCCGAACTTCACGCAGCCGCAGCCTCCGGGCTAGGTAACTCGAGCATCTCGGTGCTCCATCGCAGGTTCGCTCTACAAGTGTCCAGTTCCTTCTTCGTTTAGTCCCACTGATCGGAACACTCCGGAATCAGTACCTCCAGACTCTAACCATTCGCATTTCACTGTTAGTGTAGATGGTTTCTCGTGCCCCTCGGGCATTTGTGTAAATTGTGCAACTGAAGTATTTTCCTAAGAGTTTTGTAGTGTGCTTAGCTCCCTGACTCATAAAGAGCCAGGGTAGTCTTGTTATAAATAAATATCCTTTTATTTTCATAACAACTTGTGTGGTGTCCTTTCACTTGGTGTTCAAGGGGTATAGGTGATGGTAAACAGCTGGCTTAACACGCCCTCTAGAGTTTAGCCTAAGACTGCTCGTATCCACGCTACTAGGATAGCTGGTCTATAAGGTTGACTTGCAACCAATCATCAATAAGGGTCGTTTGGAATGATACACAGTGATCACTAGAATAGTGAGCACTACATATCAGGCCAACTTCTCACATATAGTGCCTGTGAGTCTGGTGCAACGATGGCCCATCTGCAGATGAGGGCCTCATTGACATTTTGCCGATCCTTTGTGTCGGTGAACTGAGCCGCTGGGGATCGTTGGCCACCAGGGCAGGTGACAATGGACAGGCTGGACTGCAAACTAGACTCTGTACTCTAAGAGGGTACCCCCTCGAACAAACGGGCACTTCCTTTGAGGGCCCCATAGACAAAATCACAGTCGACTTCACTCCTGACTGCACAGATCATCACAAGCTGACTTACAAGGTACATGACATTGAGCAAGAACTGGCCAAAGTCCCTCCAGTTACTCTGAGTGCAGCTTTGGATGTGTAGCAGCTAAAGGCACATGTGAAGACACAGGACAGAACAGTGGAGAATGCGGATGGACGCTCCCAGCATAACGACGTGAGGGTGCTTGGTCTGCCCGAGGGAGCAGAAGGGGCTCATTAAGTGGCATATACTGAGACAAGGTTGCGTGATCTACTGCCAGCAGGTGCACTCTCCCAATTCCTTGTTGCAGAGCAGGCCCATCGAGTGCCGGCGAGCTGCACGCTTTCGGGGACAGATCCTAGACCTTTTCTCTTCCGCCTCCTACAGTCATCGTGATGCTGGCCTGAGGGAGGTATGCAAGCTGGGGGAGGTGAAAGTGGATAACGCCACAGTTATTTTCTTCTCTGACTATGCCACGGGGTGCAGAGGCAGTGGGCTTGTCTCTAGTGTTTAAGCGATGCCTCAGAGAGTTGGGCATCAAATACTCCCTCCTCTACCCGTAAAGTCTGAGAGTGATCTCAGTTGTAATCATGCAAATAATTGACGCCGCTGAACAGTTCTGGACCTGGCTGCAATCTACTGGTCGCCAGGTGCTGCGGACTGGGAGTGAAGGGTCTGCGCAAACAAGCTGTCATTCATGGAACCAGTTGTACTGGGAGGCGTAGGAGGAGCAGGCATCTCCGCCGCAACTACAAGTCACCCCCAATCTGCAGCAGGTTGTACAAGAGAGTCGGAAGGAGCTGCATGGCAGATATCCTAATTAAATGTTTACTGGTTAAGCGTCTCCCCTTCTTCCGCACTTACAGACTGCTCTGGAGAGTCTTTTGCTTTCGGCTGTTCCTGGTTTCCAGCTTCCTGTTGCTGAAGTTCTGGTCTACCTAGGTCACCATTTAGAGGGGATCAGGTCCAGTCACCACCCAAAGGGAATGGAGCAGTTGTCCAGGTAAGCGATGCATGTCAGGTATAGTGGTGGTGGTCTCCTTGGTGCTCTGAGCTGCAATGGCATGAAGTCCAAGGCATCGTTGACCTTGCCAAGGATGAATTGTGGGAGTTCCTCGATTATCCTCGAGGCACTCTTGCAATGCTGTGACGTCATGTGTTTTACGTTCCGACTGCGCAATGTGCCACAGCATCTTTACAAGGCCACGCAAAGCCATTTTACATGGCTTTTCATGGACTTAAAAATATGTGCCCTTTCATGCATTAAACAGTGTGAAAGGGGCGTTCCATGCAGTGGCGGCCAGCATGGCTCACGGGTGGTGAGGCGAGGGAGGGTGCATGGGGTTTTCAGGGAGTTGCAGGGGCGGCTCGATTGCGGGAGGTTGTGCATTATAAATTAAAAAAAATATATATATAATTTAGCTTGCCGCCAGGTCCTGCAATGCAGCGTTGTGATTGGATTTGAGCATCCTGGTTTAACGCTCAATCAGGGAATGGGGGCCAGAGCATGTTCTCCATGCAGACTGTAATGCAGCCTACATGGAGAACGGATAAACATGATTGGGTTTGGCGGCCCAAGAGGGCTGATCAAACAGTCATTGCGCACTTAGGAGTGGGCCAAGCACTCCTGCCCTGTCCTGCTCTGAGAGCGGAGCAGCCCCGCCCACCCGCAAAGCAGCACAAACATAAAATGTTATAACTGAAAGATGTTATGCTTTTATGTTTCTTCTTCTCGCATTGCTTGAAAGCAGGGGGCGACGCTCCTCCGCTATACTGCCACTGATTCAATGGGTATTGCTGTGGGAGTTCCCATGCCAAATCATTGGAATCTGTAGCATTCGCAGTATTACGAAAAACTGTAAACCTTCAGAATGCCTCAGAATCTACTACCACCCCAAGGGTGACGATTGGGAGGCACTACAAGTATAAATGTTTTCATTTTGCTCTTTTTTCACTTTCTGCAGCACACAGTGAAAGAGGAAATACCCTGGATTGATAGGTTTTGTGCAGGTAGGTGTCCCTTCCTGAACAACATCAACCAACTCCGCAACACAGTCACCCTTGCACCATGGCGCAAGGGTGCCTGCGTTGGCGCATGGCAGTCACTGCGCATCAACATAGGGGAAAAATACAGGAGGACTTATTCATGAGCCCCTTTCGATAGTTTAACACCGCTGGTACGTCATTTTCTTGACATACTTGCAGAGTGAATTTTGCACCACGTTGCGCCGTTTTGCAAAGTGATGCATCTAGGTATATGCGTAACCTTGTAAAGCCTTGTGCAACATTATACCTGCGTCAGGTATGATGTATGCAGGGCGTTCATTCCCACGCAACAAAGCCTCTTAGGAGTGGCGCAGTGAAATCTATCAGATTTCATTGCGATAATTCTTGGACGCCACTGTGTCAAAAACCTACGCCTGGCTCATGGCAGACGTAAGGGTGACGTTGTGCCATAGGGATAGGCTTGCCCCATTTATTGATGGTGTTGTGTCATGCTTGCGACACAACTGCAGCAATGCGTGACTTTAGCACTGACAGATGCGTCAGGATTCCAGACGTATGTCATTGATTGTGACATGGAGCCCATTACAGAAAATATGGTGCAGCCATGGTGTCGCAAGGAGGGCGCAATGAAAAGTGTCCAATAGTTGTTTATCACAGTGATGCAACACTTTTCATGAATGGGGCCCAGAAATGAGTCCTATCTTATTGATAGGGCCCATTCCTGACCTTTCGTAGTGGCGCATGGCAGCGTAGCAATATTCCTTACAGCGCTGTCAAGCACCAAGTCATCTTATATGTGGGCCCAAGTGTTTGCACCAATTTTAAGACCAACTATTTTCAGGTCTTAAAAAACTGCCTCTAATTTGAGTTAGCAGCAGTTTTGGGGGGTTATCGACGTACTAGAATTTCCTTGTAACTGTTGCGAAGTGTGCTTTGCAGCAGTTTTTTCACTGGAAAACCTACCTTGCATCTCATTTTCGTAATGCCCCGCTAACAGAAGTGGAGATCTTGAAAATTCACGTTTAGGCTGGAAAAGTGCTGCTAACTGCAGTTAACGACAGCTTGTAAATAAGGCAATAAAAAAAAGCTGCCATAATGTCTAAACATTGACGCTGCTGCGGCGTTAAGTTCTTGTAAATATGCCTTGTGGCTTAATGCTGACTATAAATAATGCCAACTTTCATGGTAAACTTAGCGTGAAAGGGGCGGGCAATTGGTGCTGTGGTGGGCGTTCCACCGCAACACCCATCGATTTTGACGCAGCCCCCTATTTATGAGAGCAACGTAAATAGGAGGCAGCGCCAAAATTAAAATCAGGGAAAACCTGGACTTAAAAAAAGCGGACTGAGGAGAAATGCTTTAGTTCTCCTCGTTTTTCATATAGAACCAGCAAATTTCCTATGATTTTTTTCTGTGCAGGACCGTCCCCCTTCCTGCACATAAAAATGACAACACGCTTCACCACTTTATTTGAATATGGTGTATATTTACAAGAGCTGTCACTAACTAGTGTTAGCGGCAATTTTCTTACCGCCGGGTATCACCGAAAACTATCGCCTTGGTACCAATGTATTTACAATACGTCACTACATGGCGATAGTATCAGCTAGCCGTGGTGAAAACTGCCGCTAACACTAGTGTCAAGGCATTTAAAATGTTGTAGCTAGCGAGAGAAAAGTGACAAAAGGCAAATTAGAGACTAAAAAAACTCACAGTAGTCAGCTCAACATCACTTTTCTGCCTCTAGAGTAAAAAATAGCCTATACGTCCACCACCATTGACAAAAAAAAAAATATATTGGAATGCAGAATGAAGCAGCCAGGGCCAAGTTCAGTACAGGTAAGCAACCCCCCCAACAGCTAGGATGACCAGCCAGAGTCCCAGGGGAAGAGGAAATGCATAATCGTGGACAATGCATCACTTTTCATTGCGCTTGGCTTGCAACTTCATGGCAGCCGAAGCCTTGAAGCGTGGACGGTCCCCAAGGCCTGTAGCTCTCGCTGGGCCTTTGTCTGAGACCCGGAGATAGAGGTGCTGTGAAGTTGCTGCGGCCTGATGGTGGAGGCGGGCCGCGTCGGGACCAAGCCTTTGGGTCGGTGTGGTAGAAATTGAGGCATTGGCGATCGCCCTTACCTGTTGGTGAAATCCTGCAGGTCGCATGGAGACACGTTGCTGACCTGTGTGAGAAGACCGTCTGGCGCCCCTTGGAGCTGTGATCGGTAGAGGTGCTCCTGTGCACTGATGTAGGAAGGTCTGCTTTTCATAACACATGCCACCACTACACTGGGGTGCATGCAGGAGATTGCCAATGGTGGGCCGCGCCTCTCTGCACCACAGGCAGGAGGATGTGTCGCTGGCCGGATGCTGTGGAGGGTGAGGTCTCTGAGCTGTGCCAGACTTTTGTGGGGGGAGCGCTGCAACTTCATGCCCAAGGGTGCCCTGTTACAGCACCTGCATCTGGAGGTTTCCCAGCGGACCTGGCGGCGACTGCTGTACCCAAGCTTGTGAAATTTCACCCGGCTGAGGCTCCTGCTGGCTGAGTTACAGATTCAGAGAGAGCGCGATAGATTGAGCCCCGGTGTCGATGTCCAGGTGAAGAGAAGGTGGGACAGGGAGCGGGGGAGATCTGGGAGTCGTGTCAGGCCCAGGCCTAGCACCTGTGGGTGGTGCATACTGTGCCTTGAGCAATCTCTGCGCTGCGGAGGACGCGCATTGTCGAGGACACCACATAAGATTGGTGGGGGACTCTACTAACTGGCTCAAGTTGCTGCGATTGGCCATTGTTGGCAGCGGGTGCCAGTGTCAAGGGGGCCGGTTCGGGCCCAGGCCCTTGGGTATGCAGCTTGATCCGCCGTTACACGGTAGGGAACTGGGGAACATGGAATCAGTTCACCACTGTTCGACCTGAAGAGGTAACCAAATGGTGCTGCCTTTCCTTACCCCCTGGTAGTGAGCTTTTGGGTGTAAAGGGGATTATCCCTTAGTGGACTTGCTCTTCCCACAGCGCAGTGCCGTCTGGTAGTTGCTGCTGCTGTCTCCATCTGCTATCTGCTGCTGCTGGATCCTCTGACCCTGAGGTCAGGTGTTCGAGGCCCTCCTTCCCCCACATGGTCTTGCCTGCGCCTCATCGTTGCTAGTCCAGTGGAAGAGAGTCACTGCTTTGCTGCTTGACTTCCCTCCTGTCTCTCTTTTCTGCTGTTACTGTCCCTCTTTCTGCTCTTCCCCATTGCTTTCTACCTTTGGCTTTGTTCTTCTTTTTTCTTTGCCTTGTTTGGCTTTTGTGATTTTGTACAATTCCTTTTCCCCTTTCCTCTCCCTCGTTGATGCTGCAATCCCTTGCAGCTCGCCCCCTTCAGTGTCCTTTACCACGTTTCCCGCCTCCCAGCTGTCCAGCCCCCCCGCAGCACTACTTAATGGCAGCCGCTGTGCGGCCATGCGCAGCAGGTGTGCTACTGGTGTGCCAAATGGGCACCAAGGCAAGTCCGTCTGCGCCATCAACGCATGGGCCGCGTCCAGTGCCAGGGACCGTGCCTCCTGGACACTCCACTGCTATGACACCAGCACCACCCTCGCCCTAAACCCTGTACGCCAAGCTGCCTGCCATCTAGCATCACCGAAGAATACCCTTGAACCCTTCGCCTGCCGAAACTGAAAATACACCTGCGCCACTCACCGCCTAGCAGAACAACAGCGCAACTGACCGGCTCAACTGCATCCCCTTCAGCGTGTGGTACCTCCATAAACACGCCTCAGGAATCTGGGACCTCCTCAACGTCAACTCTTCAGACATCACCTTCTCCACGTAAACCTGTAACAACCTCTGCTCCAGACCAGACATCGCCATCCCTGACGGCTACAACATCACACGCAAGGACCACCCCGACCGCCAAGGAGGAGGCATTTCCATTGTCTACAAAAGCACACTCTGACTGACCATGCACTCTATTGGCCCAACGGCGACCATGGAACACCTCCACTTCCAGATCCAGACCAAGCCCAACAGCCCCTTAGCACGCACCCGCATCTACAGGCCCCCCGGCCCATGACCCCCTATTCACAGATGCTATTGTAGACGTCATCGCACCCCAGGCTCTCAAATCCACCAACTACATTCCGCTCTGAGACCTCATCTTCCACCTGGACAACCCCAGTGACTAGAACACCACCACCCTCCTGGAGATCCTCACAACATCGGAATCAAGCAGATAGTCACCGCACCAACCCACATATCCAGACACACGCTCGTCCCCGTCTTCTCTGCCAGGAGGAACATTCAACTACAGCCACACCACCAAACTCTCTTGGACTGTCCATCATTGTATATATCATGCCTTCACCACGCACACCATACACCATCGACATCATTGCCCCCTCCCCGTCGCAGCTGGATCAAGGCCACAGAAGAAGTTCTTGACAATTCCCTCAGCACCACCACTCCGCCAACGCTTACAGACACCAACGCCACAGCAGACAACCTCCACCGATGGATCTCTAACTGTACCGACACCCTGATACCCCTCAAGAACATCCAGGCAAAAAACACTCCAAGAAGGCCAACTGGTTCCCTCCCGCCCTCCACAAGTCAAGATGCACCTGCAGACGTCTCAAGAAGAGATGGAGCCACAACATCAATTAACTCCCTTGCAAGGGTGCCTGCGTTGGCGCTAGGCCTGGGCGGTAAATTCCGTTCCGCTCGCGGAATTTGCGGAATTTGCGTAATTTCGCGTCCCGCGGAGAACGCGAAATTGCTCAGAAGTCTGCTTTCCGCGATTTCACGAAATTTTTGCTTGTTCGCGTTCTCAAAATGCGTGTTCGCGAGATATTTCTCCTCGAGCACGCAAAAAGCAGGAAAAAAGCATCGCGAACAAGCAATTCCGCGTGTTCGCGGAATTTCTGCGTGTTCGCGGAGATTTTTTACCGTTTCGCGGAGATTTGCATAACGCAATTACGCAAATTCCGCCCACCCCAACTTGGCGCATGGCAGGCATTGTACGCCAACGTACGGGAAAAAGACAAGGGGGCTTATTCATGAGCCCCTTCTCACAGTTTAACCCTTACGGTTGGTCATTTTCTTGAAGTACTTGCAGGGTGAATCTTGTACCATGTGGCGCTGTATTTACAATGTGACACATCTAGGTATATGCATGACATTGTAAAGCCCTGTGCACGTTATACCTGCGTCAGGTATGATGTATGCAGGGTGTGCATTCCCACCCAACAAAGCCTTTTGGGAGTGGCGCAGTGAAATCCATCAGATTTCACTTTGTCAATTCTAGGACGCCACTGCGTCAGAACCATACACTTGCTCAACGGCAGGCTTAAGGGTGACGCACTGCCATAGGGAGAGGCTGGTCCTATGCATTGCTGGAGTTGCGTCATGCTTGTGGCACAACTGCAGCAATGCGTGACTTTAGCTCTAACAGATACGTCTGGATTCCAGACATATATGTCACTACTTGCAACATCGAGCGCCGTGCAGTGAAAAGTGTTGCAACGCTGCTTTGTAGCAGCGATGCCACACTTTTCATGAATGAGGCCCGGGAATGTGTCCTATCTTATTGATAGTGCACATTCTTGCCCTTTTGTTTTGTCGCGGGGCAGCGCAACAACATTCCTTGCAGCGCTGTACAGCACCAAAACCTGCTGAAATGAGGCCCCAAGTGTTTGCACCAATTTTAAGACCAGCTATTTTCCGGTCTTAAAAAAACTGCCTCTAACTGGACTTAGCTGCAGTTTTGGAGGTTTATCGCCAGACGGAAATTTCATTGTAAATATCGCGAAGTGGGGTTAGTGGCAGTTTTTGCACAAGAATACCTACCTTGCATCTCATCTTCGTTAAGTCCCACTAACAGAAGTGGCCATCTTGAAAATTAACGTTTACGCTTGAAAAGTGCAGCTAACTGCAGCTAGCAGCACTTTGTAAATAAGGCCATAAAAAAAGCTGCTGTAACGTCCAAACATTCACGCTACGGCAGCGTTAAGGTCCCTTAAGTGATTTTGCTTATTTTTGTACCGACCAGTAAATGCAGAGTTTCCACATTTATAAATGGGTAGAAAATCATGATTTTAATAAAGACACGGAGGCTAATATTATGCATCATCCCTTTTATTGCTCCCCAAACAGCAGCAACAAACAAGCAATAGAATCAGAACACTTTCAGCTTCTAGAACACTGAACATGCATAAACACGTAGAACTGGCAGCCATCTTCCTCTTTGGGTGCTGTGAATAAAACATAAAATCCAAAATCTCTAATTAAAAACAAAACTTCATCCCTTCTTTGATAACAACTTCAAACTTCTGCATTGACAAATTCTTCTTCTTTAACCTGCATAATAAAAACCAAACCATTAATAAAATTGGGAGGGAACAGTGGAGGGATAATATTAGCCTCCGTGCCTTTATTAAGATCATGATTTTCTACCCATTTCTAAATGTGGAAAATCTGAAATTTTACATAAAGGCCCGCAGGCCAATATTATGCATGTTCAAAGTTAATCTAAACCTCTATCCAACACATTTTCCACAGGTTTAAAATAGAACTTCTTAAACGTAGATTCATTACTCCAATCTGCAGCCTTCCTAATCCCACCTAAACTAAAACCTCTCATAAACGCCTTGGTTGCCATAGCCGCTCTAACAGAAAGAGCTCCAAAAATACTAATATCTACTCCTGCCCTCAACATCACCTCTCTCACCCACCTAGCCAATGTAGCTGATGACACAGGCTTAAAAGGTTTCTTATAAGAAATTAAAAGTTGTGAACAACCTCCTTGCCTCAAAACTAAAGTCCTCCTTTCATATTCTCTTAAACACTGTACCACACACAAGTTATCATTTCCCTCCAAATGAGGATAAAATATTGTCCTAGACATGGTCTTCGTTCTTTTCCTTAACTCAAAGCACACACCCTCTGGCTGATAACACCTAGAATCCACCTCCATAGGAGGAGCCTAGCGCGCAACCAAGATGGCCGCGTAGGTGCGAGGCTCCCGAGGACCTCCGCGACCTCCTGCATAAATCCTGACAGAATCCTGTCCCAGATGAGGGGACTGTATTTGTGAGCCCGAGCAGAGGTGACGCCCGTTTTCCGTTTTTAAATCGGACCTCGGACACCGGCAGGAGCATCGATTGAGGTTTGCGGCCTTCTCCACACCGGCCCCCCGTACTGGAGTTGTGGGGCGATCCGGACACAAAGTGAACAACAGCGGCGGGCAAGGCTGGGTGACTCGCGTACCCCGCACTTTCACTTTCGCTTTTGCGCCCTCCTTGCTGCCAGGCGAGGTTGGGTTGCGGGGCGGTGTGCGGTGGTGTGGTCTCGCTGGGGTGCCCTGCCGGTCCGCCAGCTGCGGTCCGTCCTGCGGAGCGGTGGTCGCTCCCCCCTGGACCCCTTGAACTGGATTGTCGGCCCCCCCCTTTTCTTGAGGAGACTGACTCGTCTTGGGGATTGAAACCATGTCCACAAAACAAGATGGCGATCGGGCTAAGATAAAATCGACCCGCCGTGGCGCGGCCCATCAATCCAACAGTATGGACCGCTACACCCTCCAGAAGGGATCCCCAGAGGCGCCGCGTAGGTCCCCTACGGGCCCGACTGATGCTTCCGCTCTGCCCACGGACCTGACCCTCCGAGACGTCATGGGCGCCATCGCCGAGATGAAGGCCTCGGTGGACCAGCGCTTCGACACTCTGGCGCAGAAGATTGACTCGGTCCTCGTGGACGTGGGCCTCGTGAGGGCTGATTTGTCTAAAACCAACGACCGGGTCGACTCTTTGGCCCACTCTACCACGGGCCTCACAACGGACGTGGCGGCCCTCCAACAGGAGGTGCGCAGGCTTGGCCAGGCGAGCGCCCTGATGAATCGTCGGCTGGAGGATTCCGAGGGTCGGGCCCGGAGGAACAACGTCCGCATTATCGGGGTGCCGGAGGGACGCGAGGCGGAGGATCTATTTGTTGAGGACCTGGTTCTCACCCATCTCCAGCCTCGGGGGCTGAGTAAATTCTTTGCGGTGGAGCGTGCCCACAGGGTCCCCGGGGGTAGGCCTACGGTTGGAGCCCCTCCGAGGCCTCTCATCGCCCGGATCTTCAATTTTCGGGACAGAGACGCTATCCTACAGACTTCCAGGCTACAAGGGCCGGTCAAACTTGACAATATGGACATCAATTTCTATCCTGACTTCACTCCGGCAGTCCAAAAGCAGAGACTGAGCTTTCTTGGAGTTAAACGTCGCCTAAGGGACCTGAATCTCAAATATGCGATGCTTTTTCCAGCTAAGCTGAGAGTGGAGGTGGATGGCCACACGCACTTTTTTGATCGACCCGAGGTGGCCGGGGACTGGCTAGACACTTTGCCCGGAGATCGGGGCCGGGGGGGTGGGGGGGTGCGGTTGGTGGGGAGGGCCCGCCGGATCAGGACTGAGGGACTAATGGTAGGCCTTGCTCTGGACTGCGTTGTTGTCACTATTGACTGTTAGGGTAAGTTCCCCTCCTGTGGAGGTCGTGTGGGGTCTCTTGGGGGATCTCCCTCCTCCTCTGGGGGACTAGTTAGTTTTCTTATCTATGGGGCGACAGGCACACTGCACTTTGGGGGGGCTGTTTGGGCTCATGCAGGGGTGCAGGGTGGGGGGAGTTCTGTTGGGTTGGGTGGGTTGGGGTGGGGTGTGGTTCGTTTCTACCGCAAGGCAAACCCGTTATTGTATTGTTGTTTTTGAGATGCTCTGGGGGGGACAAATGATGGCTTTGTTATGTGATGGGGGGTAGGGATTTGACTTTGTTGTCCTGGAACGTTAACGGACTGGGTGATAAGATCAAGCGGGGTGTGGTCCTGCAGTATCTGAAACGGATTTCGCCTGATGTGGTCTTTCTGCAGGAGACACACCTTATTGGTAACTCCTTTTGTGCCATGAATCGCCGTGGCTTTCGCTTGGTGGCCCACTCGGGCTTCACATCAGGCTCGCGGGGGGTGGGCATCATGGTCAAGACCTCGCTAGAAATAGACGAGGTGCGCCATGATGAGAGGGGACGCTACACTGTCTTGGTGGGGAGGATGGAGGGCAAGGTAGTTGTCTTTGTCTCTGTGTACGTCCCACCGGGGCTACAGTCCACCACCTTTGCAGATCTGGGACGCCTCCTTCTTGACCTCCCGGGGGGGCTTCTGGTGGTTGGGGGGATTTCAATGCGGTGGCTTCTGGGACTATGGATCGTCATCCCCCTAGGGACCTCCCCCGGGCACAGGCGTGGTTAGCGGGCCTTTTGGACACACTGGGATTGGTGGACTGCTGGCGTTTAAAGCATCCCGCCCAGCTGCAGTACACCTTCCATTCGGGTGCCCATGGTAGCCTCTCGCGGCTTGATTATGTCCTTGTCCCTGCGGCCTATGCTGGGAGGGTGGGAGAGGTACGCCATCTGGCGCGGGGTATTTCAGATCATTCCCCGCTCCTGTTGCACTTGGGTGTCTTCCCGAGGGGAGAGGGCAGGGTAGCCCCAATCAATGCTTGGTACCTGCGTGACCCCACTATTCGTGCTGACCTGATTAAATCATTGCAACGGTATTTTGAGGAGAATGTGGGGTCCGTCCCGTCGGCTATCTCCCTGTGGGAAGCCTTCAAAACAGTTCTCAGAGGGGAGGCCCTCTCCTTTATCTCCCATGCCCGCAGACGCGCACAGGAGGAGGTGACCCGGGTGGAGGCCGAAATTACTGAATTGGAGGGTGGTCTGGGGAGTGGGGTGACTGACGCGGCGCTGCATGTTCTACACCTTAAGCAGGCGGCCTATAGGGCCCTCGTCACGGAGGCGGCCAGGGGCCTTAGCAGAGAGCAACAGGGGCGACTGTACGATGTGGGTGATAAGGCTGGCAAACTGATTGCGTGGTTGGATAAGAAGGAGAGAGCTAGTCGTGTGGTCCCGCTGATTGAGAGGATGGATGGTGTACGAATTACTGAGCCGGAAGGCATTGTTTCTTGCTTCGCGGATTATTTCCGCGAGGTATATTCTCCGGTCTCTCTCTGCTCGGAGGAGGATTCCCATGCCCTGCTGCGGGACATCGCGCTGCCCTCGCTTTCAGTGGAGGACAGGGATTCGTTGGATGCCGCTCCCACCTCGGATGAAATCGCCCTCGCCATACGCTCGGTCGCCTCGGGCAAGGCCATGGGCCCGAATGGCCTTCCTATCGAATTGTATAAGCTGCGACCGGATGTACTGGCACCTCACCTCCGCGCGATGTTCCTTGCGGCCCACTCGCGGGGCTCCCTCCCGCCGGACCAGCGTCTAGCTACCATCGTGGTTATCCACAAGGAGGGGAGACCGCGAGACCGGGTTACATCCTATCGGCCGATCTCGCTCTTAAATGCGGAGCCTAAAATCCTCGCCAAGGTGCTTGCCAACCGGCTGGTCGGCGTGGTGGGCGATCTGGTCCACCAAGACCAGTCCGGCTTTATTCCCCATCGCAACACGGCCCTTAACCTGCGGCGCTTGCACGGGGTGCTCGCGCGTGTTCCATTCGTGCGGGAGCCGGCCATCTTGGCGTCCTTGGACGCCACCATGGCGTTTGACACGCTCGAGTGGCCGTACATCTGGGCGATGTTGGCGAAATTTGGATTTGGCCCGGGATTCATCAGCTGGGTCAAATTGTTGTACTCTGACCCATTGGCGCAGGTGGTGGTGAATGGTCGAGTCTCGGCCCCATTCGTGCTGGGACGGGGCACGCGACAGGGTTGCCCCCTGTCGCCGCTCCTGTTTGCACTGGCCTTGGAACCCCTGGCGGAGTGGCTGCGGTGGCACCCTTCTATCCGTGGTCTCCGTTGGACCCCTGAGTATGAGGACCGCGTGTCCCTCTACGCCGACGACATCCTGTTGTACTTAGCCTCCCCGCGTAAATCACTGATGGTCCTGGTCGATGTTCTGCGCTCCTTCGGCCGTAACTCAGGTCTTGTCATCAACTGGGCTAAATCCTGTGTCTATGTGCTTTCCGGGGAGGCTCCTGTTCTCCCGCGGGGCTGCTCGATCCAGATTGCCTCGCAGGGGTTTCGTTACCTGGGCGTCTATATTACGCTGGACCCGGTGGCCCGCTACGAGCGGAATTTGCTTCCCCCCTCCAGCGCTTGAAGGAGGACGTCGCGCGCTGGCGGCGCTTGCCGCTTTCGCCGCTCGGCCGGGCGGCATTGTTCAAGATGATGTCACTACCGCGCTTTCTGTACGCTCTCCAGAACTCGATGGACCTGGTCCCGGCGCGCTACTTCCGTGAGGTGGAGAGTTTGCAGCGCCGCCTGTTCTGGGACGGGAGGCCGCGTATAGCCCTGGCAAAGTTGACGCTCCCGTGGTATGACGGAGGGATTGCCCTCCCGGATATTGAGCGGTATTACTGGGCCTCCCAATTAGCTGCAATTAATCACGGCCTTTACGGGCCCGCCTTAAACCCGGCATTTGAAATGGACAAGACGCTCCTGCCCGGTGGCGATTACAATCGAGCGCTCTACACTAGCGTGCCCGATTCCCGCCTGACGGGACCCACGCGTGTCATGGTGCGAGTATGGCACGCGGCCAATGCAGCTATGGGATGGAAGGACCGTTTGACCCGGGCGTCACCGTTGTATGCGTCTGAGAGGTTGGGCTCCCTATGGACCTCGAAGGGCTTCGATAGGTGGGACACGATAGGCATTAGTACAGTGGGGGATCTCTGGACGAGGGGAGGATTCAAAACATTCGAGACACTGCAGGCGGAGTTTCAGCTGCAGGGCAGTGAATACTTTCGATACCTGCAGGTCCGTCACGCACTGGGTTCTGTCTTCCCAGACGTGGCCGCCATCCCGAAGTCCTCCCCACTGGAGGATAGAGTGCTAGATGGCCACGTTCCGGACAGCACGATCTCCCTCATCTACAAGAAGTTGATTAATGACCGCTCGGGCTTACTGACTGGGCTCCGCGAGGCTTGGGTTGCCGATGGGTTGGAGCTGGACGACGAGGACTGGATTTCCGCGGTGGCCTCCCCGAAGGAGGTGGCCATCCCGGCTCGCCTTCGCTTCGTCCAGCTTAAGATACTTCACCGGGTGTACATGACGGGGCCAGGGCTTCTGCGTATGGGCTATGCCGAGGATGGACTGTGTAAGCGTGGGTGCGGTGCATTGGCGACTTTTTTACATATTCTGTGGGAATGTCCGAGGGTGGAGCGATTCTGGCGTGGTGTGCATGAGGTCCTGCGAGCGGTTACGCATGTCGTGCTGGTGCCTGAAGCGAGGAGATGCCTGCTGAATGTGTGGGAACCGACCGACTACTCGGTTCCGCAGACGCGATGGGTGACGCTGGGTTATATGATTGCTAAACGTGACATCGCTCAACTGTGGGGATCCCAGAGGCCCCCGGCAGTGTCGGCCTGGAAAGAACACATGGATTGGTGCATGTTCCGAGAGAAGGTGGTGTATGTGGCGCGGGGTAAGCCTGGGGCGTGGCTGAAGGTGTGGGGCCCCTGGAACGCCTACCGCGGGGGTATTTGCGAGCCGCCGTTGTTGCCTCCCGCTTCACCAGCTCCGTCCCCCTAGATGACCCCCTCCCTCAATCCCGGGCACAGTGTTTTCCCAGTCCCGGACCTATTTCCCTTCCCCTCCTTCGATTTTAGTGTATGGTTGGGGTCCCCCCATTTGAGGAGCATATGTTGTCACTTTCGCTCTCGGGTTGCCTTGCGGGTGTGGTTTTATGTTGTTGTGTTGTATAAAACGAAACCGTATTGTGGGCTCAGAGTCATGTGGCCCACGTTGTTGATACCTCCTGCTTTAGCGTCTCTGTCACGCCAAGTGCCTTATTGTATATATGTCATTTATTTCTGTCACTTTAGCGGCCGGCCGGAAGGTTGTAGGCCCATACCTGTATATATTTGAGATTGTAATAAACGGTTTAAAAAAAAAAAAAAAAATAGAATCCACCTCCAAGGCTCTAATATCAGAAACCCTTCTACAAGAAACCAAACAAAGAAGCATAGCCATCTTCCAAGATAAGAAATTAATATCCAAAGACTTATTACTATCCCAACTATCCAACTCCTTCAAAACCAAATAAACATCCCAAAGAACACCATACTTTGTCTTGGGAGGTAAAACCATCCTTACACTCTTAACTAACCTTTTAATCAACACATTTTGCCCTACTGGCAAACCATCCACCAAAATATGCCCTGCTGAAATCGCAGATCTGCTAATATTCACAGTATTGTAGGTCAATCCGAACTTATACAGTTCTGACAAATAATTAACCACCTCCACTACACGAGCTGATACGGAATCCAAATTCCTCTTGACACACCAATCAGACCATCTTCTCCAAGCTGATCTATAAACTTTTGCCGTCCCCTTTGACCATGATTCAGCGATAAGATTCTCAGCCTCCTTCGATAATCCATGCACTTGCCAAATTCTCCTGAAATCAACCACACCACCAACCTTAACTGACTCCTCACAACTAAATCGTGAACATTCCCCTCTGGGTCCAGAATGATCTCCCTTAAATCTGGTAACAACACCGGATCCTCTATCAACAAATCCATCATATCTGGAAACCACACCTGAGCTCTCCAGAAAGGCGTCAAAATTACCATCTCTGCTTTCTCTCTTCTGATTTTCATCAGAGTCCTCTGAATCAATGAGAATGGGGGAAAAGCATAATTTCTTCCTACTCTCCAATCCTGGAGAAAAGCATCTATTCCTTTTGCCTCCGGATCCGGTCTCCAACTGTAAAACTCCTTCATCTGACAACTCAGTCTGTCCGTAAAAAGATCTACCTGAAATGGACCCCATCTCTTCTCCAAACTCAGAAAGACCTCCCTCTGTAGCTTCCAATTGCTCACATCTCTGAGATATCTTGAAAACCAATCCGCTTCTACGTTGCACAGACCCGGAATATATTGAGCTTGAACCACAATTTCCTTCTCTAAGCAAAATGTCCAAAATTATCTTCGCCAAGTCCACTAACCCCTTCGACCAAGGCCCTCCTAATTTGTTCATGTACCTTACAGCCAACAAATTGTCCACCATCAATAGCACACAACACTTCACCTGATCCCTCATGAAACTTTTTATTGCAAATGAACCTGCAAGAAGCTCCAGACAATTTATATGCATCTCTTTCTCCTCCTTTGACCACTTCCCTCCTGTCGACACCAGACCACATCGTGTTCCCCAACCGTGAAGACTCGCATCCGACTCTATCTCTACTTCCGGAACCTCTCCGAAAATTGCCCTGCCATTCCATGCCTCTAGATTCATCAACCACCAATTCAATTCTTTCTTCGACTCTTGATTCAACAACATTTTCTGAGAATACTTTGCCCCTCTCCTCAAGTGAAGACCCTTCAATCTCTGCAATGCCCTGTAATGTAGAGGGGCTGGAAAAATCACTTGAAACGATGCTGACAATAGACCCAGCAACCAAGCTAACTGTCTCAATGTAATCCATTTTGAATTCATTGCTCTTTTCACCTCCTTCCTTATTTTCTTCACCTTCATCATAGGTAACCTCAATACACAATCCAACGTCTGTATCTGAAAACCTAAAAATTGAATCATCTGCTGAGTCTCCACACAAGACTTCTCTTTGTTCACTACAAATCCTAGATCCTCTATTAATTTCACTGCAAACTCCGTCTGTTCCTTTGCTAAATTCCTCTCCTCCGCCATGATCAAAAAGTCGTCCAGATACACTATTAAACGTATTCCCCTTGATCTCAACCAAGCTGCCACTAGACGCATCAACTTCGTAAAGCACCAAGGGGCCGATGTCAACCCAAAAGGGAGACTCCTGAACCTCCATAAAGTTCCTTTCAACCTGAATTGCAGGAAGTCCCTCTGTTCCTTGCACATTGGAATAGTCAAATAGGCATCCTTCAAATCCAATCTTGTCAACCAAGCTCCTTTCCTTAAAAGATCCCTCAACATATGAATCCCCTCCATCTTGAAATGATTGTACGTTACCCAATCGTTCAATTCTCTCAAATTTATCACTGGACGCATACCTTTCTCCTTTTTTTCCACCAGAAATATGTTGCTTATAAAGCCTCCCTTTACAATCCTTGCCTCTTCTATAGCTCCTTTTTTCTCTAATTTCTCTATCTCCTTCGTCACCAAATCCTCCATCTCCACTGAGAATCTCAAAATATTCGGAGCTCTCACCTGTACTGGCGTCTGCAAGAAATCTATTCTGTAACCTGAAACCGTTTCCAATAGCCATGGATCCTTTGTAATCTCTTTCCATCTTGAAACAAACTGGGCTAGTCTGCCGCCCAACTTTATTTGGATAGAAAAAGGGCCTTGTAAGCATCTTACCTGAGGCACCTCTTGTCCGCCTCTCTGAACGCATTCCTCTGGCCCTGCTTCGCTGTCTCTGAGGGAAGAAAGTTCCCCCCATCTTGATTCGTAGAAAGTGGATCCATAACCAGTACCATTGGGTCTTCCTCCTCTTCTTAAGTTCCCTCTAGTAAAAGCTTGTCCTCGGCCGGGGAATCAACCCCGCATCCGCCCGGCCACTCCAAAAACTCTCCTTATGTCCTTTTGTGCTTTCTCAAGAGAGCTAAAAGTATTGACATAACGAGACATATCCTTGACAAACTCGTCTCCAAAGAACAAGCCCTCACTACGCTCTCCAGGTTCCTTATTCGCTAAGTCCGCCAATTTTGGGTCAATTTTAAAGAGAATTGACTTTCTCCTCTCAATGCAAATTGCCGTATTTGCGTTCCCCAAAAGACATATGGCTCTTTGGGCCCATTGTCGCATTTCTGCCACGTCAACTCCAGTATTATTAGAATGTGCTTCCTCGCACATATCAAGGGGCTCATTTCAGAGCACCTGCGTCACTTTTGTGCCCCCGTGCGTCACTTTTTGTGACGCACCAGTGGCGTAAAACATCTATGTAGATGCGTCACTTCGTAAACCCCTGCGCTACATTATACCTGCGCCAGGTATAATGTATGCAGGGTGGGCGTACCCCCGTAAGAAAGGGTCGTAGGAGTGGCACAGCGAAATCTATGAGATTTCGCTGCGTCACTTCTAGGACGCCAATGCGTCAAAACCTTACGCCTGCCTCCAGGCAGGCGTAAGGGTGACGCAGGCCCTTTCACATGGGGCTTGCCCCATGTGAAAGGAACATTGCTGGAGTTGCGTCAGGCTTCCGACACAACTCCAGCAATGCGCCACTTTTTGCGCCGACAGATACGTCAGTTATACTGACGTATCTGTCCTTCCTTACGACATGCTGCATCATATTATAAATGTGACGCATCATTGGTGTCGCAAGGAGGGTGCACTGAGAAGTGACGCATCGCCGCTTTCACTCAGCGATGCGTCACTTCTCATAAATGAGGCCCCAAATATCTTTGTCAATGGCCCCAAGACATCTAGAAGTCTATCTTGACACCCTTTTAATCCCTTTTCAAGACCGTTCCTAGGGTCTTTTCCATATTTATTTATAAACGCCATCATCTTTTGATCAAGTTCTGGAGTATACGCAACCTTGCTCTCCAGACTAGGTCTAGGACACTCACTTCCCATTCTAGTCCTGACCTCTTTTGGTATCTCCCTCCTTATCCAAAATCTCACGTACTTTGCAACGTGCTCCACCGGAGCCCACTGCGGAGAAAGAGGATGTTGTATTAAAAGAGGGTCAAACATATCCTCACCCTGAGGATCCACAATCTCATTATCTTCCAATTTAATTTCTCTCTCTTTTATCTTTCTCCTTTTAAGTGGAACAGCCTGTGATGGAGCGGGTAGTATAACATTTTGTACACCCCTCCCATTTCTGCATGTTCATACTAATTAGAATAATCTATTAATTGAAATAATATTAATGCGTTTTGAGTGATACTTAATCAACCTTACTAATGTATGAATTACACATGGGATTTGCATTTTGCATGGCTAAAATAATTTGTAAACTAATATACGTACGCATACTAATACTAGAAAAATAGAATATTGCATGATATATGTTGCTTTTGTAACGTAATTGTAAGTTGCACCAGATGACATCATTGGGTGAATATAAACGCTTTAAATGTCGCTATTATGCTAGATAATTACATACACATAGGGGAATTAGTGAGGGTTAAATATTTTATTCCTTATTTCCATGTTTTAATTGCTTTTTGTGTTTGTTTCGCTTAAGTTGACCGATTGGGCCTAAGACAAAATGGCCGACCGACACACACGACGAGACAGCTACCATTCCACGAGGTTTCAGACCGAGTGCCCATGTCCCAAGCTCCTGTACCAGTGGCCTCAATATGACCTACACTCTATGTACCCGAGCAAGGTCACGACTGGACTTCTGCCAAGAGCTTTGACAATGGACAATTTTAATAACCGGATGGATCATACCTGACGGTGTGACATCATAGACTTTGGGAAACCGAAACGGACGATCTTAACCAACCAATCAGAAGATCCCAAACTAAGCAAATGTTACATTTTGACGTTAATTTTATTATAAATGATGGTAGAGTAGTGAGTTGCGCAGAAACTTTTCTTTTTTTCCTGACGTTATGCTGACGGAGAGGACGGTGACACTGCAGGACAGCTGTTTTCCCTGAATCTTTGACGGACTGAATTGCTGCCCAATTTCCTGATGAACTACAGATTACCGAACATTCTATGGGCATTGATCGATATTTGCACGTTTCTGCTCCATGACTTGAACTTTGGGACTGTAGCGTGCTGACGACTAAAGCTGCTGACTTAGAGGACGAACGATAGCCGGAATAGGTAAATATAATGTTCTGTGATTTGTGTGATAATTAATAAATTTACTAGATGGAACTAAATTCTTGCATTAATTAGATAAACAATATAATGGATTAACAAGCAAATGTGTTGGGTTATTTATTGAAAGGGAATAGATTAAGATTTGAATGTAAATTAAAGAAGATTAAAATCACTTCTCCAACTCAACTAATTTGATCTATCGACCAAGTGGAAAGAATATCTTGAGGTTCAGGTTTAAGATGTGCTGGACTAAGGATATTTAGTGTATGGTTATGTAAATAAATTTCCTTTAGGTGATAAGGTATTCCTTTCATGTCAGCGTTTGGAACACTCATCTCTCCCGTAAGAGCAGATCAAGGATGAATGAAGTGTGAGTGTTGGTGTTATGGGCCCCACCAATGAATGCATTGAGTGAATGTGTTAGTGTGATATTTGGTCTGTGATGAAGGGAGGATTTGAAATTCCGTGCTGCATCAGTTTTTCTTGTAGCAGGATGATGGTTTTTATTGTTTTGGTTTAGGTGATTATTGCTTGTACATTGCTTATTGATATTGATTATTTATTGGTAGTGGTTTATGTATTAACACTCTATGTTGAGTCACATCGAGTTTTATGTTGTCTGCACAGCTTCTGAGATGTAGGAAGTCAGAAGTTTGTAACAGTTCCGTAGTAGAGCAGAGGTAAGCGCTGCTCTCGGGAAAGACGGAATTGTTGTTGCCCTGTAGGTACACGGGGAAACAAGTAACGATTGAAGTTGCACGACGCATTGTCTGGGTTCGATTCGGTAGCATCGTCATGTGTTGCCATTAGAGACATTTTCTGTATGAGAGAAGTGCGTATGATGGCGAAGGTTACCTGTGAAATTTTGGTCTTAGGTACCAGGAGGCCAGAAGGTACTCTGATAACGCTTATCGCTGGAAAGGTAGCAGGTGTTCTCTAAGCTTGTTAGAAGGACAAAGTAGAGGGAAGTTCTATTTTGTTAACGAGTGTTATAATTCTGTAGTAGGGCAGACTGTTCGCTGCTCTCGGGAAAGACAGAATTCTGTGTGAATGTAACACAATTTATGTGTGAAAGTGCGTGAATGAAAAGGCATACCGGTTAATTGTGAAACTCTGGTTTTATTTCTCAGGAGCATAGGGTCTCCAACTAGGTGTCTTAATTCTGGAGAAACAGTTATCTAATGCTTGCTTTAACAACGGTAGTAACGATTCCGTAGTAGGGCAGAGGTAAGCGATGCTCTTGGGAAAGACGGAATTCTTGTGAAAAAGGTCTTTTGCTATTCTTTGGTTAGCGAAGCGGACAATGGTGGTGTTTTTGTGTTGTTACTAATAGATTTGTAAATTTGAAAAACGTAAAAAGCTTACAGAGAGAATTTTGTAAAGGAGGGGTCAGTAGAAGCAGGAGTAAGAGTAGCGGCTGCTGACGTCAGAAAGATCGCGCTGGGATTGTCCAGTCGGTTAGAAACGTAGACGCTCCTGATTGGTGCGTTAGTGTACGCCGCGTTAGGAGTGGAGAATTACAGGGTGACGTAGACGCTCCGGATTGGTGCGTTAGTGTGAGTCGCGCTGGGATTGGGGAATTGCAGAAGTGTCATAGACGCTTCTGGTTTGTGCATTAGTGTGAGTCGCGCTACGATTGGTTAAAAACAACAGTACAGTCGTAAGGAGAGACTAGCGATACACGAAAGACAGAAAATATGTATTACGATCCACCAGCAAAGGAGAAAAAGTCCTGGTTTGGGAAAATTAAGAAGTGGTTCAAGAAGGACAAACCGATTGTGATTAGGGAAGGACAATTACTTCCTACACCGAAAACCCCGGCATCCTTTATGGTTGCAAAATATGGAGATCATACTTGTATTTGGTTAGACAATTGGGTCAAATATACCAAGAACGACGGAGTCTTGGCATTTCCAGAGCATGGTTCATTTAATTTAGCAGTTTTGAGAAATTTGAGAGAGAAAATGATGAATCTAGAACCGAGACCTAGACCAACACAATTTGAAGCATTGACAGAATGGGAAGATGAGATACATGACCGAGAGAGACAGAGGAGTGGCGAAAGATATAGGTACATGTTTGGTAGATTATATGGACATGGGAATCATGATGACAGAATGAGTAAGGTGGCGGAATGCGAGTATGACTGAAGTTCCATTTCCCATAAGAACTGCAGAAGAAATTGGAGGTAGAAAATGCACAGAAAAAAGAAATAATGTTGAATCAAGAGGGTATGGAGTGAATGAATCGGAGGATGATGTTCTTGATGACATGTTTTATAAAAATCCACCTCCGTATCAACCAGAACCAGAAATGTTGAGGCCAAGTGCCCCAATGGGAGAGACTTTACGAATCATTAAGTCAGAACCAGTGTCCCAAGATTTAGAGAAAAATAATTCCATTAGAGAGGTAGAGAGAAAGTCAGATAGTAAGGTAAATGGTGAAAATTCGGCACAATTAGCAAAAGCAACCTTAGAATTAACTGAGAAGATAAGAGAATTGACTAAAAATCTAGAAGATGTGACTGTTTTAGTAACGATAGGCCCTGTGATACCTATTTTTGATAAACAGAAAGATAGCGAAAATTGTTTAACAGTTCCTTATAATAGCAATGAACAGACTGAGAAGCCAAAACAGAGCCAGAATGAAAATCCATGGAGACAGACAATGAGTATGATTGAACCAAATATTTCAAGTAACCCATTTATAGGCCAGAATTTAGCAGAAAGACATACAACGACAGTGGAGTCAATATTAGAGATACAAAAGGATTCAGAACAAGGTAATGTAGAGAAACCAGTAGGTCCATCTACCGAAGAATTAAGTGAATGGTTGAAAAGCTTGCATAGAAAAGACAAAGAATCCCAATCAATAGATGTGGCCAAATTAGGAATGGTACTGGAAGAGTTAATAGTAGGAACTTTCCCCACAGAGAAATTAAAAACTTATCAGGATGAAGAATTACTATTTTTGTGCAAAAGTGTAACATGGAGAGCGATAAATCTGCACGAAAGGCTAGAAGAAGCAAATGAAATGGGTATAGATATTGAAAAGGTAAAAGCTTTAAAAAAAAACACATCTAATAGATTTCACTGAAAAAGATATTGAAAATTTGAACACCACAGGACGGATAAGTCAGATTAAGGAAATAATTATCTTGTTGAGAAAACGGGGAGACGTGGATAAATGGAGAAGCAGGTGGTACCGAAATCGAGATGATGCCCCAGATAAAATGCTTGCAGCATTCCCTGTAAGAGAAAAAGAAAAAGTAGTAATAGACTGCCCCATGAGAGAAATTCCAGGAGGAGGATATGTGCATGTTCCATGGACAAGACAGGATAATATTTGTGAAGTTGTCTAAAGTATTACGGATTGATCTGAATAGTCTATTTGACATAATAGTACCAGCAGATTTATGGACAGATTGCAAGTTAATGATCAATTGGCCAACTCAGGAATACCCGAGAGATCCAAAAACCGGAGCTCCTGATCCCGAGGTAGTAAAGAAATATGAACAGGTTATTGCCTTTCTGAAAAACAAAGTACCTCCTAAAGAGACAGATTGGGTGAAAATTGACAGAACACATCAGGAAAGCAAAGAGTCAGTAAATGCATATTACGAAAGGCTGATTTTAGCCTTTAAACAGTTCAGTGGTGATGAGCATTTGAGTAAAAAGGATTTAAGTCATTTTGTATACAGATTTGTATACGGTCTACGTCCAGAGATTAGTGAAATGATAAAACAACATACTGTAGACTGGCAAAATAAGAAAATAGACATAGTATTGAGACATGCAAAATATTTCAGTGATGAGATTGAAGCAAAACAGCGAAAATTAAAAGAAAAGGCTATGTGGGTACAACTAAAGGTAGCAGAGAGGCAGGAAGCTCAATTAGCGGAACAAGCAAATAATACTGGCCCAAGACAAAAGTTCATTCCTCGGAAAGGTAAGGGAAATTTTAATATAGAAGAAGCTAAAAAGAAATTCCCATGTCACAATTGCTTTAGAATAGGGCATTGGAAATCTGAGTGTAAATTTCCCCCAAGTACTAACAATGAAAATGCATCATTGAATCCACAGGTGCAGAATGAGGTGAGTGGTCAACCGCAGCGACAGCAGCAGGTTGTAACCCAACAGAATCAGGTGCCAAAACCACCTTTTCCACAGAGCAAAAACTCCCAGAAATATAGTAACAAAACAGGATTCTACAACGAAGAACAGGTAAATAAGCTGCCACGCACTAGCGCTGTTTCGCAGTATTGGCTGCAACGCGATGAGAGTGATTCAGAAGAGGGTTGTTGACGGTGCCGAAGGGAGGAAGAAGAGTGCGTACTTGGCGCAACTCTGGAAGTAAACCAGACAGGCCCATTTGTAGATGGGAAGATAAATAATGAAAGTATTACTTTCCTAGTTGATACTGGTGCTACTCGATCAACTGTCAGATCAGGTGATGTTAAGAACCTTCCTCTCTCGGATGAAACGATCCAAGTAGTTGGTGTATCCAACAGACAGATTAAAACTTATCTTACAGAGCCAGTGAAAGTTAGCATAGGGAAATTTTCCGAAATGCACCGCTTTGTCGTGTGCGATACCAGTCCTGTGAATTTATTAGGTAGGGATTTGCTGTGAAGATGAATTGCACTATATTCTGTACCCCTGATGGGATAGCCTTTGAGACCCCGGATGAAGATGTGTTGTATAAAACGACAATGGCAAACAGGGAAAATGAGGTTCCTGAAACCTATGCTGTATTTAACCCTGATGAATTACCTAAAGAATTGAAACATTCTGTAAAAGCGGAAGTTTGGGATTTCACAGGAGAAGATGTGGGATTAATGAGAAATGTAGATCCAGTAAAAATAACAGTGAAGGAAGGTTAAGCTATCCAAATGCCCCTCAATATAAATTGACACCTGAAATTATTGAAGGAGTTACTCCTGTGATTGAGAAAATGAGAAAACAAGGCATTCTGAGAGAAATAATGAGTAGTCCATGTAATTCACCGATTATGGGACTGAAAAAGTCTAATGGGAAGTTCAGGATAGTACAAGATCTGAGAAAGATTAATAAAATTGTTGTGTCTTGCTGTCCTATTGTACCAAATCCATCTGTGATTTTGTATCAGATTCCCCATGATGCAGAATAGTATACAGTGATTGATCTATGCCATGCTTTCTTTTCCATCCCATTGCATCATGACAGTCAGCAGATTTTTGCATTTCGTTTTGGCGAACGTATTTTGGTTTGGTGCCGAATTCCACAGGGGTATACAGAAAGCCCCTCAATATTTAATCAGCTATTGAAGAAATCTTTGGAAAGTCTAGAAATGCCCGAAAATTCAGTGTTAGTTCAATACATCGACGACCTTCTTGTGGCGTCGAAAACCCGTAAAGCTTGTGAGATAGACACTATAGCCTTGCTGAATCATCTGGCAGATGGAGGACTTAAAGTGTCACCATCAAAATTACAATTTTGCAAGAAAGAAGTACAATATTTAGGCCACAATATCGAAAAGGGACTGAGAAAGATAACAATAGGCAGAATCAGGATCATAAAAGGAATGAGAGTACCCATGACCCAAAGAGAGGTGATAATGTTTCTTGGAATGGTTGGATACTGTCGTCAGTGGATCAGCAATTTTTCGTTGATTGCAAAACCTCTGGTACGATTGACAAGAAGTGAAGTGAGAAGCAGTTGGTACCAAAAACGAGATGATGCCCCAGATTAAATGCTTGCAGCATTCCCTGTAAGAGAAAAAGAAAAAGTAGTAATAGACTGCCCCATGAGAGAAATTCCAGGAGGAGGATATGTGCATGTTCCATGGACAAGACAGGATATTCTGTCTTTTACAAATAATTTCCCCGCGAAAAGCCTGTCGAGTGGTATAGGCAAGTTGACAGATTTGTGAAGTTGTCTAAAGTATTATGGATTGATCTAAATAGTCTATTTGACATAATAGTACCAGCAGATTTATGGACAGATTGCAAGTTAACCCCTTCAGCGCTGGGCGAATTCCGCCGCGGTGCTGAAGGGTTCGTGCGCGGGCGGGCCCATGACGGAACGGTTCCGTCATGAGCACAGCTCAACCGTGGCTCATGACGGAACCGTTCCGTCATGAGCATGGAAGGGGTTAATGATCAATTGGCCAACTCAGGAATACCCGAGAGATCCAAAAACCGGAGCTCCTGATCCCGAGGTAGTGAAGAAATATGAACAAGTTATTGCCTTTCTGAAAAACAAAGTACCTCCTAAAGAGACAGATAGGGTGAAAATTGACAGAACACATCAGGAAAGCAAAGAGTCAGTACATGCATATTACGAAAGGCGGATTTTAGCCTTTAAACAGTTCAGTGGTGATGAACATTTGAGTAAAAAGGATTTAAGTCATTTTGTATACAGATTTGTATATGGTCTACGTCCAGAGATTAGTGAAATGATAAAACAACATACTGTAGACTGGCAAAATAAGAAAATAGGCATAGTATTGAGACATGCAAAATATTTCAGTGATGAGATTGAAGCAAAACAGCGAAAATTAAAAGAAAAGGCTATGTGGGCACAACTAAAGGTAGCAGAGAGGCAGGAAGCTCAATTAGCGGAACAAGCAAATAATACTGGCCCGAGACAAAAGTTAATTCCTGGGAAAGGTAAGGGAAAATTATAATATAGAAGAAGCTAAAAAGAAATTCCCATGTCACAATTGCTGTAGAATAGGGCATTGGAAATCAGAGTGTAAATTTCCCCCAAGTACTAACAATGAAAATGCATCATTGAATCCACAGGTGCAGAATGAGGTGAGTGGTCAACCGCAGCGACAGCAGCAGGTTGTAACCCAACAGAATCAGGTGCCAAAACCACCTTTTCCACAGAGCAAAAACTCCCAGGAATACAGTAACAAAACAGGATTCTACAACGAAGAACAGGTAAATAAGATGCCACGCGCTAGCGCTCTTTCGCAGTATTGGCTGCAACGCGATGAGAGTGATTCAGAAGAGGGTTATTGACGGTGCCGAAGGGAGGAAGAAGAGTGCGTACTTGGCGCAACTCTAGAAGTAGACCAAACAGGCCCATTTGTAGATGGGAAGATAAATAATGAAAGAATTACTTTCCTAGTTGATACTGGTGCTACTCGATCAACTGTCAGATCAGGTGATGTTAAGAAACTTCCTCTCTCGGATGAAACGATCCAAGTAGTTGGTGTATCCAACAGACAGATTAAAACTTATTTTACAGAGCCAGTGAAAGCTAGCATAGGGAAATTTTCCGAAATGCACCACTTTGTCGTGTGCGATACCAGTCCTGTGAATTTATTAGGTAGGGATTTGCTGTGTAAGATGAATTGCACTATATTCTGTACCCCTGATGGGATAGCCTTTGAGACCCCGGATGAAGATGTGTTGTATAAAATGACAATGGCAAACAGGGAAAATGAGGTTCCTGAAACCTATGCTGTATTTAACCCTGATGAATTACCTAAATAATTGAAACAGTCTATAAAAGCGGAAGTTTGGGATTTCACAGGAGAAGATGTGGGATTAATGAGAAATGTAGATCCAGTAAAAATAACAGTGAAGGAAGGTTAAGCTATCCAAATGTCCCTCAATATAAATTGACACCTGAAATAATTGAAGGAGTTACTCCTGTGATTGAGAAAATGAGAAAACAAGGCATTCTGAGAGAAATAATGAGTAGTCCATGTAATTCACCGATTATGGGACTGAAAAAGCCTAATGGGAAGTTCAGGATAGTACAAGATCTGAGAAAGATAAACAAAATTGTTGTGTCTTGCTGTCCTATTGTACCAAATCCATCTGTGATTTTGCATCAGATTCCCCATGATGCAGAATAGTATACAGTGATTGATCTATGCCATGCTTTCTTTTCCATCCCATTGCATCATGCCAGTCAGCAGATTTTTGCATTTCGTTTTGGCGAACGTATTTTGGTTTGGTGCCGAATTCCACAGGGGTATACAGAAAGCCCCTCAATATTTAATCAGCTAGTGAAGAAATCTTTGGAAAGTCTAGAAATGCCCGAAAATTCAGTGTTAGTTCAATACATCGACGACCTTCTTGTGGCGTTGAAAACCCGTAAAGCTTGTGAGATAGACACTATAGCCTTGCTGAATCATCTGCCAGATGGAGGACTTAAAGTGTCACCATCAAAATTACAATTTTGCAAGAAAGAAGTACAATATTTAGGCCACAATATCGAAAAGGGACTGAGCAAGATAACAATAGACAGAATCAGGATCGTAAAAGGAATAAGAGTACCCATGACCCAAAGAAAGGTGAGAATGTTTCTTGGAATGGTTGGATACTGTCGTCAGTGAATCAGCAATTTTTCGTTGATTGCAAAACCTCTGATACGATTGACAAGAAGAGATGTGAGAGATCCCATTGATTTGAACAAAGAAGAATTGGCAGCTTTTAAACGATTGAGAGATGGGTTGTGTGAAGCACCTGCATTAGGTATGCCTGATTGTGAGAAAGAGTTTGAGTTGTACTGCAGTGAGAGCAATGGATGTGCACTCTCTGTTCTAATACAAAAGCATGGAAAACTGAGGAGACCAATTGCATATTTCTCATCAATGCTGGACCCAGTCGCTGTAGCCCTACCAGGGTGTTTGAAAGCAGTGGCTGCTACCTGCCGGAGTTTGGAACAGACTGAAGGAATTGTAATGGGATATCCTGTGAAAGTGTTTGTACCTCATGATGTGGCAATCCTTTTAACAAGGAGTCGTACTCAGTATATGACACACAGTCGGCTGACTAAGTATGAGAAAGTCATATTAGGTGCAACGAATGTAAGTCTTGTGAGATGTTTGAATGTGAATCCTTCAACATTGCTGCTTGATGCTGAGAATGTAGAAGTCAGAGATGAAGCAGATCACGACTGTCTGGATGTACTCGATTTCTGTACAAAACCACGGCCTGACATAAAAGATGTACCTTTACCAGAATGTGATTTTGTCATGTTTGTAGATGGGTCTTGTTTGAGAACAGATGATCGAGTGTTGAGTGCAGCATATGCGGTATGCACAGTTGCAGCAGTGATGGAAGCGTCCTACCTGAAAGGAGTAAAATCGGCCCAAATAGCTGAACTTGTTGCTTTGACTACAGCATTCAAGATTGGGAAAAATGTGAGAGTGACTGTGATAACTGCCAGCCAGTATGGTTTTGGAGTCGTACATGACTTCGGTCAAATATGGTTGCAGAGAGGGTTTTTGACATCAAGTGGACCTCCCATTAAGAATGCTGAAGTGGTTGGAAAATTGCTTGAGGCGATACAGCTGCCTAGGCAATTGGCTGTTGTGAGGTGTGCTGCCCACAGGCAAAGTAGTGATTACATCGCCACTGGCAATAAATATGCCAACGACATGGGTCAATACTGCGCACGTAATCAGAATTCCATAAACCGGGCCAAGGAGAAGGAAGTGATTTCTTGTTCTTTGATGTTTACTAACATTGTGCGTACCTGGGAAGAAGTGAGACAATTACAGGAAGAAGCAGGAGATGAGGAAATGAAGCAGAGGGTAAAAGCAGGATGTGCACCAAGAGAGAAGAATCATGTGTGGGTCTATCGGGATGGAAGACCAGTTATGCCTGATAGCATGATGTCTGCCATGGCACGGATGTATCATGGTCAGGGACACATAGGGAGAGATGCTATGATCAGGTCATTTAAGCAGACCTGGTACAATGCAAAATTCAGACTTGTAGCAGAAAGTCTTTGTCAGAGATGCCTAATATGTCAGCAATACAATCCTGGAAGAAAGACAGTAGTGAGCCTAGGAACAATAGGTCGAGAAGGAGGGCCTTTTACCAGAATGCAAGTGGATTTCATTGAGATGCCTCCCTGTAACAGGTTGAGGTATGTTCTAGTTATGGTCTGTCTGTTTTCTAGATGGGTAGAAGCATTCCCAACAAGAAGAAATTATGTAAGGACAGTGGCAAAATTACTTTTGAGGGAATTTATTCCTAGATTCGGATTCCCAGTAACAATTGAATGAGACCATGAAATTGATTTGTGAAGTATTGACTGTACGGCAACAACGACATTGTGCCTACCGCCCAGAAGCTTCTGGTGTGGTGGAACAGATGAATGGTACTATCAAAAACAGGATAGGGAAAATGTGTTTAGCCACAGGTATGAAATGGCCTGATGTCTTGCCTCTGGTACTCATGACTATTAGATCAATACCAGACAGAATTACAGGGTTGAGCCCCCATGAAATTATCATGGGACGGGCGATGCGACATGTGTTCATACCAGTCACCAAGCTGATGACTATAACTGATGACATGGCGTTGGAATACTGTAAACGCCTGACTGACGCAGTGTTTCATCAGGTTGGAGCAGATGCCACCACCCTCGAAAAGAAGCAAGCCCATGATCTGAGCCCAGGGGACTGGGTGAGAATAAAAATACACAGAAGAAGAAACTGTTTGGTACCAAGGTGGGGAAAACCACGACAAGTCATCTTGACCACAACAACAACTGTAAAGTGTGCTGGACTGAAAAACTGGATTCATCAAGTCATACATTGAGAATTCCAAATCCGGTGGATAGCACAGAAAAGGAGAGTATTTTGATGAATCAGAATCCAGTACTGAATCGGATGACGGAGAGCCAAAAACAAAAGAAAACCCTGAAAGGGGGGAATCAAAACCAAGTCTAACATTTGTCCCCAGAAGTATTTCCCTGAGAAGAAGGTTATATATTTCTGATACCAGCTTAGATTCAGAGACTGAACAAGGAACTCAATGTTCTAGAAAAAGATAAGGGAAAGACAAAGAAAAAGACAGTGAAGAGACAATAAAAGAAATTACTGAAAGAGAAGTTCCAGATGAAAGATTGAGAGAAATTCCACCTGAAATAACACATTTAGATGGACAGGTGCCAGATACAGAGAGAGAGGGAAAGATTACTGCTGAAGACCCCCGAGGAGGTGTAGGGAACTCCAACATCCAGTTAGAAGTAGGGACAAGTAGTCAGCAGGAAGATTGCGTGCCGGAGATACGAGGAGGGACAGAAGTAGGGAAAACAAAAGAAGTGGTGGAAAAAGAAGCTGTTGAGAGTAAAACGCAAGTTGAAACAGAGTCAGAGGAAAGCTAAGATAAAGTACCTGAAGGTCGAGTTCTAAGAATGAAAGCTTGGAGAACTGAAAAGAATGATAAAGGAAGTAAATTGAAAAGAGCAGCAAAAGACAACGTTTGGCCGAATAAAATAAAAAGATTGCGATATTGACTGACACGAGTAAATTCACCAAGGGCTGAACAGGTAAATGAATTGACAAGTCAGGAGAAATCAAAAGACGAAGAAACCATTGTAATTAAAGAAAGCAAAAGAAGAAGAAAACCAAACCAGAAGTATAAGTCACCAGAATGGACGTATGTGGCCCTGCCTGAAGTAAAAGAAGATGCGGATAGCCAAGGAAATCCAGAGGTGATTGTACCAGAGGTGGTTGAGGAGGATGAAGAATCGGAAATCTTGAGAGTCATCTTGTCCGATATTGGAGAAGAAGCGGATGCTCAGGACATTCTGTATTCAGATCATGAAGGAAAAGTGAAAGATGATGAGATGCCAAACTGAATGAGACCAGAAAGTTACTAATGGAAAGATAATAAAATATGGAAAAAGACAAAAACTGATAGAACCAAGTAGGTGCTTAGAGCCTTGGGTTAGACAAACTAGTTGTGAAGTAGAAGAGGCTAAGTCAAAAGACACTGTCCATTTTAACAAAAATGGCAAACACAAATAGTAGAAAGGGTAGATTTTTGAGAAGATGGTGTAAAATGTGTTGTTGTTGTACAGGATTACTAATGCTTCTGTGGAGCATACTTGCTCTCCTGATCTGATTTAAGGTTACTATAGATACAATAGAAGGACATAGTGAAAACAAAACTAATATAGGAAAAATTCAAAAGGTAGTTCTGACTAGAATAGATAAAAACTATTTACATAAAGACAGGTCTATAACCGATTTTTCTAATAATGTGTTTTTGAAATTGTTGTATGAATATGTAAAGACAATGGACGTAAGGGACTGCTACGTTTGTATGCAGTTACCTGCTTCTGTATCGGAGGGAGTGACTTATCACCACCTTCCAGTAACTTATGGAATAACATGTAGTGTAATAGCTAGTTTATTTGATCAAACAGGGAAATTAGAGTATTATTTTTCAGATGTAGATAACATATTTTCACAAGTACCATCAATTAACAAGCTAAACAAGGTAAAACCTCCAAAGGTATTAGGTGAATTTTTCTTACAGACTAAAGAACTAACATTAGAATATATATTTAAAAACAATTTGACTTGCAGTTTAAAGAAAGAGGAAAATAAATTTTTAGATATGGTTGAAGAAAGGAGACTGAAAATGCAAAGAAAGGCATCTGAAGGAAAGGTGGAGAAGACAGTCTGGGATGTAGAAATGGAAAAACACTTGAAAGGTGAAGCTGGTCCAACTATGGCTTTAGATTGGCCTCAGAAAGGGAAATTGTGTATTAGAAGGAAACAAACTGCATAAGATAATTATTTTGTAGGTAATAGTTAGTGCCATGATACATATGGAATCATGGGTGGATGGGGATTTAAAGGTGGAAAAGATCCAGTTTTTCCTGGGTTAGATTTCATTTGCGGGAACAGGGCATATTATTGTTTGCCAGACCATTGGTATGGCACATGTTATGTAGGTCTGGTTTTTCCGAAGATTTTTTATATGGATAGAGGAGAAGATGGTGTACATAGTTTAGGTAGTTATTTAGCACGTAGTAAGAGAGAATCTTGGTCAGAAATTGTGGGTGACATCTTTGGAGCATTGATACCAGCAGTGGGAATATCTCTGAATGCAAACAAAATTAGAAGGCTTTCAACAGTAGTGGATCGCTTGTCAACAAGCACTGCTGGAGGATTTTTATTGGTGAACACTGTAATGGTTGCCGTTCGTGCCATGGTCATGCAAAATCGACTTCCCCTTGATATATTATTGGCAAAAGAGGGTGGAGTCTGTGGAATGCTAAAAGTTCAACATTGTTGTACTTACATTCCAGACGAAGGTAAAGATTTGAAAATTTATATTAAAAATATAACTGTACTGCATGACAAAATTGCACCACTGGAGGTTGAAGGTGTTTGGGAAAAAATTGGAAAGAAAATATCAGCTTTCTTAATAAATTTAGGTAGTATATTTTTAGGTAACATTTTATTTCCATTAACCTGTGTGATTTTCATAGTATTAATAATAAGATTAGTGTGTATCTGTCGAAAAAAGAATAAAAGTCAGAAAATTCAAGGAGAAAAGATAAGAAACAAGAGAGAGAATTTGAAGAAATAGAATTAGAGGAAGTTAAGGAGAGTATGTATAAGTCAGCGAAAAGAGAAGAGACAGGGGAAACTGAGTTATGAATAAAAGGAAGAAATCACTTTCAAACTCCATAAAAGAAATACAAAATTTTGATGGTGTGGTGATATAATCACCAAAGGGGGATTGATGGAGCGGGTAGTACAAAATTTTGTATACCCCCCCATTTCTGCATGTTCATACTAATTAGAATAATCTATTAATTGTAATAATATTAATGCGTTTTGAGTGATACTTAATCAACCATACTAATGAATGAATTACACATGGGATTTTCATTTTGCATGGCTAAAATAATGTATAAACTAATATACGTATGCATACTAATACTAGAAAAATAGAATATTGCATGATATATGTTGCTTTTGTGACGTAATTGTAAGTTGCACCAGATGACATCATTGGGTGAATATAAACGCTTTAAATGTCGCTATTATGCTAGATAATTACATACACATAGGGGAATTAGTGAGGGTTAAACATTGTATTCGTTATTTCCATGTTTTAATTGCTTTTTGTGTTTGTTTCGCTTAAGTTGACCGATTGGGCCTAAGACAAAATGGCCGACTGACGAGACAGCTACCATTCCACGAGGTTTCAGACCGAGTGCCCATACCCCAAGCTCCTGTACCAGTGGCCTCAAGATGACCTCCACTCTATGTACCCGAACAAGGTCACGACTGGACTTCTGCCAAGAGCTTTGACAATGGACAATTTTAATAACCGGATGGATCATGCCTGACGGTGTGACATCATAGACATTGGGAAACCGAAACAGACGATCTTATTGACGGTGCCGAAGGGAGGAAGAAGAGTGCGTACTTGGCGCAACTCTAGAAGTAAACCAGACAGGCCCATTTGTAGATGGGAAGATAAATAATGAAAGTATTACTTTCCTAGTTGATACTGGTGCTCCTCGATCAACTGTCAGATCAGGTGATGTTAAGATCCTTCCTCTCTCGGATGAAACGATCCAAGTAGTTGGTGTATCCAACAGACAGATTAAAACTTATCTTACAGAGCCAGTGAAAGTTAGCATAGGGAAATTTTCCGAAATGCACCGCTTTGTCGTGTGCGATACCAGTCCTGTGAATTTATTAGGTAGGTATTTGCTGTGTAAGATGAATTGCACTATATTCTGTACCCCTGATGGGATAGCCTTTGAGACCCCGGATGAAGATGTGTTGTATAAAACGACAATGGCAAACAGGGAAAATGAGGTTCCTGAAACCTATGCTGTATTTAACCCTGATGAATTACCTAAAGAATTGAAACAGTCTGTAAAAGCAGAAGTTTGGGATTTCACAGGAGAAGATGTGGGATTAATGAGAAATGTAGATCCAGTAAAAATGACAGTGAAGGAAGGTTAAGCTATCCAAATGTCCCTCAATATAAATTGACACCTGTAATAATTGAAGGAGTTGCTCCTGTGATTGAGAAAATGAGAAAACAAGGCATTCTGAGAGAAATAATGAGTAGTCCATGTAATTCACCGATTATGGGACTGAAAAAGCCTAATGGGAAGTTCAGGATAGTACAAGATCTGAGAAAGATAAACAAAATAGTTGTGTCTTGCTGTCCTATTGTACCAAATCCATCTGTGATTTTGTATCAGATTCCCCATGATGCAGAATAGTATACAGTGATTGATCTATGCCATGCTTTCTTTTCCATCCCATTGCATCATGACAGTCAGCAGATTTTTGCATTTCGTTTTGGCGAACGTATTTTGGTTTGGTGCCGAATTCCACAGGGGTATACAGAAAGCCCCTCAATATTTAATCAGCTATTGAAGAAATCTTTGGAAAGTCTAGAAATGCCCGAAAATTCAGTGTTAGTTCAATACATCGACGACCTTCTTGTGGCGTCGAAAACCCGTAAAGCTTGTGAGATAGACACTATAGCCTTGCTGAATCATCTGGCAGATGGAGGACTTAAAGTGTCACCATCAAAATTACAATTTTGCAAGAAAGAAGTACAATATTTAGGCCACAATATCGAAAAGGGACTGAGAAAGATAACAATAGACAGAATAAGGATCAGAAAAGGAATGAGAGTACCCATGACCCAAAGAGAGGTGAGAATGTTTCTTGGAATGGGTGGATACTGTCGTCAGTGGATCAGCAATTTTTCGTTGATTGCAAAACCTCTGGTACGATTGACAAGAAGTGATGTGAGAAGCAGGTGGTACCGAAAACGAGATGATGCCCCAGATAAAAAGCTTGCAGCATTCCCTGTAAGAGAAAAAGAAAAAGTAGTAATAGACTGCCCCATGAGAGAAATTCCAGGAGGAGGATATGTGCATGTTCCATGGACAAGACAGGATATTCTGTCTTTTACAAATAATTTCCCCGCGAAAAGCCTGTCGAGTGGTATAGGCAAGTGGACAGATTTGTGAAGTTGTCCAAAGTATTATGGATTGATCTGAATAGTCTATTTGACATAATAGTACCAGCAGATTTATGGACAGAGTGCAAATTAATGATCAATTGGCCAACTCAGGAATACCCTAGAGATCCAAAAACCGGAGCTCCTGATCCAGAGGTAATGAAGAAATATGAACAGGTTATTGCCTTTCTGAAAAACAAAGTACCTCCTAAAGAGACAGATTGGGTGAAAATTGACAGAACACATCAGGAAAGCAAAGAGTCAGTACATGCATATTACGAAATATAGTAACAAAACAGGATTCTACAACGAAGAACAGGTAAATAAGCTGCCACGCGCTAGCGCTGTTTCGCAGTATTGGCTGAAACGTGATGAGAGTGATTCAGAAGAGGGTTATTGATGGTGCCGAAGGGAGGAAGAATAGTGCGTACTTGGCGCAAATCTAGAAGTAGACCACACAGGCCCATTTGTAGATGGGAAGATAAATAATGAAAGTATTACTTTCCTAGTTGATACTGGTGCTACTCGATCAACTGTCAGATCAGGTGATGTTAAGAACCTTCCTCTCTCGGATGAAACGATCCAAGTAGTTGGTATATCCAACAGACAGATTAAAACTTATCTTACAGAGCCAGTGAAAGTTAGCATAGGGAAATTTTCCGAAATGCACCGCTTTGTCGTGTGCGATACCAGTCCTGTGAATTTATTAGGTAGGGATTTGCTGTGTAAGATGAATTGCACTATATTCTGTACCCCTGATGGGATAGCCTTTGAGACCCCGGATGAAGATGTGTTGTATAAAATCACAATGGCAAACAGGGAAAATGAGGTTCCTGAAACCTATGCTGTATTTAACCCTGATGAATTACCTAAAGAATTGAAACAGTCTGTAAAAGCGGAAGTTTGGGATTTCACAGGAGAAGATGTGGGATTATGCCATGCTTTCTTTTCCATCCCATTGCATCATGACAGTCAGCAGATTTTTGCATTTTGTTTTGGCGAACGTATTTTGGTTTGGTGCCGAATTCCACAGGGGTATACAGAAATCCCCTCAATATTTAATCAGCTAGTGAAGAAATCTTTGGAAAGTCTAGAAATGCCCGAAAATTCAGTGTTAGTTCAATACATCGACGACCTTCTTGTGGCGTCGAAAACCCGTAAAGCTTGTGAGATAGACACTATAGCCTTGCTGAATCATCTGGCAGATGGAGGACTTAAAGTGTCACCATAAAAATTACAATTTTGCAAGAAAGAAGTACAATATTTAGGCCACAATATCGAAAAGGGACCGAGAAAGATAACAATAGACAGAGTCAGGATCATAAAAGGAATGAGAGTACCCATGACCCAAAGAGAGGTGAGAATGTTTCTTGGAATGGTTGGATACTGTCATCAGTGGATCAGCAATTTTTAGTTGATTGCAAAACTTCTGGTACGATTGACAAGAAGTGATGTAAGAGATCCCATTGATTTGAACAAAGAAGAATTGGCAGCTTTTAAACGATTGAGAGATGGGTTGTGTGAAGCACCTGCATTAGGTATGCCTGATTATGAGAAAGAGTTTGAGTTGTACTGCAGTGAGAGCAATGGATGTGCACTCTCTGTTCTAATACAGAAGCATGGAAAACTGAGAAGACCAATTGCATATTTCTCATCAATGCTGGACCCAGTAGCTGTAGCCATACCAGGGTGTTTGAAAGCAGTGGCTGCTACCTGCCGGAGTTTGGAACAGACTGAAGGAATTGTAATGGGATATCCTGTGAAAGTGTTTGTACCTCATGATGTGGCAATCCTTTTAATAAGGAGTCGTACTCAGTATATGACACACAGTCGGCTGACTAAGTATGAGAAAGTCATATTAGGTGCAACGAATGTAAGTCTTGTGAGATGTTTGAATGTGAATCCTTCAACATTGCTACTTGATGCTGAGAATGTAGAAGTCAGAGATGAAGCAGATCACGACTGTCTGGATGTACTCGATTTCTGTACAAAACCACGACCTGACATAAAAGATGTACCTTTACCAGAAAGTGATTTTGTCATGTTTTTAGATGGGTCTTGTTTGAGAACAGATGATGGAGTGTTGAGTGCAGCATATGCGGTATGCACAGTTGCAGCAGTGATGGAAGCGTCCTACCTGAAAGGAGTAATATCGGCCCAAATAGCTGAACTTGTTGCTTTGACTACAGCATGCAAGATTTGGAAAAATGTGAGAGTGACTGTGATAACTGCCAGCCAGTATGGTTTTGGAGTCGTACACGACTTCGGTCAAATATGGCTGCAGAGAGGGTTTTTGACATCAAGTGGAACTGCCATTAAGAATGCTGAAGTGGTTGGAAAATTGCTTGAGGCGAAACAGCTGCCTAGGCAATTGGCTGTTGTGAAGTGTGCTGCCCACAGTCAAAGTGGTGATTACATCGCCACTGGCAATAAATATGCCAACGACATGGGTCAATACTGCGCACGTAATCAGAATTCCATAAACCGGGCCAAGGAGAAGGAAGTGATTTCTTGTTCTTTGATGTTTACTAACATTGTGGGTACCTGGGAAGAAGTGAGACAATTACAGGAAGAAGCAGGAGATGAGGAAATGAAGCAGTGGGTAAAAGCAGGATGTGCACCAAGAGAGAAGAATCATGTGTGGGTCTATCGGGATGGAAGACCAGTTATGCCTGATAGCATGATGTCTGCCATGGCACGGATGTATCATGGTCAGGGACACATAGGGAGAGATGCTATGATCAGGTCATTTAAGCAGACCTGGTACAATGCTAAATTCAGACTTGTAGCAGAAAGTCTTTGTTAGCGATGCCTAATATGTCAGCAATACAATCCTGGAAGAAAGACAGTAGTGAGCCTAGGAACAATAGGTCGAGAAGGAAGGCCTTTTACCAGAATGCAAGTGGATTTCATTGAGATGCCTCCCTCTAACAGGTTGAGGTATGTTCTAGTTATGGTCTGTCTGTTTTCTAGATGGGTAGAAGCATTTCCAACAAGAAGAAATTATGGAATGACAGTGGCAACATTACTTTTGAGGGAATTTATTCCTAGATTCGGATTCCCAGTAACAATTGAATCAGACCGAGGAGGACATTTCCATAATGAGACCATAAAATTGATTTGTGAAGTATTGAATGTACGGCAAAAACTACATTGTGCCTACCGCCCAGAAGCTTCTGGTGTGGTGGAACAGATGAATGGTACTATCAAAAACAGGATACGGAAAATGTGTTTAGCCACTGGTATAAAATGGCCTTATGTCTTGCCTCTGGTACTCATGACTATTAGATCAATTCCAGACAGAACTACAGGGTTCAGCCCCCATGAAATTATCATGGGACGGGCGATGCGACATGTGTTCATACCAGTCACCAAGCTGATGACTATAACTGATGACATGGCGTTGGAATACTGTAAACGCCTGACTGACGCAGTGTTTCATCAGGTTGGAGCAGATGCCACCACCCTCGAAAAGAAGCAAGCCCATGATCTGAGCCCAGGGGACTGGGTGAGAATAAAAATACACAGAGGAAGAAACTGTTTGGTACCAAGGTGGGGAAAACCACGACAAGTCATCTTGACCACAACAACATTTGTAAAGTGTGCTGGACTGAAAAACTGGATTCATGCAAGTCATACATTGAGAATTCCAAATCCAGTGGATAGCACAGAAAAGGAGTATTTTGATGAATCAGAATCCAGTACTGAATCGGATGACGGAGAGCCAAAAACAAAAGAAAACCCTGAAAGGGGGGAATCAAAACCAAGTCTAACATTTGTCCCCAGAAGTATTTCCCTGAGAAGAAGGTTATACATTTCTGATACCAGCTCAGATTCAGAGACTGAACAAGGAACTCAATGTTCTAGAAAAGACAAGGGAAAGACAAAGAAAAAGACAGTGAAGAGACAATAAGAGAAATTACTGAAAGATAAGTTCCAGATGAAAGATTGAGATAAATTCCACCTGAAATAACACATTTAGATGGACAGGTGCCAGATACAGAGAGAGAGGGAAGGATTACTGCTGTAGACCCCCGAGGAGGTGTAGGGAACTCCAACATCCAGTTAGAAGTAGGGACAAGTAGTCAGCAGGAAGATTGCGTGCCGGAGATACGAGGAGGGACAGAAGTAGGGAAAACAAAAGAAGTGGTGGAAAAAGAGGCTGTTGAGAGTAAAAAGCAAGTTGAAACAGAGTCAGAGGAAAGCTAAGATAAAGTACCTGAAGGTCGAGTTCTAAGAAAGAAAGCTTGGAGAACTGAAAAGAATGATAAAGGAAGTAAATTGAAAAGAGCAGCAAATGACGACGTTTGGCCGAATAAAATAAAAAGATTGCGATATCGACTGACACGAGTAAATTCTTTAAGGGCTGAACAGGTAAATGAAGTGATATTGGAGAAGAAGCGGATGTTCAGGACATTCTGTATTCAGATCATGAGGGAAAAGTGAAAGATGATGAGATGCCAAACTGAATGAGACCAGAAAGTTGCTAATGGAAAGATAATAAAATACGGAAAAAGACAAAAACTGATAGAACCAAGTAGGTGCTTAGACAAACTAGTTGTGAAGTAGAAGAGGCTAAGTCAAAAGACACTGTCCATTTTAACAAAAATGGCAAACACAGATAGTAGAAAGGGTAGATGTATATTTTTGAGAAGATGATGTAAAATGTGTTGTTGTTGTACAGGATTACTAATTCTTCTGTGGAGCATACTTGCTCTCCTGATCTGATTTAAGGTTACTATAGATACAATAGAAGGACATAGTGAAAACAAAACTAATATAGAAAAGATTCAAAAGGTAGTTCTGACTAGAATAGATAAAAACTATTTACATAAAGACAGGTCTATAACCGATTTTTCTAATAATGTGTTTTTGAAATTGTTGTATGAATATGTAAAGACAATGGACGTAAGGGACTGCTACGTTTGTATGCAGTTACCTGCTTCTGTATCGGAGGGAGTGACTTATCACCACCTTCCAGTAATTTATGGAATAACATGTAGTGTAATAGCTAGTTTATTTTATCAAACAGGGAAATTAGAGTATTATTTTTCAGATGTACATAACATATTTTCACAAGTACCATCAATTAACAAGCTAAACACGGTAAAACCTTCAAAGGTATTAAAAGGTGAATTTTTCTTAGAGACTAAAGAACTAACATTAGAATATATATTTAAAAACAATTTGACTTGCAGTTTAAAGAAAGAGGAAAATACATTTTTAGATATGGTTGAAGAAAGGAGACTGAAAATGCAAAGAAAGGCATATGAAGGAAAGGTGGAGAAGACAGTCTGGGATGTAGAAATGGAAAAACACTTGAAAGGTGAAGCTAGTCCAACGATGGCTTTAGATTGGCCTCAGAAAGGGAAATTGTGTATTAGAAGGAATCAAACTGCATATGATAATTATTTTGTAGGTAATAGTGAGTGCCATGATACATACCGAATCATGGGTGGATGGGGATTTAATGGTGGAAAAGATCCAGTTTTTCCTGGGTTATATTTCATTTGCGGGAACAGGGCATATTATCGTTTGCCAGACCATTGGTATGGCACATGTTATGTAGGTCTGGTTTTTCCAAAGATTTTTTATATGGATAGAGGAGAAGATGGTGTACATAGTTTAGGTAGTTATTTAGCACGTAGTAAGAGAGAATCTTGGTCAGAAATTGTGGGTGACATCTTTGGAGCATTGATACCAGCAGTGGGAATATATCTCAATGCAAACAAAATTAGAAGGCTTTCAACAGTAGTGGATCGCTTGTCAACAAGCACTGCTGGAGGATTTTTATTGGTGAACACTGTAATGGTTGCCGTGCGTGCCATGGTCATGCAAAATCGACTTCCCCTTGATATATTATTGGCAAAAGAGGGTGGAGTCTGTGGAATGCTGAAAGTTCAACATTGTTGTACTTACATTCCAGACGAAAGTAAAGATTTGAAAATTTATATTAAAAATATAACTGAACTGCATGACGAAATTGCACCACTGGAGGTTGAAGGTGTTTGGGAAAAAATTGGAAAGAAAATATCAGCTTTCTTAATAAATTTAGGTAGTATATTTTTAGGTAAAATTTTATTTCCATTAACCTGTGTGATTTTCATAGTATTAATAATAAGATTAGTGTGTATCTGTCGAAAAAATAATAAAAGTCAGAAAATTTAAGGAGAAAAGATAAGAAACAAGAGAGAGAATTTGAAGAAATAGAATTGGAGGAAGTTAAGGAGAGTATGTATCAGCGAAAAGAGAAGAGACAGGGGAAACTGAGTTATGAATAAAAGCAAGAAATCACTTGAAACTCCATAAAAGAAATACAAAATTTTGATGGTGTGGTGATATAATCACCAAAGGGGGGATTGATGGAGCGGGTAGTACAAAAATTTTTATACCCCCCCCCCATTTCTGCATGTTCATACTAATTAGAATAATCTATTAATTGTAATAATATTAATGCGTTTTGAGTGATACTTAATCAAACATACTAATGTATGAATTACACATGGGATTTGCATTTTGCATGGCTAAAATAATTTGTAAACTAATATACGTACGCATACTAATACTAGAAGAATAGAATATTGCATGATATATGTTGCTTTTGTGACGTAATTGTAAGTTGCACCAGATGACATCATTGGGTGAATATAAAAGCTTTAAATGTCGCTATTATGCTAGATAATTACATACACATAGGGGAATTAGTGGGGGTTAAACATTTTATTCGTTATTTCCATGTTTTAATTGCTTTTTGTGTTTGTTTTGCTTAAGTTGACCGATTGGGCCTAAGACCAAATGGCCGACCGACACACGCGACGAGACAGCTACCATTCCACGAGGTTTCAGACCGAGTGCCCATGTCCCAAGCTCCTGTACCAGTGGCCTCAAGATGACCTACACTCTATGTACCCGAACAAGGTCACGACTGGACTTCTGCCAAGAGCTTTGACAATGGACAATTTTAATAACCGGATGGATCATGCCTGACGGTGTGACATCATAGACTTTGGGAAACCGAAACAGACGATCTTAACCAACCAATCAGAAGATCCCAAACTAAGCAAATGTTACATTTTGACGTTAATTTTATTATAAATGATGGTAGAGTAGTGAGTTGCGCAGAACCTTTTCTTTTTGTCCTGACGTTATACTGACGGAGAGGACAGTGACACTGCAGGACAGCTGTTTTCCCTGAATCTTTGACGGACTGAATTGCTGCCCAATTTCCTGATGAACTACAGATTTCCGAACATTCTATGGGCATTGATCGATATTTGCACGTTTCTGGTCCATGACTTGAACTTTGGGACTGTAGCATGCTGACGACTAAAGCTGCTGACTTAGAGGACGAACGATAGCCGGATTAGGTAAATATAATGTTCTGTGATTTGTGTGATAATTAATAAATTTACTAGATGGAACTAAATTCTGGCATTAATTAGATAAACAATATAATGGATTACCAAGCAAATGTGTTGGGTTATTTATTGAAAGGGAATAGATTAAGATTTGAATGTAAATTAAAGAGAATTAAAATCACTTCTCCAACTCAACTAATTTGATCTATCGACCAAGTGGAAGGAATATCTCGAGGTTCAGGTTTAAGATGTGCTGGACTAAGGATATTTAGTGTATGGTTATATAAATACATTTCCTTTAGGTGATAAGGTATTCCTTTCATGTCAGTGTTTGGAACACTCATCTCTCCCGTAAGAGCAGATCAAGGATGAATGAAGTGTGAGTGTTGGTGTTATGGGCCCCACCAATGAATGCATTGAGTGAATGTGTTAGTGTGATATTTGGTCTGTGACGAAGGGAGGATTTGAAATTCCACGCTGCGTCACCTCCACATCTGAATCTTCGATACCTGAACTACAAGTAAGCTCAACATCACCACTTGACGATGTTGAATCACAAGCAACAGTAGTATGTTTAATTTTTTGCACCCTTTTTGTGCTCTCCTTCGCCTTTGTAGCGATTCCTTTCAGAATCTTACGTTCTTTCCCTTTTTTTAATGACTCAATCATTTTCCTTTTTTGTGCTTTCTTACTCCCTTGATTAGAACCTCCTGCAACCACATCAATCTCCTCAGTGGTCCAGAAATTCTCATCTTCACCTGATCTTTGTCTTCTTAACATACCTTTCTCCATGGTATTCTCTCTTTTTTTATCTATTGAAGCCGACATCTCCCCAAACATTTTTTCCATGTAGCTCTTCATTCTCTCCTCAAAGTTTCCTTCAACACCTTCCATTTTTTTTTTTATGACTTTCCAACAAAACCAAATTATAGATTTCCTCTAAAAACCTTCCAACAAACTAGTTCATAAATCCTTTATATACCACTTTCCTTTTTTCTAACCCTAACCTTAATTTTCAAATTCTTTCCCTTAGCTGCTCACTTCAATTCAAATACACGACCTCCTGCTGAACTTTCGACCGAAGTCTGTCAGAAACTGACTCGCGTTCTGACAGACTTCGTATTTCTTTTCCCAAAATATGTCCTCTTGGATGCCCCCTTAACATATAAAGCTATTCCCAATCATCAAAAATGGCCGCCGTACGCACGCCAATCAATCAATCAATCATGGTATTTGTAAAGTGCGCTACTCACCCGTGAGGGTCTCAAGGCGCTGAGAGGGGGGGGGGGAGTTTCGCTACTGCTCGAAGAGCCAGGTCTTGAGGAGTCTTCTGAAGGCAAGTAGGTCTTCGGTCTGCCGTAGGTGGGTAGGTAGGGTGTTCCAGGTCTTGGCGGCGAGGTAGGAGAAGGATCTGCTCCCGGAGGTTGTTCGTTGGAGGCGGGGGACAGCGGCGAGTGCGAGGCTGGCGGAGGGGAGCTGGCGGGTGGGGGTGTGGAAGCTGAGTCTGCTGTTCAGGTAGGCTGGTCCGGTGTTGTGGAGTGCTTTGTGTGCGTGGGTGAGGAGTTTGAAGGTGATCCTCTTGTCGACGGGGAGCCAGTGTAGGTTTGTCAGCTGGGGGGTGATGTGGCTGCGGCGGGGGACATTGACGATCAGTCGGGCGGAGGCATTTTGGATGCGCTGTAGTCGTCGTAGGTGTTTGGCTGGGATTCCGGCGTAGAGTGCGTTGCCGTAGTTCAGCCTGCTGCTGATGAGGGCCTGTGTCACAGTTCTTCTTGTTTCGGTCGGGATCCACTTGTAGATCCTGCGAAGCGTGTGGAGGGTGTTGTAGCAGGAGGAAGAGACGGCGTTGACCTGTTTGGACATGGAGAGGGAGGAGTCGAGTATGAATCCTAGATTGCGTGCGTGGTCGGTGGGTGTCGGTGCTGTCCCGAGAGTGGGCGGCCACCAGGAGTCGTCCCAGGCCGAGGGGTTGGGTCCGAGGATGAGGACCTCCGTCTTGTCCGAGTTCAGTTTCAGCCGGCTGCTCCTCATCCAGTCGGCGATAGCCTTCATTCCATCGTGGATGTTGGTTTTGGCGGTGCGAGGGTCCTTGGTGAGGGAGAGGATGAGCTGAGTGTCGTCGGCGTAGGAGATGATGTTGAGGTTGTGGTGGCGGGCCACTTGTGCGAGGGGGGCCATGTAGATGTTGAACAGCGTTGGGCTGAGGGAGGAGCCCTGGGGGATGCCGCAGATGATGTCGGAGGCTTTGGATCGGAAGGGTGGGAAGCAGACGCTCTGGGATCTACCGGGGAGGAAGGAAGTGGCCCAGTCGAGGGCCTTCTCTTGGATACCGGTTTCTTGGAGGCGTGTTTTTAGAGTGCGATGGCAGACCGTGTCGAAGGCGGCCGAGAGGCCCAGGAGGATGAGGGCTGATGTTTCGCCGTTGTCTAATTGGCGCCTGATGTCTTCTGTGGCGGCGATGAGGGCAGTCTCGGTGCTGTGGTTTCGTCTGAATCCGGATTGGGACGGGTCCAGTATGTTGTTGTCTTCGAGGTGGCGGGTCAGTTGCATGTTGACGATTTTCTCGATGACCTTTGCCGGGAACGGGAGCAGGGAGATGGGCCGGAAGTTCTTGAGGTCCTTGGGGTCCGCCTTGGGCTTCTTGAGGAGGGCATTGATTTCGGAGTGCTTCCAGCTTTCCGGGAATGTCGCTGTTTCGAAGGAGATGTTGATGACCTTCTGTAGTTGGGGGGCGATGGCTGCGTCTGCCTTGTTGAATATGTGGTGTGGGCACGGGTCTGTTGGAGATCCTGAGTGGATGGAGTTCATGACCTTGCGTGTCTCGTCGTCGCTGACGTTGGACCAGGAGGTAAATCGGTTGGTGTTGTTGGTGTTCGGAGGAGGGGTGGAGTCTGGCGTGGTCGGGTCGGTCGTGGTGTTGAAACTGTCGTGGATGTCAGCGATCTTGCAGGGGAAGAAGATGGCCAGTGAGTCGCACAGTTCCTGTGAGGGCTGGATGTCATTGGTGTTGGTGCTGGGGTTGGATAGTTATTTAACGATGCGGAAGAGCTCTTTGCTGTCGTGTGCGTTGTTATCCAGGCGGTCTTTGAAGGAGGACCTCTTGGCTGATCTGATGAGGTGGTGGTGTCTGCGGGTGGCGTCCTTGTGGGCTGCGTGGTTGTCCGGTGTACGTTCGTGGAGCCATTTCTTCTCCAGTTTCCGGCATGTGGGCTTGGAGGCCAGGAGCTCGCCGGTGAACCAGGTGGCTCTCTTGCTGACGTGGCTGTTGGAGGGGTTCTTCAGTGGGGCGAGGGTGTTGGCACAGTCGTCGATCCACTGTCTGAGGTTGCGGGCTGCGGGCTGCGGCGTCTGGGTTGGTGGGGTCGGTGGGTGGGTTCTGGGAGAGGGTGGTGAGCAGCTGGTCTTCGATGACTTTGCTCCAGCCACGGCAAGGCAGCTGTTGGGTGCGGTGGTGCGTGGTTGGTTTTTTGAAGGTGAAGTGAATTCAGCGGTGGTCGGTCCAGTGGGATTCGGTGGTGTGGTTGAAGGTGACGTGGGTGCTTGTGGAGAAGACAGTGACCAGCGTGTGGCCGGCGGCGTGGGTGGGTGCAGTGACGAGTTATCTGAGGCCGAGGTTGGCGAGGTTGCCGATCAGCATGGTGGAGTTGACGTCGTTGTTGTTCTCAAGGTGGAAGTTCAGGTCCCCGAGGAGGATGTAGTCCGTGGAGGCGAGTGCGTGGGTGCTGGCAAGGTCAGCGATGGAGTCGCTGAACTGGGCCCGGGGTCCGTGGGGTCTGTAGATGAGCGTTCCTCTGAGGGTGGTGTTGGGGTCGGTGTGGATCCGGAAGTGCAGGTGTTCGGCGGCGTTGAGAGTGTCGTCTGCGTGGGTGGTGACCTTGAGGGTGGACTTGTGGACGATGGCAATTCCTCCTCCGATGCTGTTAGCGCGGTCCCTGCGGGTGATCTTGCAGCCGTCTGGGATGGCAATGGCGATGTCTGGTGCAGAGGAGTCGTTCCACCACGTCTCGGTCAGGAAGGCTACGTCCGGGGCAGTGGCGTCGAGCAGGTCCCAGAGCTCGATGGCGTGTCTGCGTGCAGAGCGGGTGTTGAGGGTGGCCTGGTTGCAGCGTTGGTCTCGGCCGGTGTTGAGAGCGTGGTGAGAGTCGGCGTCGTAGCTGAGGCTGGGTATGGTGCAGTGGGGTGCGCGGGGTCCAGGGTTTCTGGCGCAGGGCGCAGTCCTGGTGCGGACGGATGCAGACGGGCTTGCCTCTGGCGCGCCAGCGGCGCGCCCGCTGCGCGGCCACGCAGCGTCCTGCATTAAGAAGGGGTGGAGGGAAGGAGGAGCAGCTGGGCGCCGGGTGGTGGGAAGCGAATGGGAGAGGAGGGGGCGGGGACGCAGGGGACGCAGCGGCGGGAAAGAAATGCGGGGAGCACAGCAGAAAGGAAACAGGCAACAAATACAGGCAACAAATACAATAAAAATATGGGAAACAGTCACTAAAGCAGCGCACAGAGAAAACAGGCAACAGATATAATACAAATACGGAAAACAGTCACTAAAGCAGCGCACAGAGAAAACAGGCAACAAATACAATACAAATACGGGAAACAGGCAGCAGAACAGACCGAATACTTACCGCCCACCACTGGGCCACCAGGGATGAGGCGCAGGCGGGAGCCTGCGGGTGGAGGAGAGCCTCGAACTCCCAGCAGCAGCAAGGGGCAGCAGCCAGAGGACACAGCACCAGCAGGGAACGCTGGGGCGGTGGGGGGAGCGTCCTGGCCTGAGAGCAGGTCAGGGTTTGCACCCTCGCCGCGCAGCGTCCTGCATTAAGAAGGGGTGGAGGGAGGGAGGAGCAGCTGGGAGGCGGGTGGCGGGAAGCGAATGGGAGAGGAGGGGGGCGGGGCCACAGGGGACGCAGCGGCGGGAAAGGAATGCGGGGAGCACAGCAGAAAGGAAACAGGCAACAAATACAGGCAACAAATACAATAAAAGTACGGGAAACAGTCACTAAGGCTGCGCACAGAGAAAACAAGCAACAGGTATAACACAAATACAGGAAACAGTCACTAAGGCAGCGCACAGAGAAAACAGGCACCAAATACAATACAAATACGGGAAACAGGCAGCAGATCAGACCGAATACTTACCGCCCACCACTGGGCCACCAGGGATGAGGCGCAGGCGGGAGCCTGCGGGTGGAGGAGGGCCTCGAACTCCCAGCAGCAGCGAGGGGCAGCAGCCAGAGGACACAGCACCAGCAGGGAACGCTGGGGCGGTGGGGGGAGCGTCCTGGCCTGAGACCAGGTCAAGGTCAAGATTTCCTTCTCTATGCTGCGCGCGCCTTCCTCGCGCTAGAGAGTCGAACGCCTCGAGACACAAACTCCATCTGCACTCGAGGATCGAACACTCGTTGCCTCGCGCTTGGCCACTAACGTCCAGTCGCGTTGCCAAGGTAACTCAAACAAGCCCAAAAACGCTATTTTCCATACCCGCCAAACTTCCTAATACTTATGCCAAACCATACTTTCCTTTATTTCAAAACTCATACCCTCTAAATATGCTCGCAACAGCATACGACGCTAAAGCAGTCAAATCTTCACACAATCCTCGTGCAACAAATCTAAATGATACAGTTATGTATTCTAATTAATTCAATATTAGCTTAATAAATATACCCTTTTAAATAAATTATACAATATTTCTAGACTAATTAATCTTATACAAGGGGACAAAAGTGTGACTTATCTGATCACTGAGCAGCAACAAAAGAGGAAGATGGCTGCCAGTTCTACATGCATGTTCAGTGTTCTAGAAGCTGAAAGTGTTCTGATTCTATTGCTTGTTTGTTGCTGCTGTCTGGGGAGCAATAAAAGGGATGATGCATAATATTGGCCTCCGGGCCTTGATGTAAAATCAAAATACGGGATGAAATCTGACCTTTAACAGCCCAGCAGGAATAACTCAACACTCACTGCTGCACTTTGGTCCAGCGAAAGTAGGGTTGGATAGCACCGTTACAATATACCAGAATGCGGTACCAGGGGTCATCACTGGGCGTCTCTAATCAAGTCAGCCAGGCACCACACTGCATAGACAGCAGGGGTGCAGTACCATGGTATGTCACTAGGGGTCCCTCATCAAGGCAACCAGGCACCTCTTTGAATAGACACCAGGGGTGCAATACCACGGGTCGTCACTGGGATGACCCTAATCACATCAGCCAGGCACCACACTGTAACATACATGGGGGGGTCGGGGGGGTGTTGCAGGGTGGAGGCTGCTACTACAGGTCCTAGTCCAGTCAGACTCCACGCTGTATGTGGACAGCCTATGGCTGCAGCAAGATAAAAAGGTTAGTAAAATGGGCGTGCCTGTTTTATTTATTGCTTTGCCTTAAGCTACGCTCTTCAGACGGTTTACCAGCAATCAGGGCGAGAGAACCGGAAAGAACATCCGCCTGCCCACAATGCATTGCAAATACATACACGACCGAAACTCAAAACAAAATGCACTTCTTGTTAACTAGAGTTTATCCTAGTAGTTTTCTGCACACCATGTACGTGCTTTTTCTCTTCCAACTTTCCCTTTACATACCGGACAGTTCACCGCTCTAATATTCATAGATGTCTGAATTATATCATAGTCAAGGAGAAACTCTCTGAAAGCTAAACTACTATTGTTCGTTCATTTGGAGTCAGTCGCACTTCGTGTGGGGGCTGATGACAAGTAATGAAATTTTTGGAAGATCTTTGCCAATGTGAAGATCTGAAACAATGTAATAACAAAAATGAGTTTGAGTAATAAAATGAGTTAAACATGGACCAGCGTCTGGTTCCCCACGCTACCTCCAGAGAGACATATTATATGTTACACTTGATTGTACATTGAACTGGTTCAAATGCTTTTTGTTTCACAACTGTTATCATGTAAGTTGATTGTCATAAATGCACTCGAACCGTCAATGAATATTTTACAATCAGGTTGTCGTAGATGCACTTTTTTGTAATTTATGTTTTAATATATTTTTATAGAATTTTTATAGAAACACCTCCCCCAACTTTGTCAATTCTGTCATTTCTAAGTATAGAATAGCCTGTGGGTACAAGGAGATCAAACATAGAGTGAGAGGTATCATTGAACCAGGTCTCTGTGAGGAAGAGCATGTCAATATTGTGCAAGTTAATGGTATCGGAGATTTCAGTAGTAGGAGGAAGGGAAAGGGTGAAAGGAGGCGGGAAAGAAAATAAGGTAGAGAGAGAGAGGTAGCATACAGGAAGTTTTACTATTTTTCTCGTTTATTTCTTGATCCCACGGTGCTATACTTGAGCTACGAATGGTTTGTTACGAAGGGCCTAGTCACGGCGGGTCGTAAGGGTTAACCATCAAAGACTTTCTTACAGTCAAGTTGTCGTAGATGCACATTAACCATCAAAGACTTTCTTACAATCAGGTTGGCGGGGAAGGTTTCATTTGACCGGACGGTGCTGCAAGGGCTTTCATAGCTCACTAGTGTCGCATCTGTTGCAGAGCTTGTGGGGGAGAGAATTTCAGTGCCATCAAACCTGCCTTTCATCTTTGAAGTGAGTGAAAGAGCCAGGAGTCACCGCATGAAATACCACATGTGGCTTTGCTACCTCCACCTAAACCTAGTGCTTTGAAGCTGCAGGAAGCACTAGAAAACCCGACTCAAAAGCGCCAAATAAATAATATAACTAGACTGAAGTTGTTTCACCATAAGACTCGGGGCTGATTGATTATGGATTTGTGATGTCCTTGTGTCTCCTTTCCTTAAGTCAGATTTACAAAGGCACGCACGAGGCAATTTGTAAATAAATCTACTGCAAGGCAGTCGCTTGCGCTGTGCTTCATTCTATATCAAGCTGGGAGACGTCCCATGGGTGAAGCATGAGTCTTCCTGTGCATCCACCAATGCATTTGACGCAAGTCTGAATGTAAACCTGGGATTGCGTCAAATCGGCAAATCAGAGCGCCTCCCGGAGGCTGTAGTGAACAGAAGAAAATAATCTTTTTCTCCTCTTTATTTCCTCCTATGCGTGGTGCATTCTGCAGCACACAAAGAAAGAGGAAACAACCTCTTTATCCTGTCTGCGTCGCGGTCCAAGGTGCCAGCTCTGACGCTAGGCAGGGCAAGGAAAGAGCGGAAAGGCTCTATATCTTTGTAAATTTGGAGCATTTCTGCCCACTCCCTTTTACGCAACGCAGCGCAGCACGCTCCCTTGCTGTATTTTATGATGTAACAGTGTGACCCTTAGGGGCAGATTTACAAGCCCCTTGCGCCACTTTTGCGTCACTTTTCCCATGTTACCAGTGGCGCAAGGGGCTTGTAAATCTGCCCTTTAATATTTAATTGCCAATAGACAAGTGGCACTGACTACATGTTTGCCAAGTTCTCTTTATGGCACCAGAGAAACAATATCCTGGGTACGTTATCTATCAGGTGTTATAAATATCACATTTTACAAGTTTCTGGGGCGTCACATGGATTTTGGCTCTTATTGAACCAAAATCTGCATGGTACGCTCAAAAATGTTTCCCTGTTTAATTCTGGTAGATTTGACCTGCCAAAATGAAAAAAGGGTGAGATATGCAACGCACTTAGGCCCATATTTAATAACATTTTGAACCCTGGATGTACCTCTTTTTTTGGTGCAGCCACAAAGCAAAAAGTTATGTGTGATTTACACAGCTGCGTAAATCAGATTTGCGTGGCTTTGCATGGGACTTTCCCCAAAAGTAACACAAAGAAGCATGTAGCGCTGCCTTGTGTTACTTTGCGTTAGAGAGGGGTTGCAGCATGGCGCAAGGGTGCCTGCGTTGGCATTTGGAGACAGCAGAAATGGACCTTATTTTAGTAGATATGGTGCTTTTCTGCTGTCGCCCTTTCATTGAACGCAGCGTAGCAGCTTTCCTCGCTGCCCAGCATTGTGTAAAAAGTGAGTAAATATCCCTCTCAGTAATTACTGGATGCAGTAAATACCAACTAATTCGTACCCCTGTGCAAACAGGGCGGCACCCAGGGGTCAGAAATAACCAACTCACTCGTAATCAGGGCCTGCGTGTGAAGCTACAGTAATTGTGAACATTCTTTTTGCTTTAATGAAAAAATAACTTCTAAACAGGCAAGCCAGTGACATACAGACCTCAGTCTATGTCTGTGGATTGTATCAATGCCCAGAACTAAGGGGTCCCATTGACTAATCTTTCACGCAATGCAGGGCAGCAAACAAAGCTGCTGATCTACGTTGTATAAAACGGAGACAGCAGAAATACTCCATATTTACAACGATATAGAGCATTTCTGCTCTCTCCTTGCGCTGGTGCACCGTGTGCAGCCTAGCGCCAACGCACCATAGCGCAAGTGTGCCTGAGTTACAGACAAGGTTGTTTTTGAGCAGGAGGTGACACCTTTCTGAACAGTAATAATTCTTAGAGCCGTTTTTCTGTGCGCTACAGACAGATCTTTAAAGATATTTCCTCTTGTTACACCTCTCGGGGGAAGGTGTAGCAGTTTGATGCAGTCCCGGGTGTACTAGCTTTAGTAAATCTGGGAATGCGCCAATATCCATGGGTGGATGCATGGGAACGCCCATGCCCCACCCATGGAACGCTGCCCAGCTTGAAATGTAACGTAACAGAGGGCAAGCAGCTGTGTTGCTTTACATTTCTTTACATAGCTACGCAAGGTGGTGCAAATTGCCCCTTGTGTGACTTTTTAAATATTACTGAAGCCTTTGCATGTTCAATGTGTTACCTTGCCTGACACAAGGATAATGCAAAGCCCGTATGAATATGGGCCTAAGTGTCACCCCTAGTAATGGTCTAAGCTAATAGCATCATACTCAATGCACAAAAAAGAAGTGTAAGTATCAATAAAGAACTAGAGGACATGAAGCTAGGGTGGAAGTGAAAGCACACAAAGAGACCCCCTTTGGCCATCAGTGGAACTGCAGCCTTTGGTGCTCGTGTAATCTTGATGGCAGTCATCGGAACACATCTCTTCTTCATGCAAGTTGAACAGGTACTTAGCCAGAAACGAATTAAGAAAATCTGTTGGGCAAATCAGTAAATCAGAACCAAACTGTCACAGGTTTTTACAAAAAAAATAGAATTAAATTGGAGATTGTGACATTTTAAGATGAATATGATATCACATGATGTAACGTCACCTCGTAATCGCTCTCACAGTGCACTTGGGGGCATATTTACAAAGAAGTGATGGTGCGCAGCGTTAGCCTTCTTGGATTAACGCTGCTCTCCACCCCTTCTGAAACACAACAATATGGTGTAGCCCTGCATTTCCCCCTGTACTGGCACTTAATTTAGCTTCGTCTCGGCAACGCAGGCACACTTGCACCATAGTGCAAGGGTGTCTACTTTACAGGGGAAGATTGTTTGGGCCTCATTTATGAAAAATGTGGCTTGCATTGCTGCATGAAAACAGCGATGCAACAGTTTTCACTGCGCCCTCCTTGCGACACGAAGGATGCGCCGTATTTAATGTACGATGCTCCATGTCGCAAGGAGTTACAGATACGTCAGTATTTCTGATGTATGTAGGCGCAGTAATGACGCATTGCTGGAGTGTCTCGCAAAAGTGATGCAACTCCAGCAATGTGCCATTACGCATGGGAAATATCCATGTTAAAAATGCCTGCGTCAGTCTTACGCCTGCTGTGTGGCAGGGGTAAGATTTTGATACAGTGGCGTCCTAGAAGTGGCGCAGTAAAATCTGATAGATTTCACTATGACACTTCTACATGGCTTTTTACAGGGGGGAATGCCCACCCTGCATACATTATACCTGACGGAGGTATAATGTAGCACAGGGCTTTACAAGGTGACGCATCTACTTAGAAGAATCACTTTGTAAATAGGGTGCAACATGGAATATTTTTAAGGCGCCGGTGTGTCACAAAAAGTGACGCAATGGCGGCACAAAAGTGTTGCAAGGCCTCATAAAAAAGGCCCTTTATGTGCAGGAAGGTGTCCCTTCCTGCACATAAACAATTTTTAAATGGGGTCTTGTAATTTCTATATGTGCTGCTTAAAGCAGCACACATAGAATTAGCAAAACACATTTTATTAAAAAATGATTGTTTATGTGCAGGATAGAACACCTTCCTGCACATAAACAGTCAATGGCGTTTTGCTGTTTCCATGTGTGCTGCACAACGCAGCACACATTAAACAGCAAAAACAAGGAGAAATTAAACATTTCTCCTTGTTGCGCCTGGGTAAGACCATGTTTTCCCTGGTCTTAATTTTTGCGCTGCCCCATATTTACGCCAGCCTTGTAAATATGGGGCAGCTTGAAAATCAATGGGTGTTACGGTGGAATGCCAAGCGCAACACCCATTGCCCTCCTCTTTCACGCTAAGTAGAGCGTAAAAGGGTGCCGTATTTACAAGGCAGCGTTCAGCCACTTTAAGTGGCTTAAACGCTGCCTTGCAAATAAGGCGAAGTCCCGATCGCCTCCACAACGTCTTGAAAATTGACATTGTGGTGGTGACAGAGGCTTGTAAATATGCCCCCCATGGGAATTTTGGTGCACATATTCGTACGCAAAGGAAGGGGGGCACTCATCAAGAGCATGGGGCGGAACTGAAGTGGCATGGCACTGCAGTCCATATTGGGCTCCAAAGAAGGACAGACCCGAATATGTCTGTTCCTATGATGAGCCTATGCCTGGACTGCTACCGCCACCACTTTACATTTTCGCAGTGTTTTATACCAAGAACTTGGGCCAATGCGTGCTGCATTCTACAGCACACATTGAAAGAGGAAAATGCCTGTAGTGATTGTTGTTGTGCAGGAGGGCGCCCCTTCCTGCACAAAAACAATCTTCCCATGAAGCAGGCATCCTTGCACCATGGTGCAAAGGTGCCTGCGCCGGCCATGGCTGTAGTTTGTGCGCCAGTGAAGGGGGAAGCACAGAGACACAACATATTGTTGTAAATATGTTGCATCTCTGTGCTTTGAAAGTGACTCCGTGCGGCGCAGCCAAATGGCTGTCAGAATGCACTGAGTCACTTTCATTGTAAACCTGCCCCCAGGTTTTCCCTGGTCTTAATTTTGGTGCTGCCTCATATTTACGCCACCCTTGTAAATATGGGGCAGCGTCAAAATCAATACGGCATATTTACAATAGCAGTGGCGGAGTACGGCGTTAGCCGCCTTGGCTTAACAACGCATTCTGTCACTTCTAAAACTCAGGGCTGCACCATATTTACAACAATAGGCGCAGCCCTACGTTTCCACCTGCGCTGGAGCTAAATTTATCTGCCCAGTGCCAATGCAGGCACCGTGCACCATAGTGCAAGGGTGTCTGCATTGCAGGGGAATCTTTAAATGGCGTTTTGTAACTTCTTTGTGAGCAGCTTAATACAGCACACGTAGGAGTTGCAAAACGTAATTTTTTTAATGATTGTTCATGTGCAAGGGACACATTCCTGCACATAAACAATCAATGGTGTTTTGCTGTTTCCATGTGTACTCCAGAACTTAGCACACATGGAAACAGCAAAAACCATGAGAAATTAAGCATTTCTTCTCGTTGCGCCAGGATAATATCAGGTTTTCCCTCGTCTTAATTTTGGCGCTGCACCACATTTACGCCACCCTTGTAAATATGGGGCAGCGTCAAAATCAATGGATGTTTTGGTTGTGCCTCCCTTACGCCTCCACTGGGCAGGCGTACGTTTTTGGTGCTGCCTCAGACTTATGATTTCTCTTAAATCCGGAGCAGTGTCAAAAAGTCATAGATGTTGTTGGGAACGCCCCCAGCAACACCCATGGAACGCCTCTTTCACACAGTTTGCTTCATGAAAGTGGCACATATTTATGAGGCCATGAAAATCCACTTAACGTTGCTTTATGCGGCCTTATAAATATGCCAGTGGCACATTCCTGCACAATTTCTATGTGTGCTGCAGAATGGAGCACACATAGAAAAAGGAGAAACGAGGAGATAATAAGTTATTTCTCCTTGTTGTGCCCTCAAGTGGAATAATGTGCAGATAGTTGGAATACCAGAAGGGAAAGAGGGATTGCAACCAACCCAATATATCTCAACATGCCTCCTGTCCTAGGAGCCAAAGGAGTACCTGTCTTAGGGGCATATCAGCAAGCTGGCGATGAAAAATTATCGCTGCTTTAGTGTCCGTTTTCGGACGAAAAGCGGCGATAATTTTATCGCTTAATCATCAAGGTCACGCTAACGCGTGATCCCTTGCTTTAGGTCCCTTTCCCATAACGCCCACCTTTGCATCTCTAATGAAATGCAAAGTGGCGTTCTGTCCCAAAATAACTGGAGAAATGTCGCTAAGCGACATTTCTCCAATTATCAGGCATAGCGATAAGAAAATTAGCGCTAACCACAGTTAACGCTACTTTCCTTACGCCTGCTTTCACCTTGATTTAGCCATTATATCCAATGTAAGGTGGATATAATGGCTAAGTATGCCCTGCCTTATCAGCAAGCTAACGCCAAAATGTGTGAGATTATCGCTGGATTTCCAGCGATAATCTCACTTTTGGCTGTTAGCGCGAGGAATTTTATCGCTTTTGAGATAAGCGTTGCTGATAGCACACTATCTCAGCGATAAAATTCCACGATAGCCGGCGATAATTATCCTAGCGCTAAGTGCGTGTAGCGGTAATTATCGCCGGCCCTTGCTGATATGCCCCTTAGTGCTTTGTAGTGGAGAGAGCCCACAATCCCAGACAGCAAGACTCCCCACCCAGGGTCTACAATCATCTTTACTGACTACATTATAAAAATACAAAAACAATGCAGATCTTTCTGAGGCCAAACATAAAACCATGAACTAAAATATATGCTGGTCTTCCCGGTCTGTCCGAAATTTCTCCACAATGGTAAATCTAATTTCTTTCCCACTCCGAAGAGTGTTTGGGACTGGCTTGAAACTGGGATAGAATAATAAACACCCCCAATTGTCAGGGAAGGGCTCCCGCTGTCTCTACCACCATGGAGTGAAAGAAAATGTGGAAGAATGGGCTCCTGCCATGGAGAGTGTGGAATGGGAATCATATCCCAACACTGATTCCATTGCTGGAAGTGTGATCCCATGTACTGGGGGCTCCCTCTGGGTAACCCCTGTACTCCCAGTAACAGCCTTTCAGTGTCTCCCAGAAAGCTACTGCTGCTGCCGACCACAGACACGATTCTGCCCTCAAACTGCTGAGCTGAGCTCAAGCAGGGTAAGGTAGAACAATGGGTATCCTGTCACAGGGAGATGTGACTACCTCCCAGACAGGACTTAGTGTACTGGGCTGGAGTGGGGTGCGCGTGCCAGCCCCACCAGACTGCTTTGAAGGGCACATTTGGTGCCATCCTTGCATACTCCGGTTTGAGCCAGTTCAGGAACCCTTGGTTCCAGCTCTGGTGCGAAACTGGACAAAGAATAGGGGAGAATCCTCCTCTCTGTCCAGCCCTTCCTCTAAGAGGTGCCCAGAGTCATTCCAATGCTTTCCCTAGGGTACATAAAGGCACCCATGTGTGTGGGTCCTTAGATGTGTCGCGGAACAAGACTCACCTCTGAAGCCAAGACAATCTTCTACCCTCTGGACACTGGGACTTGGTTGGACTTTGCCTGGTACCGAGACTGCATCAAGTAAGACTCCTGCTGCTTCTACGCTTGCTGTTCCTCAAGTTGTCTGTTTCTTTGCTTCATCCTGGGTCTCCAGAAGGCATCAAGGACATCCAAAGCATTTTACCTTGGAGTGAAGGCGTCACTCCCCTGCATTCGCAACAAAACTGACCGGTCTGCTGCTCCTGACGTCCCACTGACTTCCTAAGGCCCAACAACACATGTGGTGGTTCTGCAGCTCCCTAGATCCTGACCTGTCTTCTCAGTCATTTAGAGGATAGTATCCCTTGTCGGAGCCACTGGGGCTAAACCCCTGTGCACTGTGTTGACTTGCTGTTGCCAAGGCTTGTTGGCTCTGTACTCCAAAGATCTTCGGGCTACAAGAAGCTCCAGCCTCCAGCACCTCATTTTCTGAAGATCAGTGTCTTCACTGTATCCTTTGCACAGTGGGCCTCCATCTTTGGTAAGCTGCCTGATGTCCTCTTGCGACTCCTGTGCCTTCAGCCTGTGGGTCTTCCTGAGGGTCTTCTTGTGCTTCAGTGGGCTCTCCTGCTTACTCAGGGCCTGCTCTGACTCTCCTGCACTTGGTGACTCCCTTGAACCTTGCTAGTCCCAACGTCAGCATCTTTTCCCTCTCCACGCCAGTTGTGGCTACCAAGGCTTGTTGGTGCTCCCCTTGGACACCAACCACCTGGACACCGACCACCTAGACACTGACATCTGACATGGAACAGCTCGTGCATGGCTCCTGGTCTTCCTTAGCGTCGTCTGGTCCTCACATGCAGCAATAAGGTCTCTGTCCTCTCTTCTCAACCTCCCGACATCGGTGGGTATTGCGCTTCCGTGCCTCCTGGTCATCTCCAGGTGGCATAGACTCTGCCCCCTCTGCTTGCAGGTTCTTCACTTCACGAATCACCCCTATGCACCTGTCTTCCCTGGTGCAGGTAATCTGGTTCCTGTGGCATCCACGGTTGGGGTGGCTCTCCAATCTTCTGTCTTCCAAAGGATTTCTTCGGGGTCCTCTGGCAAGGGTCCTTCCTCTTTAAAACTGCAACCGCAACTTCTCTTTGACTTCCATCGGGCAAGCGGCTGTGTTTTCATTCTGCACTCATCCTCCGTGGAGCTCCTGGGTACTTATCTTGGGTGGTTCCATGTGTCCCCAGCTCCTCTGAGCAGCCTATTCCCGTTCTCCTTTCCAGTTCGCATTCCACTTTCTTAGAATATGGTTTGGGGTCCCCATTGAGAACAGTATATATTTGTGCTACTTACCTGATTATTTTAAAGTATTCTTGTGTATTGGTATCTCTGTGTAGGAGATATACCAATGTGTTAGTGATTGGGTTGTGTAATAAATAGACTTATTTTTGTTTTAAAAACTGTGTGGTTCTTTTTCATCTAATCTACACTGTTGATTACATGTGGTAAATCAAGCTGCTTTACATTCCTTCAAGATAAACCTGAAGGCTGCTCTCAACAGCTACCACTCTGAGAGCTTTCTAGGGTTATCAAAGGCCACTAAAATCACCATAAGTGTTGCCTGGATTAGTGCCGGGTGCATCACTTGAATTAGTGTGCACAAGATACTAAGCAAGCCTCCTACAGACAACTAAAGTTTTTGCATCACATGCCCTGTGCGGATATTGCGTGTATATGCAAGTGTAACATGCATATTGTATTAAGTACAAAACTAATAAACAGATCAAATATGAGGCCACACAAAGCCACTTTGCGTGGATTTGAAAGTCCTTATCAATTTAGAGTAAGGCAAGGCAGCACAAAACGCTGCGTTGCCTTACTCTGTGCTGGGGAGGTGTTCCATGGGCACTGCGGTGGGTGTTCCCACACAACACCCATTGATTTTGACGCATCCCCAGATTTACAAGACCATTTGTAATTGGGGATGCGCCAAACCCTTACGCCTTCTCCAGGTGAGGCGTAACAAGCAGAAATATCTTTATGTCTCCTGTTTTTCTCTTCTTTCTAAGTGTGCCGCATTCTGCAGCACACATAGGAAGAGGAAAACACCTCTATGGATTGGTTTTATGCAGGAAGGTTCCCCTTCCTGCACAGAAACCATCCTGCCTACAACACAGACACCCTTGTACCAAGGGTGCCTGCGGTGGCGCTAGACCGCAGAAACTGCGCCAGAGCAGGGGGAAAGGACAGGAATGCATTGTATTGTATAAATACGGTACATTCCTGCCATTTCCCTGTGGTGCAGGGCAGCGTACCTTGGTAACTTGCTGCCCTGCGCCACCATTTCCATAAATATGCCCCTACATTTCTTTTGAAGATACTTGCAAATAGGCTTGTCACTGTCATAACATTGTATGTGCATCAAGACTAGAATGGTTTTATGCCCAGACGCAGCACTTATTACAAAAAACAATGGTTCTGTCGGGTATTTAGTAAAACAATCGCTTTGTTATGCAAATAAATCAAGAGATGACCACACAAACTAAGAGTACAAATCACACTAATGCTAGATTTGGAGGGTGTGATGTCGTTTTTTATATAAATTTCTGCATTTATATAGAAACACCCGTATTACTTGTAACGCAGGGTTACCAATGAAATAAACTTTAACGTGAAGCAGTGAATCGGTGACAAGGTGACAAGAGTGACAATTATGTGCACAGTATTTACAGTGATCAAATACAAAAGAAACATTCTATGTACATCATATACGAAGGAAACATTCTATGTACATCATATACAAGAGGAGGGCCAGTATCAGGGAAAACAATGGCGCTGTTTCATGAATGAATCAAAATGTATTCGAAAAACAGGTCTTGAACTGGTCCTAACACTTTATCGTCGACGTTTCAACCCAGATTATGCGAAATTGAATCGTCATGCAGGGTCTTCATCAGGACATTAAGAAGGTAATGGCAACCTGCAAGTGCAAGTAAAGTATACATCAATATCGTGAAATGCTAATGTTTGGTGTGTGGTCTAGAGAGGGAAAGCCAAGACTCACCTAGCCAGTGGTGTAGGATGGCCTGGCAATCCGTTTAGTGCGTTTCAAAGGGCAGAGCGCCTCATCAAATGTGGTCTCTGTAAATGAAAGGGGGATTCATTGGTTCGAAGAAAAGGGCATCTCCGATGTCATAGTTCAACAAAGCGCGGGATGTGACAATCAACGATGATTGAACCCCATATGAAGGAATCATAGTCTCTATAAATACGACCGGGGCGTGTGTCGTCCCTATTAAACAAAAGGAAACTATGTAGAAAAGGAGGGTTGTTTAAGGAACTAAGATGCCCCTGTTGTGGAGGTGGGCTCGACAAACACGGGTGGTGAGGAGCCGACAACGGTGTTGGGAGCGTGCCTGTGAAGCATGCATGTTCGATTGACTCCTAATGTGAAGAGTTCAAAAAAGCCAGCCACGGCAAACATGCTTTGAAAGAAACTTTAAATGAAAAGGGGGGGCGGCTCACCTAAGCGGGCGAACCGCGTCCGATTAGTGGGATACGTCTGGGATTCAAACAGAGTTCTGTAATAAAAACATTCGTTGAGGGCACCATCATAAACGGGTGATTGATCCTTAAAGGCACAATAAGGGGATTCGATGCTTACTTGAATTAGAAGGCAAGCGATAATGACTCACGCTGCTGCAGCTCCTCTCACAGTCAGAGGAAGCCGCAACTGACAGGACGAATGCTAAATGAAAGGAATTCGGGGCAGTCCGGTCTGACGTCGACAGTGTTACGTGTCAAGCAAGTTGCCTGGCAACCATAGGCGTTTCCGAGCGCCGAAGCAGCTGGGACCAGCACGGAATAGATCGCGCGGAGGGCTTACGTCAGAAGCTGTGTCAGAATATGTGATTAGCTCATTAACAGGCGTAAACACACTTGCACTGGGAGAAAGGGTCTATTATTGACTCAGTGTGAAGCGTTAACACGCTTGCGCTGGGGAAATAGTTGATGTAGAGTCCGTTTGGGTACGTAAAAATGACTCATCTGAAAGATTTGTTATGTGTAGAAAATTAAATTGCTTGTAAGACCAGACGCAGTTAGTGACATAGTTGATCAACACAGGTGTGACATAAACGAATAATGTAGGGATAAAAAGCATCGGTTTAACTGGCTCATACACCGCATGAGTGAAAATCATGCAGAAACTGTTAACAGGAAAAACATGCGTCAATGTTTATGAAACAAGAACAGCACCAGCAAATTAAAGGCCAATACAAGGCATACTGCCTGTCACAGATTCACAACTGAAGGTGTCCCTTCCATAAGCAAATATTCAGTAAAAAATATGATTGAGCGGGGCTCATGATGACAGGATCATATATACAGATTACAAATTAAAGAAGGGAAGTATCACAGTTGACCCATCTCTCTAGATGTTTCCTCGAGACTATTGAGCCCTTGCTGGACAGTATTAAGAGAATGAATCCATCTGCATTCTTTTCTTTTTAGATTCATGACCATTGACCCACCCCTAGGTGCCAGGTTCGCCTTCTCTAGTACCCACCAATTCATATCTTCGGGCAGGTGGTTCGCTGCCAGAAAGTGATCTACCATTGGAGCTCCCTGAACCTTGCATCTAATGCGACTCATATGTTGTAATATCCTTGCTTTCACTTTCTGTGTTGTTTGTCCCACATATATGGATTCACAAGGACATTTTATCGCATAATTGAGATTGGAGCTGTTGCAGTTCGTAAAAGTAGATAAGTTATATGTTCTGGTGTTATGGGTGAAGGAAGAACCCTCTATTGTCAAAGGGCAGGCTTTACATTGGCCACATTTGTGATGGCCCACGAGGGGAGGTAGGCCCAACTGTTCCCTGAGGCCACGTGGTTTAGGTGGTTCAAGGTATGCCTTGACAACACTGTCTTTCACATTCTTGCCCCGCTTGAACGCGAAGATAGGTTCTTCAATATTCGGAAGCTCACTTGCCACCAAATTCCAGTATTTCTTAATGATTTTCTTCATGCCATTGCTCTTTGTGTTAAAGGATGTAACACATACAAGATTTTCTTTCTTTGGTCTGTCTCCCTTGACCTGCAAGAGTTCCTCTCTCGGGCAATACCAGGCGCGTTTGCGTGCTCTTTTCAATAGACCCAGTGGATAACCACGTTCTCTTAGTCGGTTGGTCAGGATCTCCGTTTCTTCAAAGAAAACAGCTCTGCGGGTACAATTCCTCCTAAGTCTGAGGTACTGACCAAACGGAAGATTGTCTCTTAAGCTGCATGGATGGTGAGAGTCATACTTAAGGAGGGTGTTCCGTTCCGTTGGTTTCCGAAAGAGGTCACAGACTAGTTGTCCATCATCGACCACAAAGGTGAGATCCAGAAAGTCGATGGTACTATTATCCTCCGTCATAGTGAACTGGATATCATTCGATCTCGCATTAAGCCAGCCGTGGAACAGATTGAGTTCGTTCCTTGTACCAGACCAGATCATGATGACATCGTCTATGTAGCGTTTCCAAACGGTAATGTGGTCTAGGAACGGATTTTGATGACTGTAGAGGTGTTCTTCTTCATACGCATCCATGAAAATATTGGCCAAGCTCGGCGCATAGGTAGCCCCCATCGCCACGCCTTTACATTGGTAATAGAATTGCTTCATGAAGATAAAGAAATTATGTTGCATAGCAATTCTCAGGAGGCCCAGCAAAAAATCAGTCGGTATCCAGTGTGGTCTTGGTCTTTTGTCCAGAGTTTCTTTGATCACTTCGAGCGCCCTTGTTTGGGGGATGGAAGTGTAAAGTGAGGATACATCAAGCGTCACCAGTAGCTGGGTTTGAATGTCGAATGGTTGACCCTCCAACAGTTGGATAATATGCATCGTATCACGAACATACGATTTGGTCAGTGGTATCCATGGTTGAAGGAAATGATCTATGAATTGGTTGAGGGGTTCCAGTATCGATCCACAACCTGAGACGATTGGCCTTCCTGGCGGCTTTTCCAGGCGCTTATGGATCTTCGGAAGGGTGTATATGGTAGGAATCCTCGCCTCACGTTTGTTCAGAAAGTCAGACTCTGACTGACTCAAGAAGCCTCGTGTCACTCCATCCATGGTGATGTTTTCAATCAGTGTTTTTATTTCAGGTGTCGGGTCTCTTGGAATAGGGCAGTAACTGTCTCTGCATCCCAATTGTAATTCAATCTCTGCGACATAGTCCTGCGTATTCTGCAGGACGACTGCTCCATCCTTATCCGCAGCTTTAATCACAATCGCCTCATTAGTTCCCAGAGTAGAAAGAGCCAGTTTTTCTTGTTTACTGATGTTATATTTTATATATTCCTTCTTCTCAAGTAAGTCCATGATTTCCTCAAGCACAATCTTTTCAAAGGCGAGTATTTTTTCGCTCATCATGTAAGTACTTGGTGTAAATGTTGAGGCAGGTCTGAAAGGTGTGGCTGTGGCAATCGGGGTGTAGATGTTTTTAGAAAAATGGTATTTCAACCGGATTTTCCTGAAGAAGCGTTGCAATTCAACCTTTACATTAAAGGAATCAGGAATAGATGTGGGCACAAATGATAGTCCTTTCGCCAGGACCTTTCTTTCTTCATCGGTTAATGTATAGTCTGAAAGATTGATTATAGGATCCAGAGTGTCAGAGGGCAAAGGATCAGTAATTGCCTGGCTTACTCCAAAGTTGACGTTAGCTTGATGGATTCTTATAGGATGGGAGGAAACATTACCAAGATCGTCAGTAGTAGTCTGCTCCAACTGTAAGGTTGCCATCGATGTCTCCACATGATGTTCCAATGTAGTCTCAGATGCTGGAATAGCTGTGCCTTGCTGTAGGGGTAATGGCATATTAGGAAGTCGCAGTGGACCTATCGGGTTTGCCTCCAGGGAGTAGACATTTACCAGCGGTACGTTTGTCTGCGTGTCGAGATTTCCCCGTGGACTTCTGGTTGGTAAAAACGAACTCGTGAGTTGGTGCGTCGATTGTTCCCTCCTCTGCGGTTGTTCCATCCTCTTTGGCGACCCCAGAAAAGGTCCTGTCCTCCACCCCTGTTTGGTTGCCGATGGCCTTCCCCTAAAAAAAGGGACAGTTGGTTATCCTGGTTGCTGGTAGAGGGTCTATCCAGATCTGGATCTGAACCACTCCCAACCGTAGAGTCAGAGAAGGTCTTATATCTTCTGGGGCCCTGTCTGCTCTTATTAGAGAAGAAACCCTGGCTATCCTGTTGATAGTAATCCTCCGCCAGGTATGGGTATGTAGACTTCTTGTCGTAGTTTTCTTCGAACCAATGAATCCCCCTTTCATTTACAGAGACCACATTTGATGAGGCGCTCTGCCCTTTGAAACGCACTAAACGGATTGCCAGGCCATCCTACACCACTGGCTAGGTGAGTCTTGGCTTTCCCTCTCTAGACCACACACCAAACATTAGCATTTCACGATATTGATGTATACTTTACTTGCACTTGCAGGTTGCCATTACCTTCTTAATGTCCTGATGAAGACCCTGCATGACGATTCAATTTCGCATAATCTGGGTTGAAACGTCGACGATAAAGTGTTAGGACCAGTTCAAGACCTGTTTTTCGAATACATTTTGATTCATTCATGAAACAGCGCCATTGTTTTCCCTGATACTGGCCCTCCTCTTGTATATGATGTACATAGAATGTTTCCTTCGTATATGATGTACATAGAATGTTTCTTTTGTATTTGATCACTGTAAATACTGTGCACATAATTGTCACTCTTGTCACCTTGTCACCGATTCACTGCTTCACGTTAAAGTTTATTTCATTGGTAACCCTGCGTTACAAGTAATACGGGTGTTTCTATATAAATGCAGAAATTTATATAAAAAACGACATCACACCCTCCAAATCTAGCATTAGTGTGATTTGTACTCTTAGTTTGTGTGGTCATCTCTTGATTTATTTGCATAACAAAGCGATTGTTTTACTAAATACCCGACAGAACCATTGTTTTTTGTAATAATTCTACCCAGGTTCTGAGGGACACAGGGTCACCCCATTGCTTTTACAACAGACGCAGCACTTAACATTGTCTCTGAAGACTGCATCTAATCCTGGCGAGAAAACACCAAGGGAGAGATTTACTAAGCTTTTGCGCCGTGTTTGCGTCACAAAAGTGACGCAAAACAACGCAAAATTATTTTTTTGTAATTTACTTTCCAGCGCTAAACTTGTTTAGCGCTGGAAATAACGTAGAAGTCATGCGAAGGAGCGCATTGCGCTGCGTCACGTTACTGTGCGCCATGGGAGCATACCAAGGGAGGGGCATGTGCGTTCTCATGCAACCACCCAAGGTTTCTCACGCGAAACCCAATTTACTAAAAACAGTAGATTGGGTCTAGCGTGAGAAAACTGCACCCATTTTAACTAGGCGTAAAGAAGGAGAAAGGCCTTAATTTCTTCTTCCTTTTCCGACTTTGCATGCATACTGCACTGTGCAGCACGCATACAAATTGGGAAAAGTTTCCCTTGTGTCTAGCATAGCCTTTGCTAGACTCATGCACACACCCTAGCGCTGCGGCGCTAAGGTGTGTGCATGGCGCAGGGCAGCTGTAATCAGCGCCGGCGCAAGGGAGAGGGGAGGAGAGAGACATACCTTTGAAGATATAGCGCTCTCCTGCTCCGAAATGTCATGGCATCCCCATCTCCAGGAACAAACAGGCAGCTTTAAGTACTTAGGAATTCACATAGCATTGCACCCTCAACAAGTATGGAACCTCAACATTATACCCTTAATGACTCAACTCTATGAATACCACTCTTACCCTATCTATAATCAGGGTCGGATTGGGATCACAATTTAGACCTTGGCCCCAAGGCAATGTAGCATTTACCACGAGCACCAGCTGCATTGCACAAATTTAAATTCATTTTTACTTTATGTAGGTATATTAAGTGATTTGCCCAGCATCAATGGATGTTGAGCTGATGCCAGAACTCAAATATACATACCCAGTTTCAACGTCTGCAGTTTTGAGACCATAACGCTACAGTCTGAGGGGCAGATTTATGTTCCCTGGCGCATCCCTGCAAATCAGCATGGATGCGCCAGGGAAGATGTGTTACACAAGTTTGGCCTTGCGCCACCGCAGATGCGCCGCATTTACAATGCAGCGCATCGTGGCGCAAGGACAAGCAGATACTTGACGCATCTGCCGGCGTAAGGTTGGCGCAGTTCTGAAGTTGCATCGCAAGCGCGACGCAACTGCAGCACTGTTCCAACCTTTCCTATCCCTAACATGGTGCGTCAAGCCTTACGCCTGCTTCAAGCAGGCGCTGGGTTTTGACACATCAGCGTTGGGAAAGTGACTCAGTGAAATCTTATAGATTTCACTGAGTCACTTTTCAGGGGCGTTCCTGCAACGGAACGCCCCCCCTGAGTTGAAACGCCCACATGATACCTGACGCAGGTTTCATGTGGCGTAGGTCTTTACACCGTGACGCATCTCCATAGATGCGTCACGATGTAAATAGGGCGCAACATGGCGCAGGGTTTACGCCGCCGCTGCGTCACAAAAGTGACGCAACGGCGGCGTAAAAGTGGCGCAAGTCCGATATAAATCTGCCCCTATGTTTTTTTCTCAGGGAAAGGTGACCTCACAGAGAGGTCTTTTCTCTTACTCAGGGTATGACCTGGTCAAGAAAAGAGCCCGGCTTCTGCTGCTCCTCCTGAAGGTGTGCTTAGGTGAGAATGCGACCCCCCCTGCGAGGCCCCAGAATACTCCCACATTCCCGTCACCCACCATGACCTTGAAGTGATGGCCAGGCTTGCTTGGCCGGCCCGGCCACATGAGGTAAGGGGCCTGGGTAAGAATGCCCTATGGCCCAGACTAACACCTGGCCCCCAGCCTCTGTTTGGCAGCATGGCAGGGGAGTGTCCATGATTCTGGCGTCACATTACAGTATTCTGGCATGACTGGGGAAGACAGTAAGTGCCAGATTTAATGTGGCGGGTATAGGATATAACACATTTGTAATACGGCGAAGGGATATACGTCACATTTGTGACAGTGTATCCCATACGTCAATCTCTAAATCAGGCCCTAATCTCTGTGGGCCGGTTCTCAGAGACCCTAAAAATTGGCCCACAGGTGACTCCGAGGCACCAGCCAATGCCCAATGTGTCCTCTTCTATAATGGGTAGGATAGTGCTATTCAAAATGATCACCCTTTCCATATTCTTATATTTCATTTCCACAGATAATAGCACAATCCTTCTTTGACAAACTGAAAGCCAAGAGGCAGAAATACTTATGATCGGGCAAACAACCAAGGATATCTTGGATCAAATGTACCCAAGCCATCTATGACGGCGAATTGGGCATGGTGGATATCCAAATTTACTACTGCGACGTCCACCTCACAAGCATAAACGATTGGGGGGCATATTATCAAGAAACTGCATTAAAATTATCGCCGTTTTAGCGGCAGAAAACTGCCCCTAAAGCGGCGATAATTGGCTTGATAATATGCCCTGGAGAATTCCGATAGAAGCCCATGTTGACACCATAAGATGGGCTTCTATTGGAATTCTCTGCGGCATATCTAGTTTTCTGCCGCTAAAGCAGCGATAATGTTAACGCCGTGCTTGATAATATGCCCATAGGAATTGTTGAAATTGAATATACATAGATATAACCTTTCCTTAAAACTATTTCGATAAAATAAATTAAGATGAAAATATTTTCTGTGGGACAATGATGTTTTCAATTATCTTTGGATGTATCACCTATTCATTATTGAATAGGGGGAGGTTTGTTGTTATTGTCTTGACTCTTCAGCCACGAGGTCCAGGAGGCGTCGACGAAGTCCATGAGCCGGATTCGAGCTGTCCCACAAAGTCTGTCAAGTGCTGCAGTGTCGGAGACCAGAATGGACCCAACAAGCCTTGGCAACGGCAAGTCACTGGAAATCAGAGAAAGGACTGCGGTGCAGACCAGCAAGGTCTGATGGACTCACCCAGCAAGGGTAAGTAAGGGCACATCTGGAGCATCCAGGAAAGCCCAAGCAGAAAAGGAATTGCCTTCGTGGCGACCTGCTAGCCAACGGGTTAGTGATCGCGAAGGAGCCTCGAGCGGTCGCACTTGAAGCTGGCCCACGGGTCACTCGTGGAGTGGAGGCCAACAATCTTCGGTGCAGGAGGTGCTCAAGGCTGGGGCTACTCGGAGCCCAAAGCACAACTTCAAGGAGGACCAGGAAGATAGTGTTGCTGCAAAAGTTCACGGTGTCCAGGGGTCACGGTTCCACGTCACCCACGATAGCCATGGGCCTCAGCTTTGGGTAGCCTCTGAGAAGTCTGGAAATTCACCTCTGGTGATGCAAAGACTTCGGCGTCCAGCGGGCGCTTCAGCAATGCAGACCGGTCAGTTGCTTCTTTGGTGCCTGCCAAGCAGGGGAGTCACTCCTTGACCCCAAGGGAGATTTCTTCAGTCTTTTAGTCAGGATAGAACTTCGAAGGTCCAGGATGTATGTTGCAGAGTTTCGTCCAGGGTAATCTAAAGTCCTAGGGACTGGATTCCTATACTTATAGTAAGTTTAGGGGATGGACTAACTCTAAGGCCCCACCTATGGATGGGCAAGGAAAGAGGGGTGGTTACACCCATTTCCTTTGTCCAGTTTCGCACCAGAGCAGGGGCAGGTAGCCCCTGCAACCGGTTTGAACTGGAGTATGCACAGGGACACCAAGTGTGCCCCCAGTGCAGGACTTCAAAGCACCAGAGAGTGCTCCCGCCCAGCCCCAATACACATCAGCCTGTCTGGGGAGATGGTTACACCTCTCCTCAACAGGAAACCTATTGTCCAGGCCTCCCCTGCTGGAGTTTCGGTTAGCAGCAGGAGGCCCGACCTGTGTCTGTGGCAGAGGCATCCATTTTGTGATGCCAGGGCTCAGGAAAGTCCTACCAGGTTTAGCCAGTGTGAACATGTCTCTCCCTCTAGAAGGGTGGAATGCTACCCCCGCCGCCAGAATTGGCGGGGGGTAGTATTCCAAAGCGTTTGACACCAAACATGACATGTTTTAATGCTGTCATACCAAAGTTAGCATTTACCGCAAGGTTATAATGCACTGAAGAGTATATGGTATGGCTGTATCACAGAACAGCCATAAGGAAGTATTTCCGAAAGCTGCAGAGGGGCTCAGCTCATGCTTGGGCACTCTCTCACATAAAACCAAGCACTCTGCCTTCTGGATTGTCAAGGCCTGCCATAGGAGTGGCTTATAGGTTTATATGTGTCTGTATGGGGTAGAGATATAGGTAGCCTATACCACAGTAAGGGGTGCAAGCACACCCTTACCCAGGCTGCAGTAGCAGACCTGTGGTGTCATTTTAGAGTGCTTCCCAGGGGTGGCATAATATATGCTGCAGCCCCTGGTAGGCCTCTGAGGTACCTATGCCCTAGGTAAATAGTATACCATATACTAGGGGCTTATAAGGCACTCCAGAATCCAATTAGATATGTACCTATTGCCCATGGAAACCATTTTAGAGAGGAAGCAGCTAGGCTGTGGTCCTGATTAGCAGGGCCACAGCCAGACTAAGGTCGAAAAACAGTGAAACACCAGCAAAAAGTGGGGGTACCCATGTGAAGCAGATCCTACTCTCCTACAACAATGATTTGTTATAAATAATTAACATTGGAAATGGTGCAACTCTGAAATTGTGAGTCTGTGAATTAAATAGTATTGAGGCCTGTGGAAGGAGTTTTGGCCTTCATTTATGTGCGCTTTTTGTTAGATATGTATGCTTTTTTCTCTACATATCTTGTGTTTCTGCATATCTTCAACCACCTCTATTTCCTATTCAGCACCCTCTTTTCACTCTTCCCTGAATGCACTTCCTCACATCTCCCTCAATTCACCACTTCCAAACATACACTGCACTCACTCACATTTAAGCAATTTATCTCCTTTTGCTTTTGCCTTGTAAATATTTTGACATCTGTGTACCCCCTTCACACACATTGCCACAGAATTTAAATTGCAACTTGAATATATGACCATTGCTCTGTGTGCTCTGCAGAGAGGCCAACCCACTGACAGGCACTTTGCTTTGGCTTCAGCCTCAGCGTCAGAGCTCTCAATCAAAGCCCCTCATAAACACCTGGCACAGCTCAACGTATTCACTATGCAAGGGTAACAAGATGCATAGAAATAAATACAGATGATAGAATAGCTAACTCTCTGACAATGCAAGATTAAGTAAAACAAGTGAAATAATAGAGGAACTAAGGGGCAGATTTACAAGCCCCTTGTGACACTTTTACGCTGCTGTTGCATCACTTTGTGTTACGCAGCGGCGGTGTAAACAATGCGCCACTATGCAACATATTTACAACATGACGCATCTAGTGAGATGCATCACGTTGTAAAGCCCTGCGCTACATTATACCTGCGTCAGGTATAAAGTATGCAGGGTGGGCGTTCCTTCACAAGGAAGCCCCTTAAAAGTGAGTCACTTTTACGTCCCTGCTGCGTCAAAACCTTATGCCTGCTTGTAAAGGAGTGACGCAGCACAGCAAGTATAGGCTGCCTCCGAGCAGTGCTGGAGTTGTGTCGCGCTTGCGACACGACTCCCGCACTGCGTCACCTATACGCTGACAGATGTGTGACGCATCTGTCTATCCTTGCGCCACATAGAAAGAGGAAATCACTTCTCGTGATTATTTTTGTGCAGGAAGGTGTCCCTTCCTGCACAAAAACAGTCTCCCCGCAACAAGGGTGTCTGCGTCGGTGCATGGCTGCCAATTGTGTGTCAGCGAAGGGTAAAGCACAGGGATGAGTCATATTGTTGTAAATATGACGCATCCCTGTGCTTTGAAAGTGGCGCGGGGCAGCCTAAGGGTTTGCAGTGCCACGCTGTGGCCCTTTCTTGTAAATAAAGCCCTTCGTATTTATTTGTAATATGACTTTTCTTTGTTTATTACTGTACTCATTAGCCATGAGTCTGTTCATTAATGGAATCTTAGAAACCATTTAAAATTACTATCAATTTATATTTAATGTTTGAAGTATGTAAAGATAAAGGATATAAATACCAGATTTGAAGGCATATTTACAAATTCCTGTCGCCACCACAACGTGCTTTCAGTGACGTTGTGATGGCGATAGGAGCTTTGCCTTATTTACAAGGCAGCGTTAAGCCACTTAGGGGTACATTTACAAGAATTGGTGCTAACCTGTTTTTGTGGTAGTTAGCAGCAATTTTTTTAACGCAGTCTATCGCCGAAAACGGTGGCCTTGTTTCCAACATATTTACAATACATCACTTCAGCGCTATATTATCAGCTAGCCGTGGCGAAAATTGCAGCTAACACTGGCATCAAGGCAATAAAACAATTGATGTTAGCAAGAGAAAAGTGACAAAATTAGCTCCAAAAACAATTCATGTTAGTTAGCCCAACATTACTTTTCAGCCTCAAGGGGCAAAATAGCCAGGATGACCAGCCAGAGTCCCAGAGGAAGAGGAAATGCAGAATCAGGGCCTCATTTATGAAAAGTAGTGCAGCACTTTTCTTAGCGCCATTCTTGGGACATCATGGCAGCCGATGCCTGGAAGCATGGACAGTGTGCTGGGACCGGAGACCTTGCTGGGCCTGCATCTGAGACCCGGAGTGGGAGGCGGCGGTGCTGGGAGTCGCTGACGGTGGAGGCGGCCACGTCTGGACCAAGTCTGTGGGCTGTGGCGCTACGCATTGAGGCATTGCCGTTCGCCCTTACCTGGTGACGAAGTTTGGCAGGTCGCATGGAGACACGTTGCTGACCTCTGTGAGAAGACCACCTGGTGCCCCTTGGAGCTGTGATCGGTAGAGGTGCTCCTTCGCACCGATGTAGGGAGGTCTGCATTGCATAACACGTGCCACCACTACACCGGAGTGCACAGAGGAGATTGACAATGTTGGGCCAATGGTGGTGCACATCGTCCCTGAGCAATCCCTGCACTGCGGCTGACCAATTTCACCGAGGGCACTGCACAAGACTGGTGGGGGACTTTACTAACTGGCTCTAGTTACTGCTATCGGCCGTTTGTGGCGGCGGGTGCCAGGGGTCGGTTCAGGACCTTGGGTGTGATCAGAGGAGGTGACCGGGTGGTGCTGCCCTTCGCTGCCCCCTGGTAGTGAGCTCTTGGGTGTACGGGTGATTTCCATCGGTGACGCCTGAACAAAGCTTCCTGGGTAGCATACACCTGAATGGAGGAGAGGGCCCGGCTGGCCACACTGCACTGCACCGTATGTCATATATAGTGCCTGGGAGTCTGGCGCAACGATAGCCGCCTGCAGATGGGGGCCTCATTGACATTTTGCCGATCCTCTGTGTCGGTGAACTGAGCGGATGGAGATTGCTGGCCACCATGGCAGGTGACAGTGGACAGCCCGGACTGCAAACTAGACTCTGTACTCAAAGCGGGTACCTCCCTCGAACAAACGGGCACTTCCTTTGAGGGCCGCATAGACAAAATCGCAGTCGACTTCACCCCTGACTGCACAGATCATCACAAGCTGACTTACAAGGTACATGACATTGAACAAGAACTGGCCAAAGTCCCTCCGAGTACCCTGAGCGCAGCTTTGGATGTGTAGCAGCTAATGGCACATGTGAAGACACAGGACAGAACAGTGGAGAATGCGGATGGACGCTCCCAGCATAACAACGTGAGGGTGCTGGGTCTGCCTGAGGGAGCAGAAGGGGCTGATGCATTGACATATACTGAGACATGGTTGTGTGATCCACTGCCAGCAGATGCACTCTTCCAATTCCTTGTTGCGGATCAGGCCCATCGAGTGCTGGCGAGCTGCACGCTTCCGGGGACAGATCCTAGACCCTTTTTCTTCCGCCTCCTCCAGTGATCGTGATGCTGGCCTGAGGGAGGTACGCAAGCCGGTGGAGGTGAAAGTGGATAACGCCACAGTTATTTTCTTCTCTGACTATGCCACGGGGTGCAGAGGGGCTTGTCTCTAGTGGTTAAGCGATGCATCCGAGAGTTGAGCATCAAATACTCCCTCCTCTACCCGTAAAGGCTGCGAGGGGTCTCAGTTGTTGACACGCAAATAATTGCCGCCGCTAAACAGTGCTGGATCTGGCTGCAATCTACTGGTTGCCAGGTGCTGCGGACTGGGAGTGAAGAGTCTGTGCAACAAGCTGTCATTCATGGAACCAGTTGTACTGGGAGGCGTAGGAGGAGCAGGCATCCCCACCACATCTACAAGTCACCCCCAATCTGCAGCAGGTTATACAAGAGAGGCAGAAAGAGCTGCATGCAGCGCCAATGATGCGCAATCACAGGAGACAGGATCGTAACATTTCCCGTGAACGCTCTCCCAGCGATGTGGGCTCCACTGCGACGTGGTCATCCAGGGCAGAGTCCGTGCAGCCCCTGGATGTGACTCCTCAGATGGCAGATATCCTAATTAAATGTCTCTGGCTTTCGGCGGTTCCTAGTCTCCAGTTTCCTGTTGCTGAAGTTCTGGTCTACCGAGGTCAGCACTTAGAGGGGATCAGGTCTAGTCACCACCCAAAGGGAACGGAGCAGTTGTCCAGGTGAGCGATGCATGTCAGGGGTGATGGTGGTGGTCTCATTGGTGGTCCGAGCTGCAATGGTATGAAGTCCATGGCGTCGTTGACCTTGCCAAGGAGGAATTGTGGGAGTTCCTCGATTATCCTAGCAGCACTCTTGCAATGCTGTGACGTCATGTGTTTGATGCTCTGATTGCACAATGTGCCACAGCATCCTTACAAGGCCACGCAAAGCCACTTTACATGGCTTTTCATGGACTTAGAAATATGTGCCCCTTTCATGCATTAAACAGTGTGAAACGGGCATTCCATGCATTGGCGGCCAGCATGGCTCGTGGGTGGCGAGGCAAGAGTGGGTGCATGGAGTTGCGAGGGGGTTGACAGGGGTTGCAGTGGGGGCACGATTGTGGGAGGTTGTGCATTATAAATTACAATTTTTAAAAATATATAACTTAGCTTGCCTCCAGGTCCTGCAATGCAAACACAAGGAGATGATGCAGCGTTGTGATTGGATTTGAGCATCCTGGTTCGAGCTCAACCAGCATGTTCTCCATGCAGACTGTAATACAGCCTGCATGGAGAATGGGTAAAGTGCACATGATTGGTTTTGGCGGCCCAGGAGGACCTATCAAACAGTCATTGCGTACTTAGGAGTGGGAAAACCACTCCTCCCCTGCCCTGCTCTGAGAGCAGAGTGGCCCCGCCCGCCCGCAAAGCAGCACAACCTTAAAATGTTATAACTGAAAGATATTATGCTTTTATGTTTCTTCTTCTCACACTGCTTGAAAGCAGGGGACGACGCTCCTCCGCCATACTGCTACTGGTTCAATGGGTATTGCTGTGGGCGTTCTCATGCCAAATCAATGGAATCTGAAGCATTTGCAGGTTTACGAAAAACTGTAAACCTTCAGAATGTGTCAGAATCTAATACCACCCCAAGGGTGATGTTTGGGAGGCACTACGAGTATAAATGGTTTCATTTTGCCTCTTTTTTTCACTTTTTTTATGTGTGCAGTATTCAGCAGCACACAGTGAAAGAGGAAATACCCTGAATTGATAGGTTTTGTGCAGGTAGGTGTCCCTTCCTTGAGGAAAATAAAAATCTATGAGGCCTATGTGTCCCCATGTGCCCCCCCCAACGCTTATGTGCACATACATGTAACCTATGTATTTCCCCTCCATGGCCTTTCTATCATGATGCTTATGCTATAACGTGGCCTGCCATCATCCAGTCTCCCATGAGAGAAACGACAAATCTGTATTGAGGCCTACACGTTTTTCATCATGTTTTCCTGCATTTTCATGAAGCCCATGTTTATGGCTCAGCCAGAGCCGAAAAGAGGTTTCATGCCTCAGAACGCTCTGAAAGCTGCAGCTACGTATCCTTGGCCTTGCACACTTGGGCCTCAGCCAAAGGGGCCCCGACCGAGGTGCCGAGACAGTATTGAGCACGGTTATCTGCTTACTCTTACTGAAACCACATTCTTGCCTGGTGAAGGAGGAATGAACGCGACCCATCTGCAAGGAGGGAGCCCAGCCCTACTGTCTCTCTTTGTGAGATTGCAAAGCTCACGTCAGTAAAAAGCCCATAGCCCCCATGTAAGGCCTCTGCAGTAAATGAAGTAAATGAAGAAATAGATGCCACATCGGCTCTTGGTGATGAGCAACCTATGTCACAAATCAGTCCCTGCTCCAGACATCGGATATCAGATAATACAAGATGTGCTGGTCGTCCTGACACTGAAGGCCTCACTCACTGAAGGCCTCACTTCCAGACTTGTCCGGTTGCATAGCAACCCTCCCCACGTCAGTTACACGTCATGCTCGAGTTGAGCACAAGTAAGGCAAAGTTCCAGTACAATTCCAGCAGATCACGCAACCCCCTCCAGGTATCCACCCACACATGACAAATTACCCATTATCATCAAGTGGACGCCCACATGGACGCCCACCTTCACGCCTACTTACACGCCCACATGCTCTTATCTCATTCTCTCTTGCTCTTTTGCTTACGTACAATTGAGAAATGTATATATACTGTACTCTGTGAATAATGTTTTGAGAATATTGAGAATACTTTTGAGTCCCTTTCCAGATCCTTTTTTGGTGATGGTAATATTCTCCCTTTGACTCGAGTTATTGGAATAAAGCCCTTTATGAACCTGATACCACAGACTCAGCCTCTTGCTTTATGCATGATCTTATTTATATTTTAAAATTCTGAGAGCGTAATATTTTATTTACCACAGAATGGCGCCCGAACAGTTTAATCTCTTTCCCCACACGCCGGAGATGAAGGTCCAGTTTTGCCCCTTCCATAGCCGTGACGGACTTCAAGCGCGCACGTCGCGGGTCTTCCCGCCAACTCCCTCAGGACAACGAAGGGGACAGACTGCGACCAGGCATCCATACGAGGCGGTGAGGAACGCAGATTGTCCTACCCAGAGCCCACCTGCGAGAGAGCTGTGTCCGAGGTATACAGAGGCCCACCAGATTCCGAAGTTCCGAAGTATCCAAGTCACGAGTCGAGTCCAGTCCAGTCCAGTTTGGTCTAGTCCAGTTCAGTTCCGAGGCCTTCCGTTCCGTGCTACCCGGTGAGTACCGTTGCTGGGGAGGCAGTTAGACGTGCACATTAGGTTGTGCCGGTCAAGACAGGTTTGGGTACACAAATCCGGTCTGCACTGTTTCAGCAGTGTATCTGTACTGTTTAGCAGTATATCTAGAATGTATTGCATATAATTCAGTATTCTCTAGTGTTAGTATTATGTCAGTAACTAGTTTCCTATTAGTTATCATCGTTCGTTAACTGTTAAATGTTAAATGTTTTAATACGTTCTACATATTGTGGTATGAATGATTGTTCATTATTGTGTTTATTGTATTAAGTGTGTTCAAGTAATAAGGTCTAAAAATGCCGCTCTTTTCAAAATTAAGACAGATCAAAACCAGAAAAGGGGTACTCGAAGAAGCCGTTCCCATTCCACCTAGGGACACTCCAGGGTACTTTTTGTATCATAAACATGGCCTAGATGCCGTATTATATCTCGATTTGTGGGTGGACTACACCAAGGATTTAGCAGAGAATCAGAGATGGCCCGCTGTTGGGACATGGGATGCAGTTGTATCATGAGAGTAGAAGAAGCATTATGGAAAAAGAAAGCCAGACAGTCACAGAAAAATGCCATTGAATTATGGCGTAAAGAATTGCATAGACGCACAGAGAAAGCGCTCAGAAAAGAAGAGAAAAGTAGGGAGGATTCAGACAAAGCCCGAGAAAACGTATTAGTTGAGGAAGGTATCCGAGTAAAAGCAGAACAAGTAGACAGACAACGAAACACTCTTATGAAAGAGAAAATGTAGACCAGCTTGGAAGGATGCCATTGAGTTTTGGCGCAAGGAGTCACATAGGAGGACAGAGTAAGTGTTTCACGAAGCAGAGGGAAGTAGACTGGAGTCTGGAAAAGCCAAGGAAAAGGTGTTACAGGAGGAAGTGGAGCAGGTAAAATGAGCGCAGGCTGACAGAGAAAGAAATACTGACGTTGCTGGTATTTATCCCGTCCTTTCAAAGGACCTAGCAAGAGTGGCCCCAGTAGAAAGACCAGTTAGAGTGCCACCGCAAGTACCACGATACATATAATAATGATATAGTAGCCCAAAGGTTCTTGAGCCTCCCACCAAACGAACAGCGCATAGCTGGTGTTTTCATGGTCCAAAATTTGATTACGTTGTTAAAAGGGACTTGAGAGGGGTGTAGCTAGGGTAATAGCAACACCTGTGATTTGATGACACCCCTAATGTACAAAGTGTTAACGAAAAAATAATTAGTGAAAAGTTTAGCTTGAAAAAAGAATTGTGGGTATTTCGAATTTGCAAATTGTTCAAGAATACAGGTTTGTGTTCTTGGTGGTCCAGTGAGCCAATGTGCTGGGTCAAGTCGGTAAGATTATGACCCCCTGAGAGCAAATTGTAAGTAAAAATAATTTTTCAATTGGGCGAATTATTGCAGTTTTTATGGAATTGAGTAGTCTTTTTGTCTTTGACAGCTTCAGAGTGAGGAGAAGGTGGGGGCTGTGTAGAGCAGAATGTGATACAGAAATCGGAGACAGATTCTGACCTTGTAGCCAGTGTAGGTGGGGGCCGGTGAGAGGAGCAGAACAGAGGCACTGCTTAGAAGGCTTCTCTGACATCGCATCTGTGTAATGCCTGCAGCCGGAGAGCCTTGGGGGCCAGGAGTAGGAAAAACAAAAAAAGATGGCTGGCAGCCCAGGCTCAGGCCGCGCTGAGGGGCTATTTTTAACTTCTCTGATAAGACAGGGCAGCTGAGAAATGTAAGTCGAGAAAGATTCCCTTGTTCTATTCTGTGCAAAACGAGTGCCCCGAGGAAATGTCTATGGAGAAGATTTGTTTTATTTTTTAGCAATTGTTATATTGCTTCTGGCCAGAAAGTAAAATGTTGCTCTTGCTTGGAATTTTAAGGGCTATGTGCCTATATAAAAACGATTTTCAAATTCAGACATTTTTGAATTGTGGCCACAAGCAGCCACCAGTTGCATTGGATAAATGATCCAGTGGTTACGGGTCTGTGAGGACCTTACCTCTTGAAAGGCCTGTTTTAAATAAGGACTGCCACCCCAGAGTGACAAATGAGGCTCGGTATTTAGGGTAATGAGAAAATATCTGACAGGATTTCCTTTTTAAAGTTTGCTTTAGTAAGCTCCTTCTTGTAAGTGGTGGCCCCAAATGTTGACTTGTTTTTAAATTAGGCTGTTTATTGTGTAGGTGGAAATTATTGCAAAATGACGGATTTCTTTAGCAGATGAATTATTAATTATCAACATTAACAACTCTTCTTAAACTTGATTTTCCGAATATTTAGGTAATTTAGCATTCCTATTAGGCTGTGTATCTCCTATAATTTTGCTTACGCCCAGTAGCTACACACAGGGATTAATAGTGTTGACAAGACACAGGGTTTGATAGTGTTTGACAGCAGTGAAATCTGTTTCAGATTTCCTCCTGTCAAAAAGGGGGGGAAGGAGGAGAATATTGGCTTTCTGCTGGCCCCTGAGGAGGTTCGCTTCCCGCTAGCCCCTTAAGAAATTAAGCCCCTTAGAAATTAGCCCCCTTCGAAATTAAGCCGAGGAAATAGGTATGGTGCTTTGTGCTTTCCCCTTTTTCTCATGTTTTATTGTGATCTTTCAGGGGAATTAGTCCAAGCCCCTAATACAGCTTCTACTAAAGTCCACCCTTGCCGCCTTCCCTGACAACACCCAGGTCAAAGAATACTCCATCGCTCCTGGATGGAAGGCGCCAAAGTCAGTGCTCTGGACCACGGGGACGGCCGTTAAAGTCAAAGGGCGGAAAGGATGGTTGCACCTTCACCACTCTTTTACAAAGGAAAATACCTTTTTCAGACTTTGAACACCATTTTCTAAGAGGAGACTCCCCAGCAGTTTCCACAAAGCTAAACTTAGATCTAAAAAGTCAGAACCCGTTTGATCAATTAAGTCCACTAGGTGGTGAAGCGGTTGAACATGTATTCTGGCTTGCATAAGATCTTGGACAATAACATTGATAAAAAGAGCAAGATAAAAAAACAAATACTGTAAAATATTACGTGGTAGATGTATAGTGACTGTAATTTTTCTATCTCTTCTGTGCATCACGATAATATGTATCAGCTTAATACTACATGCTATTTTTCCTCCTATTGCCTCACTCTTATACTCCTCCACTAATGATACCATAAAGCACACATTTAGTGATCTGCCATCCTATGAGCTATCATATCGACTTGCCTTACGCAACAATACCTTTATTCAGATGCTGCACCATTCGCATCAGACTAGCAATGCTACAGACTGCTGGGTCTGTGGCCGATTTCCCCCGTATCAGAAGGTAAAGGGAGTGTTGCCTCTTTTTCCTTTTCCGTTCTCCCATGATGGTTCTTGCGGAGCATGGTTTGCCTTAATGACATCCATCAACGGTGATGCCAAAGAATACAAAGCAATAACAAGGCTCCACAAGATTGCCCAAAACATACATCAAGACCCAGGCACGTGGACATGGTCCGGTTGGCTCTGGGGATTAATATCGGCTTGGGGATGGAAAGTGTTGACCGTCTGTGGGTTGATACTATTAATGATATTCAGTTGTTGCCTATGTCTGCAGTGTGGCCCGGCCATTTGTGGCCTGTGTGCTACTGCATGTGTTCCACATCCCTATTTACAAAGCATTGAAAATGGAAAAATAATGCTGCAAGAACAGATCGACTGTCTCATGAAAATAGACGTTACATAGGGGGTTCACTAGGGTACAAGGAGGGAATGAGGAAAATAAAAATCTATGAGGCCTATGTGTCCCCATGTGCCCCCCCCAACGCTTATGTGCACATACATGTAACCTATGTATTTCCCCTCCATGGCCTTTCTATCATGATGCTTATGCTATAACGTGGCCTGCCATCATCCAGTCTCCCATGAGAGAAACGACAAATCTGTATTGAGGCCTACACGTTTTTCATCATGTTTTCCTGCATTTTCATGAAGCCCATGTTTATGGCTCAGCCAGAGCCGAAAAGAGGTTTCATGCCTCAGAACGCTCTGAAAGCTGCAGCTACGTATCCTTGGCCTTGCACACTTGGGCCTCAGCCAAAGGGGCCCCGACCGAGGTGCCGAGACAGTATTGAGCACGGTTATCTGCTTACTCTTACTGAAACCACATTCTTGCCTGGTGAAGGAGGAATGAACGCGACCCATCTGCAAGGAGGGAGCCCAGCCCTACTGTCTCTCTTTGTGAGATTGCAAAGCTCACGTCAGTAAAAAGCCCATAGCCCCCATGTAAGGCCTCTGCAGTAAATGAAGTAAATGAAGAAATAGATGCCACATCGGCTCTTGGTGATGAGCAACCTATGTCACAAATCAGTCCCTGCTCCAGATATCGGATATCAGATAATACAAGATGTGCTGGTCGTCCTGACACTGAAGGCCTCACTCACTGAAGGCCTCACTTCCAGACTTGTCCGGTTGCATAGCAACCCTCCCCACGTCAGTTACACGTCATGCTCGAGTTGAGCACAAGTAAGGCAAAGTTCCAGTACAATTCCAGCAGATCACGCAACCCCCTCCAGGTATCCACCCACACATGACAAATTACCCATTATCATCAAGTGGACGCCCACATGGACGCCCACCTTCACGCCTACTTACACGCCCACATGCTCTTATCTCATTCTCTCTTGCTCTTTTGCTTACGTACAATTGAGAAATGTATATATACTGTACTCTGTGAATAATGTTTTGAGAATATTGAGAATACTTTTGAGTCCCTTTCCAGATCCTTTTTTGGTGATGGTAATATTCTCCCTTTGACTCGAGTTATTGGAATAAAGCCCTTTATGAACCTGATACCACAGACTCAGCCTCTTGCTTTATGCATGATCTTATTTATATTTTAAAATTCTGAGAGCGTAATATTTTATTTACCACATCCTGCACAACATCAACCAACTCCGCAACACAGTCACCCTTGCACCATGGCGCAAGGGTGCCTGCGTTGGCGCATGGCAGCCACTGTGCGTCAACATAGGGAAAAAATACAGGGGGGCTAATTTATGAGCCCCTTTCGATAGTTTAACACTGCTGGTACGTCATTTTCTTGACATACTTGCAGCATGAATTTTGCACCAAGTTGCGCCGTTTTGCAAAGTGGCGCATCTAGGTATATGCGTGACCTTGTGAAGCCCTGTGCAACATTATACCTTCATCAGGTATGATGTATGCAGGGTGTTCATTCCCACCCAACAAAGCCTCGTAGGAGTGGTGCAGTGAAATCTATCAGATTTCACTGCGACAATTCTTGGACGCCACTGTGTCAAAAACCTATGCCTGCCTCATGGCAGTCGTAAGGGTGACGTAGTGCCATAGGGATAGGCTTGCCCCATTTATTGCTGGTGTTGTGTCACGCTTGCGACACAACAGCAGCAATGCGTGACTTTAGCACTGACAGATACGTCAGGATTCCAGAAGTATGTCATTGATTTTGACATGGAACGCCATACAGCAAATATGGCCCAGCCATGGTGCCGCAAGCAGGGCACAGTGAAAAGTGTCCAATAGCTGTTTTATCGCAGCGATGCAACACTTTTCATGAATGGGGCCCAGAAATGCGCCCTATCTTATTGATAGGGCCCATTCCTGACCTTTCGTGTTGGCGCATGGCAGCGTAGCAATATTCCTTTCAGCGCTGTCCAGCACCAAGACATCTTATATGTGGGCCCAAGTGTTTGCACCAATTTTAAGACCAGCTATTTTCTGGTCTTAAAAAACTGCCTCTAATTTGAGTTAATATTAAATGGACATCAACATCACCATATAAATCAATTATAACCAATGTTTAAACATGTTGAAAATATTTAATCACATTGAACATATAATGCCTCATGTTCGAACATAGAACATTTATCACACGGATTTCTGCATAGGTGCCCCAGAAAGGGAAAGGGCATCAATGAGCAAAAATGAGGGTAAGTGGTGGAGGGAGGGCAGTGAACAGTGTGTACATCAAATACGCATAAAAAGGCCAAACCAGCCTTAAGCAGGGCTAAATTATTTACACAAACAGAATGTCAAAACAGGACACAGTGAATCTATCACTGTTGTCCACATTCAATACAGAGAACACAGAGCTGTGGACGTTTCGACCCAGGGTTGGTGTAGGCAATTTCACTCGTTACAAGTAGTCTTCTTGGCTTAACAACACGTTTCACCACTTTATTGTAAATATGGGGGAATTTACAAGAGCTGCCGCTAACTAATTTTCTTACCGCCGAGTATTGTCGAAAATTATCACCTTAGTACCAACGTATTTACAATACATCGCTACATGGCGATTGTATCCGCTAGCCGTGGTGAAAACTGCCGCTAGCACTAGTGTCAAGGCGTTTAAAATGTTGCCCCTAGCGAGAGAAAAGTGACAAAAGGCCAATTAGAGACAAAAAAAACTCACGGTAGTCAGCACAACGTCACTTTTCTGCCTCTAGAGGCAAAAATAGCCTATAAGTCCACCACCGTTGATAAAAAGAAAATAAAAATATTGGAATGCAGAATGGAGCAGCCAGGACCAAGTTCAGTACAGGTAAGCAACCCCTCAAGACCCGCAACAGCAAGGATGACCAGCCAGAGTCCCAGGGGAAGAGGAAATGAAGAATAATGGACAATGCATCACTTTTCATTGCGCTTCCCTTGCGACTCCTTGGCAGCCGAAGCCTTGAAGCGTGGACAGTACCCGGGGCCCGTAGCCCTCGCTGGGCCTTCATCTAAGACCCGGAGTTGGAGGGGAAGTGCTGTGGAGTTGCTGCGGCCTGATGGTGGAGGCGGGCCACGTAGGGACCAAGCCTTTGGGCTGTGGCGGTAGAAATTGAAGCATTGGCGATCGCCCTTACCTGGTGGTAACGTCTGGCAGGTCGCATGGAGACACGTTGCTGACCTGTGTGAGAAGACCACCTGGCCCCCCTTGGAGCTGTGATCGTTAGAGGTGCTCATGCACACCGATGTAGGAAGGTTTGCTTGCATGCCGGAGATTGCAAATAGTGGGCCGTGCCTCTCTGCACCACAAGCCGGAGGATGTGCCGCTGGCAGGACGCTGTGGAGGGGAAGGCCTCTGAACTGTGTCAGACTTTTGTGGGGGAGCGCTGCAACTTCATGCCTAACGGTGCCCTGTTACAGAACCTGCATCGGGAGGTTCCCCAGCAGACTTGGCGGCGACTGCTGTACCCAAGCTTGTGAAATTCCACCTGGCTGAGGCTCCTGCTGGCTGAGTCACAGATTCAGAGAAAGCGCGATAGATTGAGCCCCGTGTCGATGCCCAGGTGAAGAGAAGGTGGGACAGGGAGCGGAGGAGGCCCATGGTCATGTCGGGCCCAGGACTAGCACCTGTGAGTGGTGCACAATGTGCCCTGAGCAATTTCTGCACTGCAGAGGACGAGCATTGTTGAGGACACCGCACAAGACTGGTGGGGGACCCTACTAACTGGCTCAAGTTGCTGAGATCAGCCATTGTTGGAGCAGGTGCCAGTGTCATGGGGCCGGTTCGGGCCCAGGCCCTCGGGTATGCAGCATGATCCTGAGGTCAGGTGTTCGAGGCCCTCCTTCCCAGGCATGCTCCTGCCTGCGCCTCATCGTTACTGGTCCAGTGGTAGAGCTTCACTGCTCTGCTGCTTGACTTCCCTGCCTGTTCCTCTTTTCTGCTGTTCCTGTCCCTCTTTCTGCTCTTCTCTTTTGCTTTCTACCTGCATAGCGGGTGTGCCACTGGTGCGCCAAATGCGCACCAAAGGCAAGCCCATCTGCGCCGTCCGCACATGGACCGCGTCCAGTGCCAGGGACTCTGCCTCTCTGACACTCCACTGCTATGACACCAGCACCCTCCTCGTCCTCAACCCTGTACACCAAGCCGCCCGCCATCTAGCATCACCAAAAAATACCCTTGAACCCTTCACCTGCCAAAACTGAAAATACACCTTCTGTCACATCAACACACCTGTGCCACTCACCGCCCAGCAGAACAACAAGAATCAATGTGTGGTCCCTTCACAAACATGCCTCAGAAATCTGGGACCTCTTCAATGTCAACTTTACAGACATCACCTTCTTCACGTAAACCTGTATCAACCTCTGTTCCAGATCGTACATCGCCATCCCCGATGGCTACAACATCACACGCAAGGACCACCCCGACCCAGGATGAGGCATTGCCATTGTCTACAAATGCACACTCTGACTGACCATGCACAATATTGACCCAATGGTGACCATGGAACACCTCTACTTCCAGATCCGGACCAAGCCCAACACCACCCTCAGTACGCACCCTCATCTACAGGCCCCCCGGACCATGACTCCCTAATCACAGATGCTATTGTAGACGTCATCGCACCCCAGGCTCTCGCATCCACCTACTACATCCCGCTCGTAGACCTCATCTTCCTTCTGGGCAACCCCAGTGACTAGAACAGCACCACCCTCCTGGAGATCCTCACAACATCGGCCTCAAGCAGATAGTCACTGCACCAACCCACCTATCCAGACACACGCTTTCTCCGCCAGCAGGAACATTTAACTACAGCCACACCACCAAACTCTCCTGGACCGTCCATCATTGTATACATCACGCCTTCACCATGCACACCATACACCACCGCCATCATTGCCCCATCCCCATCAGAGCTGGATCAAGGCCACAGAAGAAGTTCTAGCCAATTCCCTCAGCACCCCCACTGTGCCAACGCTTACAGACACCAACACCACAGCAAACAACCTCCACCGATGGATCTCTCACTGCGCCGACACAGTGGCACTACTCAAGAACATCCAGGCAAAAAAAACTCCACTAAGGCCAACTGGTTCACTCCCGCCCTCCACTAGTCAAGATGCACCTGCAGACGTCTCAGGAAGAGATGGAGCCACGACATCAATCAACTCTGCAACACAGTCACGCTTGCACCATGGCGCAAGGGTGACTGCGTTGGCGCCTGGCAACCATCGTGCACCAATGTAGGGGAAAAAGACAAGGGGGCTTATTCATGAGCCCCTTCTGACAGTTTAACCCCGACAGTGCGTCATTTTCTTGACGTACTTGCAGCGTGAATCTTGTACCACATTGCTCCGTATTTACAAAGTGACGCATCTAGGCATATGCATGAACTTGTAAAGCTCTGTGCCACATTATACTTGCTTCAAGTGTGATGTATGCAGGGTGGGCGTTCCCAACCAACAAAGCCTTGTGGGAGTGGCGCAGTGAAATCTATCAGATTTCACTCTGACAATTCTAGGACGCCAGTGCGTCAGAACTTTACACTTGCTCAATGGCAGGCGTAAGGGTGATGCAGTGCCATAGGGATAGGCTGGTCCTATGCATTGCTGGAGTTGCATCATGCTTGTGACACAACTGCAGCAATGCGTGACTTTAGCTCTAACAGATACGTTTGGATTCCAGATGTATATGTCACTAATTGCAACATGGAGCGCCGTGCAGTGAATATGGCACATCCATGGTGTCGCAAGAAGGGCGCAGTGAAAAGGGTTGCAACGCTGTTTTGTCGCAGCAATGCAACACTTTTCATGAATGAGGCCCAGGAATGTGTCCTATCTTATTGATTTTTTTTTTGTTGCAAAAACTATTTTTATTGCATATTTTCAATTACAATCACCTTTCGTTAATTACCCTCATGCTGATGGACATATCGGACTTCCGGAAATCAATGTGGTATATGATCCAATTCGCTGTCATCCAGATATCCTGTACCCATCAGCTCTCCTATATGCATAATCACCGTCCCCCCCCCCCCCATGTCAGTGTGCCATAATACAAGGTAGAAGGATGATTCTGTCTTTTAAACTGCTGTGTTATTGGTTGTGGGCTACTCCCCATTTCAATAGTCAGGCTCAGTTCTGTAAGTAAAAGTGGTGTACTCGCTCCATCGGTTGTGTTCTACCCGGTACATCTCTAGTACTACACTTCTGCAGGCTGCTCCACTGTATCATCGTCCCCCACTTCCTCCGCTACCCACCCTTGGAGCTCAACCACTAGTGCCTCCCATGCACGTGCCATGTCCAGCACCTTTTCATCGTTCCCCCGCGGTGCTAACTGTAGCCTGAACGTACCCTCACTACATGCCCATTTGGTGAAAGTCGCTCTCCATCTCGCAAAGCTGGGACCAACTCTCGATTTCCAGTGCAGGGTGATTTCTCTTTTGGCCAGAACTAGCCCCAAATCGCAAAACTTGCTCGTAATTTTTGTGCGCGGAGTGTGGGGAAACCATAGCAGCAAACAAACTCCCAGTTCCACCTCCAGGTCCCGCCCTGTCACCTGGTTTAAGCAATCAATAACCTCGTCCCAGTAGCTACTTAGTGACCCACAGGACCAGAACATGTGTTTGAAGTCAGCCCCCTCCTTCCCACACCGAGGGCATTGCGGTGTAGGGCCCCCGAAATACTGAAATAATTTGGCTGGCGTCAAGTATGCCCTATGCAAGGTGAAGTACTGCACCAATTGAAACCGGGCATTACGTGTGCTCTTCCAGGCCCGTCTCTGTAGCGTGTGCCACGTCAGTGCAGGGATAGGCTTCCCAATATCCTTTTCCCATTTGTCCTTTAGAGCGTTCAAAGGGGCTAGGTGTTCTGTCGTCAGTCTCCGTTAGAGGCACGTAATGGCCTTAATTGTGCCCGCTGCCATGACCACATATTGACAACCTGCAGCTGTCTGGGGTTCCGATAGTCCCGCGTTCCAGTGCTTCTGGAGACCTGCCACCAGGGCTGCGTGGAGTAGATAGTCTCCCCTCGGGATCCCAAAGGAGTCCCGTAGCTCCTGGAAGGGCTGAAGCACTCCATTGAGGTATAGGTCCCCCACCATCTGTACCCCGAGGTCTTCCCAGTTAGCCAATCCCGACCAATCCCCTCCATGCGGGAGGGCCGTGCACATGCCTAAGGGGATCTCTGGGGCGTAAGGGTGAGCAATGCCGGCCTTCCGTAGGCTTCGGTTCCAACACAGCCGGAGCGTTCGCTCTTCAAGAGTTAATTGTGACAAATCAAGTCGTTGTTGTAAGACAATAATGGAAAGCACATGGCGCAGGATCAGTCTGCCCTGTGGGCCTTCCGGGCCTCTAAACTCCCTAGCCACCGCCAGCGTGAGCCATTGTAACTGGGCAGCCAGATAATACCACTCGAAGTCGGGTACTGCCAGCCCACCCTCAGCTCTGGGCCGTCGTAGGGTGGCCAGCGCCACCCGCCTCCTGCCAGTACCCCAGATAAAGCCCGTAACCATGGCCGTGAGCTTGCTGAATAGCGACGCCAGTACCCAAATAGGGAGCGTACGGAAAAAATACAACAGGCGGGGGAGCGCCACCATCTTCAGTAACGCCACCCTCCCCGCCACCGAGAGCGGAAGGGTGCTCCAGAATCCGATACTGACAACCAGGCCCCTGATTGCCCTACCCACGTTCCCTTCCAACAGGCCTTGCTGGGTGTGATAAATATGTACTCCCAGATACGGCAGACAACTGTCCTCGCAGCGTATTGTTCCCAGGGAGGGGGGAGGCCGCCCATGCTGTGTTCTGGGGTATACACAAGTCTTGCCCCAGTTAACTTTCAGTCCCGACAATTGACCAAAGTCCTTCAGGAGAGCCTTGGCGCCCCGAAGGGCCCCATCCGCGTCAGCCAGGAATAGCAATAAATCATCCGCGTAAAGGGAGATATAATGGATTTCCCCCCGTAATATTAGTCCGGCATAGGCGCGTCCCATTCTTGCATGAGACGCCAGGGGCTCGACAGCCAAGGCAAACAGCAAGCGGGATAACGAGCAGCCCTGTCTTGTTCCCCGTCGCACTGGATAGGGAGCTGATATTGTGGTCCCCGTCCGCACCCTAGCCACAGAGTTGGTGTATAGCAATCTTGTCCAGCGCACAAACCCATCCCCCAGACCGAACTCCCGCAGGACCCTAAACAAGTAAGGCCACTCCACACTATCGAAGGCTTTTTCCATATCTACAGATAGTGTCAAGGCGGCAGGGTATTCAGTGCAGTCCACCTCCATAACCCGCAACAGGCGCCGGATACACGTCGACGTGTTACGTCGAGGGATGAACCCAGCCTGGTCGGGGTGGTCATATGATCCAACAGCCGCGTGGCTAAAATTTTGCTCAAGATCTTATAGTCCACTGTGAGTATGGAGAGTGGGCGGTAGACCATCCTGGCACCCGGGTCCCCTCCTTTTTTCAGGAGAGGTATAACCAGTGCCTCGCGCGTGGAAGTGGGCAATTGGCGCGGCAAGCAATTCCACATAGGCCGCGTAGAATTCCACGGGAAGCTCGTCCGTCCCCAGGGTTTTCCTGCGAGCCATATGTTTGATCGCCGTTCGGATCTCACCTAGCGATATGTCGCCTCCCAGCTCCTCCTTGTGGGTTGGATCCAGTCTCGGTAGGCGGGCCGCTGCCAGGTACTCCTCCAATTCCCCGGGAGCGTCCCGCATGGTGTTAGCGTACAGGGCGGTGTAATACGTCAGGAACTGGTCATTGATCTCTCTCTGAGAGTACACCACTGTTCCCTCCCCGGAGGTCAGAGAGAGTATGGGGCTCGCCAGCCAGGCCAGGAGTGATCCAACTTTGTCCCTTTCCGCGTATGCTCTGGTGAGGTACGCCTTGTAGTCAAAATAGCGGAGCCGTTCCACTTGCACTGTCATTCGCTCGCGCGCAGCTACCACCTCATCGTGGGATTTCTCCCCCGTGTGATGGGCCCTTTCCGTTGTGCGCAGCGCGGCGTCCGCCTTCTCTATGTCTCCCAATATTGTTTTCCGGACCCCGGACGTGGAGGAAATACATATCCCTCTGATGACCGCCTTGAACGAGTCCCATTCCCATGCTCTCCGCGACGCTGTCCCCGTGTTCTCTGCAAAATAATTTGTTATTCTATCGCGGTGTCCTATCTTATTGATAGTGCACATTCCTGCCCTTTTGTTTTGTCGCAGGGCAGCGCAGCAACATTCCTTACTGCGCTGTCCAGCATCAAAACCTGCTGAAATAAGGCCCCAAGTGTTTGCACCAATTTTAAGACCAGCTAGTTTCTGGTCTTAAAAAACTGCCTCTAAGTGGACTTAGCTGCAGTTTTGGAGGGTTATCGGCGGACAGAAATTTCATTGTAAATATCGCGAAGTGGGGTTAGTGGCAGTTTTTGCACGAGAATACCTACCTTGCAGCTCATTTTCGTTAAGTTCCACTAACAGAAGTGGCAATCTTGAAAATTAACGTTTACGCTGGAAAAGTGCAGCTAACTGCAATTAGTGGTACTTTGTAAATAAGGCTGATCCAGCAGTGTACCAACAAGAGATACTCCACTACCATATACTCACCTGGGCCCATAAACACGATGGACCATTAGTTGAACTAGTTGATGGTGATAATTAACATAACTCTAACTTTTCTATACTTTGGAGTAAATAACCAAAGACTCAGGAAAGTTTTAAATCTTTATCTAAATTAAATGCATGTGAACCACTTCAAAATCCAGTACAGTCATCATCATTCATAGGAGAGAAAATTCAATTCATTAAACATCAAGCACATACTTCGGACTCATACAATAACTAATGCTCAGAAAGGGAGAGGACAGAGAGAAAAGAACATCTCAAATAACATGAATTTATAGTTACCAAGAATGGTGTGAAAGACCAACCCCCTGGCCAAAGGGCTGGTAAGGGTCCCCCAGGATAGGTCAGGAGACAAAGACTTCAGGACAGGATTCAGGACAGGATAGTTGACCTCTCTAGAACCAACGATTGTGCCGCACCCCTCTCTGACACTCTCTTCCTCCTCGAGATTCTTCCGCGATCTTCTGATCTAACCCAATTAAATTAGGATAGAAAATTCTGCTTCAGGTTCTGCATTCGGCTCTTCATCAGCATCTCACAGCATCTCTCCCGGCATCAGCACAGCATAGCCTCACGTCCTTCTCTTCTCTGGTTCTCTACTTCTTCATCTAACTAACTAAAGCTATCTTAATTATACCTTTTGTTCTTCATGTTCCACCCACTAAAGTTTCAATATTGTAAAAATACGAAATATGATTGGTCAGGCAAGGGGGGAAGCTCCATCACACCATGCTTACATGTCAATAATATCAGTTCAACTATTGTTCGCAAACCCACCCCCTTACTTTTTATTCATAAATTGGGTTCTCACACGCCTTCACGTTTTACTTGAAACAATTTTATAACATTCTGAATGCAAGTCCTCATCGTTGAACTCTTCACCATCCGTTCCCAGGGAGTATCACTTTTACTTTGGCTCGCATTCAAAGTTTCTGTCATCGTTCCAAGCTCCCTTTCAGTGGACATGCGCAAACTTCACGTGACTCAGCTTAATTCAGTTACACGAGAGAGGCCCAAATGCGCACTAGTGATAAAGTCAGAAAGACAAATATTAATTTCACAAATAAAGTGGTCGCACTGTATACCACCCACCTCTACTCCATTCCCCTTTACTTATGAATACTTTTCCAGCATTAACGTTAGTAGAATAGCTTGTTTTCGTTTCAGCTAAGCAGATGCCATGCATGCGAGTCTTCAAGACTCCATTTTAGTGTCTTCTGCTCATGCGCAAGAATTTTCCTCCAAGCGATAGTTCGTCATCCTACGTAGATGTAGTTGACGCATGCGCAGTAAAGACTTCCCCTTTAAAGTGGTTTTAGTCCTTCGTTCATATTATCCACGTTAGTAAACATAAGCAACCTTCACTAACCCGCGTGGTCATGTGGTGCGCATTAGTTTTACACAAAACATTTTTAATAACTTGTTAGTGAGTTAAAGGAGTGGATTGCTTCCAAGCAAGTCTCTTTTCTATGAGTCCTTGCTCCATCAAGGCGATTAAAAAAAAAAACACTGTAAGGTCAAACAATTGACACTATGGCGGCGTTAAGGTTTTGTGAATATGCCCCTATGCCCCTTGAGTGATTTTGCTTATTTTTGTACCGGCAGGTAAATCGAAATAGGGGATGAAATCTGACCGGTAGCCAGAGGCACAACTAGAGCCAAATTTCGGGGTGGGGCCTAAGAAAAAATTTCGGGGGGCGAGGGGGGGCTGAATCTATAAGCAATAGGCAGAGTGGAGCAGCAGGGGCTCTTAGAAGGGGTGAAACAACAGCAAGGCCTCATGAACATGCAAATGGTCTTTTAAAGACCTGTGAAGTGCTCGGGTGCGGCTGTGTGTGTGCCCGGAAAGCTGTCTCATCCTGGGCTGCCACACACGAGGGGTGGGGGCTGAAGCCCTTTGAGTCCAATGGGTGTTGCGCGCCTGCAGGTAGCAGCCCAGAACAAATAACCCAAAACTCACCGCTGCACTTAGGAAAAGCTACACATTAAGGAAGAAAGTATAGACCAGGCAGATCTCGCGATACTTCCGGTGCACCTCCTCAGTGCATGACTACAGGACCAGCGAAAGTAGGGTGAATAGCATCGTTACAATATACCAGGATGCAGTACCACGGATCGTCATTGGGCGTCTCTAATCAAGTCAGCCAGGCACCACACTGTAGAGAGGTATTCAAACTTTTTGATGCCGAGACCCCCCTGTTAAAGTTTTTTTAGGTGCAAGGACCCCCTCCTGACAAACCTTTCTAGAACTTGCTACTCCTCATCATTGACAACTATTGACAACCATAAACGCCCCCAATACCCACAGCAAATAATTTTTACAGTGGGTAAATCATATTAAACAGTGTTTATCAAGCCAAAGGTCCGTGAGCGTGGAAGTGTGGTCCAAGGTGTGGCTAAAAACAAAGGGCCACATTTATGAGGAATTGTGCTAGGGCAGGGCTGCAAGTCTTCTTGCTGCACTGCCCTATGCAAATGTGAAAGGGTAAGAATGCACCTTATTTATGAAATATGGTGCATTCCTGTCCTTTCCCACCGCGTTGGTGCACAAATTGCTGCCTAGCGCATATGTAGGCATGATTGTTTTTGTGCAGGTAGGTGCCCCGAGAGGGTTTCCTCTTTCTTTGTGAGCTGCAGAATGCAGCACACATGGAAAGGGGAAAACATACAAGGAGACATGAAAAAAAAAATTCTCATTACACCTGCTGTGGGGATGCGTAAGGTTTTGGGACTGTCCAGGTTCATATGGTTTTGTAAATCTGGGTCAGTGTCAAAATCCATGGGTGTTGCGTGGGAACCCCCACCGCAATGCCCATGGAACTCCAACTTAACAGACTAAGGCAAGGCAGCGACTTGCGCTGCTTTGTCTTACTCCATATAAACGAGGGCACTCAACCACACAGGGTACTTTGCGTCGCCTCATAGATATGATTGCGACAATTGTGCCGCTGGAGCTTAAACAAAATGATGCTCTGGTGGCTCAAGCCTCTCTTAATCAGTCCCAAAATAAAGTAGCTACATATAAAATAATGGGTAGCTTAAACGAAAAATACATTCTAAAAAGTTGTTACACTGTGGTAAATGCACTGTAGTACATTAGGAAACCTCTATTAGTTAATGCACTGCAGAGGTCTGTGTGTAACCAGAGAGCCACAGAATTATATTTGGTTGGTGCAGTGGGGTATAGTGGCTTGTGGATTTTTGGTGCTACGAGGTCACAGCCTGTGACAGAAAGCACTGTGAAAGTGTAAGTCATTACTTTATTCTTGCAATACACACATTATACGGTAGACTGCTACAAACTGTGAAAATAGTTTTAGGATATAATGGAGCTTCCAAAGTGTACATTTTAGTAATACTAGAACATAAGTAATGCATTTTTTTTGCATTCCCTTTAACACCTCCTCTGAGGTACTAAGGGGCAGATTTATATTCCCTGGCGCATCCCTGCAAATCAGCATGGATGCGCCAGGGAAGATGCGTCACGAAAGTTTACCCTTGCGCCACAATAGATGCGCCGCATTTACAATGCAGCGCATCGTGGCGCAAGGATAAACAGATGCGTGACGCATCTGATGGCGGAAGGTTGGCGCATTGCTGGAGTTGCGTCGCAAGCACGACGCAGCTCCATCAAGGCTCGGGTGTGCACAGCTCCAGCAAGGCTCGGGTGTGCCCTATCGTTACAATGCTGCGTCAATCCTTACGCCTGCTTCAAGCAGGCGCAGGGTTTTGACGCAGCATGGCTGGAAAAGTGACTGAGTGAAATCTTGTAGATTTCACTCAGCCACCTTTCGGAGGTGTTCCTGCGCCGGAACGCCCCCCCCCTGTGCAGGTACGCCCACATGTGTTGCGCAAGCTTTACAACGTGACGCATCTCCCTAGATGCGTCTCGTTGTAAATGGGGCGCAACATGGCGCAGGGTTTACGCCTTCCGCTGCGTCACAAAAGTGACGCAACAGCGGCGTAAAAGTGGCGCAAGTCCGTCATACATCTGCCTTCAAGTGATTAAAAACATGCTCTTCTTACTACCAGTAAAAAAATAAATATTTGCCATCACAAAGCAATTAAAGCCAGAATCACTCCCAAGCACCATTTACATTAGCAGATTAACTCAAAACGCACAATTGCATTTCATTCAGGCAAGCAGGCACCCTGGCACGAAGGATTGCCATGGAACATCGCTGGTTTTCCAGCGATGTTCCATGGAAAACAGAGATACCCTTGATAATAGGGGCCTGTGGTCTTAGCCACACAATCCACCCCCCATGTTAAGTATGCCTTAGTCAGGAATTTAACAGACGTTAAATTCCTGCGTTAAGGCATACTTAGCGCGATTTAAATAATCGCTTCCCCGCATTGTAAATATCACGAAGCTGCCTTCGTGATTTTTACCCATGTTGTTTCAACAGACACGCCTACTTTGCATCTCATTAGCGATGCAAAGTTAGGCGTGCTGGAAACGGGAGCAAAATCAGCAAAACACGCGATAGCGTGTCTTTGCTGATAAGGCGATAAAATTATCGCCGCTTTTCGGCCGAAAACGGCCGCAAAAGCGGCGATAATTTGTTATCGCCGCATTGTTAATATGCCCTTCAATTACCTTCAGCTGAAGCATTTTAATGACCAGAATGAAGCGTCCCTGTTTTCAAAAGGAAGAGCACATGTTTTAGATTCCAGGCAGGAGTGAGGCCTGGAAATGCGCGACCCCCTTCCCAGCACTCCAGGGCCCCCCTGGGGGTCGCGCCCCACAGATTGAAGAGACACCAGGGGTGCAGTACCACGGGTTGTCACTGGAGGTCCCTCATCAAGACAGCCAGGCACCTCATTGAATAGATACCAGGGGTGCAATACCACGGGTCGTCACTGGGGGTCCCTAATCACATCAGCCAGGCACCACACTGTAACATACATGGGCGGGGTTTGCAGTTTGCAGGGAAGAGGCTTCTACTACAGGTCCTAGTCCAGTCAGACTCCACGCTGTATATTAGTAAAATGGGCGTGCCTGTTTTATTTATTTATTTATTGTTTTGCCTTCAGCGACGCTCTTCAGACGGGGTTTACCAGCAATCGGGGTGAAAGAATCTGAACGAACATCCGCCTGCCCACAATGCATTGCAAATATATTCCCGACCCAAAACAAAATGCACTTCTTTTTAATTATAGTTAATTTTTGCAGTTTTTTGCACAACATATATGTGATTTTTTCTCTCCAAATTTAAGTTAAAACACCAGACACATTGCCGCGCTAATATTCAAAGAAGTCTTTATTATAAAACAGTCAGGCCTGAAGTAATGTTTAAATGTCAGCAATGTTTAAATGTCAATGTTAACTTGATGTCAACTTGAAATTTGTCTTTTTTTGGAGTCAGTTGCACTTCGTATGGTGGCTGATGATAAAGTCACCTGTCACACTGGGGGGAACACAGAATCACATCAGGACTATGGAAACTAACCCTGGGCGTAGTTCACGAAGTAGCACTTCGCGAAGCTACGCAAAGTGCACTTCGCACTACGCGTAGCACTTCGCGAACTGCCTAGTACCTTGTTCGCACTGTGCCATATGTCGTTTTCAATGATTGAACAGTGTGGACAAGCAACCGGTACTGTGCAATCATTGAAAATGGCATCTTGCACAGTGCGAGCTGTAGTTTTCTGCTGCTCGAGTAGATTTTTACTCAAGCTGCAGCTTTCTCAACGCAAACTGGTAGTTTCTCATCGTGAGCGGTCGCGAGCATACGCGACCACTTGCAATGAGAAACCTGACCTCCTCACGTTGGGAATTTCACCGGGAGGTTTATTTTCCATGCTCGCGATCGCCAACTTGATGTTGCTGATCGCGAACAAGGAAAACGTCTCGCCGGGATGTCATTTTGCTTGCTCGCGGTCGCCAACTTGACGTTGAGGACCGCGAGCAAGCAAAAAATGACCGCAGCACTACGCAACACTACGCTACGCATGTTCGCACTGTGCTACGTGCAATTCGCGTAGTGCGAAGTAGCTGGAACTTCGCAAACTACGCGAGCGTAGCGTAGTGCTTTGCCCAGGCTTAATGGAAACAACATTCCCAAGGGGATTAGCCAGGCTGAATGTGGCATGCACCATGCAGTGATTGTCACAGTAAGCACAATGCAAGTGAGGAGTGCAGATATGAACCACATCAGGCTCTGCATGGGAGACATAAGGCATTCCCCCCCCTGGGACCCACCATGAACAACATTGCATGTCTGTCACACCTGGACACAATGCCAAAAGTGACAGACACAAAAAATGGGCACAGTCACAGCTAGTGGAGTCAGCACTCACCTGCTCCCCTGGTCTCCCATATAGGCAGGGGTACAGTGGGAGGATGACGTCCAGCAACACCTCATTCTCCTTTTGGGTGAATGGCTGGGCCCTCTCCACAGACCTGGACATGGTGCCAGAGGAATCACGAGCAGCAGCAGTGGTGTGGAATGAAAGGTTGTGCAGGCAAGTGCTCTCTCATGGGTCCAGGCTGCCTTATATCTCTCTTGCTGGGCTGTTTTATTTACAGGAGTACAGAGTGATTGGTCAATCTCATTTGCATCCTACGTTTCCTCAAATCCCTTTAAACCTACCCCAGTGAGGGCCTTTGCATGGTTCAAAATTTGAGCATGATGTCAAGTCAACAACCACTTTGCAACATAGTATATTGTCTCCAACCGACTTTTGCGGGCCACCTGATGCAAAAATTTGAACTGGAAACTCGGTCTCCATGACAACCAGCATGCATTTAGGCCCTTATGCTTGTCCCTCATGTGTCCCCTATGTAATTTCACTATCCACACACAGGTACGGTGCGTTCCACACGTACCCAAAGGGCACCACTACTCGAGTGATACGGTCCGTACCCGCATGTGTAGGGCCCGTATCACTTCGGTAGTGTTGCCGTAGGCGTACGCCATAGAGATAGGGCTCATACCCACGTATGTACGGCCCGTATCTCTGTGGCGTACGCCTACGGCAACACTACCCTAGTGCTACGGGCCGTACCCGCGTGTGTAGGGCCCGTAGCACTATGGTAGTGTTGGCGTAGGCATACGTCATAGTGCTACGGGCCATACATACGTGGGTACGGCCCGTATCTCTATGATGTACGCCTACGGCAACACTACCCTAGTGCTTCGGGCCCTACACACGCGGGTACGGCCCATAGCACTCGGGTAGTGTTGCCGTAGGCGTACGCCATAGTGCTACGGGCTGTACATACGCGGGTACGAGCCCTATCTCTATGGCGTATGCCTACGGCAACACTACCCTAGTTCAACGGGCCGTACCCGCGTGTGTAGGGCCAGTAGCACTAGGGTAGTGTTGCCATAGGCGTACGCCATAGTGCTACGGGCCGTACATACGCGGGTACGAGCCCTATCTCTATGGCGTACGCCTACGGCAACACTACCCTAGTGCTACTGGCCGTACCCGCGTGTGTAGGGCCCGTAGCTCTAGGGTAGTGTTGCCATAGGCGTACGCCATAGTGCTACAGGCCATACATACGCGGGTACGAGCCGTATCTCTATGGCGTACGCCTACGGCAACACTACCCTAGTGCTACGGGCCGTACCCGCGTGTGTAGGGCCTGTAGCACTATGGTAGTGTTGCCGTAGGCGCACGCCATAGAGATACGGCTCGTACCCGCGTATGTACGTCCCGTAGCACTATGGCGTACGCCTACGGCAACACTACCCTAGTGCTACGGGCCGTACCCACGTGTGTAGGGCCCGTAGCACTAGGGTAGTGTTGCCATAGGCGTACGCCATTGTGCTAGGGGCCGTACATACGCGGGTACGAGCCGTATCTCTATGGCGTACGCCTACGCCAACACTACCATGGGGATAGGACCAGTGTGTACACGTACGTGTGTATGGTCCTTGCACACACGCGTACTCCTACCCAAACCCCATATTGTGATACGACAGTACACACGCCCTCAGAGCGTGTGTACGGTGCGTTTCACAGCTTAAACTGGTGATAGGAGGCGCACAGGAAAGGAATGGAGGTGTATGACTCGCACAAGGATGGACATCAAGTCATTGTCAGTGCAGTGCATCATGTGTAGGGCCTAGGTGTGTCAGGCTGTGAGCTGGCACATGTCTCCTCATGTTTTAACCCAATAGTTGTGTGATGCCTGTGTACACATGTCATGTGTGATGGGGCACCATGTGGCGCACTTCCCCTTCACACCTTTTACATGTGTGCATGTATTTCAGACTTGTCAAGCACTGCATCACTTGGATGGCACAGTTCCCAGCACCCGCAAATGTCCCCTGATGCCAGGTACACGGATGATGACACCTGACATCTCACTACCAGCGTGCCACAATGTGACTATGTCATGTGTGTGTCATGTGTTCCCGTGATCTTGCTGTTGGTGTTCCGTCAACAGCATCTGCTGTAGCTGCAACCAACATGTGTCTGTGTGTAGATGGCCATGTCACACTATTACGCACACCAGGACACATGTGGAATAACATGTGACGTGTGTCTGTATGCATCTAACAGGGACTTGCGAGCTTAGGACATATCTGCGTAGTCTCAATGTCTGTGTGATCATATTTGACATGTACCCCTTCATGGCAAGGTGTGTGGTCTGTCCTTTTTCCATTACATGTGACCTGTGCGTCTAGCTTGCCGGCAGCTGTCTGTATGAGATGACATCCTTCAAATGCACATATGTGGATGTATGTCACTCCTGTAATGTGTTTGGCTGTTCACTCACACTGGCCCACAGCTACTTTCATGGCATGTCATGTAGACCTTGACAATCCATGTTTGTAGCTGGCTCTTGGTAGGAGTAGCACCTGGCTGGCATACGTGTGCAGGATGTATTGCACAGACCAGACTCTGTATGTGGCATATGTGTATTAGCTGTTGAACATGTGCTCAGTTTATTGACATTGGTGTAGTAATGTACTCAATCTTCGTTATTCCTTCCAATTTTCTGCAGGGCACCGCCTCTCCCCCGACCAATGCCAGACTTGGCTGCCATGAGGGAACGTGACTGCATACGCCGCTACCGATTCCCCCAACGGTTAATTGTGGACCTGACAAACAGGCTGGCACCACACCTGCAACCACGACACAGTTATCCAACTGCGCTGACCCCCAAGATGAAGGTGATGGCAGCCCTACATTTCTTTGCCACCGGTACGTTTCAATTGACCATTGCTGATGTGGGTGGCATGTCTCAGACCATGTTCAGCCGTGTCCTGCATGATGTTTTGGAAGCCATGTTGGAGCACCTGGATGAATTCATCCATTTTCCAACTCGTGAACAGTTGACAGGTATCAAGGGTGAGTTCTATGCCCTCGGAGGGATTCCCCATGTAATTGGGTCCATTGATGGGACACATGTGGCTTTGGTACCACCACAGGCACAGGAGGTAGCCTTCTGTAACTGTAAACATTAACACTCCATTAATGTCCTTGTGGTGTGTCTTGCTAACATGCTGATTTCCCATGTCTGTGCACGTTTTCCAGGCTCAGCACACAATGCCTACATCATAAGGCGTAGCAGGGTGCCAGAAATGATGCTGCAGCTGCACAACGAACGAGCATGTCTTGTTGGTGAGTAGACTCTGTTTGTCCAGTATTCAGCGTTATCTTTGTATGTGACGGCATCTCCTGATCCACTTCTTTACATGATGTTTCCATGTAGGGGACTCTGGCTATCCCAACATGTCATGGCTGGTGACGCCTCTCCGCAACCCGAGAACAGCTGCAGATCACCGTTTCAACAACGCCCATAGGCAGACCAGGCGAGTGATTGAGAGGACGTTTGGCCTCCTGAAGAGCCGATTCCGGTACCTCCACAAGACTGGCGGGTCCCTCCCATATGCACCGGTGAAGGTCTGCAAAATCTTGCTCGTGTGCTGTATGCTGCACAACATGGCAGTGGAGAAAGCTGTGCCACTCATCCTGGATCCCGATGAGCAGGAACATCCACCCGTGGAGGATGACGGCCTTGGTCACGAGGCAAGTGAGGAGGAGGAGGAGGAGGAGGACATCCGGAGTCAGCTCATACGCAACTTCTTCTCATAATGGTGAGTCCCTGGGTCTGAGTGTGCATGCTTTCAGCCTTGTGTGGCATGTGTTGCAATGTGTGTGTCCAGCTGACTGTATGCTAAGTGACTTTGAGGTGTGTGCTGATGTGTCACTCGAGTGCTGATGTCATTCCACACATTTTAGCTGACACACTCAATTGACAACTGGCATGGTGTCAACCTTATTCATGTGGAGTACATGACCATGCATGCGGATGACTATGTTTTTCCTGACTTCTTGTGTGTCTCTCATCCCCAGGTATTTGCGCATGCTGTCTGCTCGTGGCATTGTTGTGCTCCTGCTATTCCTCAAGAGTAATGCAACGTGTGCTGAATCAGCGTTACATGCACGGACATGGTGAAAATTCTACTTTGGGTAAGGATTGCAGCAAGGCTTTTTGGGTGTGGTAGTTGTTTGTAATGTGTGGGCACTGCTCCTGTGCAGGTTATGTTACTATGCATACATGTCGACTCACCATGGGGCACATGACATGTGGCATGACTCACATGAATTGATAGTCACACTTCGTGACAGTCATCTGTTATGGGATTGTGGTTTGTGATGAAGGTATCAATGTGTGTACAACTTCCCTCAGAAACATACGGGAGGCTTCGGGTGGACATATTGCGGGGCATCCCCATATGATGCTCAATGAGGAATCGCCGCCTCTCCGTGTGCTGCAGGGGCTGTTTGGCTCAACCCCTTCACTTGTGTGCCAGTACAATGGATTTTCAGCATCTGTGGTGCTAAGGGGGTGTCCGGTGTAGGTCCCACATGTTAATCCAATAGACCTGTGAGTCTGTTACTGTTGATGCTTTTGCATAGGTGTGAGCCTGAGAAATAAAGGTGTTCCTCAGCCTCCAAGGTGCCTCATCTCCGTCAATGCAGGTCTCTTGCCAGTGTGCATGCAGCATCTCTGGCATGGTTGTCAAGGATTGTGCATATGAGTCTATGTGTAGATTAGCAACCCGCATGCTGTTCTTCATGTATTTGATTCTCTATTGTGCATGATGTCCATGGCTGTGTATGTGTTTTGGCATGTTAGTCCCCCCCACGGGCCGTCAACACCTTCTGTGATGTGTTTCCTGTGCGCAGCTCGGCCTTCAATTTCATGATCTGGTGTCAGTCATCTTTGGTGATTGTGCATCCTTTGTCTCTGGGTGTGCCATTGCGAACCGGTTACTCCTTCCTTGACATACACCTGTTGCAGTAGTCCTTTCTGACATCCTAGTCTTTGTGTGGATATTGTGGCATAATTCCCAGGACATGCCGCCTGCTGTTGCAGCCACTGCAGCAAGGGCACACGTAGTTTCCAGATTTGGCAACACACACACATCAAAGGTGCTCCTCCCTTCCTCCCTCAACACATTAATTTGGCTGTCTTCGGCTTGTCTGTGCCACAGTTGAGGCCACGCGGTACCAAAGGCTGGCCCGTCTGCACATGCAACGTGCACATTGCACGACCCTCATGTCCTTGCATGACCCACATCACACTACAGTGTGATGTTGCAGCCACCCTCCAAGCAAGGTCCATCCACACATCTCCCGCCTGCTCTCAGGCATGCACTGAGCGCACACACAACACCTTTGCATGATGAGTGTGCAACTCCGACTGCCTACACAGCGCTGCCACGCCTTCCAGGACCTGTCACACCCACCAGGTCATGTCCCTCCTACTCCCCACCGGATCTGTACCCCTGCAAGGCCATGGGAGTGGGACTCAAGGCTTCTGCATGTAGTATGCTTTCATCGTGAGGCACATGGCACAGGTATCATCTTTCAGCGTGTCAATCTACAATGTGTCCAGGACCCCCCTATCCACCATCACATGCGCACACGCCCTCATCATCAACTCGTATGCCATTGACAGCTAGGCGCTCCTCACCAAGGACGCAGACATTTCCAGTTCCAATATTCAAGATTGCATGGGATCCATAGATGAATGGCAGAACAGCAGCCACCTGAGGCTGGACTTGTACAGGACTGAGGTCAAAATCTGAGGATTGTCCCCTTACAGCTGGCTCAACTGCTTGTGTCCCACCCACAGAGGCCCCGCACAGGCACCCAGTGTCCACGCACACAAGATGTTGTGCTTCATGGATTGCTTGCTCTAATTTGCCATGGTAATCACCAGTATCTGTACCTCACACTGCAACACCCTCCCCAGATAGATCCACTCCAAGGTAAGACGGACCATCCCCCAGGTCCACGACAACATCCGTGTCAAATACTGCCCTGCCCTCTACGGTGCAGCCACATCCAAAATCCAGGGACACTTGTCCACATCCAGGCTGCATCTGCACACCTCAGCGTCAATATCCCGCGCCCCAGCCACATCACCGTCCAGCAGAGATAGCTGCAATTGATCACTGTGTGCTGCAGGATGACATTCAGACTCCTCACCCACACTCAGGAGGCAGGCCACAACCCTGACCCAAAACCAACCTTGTACCACTGTCATCCGAGACCCCGTAGTGCCATCTCCGTCCATCCAACCTTGACCTGGCCACCATTCTTCTGATCCACCGTACTCCTGCATGCAGGACATAGTTCTCCCACCTGGGTACACATACCTGGGACTCCCTCCCCGGGAACCTCCAAATGAGGCATGACCTCTACGCCTTAATGTTACTCTTCCAAATAGGTGTGTCCTCACAGTTTCCCTAGCACCCCCTCAGCAGCTTGAGGCCATCACAGGTGAGTATTGTGCTCCATGTCTGCATTGAATGATACATTGTGACCCATGTGTGTCCTGTACCAGACTCCGTTCCCAGGGTATGGATGTGTGGAGTTAGTTCAACACTCAGGCATAGTTTGACATTTACACACACATATGTTGGTGAATAATGCCAAATTACAGCAACATCTCATGACAAACTTAAGTATTTATTTTTGGTGGGGTAAGTCTTTTGGTGGATGAAGTAAGGTGTTCTACCGGGTGCATAGAATCCAAAGTTCACAGGGGGAGATGGCATCCTTGTCAGTTGGAGTCATCAGAGTCCAGACCACAGTGTTGGTCATCATTGGTCAGACTGTGACCAGCAAGTCCATGTGGCAGAGAACGTCATTGGGTGAGGTGGTGCTGTTGCGCCAGAGGGCCAGGTGACCTGGGAGATGTGGATGGTCCGCTGACTCTCACGGTCTTTTCCGTGGACGACCCACCTTCCTTCGGGGACCCTCAGATGCAGGCCTTGACGGTGTCTGTGATGCTCCGTCGGAGGAATCCTCCTCCTCCTCCTCCCTCCCTGTGGCTGGTGCTGGTCTTCGCCTGGTGTCACAGGGAGGGTTGCCCATGTTGTCGGCAATCCGACGGAGTGAACGGCTCATGTCCGTTTGCACCGCCAGGAGCTCAGCCAGTCTTGCCTCCATCCGTCCTTGGTGTTGTTGTTGACTGGCATGTTGCTCGGCCTGCAGGTTCTTAATCTCGTTGAGGGTCGCCACTACCTGGCTGATGCCCCTGGTGTCACGCCGGTATGTGTCCAGGATGTGACGCATGTGTGCTATACCAGTTCCCTCAGCTGGCTGGTCAGGTTCTCGCCTCCGCCTGCCTCCACTCCCACCAACCCTGCCCACACGAGCCGGGCCTGCCGTTGTGGGCACATCGGGTTTACAGGACCCCTGAGGGATGGCATTAGCGTGGTCGTCTGCCTCCTCCTGGGTGCCCAGAGAACCTTGTCCCTCCTGGTCAGATTGGCTGTGTTCTGTGCGAGCAGGGCTCCTGGGATGTGGCAGGAATGGGGGTGGTGGTTGGCACAGATGTACCTGACGCAGGTGCTGCAGGGGCTTGGGCACCAGAGGGGCCAGGTTGGTCGGGGTCATCCACGGAGTGGTTAGAGTCGTCTCTGCCGGTGGGGTCATCTTCACGCTGAGCCTGGGACTGTGATTGTTCCCCCCATTGTTGGGGGGAGGTCGATGACGTTGCCCTGTGTGTGAGAGAGAGACAATGTTAATGCTGCCTCATGCCACATCCATGTTTCATACATATTCAAGTAGTCACAGTTCCTCCAGGTGGTTGGATGTGCCTAGCATTCCTCTCAATGCACACTTGGGGATGGGTATGTTGCGGGGGACAGATTGGTATGTGCTCCTGAGTGTTTGCCAGTAGTTTTTTTGCTTTTTGCTGGGATGCTTATTTGGCTATGGATTGGTCTTGTTGTGTCACATGTCAATTGTGAGAGTGGGTAAATCCGTTGCCTGCCCCGGAGTGTGTGCTTGTGTGAGGGGGGGTGTGTGACCAGGCCTGTTGTTGTGTGTAGTGTGATTTATCATTGGGTCTCCCAGGTGATGTGTCTGTCCCCTCATGGTGCATGCTGGCATGACAGTGTGTGTGAGTTCCTGTGCTGGGTATGTGAGCTAGTGGAGTTGTTGTTTGAGTGTACAGCGGTCACAGGAGGGCCTTGTGCTGCCTACAGCAGGGCCAGGTGTCAGCTACCTTGTCATTACTTTGCCAGTCCCTGTGCATTGGGCATGGTGCATGGGTATGTACCTAGGCCATATGAGCTGTGGGCATTGGTGTCTGGTTCTGAGTTGCACAATGTGTTGTGTGGGCCCCACCCTCCCAGCATCCCGGGCATCCAGTCGTGGGTTTGTGGTTGGTGTGGCCTGAGACATGGCATTACCTTTATTTGTGAATGGGGCATGGAGACGTTAGTGGCATGAGCGTGGTTTTTAGGGTGTGGTTGTGTGCGGTGAGGGCTTGGGGGTAGGTGCGTGCATTTGTTGTAGTTAGGGTGTGGATGCCATTCCCCCCATGTTACGTGAGTTGTTTGTGTACTCACCAGGCTCTGTGACTCCTTAGACTCCGTGTACTCCCACCGGCGGAAGCGTGGCCATCACCTTCTCCTCCCAGGGATGGTAATGTACGGGTCTGCGGAGCAGCCCGTCTCCAGTGATGTTACTCTGGGCGTATTCCTCATTCATCTTCCTCTTGACTGCCCTGCGCAGATCGTACCACCTGGCTTGGCATTCATGCCTGGTCCTTCGGATGGGCGCAACAGCATTCACCTTATCGACGATCCTCTACCACAGGCTGGTTTTTTGGGCTATGCTGGTCTGTCTGACCAATGTTCCAAACAGCTGTGGCTCAACTCTGATGACTTCATTGTCAAGAAGCTCCAGCTCCGCCGTAGTGAACTTTGGATTCTTGTCAGTGGGCATGGTGTGGGGTGTGGATGGTTGTGGGTGTGAATGTGAGGGTGTGTGTGTGAAGGTGAAGAGGGGGTGTTTGTGAAGGAGGTTGTGTGTAGGTGTGTAGCTGAAGGTGTAGTTTAGGTGTGAGTAAGGTGCAATTGTTTGTCTGTGGTGTCTGTGAGCAGTGGGTCTGTTGCAATGGCTCATGGGTTGTGTGTGGGCCCTTTTTATTGGTCCAATTTTTGGGTGTGGCTGTGTTTGAATTTGTGGTGGGTGTGTTATAAGAGGTGGTTGTGATTTGGTTCTCTGTTTGGCAGTTTGGATGTGGCAGGTCAGTCATAGAGATGTATTTTGTCATGTTGACGTGTTTTGTGGTGTTGTGCGAGTCGAATTGACCCTCCTTGTGCTGTTTTATTGTGTCCTGGTTCTGTACGAGTCTTTTTCGCGTAGGTACGGTCCGTACATACGCGATGCTGGGTGAGGGTGCTGGGGTACGGGGTTGGGGTGCGGCGCGTACAGGTGCGGGCTGTGCTACGGTGTTGGGGTACAGTGCATACAGGTACGGGCTGGGCTACGGTGTTGGGGTACAGTGCGTACAGGTGCGGGCTGTGCTACGGTGTTGGGGTACGGTGCGTACAGGTGCGGGCTGTGCTAGGGTGTTGGGATACGGTGCATACAGGTGCAGGCTGTGCTACGGTGTTGGGGTGCGGCGCGTACAGGTGCGGGCTGTGCTAGGGTGTTGGGGTATGGTGCGTACAGGTGCAGGCAGTGCTACGGTGTTGGGGTGCGGCGCGTACAGGTGCGATGCTGTGCTACGGTGTTGGGGTACAGTGCGTACAGGTGCGGGCTGTGCTAGGGTGTTGGGGTATGGTGCATACAGGTGCAGGCTGTGCTATGGTGTTGGGGTGCGGCGCGTACAGGTGCGGGGCTGTGCTATGGTGTTGGGGTGCAGCGCGTACAGGTGCGGGCTGTGCTACGGTGTTGGGGTGCAGCACGTACAGGTGCGGGGCTGTGCTACGGTGTTGGGGTGCAGCACGTACAGGTGCGGGGCTGTGCTACGGTGTTGGGGTGTGGCGCGTACTGGTGCGGGCTGTGCTACGTTGTTGGGGTACGGTGCGTACAGGTGCGCGCTGTGCTACGGTGTTGGGGTGCGGCGCGTACTGGTGCGGGCTGGGCTACGGTGTTGGGGTGCGGCGCGTACTGGTGCGGGCTGTGCTACGGTGTTGGGGTACGGTGCATACAGGTGAGGGCTGTGCTACGGTGTTGGGGTGCGGCGCGTACTGGTGCGGGCTGAGCTACGGTGTTGGGGTGCGGCGCGTACTGGTGCGGGCTGTGCTACGGTGTTGGGGTATGGTGCGTACAGGTGCGGGCTGTGCTACGGTGTTGGGGTGCGGCGCGTACTGGTGCGGGCTGGGCTACGGTGTTGGGGTGCGGCACGTACTGGTGCGGGCTGTGCTACGGTGTTGGGGTATGGTGCGTACAGGTGCGGGCTGTGCTACGGTTTTGGGGTGCGGCGCGTACAGGTGCGGGGCTGTGCTACGGTGTTGGGGTGCGGCGCGTACTGGTGCGGGCTACGGTGTTGGGTTACGGTGCGGAGGGGGGGTACGGTGCTGACGTACGGGGGTATGGTGCTGACATGTGCGGGGTGAGGGGGGCTGAACAACTCGTATTCGGGCACAAGTTTACCCGTGTACATGTAGGCTACAGCGTTCGCTCCGTACAGGGCCTTTTACATGCGGTTGTGTATTCGGATGGGCGGTATGGATCGTACTAGCGCGCTCGGACTTCTGTTTTACGATTTGCACGTAAAAATGTCCGGCTCCCTATCGGACACTTTTCCCGATGCCATTCGGACGTAAAATTTTACGGCTCCCTCTCGGACCCTTTTCCCGATGCAATTCGTATGGATTTTTCACGTACGAATCGTACTTCGCAGTTTGTACGGTACTTGTACGATTCGTACGTAAAAAAATACGGATACGAGTCGGACGGTAAATTTTTTTAACAGATGGGAATCGGCACCTTTGTGTTGTTGAGACATTTGAAAATTGAGGACATTTATTTTCTGGGGGACATTCTGCAAGAAATGCATTTGATAATCAACTTAATTTGAAGGATGCTTAGTTTTCAATTCCAATGAATATGGGAAGTGAGTGGTATCTGCAATTCAGATATAGATGCCAGCTTTATAGATTTTAGCCTCTACCATTTCGTCTGTCTTCTGCACCATGGTGTTTTACTAAGGTGCTATGAATGGTAGTGGTGCATTTAACAGAAAGAGGGATGTGATTAATAATTTATTTAGATGATATTCTTCTAATGTCACAGAACAAGGACATTTTAATGGAACAGTTGAAGACAGTAAGAGATGTTTTGGAGAGTTTGGGTTTTTATCATAAAGGAAGAGAAGTCGGTGTTGGTTCCAGAAGGGGAAATGGGGTCTCTAGAGTTTCAGAAAGGTATGCTGCAAGTGAAATCATTATTACCAGGGAAAAAGGTAAATTTCATAAGGAATGCAATTAAGTATGTGATGGCAAAAAAGGAATATGACATTATGGGACTTATCAGGCTCCATAGAGAGTGAAGAAAGAGGCCTTACGGAAAGGGTTATGGTATGGAGACAGTATAGTTTTGACCATGGAAGCAAGGCATGAATAAGAATGATGGTTGGAAAAATTGGAAGCATGGAATGGTAGAGTTATTTTTGGTTGCTTGCCAGTAGAGACAGATGTCAAATTACACGGTTGGGGTGCACGTCTAGTCAGGAGACTGGTTGTTGTTGGTCAAGTTCAGAAAGAAACATGCATATGAATTTTTGGGAATTGACAGCAAGACTATGTGCTTTTAAAAGTTTCAAGACTTTTTTTGAAAGGTGTTGCAGTACTTATGTACATTGACATTGTTTCAGCTATTTCCGATTTGAGGTACAAGATCAAAGAAGTTGGCAGATCTAGTGAAGGAGTTATGTTTTTGTTTGCATAGAGCAGAAGATTGTGTTGAGAGCTCAGTATCTACCAGGGGAGAAGGCTTTTGTAGCAGATTTTAATTTGAGGTATTTGAGAGACTACAGCAATTAGAACTTGGATTAGATGTATTTCATGGTGATAGACAGAATTTGGAGTCCTTTTAAATGGATCTGTTTGCAGGCAGGTTGACTGCTCAGGTGAGAAGTTATTGTAGTTGATTGTCAGATCCAGGGGTGACTACAGTGGATTAATTTCAACAGAAGGGGTTAGAGAGAGTGGTATATGCATTCCTCTCTTAGTGATGATGCGAAGGGTCATGTTAAAAGTGAGACAGGAGAAATGTTTGGAAATTTTAGCAGCATCCTTTTGGACATCACAGGTTTGGTTTCCATTTTGGCTTGCGAAATTCCTTTTTTAATTGTGACCTCAGAAAGACTTCTCTCAAATGGAGAGGGACAGGAACATCCTTTGGAGGTGAGTGAGGACTGAACCTTCTTCTTTCGAGAGTATCAGGACATCTAGAGGTTTCTACCAGCTTTTGAGATGGGTTGTGGAGTTACTTGAGTATTCATGGGCTACAAGTACAAGATGTGGGTACAGAGAAGTATGGATAGTTTGGGTATGATGATGCATGGAACAGGGTTTGGATCCCGTGGTGGCGCATGTTGAAGAAGTAGCAATTTTTTTTAACAGAGCAATTCAAGAGTTCTTTGAGTTACAGACAGTGAAGTGTTGCGGGTCGGCTGTAGCTGCAAGACTTGCACTAACAGATTGCAAGTCTGTAGGAAAGGATATTTTAATTTACTGCATTAACGAAGTGCATGAGGTTGGGAAGACATTTTAGATCGAAGTATTAAGTGTTGTGGGATGGAAATTTGATGTTGACTTTGTACAGCTCTTGTAATGAAATGGTGATTCTCAGAGTGTTGTGCATAGAGAATCAAGATTACGTTAAAGGTACAGAGACTAGCATTATACCTCCCATGATCCCTTTTGGTTTTAAATAAATAAAACATATATTTTTTTTTTAAATAGATGTTAAAGGGGGTATTAATAAAGTTTTTGGATTCAAATTTTTTATAAGTAGTAATTTTCATCAAAAAGAGTGAGTTAGGGAGTGTGGCCAACCATCATGGCCGCACGGACATGATCCGGAACGGCACCGGGCAGAGCATCACATTTAGTGGCGCTGCGGCGTGTCCTGCATTATGTTTTTGGGATACCACCCAATCCCCAGACGCACTGCCATTGGAGAACACTCTTCTGGGTGAAATTGCAGCAAGGCAGGCGACTATTCAGCGAGGGTCCGGACCATGCCAGGCAGCAGCAGAGTGACTGAAAATGGCGCTGATACCTCTGTCCCCGGTGGGTCCGGCTGTGCTGGCGTGCACTAGAGGTGACGAGGTATAATCCCATTCCCACAGCCTTCATACTGCCGTGTGATTCAGCCCTCCTCTGCTGGTGGGCATCTAGAGGAGGAGACCGGCGACTGGAGAGGTGCAGCCCGGGCGAGATACACAGCTGGGCCCTCGCTTTGGCTGCAGGCATGGTGGAGGAGATTTACCGCCACCCAACATTGACAGGTGGGAGCGTGCTCCACACAATGAAAAGGGGAAGGAGGGACAACTCCTACTACGACCTCCTCAATAACTAACTACACACACAAAATGTAATAGGAGTGAAAAAAAGAGAATCGCTTAAAGAGTTATACAAGACAAAGTTAACATGTTTAAAAAATTGCCCTCACCCACACAAATGTGGCATGCTTCATCACTGGGCTACTGAACACACCCCTGCACAGACCAACGCCGGTGGTGGAGCAAGAGGGCGGGAAGACAAAACAAAAACAAAGAATATTAGGGATCAAGTGTATTATAAGTGCAGAAAATGTTATTAAAACTACCTCAGGGACGTTTCAAAGCCTATTTTATTCCTAGACGCCCTGGCCAGGGTTAAGAAGGTCTAACGACCTAGAGGATGGTGGTGAGCACGGTCTGTTATGCACCATTCGCCCCTCCTCTGCGCAGGTAAGTCAACATGTTTCAGACGGATTTTTGTGTCTTACCCGGCTTTCTTAAGGACTGATAGATCCCTGTTGTCCTGCCCTCTTTTCTACTTTAGAGGGTCTAAGAATACCCTTGTACTTACGTATGGGTCTCATATTCACACTTTGAATATGATCTGTAAAGTGAAAAAAATATATAATACAGTAAAAGATACTGGTGTGTGTTCGTAATTACATAAAAACATGTTGCTCTGTCACTCTAAACTTAATCAGTGTGTACGGTTAAATGCTTGTATATTTATTAACCGCATGTTAGGATTTTTATCTACAGAAAATATCTAGACAAGTCGTACAGTTGGAATTCATCACTTAAAAACTTGGGATTCACCACCACACGGTACAAAAGGGGGTGGTGATGGACGGAGCATCAGAACCAATCAAACACTCACACCCAGTCAACAGATCTGGGTTTGATCCATCACCGTTCTTTAGCCCACTCTGCTACCCCAGTTCAGACATGGCCATATGCAAATCAGTCTGACCCTGTGCCTCGTGGGAACAATCCAGCCCGAACTGCCAAGCCATGCCTTCCCTGGACCGGAAACAAGCTTGCTTAGACCGGTTTCTGGCATTTCAGCCGTCTTCAGCCAGGCTTGCTTGAATCAAGTGGCAAAGTGAGCAAGGGACTCACGTCTGAGCATACCTTGCCAACTTATGGCGAACAAAGCGGTACAAAAGGGGGTGGTGATGGACGGAGCATCAGAACCAATCAAACACTCACACCCAGTCAACAGATCTGGGTTTGATCCATCACCGTTCTTTAGCCCACTCTGCCACCCCAGTTCAGACATGGCCATATGCAAATCAGTCTGACCCTGTGCCTCGTGGGAACAGTCCAGCCCGAACTGCCTGGCTGGACTGTTCCCATGAGGCACAGGGTCAGACTGATTTGTATATGGCCATGTCTGAACTGGGGTGGCAGAGTGGGCTAAAGAACGGTGATGGATCAAACCCAGATCTGTTAACTGGGTGTGAGGGTTTGATTGGTTCTGATGCTCCGTCCATCACCACCCCCTTTTGTCCCGCTTTGTTCGCCACAAGTTGGCAGGGTATGCTCAGACGTGAGTCCCTTGCTCACTTTGCCACTGGATTCAAGCAAGCCTGGCTGAAGACGGCTGAAATGCCAGAAACCGGTCCTAGGAAACTTGTTCCCGGTCCAGGGAAGGCATGGCTTGGCAGTTCGGGCTGGACTGTTCCCATGAGGCACAGGGTCAGACTGATTTGCATATGGCCATGTCTGAACTGGGGTGGCAGAGTGGGCTAAAGAACGGTGATGGATCAAACCCAGATCTGTTGACTGGGTGTGAGTGTTTGATAGGTTCTGATGCTCCGTCCATCACCACCCCCTTTTGTACCGCTTTGTTCGCCATAAGTTGGCAGGGTATGCTCAGACGTGAGTCCCTTGCTCACTTTGCCACTGGATTCAAGCAAGCCTAGCTGAAGACGGCTGAAATGCCAGAAACCGGTCCTAGGAAGCTTGTTTCTGGTCCAGGGAAGGCATGGCTTGGCAGTTCGGGCTGGACTGTTCCCATGAGGCACAGGGTCAGACTGATTTGCATATGGCCATGTCTGAACTGGGGTGGCAGAGTGGGCTAAAGAACGGTGATGGATCAAACCCAGATCTGTTGACTGGGTGTGAGTGTTTGATTGGTTCTGATGCTCCGTCCATCACCACCCCCTTTTGTACTGCCTAGAGGGAAATTGCAGGCAATATACACGAATAGGGCGGAAAAAACTATTTTACGGCTCCAGGCCTGAGGATACGATGGGAATGACAAAACTGGCCCCAGTTTGGCACGTCAACTTAGAGCTAAACAAGAAAAGTAATATGTTAAACAAATAGTTGACAGCTCGGGAGCCACACACTATAGTGAGGAGGGGAAGGCGAACGCGTTCCGTGCGTTCTACCAGTCACTATACAGAGCAGATCCCGTACCAGGTCACGATCAAGCCCGCTACCTAGACTCCCACAGGTGTCACACGCCGCCAACAAAGCGCTCTGTCAACCTATCTCAAGGGATGAAGTTCAGAAGGCGATAGATGCTCTAAAACTCCAGAAGTCCCCGAGTCCCAAAGGGTTCAGCGCCCAGTTCTACCGAATGTTCGCGTCGGAGCTCACCCCACATTTGATGGCACTCTTCAATGACATAGCATCCTCTCAATGAGTCTCCCCTTCAATTGGAAAAGCGTTAATTACCCTAATCCCAAAAGCGGGGAAGAATCCTCAAGAATGTGATCATATAGGCCTATCGCGCTCCTGAATCTCGACGCAAAAATCTACTCCAAGAATTTAGGCAACAGACTAGAAGATTTCCTACCAAACCTGATCCATCCAGACCAGTCTGGGTTCATCAAGGGATGCCAAACCCATGATAATTTGAGAAGGATAATTCATTCAATTGATAAAGTTTGGAAAAACATGTTCCAGCAGCCTTACTTTCACCAGATGCAGAGAAGGTCTTCGACCGTTTCGATTGGCCCTTCTTATCATGCACGCTACTGCGTTTTGGGTTAGGCGAGGCGTTCTTAGGTATAGTACAGGCCAACTATTCCTCCAATAGTTCCAGAGTCCTAGTCAATGTGGTGGCTTCGGATTTCTTTAACCTAGTGTGCGGCACGCAACAGGGCTGTCCCCTTTCACCTAGGCTTTTCGTCCTCGGCATCGGACCGCTGGCAACGCGTATCCGAACCAACCCAGAAATCCATGGGATTAAATTAGACCCAGATGAGCGTAAGATTCCTCTTTTCACGGATGATGTTCTGCTACCCATTACTGAGCCCCTCTTATCACTGCCGGCTGTTCGGTCTGAACTTAATGACTTTGAAAAGGTAGCAGGCTTTAAAGTCAACCTCTCCCATTCCTACTAAAGTTGACAATGCCCCCAGAGATGCTGACAGCAGTCACTGAGGCTTCCCCCTTTCGGTGCGTCCACAAAGAAATCACCTACCTCAGCATCAATCTCACCCCCAATCCAGCAGCCCTCTATAAGGCCAACTCCCCCCCCCCCCCCCTGCGAGAGCCCAAAACTAATTTTAAAAAAAGGGCCCCACATACAACTTGGATAGGTCATATAAATGCGATCAAAATGAATGTACTTCTGGGCCTTCTTTACCTGTTTCAGGGCCTCCCAATTATGGTTGACAGAATTGTTTACTGAGTTGAAAGGGATGATAACTAAGTTTATATGGCAGGCACACAGGGCCCGTCTATCTCAGCGACTCCTGACTAGGCCAGACCTATCGGGGGTTATCTCTCCTGGACTTCCCTCTGTACTATAGAGCTGCACAACTCTGTGTCCTGGCGGAGTGGTCTCTGAGGGCCTCAGACAAACACTGGCTCCATATGGACCAGCAAGTCGTGGGTCGAACCATATGGAACTTGCCCCGGAAACCAAAACAGGATAGGCCAAAAAACGTATACTTTAGCTTCCCCACAGCCACTACTCTTAAAGCATGGGATGTAGTTACTAGGACTCTGCCCTTGACGTCCTTCCTGTCCCCTCACACCCCATTCACTTCAATCCCGCTTTCCCCCCCGCCAATGATTGAGGGCCCCTTTGACAGAAGGAAGGAGGGTGTCTCATGCTGTCGGATCTCTTCTCTCAAGGAGAGCTGCACCCCTTCACGGGCTGCGCCACTGCCTTTAACCTGCCATCCACAGAAGAATTCCATTATCTCCAGTTAAAACATTGGGTCCCTTGCCCCCAGGTGAGGAGCGCCACCACTAGAGACTTGCTCCCAATAGAGACAGTCGTTCAAGCCGGTGTAAGACCAAGGAGTGCATTTCCTTTCTCTAAGCCATCCTGCTCTCCAGCGAAACCCATCAGGCCCCACAACATAGAAGATTTTGGGACGCGGTTCTGCCTTCCCCATCACAGAGAAACAATGGAGTTCACTGTATAAAGATATAGCGAAACACAACCAGTCAGGGAGGCCCATTACAAACTCATGTTTGACTTGTATCTATACCCACAGAAGTTACACACTCCATTTCCAAACTCATCAGACAGATGTTGGTGGGGTTGTGGGCTCCTGGGTGACTTCCACCATATATGGTGGGACTGTCCCTCCATTCAACCCCTCTGGAAAGAAATTCTCTCTCAAATCAAGCAGATTCGGGGTTACCCCATCCCAGACTCTATGGAACACGTCTTGTTGGGGGTGGGGGACCCCTGTCTGAAGCATCAAACCAAAGGGGACCTTTTAATAATGTGGTTATGCCTGGGGGCGGCCAAGATGGCAGTGGCCGCAGCATGGAAAAATCCAGAGGCCCCCTCTCTCACCCAGTGGCATGCCCGCTTGTGGCACGCTCTGGCCCTGGAACGCATGACGGTTATCGTTGAGGACTCCCGCAAAGGCTTTGCTACATATGGAGTCCTCTAGTGGGTTATCTGTCAGAAGGCTTGCCACTATTCGCCTGTGGCCTTCACTTGAGGGCTCTCCACCTTTTTCAAACATAATCAGCTAATGTTAGAAGTTGATCTATGTTCACCCTGTGAGCCCCTTAAACACCCCATGGGCAGGTATGTTGGTCCGGTGTCGTGAAGTGCCTTGTATGCGTGAATGCGTCTTAAACCCTCATTCCATTACCACGCAAGTCTTTACAACAACTTGCCTTAGGGAAAGCACTAGACTTTGGAATAGCATAATTTACTATTCCAACTCCAATCAGCGCAACAGTATTGAAATCGTTGCACTTTAAAGTCCAATACCGCTTTACCAATGGAATGTCATTGTAAAGAGATGCATGGTAAAAGAATGCGTGGTTAAGAAGCATTTGTTTTTCCAACTGAGTTGTAAAGTAACGCATGATTCGGCTATAGTCATAATTGCTGTTTCTGGTTCTGAGAGTCAGCAAATTGAATTCTAGTTGACACAGCGGGGGATTGTGACTTGTGTATTTATAGTGCCATTAGTCCCCATCTTGTGACAGAAAGCACTGTCAATATCTAAGTCATTATTTAAAAAAGAAAAGTATTAAGTGCAATATAAGCAATATAAGCTGTCTAAAAGGAAGTAGTGTTTAAGATAAAACAAGTGCTTCCCAGATATTTTAGTAATAATTAATGAGCCTGCATCTAGTGCACACATTTTTATAGGTGTCCATTAAAGGGATGCAGTCCACAAACTTGCCATATGACACCCTTACATCACCTCTCAAAAACAATAGAGCTTTCTCATCATGAAGCTTTACGTGATTCCATCAATTCAAACCTGGTGAGCAGGCCTGCTTCCTCTTTAGCTCCCTGTCTCTCCTGCCCCACCCCTGTCACTTTCAGGCAGTGGCACCTCATGGTCAGCATTAACCATTCTGGGGCAGTTAGTTTTGTGAAAGGTGAGTCAAGGGAGTGGCAGGAAGAAGCCCAGCAGCGTTGCAGTCAGATTCAGAGCCCGACATCTTAGTTTGAGCCTCAGAGAGGGCTTGTAGCAAGATGTTAGCCCATATTTTTAACAAACAGGATAGGAGACAGCCAGAGTTGTAAGATATTTGCTGTTCCGTTTGCCTCCACCCTAACTGCAGTTTTCTCCACCTTGTGCCTCCATTCTAACTGCCTATTTCCCCTTCCCCCATATTTATAATCTTTTCTCCCTCCTTAACCCTCCTCAAACTTTACCGCCTTTCCCTCTTTCTCTCCTCCCGCTTTCCACGGAGCATATTATCAAGAAACGGCGTTAAAATTATCGCTGCTTTAGCGGCAGAAAACTGCCGCTAAAGCGGCGATAATGGGCTTGATAATATGCCTTTGAGAATTCCCATAGAAGCCCATGTTCTGGTGTCAACATGGGCTTCTATTGGAATTCTCTGCGGCATATTATCAAGCCCATTATCGCCACTTTAGCTGCAGTTTTCTGCCGCTAAAGCGGCGATAATTTTAACACCGTGCTTGATAATATGCCCCCACCTTCTCACATCCCCGCCCAGTGCCCGCCCCCTCCCTGGAACCTACTTGGGGGGATATTATCAACAAAATGCGATAAATATCGCTAAGCGCATTTTTTTTATCGCCATCTATCGCTGGTTCACATCGCATCATTAGCGGCCTATTATCAAGGCGCGATGTTAAAGCCAGCGATAGCGGGTTTTAGCGGGAGAAATCCCGCGATAAACCCAGTGCAATAAAAAAAAGCTTGCTAATAGGCAAGCGTGGTCGTAACCTGACTATCCACCTCCCATGTAATGTATGACTAAGTCATATTTCATTTAGGCGATATTTCATTTAGGCGTTCGGGAAATGCGATAAACGTGCTTAGCGCACGTTTTTTTATCGCGTCGCTGGATTCGGGCCGCATTGGTAATAGGGCGATGTTGTGTTAGCGACCGTTTTCATGGACTTTAAGTCAGGAACGCCTACCTTGCATGTCATTAGCGATGACATGCAAGGCGTAATTGAAAACGGTCGCTAACATTATCAAGCAAGCGCTAAAGCAGTTTAGCACCTGCTTGATAATAGTGCGATAGAATTATCGCCGCTTTTTGCCCGAAAAAAGCGGCGATAAGTCTATAGCAAGACCTTGATAATATGCCCCTTAATGCTTGCCCCCTCATGACCACATTGAGCAGGTCCCTGGGCAAGCTCTCCACTACTGCTGCAGGTCGAGTCAACTTGAACCTGCAGCCCTCCGCCAAACTTCCAGGTTTGACAGACTTTGCCTCGAGTCTAACTGCCATTTTCCCTGACATTTGCCTCCATTTAAACTGCCTTTTTCTTCTGACTTTTTTGCTTCCTTGTTTTTTTTTTTTTTTTTTTTTTTAAAAACCTTTATTTGTGCATAGTAAAAGAACAAATACGGGCCTACAACCATCAGGCCGGCCACAATACGGTTGAGCACAGAGACAAACAATACATCCCCTGTGCGTCAAGGTCAAGATTAGCAACGATTCAGGATTCATACACTGGAGGGATCCTGGACACCGGGGGAAGGAGAAGTGAAGGTTAATTTTAAGGTTTTCAAAAAAAAAAAAAAAAAATTTTTATCGAGAAAAAAAGGCAGTAAAGGATAGAAACAAGGAGATTCGAGTCCGCAAGTCGGCTTCATACACTGGAGGGCAGCAGCATCATTAAAACAGCCATAGAAAATCTCATACAGTAAGGCGATGCAGTTAGATAACAGGATCATCACAGTAGTAAATACGCACCCCCTAAAAGCCGCCCCCACTCAATCCACCCCACACCCGGACCCCGAATCGAAACAAGTATAGCGCAGAGACATGAAAGAAAGAGGCCCATAGAACTAAAAAGAAACAGTAAATTACCCCCCCACCCTACACCAATGCGGAGGCTATGGCCTACCCCCCCCCCAGCATAGTGCCTGTCGCCCAATGAACCCGAAATATAGACAAGAGAGAAAGTAGGAATAGAGTAAAGAAACTAAGAGAAGAAAGAAGAAAGGAGGTGGGGAGGAGCCCACGTATCCTCGGAGCGCCCGACACCACCGGCCAACCAATCCTCCACACACCGAAATCCCACTACACCCAAAGGCGGTCGTGTGAAGATAGCATGTAACACCAAGGCAAAGAAGGCAGACAGATCGCGACGAGTGCGCACAACATATGTAGACAATTCCAGTCCCAGTCCAGCCCGGCCGTGAAGCCATGATGATAGAGAGTAATCTAGCCCTGGCCCGATCGCGGGCGTACGATTAGACCCGCCCCCTCGTGAATGCCCCGCATCCCGAACAGACAAAGACAATATGGCCACTTGGGAGAAGATGGAGAAGTAGAGTCACAAAATGGCCGCCGATCATCTATGGAGGTCCCCTTGCACACCATATAAAATCCAGACCTGGCTTGTAAAGTACATGAGTTCCACATAAAAGGAGCCGTAGGCCACCGTGAACAGTTCCTCGAGGTCGCCAGGTGTAGTTCAGCTGGAAACTCCTGCGGGCACGGTGAGGCAGGCAACAACAAAGCAGGCAGCAATGACCGGGGAAACAAAGTGTCTGCCATTGAGCAGGAGAGCGATTGATCCTGAGCGCCGGGAAAGCCAAATGAAGACACCAGTGTAGCACCGTTATACCCAGTCGTTGCTTCCCCGCAGGAGGACCACAGCACTGGCAGACTCACGTCTTGTTGATCACAAACGGGGCGCTCACGGCCCGCAGCAGACAGTGTAGAGTCGAACCGCTCACTCAGCGTTTGCAAGCCGACACACAATTGCAGACGAAAGTCCCGCAGGGCAGCCAGAACGGAGCCGTATGTCAGCGGAAGCTGCGTCCCCACAACGGCAGCAATCCGGGACGGCACTGGGGAACTGGAGTCTGGTAGAGGGAGGGCGAAGCGGGCAGCGGGCGAGACCGGAGCATCACCCCCCAGCAGCGAGCAGGCAATCAGCGCCATGTTTTACCGTTGAACGGTACCGTGGCCAGGGGGGGGATCGTGACAAGGAGGCAATTCCCAACAGGTCTGCGCCGCCACAGGTGAAAGCCAGCAGGCGCTTCCCCTCCCTCGGGCTCTCTTTGCAGCCGACTAGACCATAGAAGAAGGAGGTCTGCAGCCTTCCACAGCGTGGTCCACAGAGCGGGGTAGGAGACCCGCCACACCGGGGCTTACCCTCTAGCTCCAGCCCGTCAGGTGCAGGGTACAGGAGGTGTCCGGGCGTCTCTCTCCCGGCTCTTCTGGCGACCGTACGTGGCGTGAGGCGGGAGCGGGACCTCGGGCTCAGATTTGCACCAGCGGGTCCGGTGACTGCAACGCTTCCAGAGGGCCGGCCGAGGCCACAGTAGAGCAAGGGTCCAGGGCGGAGAACAAAGGCACCAAGAACTCCGGCATCCGGGCGGGCTAAGACTTCGGGAAAGCGACGGCGCAGTCAGCGCGTCGTCGCACGCGTGGCACCTCGAAAATCGGCAAGGATAGGAATCAGGATGATAGTCCGAGGCCAAGGGCCGACGGAGCCGGGCGCTCAAGCGACTGCTCCGGTCGCCATCTTGGCTCCTCCTCTTTTGCTTCCTTGTTAACTGCCTTTTCTCTCCCGACTTTTGCCTATATTTTAACATTTGCCTCCATTCTAACGGCCTTTTTCTCCTGACTTTTGCCTCAATCCTAACTGCCATTTTCCCTGACTTTTGCCTCCATTCTAACTGCCTTTTTCTTCTGACTTTTGACTCCTTGTTAACTGCCTTTTTTCTGCCGACTTTGGCTCTATTTAACTTTTGCCTCCATTCCAACTGTCTTTTTCTTCCAACATTTGCCTCCATTCTAACTGCCTTTTTCTTTTGACTTTTGCCTCCTTATTGTTGGGGTCTCGCAGTGGAGCAGATAGCATATATATATGTAAAGCACTACCGACACATGTACTGCTAGTATGGACCGGAAGTCACGAGCGACCCCGGCCCCTTTATTTAAAGCCTTCTGGCCACGCCTGGCCAGAAGGTGATACATTGTGTGCATAGAGTTCCGGGTTGGGGTCTGCATTCTGCGAAGCGGCCAACGACTAGACCACTACATTCCATCCCAAATCAGTTCATATTAAAACAAAATAAAATTAACACACATAGTCAGTGAGCCTTTGATTGGGCTTCGGATGGGGTCTTAGATTGTAACGATGTCGTTGACTGTCATCTCTCGGGTTCACTGGCCCTTCTATCACCGACCGTTCTTCTGACTTGAGATCCCTTGGATTTTCCGGAGCCACTACGTTCATACTCGTGTCACCGGTCACGCTATGGCTTCCGCCTAGCTGCCCATTACTTCCGCTAGCGACCTCATCGACTATTGGTCTCTCTACTTCTGAGTTAGGCACCCTCTTGAACCAAGATATGTTTTGAGTGATAACTTCTCCATCTTTTTCCGCTGTCACAGCAGTGCCTCTCACGCCTTTGACTAGCCACAGTCCTGGTTCATAGGGTGTGCGGAACTTTCCTCCGCTGCGACGATTTCTCACAATAACAACACACCCTGGCGCCATTGGTCGAACCTGTGCTCTTCTCCGCCTGCTCGCTCTTTCGTTGTTGGCTGACCTCCTTGCCTGCGTGCTTGCCGGGTCATAAGGTTCAGGTTCCCAGTTCTCTGCTACGGGAATGTTGTCTCGCCTTTGCCCAGCTATCATCAGTGACCACGGGGACCTTTGCGTGGTGCAGTGTGGAGTGCTCTGATATTCCCGCAGGAATCTCTGGAGCGCGACTTCCGGGTCGGACTGTTCGGCCATGGATATGCATAATACCTTATTCAGCGTCCGCATGAATCTTTCTGCCTCTCCGTTTGCTTGCGGCCACTGCGGCGTAATGCGATGATGTTTGACGCCTAGGCGGGTCAGAAAATCCTTGAATTCGTGCCCTTGGAATGGGGGCCCATTGTCTGTTTTGACAACGTGAGGTAGTCCGAAGAGTGCGAATGTCTTGTCCAGCATCGGCAGTAGGTGGTCGAACGCAGTTGATGGTAGTACTTCCACCACGGGGTATTTCGTGTACCCATCTATCAGGACCGCGGTCCCTCGCCCGTTGGGGAAACTCCCAAAGTCGAGACTGATCCACGACCAGGGTGACGGTGCTGGCTCTTCTGTTATCACCGGAGCTTGAGCCTCCGAGCCTCCCGTGAGTTGACCTGCGTACAAAGTCTTCTACAGTCACTTCTAGGTTCGGGAACCAAATCTTCTCCCTCAACCTGGATTTCATCCGTCTGGTGCCTTGGTGACCCTCATGAGCTAGGGCCGTCTCTCGATCCTGGAGGGTCAGGGGTATGACAATGCACAAGCCTCTCAACACCACCCCGTTGGCTGCGGCGCTTAGTTCTTCATGGACTCGCCACACCTTCCCGAGGCGAGCTTGGTCTATTTCGGTCCATCCACTAACGTCGTGGAGAAACCCGGTCCATGAGCCTTTTCATATTGCTTCCAGTACTTTCTTTAAAACCATGTCCGACTGGGTATGGATCTCAATTTCTGACAATGTTAGAGCTTTTGGGCACGCCCACTGTGTGACCATGCTGACAAACTCCTCCATCAGTTGCTCTTGTTCGTAGGTTTCTGCTGGGGCAATGGCTGGATGCCGTGATAAGAAATCCGCAGGATTTTTGGCACCAGGCCAATATACTAGGTCAAATTGATAGTGCTGGAGTTGAATCGCCCACTTTTCGATCCATGGCGGTGGGTGGGGTGCAGCTCCTTTGAATAGCGGAACAAGTGGTTGGTGATCCGTTACTACACGGAACGGGTGTCCGCTCAGATATAGATGAAAATGGTTGCAGGCCCACTTGATGGCCAGCGCTTCCCGTTCAATTTGGGAATATCTTGTCTCTGTTGCCGTCAGTGACTTGCTGGCGAATGCTAGCGGGACCCATGTTCCTGGGTTTGTTTCTTGGGACAGCAACGCTCCAAGGCCTACAGGGCTAGCGTCCACTATTAGCTCAGTTGGTCGCTTAGTATCGACATATGCCATAATCATTTTTTCTTCCTGTTCCTCCGGGCCCCACTTCCACATGCTGTCTTTCTTGGTTAGGTTTCTCAACGGCTCTGCAACTGTTGCGAGGCTGGGTATGAATCTCTTGCAGTATGTTGCCATACCTAGAAAGCTCCGGACTTCTGACGCCGTTGTGGGAGCTGGAGCTAGTTGGATTACTTGCGATTTCCAGGGATCCACTTTAACACCCTCCTGGCTGAAAACGTATCCAAAGAATTCAATAGTCTTTTTAAAAAACTGTCACTTTTCTTTATGGAGATTCACTCCTTGCTCCGCGAGACGTTGGAGGGTGGCCCTGAGTCACCAGTGGTGATCTTCTAAAGTCACTGAGTGGATTAAGATGTCATCGCTGACATTTAATACCCCTTGGAGCCCAGACAGGACTTCCCGTACGGCGTTTTGGAAAATTTCGGCGGCTGACGATATCTCAAAATTTAGTCTTTTATATCGTCTGAGCCCCAGGTGTGTTGAAAAGGTAGTTATATACCTGCTTTCCTCCACCAACCTCAGCTGGTGATATCCTACGTGAGGTCTAGTTTAGAAAACCACTTGGACCCATTTAGATCAGCAAGGATATCATCCACGGTGTGTGTTAAGTGTCTTTCCCGTCGTATTGCCTGGTTAGGCATGCGCATATCTATGCAGAGCCTGATTTGTCCAGGCTGTTTCGGCTTCTCAGCAATTACCATGGGTGACACCCAGAGGGTCGGTCCGGTTACTTTCTCTATCACCCCTTGTTGTTCAAGCTTGATTAGCTCCTGCTCAACCAACGGCCGTAGATGGAATGGGATGCGTCTGTATCTTAAGGCCATGGGCTTTACTGACGTGTCGATGTGCAGTCGCACCGGAGGTCGTTTCATGCTCCCTAGCCCTTTGAATAACTGTGGGAACAGTTCCAGGATATCATCTGTTTGTAGTACTCTTACCGCATTTGCAAACATCACTAGCTTAGATTTTCGGCGGTGTGACTCCCCACAAGGATATCTGCTTCTCTATCGACCACATGGAACGTGGTTGTTACCTCATGACTTTCTGACTTTACTTGCACGGTCATTTTCCCTTTTAGCGGCAGGGGTGTCTGACTCCCATATGTGAGAATTTTTACTTTGGATGGTGTGAGTTGGGGTCTTGGATTTAGTTTCTTGTAATGTTGGCTCTCCATCACATTGACCGAGGCTCCGGTGTCAATGAGGGCCGTAACGGGGGACCCCGCAATCTCAATTGCACACGTCGTTTGAGGACGTCGCCTCCGTTTTAGGTCACTTGCGAACGATATGAGGAGGCACTCTTCTTCTTCGTCAGTGGACGGCTCTTCGAGGCATGTTCTGTGTTGCAGGGACACCTTCAGCGTCCGTGTCATGTCGGGTTCTTCAAGCGAGAGGTGTCTTGCTGCTTTCGTCGGTGGCCGTCGTCCGGCACTTCCTCTGCCCCGCATACCCCCTCAGCATATGCTGGAGAAGTGATTGGGAATCCCGCACTTCGAACAAGTCTTTCCTCGGGCAGGGCACTCGTTTGGGGCATGCTCTTCTTTGCCGCAGTATCCGCACTGCGATTGACGCGGCCTTCTCGTGGGCCATCGCCCTCTACTGCCACACCCTGGGGTGTAGGCTGCGTCCACTCATTCTGTTTTCACTGCCACTGCTTGACTCGCTGTGGGCATGAGCGCCGCCTCCATCGCTGTGGACCGGACCTCGGACAGGTCGTGTGACCGCGCTAGCACAAGCATGTCTTCCAGTGGGATCCTGGGTTGTCGAAGAATGAGTGTCCTCAACGTTTTGTTTCGGCACCCCTGGACGAGTTGCACGCTCACCTCTTTGACCGGATCATCTTCCGTGCACGTGCTGGCCAACTCTCTCAAGCATGCGTGGAACGCATCCATTGACTCTCCCTCTCTATGACGGGCCTGTCGCAATTTAAATCGTTCATAATCGGAGTTTAACTGAGGGTCAAATTGGGCATTGAGTGCCCTCACCGCTGCGTCATAATCTGTGGGGGCCTCAGTGTTTGGTAGGTGCGCGAATATTTTGTATATCTCATCCCTTGCGAAATGCAGTAGCAATGATCTCATGACGGCGCCATCCGTTTCTCTGGTGGCGATGAAATAGTTGTCCAGCAGGCCAACCCACACGTTCCACCTTGGGGACGCAGTAGCAGGATCAATTAGTTCACTAAACGGTGGTAGCGCGCTAACTTGAGAGTGTATGGGCGCTGCTGGAGCTGTCGCTGTCGCAGCTGCTTGCTGCGGAGCTGCTGCTGCCCCTACTTGGTCTGTCATGGCTGTGCGTCGTGGCATCACCTACCGGTTCCTGACAGCCTCTGTGATGTGTGGCCTGATGGGCTTTCCCCTTGTCCGTAGCCGCTGTTGCTTGTGCTTATTTTCCGGTTTCTGATTGGCTGGACCCCCTCTCCTGTTTGGGCATGCAAGCGTTTTAGTGTCTATTGTCAGTGTGGTTTCTGGCAGTACTTTAGCACCACACTCTGCCAACTCTTAGTGTCTTTGTGGGCTGGACTTTGCCAGTGCTTGTTGCCTTCTTGTTTCCTCCCCTGCAGGTCTTGGTAGCTTAATCCCCCTCTCCTTTGCCAATACTTGTTGTACTTGTCCGTGCTCGTTGTCCGTACTCTGTTCGCTCCTCGCGAGCTTGGGCACTGTAGGGGGCCGCCAGATGCTGCTGCCGTCTCTATTCTCGTTCGCTGTGCAACACAAGACCCTTCTGCACATGCGCGCATCTCCCGGCCCAGCGCAGGTCTACGCGCGCATCTTCAGTCACCGCGCGGGCCTCAGGGAGAGCGCTGCTCGGGGCGTCACCGCGATGTTGCCTAATAGGCGGTGGCGGTACCTTAATCCACTGGCGGGCAGACCTCCACGCTACGATCCACTCTACGTCTGGCCACACGCAGCGATGTCCACAGGAGGGCGGCCGGAGCAGGTGCTTCGGCAGACGGGAGGGATCAGCTGCAGGTGAGGGTTTCTATGCGCTCACACCCTCGTCGCTAGTGTTGGGGCCTCGCAGTGGGGCAGATAGCATATATATATATGTAAAGCACTACGGACACATGCACTGCTAGTATGGACCGGAAGTCACGAGCGACCCCGGCCCCTTTATTTAAAGCCTTCTGGCCACGCCTGGCCAGAAGGTGATACATTGTGTGCATAGAGTTCCGGGTTGGGGTCTGCATTCTGTGAAGCGGCCAACGACTAGGCCTCTACACTTATTAACTGCCTTTTCTCTCCCAACAGTTAAACTTTTGCCTCCGTTCTAACTGCCTTTTTCCTTTTCCCCCCTTTTTTTTTCCGTTTCTCCCTCCTTAAACCTGCTCAAATTTACTGCCTTCCCCTCTCACTCCAAAGGCAAGCCCGTCTGCACACGCCTGGACTGCACCGAGCACCAGAAACCCTGGATCTACCCCCACCTTCAGCTACAACAGCGCGAAAATAATAGCCCTGAACCCCTGACCCCAGACCAAGCAGCAACAACTGCAACCGCACATTCAACGGCACGCCCCTTCTCCTTTCAATACTAGCTGTTCTACTGCAGCATCAGGCCGTCCCTAGAGCCGATGCCCACAGCTAAAGACCCAGGAGTAATCCAGTGCTTCCTGATCAACTCCCGCTCCCTCCGCAAACACCCCACCAAAATATGGGATGCCCTTACCTCCCTCACACCGACGTCGCCTTCCTGACAGAAACCTGGCTCAACCAGCCGCAGCACCGGACATCGCCACCGCAATGCTAAACAGACACAAGGTCATACGCTGGGACTGCACCAACAAAAACGGATGTGGCATTGCCATCATCCACAAAGAATCTCTCCACTGTACAGCATCCACCAAGGACACCAACCCAATCATGGAACACCTGAACTTCAAAATCAACCCAGACTCCAAAACCAGCAATAGGGGCACCCTAGCATACAGACCGCCAGGGCCATGGCCCACCGTCTGCGAGGCCATCTCCGACTTTATAGCCCCCCTGGCCAGATCAAATCCAGAATCTTCATCTTCCTCAGGGACCTTAACTTCCACCTTGAGAACCAAGGCGACACCTACTTGGCCAACCTAATTGAGAGCATGGGTGACGTGGCCAAGCAAAATGGCGGACAGGACATGAGCCTCCGAGCTCCTGGCCAATACACCACTTAATCCTGCATAATCCTGCTGAAAACAGCCTGTAACATAAGCCATACATAGTGCACCGGGGCCGTCATACATACCGGCAATCCAATATGAAGTAGATGAATCCGGGTGGCACCTGGAACCGGCCGTTGTTGAAGGAGCCAGGAGTGGCGTAGACGAGACCCCGGGACCCTAGGAGCATATGAGGCTGCTGGCCCCTACCATTGGCGGTCACGCAGTCCGAGAGAGAGTGCCCCAGCTTCTACCACAAGTGCCAGGGTGGTTGCCGGGACCAGAGGGTTGGCTCCTTTTCTGGGTTTGACTGAGTGGCCCGTTAGGGGCACAGCAGGGGTAGTCCCCGTGGGCAGCTGGACTGCAGGGACCACCTGCGGGAGCCATTGAGGACCTGAGGACAACGAAGCTGAGGTGGGGCTGTGCGGCCCCCATTGGACTTGGTGGAGACTACTCCTGCAGACGGCGGGAAAGCCAGAGGACCGTGCTGGAGTTGAGTGGTGCCACGACAGGGCCGCGTAGCCGAGACCTGGCCGAAGAGTGCAGCGGCTGCGGCGGAGGACTGCTGGAGCGGCCGTCAGGACAAGGTGAGAGCGGACTAAGCGGCCCGTAGCTGTGAGGGGGGCATGGCTGTGCTCCCGACTGATTCCCTGCAACAAAATCAAACCGCACTCAAGGCGGCTAGAGGAGTAAAGCCCAGGGTGGGCACACGCATGGGTCTGGGAACCTAATTAACATTAACTTTCCCTGCCATATGGGAGTGATCTCTATGCTCCCTGCATACAACTCTGAGCTCAACAGGCAAAGAAGCAACAGGGAAGTGCTGCTGCAGGGGAAGCCTTACGGTGAACACAAGCGACACAGACTCCGCCCCTATAATGGACCTTGGCTTGAATGAAAGACTAATCCTAGGCCGGGCCTGAACTTGCCTGTTTATTGAGTACATCTGGCAAGGGTCATGCCTACTGGTCCAGTGACATACCAGGCTGAACAGTGAGATTGCCTACGTGGGGTCAGAAGATCACAGGTGGTGACAACTGGGAGGAAGAAAGAGAAGGTGAGCTTGAGGGTAAAGTGTGGGGACAAGGCCTTCTCACCGGATGGGATTAACCCCAGAAAGCTCTGTAACATAGATGCATACGGACCCTATAAGTGAATCTAGTAGGGGGAGGGCATCTGGCAGCAGATGGCATAAGAAATGGTGAATCTGAGGCACTTCTGGAACTCACTGGTGAACACATCTAGCGACAACTCGCCCTACCCAAGAATCAGCACGTGGATGGAGGCCCTGTGGTGGTAGTGAAGGGGCCCCTGTGTGGACTGGCTCTCAGCTTGGGGGACTAGGGGCCCTGGGGGCACAAGGATTGGGTGACGCGGGCAGGCCCAAGCGCAATATAACTTTGGATGTGATCAGCGACTGCGCCGTGGGTTGAATACTTACGGCGGATTGACTGGAATATTGAGCTGGGCAGTGGAACCCCAGGGTGTGCCCTCTTTCTGCATGCCTTTCCCCACTTTTGCTGCATTGCTTATGTGCTTTGACTGAGTGTGCCCTAGGCTCCTGCTAACCATGTACCAAGGGCCTATGTTCTGGCCCTAAAACTGCATGGCAGCCTAAACCCAATCGGCATCTCTGGCCACAGGTCAGCCCCTAGTAAATGGTACCCCAAGTACCCAGGGCACTCTGAACAGAGAAGGCTTCTAAGGGCTGCAGCACTTATTGTGCCACCCTTAGAGGTCGGATGTATGACGTTACTACGCCATCCATTACCCCGCAGTAGGTTACAACGCGGACGTTACATCGTCTGCATTGTTACCACGGAGGGCTTTACATCGCAAGTCGTTTCTACTGGACTTAGGAATAGTATAAATTACTATTCCTACTCCAGTTAGCACAACAGCAGGGAATGTGTTGGATTTAAAATCCAACATATTCCCTGGTGTTGTGCGCCATCTAGCGCAAGTCGTAGAAACGACTTGCGATGTAATGCCATGCGTGGTAACAACGTGGATGATGTAACGTCCGCGTTGTAACCTACCCGCGTGGTATTACCAGCGTTGTAAACGCTGTTTCCCTTAGAGGTCCTATACATTCACACTCACACAGTGCCTTTGCAAGCTGAGTGTTTTGGTGCAGAATAAAGTGAAGAGTCGACATGGCACACATTCTTGTGTGCCATGCCTGCAAGGCACTGCCCTGGCATATATCAGTCACCCCTACAGCTGGGTGCACTATACCACTGGTGAGGGTACAGGTGCATGAGCCCTGTACCCTTACAGTGTCTAAATCCATTCTTAGACATTGTTGGTGCAGTGCTGCCATTAAGAGTATATGGGAGTTTGTCATTACGAACTCCACAGCACCGCCATAATGGCTACACTGAAAACTGAGAAGTTTGGTATCAAACTTCTCAGCACATTAAACCACACAGATGCCAGTCTGGGCTTTAATGAAAAATACCCACAGAGAGCATCTTAGAGATGCCCCCTGAAAACTAACCTACCACTAGTGTCCAGGCTGAGTGGTTGCTTTCAGCTGCCTCCAGCAGACATGTTTCTGGACACCTGGGTCAAGAGCCTGCTGTTCTCGGGGGCCTGAAACAATGCACATCCTGGGGCGAGGTGCCAAGCCTCCTCCCCCAGGATGGGCAGGGTCTACAAAGGGGAAGCTTGCCACCTTTGTGAGCTTCCCCAGCCCACTTGCTGCTTTCTGCAACTGGTCCCCACTGGTTCGGACCCCCACTTTGGAAAGGAGAACCAGCAGGAAAAACAAGTGAGGAAGAGAGGTGTGCCCACCTCTGCCAACTCCAACACTCAGGTGGGGGAGGTGAGGTGAAGCACAACTCTCAGTCCCCACCATCTTGCAGAAGGGGGGACTCAGCCAACCAGGGAAAGGCTTATGCTCCCCTCCCACTGGAGGGTGGCATAATAGGCGATGTACCCACCCCAGGGAAGGGACTCATTGGTCCCAACCTTTTACCTACCTGTAACGCCCCTAAATCTAGTATTCTTGCTTCCTCAGATCAGAAGAAACTACAAGAAAAGAAGAAGGACCAAACAGCCATGCCGAAGCTAACAAGAGGAAGACGCCCACTGAATTGGCCCCAGCCCTACCGGCCTGTCTCCACCTCAAACCTGCTCCTCTGGAACCCCGGTGTGTCCTGCAGGCAGCAACCCCAAAAACTCCGTAGGACTTGCCTGCCTTCAACCACAAAGACTGTCTCTCCCATGCACACCGGATTTGTTCATCTCCAACCTCTGGCTCTAGCCGGACACTGCAAATCCACACCACTCTGCACCAGCAGTCCAGGGCCCGAGCTCGAGTGGGCAAACACCACGAGGAGTTCACCCGGCGATCCTGACCCAAGATCCGGTGACACCTGACCTGCCTCAAGCCTCTAGCCGTCGCCTGCAGCCTAAATCCAGAAGGTCCACCCAACCAGGAACTGGTAAGAATATCCAACCCTAAAAGACACCCCTGCACCCGACGCTCCTCAACCTTGGTGTGAGAAGTTGGCCTGGTATATGATGTTCACTAGTTAAAGTGACCACCTTGTACCATGCCAAGCAACCCTTATGGTGTGGTTGTAAGTCAACCTTTTCGGACTAGCTGCCCTAGTGGTAGCGTAGGCTAAGCAGTCTTTGAGGCTAAACTCGTTAAAGCGTGTTAAGCAGGCTGTTTTACCATATGTAACCCCCCCTTTATACCAATGAAAGGACACCACACGGATATATATTCAAAATATATATGTATTTATTACTCAAAGTATCCCCTAGACTCTTTAACGATTTGGGCTCCTGTGCTCATAAACAAGAAAGGATTACAATATACAGAAGTTGCACTTTATATGGATGGGCCCTGGTGGCCACTCAAACCATATATCAAAAATAGTGGTATAAGTACCACGAACAGAAAAGGGAAAAGGCCTAGGGCCTCTAGAATCGCTGGGCCTACAAGGAGCTAACTTCAGTTAGTGACCAGGAGGTCCACGGGTCGCGTGTGCAGTGAGGAAAGTTACACGCGGGCTCCCATAGGTTTTCAATGGGTGCGTAAAAGTTCAAAAGTTACTGCTAAAAGGGTCTTCTGGTTTAACTACGAAATCAAGACTTCAGATATAAACATTAGAGATTTCACTCTACACTTGTGCACCGGAGTGCCAGCTTTACCTCACCCACAGGAAGCGGGTGCATAGGTCTCAAAGTGCGTCGGGTTTCGTCTATCTGTTCAATGGAGCCTGGTGGCAAAGATGCTGCAGGCGGTCGGTCCAGAAGAGATGCGGTGGATCCAAGAGTGGATCGGAGTTGTAGAAGACCTGAAAGCAGAGTAGACAGTGTTCACAGTCACTAGCCAGTGACCGGCGTGGCACCAGGTAGGTACCAGGCGATGTCGGGTGCAAACAGGTGATGAGGTGTAGCTTGTCTCCCTAGCCACGTGGTCCCTGAAGGTCGACAACGTCCAGGAGTCTGTTCACGAGCTGTCCCACGCAGGCTCTCGCTGTCGGCGACTCAAAGGAAGCAAACAAGCCTTGGCAAAGGGAGGAGTCGTGGAAAATGAAGAAAGCGGATTGCTCTGACCAGCAAGGTCAGAGGGGCTGCTCCTTTGGAGGGAAGCAGGGGCCAGTATGGAGCAACCAGACCAGCGTTGTAGTTTTCAAGGTTCGTCGCCAAAATAGCCACTAGCCAACGGGCCAGGTACCGGGCAGGCGCGTCGAGATGCAAAGTGCAGAGGGGCCCCACGCAGATCGTGGAGATGCTGGAGGGCTCACCTTTGGTGCAGATGCTGCTCGGATGTTGGGCTTCTCAGGACCCAAAGCACAACTTGGAGGGAGCCTCTGTTGTTGCGCTTGCAGCTTGTCAAGTGTCTTTTCAAGATGGCTGGCTCCACGTGTCTCGGTGCCTCCACGGGTTCCTTCTTTGCAGGGACTGTGGATCGGGCTGTGAGAGGTGTGGAGGTCCAGGTCTTGTCGGTCTCTGGGCTCGGGCTCCGGCAGGAGGTGGCGGCAAAGCAGACGTCGAGTTGCTGGATTGTGCTTGCGTTAGCAAGATGGTCACTCCCTGACCATAGGGGAGATTTCCTTCTGTCCTCTGTGCAGCAGAGCGTCAAAGTTCCCGTCTTCTTCTTTGTAGTAAGTTGATTCCAGGATGTCTGAAGTCTTAGGACACAGCTCCTACCTTTAAGCGGATTCTAGGGGCCGGACTACCTGCTAGGTCCCTCCCTAAGGGTGGGACCAGGAAGGGGGGTGGTTACACCCCCAATCCTTTGTCCAGCTCGCCCCAGGTCCGGGCTGGTGTGCCCCAGGACCGGTTTGAACTGGCATATGCACCGAGGCTCCTTGTGAGCCTCGGGCATGTCTGATTCCATTCAAGCCCTACCTGACCGATACACAAAATCCTGTCTGGGGTGGTGCTCGCACCTCCCCTGGCAGGAATCCCTTTGTCCACGTCTCCCAAGCTGGAAGGACTCCCAGCAGCACGAGGGCAGACTTGTGTCTGTGGTGGCAGCATCCATTTTGTGGAGCTGAGGCTATGTCTGATTTTACCCGGGTTACAGGTACTGTACATGTCGTGTCCCTCTAGAAGGGTGGAATGCTAACCCCGTCGCCAGAATTGGCGAGGGGTTAGTATTCCAATTCGTATGACACCTTACTCGACATGTTTTGATAAAGCCAAACCAAAGATAGCATTTAACCGCGAGGTTCATAATGCACTTAAGAGTATATGGTATGGCGATATCTGGAAACGGTAGAAGGAAGTTGTTCCGACCACTGCAGACAGGCTCAGCTCATGCCAGAGCACCATCTCACATGGAACCAAGCACTCTGCCTTCAGGATTGTTAAGGCCTGCCATAGGAGTGACTTATAGGTTAACATGTGTCCCATTTAAGGTTAGGTATAGGTATACTACACCCAAGTAAGAGGTGGTTACACCAACTTACCCCAGCTGAGTGATCAGCCAGTTGTGTCAAATTGCTAGGCCAGGCCAGGGGTGGCATAATACATGCTTCAGCCCCTGGTAGGCCTTAGATACACCAATGCCCTGGGTACCTAGTGTACACTGGTACAGGGGCTCACAGGGTGATTCAATTCCAATTGGTTATGTACCTAGGGTACATGGAGTCCATTTTAAGGAGAGAACAGCCAGGCTGAGATCCTGAATGGCAGGATCTCAGCCCAACTAAGTCGAAAAACCAGCTAGACACTAGGCAAAAAATTGGGGGTAACCATAGTCAGATATTCACCTTCCTACACTTGGTTTGCCAAACAGACGGGGCCTAACCAACCCCCAACATCCCAGACCTTCGCACCCGAGCCTGCAGTGCCTCTGCATACCGGAGGTTCCCCATTGCAAACAACAGGGCACGTGACGTTGAAACAGCACCCTTCACCCAGCCACCCTTGTGCCGTTGAGGGTGCACCTTTGGTGCTACTTTGTTTCCCTGTTTTCCCTGAACTAAAGTCCAGGAGCTTTGCTCCCACAACCAAATGGCCTTCTCGTCAGCAGCCACCAACCTGAGGCCCCTATCCCCCATTGGATAACCTTGGGCCACAGCACTCTGCACTCTGCTGCCCTAGTGCCACTGAGTGTGTAACGAGACCGCATCCTTGACACTGGGGGACCACTGAGTCTACCCCCAGACCCTCAACTCCCACTGCTGAATACTTACCCTAAAACCGATAACACTATTTTCATCCATAGGGTAACGTTGACTGTTGTTCTTGGCAAAGTTTCTAAGTGTTGAGTTTGAAAATCTAAAGAAATTATTTTAATTTGTACTAACAAAAACGATTTTACTTACCTGTTTACAGGAAATGTCCCAGTGTAGTATCCAGGTATACTACACTGTGTAAGAAAAGAAATCTCAAAAGTAACTTACCTGTATTTTCTACTAAAAATCCCATTCAAAGTATATGTGCTGTATCCTGAAAAGCATTGCATTATCAGGAATACTATTGTGATCAAATCAAAGTACATTTACCATTACAATTCAAACTATGTTACAACTGTATATTTACTTACTGCAAAGTCTTTATCACTTACCTGTGCCAGGCTTGTTTGGCTCTAGGAAATAAAATAACTAAAAGAATATTTTCATACAAAAACAATTGTTCTGAAGTTCAGTCTTTATGTGTGTGAATTAATTTGCTGACTGAGTGTGTGCAACAAATGCTTAACACTGTCCTCTGATACTGCCTTACTGCTCTACCACACTACCACAAATAGAGAGTAAGGTGCTATCTAACTTTACCTCTGTCTACCTGTGGGGTTCCACTGGACTCTGTGCACACTATACCTCACTTTGGTATAGTATATACAGAGCCAGCTTCCTACAAAGGGACAATGGGATAAAATCTGCTCACTACTTGTGCCCACTTCTGTGCAACTACATCATGGGTAAGGTGGTCAAGGCGGCACGTGCTACATCTACAAACACGATCACCCAATACACCACGCCACCCCACTCAGACTTACCAGGGAATCGATCCCCAGTGACGACAGAGAAGTACAAGAACAAGCAGAATCACCCCCCCCCCCCGCCAAGCGGAGTTGCTGGCTGCAATCCAAGGCTTCTGAATGGCACTGAAGCCACAAATTCAAACAGTATCCATAGGCATGAATCTGCTGCGAGTGGACCTACGTAATGTGGCAGACAATGTAACGGCCGCGGAAGTAATATTGCGGATCTACAGGTGGAGGTGACCACACTCAAGCACCAAATAGCACAGATGTCTATGGCCACTAAAGCCTTGAAATGGAGCACAGAAGATGTGGCTGGAAGGTCCTGGTGAAACAACATTCGCTTCCTGGGATTCCCGAAAAGGATGGAAAGGTGCCTCACTGAACAGTTCCTGGAGACCTGGGTCCGTACTGAACTGTGCCCTCGGGGACTGTCTGATTTCTTCATAGTGGAGAGGGCATATAGTGCACTGGTGCTGCCACTGCCCCCATGGGCCCCACCGAGGGCTATAATCACCAAAGTCCTCAATTATCAGGACAGAGACATTATTCTCCGAGCAGCGCGGGAACATCCAAACCTACACTATGATAATGCTAGGATCACCGTATTCCCTGACTACACTAAACAGGTGCAGGACCTACGCAAACCCATCATCTGGGTAAAACAGAAGCTAAAGGCCCTCCAATATCAGTTCATTTTCCTGTAGCCCGCAAAACTGAAAGTATTGGCACAGGGGAAGGTGCACGTCTTCGAAACACCTGAGGAAGAGTGAGAATGGTTGGAAATTCTAGGCGATGCGCTGCCTCCACACAAACAACATAGTCAATGAAAAAAGTGGGGCACTCGGTCTAAAAGATAGCGGCAACTGCCTAGTTCGGATGGTAATGATCCCAATACAGCCCCATTGGAAGAGCACAGGGTCACGGTAACGCGCATCCGAGGCGGTAACAATTTCAGAGATACTTGGGATATCGCATGATAGGGCCTGTGGTCTTAGCCACACAATCCACCCTCCATGTTAGGTATACCTTAGTCAGGAATTTAACAGACGTTAAATTCCTGCGTTAAGGCATACTTAACGCGATTTTATTTATCGCTAACCCTCCTTGATAATATCACGAAGCTGCCTTCGCGATATTATCCCATGTTGCTTTTCACAGCCACGCCTCTTTTGCATCTCATTATCGAGGCGAGGCATGCGAAAAAGGGGCGATATGTCAAGGAATCACGCGCTAGTGTGCCCTTGATGATAATGCGATAATATTATCGCCGCTTTGCACCCGAAAACGGGCTCTAAAGCAGCGATAATATCGTCGCCCCTTGATAATATGCCCCCAAATCTCCCCGTGCCTGAATATGTAATGTAAATACGGTGGTCATGTACAGCGCTCCAATACCTTCGGGTCGAGTTCGTGCTATATTAAAGATGCAAAGAAAAAAAAAAAAAAAAAGATGAGATGACCCGGGGAACAGATCGGGAGGAGGAACCCCTCCTGATACGAAGGGCATGGTTGCTTCGACGCTGAGCACCACCCCAGACTGTATACCGGACACAATAATGGCGTTGACACAGGGAGATGGTGATGAGCCCTAGAGTGCTTGTGTGGACTAGAGGGGATAACAACTATGGCCCTTGTAAGACACAGGGCCGAGTACTTGACATTGGAGTACTCTGCACCTGTATCAGATGGTGTGGCTGGTGAGGGGTGGAACACACATGCAGTAACAAGTAGAGGATGAAGCGCTAAGGCAGTTATTTAGGGCTTGTATGACAGAGAGTGATAGGGCGGGAGCCGGTTTTTGCAGTACGGTTGTTGCTCTCTGTTGCTGTGTACGTCCTGACAGCAGTAAGGGGTGGCCAGTAAGGGCTTTTCAGTTGCACTATACATGCTCATGGATGGGGGTTGGGAAGTTAGAGTTAAGAGTTCTGTGTATCAGTTTAATTCTTGGCTGTATCTGGTTAGGGTGGGCAATGAGTTGGGGCGGGGCGGACAACAGAAGGCAATACCACACTACCAGGTTGGCGCCGGACCTTAAAGTGCTGACATGGAATGTCAGGGGACTTGGAATATATGTTAAGAGGTATAGAGTACTATCATATTTTTAAAAGATGTAAAATCTCTGTAGCATGTTTACAAGAAACACACCTGGACGACTCAGGTGTCACGCACTTAGCCCGAAATTGGTGGGTCAGGTATACCATTCCTCCTACTCTACATACCCTCGGGGCACGTTGATATGGATGCCACCTGGAATCCCGTTCACCCTTACACATTCAGAGGCAGACGTGGGTGAACAGTTTGGGGCAGATTTACACGCCCCTTGCGTGACTTTTGCGCTGCAGTTGCGTCACTTTTTTGACACAACAGCGGCGCAAACAATGCTGCCTATTTACAACGTGACGCATCTAGGGAGATGCGTCACGTTGTAAAGCCCTGCGTCACATTATACCTGCGTCAGGTATAATGGGGCAGATTTACAAGAAAGTGACGCATCTGTACAGATGCGTCACTTTCCCTGCGCCACCCTTAGAAACCCTTGCGCCACCATAGATGCGCCGTATTTACAATACAGTGCACTATGGTGCAAATTTTGACAGATGCGTCAGAAATTCTGACGCATCTGTTGGCGGAAAAGTCACGCATTGCTGGAGTTGTGTTGCAAGCACGAAGCAACTCCAGCAATGCGTGTTGAGGCCTATTCCCACTACACTGCGTAACTACTTACACCTGCTTGAAGCAGGCGTAAGGTTTTGACGCAGTGGCGTCCTAAAAGTGGCGCAGTGAAATCTTCAAGATTTCACTGAGTCACTTTTACGAGGCCTTCCTGCGTGGGAACGCCCACCCTGCATACATTATACCTGACGCAGGTATAATGTGACGCAGGGCTTTACAACGTGAAGCATCTCTCTAGATGCGTCACGTTGTAAATAGGCCGCATTGTTTGTGCCGCTGTTGCGTCAAAAAAGTGACGCAACTGCAGCGCAAAAGTCACGCAAGGGGCTTGTAAATCTGCCCCAATGTATGCAGGGTGGGCGTTCCCACGCAGGAAGGCCTCGTAAAAGTGACGCAGTGAAATCTACAAGATTTCACTGCGCCACTTTTGGGACGTCACTGCGTCAAAACCTTACGGCTGCTTCAAGCAGGCGTAAGTAGTGACGCAGTGTATTCGGAATAGGTCACAAAATGCATTGCTGGAGTTGCGTCGTGCTTGCGACACGACTCCAGCAATGCGTGACTTTTCCACAAACAGATGCGTCAGAAATAGATGCGTCAGAATTTCTGACGCATCTGTCAATCCTTGCCCCATAGTGCGCCGTATTGTAAATATGGCGCATCTATGGTGGCGCAAGGGTTTTTAAGGGTGGCGCAGGGAAAGTGACGCATCTGTACAGATGCGTCACTTTCTTGTAAATCTGCCCCTTTGTGTATATAAAGGGGAGCAAGACAGACGTGACTTAATTATACTAAATTCATACGCAGCAAACACATACAACCCCCTGTTTTATCTCAACATACGTGACTTGATTGCACATGACATAGGAGTGCCCATTCAGTGGATGGGAGACTTCAACTGCATCTTGGACCCTAACTAAGATAGGTCACCCCCTAGAGCAGGCACTAAACCACAGATGAAGAAAGCCCTACAGGGGGTTTATGCATGACCGGGACATTCACGGCGTCTGGAGACTGGGCCACCCAACTCAGCAGGTCTACACTTGCCACTCAGCGCTGCACGGTACCCACAGTAGACTGGACAGAATTTTGATGGGTGATAGTCCTAGGCTGGAGGATGTCGTGGTGAAGCGCATGCCACATTTTTTGCCTGACCATGCTGCGGCCAGCTGTGTAGTAGGGTGGAGTAGATCAACGGAAAGGTCCAGTTACTGGAGAATGTCCACAGACATCCTCGAGGAGCCTGATGGGAGGGAGGCTCTATCACGGGTAATGTCAGAATATATGAGGATTAATTGGGGCACTACGTCATGCAGAGCTAATGAGTGAGATGCGTTGAAGGCTGTGAGAGGGTAGTGTCTGGGACTGAAATGCGGTGCCCATAGGTAACTTCAGAGGGAGCTTACTGATGGGGAAAGAGAACTGGCTGATCTGCAGACGGTAGGGCCCATACACCTGGAGAACTACCCTCAGGACCAAACACTGCGCAGGCGAATAAGCTACACCTGAGACTGCCTGCATAAATATCCACTCAAACAGTACAGACAATGCCTTCATACCGAGGGGATAAAACAGACCGGTTACTGGCCTGGGCACTGTGGAAAGAGCATTATCCACTCCTGACTATATATTTAGTATCTACTGATGGCAACAGGGTCAGTACAAGGTCCGGTATCGTGAACGTTTTTCAGCAGCATTTGCAATGGGTCTACACGGCTGACCCCACTATCACCAGGGCCATTTTCTTCTGTTTCTGGAGGGCCTGTCTCTCCTGAGACTCGAACCCCCAAGTGCAGTCGAGTTTGATGCCCAGCTAACCCAGGAGGAGCTTAAGGAGTCATTGAAGGGGCTTCTGAGGGCGAAGGCGCCAGGGGGTGCGGGTGTTACCAGTTGGGTTTTACCAGACCTTTTCCGCAACAGTAACTCAGCGTCTTCTTCAGGTGTTGACAGAGGCACAGCAGATGGGGGTAATCCCCCCATTGATGAGGGAAGGTGAGATTTGCATGTTCTTGAAACCTGGGGGTGATAACTCAAACTCTGTGGCCTATAGGACGCTAACAATGATCGACACAGATATCAAGATATTGTGTAAGCTACTGGCCAATCAATTTGCACCTCACATGCCGCATCTGATCCATGAGGATTAATGTGACCTCATTCCTGGCAGACACAATGGCATGAGTTTGCACCGTCTGACCTACATACTCCATGAAGTAAAACTCAGGGATGAAGAATTAATGTTCGTATCAATAGACCTAGAGAAGGCGTTCGATACCTTACGCTGGAGCTACCTGTTGGGGGTACTGAAAGCTGTATGGATAGTACCACGGTTGACAGTGGGTTCAGTTGCTCTATGCAGAACCGCATGCCAGGGTATGAGTTGAGCAACACTGCTCTGATGCATTGCAGATAGGTCGAGGGACACGGCAGGGTTGCCCTCTGACTCCCTTGTTGTTAGCCTTGGCGACAGAGCCATTAGCGATCTGGGCGTGACTACAATTGGGCAACTGTGGTATTAGATTGGGGAATACTTCCCACATGATCTCCTTGGATGCGGATGATGCCCTTTTCTATGTAGCCTCTCCTTGAGACACTTTACCCAAACTATTGAAACTTCTGGATGGTTTCGGAGACTTGTCAGGTCTTCGCCTTAATAGGACTACGTCTTTGATATTCCCTTAGCAAAATTAACCACTTTAACAATGGATAGACTCCCGAGTCTTGGATTGCAGTGGGAGCTGGCCCACTTTTGATATCTGGGCACACAAGTGTCGCACACTGACGTGCAGTTACTCCACTTAAATATGGACTGCGTCACAGATACGTTGCAGAACTCTGTCGCTTTTTGGAACACTGTTCCGCTATTCATGATGGGCAGGCTGGTGGTATCTAAAATGGTGGTGTAGGAGGCTGGCTTAGTATATGGTGCACACTTATTTAAGTGAAACACCTTGCACTAATCCAGACAACCCTTAGGGTGATTTTAGTGGTCTTAGACAACCATTAGAAAGCTCTCTAGTGGTAGCTGTGGAGAACAGCCTTCAGGCTTAGTCCAGAAGGAGTGTTAAGCAGCTTGTTTTACCAGAACTAATCATATAGTGTAGGTTAAATGAAAAAGAACCACACAGAGTAGTTATAAAAATAGTTGTTTATTATTCACACTCACTAACACATTGGTATATCTCCTACCCGGCGATATAAACACAATATTTCAATAGTGGAACAGGTAAGTAGCACAAATAGACAGTTGTCTCCAGGGGGAGACCAAACCATATTCTAATAAAGTGGAATGCAAACAGCGGCCAAAGTTGAGACTTGACCCTGGAGACTTAGAAGAGCTGAGACCACTCAAAGTAAGTACCCAGGAACCCCACGGAGGCCTTGTGCAAAGTGGAAACACAGCCGCGTACTCAATGCAAGTCAATGGGGAAGTCACAGTTGCAGTTTTCAAGAATGACACTTCCCAGAGGACCCTTAAGAAACCCAGTGAAAGATGGAAGGTTGGAGAATCACCCCACCCGTGGATACCCCAGGAGTCAGGATACTTACACCAGGAAAGCCAGGTGCATAGGTGCGAAGGGACGCCAGAAACCGCCGAGTAACGACAATAAACGATTTCAGTGAAGATGCCACGGGCGAAGAAGGTGAAAGAGTCTGGTGGAATCCACGGGTGGATTCTTGAAGAGGAGTACCTGCAAGCAGAGGGGACAGAATCTATGCCACTCTGGATTGACCAGGAGGCACGGAAGACCAATGACCACCTATGACAGAAGATGCAGGTTGGGGGTGACCTTGTCACTGCAGCTGTGAGGACCAGGAGACGCTGTGGAAGACCAGCAGCTGTTCACGAGCTGTCCCACGTTGGAAGTTGAGAACCAGGGAGACGGTGTCCGGCAAGAGCACCAACAAGCCTTAGCAGCAGCAACTGATGAGGAAAACAAAGAAAGTACAGTATCGAGACTCACCAAGGGCAGGAGAGTCAGAGCAGGCCCAGAGCAAGCATGGGACCCCACTGGAAAAAAGAAGACCCTCAAGAGGACCCACAGGTCCAAGGCAGAGGAGTCGCAAGAGGACATCGAGCGGCTCACCAAGGATGCAGGCCCACGGTGTAGAGGATATTGTGAGGATGAAGATCTTGGTAGCAGGAGATGCTGGAGCTTCTTGGAGCCCAAAGATCTCTGGAGAAGAGGGTCAACAAGCCTTGGGAACAGCAAGTCAACACGGTGCACAGGGGTTCTGTTCCAGCGGTTTCGACGAGGGATACTGCCCTCAAACTCGGTGAGAAGACAGTGCAGGCCTCAAGGGAGTTGCATAACCACCAACTGTGTTGCTGTGCCTTTTCAAAGTCCAGAGGACGTCAGGAGCAGCAGACTGGTCAGCTGAGTTGCAGTGCTTGCAGGTGCAGGGAAGTGACTCCTTCACTCTAAGGGAAATTCCTTCTGGCATATTTGATGCCTGGAGAAAAATCTAGACAGAGCACAGGCACAGACAACGCAGAAGACTGGCAGGACGACGAGACGAGGAGTTGCAGGAGTCCTCCAGATGCAGTCTCGGTTCCCAAAGCGAAGTCCAAAGTGCCCAGATGCTTGAAGTTGAAGTTGTTTCAGTTCTAAAACTTGTCCCACAACGAATCTGAAGAGCCACCCACAGGTAAGCCCTTAGGTATCCAAAGGAAAGGATTGGGATGATTCAGGGGTCCCTCCCAGAGGAGGTGCTGGACAGAGGGGTGGATACTCCCATGTCCTTTGTCCAGTTTCACGCCAGAGCAGGAGCCAACGGCACCCTGAACTTGTTCCAACTGGAGTATGCAAGAAGGGCACCAAATGTGCCCTTCAAGCAGTCCGAGTGGTGCTGGCAAGTGCCCCCACCCTGTCCCAATACACTAAGTACTGTCTAGGAGGTGGTTACACCTCCCTGAGACAGGAAACCTATTGTTCTACCTTCCCCTGCTGAAGCCTGGCTCAACAGCAGGAGGGCAGAATCGTGTCAGTTTGACAGCAGAACTAGTTTGCCGTTAGACCCTGAAAGGCTGGCACCGGGAATGCAGGGTGGCAGGTGCCCCCCAGTACCTGGGATCCTGTGTCCAACACTGGAATCAGTGTTGGGGTAGGATTCCAACATGTTTGATATTAAACATGACCGGTTTCGGGGCAGCCAGTATATAGTTAGACATCTTGTATTGACTGATGTCCACGATATGTATGAAATGGCTGACCGCACTTACAAAGCCTGGAGAATTGACTCTGGGGTTTGTAGGGGGTGCCCTGCTCATGCAGAGCACCCTCACACTTATAACCAAACACCCTGCCTTCAGGATTGTAAGGTCTGCCTTAGGGGTGACTTGTAGGTTTTAAGTGCAGTGACCTCAGTTATAAGGAAACTTTTATCTGTTGTAAGTCGTGCTAGCACCAGATTACACAGGCTGCAATGGCACACTTTGAGAGGGTTCTCATGGGTGGCATAATACATGCAGATGCCCATGGTAGACCCCTGGTGTACCTATGCCCTGGGTACCTTAGTACTATATCAGGGCCGGACTGGGAACCAAAACCGGCCCTGGCAAAGTGCTCAGCCGGCCCCGGGGCTTGGGGGTGCCTCCGAGCTCTTTGCCAGGGCCGGTTTTCGGCCGATTTTGTTGCAGGGCCGATTTTGCAGCTATGCTGCAAAAACGGCCCTGTAACAAAAACGGCCCCCAGAGGCCCAAACCCGGCCCCCACCCCTGCGGCGCACCGGGGGATTGCCCGGTGCCCGCTACAGCCAGTCCGGGTCTGTACCATATACTGGGGACCTAGGGGTACACCAGAGGCCAATTAGGAAGGTACCAAAGTACTTACCATAGTAGGGAGAGAGCACAGTGACTAGGGTCCTGATTAGTAGGACCCCAGTCAGACTAGTCCAAAACACACTGACACAAGTCAAAACGTGGGAGTGACTATGCCAGAACGATCCTACCTTCCTACAGGTAGTATTACCCAGATGCTTAAACATGTTGCAGAACTTACCATGCCCCATACCCAGGACATATTTTAACTGTCTACAGTCTGCACTCATCTTGTTATTATGGGTCGGCTGACATAGCAGAGTGGCTTTATGTACACTTTCCCTGCAATACGAGGAGGGAGGCCTCGAGGTGCCCCATTTTGGCTTGTATTACTATGGCGCACATTTGCAACATGCGGCTAAGTGGAATGACGATGGAGGTAACAAGGAGCAATGCTTTTTATTGTGTATGGTGATGGTAGAACATCTAACCATGCCACTAATGGAGGGTTTGGTAGTCTGCAGGGACCAACCATACATAATGCGTCACACTGAGCTTATTTGGCAATAGTACATTGAAAAACTACTGAAACATGCCCCATTTCATCGGGAACTCCCCACAAGTATAATGGCCCGGTACGACAAATGGTGGAGCATATGTCCTTCCATGCCTGGCAGGAAGGTGGGTGCGAGACATGTACCCTGGCAAGTTCTTCTTAACATATGAACAGACCTGTGACGTTTTTATGCTTGAACAGGGACAATACTTACATTATGTGGAACTGACCGATATTGCCAGGGTGATTTGGCCCACATATCTGGCTGCCCCACAATCCACATGTACACTGGATATTCTGCTGACCTGTGGCGCAGGTCGCCACCTGATAACCCACCACTACAGGGCCATGAGACAGGACTCGACTGGCCCAGCACCTAAATCACTGGTGGCGTGGGATGTTGAGCTTGAGACCCCATTGTCAAATAGCAAGTGGACAGCCATAGCTGGGCGTACGCGTACAGTGTCATGTAATACCCGGTTTAAATTGATTCTTTTTTTACTTCCTTCGTAGGACTTATGTAACCTCAAAAACACTTCATTGTATAAATCCCCTCAGACCTGATAAATGTCCGCGATGCGGCGCCAATAGTGCTGGTTTCAAACATTTAGCAGGACTCCCGCTACGAGACTACTGGACACAAGTGGTTTCAGAACTGTGTAGGATCACACATGTCCATATCAACGAAACCCCACTGTCTTGCATTTTGGGCCACGGTAAGAGGCCAAAGTAGTGTAAAATGGCTTATAAGTTTTGCACCTGGCCTTAGTATTAGCCCAACAAAGGGTGGCTATTCCGTGGATGGACAGCATGGGGGCCGATTCACAGAACTAACTTAAGACAAAATCCTAAACTTACTACTTTTGGTATTCACAGAAGTTAGGATTTTGTCTTAAGACAGACTTAAGACAGACTTAAGACAGACTTAAGACAGACTTAAGACAGACTTAAGACAGACTTAAGACAGACTTAAGACAGACTTAAGACAGACTTAAGACAGACTTAAGACAAAATCCTGTCTTAAGTCCGTCTTAAGTCCGTCTTAAGTCCGTCTTAAGTCCGTCTTAAGTCCGTCTTAAGTCCGTCTTAAGTCCGTCTTAAGTCCGTCTTAAGTCCGTCTTAAGTCCGTCTTAAGTCCGTCTTAAGTCCGTCTTAAGTCCGTTTTACGTTTGTTTCAAGACAACCTTTAGACAAAATCCTAACTTCTGTGAATACCAAAAGCAGTAAGTTTAGGATTTTGTCTTAAGTTAGTTCTGTGAATCGGGCCCCACTTCTCCACAGGGGACTGTCGGTTTCGAGCCGTTTTAGAATGGGCTTTTGCAGAAGACTCACATATAAAATTGAACAGGAAGGATGACAAATTGGTAGACAACCTGAGTGGTTGGAGAGAGCTCAGTCACGCTGATATCACACTAGTCATGAACACTGACTCTTCAAAAAGTCATAGCACGGATGTGAGTTTGGATGAGAATGAAGGTGAATGAATGGGACTGACCAGTATGGAAGATAATGTATATGTTCGTAGTACTGTTCCGATGAGATGGCACGTAGCAGTGTCCCTTCCTGGATGGAAATTTGCTATAACGACTTCTAAGTGAACATGATGCCCCTGTGTACTCTACTTGACCGTTGCAATTTCATCATTATGTACTGCAGGCACAACTGTTTTTTGAAAACACCAACCCCAACCTCGAGGTGGCTGTCAAGAACTTCAACACATAGATTACAGAAAGCGCCAATACAGTCGCCCCCCCCCCCCCTCAAACCTGCCAGACCAGGCAGACCCACCAAGCTTGCCAGATGTTTCACCCCAGAACTCAAGTCCTACAAACGCCCCTGCAAACAACTGGAAAGAATCTTGCTTACCAGCAAAACGCCCGACAACCAAGCCAACTACAAAAAAAAGCACTAAACCACTACCACCTGCTCCTAAAATAAGCCAAAAAGGACTCCCTGATTGACCACCCCAAAGCAAATTCCAACCACAGAAAAGCAACTCTGCAGCATTGTCAAAGAGTTGGCCAACCCCTAAGCAGCAGAAAATGCCATTACTCCCTCCCAGGATCTCTATGACACTGGCAGATTTCTTCTACAGCAAAATTACCGCCATCTATGAACACTTCAATGCCCAACCTACTATAACCAGCTCCCACAATCTATTCACCCTCACCGAACCCACGCTCTCCTCAAGTATCACAGCCCTCTCACTGCACAGACAAACACCACCCAATGAGATCTGTCCACTCAGGTGCACCAGGGGAGCCTTGCCCTCATCACCTGTTCCACCTGGGGAACAACCCCACCAGCAAAGAACTTGCGTCTATCCTCAACATCTCCATCTCTCACTGCCTCAATCTTAACACCAATAAAACACTCATCTTTGGGGGGCAACACCTCCCCCTGGGACAACACCTGGTGGCCAGCAGATCTAGGCCCTCCCCATCACCCTCAGACCAGGCCAGGAACGTCTGCATCATACCAGACAGCCGGCTCACCATGAAAAGCCAAATAAACTCAGCATCCGCAGCTTGCTTCCTCACCCTACGCATGCTCTGAAAAATCTTCAAGTGGATTCCCATCAGTACCAGACTCACCGTCACCCAACCACCTGGACTACGGCAACGCCCTCTAGTTGGTATCATCACGCAGCTTCTAAACAGACTACAAACTATCCAGAACCCATCAGCCAGACTCAACCTCAAGAGGCAAGCCCATATCACCCCCCACCTCAGATCTCTCCACTGGTTCACAATTCACAAGATATGTCAGTTCAAAATGCTGACCCATGCCTAAAAAGCACTTCACAGTGTGGGACCAGCCTACCTCAACCCCAGGCTGAACTTCCACTAAACAGCTGCAATCCGCCACCCTCGCCATCATCCACACTCCTTGTTACCACTGCAGCAGGATAGGCAGCTACTCCTTCTCCTACCTGGCCCCCAAGACCAGGAACAGCCACCCCCTCCACCTCAGGGCCTCCCCCACAACGCAAGAATTCAGAAACGACCTGAAGACATGACTGTTCGACTGACAATGCCCAGTAGCAGAATATCCCCCCATCGACTGGATACCCTCACAAGTGATAAACAGCACTTTAAAAAATCAGATTGTTTGAATGATTGACTGATGCGGTGATGAAAGCAATAGTGCCAAAAACAATTGACAACCTCCACCAGAACCTGGGATTTGGTCCCGTACATTCTATTGATGTACGGGACTGTGAAGATGTTGTCCATCCTTAGTAGTACGCAGCAACAGAAAGTGTGAGGCACTAGAGTCTTGATGGCAAATGGCCTCGCAAACAGCTCTAGACAATTAAAGTGGAGTTGTGATTCTTCTGGCTTTCATCGCCCACCAGTGGAAATATTTCCCAATCTGGCTCCCCAACCCCACTGGCTGGCGTCTGATTCGATCACCACGTCTGGACGGGAGCCAAAAGAGTCTCTGCCGTTCTAGTCTGCCATGTGTTTCAGCCACTAAATTCTGTCCTGGCATCCGGCGTGATAAAGATCATCTCTGAATAGGAGAGACCACATTGAAGATGGCAGATCTAAAGGCACTGGAGTGCAAGGGGGCTGGGAATATTGCTTGTATTGGGGACGCTTACAGGCCCACGATCCTGACTAGAGCCCTCAATGAGACTTTGTCTTTAGAAAGGACGGCACAAATTTCTTTCTGGACCAGTTTTAATATCAGTCGCAGTAGAGAGAGGAGTAATAACACTGCGTCTATTTGGAATCAGAGGAATTTTATGCACTGGGAGAGGCAAAGAATGGACTTCTTCTGATTGATCAGAAGACCCAAATCTTGGAGCAACCGAACAGTCCAAGAAAGATGGGTCAGCAGCATTTGCTTGTTTTGCGCCATCAGAAGGATTTTGTCTAGATATCTGGCACGAAGCTGCTCTACAACTGTCCACATTAAATTGGTGAAACACAACGGTACGGAGGATAGACCGAAAGGAAGGACTTTGAAGTGAAACGATTGACCGTCCCACCTGAATTGGAGGAATTTGTGATGAAGGGGAAAAATGGGAATGGAGCGATACGAGTCCTTTAGGTCAAGGTGGACCATGCAGACCCCGTCCTGAAGGACATCTCTGAGGAGATGAGTCCCCTCCATTTTGAAGTGACAATAAAGAGTACAGGAATTGAATTCTTTCAAATTGATGACCAGACCAGAGCCTTTCCCCCTTTCTTGGACCACGAAGATGTTGCTACAAAACCCAGAGGGTCAGGGTGAAAGTGACCAATTGCCCCTTTCTGAAGTAAGTGGGCTAATTCGTTTTGTACAAAAGACTGATCTTGAAGGGGAAAAAGGAGGTCGCAGGAGGAAGGTTTGGTGGGGTGTCCCGAAGAAGTCTATTTTGAACTCAGAGACGGTTTCAAGAACCACAGGTCTTGTGTGATGGACTCCTAGTTGTGGAGGAAGTTTTGTGTCCTGCCCCCTAGTTGAACAGATGAGGGAGGCTTATCTCAAGCGCCTCAAGAGACGTTGAAGTTTCCTTGGCCTCTGGGAGGACCTCGGTTGTAACGGTTGCTCCCTACACGGCCTCTGGAGGGGTAAAATGAAGCGTGCCTCAGCACTGTAGAAGAGCTTCTTGCCTTGATAAGCTCTAGAAGGGCATGAAGAGAATGGATGGCCAGCCGATCGTCCTGTGAACTGGCCTGTCGATCTCCCTGTGTACCGACCGGCCTGCCTGAAAAGGTGTTGGGTACGGAACACTCAATACAGTGAAGACTGCTCTTTGCCTAAAGCAGCAAAAGTCTGTAGAAATTTGCCAATGTCTCTCACAAATTTGTTCCCGAAGAGGAGATCATTGGCTTTTTGGCCCTGTTCAGCATTGGCTTTCTCTTCCAATTCTGGGTCTATACGTACTAGTAGAATGGATCTACAAATGGACACAGTTAGCATTTCCCAGACCGCACAAAGCCCTCTGGGTCCACCCTGCTAATGTGTCTGGGTCGAAGGGGGAGCCTGTATCTTTAGGTGTAACCGCTATCTCTATTATGTTAGAAAGAGGCCCTGTCACGTTGAGAACCTTATCTTGACAGACTACCCATGACCTGTTTATCTCCTTCTCGGGGTCTTTAGATGATAGTTTCAAAAAGGTTACCAGGTTTGGGGTCTAGTTCCAGGGTGTCTGTTACTTTGTCAGTGAAGTCGGGCGAGGGCACTCGGAACGCAGTCGGTTGCGGACTTCCTTGTCGTATCCTTTACATATGCGGTCATGGACATAGGCTGTGACCGGTGAAATGGGGGGCACAGGCCGAGGAGTGAGGGTGGACAATGGAGTCTAGGTCAAAAATACAGGGATGTTGAGGGAGGAGGGGGGGTTGGGTGGAGGCAGAGGGGAAGGAATAGTCATGTTGGGTCTTTGAGTGCTTCTGGAGTGGGGAGGGAGAGTAATTGGTATCAGAGGGAGGGGTCAGAGTCCAAGTCGAGGGAAATGGAAGGTGTAGGGGCTACCTCCTCTGGTGTCAAGTTACATGTGCTGTACGCATGGTTTGAGGTAAAGGACCGTGAAATGCGGGCCTTCATGGCAATGTGGGGCCAGTCCTTGGAAAGGGGGTCACTACCTGTGTAGGGGGAGGCAAGGGGGGGCAGAGTTGAAGGCATATTGCTGGAGGTGACTAGTTAAAACGATGGAGGCCAGCTGTGAGAGCCCTATTTACTGAGTGTGTCACCGAGACATCCAAGGTCTCCACCAGGTTCTCTTTGAAGAGGGCTTGATTCACCTATATATCATATGCTTCCTCGTCATCAAAAAAATAGCGCCCTTCCATGATGGTTTGTAATGCTGAGCACAATGCCACTGACCGTCCTAATGCTGGCACAAGCAGCTGGGGGGGAGGGAGTTTCGGTAAACAGAAAAACAGAATGGCAGAGGCAAGTTAGAGTGACACAAAGCCCCTCAGGCAAAGCCTGTATTGGGTGTGTATACTTGCCCAAGCAGGCGTAGAGGAAGCGTTAATCAGCCCTCCATCGATCTGGCAGTGCACGGAGGTACAGGCGCTCTGCTTGAGAGGCAGCGTGGCTTGCTCCACCCGATATATCCAGGGTATCCTGCACCGCGGGTAGCACGCAGGCGGCGACCTAGAAATGGGATAATTGTGGGAGTGACTAGCAATCCGCTTCCCACCTCTGGAGCACCCACATCGGGTTTAAGTTAAGTGGCAACAAGCTTGTAGGGTGAGCGGATCATATGTTTTGACTGAGAGTACAGGGGCACACTTTACTGACTTAATAAGCATTATAACAAGAGGAATAAATGAATGAGGGGCATATTTAGTAGGACAGCGATAAATAAATGCAAAACGCGCTTAGCGCTTGTTTATTTATCGCCGTCTATCACAGGAATTTATCGCCCTGGTAACGCGTTATTAACAACACGTTACTCCAGGGCGATAATATTCCTGGGAAATGGGCCAACATCTCTGGAAAACCAGCGATGTTGCACCCAAAACGGAGATAACCTTGGTGATACGACCCTGTGATTGTATCACCATAATCCACCTCCCATGTTAGCTATGCCTTAGTCAGGAATTTAACAGACGTTAAATTCCTGCGTTAAGGCATAGTTAACGGGATTTAAAATATCGCTACCCCTCGTTGATGATATCACGAAGCTGGGGTAGCGATATTTTCCCATGGTGTTTTGTTTGGCACGCCTCCTTTGCATCTCATTAGAGATGCAAGGCAAGGCGTGAACAAAACGGGAGCTGAATCACGGAAACACGCGCTAGCGTGTCCTTGCAAATAATGCAATATAATTATCGCCGTTTTTCGGCCGAAAACGGCCACAAAAGCGGCGATAATGATGTCACCAGCCCTTGATGATATGCCCCTGAGTACTTATCTTTGAGTGGAGAGGCAGAGAAAGAGGACTAGAAATGGCTCCTAGTCATTATATTGGCAGAGTCATGGCAAGATTTGGTGGAGAAGAGTCTTGCCGGTGGCAGTGGCAGGCTCTATCCGCTCGTGCTGTGTTGCTTTCTAATTTGTGAGTGTCACAATGCTAACGCTGCTTCACAGCGTGATATTTTAAAACTGTGCAAGTAGGCTACTTTTTTAAAAAACATTGTGTGTTTACCTGTGTTCTTGACACCCACTTCCTTGTAAACTCCCGCCCCGGTCCGCCGCGTCCATTCTGGGCGATTGATGCGGAGGGTGAGGAGGAGCCAGCACTTCCGGGCTCGAGCGGCCAGGTTAGCGCTCTAGTGGCACTGTAGGGGAAGTGTACTTAACTCGCTGCCTCTCGCAGTCGCGTTGTGGAGAAGAGTCTTGCCGGTGGCAGTGGCAGGCTCTATCCGCTCGTGCTGTGTTGCTTTCTAATTTGTGAGTGTCACAATGCTAACGCTGCTTCACAGCGTGATATTTTAAAACTGTGCAAGTAGGCTACTTTTTTAAAAAACATTGTGTGTTTACCTGTGTTCTTGACACCCACTTCCTTGTAAACTCCCGCCCCGGTCCGCCGCGTCCATTCTGGGCGATTGATGCGGAGGGTGAGGAGGAGCCAGCACTTCCGGGCTCGAGCGGCCAGGTTAGCGCTCTAGTGGCCCCTACTGCCTATAAATGTGTGTTGGCCAGCGACCGCGCAGCGGACGCGTGCAGCGGGCGCGCCGGAAGCGCGCCAAAGTCGAGCCAAAGTCAAGCCCGTCTGCGCCCGTCCGCGGCCGGACGGGGCACGGGGCCATACACCCTGGCCTACCTATCCCCCTCCACTTACGGTACGATAAACAAACGTTGCTGCATCTCCGCCCTGCTATAACACTACCATGCTTACATTCTATGCAGGCCTTATCACTACATAATTGTTCCATGTGCCCTTTTACTCCTGAAATGGGCTCCATAACAGTCCACCCAAAAAAATTGATAAAAGCCGCACTGCTTAACTGTAGATCTCTCAGTAAGCACTGCATTCAGGTCTACAACCTACTTGAGGATGAGGCACTGGATATACTGCTGTTAACTGAGACCTGGCTTGGCGAACACTCTGACCCAGACATCATAGAGGCGTTGCCTCCAGGATATTCTCTCGCCAGGCTTGACAGGCAGGATGGTAGGGGTGGTGGAATAGCTATTGCTGTTAGAGCCCCATTGGAATGCTCCTTACTCCCCCTAACAATTGACCACTGTGAAGCTGCTTCGTTTAGTATCTCACTGGGACCTCAACACTCCCTATCAGGTATTCTTATATATAGACCCCCAGGCAGACTATTTGATTTTACAGCTAGTCTAGTAGAGGCGACAGCACATCTCGCCTTGAGGAAATCCAAACTCCTGGTACTTGGCGACATGAACATTCATTTTGATGATGCCCAAGACAAGGATGCCTCCTGTATAAAAGATGAATTACTCTCCCTGCAGCTTACTCTTAAGAACCAAGAGCCTACTCACAGACAAGGTCATCTGATCGACCCCATATTTGGTAATTGGAATGGAGTAGAAACGCTTCCTCCAATACCCGTTCCTTGGTCTGACCATTTTGTCATTCCCTTACGAATTTGGGTGTCCGAGCCTGAAACCAGGAGTGATAGTACGCAGATTTACCAATGTCGAAAGTGGAAAAACTTCAACTTAGATACCTTTATCGACAATCTTGAAGCGGCTGGACCTCTTGGAGGGTCAGATTGTGAGGCTGCCTACTCATGCCTGAAGAACTGTGTCCTAACTGCCCTAGATAATACTGCTCCTATCCGTAGATCAGTAATTACCAGGAAAACTAGAAAACCTTCCCCGTGGTTTACTTCTGAACTTCAGGTGGCAAAATCTGCATGTAAAAAACTGGAACGAGAATGGCGCATTAACTTTTGCCCCAAAGCCAAAATTCAATATAAAATAGCGCAAGCAGGATATTATAAACTGATTCGTTCCTCTAAAGCACTGTATTACAAGACCCGCATTGGAGAGGCTGAGAACTCCTCAAAGGAGCTCTTTAAAATTTTTAAAGAAATCTCGGTAGTATCTAATGAGAGCAATGCCCAGAATGACTCGGTTGAATCATGTAATGATATTGCCAGATACTTTGCTAGCAAAATTACTAACATCTATGCTAATTTCTCAAAGGATCTGCCCTCGGGCTCTGCTTTCACTGAGAATTTGGAGATCACTCATGATAAGGCATGCCTTTACTGCTTTACTGTTCCTTGTACTAATACCTTAATTAACATCTGTAAAAGCATTAAATCGGGGTCCCCTCGAGATCCTGCTCCTCCCAAGATCTTAGCAGCTAGCCTTAAAGTCTTAGAACAACACTTCAGACATATTCTCCAACTCTCCTTTTCTACGGCCATCCTCCCTGTGGAGTGGAAGCAAGCCATTGTACTTCCAATAAAGAAAAAACCTAACTTAAGTCAGGATATCCTTGAAAACTTACGGCCTATCTCGCTGCTACCTTATCTGGCGAAGGTGGCCGAAAAAATAGCTAACAGTCAACTCATGGCCCATCTAGAGTCTAATAAGGCCTTCCACAGCTCTCAATCTGGGTTCAGGGCAGGGTATTCTACTGAAACCGCCCTTCTGAGAGCGACCGAAACCCTACGTGCAGGTGCGGATGAGGGCCAGACTATGGCTTTGATTATGCTTGACCTTAGTGCCGCGTTCGACACTGTGGCACACTCCATCCTGCTGCAGTGTCTGAACAAACCCGGGGTCACCCAGGAAGCACTGGGCTGGCTTAAAGCTTTTCTCACCAACCGCTGCTTCCAGGTTCAGAGAGGCATGCATCGCTCTAATAGCATAGCTTTAGAACAGGGGGTACCTCAGGGCTCCGCCCTGAGCCCCACCCTGTTCAATCTCTACATGGCCCCCTTGGCGAAAGTGGTTGAATCGTACGGCATTGAATTAGTCTCATATGCCGACGATACCCAACTCCTCCTTTCCCTGTCTCAAGCACCCTCCATTGATGCTAACAATTTTAAAACCTGCATGCAGGCTCTGGCAGGCTGGATGACCCAGCACTGCCTGAAGCTTAATGGCTCAAAAACGGAGGTTCTGGTAATTGGAGGAAGGGATGCGAGCTGGACCAAGGAGTGGTGGCCATCATGCTTGGGACCGCTACCCACTCCCTGTAAAGCAGCTAAGAATCTGGGGATCTGGGTTGATCCCAGACTCTCTTATGATAACCATGTACATAAAGTGGTGGGGAAATGTTTCGGGGTAATGAAGACCTTGAACCGTACCCTAGACCTTCTCCCTCTGGAAGCCAGGCGCACTATGACCCATGCTCTAGTGACCTCGAGGGTAGACTATGGCAATGTGCTCTTGCTCGGAACCACACAAAAAAACTTCAGGAGACTTCAAGTACTCCAAAACACAGCAGCACGCCTAGTCCTTAGACTTCCGAAAAGGTCAGCCTCTATGCCAGCCCTAGCCACTCTGCACTGGCTCCCCATAAAAAAGAGAGTCCTATTTAAAGCTCTTTTAATGTGCTATAGGATTATCTCACACAAAGCTCCCCTTTATATGACAGATCTGGCTATCCCATACGAGCCTAATAGAATTCTCCGCTCTGGGGGAACTGGATTGCTTAAAATTCCCCGCGTCAAGAAAGCCAGAATGGGCGGATGTTCTTTTCGTGTTGTGGCTGCTAAAGAATGGAACTCCCTCCCCATGAATATCAGGCAAGCGGATTCAGAGCCCTTATTTAGGAAACTTTTAAAAACCTTTCTGTTTTCTTCTTAAACTGCCATCTCATGGCTCTGACTTTTCTCCACAGCGCGGGGACACGCCGAGATGGCGTCACCATGCGCTTTACAAGCTCCTTTATTATTATTATTAAGATTTGTGTACTGTTGATGATGTCATGAGCAGAATATTGGGAAATGTACGGGCATATTTACAAGGGCTTATCACCACCAAAACGTCACTTTTTACAGTGTTCGGGTGGCGATAAGTCCTTCACCTTATTTACAAGGCAACGTTAAGCCACTTATTGTGGCTTAACACCACCTTGTAAATAAAGACACTTTTCATGCAACACTTAGCGTGAAAGGGGGTGCAATGAGTGTTGCGGTGGGCATTCCGCCGCAACACCCATTGCTTTTGACACTGCCCCCTACTTACACGGGTGGTTTAAATATGGGGCAGCACCAAAAATAAGACCAGGGTAAATCTTGACTTAACTTGGCGAAACGAGGAGACATTAATAATTCTATGCGTGCTGCATTATACCCCTTCCTACACATAAACAATTCATTATGGCGATTTGCAAATTTTATGTGTGCTTCATTATGCAGCACACATAGAAACAGCAAATCGCTATTAGTGATTGTTCATGTGCAGGAAGGTTTCTCTCCCTGCACATAAACAATCATTTAGAAATAACGAGTAGCAACTTCTATGTGTGCTGCACAAAGCAGCACAAATAGAAGTTACAAATCGCCATTATGGATTGTTTATGTGCAGGAAGGGGCACCTTACTGCATGTCAACAATCATTATGGTGCAAGGCGTTGGCGCTAGGCAGCTAGATTTAGCGCCAGTGCTAGAGAAAACACATGGGTGCGCCGCAGTCTTGTGAAAACCGCACATCCCTGCATTTTAAACAGACGGAGTGCGGTGTTAGCAATTTTTGAGCTACACCACGCTCCACCAGTTTATTGTAAATATGCCTCGTCGTTTTTTTGAAGGTTGAAATTTAATTAGCTGCTCTCTTCGTTAATAAACAGCAAATAAAGAGTTACCTGATCTTGATGGCACCTACCTGAGCAAAGCGAATGTAAATCAAATCAAAGCAACAGAGCCCTTTTCCCCTTACCACAAAAAGCAGCTAAGGAATGCCAAAAATGAGTACAAATTGAAAATATGATGGCTCTATATTTTTTTCTCCGTATACTTGGACACAAATAAGAAAAGTTCTTCTAATCATTGTCCCTTGCTTTATAATAGGCTTTACAGTATGATGCATGCTTTAATATCGAGCAGTTCAGTGTACTTTCTTTAATGAGTTTGGTCTTAGAAACTCTTCAAAAATGAGAACATTACCCGTATTTTTTTTTCCTATGTCAGGGCCTTTTTTCCGGGTCAGATATATCAATCCTCACCTTCCACAACACCCTATTATTCGTAAGTCGTTGGTAGCAAACTTGACAAGAAGTTCACAAGCTATCCCATTGATCTTTATCCTGTGAAGGAAAAAGGTCACGTTAGTCAAATACATACTGTAAATAACTACTTTTACTCCTCCTGTCTTCATCTACATTCTCCTCTCCCCGTCTCTATCCGGTTCCTGGGTTAAAGAGAAAATTGACAAAACAGGTTAATGGCCCCTCTGCCCCACCCACCCAGGTAAGGGCAGGGCAGGGGTACCCCTTTGGGTCCTCAGGTGGTGTTGTTGTCATCTTCATTGCCTGGGCCTACCAGGGCATCCCCCGTGTAAGGGAACAAGGTGACCCCTCTGGGTCCTCAGGTGTCGCCGTCACTGTCTTCATCTGATCCATCCAGTGCAGAGTAGTTATGCAGGACACTGTGGAGCATCTTTTGGCACGCGATGGTGGATGTCTCCTTCTTCCCTACTACCAGGCGGTTTATGGAAAACAGAAGAACATCTTTAGAACAGCACAGGAGTACTCCAGCAGTCCTGGATGTCCCATAGTTCATGTGTCCCTGACAAAAGACCATTTATCGCTGAGTCCGTGGTGATGCATGATGTAGGAATCCAGGCCCTAAGCTCTGTGCCTAGGGCCTTCAGCAGGTCCTGGGCGTACACACAATCCCAGAAGAGATGGCAGATCGGCTCGTCCGCGGTGCACCCTCTGGGGCAGGAATCATATCAGTTGAGCCCGCCCTCTTGCGTGCATGAAGGCTCTCACTGGCACTCCTCCTTGGATGGCCATCCAGGCAATGACTTTGTGCTGGTGGGTCAGGTGCTTGGAGGTAATGTTCTCCCACACATGCTCTGCTGTGGCAGAGAGAAGGGTGTCAATGGGTTCACTGACTTCCTTGTGCAATAACCTCCAGACCAACCTGCTTAAGCCACACAAAGTGCAAATGAATTACAGGATATTTGTAGGTTCTTGGTTTGTAAATAATTTAGACTGCTTAGTGGTGTAAAAAAATATATAACATACTAATATTAGGGCAACTATGAAATATTCACGTGCAATTCAATTTTGTAAATTACCTTGTATATAGAACCACAGTTACTCCTTTGAGTATTATATAAAATAAATGTCTGTTTTACCCGTGATCATGAGAAGGAAGTGATTATTGCAGTGGCTTCTGAGTAGTCAGATATTTGTTTGCAGAGGGCACACTGCCCTCTAGTATTTAGTAAGTGTACTGCACTGTAGTAAGAGGACCTGAGACAGCCGGATAAGGACTGTTGATCTGAATATGGGTGCCACACATCATTATTAAGGTGGGAGAGGTTCCTAATAAGTCCTCAAGGCAGCACACTATACTTACATCAGGATACTTCCGGTGCTCTGCCAGGATGTTCACAGGGTGAGCTCCCGCTGGAGTCCCCCATCTGATATGTCGTGCAAATGATAAGGGCCCGGGGAGCACCTGTGAACCCCAATCAAACCCATTTGGACCCCCTAATAATGAGTACTGTGTCCAGAGCAATGAACCGCGCTGGTTTTAGCAGTCAGCGACCGATGGCCATGGAGACACCGGTGGCCCTCAAGATGGTGGAGAAGGGCTGTGACTAATGGCAGAAGGAGACCCATCGGCACCGGAGGCCTGCTGCAGAGAGAGGTCCGGAACATGAGACTAGCAGCAGGAGCAATGGAGTAATGAGAGAGCACCCCAAAGGTGCCTCGAAGACAGACCCTACGGTGTGGAGGGCGGGACCCAGTGGTGCTTTGGGTACCTGAGCCTGGTGGGAGGCCTGACTCCATAGCATGGAACTGCCTACCCTGAACGTCGGCAGCTCAAAGTGGAGGGACGGAGGAGGCACCACAGTTTGACATGGAGCAAACTAGCACTCAGGGTGGTGACCCCTCCATCCTGCGCGGCACTCCTGCCTGTCCGCGTTGCAACTACAGATAAATTGTTGGGGTAGCAGACCCCTGGGAGGTGCGCCCCAGGGGAAGGGAGTGCTGATAACCTCACTTCCCGATCGGACGGATGGATGGAAGAGCGACTCCAACAAGCATGAAAGCCTGCAGCAGAGGGCGATCTGGCAGGCAATGGGAGCATGGAGCAGGCAAGAGGTGTGGAGCAGATCTGACCAATCAACTCCGTCAGACTGCACACTGCAGTCTGGCCAGCCCCCACTACCCAAGTCTCTCTCCCACAGTACCAAAATAATGACTACCGTACCTCCATTCATGAACTCCCCTACAGGCTATGGAGCCTTAATGTCCTACAGCTCCGAGCTACCCCCTTCCCACAGCTGGAGCCCAGGACGAGCTCAAGAACAGCCCAGGAATCCAGCACACCGCCTCAGCCCACCACCACCCGGCCTTCCACCCCTACGGCTATCACCAGCTCGGGGATACCTCCAGGCCCAAGAACACCGCCCATGAGAATCACAGCACCCTGAAGGCCTGGCTGAACGAGCACCGTAAGAATACCAGCAACGGCGAGATGGTCATGTGTAGTGTCTTGGTTCTGTGTTCTGATGTGGAGTGCTGCTCCTAGTTGCTAGGTGCTTACGCTAGAACGTAGAACCTGGGTGTTGTCTAGCGACATTTGTATTCTCAGTTGCTTTGTTTGGTGCTGGATGGGGTCTCCATTGCCCTAGTCTTAATAAAGACTACTTCAATACATCAACTGCATTTGGCGATGACCGGAAGCATAAGAAACCCAGGAGACCTCAACACGCCATACAGATGAGTAATGCGCGCATTTCAAATCTAAAGTCTGCCACATCTAAGCTAAGCCAAAAGCCTGTAAACTGCCTCGAGGGGAGTGGTCAAGCGGTACCATTGTTTGAAGCGTAGGGAACCGGTACCCTTTCTACATAAAAATTTCACTCACCGGAACGGTTACACACGCACCAAGTACTCGCGTGCACAGCAAGCCCGTGAAGTCTTTATTGAGGTAGAGCAGCACTGCCTAGCAACGAGGGATTGCACTCGGCGTGCGCATACAAAGCGCAAGTACTTCCTTGATGACCAACGGTGCTGTTTGAAAGTGATGAGTTGCGCATGTGATCAGCGCTCACCGGGACGTCTGACGTTACCTGGTCACTACGTCAGACGCATTGGACACCATCTTTGATTGGGCAAGTCCCAATCATCTAAAGCTTGTTGTGTGCACTGATGTGCACAGATTTGCCTGCCAGTTGTCACGAAGGTTTTTGTTGGCGCTGACGCGCACAGCTTCCTCTGTCATTATTCACAAAGCTTATTGCCGGCACTGATGCGCACAGCTTTCTCTTCCAGTCTTCACCTTGTGCTTGTGGTGTGCGCTGATGCGCACAGCTTTGCCTGCTAATTTTAAATGGGGAGCTCGGTGGTACATTTTACAGTTGTATTTTTGCACCTCAAGTTTGTTGAGTGGGCTGACGCACACGGCTTTATCTATCAATTGTGGTACATTTTACAAGTATATATTACACCTGAAGTTTGATGTGTGCGCTGACGCGCACAGCTTTATCTACTAATTTTCAAATCAAGTTTGTTGTGTGCGCCGGTGCGCACAGCTTTATCTACCATTCTTAAGTGGTGAATATTATGGGGCAGATTTATGTTGCACTTGCGCCTCATTTACGCCGCCGTTGCGTCACTTTTGTGACGCAGCAGCGGCGCAAATCCTGCGCCATGGTGCGGGGTATTTACAAACGTGACGCATCTCCCAGATGCGTCACGTTGTAAAGCCCTGCGCCACATGTAGGCGTTCCAGGGCAGGTGGGGGCGTTCCGGCGCAGGAACGCCTCCTAAAAGTGGCTGAGTGAAATCTACAAGATTTCACTCAGTCACTTTTAGGCCCATGCTGCGTCAAAACCCTGCGCCTGCTTGAAGCAGGCGTAAGGATTGACGCAGCATTGTACAGATAGGGCCCCCCAGATCATTGCTGGAGCTGCATCGCGCTTGCGACGCAACTCCAGCAATGCGCCACTTTTCGGCACAGATGCATCACGCATCTGTGCCGTTTTTGCCCCATGGTGCGCCGCATTATAAATGCGGCGCATCCATGGTGGCGCAGCTGTGGCGCATAATAACTGGCGCATCCCTGCTGATATGCAGGGATGCGCCAGTCATCATAAATCTGCCCCACAGTGTGCTGTTACACACATGCGTTGCCTACCAGTTTTGCATTCTTGTTATGTCTACCTGCTATTTCATCACTGCCACACACTGTCAGTTTATTCACCTTGTGATCATTTCCACTTATTAAGCAAGTTGTCTGTCACTCATCTCACACTGCGCTGATACACAAAGCTGATCGTTTTTGTGTATTCTGGTTTTCGTATTGTGTCTGTTTCTATTGGGTGTTAGTCTCTCTACTTGGGTCTTTAGAATGCAAAATGTGCCTGATCCTCCCTTTTTAGGTCCCACCTGGCGTAGGCTGCGCACATGCGCAGTCTCGCTGGCGAGATTTAATGATATGGGGTATTTTCTGTAAAGGGCATTAAGCCCCGCCCCTCTTTTCCATTGGCTTGCATCACCGTTTATGCTAAACGGTGGCCAGCCATTGGAAAAGAGCTGTTGGTGACATATTTGCTCGGCTTTCTGAGCCGTCCTATTTGGACGGGCTCGTCTGCCTTCCTTTTGTTGTGAAAGTTTTCTTATCTTTGTGGGGCCATGTGTTCCAAACACATGGCCCCATAAAGACAAGAAAGCTTTCACAAGGGACGAAAGGGAAAGCGGACCATGCTTGTATTATATATGATGCTGTTAGCCTCTTACACCCTGGAGCGCTGTACCCCCTGAGCTCTCAGCTTTTCTGCTATTCACTGGTCTCGATGTGAGAATGCACCAAGCCTCGCTATGAAACCCAACTCTTTCGGCTTCGTTCAAAGGCTGTTCTTTCCACAATAATGGCGCGCACCGGGCTGATAGCGGAGGTGCAGGGGAGGGTGGCGAGCAGCATCCGCAGGCACACTGCAGTGGATCACGTGCTCCTCTCTTCATAAATTAAAGAAAGCGGTCTGACCTAGTTCCTCCCGCCTCCCAAGAGCAGGTGTCGCAGGAGAGGCAGGACTGCGGAACGTGTGATGACCCTGCCAGCGAATGAGGGGGCTCCTGAGCTTGGCTATAATGCATGGAAGCCGAGCACAAGACTGGCACACAGGGCCCACGCGCTGGTGTACAATATACAAAAAAAGCTTCAACCAGATACACCTAAGGCCACGGAGAGCATCCATCGCGGCACGACAACCACCAAAGCATAGCTGAGCACACACCACACCTACCTCTCCACACAAAACACGTTTCAACCAGTGCATAGCTCAGTACAAACCAAGCCTTCCCCACTACAAAGCCAACTGTTTACACAGTGCATGGCTCAGTGCAAACCACACCCATGCCACCACAAAAAGCACACGCTTAACTAAGACTATGGCTAGACCAAGACCATGCCTACCTCTCCACAGAAACATGTGGTACCCAGTGCCTGGCTGGCTACAAAACACCCTACCCTCCACAAAACCAACTCTTTATCCGATGCATGGCTCTACTCAATGCAAACTACACACCTCCAAAAATAACAAGCATTTGCAATGCAAGGTCTCGCATTTACGCAAGTTTAAGCTATTGGCATTGTAAATGATAATGCCTTTTATTTATGTTTTAAAAAGGAAAACAAAAATAAAAGGCATGGTTATTTGCAATGTCAATAACTCAAACTCGGGTAAATGCGAGACCTAATGCATTGCAAATGCTTGTTTCTATCTTCACCAGGTGAACCAGTTTTGGCCTGGGTTAAATGGAAGAAAGTTTTTACTTAGTAAGGAGTTTGAAGCCTGTATAAAGAAATTAGACTTGCACTATTTACCAAAGATGAGCATGTCTGTTCTGAACAATAATTACAAACAACATCTTGCACATTACAAGTTACAATATAATAAGTATTTCTGTCCTTATATGCTAAAATGCATATAGTCATTTCAAAAAAGTGATAATGATAAATAAGCAAGCAGTGAGAGAGGTGATGATTTTGGGATCCTCCCTAACCTAGGGAGAGAACCAAGCAGATGCCTTGAAAACAAAAAGCACATCTTCTTGAATGATTCGGTGGTGGTCCCATCCTCTTAGGACCACCCCAAGCACAGTTATTGGCAAAAATACAATCCCAACCAAAGGCCCTGCAAAGCATTATGGGACGAGATTAGCAGTGGGAAGTGAATATAGTGTCCAATATCAAAATAATTCTACAAAGAGCTGCAGTTCAACTAGTCCTTACAAGATGTTCCTCACCAGTCAAATGCAAAAGCATTGAAATTATTATTACATCAAGCTGCAGTTCCATTCGTCGTTACTAGATGTCCCTCACGAGTCAAATGCAAAAGCTTCATGAAAGGGTTTCAATGCTTTTGCATTTGACTCATGAGGGACATCTAGTAACGACTAGTGGAACTGCAACTTGATGTAATAATAATTTCAATTGCTTTTGCATTTGACTCTGCTGAGGGACATCTAGTAATGACTAGTTGAACTGCAGCTCTTTGTAGAATTATTTTGATATTGGACACTATAATATTCACTGCCCACTGCTAATCTCGTCCCATAATGCTTTGCAGGACCTTTGGTTGGGATTGTATTTTTGCCCATAACTGTGCTTGGGGTGGTCCTAGAAGGAAGGGAGCACCACTGAATCGTTCACCAGCATGATATGCTATTTGTGTTCAAGGCATCTGCTTGGTCCTCCCCCTCGGTTAGGGGGGACCCCAAAATCATTAACTCTCTCATTGCCTATTATTTTCTTTCATAGTTTACTATTGTGAATTGGTTATATGCTTTTTAGCATATAAAATTGCTTTAGCAAAGCATTTGATGTGTGCAAAATAGCTTCAACATACATCTTTGGGGCTTCATTGGAGGAATGTCTCAGAGACCAACTAATGTTGGGTTGCAGCATTGATAAAACCAGGGACGCTCTTTGGCAAAAGGATAATCTCTCATTACATGAGGTGCTCACTACAGCAAAACTTCTTGAACATTCTAGGGCTTGCAAGATTACACCCCAAAGTATGATTTGCAAGATTACACCCCAAAGTAGGACTGAGGGTACGTCTTCTAAGGTAGAAAGTAAAACGTTTGCACAGGTAGAGAACAGGTCTTTCAAAACTTTCTCAGGAAAATGTTTCAGATGTGGGAACATGGCAAACTTTAAGGGGTGTCCTGGCTGGAAGGTTACATGCAGCAACTGTGGGCACAAGGATCACTTTACTAAATGTTGTAAATCTGATAAAGATCAAAAGAAAGTTAGGGAAGTGGATCTATATGAAAGTGAAGGTGAACTTGAGGAAGGGAACATTTGTAAGGTCAAGAAACCTAATGGTGACGGCCCAATGGAGGTGGTGCTGGTCAATGACGCACCAATAAAGATGCTTTTTGATTCTGGAGCCAAGGTGACCTTAATTCCCAGGTCTTTCTTTGAGCAATATCTGGTTAAGAAGGTTAAGTTGTCAAGACCAGATATAAAACCGAGGGGGTACGAAGGAGAAATTATTGACCTCCTAGGCTATTTTTGGGGCACGATTGATTTTAAGGGAAGGATCATCCCGGGGAAAGTGTCTGTGTCCATGAAGGGTGATTCCCTCATAAGCTGGTTTCATCAGCATGATTTACGAGTGTTCCTAGATCCCAATGATAGTCCATCTGTGTGTTTAAAGGAGCTTCCTGATGTCAAGCAAATAAATGATGGATGGAAATTTTGGGTCAAGGAATTTCCTGAGGTATTTGACAGCAAACTGGGGTGTCTCAAGAATTATATGCATTTCATCAAGCTCAAGTCTGCTGCAATACTAAAGGTAGCGAGAGTAAGGGGTGTGCCACTTGTGAAGGAGAGCGTGAAGGTTGAATTAGACAAGTTGACTGCCAATGGCGTAATACAAGAAGTCGAAGCCACTATATGGCTTTCTCCGATTGTAATGGCTTGCAAGGCCAATGGGGAGGCAAGGCTTTGTGTGGACTTGAGGGAGCTCAACAAGGCAGTGGTGGTAGATCACTATCCACTGCCGAACATCAGCAAAATGCTGTGCTCTCTTGGGGGTGCAAAGCATTTTTCTTCTCTCTATTTAACCTCGGCTTATCACCAGGTTAGGTTTCACTCTACCTCCCAAGATCTCACCGCTTTTGTAACGCCGTTCGGCACCTTCAAATTTTTGAGGATGCCTTTCGGTCCCATCTCCGCTGCTTCAGTATTTCAGAGAATTATGGAGCGAATCTTGAAAGATGTGGATGGTGTAAAAGTGTATCAGGATGACGTTCTTGTGTTTGGAGTTGATGCCGATGAGCACAATAGTAGGTTGAGAGTAGTCTTGAAGAAATTGCGTGATGCTGGGTTAACACTGAGAGCTGACAAATGCCGTTTTGATGTAGCAGAAATTGAGTACTTTGGACATTTAGGGGCATATTATCAAGCCAGGTGATAAAATTATCGCCGCTTTAGCGGCAGAAAACTGCCGCTAAAACGGCGATAATGGGCTTGATAATATGCTTTATGGAATTCCAATTGAAGCCCATGTTAGATGTGAAGGACATCTAACATGGCTTCAATTGGAATTCCATAGGGCATATTATCAAGCCCATTATCGCCGTTTTAGCGGCAGTTTTCTGCCGCTATAAAGGCGATAATATTATCGCCTGGCTTGATAATATGCCCCTTAGTGTCAGCGAGTGGCATTAAACCCAAGCCTGCTTTAGTTAGTACAATTTGCAAGCTTAGAATTCCCCAGAATAAGGATGAGTTCTTGGGTATGACTGAATTTTACCATAAGTTTGTCCCAAACTTTGCTGGTGTTACTTGTCACTTAAGGGATCTCCTGAAGAAGAGATACAAATTTGCATGGTCTAAAGCGTGCGATGATAAGTTTGAAAATTTGAAAGCTTGATTGAGCAAAGCGCCTGATTTAGGTAGTTTTGACCCTAAGAAAGATACTTATCTAATGACTGATGCCAGTTCCAAGGGTTTAGGTGTAGTTCTTCTCCAGAAGTCTGGAGGGGAGGAGAAGGTTATTTTGTTTTTTTCTAGACCTTTGAGGGGTGCAGAGTGCAACTATTCGGTGGTTGAGAGGGAAGCTGTTGCCATCTTTTGGGCCATCCGTAAATTGCGGAAGTTTCTGTGGGGAAGCAAGTTTGAGGTGTTCACAGACCATAAACCGCTGAGGGAAGTGTTTAGCAAGAATGGAATTGATTTGTTTTCTCACCTCAGTCAGAAGTGGGTTGTAGTGTTGCAAGAATTTAGCTTCGTAGTTTCTTATGTTCCTGGTACCTGTAACACTCTGGCTGACTGTTTATCGAGGTCAGGTGATGTCCATGAGGAGGTGGATGAAGAGAGTGAATGGTTTGGAGGAGAGGAATTCGAGGATGATGTTAATGTGTGCATGGTAAGTGATGGTATTGTTTCTGAAGAGGAATGGAGAGAGTTTTTAGCGAAAGATGATGTTTTACAAAAGGTAGTGGCAATGGTATTGGATGCGTGGTGTGAAAAGAAGGATTGTTGTCCGGACCTTAAGGGGTTCTGGCAAGTCAAAGAGGAATTAGCTGTTGTTGATGGTATCCTCTTGAGGGGCAGTAAGTTGGTTGCTCCTCGTGCTCTATGGGAATGGTTGCTTAAAAGTGCCCATGCAAGTCATATGGGGATAGTCAAAACAAAAGAGAGAAGTAGGGAAGCTTATTGGTGGCCGGCCATGGATGTTTTTGTAGAGAGAGAGGTTAGGAATTGTGTTGAGTGTACATGCAGCGAACCCAGGGTAATGAGGGAACAGTTCAAGGAGCTTTGCTCAGATAGTGCCATCGATATTTTAGGTCCTGTAAAACTAAATACACGAGATCGGTATGTCTTAGTTTGCATGGATATGTATTCCCGGTGGCTAGAGATCAAAGTAGTCAATTCTGTGGAGTCCACTGTGGTTATTGATTTTCTGGAGGAACTTTTTGAGAGAGAGGGCTTCCCAATTTCAGTGTTCTCGGACAATGGTGTTCAATTTACCTCGAGGATTGTTGAAGATTTTTTTGTGTTGCAGGGGAATCAGACACAAGAAGGCGGCTCTTTACCATCCCGAAAGCAATGGTGTTGTGGAAAGGTGTTTGTGAAGGTGGAAAAGGAGACCTTGCAGCAAGCCATTGTGACAGGCATGAAGTGGGAGGTGGCCATGAGGAAGAAAGTGAAGGAATAAAGGTTTACTCCGCATTCCTTTACAGGTCTATCTCCTTTTCGTTTATTCAAAAATAGGGTGGTGAACACAGAGGTTTGTCCCTCGTGGGTTGTTGCAAAAAGAGCAGTTGTTGATGGTGATGTTGGAGGTGTGGATGTTTGGAGAGAATGCGAACGTGTTGTTATGTTGAAAAGGAAGAGAGGGTTCGATGGGCGTAAAGCTGTCAAAAAAACTACAGTTTTTGTGGGTGATGGGTTAAGATCAAAAGTCTTCACTTGGGTAAAGGTAATTCAAAATTAAGCAGACCATTCAAGGTTATTAAGGTTTTTAAGAATGCCATTAAGACCATCAATCACAGGGTGTGGAATTTAAACAGAGTGGCCAGATGTCGGTCCACTGACATTATTGGATCTTCAAATGTTACTTCTGATTTCGCTTCAAAAGGGGAGGTCTTAAGGCCTCGCAGAGTCATTAGACATTCTATTGCATTGAAAGATTAAATTTAAATTAGATGCCTTACTTTTTGATATGTTTACTTGTATATCCTTTAGTTTGGTCTCTATTTTTCATTGTATAGCTTTTAGTTTCCTTTGTTCTTCACCTTATGTTAAGTATTGGGGGGAAGGTGGTGTAGAGTCTTGGTTCTGTGTTCTGATGTGGAGTGCTGCTCCTAGTTCTAGAACGTAGAACCTGGGTGTTGTCTAGCGACATTTGTATTCTCAGTTGTCAGTTGCTTCGTTTGGTGCTGGATGGGGTCTCCATTGCCCTAGTCTTAATAAAGACTACTTCAATACTTCAACTGCCTCCTGGACTCATCATTCCTGTGCTGACGCCGATCTTATATCATGCTCTGTAAATATGTAACATATAATTGTCCAACCCTAATCTTAAAATGTAATCTTGTGTGAATTTGCAACTTCTTTATACATAACTCTAACCACAAGTATCTGTAGTAGACATATGTGCTTACTACCATTCTTATGTGAGTTTAGTTTATTTGTTTCGTATCATTCATGTAATGTTTGTACTCTGAAGTCCTTATGTAATGTACCGGTTCTATTAAAGGGCTCTAACACCTTGGATAAAGCTCGCCCTATATAATAACAAGCATTTGCAATGCAATAGGTCTTGCATTTGCGAGAGTTTGCGTTATTGGCATTGTAAATGACAATGCATTTTATTTAAGTGTTTTGAAGACCTGCAAGTGATGCACAAACACGCACTTTAAACTTATAGTCCGTGCTTACGAGAAGCAAGACTGGCAGTAAAAGAGGCACAGTTACTGCCAGCTTTGCTTCTCCTAAGCAATGACTATAAGTGCAAAGTGTGTGTTTATGCACCGCTTGTTGGTTTTCAAAACACATAAATAAAAGGCATTGTCATTTACAATGCCAATAGCTCAGACTCTGGCAAATGCGAGACCTACTGCATTCCAAATGCTTGTTATATACGCCACAAGCAAGACATTTTTCTATAGCATTAGAAAACATCTATCTAGCTTCTTAGTGGGCATGGTCTAAAAAGCATGATCCACATTTTTTGAAAACTGACAGCTTGGTTATTTATTTTCTACCGCATTTCACCCCATGCAAGTTTAGAAGCAACCTTTGGGCAACCGGGATAATGGTTTCTCTCCTCATTAAAAAAAGGTACACAGCCTTTCAGTAATGTAGCAACAGGTACAGCAGATTGTTGTGTGTGCTGTCTACATGATTTTATAAATTGCAACAACAAAACAATCTTGAGGTGATTCATTGGTATGCTTATGTTATGAGCATGACCTGGCATAGTTTCAGAGCCCCCTAGCTTTGTTTTGGTGCTCCTCTGTCTTAGCAACAGGGCCATGTGTGAAGCCCGAGTTGAATCGCAGCACCCATTTAAGGCAGCACCATAAAGCACCTGCTTACTATTGCTTTAATGTGCCACATCGATAACCAGGAACAGGGTAAGGATTTTTAGCCCTTCAGGCAGCATAGAAATTTGCCTCCTAGAGCACTTTCTAAAAACTTAGGGGCATATCAACAATAACCGGCGATGATAATTATCGCCGGCTAGCGTGGATTTTTGTCGCTGAGATAACGTGCTATTAGCAACGCTTATCTCAAAAGCGATAAAAATCCTAGCGCTAACTGCCTAATGTGAGATTATCGCTGGAAACCCAGCGATAATCTCACGTTAGCTAGTTGATAGGGACTCACAAACTTAGCCATGATATCCACCTTCCATAGGATATCATGGCTAAGTCAGTCCTGAAGCAGGCGTAAGGAAAGTAGCGATAACAGGGGTTATCGCTACTTTTCCTGACGCTATGCTTCATAGCGTGGGGCTTGATGATAGGAGAAATATCGCTTAGCGACATTTCTCCTGTCATGTCAGGTCAGGAACGCCCACTTTGCATCTCATTAGAGATGCAAAGCTGGGCGTTCGGAATGCTGACGCTAAAGCAAGGCGATAAAATTATCGCCGCTTTTCGGCCGAAAACGGCCGCTAAAGCGGCGATAATTTATTATCGCCTCCTTGTAAATATGCCCCTTAGAAATGGCAATTTGTTGGTATTTTGTATCACATTACTATCGCCAATAGGAGGTGCCTTGAGGTTGTTTCCTAACCTTTTGTAATGGATGCTCCAGCCAGGTAATCACCTTGCTCTGCCACATTACAGTCCGATGCTGTGGCTCTCAAAGTCATTTTGAGGAAGTAGAAGAGTGTGTTTGAAAACAGGAGCCTGTGGAAGGAGAGGGATGCAGGAGTGGGGAATGGAAAGAAGCAGGGTCTACCATGGACAGCTTAGCAGCCATGCTCGTAAAGAGACTACAGAGATCCGTTGCAGCAGGAGCTCCGTCACAGGAAGGAATGCTGGCAACAAGCTAGCCGGAAGAATGAAATGAATGAGCAGGGTGGGGTACGGGATGAGAAGAAACGGCAGGACTGTTTGGAGGGAAATGGGGATCTACTTTTCACTGACAAAGGCCCTACTAGGGGGCATATTATCAAGCCAGGCGATAAACTTATCGTCGCTTTAGCGACAGAAAACTGCCGCTAAAACGGCGATAATGGGCTTGATAATATGCTCTATGGAATTCCAATTGAAGCCCATGTTAGATGTGAAGGACGTCTAACATGGGCTTCAATTGGAATTCCATAGAGCATATTATCAAGCCCATTATCGCCGCTTTAGCGGCAGTTTTCTGTTGCTAAAGCGGCGATAATTGTATCGCCTGTCTTGATAATATGCCCCTAAGGTCTGTATTGTTAAGTCCGAAACCTGCTCACCATTGCTGTCCACTCCATTTTGATCCACGGCTGAAAATATAATTTGAGCCCTTGCTACAAAAAAAAAAGGTCCAGAGCTCATACCATTTGAAGTCCCTCATTACCCTCCTCCGTGCTAGTGTAAACAATAAACATTGCTAATGATAAAAAAAATCACTCGTTTTACTTTCCCTAGTGCAGAAAAGACTAGTTTGCCTCCTTTAAGAACCCAGAGTGCAGACAACCACTGAGAACGCGCAGCGACACCCAAGGGAAGCAGAACATTCGACAGGATGAAACCAAATCGCGGGTGGAACTACAGGGTTTAGCATGCCATTTCCGGGGAGAAATAAAGAGCACTTCTTCACGTTTGCACACGTACTAGCGCTACTGAATTATTATTATTTTTTTAAAGAGCTTTGTAGCAATTCTAGTGTACGTTTAAGAATTTACACTTACTTACATAAACAACCTTCGGCAACTTAGATGATGGTTCAACTAAGCAAGGCGCTCCTGAAACAGCAGCCGCGATTAAAGTATGTTCACTGGCCTTATAGGGAGCAAGAAGCCTGTCGCAGTCACTACAGCACATATAGAAAATTCCCTTGCAAGTGCGTAAGGATTAACTCAATGGTACTTGTATTTACCTTGAAAAGATTAACGGCTGAGTTGGCCCTGCAGGGTATACAAATATGTCCAAGAGGCAGCAAAAAAATGATGGCTGGAAAGGCCCGAATCAATGATTTATAACTAGTGGGTAATCCCCTGGCAGCATTCGGCTCCATCATTTTTAGCTCATAATGAGTCATTACAGCAGGGGTCCAACCATATGCAAAATAAGGCTTGTAAGAAGAGAACCAATCATATGCAAATCAGCTGTGGCATCAAAAGTTTTGGTGCTGGCCCGGGTTGCTAGGAGCCATCCTCTGGGAAAAGAAACACGATTTGACCTTACTGGGCCCCCCATTCATGGGTGAAATATAAGTGCTGAGCACTGCAGAGCACACACCTTACACTTAGGGAGACTCGCAGCAGGGCCAAGAATTGCGTGCCCGCGGCTACTGCTTGAGAAGCAGAGGCCTAGACAGGGCTACTATAAAAAGGCACTTGTGCGCTCACTACAGCACACACAGAAAATTCCCTTGCAAGTGTGTAACACTTAATAAGAATCAGCTCAATGGTACTTGCATTTACCTCGAAAAGATCAACGGCTGAGTCGGCCCTGCAGGGTATATAAAGATGTCAAAGAGGCAGCAAAATAATAATGGCTGGAAAGGCCCGAATCAATGATTTATAACTAGTGGGCAATCCCCTGGCAGCATTCCGCTCCATCATTTTTAGCTCACAGTGAATCATTACAGCAGGGGTCCACCCATATGCAAAATAAGGCATATCAGCAGAGAACCAATCATCTGCAAATCAGCCGTGGCATTAAAAGTTTTGGTGCTGGCCAGGGTAGCTAGGAGCCATCCTCTGGGAAAAGAAACATGATTTGGCCTTACTGGGCCCCCCATTCATGGGTGAAATAGAAGGGCTAAGCACTGCAGAGCACACACCTGGTACTTAGGGAGACTCGCAGCAGGGCCAAGAATAGCGTGCACGCGGCTACTGTTTGAGAGGCAGAGGCCTGGGCATGGCAGCTGTAAAAAGGCACTTGTGCGGCTGCAGCGTTTTCTACATAAAGACGAATTTACCAGACTTAACTCCATAATCCAATTCCTACAATTAATTTGAAACTCTTGATTTCCCCTCTGTTTCTTTGCACCAAGAACGCCACAACCCACACATTTGATGCCACTAAAGATGCTGATTGAGTCCCATTTGATTTGTTGCCCCTCAACTGAGAGGCCAACAGGGGTGGCATTTCAGAGCTGAGGGTTGTATACTGTGATAATGCCCGCTTAAATTATCCACCTCATTTTGTGTCCATAAAGTTTAATCTAGAGGTTATGATGTAAGTACTCATTTACTGACATGTGCAAGAAAAACCAGCATCACGGAGGATTCTGATCCCTCTGTGAAAGTCCCAGGAGTCCAGGGAGAAATGCACTTGGCAACACTGATGGACCTGACTGCAAGAACAATATCTTCTCGTAACTCATTGTCCTATTGTATGTAGCATTTTTTTAAAGCGCAAACTATGTTTTATTTAAAAAAACAAAAAAAGACGGTCCCTAGCATCACGTACAAAGACACGGAAAAAAAGATGGATAGAAGGGAAGAGTCTAGAAATGTATAGTGTAGCGTTTCTGAAAAGCGGAAACCATGTTTTATTTAAAAAACAAAATAGGATGGTCCCTAACATTGCGTACAAAGACACAAAAAAAATAAACCGTAAACTAAGCGGCCAGAACGCGAAACCATTAACTGCAACTCAGAATGATGGGCTGCCAAAAACGTAAAACAAAGTTCCCCTGAAGCACACATCAAACAGAAAAGCAAATGAAAACAGTACTTAGGCGTTGCTGCTTCCGGACTAAATGGAAGTCAGTATCGGATCAACAGCCAGTTAAAACCCAGATAACAAAAGGTATGCCAACCTTAAACAAATGGCAAGCAACAGGACATATTAGCCACCAATAGGCGGAGTTTCACTCAACATATAGATTACTTTAGGTCTCGGCGAGGTAGCGCATGCGCTGCCTAGGCGAGACATAAAAAGGCATAAATAAATAAATAAATACCTACATACATACAGTACCACAAGTCGTCACTGGGCGTTCCTAATCAAGCCAGCATGGCAGCACACGGTGTATGCACAGGTGCCAGGCGAGAGAAGCTGTTATTAGAAGCCAATCGAGCACCGAGTAATCTGGTCACTACGCCCACAACCCATAGCTGCCACATTTTCAGATAGCTAATGTGTGACATTTCCATAGTTTCAATATATGTATTCATATGTTATTGCTCGTTATTTCTTATCTGTTTTAAAATTGCCATCCTTTCGGTTTTCTCATTATATTTCTTCTCTTGTTTATAAAAAGAGCAATGCTATATATGTTAGTATAAGGTGTCGTTCTTTTTCTTTTGTTTATGTTACAATCTCCAACCCGGTTGGAGTGCTGCTTGTCCGGAAATATGTATTTATTTAATTCATTTTTTTTTATTTAATGCGATTTTATATAGCGCAAACTTTACCCAAAGGTGTCAGAGCGCTTAACAAAAGGACCAGATACATTACATAAGGACTTCGGAGAATATGAGCTACATAAAAGATACAGACAGAACAACTCTAAAATCGCAAAAGAACAGCAGTCAGTACATACGCCTACTACAGATACTAGAGGTTAGAGTTGCATTTATACAAGTTGAAAAACTCTAAAATGACATAGGAACTGTAATAAGTAAATAAGTCTACTACATATACTAGTGGTTAGAATTACATATATACAAGTTGCAAATCACTCACGATTACATTTAAAAAGCGATTATGGTTAGATAATTATATATTACAAATTTACAGAGCATGGCATATATATGAGTATCAGCGAGAAACAAGTAAGAAAAGCAGATAGGGACAGGAAAGAGAGAGAGAGACAAAACTGAGATGGCACCAGAAGTATAAACAATAGTCACAAACAGGGAGCAGATCCGTGGAGAAGGAGGACGATCGATAGGTCGCCCAGCTGGAGACCAGCGGGGACCGAGGAACAGACCACTTTCGCAAGATGGCGGACCAAGGACAAGAGCAACAACAGGAGGTGGTCCCAAAATGGCGGGGCGCACACAAGTCCCAGTCCAAAAGTTAGGAGGGCCAACTCGGAAGAAAACCAGGGAGCCGACCCAACGGGGGAACAAGAAGTGGGAAGAACCCAGACAGTCAAAAGGGGGGGGGGGCAGGCGGTCTCCGAAGCACAGCCGTGCTGTCCATGTGCAGACCTGCCAAGTATCACGCATCAGGCGTGATACTAGCGCATTTTAGTGCGGTGGGCCGCATCACTGCATTAAAATGCAAGGTCACGCATTTGTAGACAAGCGGGACCGAAATCACGGTACTGACCAAACACTTGTGACTCCTGATGAGCAAGCAGCACAGATGGGGGACCAGTGCTGCTCTGGCACAGTGTGTGATTTGTCTCAAGTGTGCAATAGTACGCGCACAACGTAAAACTCACTCCTCCCACACTTCTGACCCCTTTTCTGCCCCCACTGGGCCCAAGAACTTTCAGAATCAGGTTATGTTGTCCAAGGCGTAGACTTGTATTCACATCAAATCAGGTGACTCACCACAAACCATTATAAGAGTCAAAATATTCTCTTTGGATATATATCATTATTTCACAGCATCAGACTTTAGCGACAACCTGTCAAGGCAGTAAGGAAATGAGGCATGACATTACATTTGAACTTCAGCTTGGCCTTACACTAGAATTATAATTTGGCCCGACTCGGCCAACCCATGCAGCTGCGCACATTGTGCCAGCCGGCCCCAACGCGCAACATCAAACAGTTGTATATTAGTAGAGTAAAGCATTCTACTTGGATATATCATTATTCACAGCTTCAGACTTTTAGCGACATTCACATGTCAATTTGGCCAACTCGGCCGACCCACTCAGCTGCGCACATTGTGCCTGGAGGCCCCAACACGCTACAGCCAACAGTTCATTTACTTGAAATACAGGGCACCGCATAGCTTGAATTTGTCCGACTCACTGAGCTGTGCACATTGTGCCGGCAGGCCCCAACCGCTACAGCAAACAGTTCATTACTTGAAATCCAGGGCACCTCATAGCGCACCGGCCCACCGGGGTACCTGACCACAGGCAACCTCCCCAAGATTCTACTCAGTCCATATGTTGCGGGTTAGGGCAGTAGAGTCCAGGACCACCGGCTGGTCAGTCCCCTCCCGACTACCCTCTGCACACTTCCATCCTACCCCCTCCTGGGGTCCATCCAGTCGCTGATCCTCCATTGCTGTGCATGCTCCTTTGCTGTTATCTGTCAGCGTTTCGCCACAGGGTGAGAAGCTCCCTGGCGCACTCGCCCTCCCCCCCTCGCCCGACGCTGACTGTGCTCCACAATAGTCCAGTATAGTCTGGACAATGAACTGCTGCCGTTTGGGGGACCAAATGCATCCCATCCAAATGGAACGACTCCCATTTCTGGCTGTGCCGAATTGTGCCAATTGAGGCACCAGAAACAATTGCTTTGTCAGCAAAGCTCAGGAAATGGTATGCTGACCTGGAGGCTACCAAAGCCTCCCGAATTATCCCCCTGAAAGTGCCTGTCTTTTTTATGGAGGTATTGAGAACCCTTTATCCCTCAATTTCATTCCCAACAGTTGGTTATTAAGCCGCCGCATGCAGCAGCATCATCCATAATCATCCTAACGTGAAGTGCCAAATTACCTGGGGCAGGAATGCTTCCTTAGAAACCTCCATCTCAGAGGAAACGACCCAGAACCAGAGACAAGACAGCAACCGAATTTCCAGTACCCCCCATTTTGGTGGAAACGACCCATCCCAGGGCCCCCAAAAATGCACTGTGTCAGCCAGGGTATGCGGCCAGAAAATCCAGAGCCGGGAGCCCTATAAGCTTATCACAGGCTTGTGACCGCCATGTGTACCTTTCTGAAACCTTTTAGGAGCCACAATTTCATTTGATATACTGCTCCCTACTGACTGATGTGGCTCCCTACGTGAGGTTTGGTGCTTGACTCAACAGAGCAAAGACCCACGGCAGGATGTACCCATGAGGATATAAAGGGTACATTTACTTATGATAATATACCGCATGATGCGTGATCACCCCGCACCCGGTTAGATCCCTAGTCCTATGGTACCTTATCACCACCTCTATAAGTGGCCTCACGAAAAAACACTTCTCTGAAATTGTGCCAGCAACACCACCATTATCTCTCCCTTCCTTTACAGCAGAAAATGCCAGAATGTAAAAGTGCCAGCAGCCCCCTTTTACCTTACCCATAGCCGATGCTCAAACCAGGGGCACAGCCTCCATTCCATTTACCAGCACCTCCACCATGACACCGCCTAGCACCCCGCCCCTGCCGGGGTACCTGTTACTTCAGCAAATCCAAGGGGAAAGTTTAGTATCTTAACGACATTCTTGGAAAGCCTCCTATTTCTACCACCAGAATATGCACCACAGAGCGCAGAGTTCACTGGCGAACTCGTTGTTCCTTTGAGTTACAACTGAAGGGTCTCCTTAACACCCATTACGAATGTGCCGCTGCTTAAAGCAGATTTTGTTTTTTGTTTTTTGTCCTTGTATAACAGATGCCCTCTTTCCCCAAGGGGATATTCACCCCCACCTTCATATGCGTGTTTAAAAATATGAGCTTCCTTCCAAATATGAGGCTAATGTAAATATACCTTAGCTAGGCCACTGATGTCTAGGGGTAGCATGAACCCTTTTGAGCCTTCAAGCCATCCTGCTTGCTTACCTAGGATTTAGCAACCCTTGAGCGGGTCCCTGCCACTGGCCGCTCTGCTCAGCCTACCTGAACACGACGTGGAATACTGAAGGATCGATTGAGTGATACTGCTTTTTTGATGACCATCCTTTGGAAGAGGCTGATACAGGCAGAAACAGCTACTAATCAGAATGCTAATCCCAGAAGGTTGTTTAACCCCATACCTTTGCCACTTCAGTAGCAGCCTTCCCCCACACAAAAGTAAAATGCTTCACCCTTAGCTGCCTGATGGTTCACCCTCTAGGCATAACAAGTCCTGTGAACCCCTGTGTGGCGCTGCAGGACAGACTGAATTCTACTGGCTTAAGTGCAACCACTGTGCGATAACCGTGTTACCTTATAGCCTAATAAGAATTGCACGTCTGTACCAGGCGAGTACCACCAGCACTTGTATGCTAAATGGTACCCTCTGGAATGTTATAAACCCCCCTGTGCCAACCTTCCTGACCCGTGTGTATTGCAGTAACATCTACTTCGGAGAATGTAACTCCTAGAGGTTGGTTCACGAAAGTAAAATGCTTCGCCCTTTCTCCCCGATGGTCACCTTCCAGACATGACAAGGCCTGTGAACCCCTGTGGTGCACTACAGGACAGACTGGATATTAAATGCAACCACCAAATAGAACTGTGTTTCCCTATATCCTAATAAGAATTGCACGCCTGTACCAGGCGAGTAACACCAGAGCTGGTATGCCAAATGGTGCCCTCTGGCATGTAATGGTGCCCTGTGGCATGTTATAAAATACCCCTGTTCCAACCTTCCTGACCAGCGTGCATGGATTTTAATTGGGACAAGACCTCGCCTATCTGTACATGCACCAGCCCCACTCATTCATGTGGATCTGCCTAGGTTGTCTGCGTCTCCTGTCTTTATCCCAGATTTTAATATGTCTGCTGAAAACCGCTCCCAAGCATGCCAGTGGCTACATGCCCCCATTTGACTCCGGAACACAGAGGCTCACTGTTAGATCCCCGGTGCCGGCGGCAAGTCAGCCCAGCACCATGTGACTCTGGGCAATAGCTCGCTTAACCTTCTGACGGCCCCCAGTGCCTTGACGCCCTCGGGTAATTGTTCCCGCTATACAAATACTGGATTTAATTGTTAATTAATTAATTTGTTGCCAAACTACAGCTTCTCCGAACTATCGCTTCTTGTCCGAAGACGTACAGTGATGCCACCAACCGGATATCTCTCACTGCCCTCTGTTTACTGCACAGATTTAGGGGCATATCAACAAGGGCTTTATCTCTTTAAAAGCCAAAAAAGCAGAGATAAAACTAGCACCCTATCAACAACAGGGTGCTAACATGCAAATTTGCATGTTAGCACCCTTTTACTCTACGCTTCCCCTTACATCTCTAATGAGATGCAAAGGGGGCGTTCCAGAGTAAAATAATAGGAGAAATGTCGCTAAGCGACATTTCTCCTATTGTCAAGAATATCGCTAACCCGGTTAGAGACAAAAAAAGCAGCGCTAACCGCGGTTAACGCTGCTTTTTTAAGTCTGGTATTTTTCTGACTTAGCCATGATATCCTATAGAAGGAGGATATCATGGCTAAGTTTGTCTGTCCCTATCAACAAGCTAACGTGAGATTATCGCTGGGTTTCCAGCGATAATCTTACGTTAGCTTGTTAGAGTGAGGATTTTTATCGCTATTGGCGTTGCTAATAGCACGCTATCTCAGCGATAAAAATCAACGCTAGCCGGCGATAATTATCCTAGCGCTAAGTGCGCTTAGCGATAATTATCGCCGGTTGTTGTTGATATGCCCCCTAATCCGCAAAACTAAGGTAAAATACTTCTGCCTAAACGATGCAGACTTGCCAGCACGCCATCCCTGTGGCTTAATTATTAGTGCCAAGAAATGCGCAATTGGCCGCTATTGCTTCCTTTTTATGAAGACGAGCCCCTGTGACAAGGAGGTTAATTGATTACCCCATAAATACTCCGCCAAAACTTCAACCTAGATCTCTTCTCGCTGAAGTGGGCGTTGCGGGCTGTTACACCACCCCTCCATTCTTAATGCCACGTGTGAGGGCACAGTTAGGTCACCGAAATAGCCGGCTGTAGTGCCAAGGTTGCTAACATAAGGCAAAAGTTACTACGCGCCATAAAATGATATAAAAATTCCCAGACAGTTAACCTGGATAGTACAAAGTGCCCAATAAAGGAATTCACTTAAAGCCAAATAGTTCCCAAGTATAATTGCGGCCAGACCAGGACTGATATGTAGACAACACAAGCTAAAACAAGAAAGAAGGAACGTGAATTAGAATACAACAATGTAGCATCAATATTAAATAATAACATTTGTAACCAAATCGGCTTTAAAATTACCATCCAATTGACCTAATTGGTGCAATCTGAAAGCGCCACCTTCACTTTGACTATCGCTTAAACTTGCTCATGCCTGGCTCACGCCCTCGCGTGTTGCATCCACAGCCTCACATATCACCGCCCAGCCGCTATATCCCATGAGCAACGCTTATCCTTGTGTTGAAGTAGGTAGCGCTAGCGTTTGCACACATCTCCGGGTAAACCTTAATGAACCTAAGGCAGCAATTCTTTACTTGTTAGGGAGCACCTTGTTAAGGAGGTTTCACAAGTAGTTTTCGTAAATCTATATTTATTTATTTATTTATTTTTAAGATCCCAGATATTTACTTCAGATGCAATAGTTTGATTATGACTCCGCACCCCTAAATGAAAAGTGACTGAAAACCATACCGCGCTGCTTGCCGCCTACAGCCCTCCCCTGCACCCGGGAGTAGCTTCTTCACTGCGCACCAACCTGATATTTGCTTCAGATTCAATACAGTTTGATTAAGACTCTGCACCCCTAAATTAAAAGTGACTGAAAACCATACCCGCGTTGCTTGCCGCCTTCAGCCCTCCCCCGTACCCGGGAGAAGCTTTCTCACTGCGCTCCAAACTGATAACGTTCCAGCAAAACTCCTTCCCTTTCCTTTGTCTTTGAAGCATTTCTTTCCGACGTGCTCACTAGAGCGCCACAATGTCACTTGCATACTGCCCAAATTGGTAAGTCTCCCCACTTTTTTGTTGGACCTATAGCCTGGACACAAAATCCAATCTGTTAACTCACAATGCGCCCAAATGCACTTGTGCTAGACCCGCCAAAAATATGCGTGAGGTCCTAATACTTGATGCCACCTCCCGCGAGGCCACTTCGGGCTATAAGCACGTCCACAGACCAAAATGGGGTAAAGGGCCGCTTTATTGGACAGGTAGGCAAATCGATACATATTTATATACAAATCAGGCCTCACTAATACATATTCCAAACTATCACCCCCCGCCCCTAAGCAATTTACCCCAACAACAAACTTACCCAACATTGTTCGGCCTAAACCTCCTCCCCAAACCCCTATCTACATCTCCTGCCTACCTCTTGCCTCCAACCTCCCTCCCTTGCTTCCCTCTGTCCGAAGCTATTCCTAATGCCCGCAACCCTTCCTGCCTGTCTTGATCTCCTCCAACTCTGCCACCAGGAAAAACCCTTACCCAGGAGTTTTTCCTGTCCCCCCCCCGTTTCTAAGGAAAGCCTCTTGTAAACTGGACGCATGTCATCAGTTAAATAAAAACATACCACCAATGTCGCCAAACAGGTGAAAACGTTATTCGCTCATTACCAAGCGCTCTATCTATAAATGCACACGCCCTCTGTCGCCAAACAGGTAATAACTTATCTGCAATATATACAAGGATCCTACCACATCATTCTAATAAAAGGGAAAAAGAGGGGAAGGGGAGGTGGATGAAGAAAAAGATGGGGGGGAGGGGCATAACTAATGAAACATTGATAAATAACTTGTGTAACTATTGAGTAAACAGCAATGCTGTCGCTCCAACAGCGTATGTTCAACACCACGTGTGTATTTCAAGTATTTTAGAAATCATCTCTTTTATGTTGAAAATATAAATTTCATTGCCCATAAAAAATAAATGGACGCCATCATGCCTAAAGAATTGGTAATCCTCTTTTGTGCTTTCGTCATGAATTAACCAATAAATTCCATTAATAAAACAAACGATGTAGATCTCAGGTCACTTTTCTTCTAGTTCTTTCAACTGCCGTGAATCTCTTTGCCCCCCTCCAAATTCAGCGTGGCAGCAATGCTGTTAAGACAAGCTGTGCTTTGGACTAGTTCTTTGATAAAAGATCCCAATCTGTTGTCATCTCTATAAGTGACCCAAGACCTGATAACTGCGCTAGGTCATTTTCCCCCAGGTGGATCAGAATGACTTTGGGTTTATTCTTAAAAGATAGCTCGCTCATCAAGGGCATTAACTGACCCCACTTCATGCCACTCTTCCCAAACCATGACACAGACACTTCCTCAGAACTAAAGCCCCAATTCTTCCCAAAATGCCTTTTTTCTACTTGCTTTGCAGCCCATTTGATGAATGAATGTCCAATTATCCAAACTTGTCGCTGAAACAATGATAAACTTACCACCAAACCATTGGGCATATCAACAACAACCGGCGATAATTATCTCTAAGCGCACTTAACGCTAGGATAATTATCGCCGGCTAGCGTGAATTTTTATCGCTGAGATAGCGTGCTATTAGCAACGCTTATCTCAATAGCGATAAAAATCCTCACGCTAACAGGCTAACGTGAGATTATCGCTGGAAACCCAGCGATAATCTCACGTTACCTTGTTGATAGGGACATTTCTCCTATTATTTTACTCTGGAACGCCCCCTTTGCATCTCATTAGAGATGCAAGGGGAAGCGTAGAGTAAAAGGGTGCTAACATGCAAATTTGCATGTTAGCACCCTGTTGTTGATAGGGCGCTAGTTTTATCTCTCCTTTTTTGGCTTTTAAAGCCAAAAAAGCAGAGATGAAGCCCTTGTTGATACGCCCCATAAAAAGAAAAAACAATGAATCTCTCTGGTCCTAGACTTCATATTCTAACTGTCTAATATAACGTAAACAACAATCTGAGGACCAACACCCCAGTTTATCGACATCACTAAGAGAAAATCCCCATCTGGCAGCTTCCGAAGCCGCACCAATGCGGAATGATTGTGTACCAACATTTACACGGTTTTACCCAAGTTTCTTTAATGACTTCCTCAGGATTGACAGCAACTGGGAAGCTTTGAGCTGAGATCCACCCAGGTGCCGGAAAACAAAATTTGAAGTTGCACCTCCTATTGTTAGAAAATCTAGCCATGCTTGTATAGGGCACAAGGGTCCCTCTATGCTTTGTAAGATTACTCTTGAACCTTTCCCTATTTGATCTGTTTTAGAATATTCAAGAAAAATCCATATATTTGAATGAACCAGAGAAATATTCTGTACTTTGAGATCATCCTTGAAAGCAGTGCCTAACAATTCAGATATCCTGAAAGCACCAAAAAAGAGCCAAATCATGCTTCGTTGGAACAAACGATATTAAAATGCAGAAAAACAAACCATGTGTAAACTAAGAGTTATCTTTTTTTTTTTTTATTTTCAATGGCAGAGGCATACAAAATACAAGGATGAAAAAAACATTTTAAACAATGACAATCATTCGCATAATTGTTGATACATTATTAACAAAACAAAGTAAGAAATAAATGGAAAAGAAGAGAAAGTAAACCGGTAAGACATAGAAAACATAAGATATCTCTTTTTACAAATGTGGTCGTTATTAGATTAAATCCAGTTTTCAATAGGAGACCATAGTTTCCTAGCAAATATCTTCTTTCTGTGTCCTTTCAGTTTGTACACTGCTTTATCCATTCTATAAACATTTAACAGCTTTCCCAACCATTGCTCAAATGATGGTGGATCAGCATCTAACCATCTTGAGGTAATACAAAAACGATAAATGGACATTCCAATAAAAAGAAAATGTTCTTGATCAGCAGATAAGCTCTCAGATGGAACATATAAGCCAAAAATAATCACAGATGGACATAACTTGATATTAGTGTTAAGCAAATTAGTCAAAAACTTTTCTATCCTATTTATATATACAGTTAGTTCAGAACAGCTAAAAAACATATGACATGAGTCTGCTGCTAAAGTTCCACAACGACTACAATTGATACCTTTCGTAGCTTTCCATTTGGCCAGTTTTGCAGGTGTATAGTAAAGATCTAGAGATGCCATGTAATGTTGACTTTTAAGAGAGCTGTTAATTAATGTTTTATTGCTAATCTCAAACGCCCTTGCAAGATCTATCCCTTCTATACACAGTTTCCTTTCCCATTTCTGGGCTTGTTGGTCGAGATCATCATGCAGCCTGTTGACCATTAATTGATAGATTGTACCAATGCGACTATCTCTCCTTCCGCTTTCCATAACAACATTGGTCTCCATTGCATCACTATATAAGAGGTTTTTTTTTTCCAGAAAACTACGAATTTGTAAGTATTTAAAAAATTCGTTTCTGGAGAGACCAAATATATCTTGAAGTTTGGAAAAGGACATTAGAGCCCCATTTTGGTACAATTGCCCAATTGAATGAATCTGACCCAGACGGAATCGAATCGTGGGGATGTCTTGAGAAATACCAGATAATGAAACATTGCAACAGATGGGTGTATAAAAATTATATTGTGAGGTTATCCGTAAAGCTTTATTAATTTGTCTCCAAACCAAAAAAGCAGAGAGAAGAACCTTAAATTTTGTTTTTTTGTAATAGCTTGGCTCCATAAATATCAATAAACTAAGAGTTATCTTATACAATAATTTTAAAGATATTGGTTATCGTTTATATATCCCTCTCTTTTGTGTTTTTGCCCAACCTTGTAGGCTTCTCCTACCCATCTCCCCTGCTGATGGCTCATATCCCTAAAAGAACTTCCCATAGAAGTGACACTCCAGCTAATTTCCCAGCTATTGTTGTAGAGGAAATGCTCCTTTCTATATTGAGCATAATGAACTTAACTATGTCTTCTCTACGCTGCTGTAACCCTTCGCTATTATGAACTCTATAAATAGCACCTGAATCTAAGAACTCCAGCCATTCTCTTCTGTATGCCAATTTGGTACTCTTTGCTAACGAGTTTTCGATGAGTTGCTGCGCATTCATTTCGCCAAATCCCATATCTCGCTGGGTACCAGAGTCTTCCTTAGATCCGCTCCGGGCACCAAACCACGGAATCCCTCCCACTGAAAACGAGATAGGGCATCTGCGATGTTATTTTCCACTCCCGCAATATGTTTAACTTTTGAATATTATGTTAAACTTTAAACAGCCTAGCATAAATGTTTGTAACAACTTTAACAAATGGTTGACCTTGGCTTTCTGACCGTTTACTAAATCCACTACTGTTATGTCATTTACATTAAACAACACTGTTCTATTTGCCAGCTTCGTTCCCCAAACAGCCAGAGCAACTATCAATGGAAAAAATTCCAGGAATGCTATGCTTTTCTGCAACCCACCTGGCTGGCCATTGTTCTGCGCACCATTTTCCCCCCCAAAAGAGGCCCAAACCTTTGGCACCTGAAGCATCTGAGAATAATTTCAACTGCCGTTAAATTCTTCCAAGAACCTCAACCACACCTCAAAAACCGCCCGCATATTAGCAGTTATCCCGATTTTATAATGTGGTAGACTAATGCCTGACATGGAAAAAACCCAGACACCTGCAAAATGTTCTGCCCATGCACAATGCTGGGAACCCGCAGCCCCCATGAATAAAACATCATCAAGATAATGTGCCGCTTCATTGCGTCCTGTACGAAAAGGGAAACACCACTGTAGGAATGAGCTAAAAGATTCAAACCGCCTGCATGATATCGCACAACCCATGGGGAGAGTCTTATCCACAAAGAATTTGCCTTCAAATAGATACCGAGCAACGAAAAATCAGAGGGGTGCACTGGCAATAATCTAAAAGCTGACTTATGTCACATTTAGCTAATTCAGAGTCCTCCCCCGTGGTTCTTATCATTCCTAATGTTGAATCTACAGAAGCAAATCGGACCATAGAGTCTTCCCATGCAATAAAATCATAAACAGAGAAACCTTGAGGCCATGATAGATGTTGGATCATCCTGAACACCCCTTCCGTTTTCTTAGGCATCGCGCCTAAAGGGGAAACAATGAGATTGTCTGACGGCCATGACTCGAAAGTTGGCTTACCATCCTCCCTTCTTTCACCTCTGTCAGCAATTTCTTCCCCCCGATGTGTGGAAATTCATTTACCGATTTATGTTTTGTGCAAATCTGCGACATCTAGGCCCTTGTTATCCCAATTTTAACCCTTCTCTGAAATCCCATTCCAGCATTGTTGCTTCAAGCGTATCAGGGTAGAATTTTAAACATTTACATAAATTGGCCACCTAAATTGGAGTAGAAGCCCTTGTTCCCAGACTGAAAAGCAAAACCTCTTCTTCGGTTTGGAACCCCTCCTCCCCAATTGGATTGTTCTCTGAAAACATTGCATAACGTTGTGCTTCCCACCACACCTTGAACACTCGTGCTTATATTTGCAAGGGTTTTTTGTACAATATCCTTTATTAAAATTCCAGCATGCGCCGGATATAAACATTTATGGTCTGTTCCAAATACCCACCCCTCCCAGGGTGGGTCTGTTCTGAAAGGGCCAATTAGGAGCCGCTAGGCCGCTAGCCATATGCATGGATGGTGGAGGCCGTTGAGGGTACATCCATTGAACCCAGAGTTCATTATCGACCTCCCCCCATGGCTTATCTGGATTTTAAACTAGTCTGACTCGAAACTCCTCGTCGTAGTGTAACCAGGCATAACCCCCAAATTCTATAGAGGCCTTCCGAATCGTGTCCAAATATTTAAAAATCGCCACTGACCTATCAGTATACACTGGCAAAAATAAGAGAAGCTGAAGCCCATGTATCTAGATTAGTTGGCACCCTAGGCCTCTTTGCCAACTCCCGCGCCTCCTCCCTTGAACCTTCTTTTGCTTGTATTTCCACATGAAGATATTTAAACACGCCAATAAACTCCCCTTTCCAGATCTTTTCTGTCGTAGCCTTATTTAAATAATCACCAGGGGGCATATGTATGAAAGGAAAAATTTGTCGCAAACGCTGCGAATCGCTAAAAACAGCGATTTTTCGCAATTTCATATGTATGACACACTTCCACACAGAAAACTAAGAAACCGCTAAATTAGCGATTTCTAAGGCTGTGAAAAATGTAAACTGCAATTTTCCTTGCGAATACTTATTTTGCGATTTCTTAGCTTAGCGAAAATCGCTAACAAGAAATCACTAACTAAGAAATCGCAAGCACATGTATGAAAAAGTCGCAAATTGCGATTTTACGAAATTCGCAATTTAAGAAATCGCTATTAACACCAATTGCTTGCAGGTGGTAAACTGGTGCAAGGTACTTAAACCACCCCACAATGTAACAGACCCACCCACAATGGCAGCAATGTTCGTGATAGCCAGGAGGCTGCGTATTCGGGCCCTTGCTCAGAGGAGAATGAGACAGGAACGTATATTCAGGCTGCGCATCACTCTGTTCCAGCACACTGAAGAGGACATCTATGACGAGTACAGACTGCACCCACAGACCATAATGGACCTGATTGAGGAGCTGAAACCCTACTTTGAGCACCCTACACGCAGGACACAAACAATTCCCACACATGTGCAGGTCCTGTGCTCCCTGCACCTCCTGGCGTCAGGGAGTTTTCAACGGGTAATAGCAGAGGTTGGTGGGGTGTCACAGAGTGCACTTTCGCGTTTCTTCCATGCCTTCCTAGATGCAATGCTACAGAGGCTCTCACATCACATTTACTTCCCCACCACCCAACAGGCATTACAGCAAACAAAACTGGACTTCTACCAGATTGCACGTTTCCCCCACGTCATTGGCTGCATCGACCGGAACAATGTGGCCATCACACCCCCAGCAGCAAATGAATATGTCTACAGGAATCGGAATGCTACCATTCCCTCAATATACAGATTGTGTGCAACGCAAAGTATCTCATCACAGACATCGTACCCAAATACCCCGGCAGTACACATGACTCTTTCATCTTCAGACACAGTAGAATACACAGACGTCTGAGTGCTGGAGAGTTTGGGGAGGGGTACCTGCTAGGTAAACACATGGCACACATCAATACATCCACTACACCACTTGAGGGGGGGGGGGACATTGACTTACCTATTGTGTTTGTCCATGCAGGTGACAGTGCCTATGCAGTGCGCGACTTTATCCTGACCCCATATCTGGATCCTGCAAATGCAAGTGAGAGGAGCTACAACAGGGCACACAGATCTACACGCTGCGTCATTGAGCGTACCTTTGGAATCCTGAAGAGCCGCTTCAGGTGCCTGCATAAAAGTGGAGGCGCACTGCAATACAGCCCTGAGACCTGCTGTAAAATCGTGGCAAGCTGTGCAATGCTACATAACATGGCAATGAGGAAAGGCACCACAATTGATGTGACCGATACAGACACATCGGATGACGAGCGCCCTGCTCCCCCTGCCAGACCTGCAGCAGGAGTTGGGGCAGCTGCTGGACGCCAGAGACGGACAGAGATCACACAAAACTACTTCTAGGTGAGTAATGATGAAATGAGACAACAAAGCTTGATGATGTGTGAAGTGTTTAATCACACTTCATATTAAAGAAATAGTAGCTGTCCCCAGCACATGTTGTGCACACAGTGCAGGTAAGGCACAAGTAATTGTGCAAACAGCATTTTCGGGTGCATGCACCCGTGTTGCAGTGAGTGTCCCCGCACATGTTCACCTCCTTCGGTGACGTCCAGGCTGAATGCTCCCCATGGTGTTCCCTTGGACTGCACCCTGTCTGGCACTGCTGCGTCTTTCCCCTGGCAAGGTGGGAGTCAGGCTGCTCCGACTTGAGGTGTCCTCACTCTCGGCAGAGGCCATGAGTGCGCTGCCACCAGCATTGGCTGTCTGCAGCTGCTCCACAGCAGTGGTTACCTGCGCAAGCCCTCGGGCAATATCCTGGCAGCAGTGTGCCACCTCGACCTGCATTGTTACGCTTCTGCGTGTGAGGGTGCTGGTGGTGGTGCAGAGGCGGTTCACGGCCTTTGTGTAATTGTGTAGGTGTGCATTGGCACATCGGCCAGCCCTGTCATTGGCGGCTTGGGTGTGCCTCAAAGTGGCACAGAGCTCAGGGATCGCCCCTGCCATGGCCACGAAGCCCTCCCCCATGTTCTTCTGGTCCTTGTGTATGCGGCATAGCTGCCTATTTATTGATCTCAGTGCTTTGCAGGCGCTGTTCCTGCAGCATGCTCTGTTCCAGACCTGAGAACATGGACCCTTCTGCTTCAGTCGCAGTGCTGCTCCTGGGCCTTGATCTGGATGTCTCCTGTGGTCTACTCCTTGGCCTTTGTGTGTCATGAATGGGCATATGTGACACACCCTGACTCCCCTCTCTCCTGTCTGTGTCATCCCCTGTGGCAGGTAATTTGTCCTCAAATGGAGGCAGTGGGGGCACATGTGCGCACTTCCTGCGCTGGATTGCCTGCTGTTCTGTGTCATCGCTGGAGTCTGCAGGGTGTGCAGGCTCCTCTCCCTCTGCGCTGTCTTTTTGTGCCATGCCATGTGCTGTGGATGTAAAGGGGACTACATGAGTTTGTGTTATTGTCTGCATGTGGCAATCAATAAAGTTCCTACTTTTTTTTGGCTAACCTCTGACACTGTATCATTCACTTATCCCCAACCCACATGTTGCATTTCATTTCCTTAGTCTCATGGACACACAGTCAGACACAGTACTACGAGTCCCATGATGCATTGCTGGGTGTGCTGTAAGACCTGGCCTGGATTGACATTTTGGGAGTTTACTATGCGCATTTGGGGAAGTGTGCATGGGATGGGGAGGAGTGCAGATTGAATTTGCATGCATCTTACCTTGACTGCTGGATGCAGGGTCGGAGCTGTCCATGTCAGCCACACCACCAACGCATTCAGGCAGGAGAGTAGACTCCACGAGCTCCTCATGGGGGGTTGGCTGCTCTGCAGTGGATGGTCCTCCTCCATTCTGATTGGCGTCCTTCAGTCTGGCTGCCACCCTCTCCTTGGACCTCTGGCGCATGTCGTACCACCGCTTGCGCAGCTCTTCGATGGTACGTGTGGTGACTCCCACTGCATTCACCTTATTCTGTATTTCTAGCCAGATTTTCCTCCTCCTCGCCTCTGGGACACGTAGTGCCTTCTTGCCGAAGAGGAGCTCATGGCTGCAGACCATCTCCTCAATGAGGACCTCCTGCTCCTTTTCTGAGAACTTATGCTTCCTCTTCCTCTTCTCAGCATCCTTGCCCTCCTGTTGTTTGGTGGAATCCATTGCTGGTTGCTCTCTCCTGGGATGCCTCCTCACACTCCCCAAGCAGCCTCTGGATGTGGCTCAGGTGAGCAGGTGCAGGAAATCACTCTAGTTTCCTGTTTGTGATGTCATCAGGCTGCACCTGGCTAGCAGATTCCGGTTTTTGCGATTTCTTAATTAGCGAATTTTGCTATTAAGAAATCGCAAAACGGGTGTCTGAGAATTATTTGCGATTTTTAAGAAATCGCAATCGATTTGCGATTAATTTTTTACAAATCCCGTTTAGCGAATCTGAATTTGCGAATCGCAAAATATCGCAAATTAGGATTCGCTAAACGGGAGTTTGATACATATGCCCCCAAATGACATAGACAAACCCATATACAGTAAACGTCTCAAAGTCGATGTATTTAGTAATTTGCCCTCTGCTTTATTATTTTTGCCTGAACTTACCGTTATTTTAACCTCGTCATCAGCAATCTCACCATCTTTAACCATCTGACTAGCTGTATCATGTACTTGGACCTTAATAAGTTCACTGTCCGTTCCTACACTTTTATCTACATATATATGCTTGTGAATAAACTGTGTGTGTACCTCACCTGGTTTTGTAGATGTGCGCTCTTCAATCAAAAATCTTTTGTTCGTCCCCTTATTTTGTTGTCTTGTGCTGGGTCTGCCCTGAGCGCCTTCGCTTTCTTTGTCCTGTGAAAAACAAATTCTAAAGACATTTTTAGTACACCCTCCCTTTTCCCTTAGAGATTCCTGAAAGCCTTGTAATAGCTCTCCCTCATCCGCAATTTCTCCTTCTTCTAAAGATTTGTTATCATCGTCTAGCAAAGGTGTGCCTACCACCCCGATATTCCCTACACTACCACCCCTCCTACTGCCACTTGGATGTTGCCCGTCCCCTATACCGACATTATATATTTTACAATAGCTTGTGTACAGTGAGAAACTCTTTTTGCGTCCAACGGTGTGGGGAATTTCGCTTGAAAACGCCCCCTCCTGTTTCTTACGTTGCAGGACACTAAAGGCCTGATAGAAAAATCTTTACTGACCCTTCTTGTGCTTGGCAGTATCTCGCCCACGTTGAGCCGCAAAACACTTGAACTTGCAGCCGTGAGATATATATTCTCTTTCAAATTTAATAACCTGTTTTCATTATTAATCTCTTTGGTATCCGCACCCATTGTCCAAAATGTTCAGATTCCAGTGAACGATCAACCTGACTAACCTCGTTCTTGCAGGGTATAACAATGAAGAGGTCTTTGCCATTATCTGCATCTGTACTCTTTGAAAAATAAAATGCATCGTAATTAATTTGCTGAGGTAGAGTACTTCGAACCTCAAATGTAATCGGCTTTTGCTTTGGCAGTACAACAGTGTCACCTCCTTCCTGGATATTACAGGTGACGAACCCCTGTCATTAGACATGTCTACTGTCAACTCGATGTTTTTAAATAGTTTCTTGCCAAATATAAAATGGTATTTTTTCCCTCCCCAATCCTATTCCTTTCTAATGGCAGGGCTTTGTGGCTGCTCCAAATGTCAGATAGGTGGGGTAATTTCATCGCAAATTATAGCACACGAGTCTTTCTTTACTGGTACGACTCGTTTGTTAATACCTTTCTTTGCAGGGACAGAGCAAGGCACTGCGCATGTGTGCGGCCTGCCCCTCCCTCTTTTAAACCTGCTGGGCAACACTGGAGCAGACTGAGACTGTGTGGACAACCGGTTAATCTCAGGTGAGGCGCCGGTCAATGAATGAACCCTGCTGTGCGAAGGCGCTGGTAAGCCTTTGCTTGAAACACAAGCATTCACAGCAGCTGACACACCGCCCACAGCCTTCCGCTTATGCTGTTCAATAAAAAAACACCCACGCCTCAAATAAGACTCCGGGCACAATTAAGTCCTATCTCCCTGCCTCGCACAACGCGTAGCGCTTCTCGAACGGAAGCGACTGCCTTCATACTTTAATAATGCTCAAAAATGTAATATTTAAAAACTACCACAAAGCAAAGCCCCAAAATTTGCTTCCCTATCTCACCGCACTCAGGAGCAAGTGCGCAACGGAATTTTTCTCTTGGTCCTTGCGCTGACTAGCGCCAGCCAATCAAATTTGCCTGCTGTCCTGGGCCATACTAAATGCCCGAAGCTACCCGGGGGTGGACAATCTGCGAATGCCACCCCCAGGAGCCCTCATCCTGTACACGGCCACAGACCAGCACTGCGGGCTGCACTATCTCTACTCAGGCCACATGGCTGTGTGCACTGCCTCTGCCTCAACGAGACTCCCGTCACAGTGCGTGGCCAAGTCACCGCCAGGAACACAATCCCGACAGCAGAATGGGAGCCCCTCGCGACCGGCGGCCGCCACCAGCACACACACCAACCAGCTCCCCTGCAGCACAGCAATCAAGGCCACCGCTCGATTGCGTGCCCTCAAACTGAAATCAAGCAGCAGCCCCAACCACCGTGCCTTAAAGGAGCCAACCACCAACCAAACCATCATACCCGATGGCAACCGAGCCGCACACCACAAAGAGCATCTCCGCGGCAAGAAACTGCCACGCGGGATGCTTAAGGCATCCAGTACAGCGCAGTGCATTAAATTATGACACATTAAGCACCAACCTCCGGAAGAGGATGACGCACCACCAAGCGCGCTGCTTCGGCATCAAGTACAGCGCAGTGCAGCAAAAAATGGGCACATAATCGCAAACCCCCGGAAGAGGACGACGCTCCACCACCTGAGCCACGGGCGATAATTACAATGTTTAACATAAACTATAACGAATTTAACAAATAATAAAATTGAAAACTAATAAAGTTGAAAACTGAGTCGGCCCATAAGGAATCGAACATTGACTAGGGAATCTGGGGCCATATTACTTAACTGAAGCAAACAATTCGTTTTTCAGAAACGCTACGCTAGGCCTCCTTCAACCCACCGCGTCTCGCCTCGTTTACGATGCTCCTGTGGCTTCCCGGGGATACAAGAAGACAAAGAGTGTTGTGTACATGTATTGACATCTTGTGGACACCGTAGTGTCATATGCTATTGCGTGTCCCTGCGAGGACACCGTATCGTTGCCTCTCACCAGCTGTGACCTCACCAGCTGTCAGTTGGTGACAGTTGACAGCTGGTGATCCTGGGCAGCGGCTGCAATCTTGCGCTCCACGTTCGGAGCTGTGTTGGCTAAGAATAAAGAACGTACTACTCAACTATACTGCTTCACTTTGTTCTTTACAAAGTGGCGACGAGCGCCAACACCGGAACCCACAACCGGTACTTGAACTTTAAAGGAAAAAAAAACCCGGCGTTTAAGGAAACTTACAGCAACAAGGAAAAATACTAACACGGAAAAAGTGTTATAGAACTGTAAGAAATAGCAGCTGTGGAAAGTCTTTACGAATAAACCAGGAAAATACAAGTTATGCGTGAAGAGATACATGCAATAGCGCAAATAATACAAACAGAGAAACTGCCGTGGAATTTGTGAAGGAAGTAATCAGGCGACACCGTGAGTAAGGTTTAAACGTGTCTGTTGAAGTCAGTATTTGTGAGGTGATACGCTGAGCCTAACTCACACTGTAAAGCATTTGTGAGGTGAAACGCTGCATCAAACTCCAACTGTAAAGAAATGACAGTTTAACTGTGTCAACTGCCAGCTGGTTCAGCGTCACGCATGCTAATTGAATGTGACGTAAGGTGCGTTGACGCGTTAAGGAATCCTTCAGGAATCTCGGAGTGACGCACGACGTACTGAACGTGCGGCCATTTTGAATTTTTTTTTCTGTGTATCAACAATACAAGTGAAACTGAATCACCAGGGCAACGCGCGAACACACACTTAGGAAACAAAACACCGGCAGCTCAGATCTGTGCAAATAACAGCTGCCGGCAGCGAACATAAGCAAAATTTATGCGCTGGTATACACCAATGGATAAAAACGAACCAAATATTTAAGAAATAAAAATAGAACTAATCCAGCACACTTAGCACTGTGTTTAAAGGATAATTAAGAAAAATAATAAATAAAAAGCAGCATGTCATCTGGCTACTTGTGGAATCTCTCTCCTCCACAATCATTCCTACCTGGCAAGGGTGAACCATTACTGAAATGGGAAGAATGGAGGGAGTATTTTAATAACTACATCTCGCAGTTTGATGATGACGATGAATTTACACCAAAAAAGAAATACAAACTCCTACTACATTGTTTCGGAGCAGGAGGAATAAAAGTGTACAACAGCATCAACAAGAAAACAAGAGGGGAGGGAGAAGATGATGTTTACGCAAATGCCATCGATGACCTAAATGCGTACTACAAACCTAATGTGTGCGTTGGAGTGGATAGATATAAATTCTTCCACAGGAAGCAAGGGAAGGAAGAGTCAGTCGATGACTATGTATCTGCACTAAAGGAGTTGGCATTGAACTGTCGCTTTGGGAATCTACACGATGAGTTCATAAGAGACCAAATAGTTATGCAGGGGTCAAATGCTGACATTCAGGACAGCCTCTGGGCTAAAGGGGAGTATCCACTCCAGAACATAATTGACGTTACCAGAAAATCCGAATTAACTGGACGTTGCGCAAAGGCAGTAATAGCAGAAAGCAATGAAAAAAAAGAAAGTGGAACCGTCAGCAAGGTGACACAAGTTAAACAAAACTCAAAGAACACATGGAACAAGTCTGCAAAAAGCAAAAACAACAAATCTGAGGATAACGGAGCTAGGCGTTGCCACAGATGTGGAGACAATACACATTGGGCTGACGACAGAAAGTGCCCAGCACGTGGAGTGAAATGCACATACTGTGGGGTCATTGGGCATTTCCAGAAGGCATGTCGAAGGCGTAAGGCTCGCTCTGTGAAAAACATCTATGAATCAGAAGAAATTGAGAATGAAGATTCAGATGAAGACGACGTCAATATGTGTCTCCTCAGCATCGAAGAGGAGCAGATAAATGAAGTCAGTGCTGGCGGCATGACTAAAAAGAAGAAACCTACATGCAACATGGCCATTGGTGGCGTCGACATCAACATAGTCGCCGATTCAGGTTCACCATATACGATAGTGAACAAAAAAGTATGGGAAGAAAAGTTCACACCACATATTGGCAGTCACCTTGAGAAGGCAGACATACTGATTAAGTCATTCACGGGAGAACCAATTAACGTGTGTGGTTACAGAAAACTTAATTTTGCATACAAAGGGAGAGAATCAGAAGGAAAACTCTATGTATCTGCTGTTGGCCCATCAGTCTTGGGATGGATGGACCAGGGAAATTTGAGCATCATCTTGGACCCCAGCAGTTCTGACCCTGTCCTAGTGGTACAAAACACGTATGACTATAACAAATCCATCCTAAACAAGTACCTAAATGTCTTTAAAGACAAAATTGGAGCACTTAAGGGATACCAACATAAAATAGTAGTTAAACCTGATGCAACACCAGTTGTACACAAGACTCGCAATCTACCGTTTGCAATAAAGGACGAAGTTAAGAGACAAATTGAGAAGCTCCTTAGTGAAGGAATAATTGAACAAGTGGAGGCTAGTGAATGGGTCGCACCTCTGGTCGTAGCCAAACGTCCCAACGGTAAATTGAGACTATGTGTGGACTTACGGGACCTGAACAAAAATATAATAGTTGAACAGTTTCCATTACCAAAAATCAGTGAAATGTTGGCAACTACCAAAGGGGTCAGATAGTTTTCAACTATTGATCTAAAGTTCGCGTACCATCAGGTACCACTGCATCGTGAAAGCAAAAGACTTACGACGTTCATCACACCCTTTGGGTGTTACCAATTTACGAGTGTACCTTTTGGGCTGGCATCTGCTGCAGCGATGTTCCAAAGACTAATGAACAACATCTTTAAGGGAGTCAAGGGTATTCTGATGTTTCAGGATGACATCCTTGTCATGGGTAAATCCAAGGAGGAGCACGATGACAAGGTAGAACAAGTACTAGGAATCCTGGAAACTAAGGGGCTCACGGCAGAGTACAGTAAATGCAAGTTTGCATGTGAGTCAGTGAACTATCTTGGGCACGAAATAAATGGTAAAGGAATCTACCCGAAAAAAGACTTAATGGATGCTATAAAAAACTCTCCTGTGCCCAAAAACAAGGAAGAGCTGAGGTCTTTCCTAGGACTTGTAGAATTTTATGCAAAGTTTATAAAGAACTTCTCTGAAAAAACTTATGATCTTCGACAATTACTAAAGATGAGAAGTGAATTCAATTGGACTGACACGTGCCAAGCCGCATTTAACTCCGTTAAAAATGACCTGTGCAATGCAATACCTTTACAGGGTTTTGACCCTTCACTCCGCAACACCATCACAACGGACTCAAGCTCGAAGGGACTTGGAGCCGTATTGACTCAAAAAGATGACAAGGGAGTACAATACACCATTGCGTTCGCATCACGGTCACTGACACCGACGGAGGAAAAATTCTCTGTCATCGAACGCGAAGCATTGGCATGTGTGTGGGCCTTGGAGCACTATCGAAATTATGTGTGGGGAAACAAAGTCACACTATGCACGGACCATAAGCCGCTCACCAAGGTGTTCACGACGAAAGGTCTATATTCAGCTTCACCTAGGCTAGCGCGTTTATCTGTACGCCTATTTGACTACAATTATAACATTGAATACGTACCTGGAGTGAAGAACGTTGTTGCGGACTACTTAAGCAGATTACCAATAAAAGAAGAAAACCAAGTAAACAAAACAGATGTGGGAGAGTACTGTATAGCCAGCCTAGATGACAATCTACAGGGAATCTCAAAGGAAGAATGGCTCACAGAGCAAGAAAAGGACAAAGACATCTGTCTTGTGATCAGGATGTTAGAGGGAGAGTGGACACACAAAAATAAACTCACTGAAACAATGAGACATTACTATGAAGTGAAGGAAGAACTGTCACACGAAAATAGCTTACTGTTGAGGGGTTGTAGGGTGGTACCCCCAGTCACGTTAAGGAAAAGAATCCTTGAAATATGTCACGAGGGACATTTAGGCATAGTTAAGTGTAAAAGAAGAGTCAAGGAAAGTTACTGGTGGCCTGGGGTAAGCAAGGACGTAGAAAGAGTAGTCAGAAGCTGCAACATGTGTCAGCAATCCGACAAGACACAAGTAACTCTTAGACCACCATTACACCCCATTGGTTGCCCAACCATGCCATGGGAAAGAGTAGATATCATGGGCCCCATAGAGGGAAAAGAAGAGCAATGGTATATAATTGTACTTATAGACCATTTTACCAAATGGCCTGAACTCAAATTCACAGTCAAACCTGATTCCAAGACAGTGGTAGAGTTTCTAGATTCAGTGTTCACGCGAGAAGGGCTCCCAAAACAGATAACTAGTGACAATGGGCCGCAGTTCTTGTCAGACCTATTCAAGGCCTACACATCTAGAAACCAAATTACGCACAAAACAACATCGGTGTACCACCCAGCCGGTAACGGCGCTGTGGAACGCTTCAATAGAGTACTAAAAGGCATTATCCAGTTGTCCAATGACAACAGACTGTGCTGGAAAAATGAGATCCTAAAAACAGTATGGGCCTACAGAATCACGCCATGTGACTCCACTGGCCACAGCCCATTCGTACTCATGCGGGGCAGAACGCCCCTCTCAAAGGATAATGTGGGTTGGGCCTTAGCCTCAAAGAGGGTAGACTGGACTAGTGACCAAGTAAGAAGGAAGGTTGAGCATGGACAGAACAAAACCAAAAATAGGTACGACCACAAACATGGTTGCAAAGATGTGCAACTCTCAATAGGGGAAAGCGTTAAGGTGAAGAGAAGTGGTCACGTAGCGAAGGGTCAGAACAGGTTCTCGCCACCCCTTATTGTTAAAAAGGTGTATTGTAACTCCGCTCTTTTAAGTGATGGCAAGGTGCATCACTTCTCGGCCCTATCGGTGTGCAAGCCCACCACAGAAGTCCCCAACAAAGTGCACAGTAAGTTGGATGATAACAAGCACCACATTTCCCTGTCTGACTCCTCCGACAGTGAAGCCACACAGGACCCACTCACTACACATACTGAAGCACCCAACCCAGTGACACACACCCCCAGCGCGGATTCAGGTAGGGTTGTCAGGGTTTTGCCACCCACCCCTAGGTACGACGAGTCACTACCATCTAGTACCAGCAGGTGTGGTAGAAGGATAGTACCTCCCGCGAAACTTAGCGATTACATTTGTGATTAGGTATTTTGTTAAGCCTTGTTTAGTCATTTCTCCCTCTGTTCATAAGGGGGGAAGATGTGTTGTGTACATGTATTGACATCTTGTGGACACCGTAGTGTCATATGCTATTGCGTGTCCCTGCGAGGACACCGTATCGTTGCCTCTCACCAGATGTGACCTCACCAGCTGTCAGTTGGTGACAGTTGACAGCTGGTGATCCTGGGTAGCGGCTGCAATCTTGCGCTCCACGTTCGGAGCTGTGTTGGCTAAGAATAAAGAACGTACTACTCAACTATACTGCTTCACTTTGTTCTTTACAAAGAGGACGAGATCCCCGGGACGCCGCCTTATATCACTTCATGTTCAGTTTTGGTTTAATTTACGGGTTGGAGACTATGATTTCCCTCCTTCAACAAGTCCCCCGAAGAAGAGGCTCGGTTCCGTGGCGCGACTAACGGCGCCCCTCCCCTAGGGGCGGGGGGGCGCCTACTCATTCTCAAATAGCAGGTCAGGAGTGTCGCGCCGACCTGGTGGCTCATTGCTGCGCTGGCTGCAGCAATGAACATTCATTATTAGCCCAGCTGCTGCGGGCCGGCGGCACGGCATTCGCGTGATGTGGTGGGGTCACGTGAATTCAACCAACAGTGTATCCATTACTCTGTCTGAGTGTGCGGCAGGGAGAGCGGCAGTTATGATGGTTTTAGTTTGCCACTCCCTGCCACCCGTCGCCACAATAATTATTTTGGTGCCTCGTTGTTGTGATAACAAGTTGCTCTTGTTGCTTTAAGAGCAACTTGTTATCTAGTGCGCCTGTCTCGGGCGATGTATTGGTTTAATGTTCCCTTGGCATTCTGGCGTTCTCGTCCAACTAGCTGTAACTGTTCAGTTAGGCAGTTACGACGAGAGCGCCAGAGTTACCGGTTGTGGGCTGCTTGTTCCTGTATGCTCAAAGCTACAATAAACACTTTAATTAAGTGCAACGCTTCCTACGTCTATTTACGACTTCCACACTCTTCGATCATGGGCACCTGAGTTCACTGGACTTTGAGATGGGTCGCACAGAGGCAGGGTCAGGTAAACATTACAATAGGATCTGACTGCCTCTGGTGTGTGCTGCAGGACTCGTCGCGGCCGCGCTGACAGGAGTGTGTGAATTCTGATTGTATTGTTGGGAATGCTTCCTTTTACAGTCAGCCTGATTCTGTAACTCTCAGCTATGCTCTCCTCAGCTGATGACGCGGAAATGTTAGTTAAATATTGGTTAAAAGGCAGCAGCTGAGATCTGCACTGGTGCCCCTAAACCTTCTTGGGGGCATATTATCAAGGACGGCGTTAAAATTATCGCCGGTTTAGCGGCAGAAAACTGCTGCTAAAGCGGCGATAATGGGCTTGATAATATGCCCTGGAGAATTCCAATAGAATCCCAGGTCCACACCAGAACATGGACTTCTATTGGAATTCTCAAGGGCATATTATCAAGCCCATTATCGCCACTTTAGCAACAGTTTTCGGCTGCTAAACCGGCGATGATTATTAATGTCGTCCTTGATAATATGCTCCATAGTCGGTCCCACATGGACAGAGGCTGCCTGGTCAGACCCAGTGATGCGTGGATTAATTGAGTGTGACTCCTGCAAGGCGCCTCACACTAAGGAGCTGTGCATTTAAGTAGCAAGCATGCGCGCTCCATCTGTTACAAATATGCGCCAACAACATTATTTTAGTTTTGTGCCTGGGACGGGTGGTTCAGCCGAGCCCTGCCTCTCTTTTTGCTCCAGCCTCCACTGACTGTAACACACAGTTTCGCAGCCGGCACGTGGTAACTATAACTAATAGAGGACCTGGCTGTGCCTGTTATATATTTAATTTAGAGCGTCACTCACTGCCTGACTGAGACCCTGTTACAGCTCCACTCTGCTTACTGCTCTCCCAGGCTGCACTGAGCAGCACCGCTCACCTTTGAGCATGATCCAGATCTCAATGATCATTACATGATATTTACTATTGTCTCATGTGATTGAACTATACGTACGAGTCAGACACATCCTGCTTTTCGTACGAATTTTGGACAGGTGACGTCTAACTTTCGAAACCAACAGTACATTATATTTAATTACAGTGTCACTGCTCTGCCTGAGCCTGTAGCTCACTGCTCTCAGGACGCGCTGGTGCCCCAGACCTCCACTCAGCTGACACAGTGAGTGCAGTCCATACATTATTATTTATTAGCACTAAAGGTCTAAAATATTATTGCAGCCTGACTAACCCTGTAGCACACTGACTGAGTAATGTAATTATAATTAGCAGCTGAGATCCTCGCGCTGGTGCCTCTCAGCCTGCTTGGTCAGGTCTTTCATACTACAGAGCCTGGACAGACTATTTGTCAATTGTTAGTGCCTTTTCCTTTCTGGTGGTTTACAGCAGTTTCAAGATCTTCTTAGAGTTTCTCGTTGCTCAAATGGGTGTAGTTTCTGATATTGATATGTTTGCCTGGTCTCCATTGTTTGATTTTGCTCGTGATGTCTATTTCTGCATAATTTGAGAGTTGCGCGTTTGGGCTGGTTTTTGGGCTGACTCTGTTCTGCGTTGGGCTTATTTTGGGCTTATACTTGAGTGGCTTTTGGGCTTGGGACAGGTCTCAAAATCTGACAACACTGATGTGAGCTCCAGACAAAGACAGGTCACGAGGAGGAAGAGCGCACAGCTCCCGTACCTCGCACGTGGGTTAGTGGGTGGAGTTTCCCGCTCATCACCAGTTGAAATGAGATGCAGGTACCAGTTTATAGATGATGAAGCGTTTATTAGCACAATTCTCCACCCACTACACGGAGCGGCCTCCTAGCTATTCGAACCCCAACCAGCGACCACTCCACGCGTGAGCCACATTCAAAGACACACAAGTGTAGTGGGGCATATCAACAACAACCGGCGATAATTATCGCTGAGCGCACTTAGCGCCAGGATAATTATCGCCGGCTAGCGCCGATTTTTATCGCTGAGATAGCGTACTATTAGCAACGCTTATCTCATCAGCGATAAAAATCCTAGCGCTCACTGGCTAACGTGAGATTATCGCTGGAAACCCAGCGATAATCTCACGTGGGCTAGTTGATAGGGACTCACAAACTTAGCCATGATATCCTCCTTCCATAGGATATCATGGCTAAAGTCAGTCCTGAAGCAGGCGTAAGGAAAGTAGCGATAACATGTGTTATCGCTACTTTTCCTGACGCTATGCTTCATAGCGTTAGGCTTGCTGATAGGAGAGATGTCGCTTAGCGACATTTCCCTTGTCATGCCAGGTCAGGAACGCCCACTTTGCATCTCATTAGAGATGAAAAGCTGGGCGTTAGGAATCCTGACGCTAAAGCAAAGTTTCACGCGTTAGCGTGACCTTGCTGACTAGGCGATAAAATTATCGCCGCTTTTCAGCCGAAAACGGCCGCAAAAGCGGCATTAATTTTTTATCGCCTGCTTGTTGATATGCCCCAGTGTTCGCGCGATGCATTATTACCAATGCTTCAGGAAAACACGGTAGGTACTATCCAGGCACGCAACACCCATTGGACTCAAAGGGCTTCAGCCCCCCCGTCGTGTGCGACAGCCCGGGAGGAGACACCTTCCCGGCAAAAAAGCAGCCGCACCCGAGCACTTCACAGGTCTTTAAAAGACCATTTGCATGTAAATGAGGCCTTGCTGTTGTTTCACCCCTTCTAAGAGCCCCTGCAGCTCCACTCTGCCTATTGCTTAAAGTTCAGCCCCCCCCGAAATTTTTGCTCAGCCCCCCCCCCGAAATTTGGCTCAAGTTGCGCCTCTGGTACTATCGCTGTTAGGAAGGCGGAAGAAGGGGCAGATCTCGCGATACTTCTGGTGGAGTACCTCAGGGGCATATCAACAAGGGCTTTATCTCTGCTTTTTTGGCTTTAAAAGCCAAAAAAGGAGAGATAAAACTAGCGCCCTATCAACAACAGCGTGCTAACATGCAAATTTGCATGTTAGCACCCTTTTACTCTACGCTTCCCCTTGCATCTCTAATGAGATGCAAAGGGGGCATTCCAGAGTAAAATATTAGGAGAAATGTCGCTAAGCGATATTTCTCCTATTATCAAGAATGTCGCTAACCCTGTTAGAGACAAAAAAAGCAGCGCTAACCGCGGTTAAAGCTGCTTTTTTACGTCTGGTATTTTTCTGACTTAGCCATGATATCCTATGGAAGGAGGATATCATGGCTAAGTTTGCCTGTCCCTATCAACAAGGTAACGTGAGATTTTATCCTGGCGCTAAGTGCGCTTAGAGTTATTTAGAGAAAACCGGTTTACAATACACCAGGCTGCAGTCCCACAGGTCGTCAGTAGGCATCCCTTATCAAACCACACTGTTTATACACCAGGGGTGGACCGGAGGGATGCAGTTCTATGCGTCATCCCTAGAAGTCCCTGATCAAGTCAGCCAGGCAGCTATACATGAACACACACATTAACAAGGGGATACACTATCAGAGGCTTTTACTAGAGGTCCCATTCCAGTCAGACTCCACCTGACTAGTGCTGTGCAAGACGAAAACTGGCAAATGGTTATGTTTTCATAACTAATTTTTGTTTTACTTCTGCAAAACGCTTAAGATAGCACCTCAATTCAAGGCGAAAAGACTGAACGGACGTGAGCCTGCCCATAATGCATTGCAAACATAGTAAACAAAGCCCCTTCAAAACAGAAATGTTGTTCTAATGTATCAGTTCGTTTAGTCGTTACCGTTGGAGTATATTGAAACATTATTTTGTATCTTTTAGCATGATTTGTGCGTTCATAGCCGCCCTAACTTCGACATGTATCAAAATCGTAGCAGAAGGAAGTAGAAACCGTTTTTATTTCGGAACCGGCTCGAGTCTCGACGTCTAAATCTACATCCTTCCGTTTTGTGGATTCAGTTATACTGTGTGATAACTGATGAAGTGATTCTGGAATTTATGGAAGGTCTCCGCTCATGCGAGGGTCTATAGTGCAAAATACAGATATTTATTTATTAACTTAATTTTCAATCAAGCATTAAAGGAATGTTGTTAAACAGGGCTTTATGCAATGGGCTTGATAATATGATGCAAAGAATACCAATAGAAGCCCATGTTGATACCAGAACATGGGCTTCTATGAGAATTCTCAAGGGCATATTATCAAACCCATTATCACTGCTTAAGCAGCAGATTACTGCTGCTAAAGCAGTAATAATTTTAATGCCCATTTTAACGCCATTTCTTGATAATATGTCCCTGGGGCCATATCGGCAACGGCCAGCGATAATTATCGCTGGCCGCGCTTAGCGATAATTTTCTTATCGCTGGCTATCTCTGCTTTTTATCGCCCTGGTAGCGCGCTATCATCAATGCGCTGCTCCAGGGTGATACAAATTCCAGATATAGCGATGTTATCGCCGTTTTGCAGGCAACATCGCTGGTTTTCCAGCGATGTTCCTTGCAAAAGGGCGATTACCTTGCTGATACGACCCTGTGGTCGTATCAGCATAATCCACCCCCAATGTTAGGGGTGGCTTAGTCAGGATTTTAGCAGACGTTAGTTTTTGGAGAAAACAGCAAAGCGCAAAGACGCGTTATTGCTCTCTTGACATGTAGGGCCTCATGTAGGTAGCCAAATACCGGTCGGTAACGGCCGATTTTCGGTAAATATGCCGTTACCGACCGGTATTCAGACAAGTGAGATGTAGGAGTCCAAAAACCACTTTTCGGTAAATATGAGGCGGTAAATACCGAATCATATTTACCGAATTCTAAAATACCGATTCATATTTACCGAATACATTATTAACGAATCGGTAAATATGAAGTGGTAAATATGAAGTGGTAAAAATTTAAAATGACATGTAGGAGCAGTCGGTAATTAAGAAATCCAGGAAAATCGGTAAATAAGAGTCGGTAATTAACACGGATGGAAAGCAGGTGGTAACCATCAACAATGCACATAAGCAATCCCAAAATGCAACAGCGTGGACAACATGGCCGCCATGTACGTCATTGCAAGGCGCCTACGTCTACAGGCAGCAGGACTGAGGGTGTGGCGACGGGAGGAACAAATCTACAGACAGCGCATCACACTATTCCAGCTGACTGATGCAGAGATACATGAGAGGTACAGGCTACACCCCGAAACCATCATGGACTTAATCAGGGACCTTCACCCACTCCTGGACCAGCCAATAAGAAGGGCGCACGCCATACCCCCACATGTGCAGGTGCTCTGCAGCCTACATCTGTTGGCATCCGGCAGTTATCAGGTGGTGATAGCTGCGGTGGGTGGGGTATCCCAGAGTTGCCTGTCACGTTTCTTCAGGAAGTTCCTGGATGCCATGATGCAGAGAATGCACCACTACATCAGCTTCCCAAACACACAGGCTGCACTGCAGAAAACAAAAACAGACTTTTATCACATGGCACAGTTCCCCCATGTCATCGGCTGTATTGATGGTACACACATCCCAATCTGTCCTCCAGCTGACACAGAGCACATCTACAGGAACAGGAAGTCCACCCACTCCATCAATGTGCAGGTGATCTGTGATGCAGGGAACATCATCACAGATATTGTTGCAAAGTTTCCTGGGAGCACCCACGACTCTTACATCTTCCAGAATAGTGGGATCTACACACGACTGAGAGCCGGAGAATTCGGAGAGGGATACCTGCTGGGTAAGTAACAGTGACGCCCCTTGAAACCTGCAAATCAGAGTGTATAGAGGCATGTAACTGATGGTTCCCTTTTACTCATCCAGGCGACAGTGCATATGCATGCCGTTCATTCATCCTCACTCCCTACCTACACCCAGCAACCCAGAGTGAGAGACGATACAACGTGGCCCACAAATCTACACGCAATGTGGTGGAGCGCACGTTTGGACTGCTGAAGAGCAGGTTCCGCTGCCTCCACAAGAGCGGAGGCGCACGCCAGTACAAACCCATCACCTGCTGCAAGATAATTGCCACTTGTGCAATGCTGCACAACCTTGCCACGAAAAAAGGTACAGATGTGGAACTAACATATTTTGAGGACAACGAGGATGAGTCAGGCCAGCCAGAGGGCAGCGCAGCTAGAGTGCCAACTGCAATCGATGGGAGAGAGAGACGGGCAGAGATCACATGCAACTATTTCTGAGTAAGTGAGGGGACACAGCGAGTCGTGAGAAGTCATGACGTAGTTTAATGTGGCACCACGCCATGAACACATGAACAGGCCAATCTGGCAATATGCCATCTATACAATGAGTATGTCCAGGGTTACGTCACCCAATGGCAAGTGGATAAGCAGGGCCACATCAATGTTTGCGCATACGCGCTGCAGTGGTGGATTGCACGGCCTGTGCATCCTCACTAGAGCCAACCCCAAGCCGCCTGCTGCTCCTGCGTGCTTCTGGGACGGGGGGTGTGATGCTGCTGCTGGTGTCGATGCTCTCCGCAGCATCCCCTGCAGCAGTTGTCGACGCCTGACTTGTCAATAGCACCCCTAGTGCACTTGTCACCTGCACCATCCCCCGTGACAGGTCGCTGCAGCACTGTGTTAGGCCCTCCTGCATCGTCACAGAGCGCCGGCAAAGTAGGGAAGTCGCAGTTGCCAGACGGTTGAGTGCCCTGCTGGTAGTGTCCCTTCTCTGGCGTTCCCGGCGCCGTGCTTCGATGTCAGCATCTAATTTGCTGCACAACTGCTGGATTGACTGGGACATGTCCCGAATGCCCGCAGCCATGCCGCCAATGTTTGTGTCCATGTTGACTAAGCTTGTCCTCATCACCCTCATGTGCCTCTGGACTGACATTACTGCCTTTGATTGCAGGCGCTGTTGCTTCAACATTTGGCCCTCGAGCCCCAAGAAGACACCATGGCCGTCAGTGGGTGCTGGTGGACTCTGGACACGCGACCTGCGGCGCCCTCTTGCTCCCGTCTGTGCTGCCTGTGAGGTGTGGGGCACAGTGGGATGGCTCCCTTCCTGGGGCCCGGTGCGGTCTTCTGGGCCCATGCTGTCGTCTGACGAGGTGTCGAAGGCTCGTAGCCTGGCTGCTGGACGCCTCCTCATTCTCACACCTGCAAGCGGAGATGTGGCCGGTGAATCGAACATGAGTGGCGATGCTGGCTCTGGTGGTGGTGATGCTGGCTCTCGGTGAGGTGATGCTGGCTCTGTGTGCGGCGAGGCTGGCTGCGTAGGTGGTGCGGCTGCAAGTGGGCCTGCTCCCTGGTCTGCACTCGTGGTGGCTAGAGGTGATTTTTGTGGCCGGTGTGCCGTCTCCCCTGCAGCATGCCCTGTACTGCATGATGTCACATCTGTGGACAGAAAAACAACATTGGCTCAGTGTCCCCGAAGGGCTGCATTGCAAGCGTCACAATAAATCATTTCACATTCCAATCTGTCCTCTGTCTCCTTGTGCCTCGAGTGCGTGACATGCCTTGTTGCCCTGTGACATTTACGTCATGGTTAGTGTTGCCCTGACTACATCTCCCGGAATGCATTGCCTGTCTGCACTGACACGTGTGGACTGCAGTGTGATTCTCGTTTCACAATGGGGGATGTGGGATAGGGGTAGGGGCGGCTACATTGCTGTGCTTTCGTCTTACCTTGGTGTGTTGCGGCTCTGGCAGAGCTGTCGGCGTCCCCAAGACCCACGACGCTCTCTTGCTCGAGTGTGGCCGCCACCAGCTCCTCCAGTTCGGTGAGGGCAGGTGCCCTGTTGGTTCCACCTCCGGTCTGGCTGGCCTCCTTCTGGATGTCGCCCATCTTCCTCTTGGTCACAATCCTCAGGTCATACCAGCGCTTTTTGAGGACCTCAATTTCCCTGTGGGTCACTCCCACAGCATTGACCTGCGCCTGGATGGCCAGCCATATGTTGCGCTTTTCGGCCTCAGGCACTTGCAGGGATTGCCTCCCAAACAGCTTCTGGTGCTGCTTCACCACCTCCTCCACCAGCACCTGGAGTTCCTTGGGGCTGAATTTGAGCTTCCTCCTCCTTTCCCCTCCGTCTTTCTGTGTGCTCTGGCTGGACATGCTGTTCGTTTCCCGCTCGCACATGCAACTGCTCCCTGCCTCTCCTCTGCACTCCGAGCCTCTCCAGGGTCGGCTAATTATGTACACCTGCCTGGGTGTGGCCACTTCGGCTAATTGTGTACACCTGCCTGGGTGTGGGCAGTTCCTGGTTGGGTGGGCTGTCGTTGCACAGGATTAGCTGTTTCGTCAAGTCATGTGATGTTATTTACCGAATCCGTACGTACCGATTCGGTATTTTCCGATTCGGTAGATACCACCTCGGTATTTTCCGATTCGGTAGATACCACCTCGGTATTTTCCGATTCGGTAATTATCACCTCGGTATTTACCGAATCGGTGAATTCCGATTCGTATTTACCGACTGTTACCGAATCGGTAACTGTTACCGAATTTTTACCTACATATAACTTACCGATTCTAATTTACCGATTCGGTACGGCTCGGTATTTAAGAACCGGTAAAATTTATTTACCTACATGAGGCCCGTAGTGTATGTCAGGAACGCCCACTTTGCATCTCATTAGAGATACAAAGGTAGGTGTAGTGTAAAAGGGTGCTAACATGCGAAATACGCATGTTAGCACCCTCTTGCTGATAGGGTGTTGGTTTTATCTCCGCTGTTCTGGCTTTTAAAGCCCTTGATGATATGCCCCTTGGTTTTTCTTTGAACCTTCATTGGTCTAAAGGAGACGGTGTTGGGTTTCTCTGGGGCATATTATCAAGCCAGGCGATAAAATTATCGTCGCTTTAGCGGCAGAAAACTGCCGCGAAAACGGCGATAATGGGCTTGATAATATGCTCTATGGAATTCCGATTGAAGCCCATGTTAGATGTGAAGGACATCTAACATGCGTTTCAATTGGAATTCCATAGAGCATATTATCAAGCCCATTATTGCCGTTTTAGCTGCAGTTTTCTGCCGCTAAAGCGGTGAATATGCCCCTCTATTTCTAGATTGGAATTAACTGAACAATGTGTTTCTAAGTGATTTTTAAGGACTTTAATTATACGTGGGCAGTTGCTTGTTGGTGGACGGTGAGTCTTAAGGTCTCTAGATCTTCTTACATCCTGGAGCCCAAAACAAGCCTGGTACATTCTACCTCTTCCTGCCAGTTGCTGAAAAGACACACCTAGAGTCTCCAGCGTTCTTGCTGTTTCCAGGCGCCTGCAGATATCAGTGGTAAACAAAAACATGCATTTGCAATCGCTGCCCGGTGCCGCGCGTAACCTGGAATTGCTCGGTTAGTTCACCGTTCACCCGGAGGCGGGCCACTCGGCTGGTATAGAGCAGGCAAACTAGATTGGAGAAACATGTTGGAATTCCCAGCTTCCGCAGTGTGGCATGCAGAAAGGTCCATTCCAGCGAGTCAAACGCTTTTTCAGCGTCCAATAAAATTGCCGCAGCCGAAAGTGTAGGATATAGTTTGTTAAGACCTGCAAATATTGCGCGTAGATTAACAGTCGTTGAATGGCTTGGGACAAAACAAATCCATCCTGGAATGGGCAAAATATCTTATCCACCAGTAGGGATAAATGAGTGGCAATTACCTTAGCCATAATGTTAAAGTCTTGGTTTAACAATGATAATGGCCTATAAGATGCACAACAATGAGAAGGCTTATCAGGCTTGAGTAATAGTGTGATTATTGCTTCCCGCTTGGTGGGGGGGGGCCTCTGCATACACCTCCAGTAATCGGGGATCCAATCGAATCTTGTAGGCTTTGTAGAAATCGCTCATCAGTCCGTCCGTGCCAGGGGTACGGGTATCAGCCAGGTCATCTATAGCCGCTAGAAATTGGCATTGCCCCTCATCAATACAAACCATTCACACCTCAGCAAGGTACTCCGCAAGTGCGTCACCCGAGGTATTCAAGCGGTAAGAGAGAAAAGCAGAGGCAATATCCTCCCCTAGTGCGAGCGATGTTCCATCTTCAAGTTCAAGGTGAGTAACATAGGAGAACTGATATTAAGGGCGGAGCAACCTGGCCAGCGTCCAAACAGGTTACTCACCCTCACCATGTACACGAGCCCTAGAATATTTGCCAATATAGTTCACCTCCCGCGCCGCCAGTTCCTGAAATTCCACCAGAAGCATTGCACGCTCATGAACGGTGGGGGGGGAGTCACCAGTCTGAGTACGCCCATCAGTTTCCTGGAGTCTCCCCTCTATTGCCTCAAGTGCCCTGCGAATGGAGCGTAATACTCCTGTCTGCTTGGCAATACACACTTCACTAATATATGCTTGGAAAGCTTCCCAAAGGACAGCCTGTCGCTTCACAGTTCCAGTGTTTAAATGGAAATACTCCACTAGAGCCTCCCTGACCTCACTGCGAAACACCTAATTGAGAAGCGCCTCAGAGGGGAAGTGCCAGAAAACGTGGGGACATGTAACACTGGGAATGTTCAATGCGAGGAGCACAGGTGAATGATCTGATAATGTGCATGGGTGATGGTCGACAATGGTGACAGCTAGCAGGAGGCGGGGAGAGAGATACCAATGGTCTATACAAGACCAAGGGCCATATGAGGCTGAGTTAAATGAGTAGTCCCGGATCGTGGGGTGAGAGCCTTCCAGGTATCCTTAAGAAGAAAGGACTGCAAGAGAGAGGTGAATGTCTGCACTGCGTGAGGTTTAGTCATCGTTCCTGCGCCTGTCCTGTCCACTGAGGGGTCTAGTGTTAGATTGAAGTCTCCCCCCATTAGTATGTTGTCAATTTCTTGTCGGGTAATATGTGCAGCTATGTTTGGGAAAAACTCAGACGGTGCCGCCGGAACGTCACTCTTTGTGATGTTCCGTGGCGCAGGATCCTGCTCCATATTTACGTGGCAGTACTAAGCCACTTTTTTTGGCTTTAGGATGCCTTGTAAATGTGGCTCCCTTTAACGCAGTTTTCCGCATTAAAGGAGCGTGCAATGGGTGTTGCTAGGGGCGTTCCCAGCAACATCCATGGCTTTTTGACACTGCCCCAGATTTATGAGAAATCGTAAATCTGAGGCAGCGCCAAGTACCTACTCCTCCCCAGGGGAGGCATAAGAGAAGCACAACGAGAAGAAATATCTTAATTTCTCTTAGTTTTCCTTTTTCTATGTGTGCTGCATTCAGCACACAAGGAAAGAGGAAAAAGCCTCTTCTGATTGTTTCAGTGCAGAAAGGTTTCCCTTGAGCCTCCTTAGGAACACCTCATGTCTCATGGCTGGTGGGGACATTTATGCGATAGTGTGATGCGTGCATGTATAAGCTGATGTGCAATACGTTCATGTCTGGTCAGCAACATTGTCTGTGCCCTGTGAAAACAACCCTGTAAACATGTGATATCTAAAAAGATAAAGCTCCGAACCCCCCACCCACATCGGATAAAGAAAAACCATCATCCGGTGAATCCCTTCACTATCCCAATAGAAACCCTCTAAATAAAACGGTAGGAGAACTCCTAGGGGCTAGGCAACACTCTTGAGAGCCCGCCAATAATGTCCATGTGTTTGAATTAATTCAGTGCAACCATGTAGGCATAGCATTAATTGGGTATGTTCAAACCACCCACACACTTCCATCAGAGTGCCACGTTTCAGGTCACCAATGGTTCTCAATAGACCTGGGTTGCAAGTCATTTAATGTATGGGTTAGTGGCCCGGATAATTTATGAGCCTGCTGACTCCGACTGAGACACTGCTGCCTCCTCGTCATTCATTCATTAATCCACCTTAGCTCGATTTTGCTTCCAGAAATTGGCACCTCCCTCCGGTGAGTCAAAAATCTGCGGCCTACTGTTGACCTGAATTCGTAGCCACACCGGGTACAGCATGGCATAGCGTATGTTTGCCGTCTGTAGTGTACGATTAATGTCCGCAAATTTATGGCGCGCCTCTTGTACCATCGGAGTAAAGTCAGGAAAGAATGCCAGATTCATGCCTTGATATGTAACAGTCTCCCTTTCTTGAGCAATTCGAAGTGCCACATCGCTGTCATGGGAATTAAGGAGTTTAGCAATAATCAATCTTGGAGGTGTGCCAGGCGCTGGGTTCGGGCCAAGCGACCTGTGGGCCCTCACAACCACAAATGTCGAGGTAAAAGCTTCCCTGCCAAATAACTCCACCAGGATCTTCTCGATGTAGCTGGCCATGGGGCCAGTATTTGTGGATTCAGCCACGCTAGTCATGCATATATTATTCCGGCGTGACCGAGCCTCCAAGTCTTCTGCCTTGGAGGAAACCATTTTAAGGAGCAGTTCAGTTCTCTCCAACCTCGTACTAGTAGTGGGCTGAGCATACTCCAAGTCAGATATTTGCTGTTCCGCTGTGTCTATGCGGGTCCCTTGCTGTTTGGTGTGGCAGTGTATATCTTCCAGTCGAAATGTGTGTCCAGTCGTGTATTGATTGATTTTATTCCAGTCTGTAACTCTGCCATTATGGCTGCAGTTCCGTCAATTGGGGGGGGTGGGCCTCTGCTCCCGGAGGACCCTCCGTTTCATCATGCCTGGGGGTCCAAGCTGCGTCGAAAGAAAGCTGGCGCTGCTTGGGATCTGTGCGCCCCATCGTGGGACGGGGCAGTGCGCAGTATTGTAGAATAAAGGAGTAGTGTGCAGCGCAGCAGTATTCACAGCAGTACCCGGAACCCGAACTTTAGCTTCCTCAGCAGGGGTCTGTTTAGTCAAACTGACTGGCTCGCAGCGCTATGTTAAGCAGAGCCAGCCATCATTATTTAGCTGGGCCTTCCGCCTGGAAGCGCTAGTCACGGGAAAAGCAGGCCAGCTCAGCAGTCACCAATATCACGCTTCCATAATGTGCCCCTTCTAGCATTCACCACTGCGGTACATGCCACCCACACCCGGGGGGGGGGATTAAAGCCACCCAGCACCCGGTGGCCACCAGTGCCCACAACAGAGTCGTCTCAGCTCACCGCTTCCACTCTGAGCTTTTCCACACCTGCACTGGGCAGTATGCAGCAGGGAGACAACACCCTTTATGGACGCAGGCACTCACCACAGCGGGCCACTGCCGAATCACCTTGTCTCTTCATGCGCTGTGTTTTGCTGCAGCAGCAATGGCCGGGTCCCGCTCAGGCCCAGCGGCTGTCAGGCACCACGGGACTCGAGTCTTGCAGCGTAGCAGCCTCGGACGCTCGAAGCCCCACCCTGAGGCTCACCCGAGACCTCTGTCATCCCACTGCCTCCGAGGGCTACGTCAGGCCTCGAGCGAAGCAGGTCACAGTGGCTCACCTACTGAGTCCAGCCGGTCCTCAGGCAGCCGAGGCCCACATCACCGAATCAGGGGCATTTCTGCTGGCAGCAAGTGCTGCAAAGAAGTCAGTGGAACGCTGGAAGGCTGCAAGTATATTGTGATGGCTCCGGAGCTTCACACTCAAGCAGCCATCTTGGTCGTCGGCCCGGCCACGCCCCTCCTTCTCACCATCTTTAAGCATACGATTTAACCTCTTGACCAAACTGTTAACAGAAGGACTGAACAGTGGCACTCTAAAATGTCTTATGTCCTGTGCACTGAGGAAAAGAAAAAGCCATCTGCTCACACACAATGAATGCCATTATCTGAAAGAACCTCCCTTAAGGTACCCTCCAGCAGAAATAAACATTTCAGAATTTTTATATCATTGCAAAAATTGGATTCCCTAACAAATGCACAATACACCCATTTGGAAAAATGATCCACAGCCACAATAAGGTACTTTTTAGGTCTCGCCTGGCTATCGCGTAAGCGATCACTCAGCGAGACTTATGTAGGGGCTTCAGAAAATGCTCCCAAAGGCTTCCCAGGCGGATCGGGTGGCGGTTACGCGCACAACCACGCGCATTCCATTTGCCACCAGCTACTTCCTGCGCGTGCGTCGCCTCACGCATTCAGAGAGATTTAGTAAGGGGCACAAGACCTTAGGAATGCGATTTATGGCCAGTGCATGTGCAGGGAGATGCCTGGTCTGCATCAGTAGTGCTCAGGGAATTGTAGCATGGCTGTGTTAGTGCCTGGGCCATTGCATAAGTACATGGGTACTGACTGGATGATTAGAGTGCTGCAAGGAGAGTGCATGGTGAATTTATAAGTGCTTGGAGTTTGGCAGAGTGTTTGGATAAGTACATGGTGCTGGCTGGGGGATTGGAGGAATGCATGGGTAGTGACAGGTGTAGGAGAGTAGGATCTGCTTCTTATGGTTACTCCCCTTTTTGCTGCTGTAACACTGTTTTTCGACTTTAGTCTGGCTGGGGCCCTGCTATTCAGTACCCCAGCCTAGCTGCTTCCTCTCTAAATTGATTCCTAGTACCTTAGGTACACCACAGATTGGATTCTGGGGTGTCCTTATAAGTCCCTAGTATATGGTATACTATGTACATTGGGCATAGGTACCCCAGAGGCCTACCAGGGGCTGAAACATGTACAATGCCACCCCTGGGAAGCCCTCCAAAATGACACCACAGGTCTGCTACTGCAGCCTGAGTAAGGTGGTGCATGCATGCCTTACTGGGATATAGATTCACTATATCTCAACTATCACTGCACATATAAACCAATCAGTCACCCCTATGGCAGGCCTTATCAATCCTGAAGGCAGGGTGCTTGGTTTTGTGTGAGAGGGTGCCCATGCATGAGCAGAGCCCCTCTGCAGCCTTTGGATTCTTTTCTCTGGGGTTGTCTGTGATGCAGCCTGACGATATACTCTTAAGTGCATTATAACCAAACAGTAAATGCTAACTTTGGACTGGCTGCATGGAAACATGTTGTGTTTGGTGTCAAACACCTTGGAATCACACCCCCATACCAGTAACTGGTGTGGGAGTATGATCCCACCCTTGTAGAGGGAGAGACATGACAGCACCGGTATGCCCAGTACCAGCTTAAAAGAGCACTGGCATCACAAAATGGATGCTGCAGCCACAGACATGAGTCTGGCCTCCTGCTGCTGACCGAAACTCCGGCAGGGGAGGCCTGGACAATAGGTTTCCTGTCACAGGAAGGTGTCACCACCCCCCAGACAGGCTTTAGGCTATTGGGGCTGGGTGGGTGCACTCTGAGAGTGCTTTGAAGTCCTGCACTAGGGGCACATTTGGTGTCCCTGTGCATAGTCCAGCTCAAACTGGTTGCAGGGGCTACCAGCCCCTGCTCTGGCACGAAACTGGACAAAGGAAATGGGTGTAGCCACCCCTCTTCCCAAACCCTCCCATAGGCTGGTCCCCTGAGTTAGTCCAACCCCTTCCTTGGGTATAAGATAGGAAACCCTGGCAAGAGGACTTTAGATATCCCTGGACGAAACTCTGAAACTGAACCCTGGAACTTCGATGATCTGTTCAATGCCACATGACTGAAGAATCTCCCTTGGAGTAAAGGAGTTACTCCCCTGCTTGGCAGGCACCAAAGACGCATCTGTCTGGTCTGCATCTCCGAAGCTCCCACTGGAAGCCAAAAACTTTGCAACACCAGAGGTAGATTTCCAGACTTCTTAGAGGCCGAACCGAGTCCCCAGCAAAACTGAGACCCGTAGCTCTTGTGGGTACCGTGGAACTGGAACCCCTGGACAACGTGCACATTTGCAAGTGGATCCGCATCTCGACATCTCCTGAGGCTGGGCATTGGATTACTTGTAGCCCAGGTTCCGAGCAGGGAATCCACTGAAGATTGTCGGCCTAGTCACTCCGAGTGACCCATGGGCCACCATTTTGTGATTCCTCTTGAGGTCCCTTCGCAATCCCTGGTCTGTCGACTGGTGGGTCCCTGTGAAGGTAACTTTGACTTTCCTTGGGCTACTCTGATTGCTCCAGATGTGCCCTCACTTCTCCTTGCTGGGGGAGTCCCTCGGACCTTGCTGGTCTGCACCGAAGCATCTTTCTCCTTTATGCATGGGTTGCTGTTGCCAAGGCTTGTTGTGTCCAATTCGGGCATCGACACTGCAGCACTCGACACCCTTTGTGGGACAGCTTGAATCCAGCTCCTGGTTGTCCTCGACGCCTCCTGGTCCTCGTGGCTGAAGAGTCAAGCTTCACTTTCTTCACCTGAAACACCCGACATCGGTGGGCATTCCTCTATCGTGCCCCTGGTCACCGGCAATTGACCCAGACTCTGTTGCCTCTGCTTTCAGGTTCTTCACATCTTCGATCCAGGCCTGGATCTCTTCGGATACTTCGCATCTTCCCTTTCAGCAGCACTTCTTCGCCAGCTCCCACTGAAAACGACAACGCGACCCAACACCATTTGAGACCTATGCACCCGGCTTCCCTGGTTGAGGTAACTTGAGTCCTCCGGTGCTCCCGTGGGTGTTGACCCTAGAACTGTCTAAGTCCAAGAGTGTTTGGTCCTAGTCCATCTCTATGTATCCTTTATCTTTAAAAATCTAACCGCGACTTTTTACCCATAGAAGCGAACAGGAGCTTGCGGCGGTGTTCTCTTACTGCACACGGCCCCCGTGGGTCCCCTGTGTCACTACCTTGGGTGGTTCCTTGGGGTCCCAGCGATTCTACAGGCTCTAGGTCTTGTTTCTAGTTATGTCGTGGTTCTTATACCATTATTTTAGTATATGGTTTGGCTCGCCCCTAGGGCCTAAAGTGTATTTTGTGCTACTTTACTGTCTATTTGAAGTGTAACTTATGTGCTTTTGCCTCTAGCCTCATAAAGAGACTAGAGGGGTGTGTTTAGTAATAAATACATATATTTTATATATATTCCTGGTGGGGTCTCCTTTCATTTACCCACTCAAGAGATTATAGACTAGTAAAACAAGCTGCTTTACATTGCTTCAAGACTTAGCCTGAAGGCTGCTCTCCATAGCTACCTCTAGGATAGCTTTCAATAAAGGTTGTCTTTAACCTATCACCAATAAGGGGTTGTTTGCACTGGTGCAAGATGCCCACTATAACTAGTGGACAGCATATACCAGGTCAACTTCTCACAACAGGGAGATGGCTGGACTGCATGGGTAGTGCTCAGGGGATAGTAGCAGTGCATGTGTTAGTGCCTGGGTCATTGCAGGAGTACATAGGTCCTGGCTGGATGACTAGAGTACTGCAAGGAGAGTGCATGATGAATTTATAAGTGCTTGGGTTTTGGCAGAGTGATTGGATAACTACATTGTGATGGCTGGGTGATTGGAGGAGTGCATGAGTAGTGACAAGGAGATGGCTGGACTGCATCAGTAGGGCTCAGGGTATTGTAGCAGTGTATGTGTTAGTGCCTAGGTCATTGCATGAGTACATGGGTAGTGACTGGATGATTACAGTGCTGCAAGGACAGTGCCTGGGGATTTTATAATTGCTTGGGGTTTGGCAGAGTGATTTGATAAGTACATAGTGTTGGCTGGGTGATTGGAGGAGTGCATGGGTAGTTACAGAGGGATTGCTGGAGTGCATGGGTACTACCTGGGTAATTGGAGGAGTGAATCAGTAGTGTGTAAGTGGTTAGAGGTCTGCATGGGTAGTGCTCAGGGGATTGTAGCAGTGCATGTGTTAGTGCCTGGGCCATTGCTTAAGTACATGGGTACTGACTAAATGATTAGAGTACTGCAAGGAGAGTGCATTGTGAATTTATAAGAGCTTGTGCTTTGATGGAGTGATTGAATAAATACATGGTGCTGACTGGGTGATTGGAGGAGTGCATGGGTAGTGACAGGGAGATGGCTGGTCTGCATGGGTAGTGCCCAGGGGATTGTAGCAGTGCAGGAGCACATAGGTACCAACTGGACGATTAGAGTACTGCAAGGAGAGTGCATGGTGAATTTATAAGTGCTTGGGTTTTGGTGGAGTGATTGGATAAGTACATGATGCTGGATGGGTAATTGGAGGAGTGCATGGGTAGTGACAAGGAGATGGCTGGTCTGCATGAGTAGAGCTCAGGTAATTGCAGCAGTGCATGTGTTAGTGCCTAGGTCATTGCATGAGTACATAGGTAGTGACTGGATGATTAGAGTGCTGCAAGTACAGTGCATGGTGATTTTATAACTGCTTGGGCTTTGGCGGAGTGATTGGATAAGTATATGATGCTGGATGGGTGATTGGAGGAGTGCATGGATAGTGACAGAAGGATTGCAAGAGTGCATAGGTACTAACTGGGTAATTGGAGGAGTGAATCAGTAGTGTGTAGGTGGTTAGAGGTCTGCATGGGTAGTGTTCAGGGGATTGTAGCAGTGCATGTGTTAGTGCCAGGGCCATTGCATAAGTTCATGGGTACTGACTGGATGATTAGAGTACTGCAAGGAGAGTGCATGGTGAATTTATAAGTGCTTGGGTTTTGGCGTAGTGATTGGATTAGTACATGGTGCTGGCTGGGTGATTGGAGGAGTGCATGGGTAGTGACAGGGAGATACCTGGACCGCAACAGTAATGCTCAGGGGATTGTAGCAGTGCATGTGTTAGTGCCTGGGTCATTGCATTAGTACATGGGTAGTGACTGGATGGTTAGAGTACTACAAGAAGAGTGCATGGTGATATTTCAAGTGCTTGGGTTTTGGCGGAGTGATTGGATAAGTACATGATGCTGGTTGGGTGATTTTAGGAGTGCATGGGTAGTGACAAGGAGATGGCTGGTCTGCATGAGTAGTGCTCAGGTAATTGTAGCAGTGCATGTGTTAGTGGCTGGGTCACTGCATGAGTACATGGGTAGTGACCTCTGACCCTGTTTACCAGGCAGGTCGCTCCCCTCACCACCACGCAGCCCCCTGTGTGATCGCTGACCGCTGCTGTATCCTTTCTGCCTGCGTTCAAGTGCCAGTGTCCTCCTTCTCTTCTTTTCCCACGAGTGAGTGCCTGTATTCGCCCCCATTGTACCTGTGTCATTTTGCTGCCTGGAATCGTTCCCCTCACCTTTTTTGCCCAGATTGTGAAATCTTTTTTCTTCTGTTCCCCTGCGCACCGCATCTCCCCCTCGCCTCCCGTTTCCCGCCGCCGCGTCCCTTAGCTCCACCCCCTCGCACCCCATTGGCCACCCCGCTCCCACCTCCCAGCTGCTCCTCCCTCCCTCTCCCACTCATATGGAGGCCGCGCAGCGGCCACGCCGCTGGCGCGCCAAAGGCGCGCCTAAGGCAAGTCCGTCTGCGCCCGTCCGCGCCTGGCCCGCGCCCAGCGCCAGACCCCCTGGCCCCCGCAGATGCCAGCCTACCCGCCAGACCTACAACGCCGCCACTCTCATCGCACTCAACACCGGCCGGATCCCCAATCACCAATAAGGGGTTGTTTGCACTGGTGCAAGATGCCCACTATAACTAGTGGACAGCATATACCAGGTCAACTTCTCACAACAGGGAGATGGCTGGACTGCATGGGTAGTGCTCAGGGGATAGTAGCAGTGAATGTGTTAGTGCCTAGGTCATTGCATGAGTACATGGGTAGTGACTGGATGATTACAGTGCTGCAAGGACAGTGCCTGGGGATTTTATAACCGCTTGGGGTTTGGCAGAGTGATTTGATAAGTACATAGTGTTGGCTGGGTGATTGGAGGAGTGCATGGCTAGTGACAGAGGGATTGCTGGAGTGCATGGGTACTACCTGGGTAATTGGAGGAGTGAATCAGTAGTGTGTAAGTGGTTAGAGGTCTGCATGGGTAGTGCTCAGGGGATTGTAGCAGTGCATGTGTTAGTGCCTGGGCCATTGCTTAAGTACATGGGTACTGACTAAATGATTAGAGTACTGCAAGGAGAGTGCATTGTGAATTTATAAGAGCTTGGGCTTTGATGGAGTGATTGAATAAATACATGGTGCTGACTGGGTGATTGGAGGAGTGCATGGGTAGTGACAGGGAGATGGCTGGTCTGCATGGGTAGTGCCCAGGGGATTGTAGCAGTGCATGAGTTAGTGCCTGGGTCATTGCAGGAGCACATAGGTACCAACTGGACGATTAGAGTACTGCAAGGAGAGTGCATGGTGAAATTATAAGTGCTTGGGATTTGGTGGAGTGATTGGATAAGTACATGATGCTGGATGGGTAATTGGAGGAGTCCATGGGTAGTGACAAGGAGATGGCTGGTCTGCATGATTAGAGCTCAGGTAATTGCAGCAGTGCATGTGTTAGTGCCTAGGTCATTGCATGAGTACATAGGTAGTGACTGGATGATTAGAGTGCTACAAGGACAGTGCATGGTGATTTTATAACTGCTTGGGCTTTGGCGGAGTGATTGGATAAGTACATGATGCTGGATGGGTGATTGGAGGAGTGCATGGATAGTGACAGAAGGATTGCTAGAGTGCATAGGTACTAACTGGGTAATTGGAGGAGTGAATCAGTAGTGTGTAGGTGGTTAGAGGTCTGCATGGGTAGTGTTCAGGGGATTGTAGCAGTGCATGTGTTAGTGCCAGGGCCATTGCATAAGTTCATGGGTACTGACTGGATGATTAGAGTACTGCAAGGAGAGTGCATGGTGAATTTATAAGTGCTTGGGTTTTGGCGTAGTGATTGGATTAGTACATGGTGCTGGCTGGGTGATAGGAGGAGTGCATGGGTAGTGACAGGGAGATGCCTGGACCGCAACAGTAATGCTCAGGGGATTGTAGCAGTGCATGTGTTAGTGCCTGGGTCATTGCATTAGTACATGGGTAGTGACTGGATGGTTAGAGTACTACAAGGAGAGTGCATGGTGATATTTTAAGTGCTTGGGTTTTGGCGGAGTGATTGGATAAGTACATGATGCTGGTGGGTGATTTTAGGAGTGCATGGGTAGTGACAAGGAGATGGCTGGTCTGCATGAGTAGTGCTCAGGTAATTGTAGCAGTGCATGTGTTAGTGGCTGGGTCACTGCATGAGTACATGGGTAGTGACCTCTGACCCTGTTTACCAGGCAGGTCGCTCCCCTCACCACCACGCAGCCCCCTGTGTGATCGCTGACCGCTGCTGTATCCTTTCTGCCTGCGTTCGAGTGCCAGTGTCCTCCTTCTCTTCTTTTCCCACGAGTGAGTGCCTGTATTCACCCCCATTGTACCTGGGTCATTTTGCTGCCTGGAATTGTTCCCCTCACCTTTTTTGCCCAGATTGTGATCCTTTTTTCTTCTGTTCCCATGCGCACCGCATCTCCCCCTCGCCTCCCGTTTCCCTCCGCCGCCGCGTCCCTTAGCTCCACCCCCTCGCACCCCATTGGCCACCCCGCTCCCACCTCTCAGCTGCTCCTCCCTCCCTCTCCCACTCATATGGAGGCCACGCAGCGGCCACGCCGCTGGCGCGCCGAAGGCGCGCCTAAGGCAAGTCCGTCTGCGCCCGTCCGCGCCTGGCCCGCGCCCAGCGCCAGACCCCCTGGCCCCCGCAGATGCCAGCCCACCCGCCAGACCTACAACGCCGCCACTCTCATCGCACTCAACACCGGCCGGATCCCCAATCACCAATAAGGGGTTGTTTGCACTGGTGCAAGATGCCCACTATAACTAGTGGACAGCATATACCAGGTCAACTTCTCACAACAGGGAGATGGCTGGACTGCATGGGTAGTGCTCAGGGGATAGTAGCAGTGCATATGTTAGTGCCTAGGTCATTGCATGAGTACATGGGTAGTGACTGGATGATTACAGTGCTGCAAGGACAGTGCCTGGGGATTTTATAACCGCTTGGGGTTTGGCAGAGTGATTTGATAAGTACATAGTGTTGGCTGGGTGATTGGAGGAGTGCATGGCTAGTGACAGAGGGATTGCTGGAGTGCATGGCTACTACCTGGGTAATTAGAGGAGTGAATCAGTAGTGTGTAAGTGGTTAGAGGTCTGCATGGGTAGTGCTCAGGGGATTGTAGCAGTGCATGTGTTAGTGCCTGGGCCATTGCTTAAGTACATGGGTACTGACTAAATGATTAGAGTACTGCAAGGAGAGTGCATTGTGAATTTATAAGAGCTTGGGCTTTGATGGAGTGATTGAATAAATACATGGTGCTGACTGGGTGATTGGAGGAGTGCATGGGTAGTGACAGGGAGATGGCTCGTCTGCATGGGTAGTGCCCAGGGGATTGTAGCAGTGCATGAGTTAGTGCCTGGGTCATTGCAGGAGCACATAGGTACCAACTGGACGATTAGAGTACTGCAAGGAGAGTGCATGGTGAATTTATAGGTGCTTGGGATTTGGTGGAGTGATTGGATAAGTACATGATGCTGGATGGGTAATTGGAGGAGTCCATGGGTAGTGACAAGGAGATGGCTGGTCTGCATGAGTAGAGCTCGGGTAATTGCAGCAGTGCATGTGTTAGTGCCTAGGTCATTGCATGAGTACATAGGTAGTGACTGGATGATTAGAGTGCTGCAAGTACAGTGCATGGTGATTTTATAACTGTTTGGGCTTTGGCGGAGTGATTGGATAAGTACATGATGCTGGATGGGTGATTGGAGGAGTGCATGGATAGTGACAGAAGGATTGCTAGAGTGCATAGGTACTAACTGGGTAATTGGAGGAGTGAATCAGTAGTGTGTAGGTGGTTAGAGGTCTGCATGGGTAGTGTTCAGGGGATTGTAGCAGTGCATGTGTTAGTGCCAGGGCCATTGCATAAGTTCATGGGTACTGACTGGATGATTAGAGTACTGCAAGGAGAGTGCATGGTGAATTTATAAGTGCTTGGGTTTTGGCGTAGTGATTGGATTAGTACATGGTGCTGGCTGGGTGATTGGAGGAGTGCATGGGTAGTGACAGGGAGATGCCTGGACCACATCAGTAATGCTCAGGGGATTGTAGCAGTGCATGTGTTAGTGCCTGGGTCATTGCATTAGTACATGGGTAGTGACTGGATGGTTAGAGTACTACAAGGAGAGTGCATGGTTTTATTTTAAGTGCTTGGGTTTTGGCGGAGTGATTGGATAAGTACATGATGCTGGTTGGGTGATTGGAGGAGTGCATGGGTAGTGACAAGGAGATGGCTGGTCTGCATGAGTAGTGCTCAGGTAATTGTAGCAGTGCATGTGTTAGTGGCTGGGTCACTGCATGAGTACATGGGTAGTGACCTCTGACCCTGTTTACCAGGCAGGTCGCTCCCCTCACTGCCACGCAGCCCCCTGTGTGATCGCTGACCGCTGCTGTATCCTTTCTGCCTGCGTTCGAGTGCCAGTGTCCTCCTTCTCTTCTTTTCCCACGAGTGAGTGCCTGTATTCGCCCCCATTGTACCTGTGTCATTTTGCTGCCTGGAATTGTTCGCCTCACCTTTTTTGCCCAGATTGTGATCCTTTTTTCTTCTGTTCCCCTGCGCACCGCATCTCCCCCTCGCCTCCCGTTTCCCGCCGCCACGTCCCTTAGCTCCACCCCCTCGCACCCCATTGGCCACCCCGCTCCCACCTCCCAGCTGCTCCTCCCTCCCTCTCCCACTCATATGGAGGCCGCGCAGCGGCCACGCCGCTGGCGCGCCGAAGGCGCGCCTAAGGCAAGTCCGTCTGCGCCTGGCCCGCGCCCAGCGCCAGACCCCCTGGCCCCCGCAGATGCCAGCCCACCCGCCAGACCTACAACGCCGCCACTCTCATCGCACTCAACACCGGCCGGATCCCCAATCACCAATAAGGGGTTGTTTGCACTGGTGCAAGATGCCCACTATAACTAGTGGACAGCATATACCAGGTCAACTTCTCACAACAGGGAGATGGCTGGACTGCATGGGTAGTGCTCAGGGGATAGTAGCAGTGCATGTGTTAGTGCCTAGGTCATTGCATGAGTACATGGGTAGTGATTGGATGATTACAGTGCTGCAAGGACAGTGCCTGGGGATTTTATAACCGCTTGGGGTTTGGCAGAGTGATTTGATAAGTACATAGTGTTGGCTGGGTGATTGGAGGAGTGCATGGCTAGTGACAGAGGGATTGCTGGAGTGCATGGGTACTACCTGGGTAATTGGAGGAGTGAATCAGTAGTGTGTAAGTGGTTAGAGGTCTGCATGGGTAGTGCTCAGGGGATTGTAGCAGTGCATGTGTTAGTGCCTGGGCCATTGCTTAAGTACATGGGTACTGACTAAATGATTAGAGTACTGCAAGGAGAGTGCATTGTGAATTTATAAGAGCTTGGGCTTTGATGGAGTGATTGAATAAATACATGGTGCTGACTGGGTACTTGGAGGAGTGCATGGGTAGTGACAGGGAGATGGCTGGTCTGCATGGGTAGTGCCCAGGGGATTGTAGCAGTGCAGGAGCACATAGGTACCAACTGGACGATTAGAGTACTGCAAGGAGAGTGCATGGTGAATTTATAAGTGCTTGGGTTTTGGTGGAGGGATTGGATGAGTACATGATGCTGGATGGGTAATTGGAGGAGTGCATGGGTAGTGACAAGGAGATGGCTGGTCTGCATGAGTAGAGCTCAGGTAATTGCAGCAGTGCATGTGTTAGTGCCCAGGTTATTGCATGAGTACATAGGTAGTGACTGGATGATTAGAGTGCTGCAAGGACAGTGCATGGTGATTTTATAACTGCTTGGGCTTTGGAGGAGTGATTGGATAAGTATATGATGCTGGATGGGTGATTGGAGGAGTGCATGGATAGTGACAGAAGGATTGCAAGAGTGCATAGGTACTAACTGGGTAATTGGAGGAGTGAATCAGTAGTGTGTAGGTGGTTAGAGGTCTGCATGGGTAGTGTTCAGGGGATTGTAGCAGCGCATGTGTTAGTGCAAGGGCCATTACATAAGTTCATGGGTACTGACTGGATGATTAGAGTACTGCAAGGAGAGTGCATGGTGAATTTATAAGTGCTTGGGTTTTGGCGTAGTGATTGGATTAGTACATGGTGCTGGCTTAGTGATTGGAGGTGTGCATGGGTAGTGACAGGGAGATGCCTGGACCGCAACAGTAATGCTCAGGGGATTGTAGCAGTGCATGTGTTAGTGCCTGGGTCATTGCATTAGTACATGGGTAGTGACTGGATGGTTAGAGTACTACAAGGAGAGTGCATGGTGATATTTTAAGTGCTTGGGTTTTGGCGGAGTGATTGGATAAGTACATGATGCTGGTTGGGTGATTTTAGGAGTGCATGGGTAGTGACAAGGAGATGGCTGGTCTGCATGAGTAGTGCTCAGGTAATTGTAGCAGTGCATGTGTTAGTGGCTGGGTCACTGCATGAGTTCATGGGTAGTGACCTCTGACCCTGTTTACCAGGCAGGTCGCTCCCCTCACCACCACGCAGCCCCCTGTGTGATCGCTGACCGCTGCTGTATCCTTTCTGCCTGCGTTCGAGTGCCAGTGTCCCCCTTCTCTTCTTTTCCCACGAGTGAGTGCCTGTATTCGCCCCCATTGTACCTGTGTCATTTTGCTGCCTGGAATTGTTCCCCTCACCTTTTTTGCCCAGATTGTGATCCTTTTTTCTTCTGTTCCCCTGCGCACCGCATCTCCCCCTCGCCTCCCGTTTGCCGCCGCCGCATCCCTTAGCTCCACCCCCTCGCACCCCATTGGCCACCCCGCTCCCACCTCCCAGCTGCTCCTCCCTCCCTCTCCCACTCATATGGAGGCCGCATAGGTACCAACTGGACGATTAGAGTACTGCAAGGAGATTGCATGGTGAATTTATAAGTGCTTGAGTTTTGGTGGAGTGATTGGATAAGTACATGATGCTGGATGGGTAATTGGAGGAGTCCATGGGTAGTGACAAGGAGATGGCTGGTCTGCATGAGTAGAGCTCAGGTAATTGCAGCAGTGCATGTGTTAGTGCCTAGGTCATTGCATGAGTACATAGGTAGTGACTGGATGATTAGAGTGCTGCAAGTACAGTGCATGGTGATTTTATAACTGCTTGGGCTTTGGCGGAGTGATTGGATAAGTACATATGGAGGCCGCACCGCTGGGGCGCCGAAGGCGCGCCTAAGGTAAGCCCGTCTGCGCCCGTACGTGCCTGGCCCGCGCCCAGCGCCAGACCCCCTGGCCCCCGCAGATGCCAGCCCACCCGCCAGACCTACAACGCCGCCACTCTCATCGCACTCAACACCGGCCGGATCCCCAATCACCAATAAGGGGTTGTTTGCACTGGTGCAAGATGCCCACTATAACTAGTGGACAGCATATACCAGGTCAACTTCTCACAACAGGGAGATGGCTGGACTGCATGGGTAGTGCTCAGGGGATAGTAGCAGTGAATGTGTTAGTGCCTAGGTCATTGCATGAGTACATGGGTAGTGACTGGATGATTACAGTGCTGCAAGGACAGTGCCTGGGGATTTTATAACCGCTTGGGGTTTGGCAGAGTGATTTGATAAGTACATAGTGTTGGCTGGGTGATTGGAGGAGTGCATGGCTAGTGACAGAGGGATTGCTGGAGTGCATGGGTACTACCTGGGTAATTGGAGGAGTGAATCAGTAGTGTGTAAGTGGTTAGAGGTCTGCATGGGTAGTGCTCAGGGGATTGTAGCAGTGCATGTGTTAGTGCCTGGGCCATTGCTTAAGTACATGGGTACTGACTAAATGATTAGAGTACTGCAAGGAGAGTGCATTGTGAATTTATAAGAGCTTGGGCTTTGATGGAGTGATTGAATAAATACATGGTGCTGACTGGGTGATTGGAGGAGTGCATGGGTAGTGACAGGGAGATGGCTGGTCTGCATGGGTAGTGCCCAGGGGATTGTAGCAGTGCATGAGTTAGTGCCTGGGTCATTGCAGGAGCACATAGGTACCAACTGGACGATTAGAGTACTGCAAGGAGAGTGCATGGTGAATTTATAAGTGCTTGGGATTTGGTGGAGTGATTGGATAAGTACATGATGCTGGATGGGTAATTGGAGGAGTCCATGGGTAGTGACAAGGAGATGGCTGGTCTGCATGAGTAGAGCTCAGGTAATTGCAGCAGTGCATGTGTTAGTGCCTAGGTCATTGCATGAGTACATAGGTAGTGACTGGATGATTAGAGTGCTGCAAGGACAGTGCATGGTGATTTTATAACTGCTTGGGCTTTGGCGGAGTGATTGGATAAGTATATGATGCTGGATGGGTGATTGGAGGAGTGCATGGATAGTGACAGAAGGATTGCAAGAGTGCATAGGTACTAACTGGGTAATTGGAGGAGTGAATCAGTAGTGTGTAGGTGGTTAGAGGTCTGCATGGGTAGTGTTCAGGGGATTGTAGCAGTGCATGTGTTAGTGCCAGGGCCATTGCATAAGTTCATGGGTACTGACTGGATGATTAGAGTACTGCAAGGAGAGTGCATGGTGAATTTATAAGTGCTTGGGTTTTGGCGTAGTGATTGGATTAGTACATGGTGCTGGCTGGGTGATTGGAGGAGTGCATGGGTAGTGACAGGGAGATGCCTGGACCGCAACAGTAATGCTCAGGGGATTGTAGCAGTGCATGTGTTAGTTCCTGGGTTATTGCATTAGTACATGGGTAGTGACTGGATGGTTAGAGTACTACAAGGAGAGTGCATGGTGATATTTTAAGTGCTTGGGTTTTGGCGGAGTGATTGGATAAGTACATGATGCTGGTGGGTGATTTTAGGAGTGCATGGGTAGTGACAAGGAGATGGCTGGTCTGCATGAGTAGTGCTCAGGTAATTGTAGCAGTGCATGTGTTAGTGGCTGGGTCACTGCATGAGTACATGGGTAGTGACCTCTGACCCTGTTTACCAGGCAGGTCGCTCCCCTCACCACCACGCAGCCCCCTGTGTGATCGCTGACCGCTGCTGTATCCTTTCTGCCTGCGTTCGAGTGCCAGTGTCCTCCTTCTCTTCTTTTCCCACGAGTGAGTGCCTGTATTCGCCCCCATTGTACCTGGGTCATTTTGCTGCCTGGAATTGTTCCCCTCACCTTTTTTGCCCAGATTGTGATCCTTTTTTCTTCTGTTCTCCTGCGCACCGCATCTCCCCCTCGCCTCCCGTTTCCCGCCGCCGCGTCCCTTATCTCCACCCCCTCGCACCCCATTGGCCACCCCGCTCCCACCTCCCAGCTGCTCCTCCCTCCCTCTCCCACTCATATGGAGGCCGCGCAGCGGCCACGCCGCTGGCGCGCCGAAGGCGCGCCTAAGGCAAGTCCGTCTGCGCCCGTCCGCGCCTGGCCCGCGCCCAGCGCCAGACCCCCTGGCCCCCGCAGATGCCAGCCCACCCGCCAGACCTACAACGCCGCCACTCTCATCGCACTCAACACCGGCCGGATCCCCAATCACCAATAAGGGGTTGTTTGCACTGGTGCAAGATGCCCACAATAACTAGTGGACAGCATATACCAGGTCAACTTCTCACAACAGGGAGATGGCTGGACTGCATGGGTAGTGCTCAGGGGATAGTAGCAGTGCATATGTTAGTGCCTAGGTGATTGCATGAGTACATGGGTAGTGACTGGATGATTACAGTGCTGCAAGGACAGTGCCTGGGGATTTTATAACCGCTTGGGGTTTGGCAGAGTGATTTGATAAGTACATAGTGTTGGCTGGGTGATTGGAGGAGTGCATGGCTAGTGACAGAGGGATTGCTGTAGTGCATGGGTACTACCTGGGTAATTGGAGGAGTGAATCAGTAGTGTGTCAGTGGTTAGAGGTCTGCATGGGTAGTGCTCAGGGGATTGTAGCAGTGCATGTGTTAGTGCCTTGGCCATTGCTTAAGTACATGGGTACTGACTAAATGATTAGAGTACTGCAAGGAGAGTGCATTGTGAATTTATAAGAGCTTGGGCTTTGATGGAGTGATTGAATAAATACATGGTGCTGACTGGGTGATTGGAGGAGTGCATGGGTAGTGACAGGGAGATGGCTGGTCTGCATGGGTAGTGCCCAGGGGATTGTAGCAGTGCATGAGTTAGTGCCTGGGTCATTGCAGGAGCACATAGGTACCAACTGGACGATTAGAGTACTGCAAGGAGAGTGCATGGTGAATTTATAAGTGCTTGGGATTTGGTGGAGTGATTGGATAAGTACATGATGCTGGATGGGTAATTGGAGGAGTCCATGGGTAGTGACAAGGAGATGGCTGGTCTGCATGAGTAGAGCTCAGGTAATTGCAGCAGTGCATGTGTTAGTGCCTAGGTCATTGCATGAGTACATAGGTAGTGACTGGATGATTAGAGTGCTGCAAGTACAGTGCATGGTGATTTTATAACTGCTTGGGCTTTGGCGGAGTGATTGGATAAGTACATGATGCTGGATGGGTGATTGGAGGAGTGCATGGATAGTGACAGAAGGATTGCTAGAGTGCATAGGTACTAACTGGGTAATTGGAGGAGTGAATCAGTAGTGTGTAGGTGGTTAGAGGTCTGCATGGGTAGTGTTCAGGGGATTGTAGCAGTGCATGTGTTAGTGCCAGGGCCATTGCATAAGTTCATGGGTACTGACTGGATGATTAGAGTACTGCAAGGAGAGTGCATGGTGAATTTATAAGTGCTTGGGTTTTGGCGTAGTGATTGGATTAGTACATGGTGCTGGCTGGGTGATTGGAGGAGTGCATGGGTAGTGACAGGGAGATGCCTGGACCACATCAGTAATGCTCAGGGGATTGTAGCAGTGCATGTGTTAGTGCCTGGGTCATTGCATTAGTACATGGGTAGTGACTGGATGGTTAGAGTACTACAAGGAGAGTGCATGGTTTTATTTTAAGTGCTTGGGTTTTGGCGGAGTGATTGGATAAGTACATGATGCTGGTTGGGTGATTGGAGGAGTGCATGGGTAGTGACAAGGAGATGGCTGGTCTGCATGAGTAGTGCTTAGGTAATTGTAGCAGTGCATGTGTTAGTGGCTGGGTCACTGCATGAGTACATGGGTAGTGACCTCTGACCCTGTTTACCAGGCAGGTCGCTCCCCTCACTGCCACGCAGCCCCCTGTGTGATCGCTGACCGCTGCTGTATCCTTTCTGCCTGCGTTCGAGTGCCAGTGTCCTCCTTCTCTTCTTTTCCCACGAGTGAGTGCCTGTATTCGCCCCCATTGTACCTGTGTCATTTTGCTGCCTGGAATTGTTCGCCTCACCTTTTTTGCCCAGATTGTGATCCTTTTTTCTTCTGTTCCCCTGCGCACCGCATCTCCCCCTCGCCTCCCGTTTCCCGCCGCCACGTCCCTTAGCTCCACCCCCTCGCACCCCATTGGCCACCCTGCTCCCACCTCCCAGCTGCTCCTCCCTCCCTCTCCCACTCATATGGAGGCCGCGCAGCGGCCACGCCGCTGGCGCGCCGAAGGCACGCCTAAGGCAAGTCCGTCTGCGCCCGTCCGCGCCTGGCCCACGCCCAGCGCCAGACCCCCTGGCCCCCGCAGATGCCAGCCCACCCGCCAGACCTACAACGCCGCCACTCTCATCGCACTCAACACCGGCCGGATCCCCAATCACCAATAAGGGGTTGTTTGCACTGGTGCAAGATGCCCACTATAACTAGTGGACAGCATTTACCAGGTCAACTTCTCACAACAGGGAGATGGCTGGACTGCATGGGTAGTGCTCAGGGGATAGTAGCAGTGCATGTGTTAGTGCCTAGGTCATTGCATGAGTACATGGGTAGTGACTGGATGATTACAGTGCTGCAAGGACAGTGCCTGGGGATTTTATAACCGCTTGGGGTTTGGCAGAGTGATTTGATAAGTACATAGTGTTGGCTGGGTGATTGGAGGAGTGCATGGCTAGTGACAGAGGGATTGCTGGAGTGCATGGGTACTACCTGGGTAATTGGAGGAGTGAATCAGTAGTGTGTAAGTGGTTAGAGGTCTGCATGGGTAGTGCTCAGGGGATTGTAGCAGTGCATGTGTTAGTGCCTGGGCCATTGCTTAAGTACATGGGTACTGACTAAATGATTAGTGTACTGCAAGGAGAGTGCATTGTGAATTTATAAGAGCTTGGGCTTTGATGGAGTGATTGAATAAATACATGGTGCTGACTGGGTACTTGGAGGAGTGCATGGGTAGTGACAGGGAGATGGCTGGTCTGCATGGGTAATGCCCAGGGGATTGTAGCAGTGCAGGAGCACATAGGTACCAACTGGACGATTAGAGTACTGCAAGGAGAGTGCATGGTGAATTTATAAGTGCTTGGGTTTTGGTGGAGTGATTGGATAAGTACATGATGCTGGATGGGTAATTGGAGGAGTGCATGGGTAGTGACAAGGAGATGGCTGGTCTGCATGAGTAGAGCTCAGGTAATTGCAGCAGTGCATGTGTTAGTGCCTAGGTCATTGCATGAGTACATAGGTAGTGACTGGATGATAAGAGTGCTGCAAGGACAGTGCATGGTGATTTTATAACTGCTTGGGCTTTGGAGGAGTGATTGGATAAGTATATGATGCTGGATGGGTGATTGGAGGAGTGCATGGATAGTGACAGAAGGATTGCAAGAGTGCATAGGTACTAACTGGGTAATTGGAGGAGTGAATCAGTAGTGTGTAGGTGGTTAGAGGTCTGCATGGGTAGTGTTCAGGGGATTGTAGCAGTGCATGTGTTAGTGCAAGGGCCATTGCATAAGTTCATGTGTACTGACTGGATGATTAGAGTACTGCAAGGAGAGTGCATGGTGAATTTATAAGTGCTTGGGTTTTGGCGTAGTGATTGGATTAGTACATGGTGCTGGCTGGGTGATTGGAGGAGTGCATGGGTAGTGACAGGGAGATGCCTGGACCGCAACAGTAATGCTCAGGGGATTGTAGCAGTGCATGTGTTAGTGCCTGGGTCATTGCATTAGTACATGGGTAGTGACTGGATGGTTAGAGTACTACAAGGAGAGTGCATGGTGATATTTTAAGTGCTTGGGTTTTGGCGGAGTGATTGGATAAGTACATGATGCTGGTTGGGTGATTTTAGGAGTGCATGGGTAGTGACAAGGAGATGGCTGGTCTGCATGAGTAGTGCTCAGGTAATTGTAGCAGTGCATGTGTTAGTGGCTGGGTCACTGCATGAGTACATGGGTAGTGACCTCTGACCCTGTTTACCAGGCAGGTCGCTCCCCTCACTACCACGCAGCCCCCTGTGTGATCGCTGACCGCTGCTGTATCCTTTCTGCCTGCGTTCGAGTGCCAGTGTCCTCCTTCTCTTCTTTTCCCACGAGTGAGTGCCTGTATTCGCCCCCATTGTACCTGTGTCATTTTGCTGCCTGGAATTGTTCCCCTCACCTTTTTTGCCCAGATTGTGATCCTTTTTTCTTCTGTTCCCCTGCGCACCGCTTCTCCCCCTCGCCTCCCGTTTCCCGCCGCCGCGTCCCTTAGCTCCACCCCCTCGCACCCAATTGTCCACCCCGCTCCCACCTCCCAGCTGCTCCTCCCTCCCTCTCCCACTCATATGGAGGCCGCATAGGTACCAACTGGACAATTAGAGTACTGCAAGGAGAGTGCATGGTGAATTTATAAGTGCTTGGGTTTTGGTGGAGTGATTGGATAAGTACATGATGCTGGATGGGTAATTGGAGGAGTCCATTGGTAGTGACAAGGAGATGGCTGGTCTGCATGAGTAGAGCTCAGGTAATTGCAGCAGTGCATGTGTTAGTGCCTAGGTCATTGCATGAGTACATAGGTAGTGACTGGATGATTAGAGTGCTGCAAGTACAGTGCATGGTGATTTTATAACTGCTTGGGCTTTGGCGGAGTGATTGGATAAGTGCATATGGAGGCCGCGCCGCTGGCGCCGAAGGCGCGCCTAAGGCAAGCCCGTCTGCGCCCGTCCGTGCCTGGCCCGCGCCCAGCGCCAGACCCCCTGGCCCCCGCAGATGCCAGCCCACCCGCCAGACCTACAACGCCGCCACTCTCATCGCACTCAACACCGGCTGGATCCCCGGCTGCTGCAGAGCCACCCCAAGACGCACCCACGGACCCTTCACCTGCCAATCCTGCAAGTTCTCCTGCATCCGGACCCGTACCGCACCTGCCAAGCCAAGCACCAGCAGCAACCACCTGAAGTGCATCCTGCTCAACACCCGCTCCGTCCACAGACACGCCGTGGAACTCTGGAACCTGCTCGACACCACATCCCCAGACGTCGCCTTCCTCACGGAAACTTGGATGAACGTCTCCTCAGCGCCTGACATCGCCATCGCCATCCCGGACGGATACAAGATCACCCGGAGGGACCATGCCAACCAGACAGGAGGAGGCATCGCAATCGTCCACAAAAACACCATCCACATCATAACCAACTCCGACGACACCCTCACAGCCGCCGAACATCTTCATTTCCAGATTCACACCGACCCCAATACCACACTCAGAGGCACCCTCATCTACAGACCCCCAGGACCCCGCACACAATTCAGCGAAGACATCGCAGACTTCATCAGCCCACACGCCCTCCCCTCCGCTGACTACATCCTCCTAGGGGACCTCAACCTCCACCTGGAGAACAACAGCGACAACAACACCACCACCCTGCTAGACAACCTCGCCAACTGGTATACACCCCCACCCATTACGCCGGACACACGCTTGACCCAGTCTTCTCCTCCAGCAAGCACATCTCCTTCAGCCACTCCACTGGACTCCACTGGACAGACCACAGCTGCGTCCACTTCAGCTTCAGAAGAACCACAACTCACCACCACCAGCAACAGGTTCCCCGCAGGAGCTGGAACAAGGTAACCACCGACCAGCTCTCCACAGCACTGAGACAGAACCCTCCCGCCAACTCAACGGACCCCAACCAAGCAGCCAACAACCTCACACAGTGGATCACCAACTGCGCTAATGACCTCGCACCCCTGAAAAACCATCCCAACAGGCCCCAAAGCAATACAGCCCCCTGGGTTAACGACGACCTCAAGAACTCCAAGAAGAACTGCCGCACCCTCGAGAAAGTCCGGCGAAAAAACCCGACAACAGACAACATGAACGGCCTCAAGCACGCCTCCCGCAAACACCACCAGCTGATCCACACCACCAAGAGGGCAGCATTCAAGGAGCGACTAGACAACAACGCACACAACAGCAAGGAACTTTTCAGCATCGTCAAAGAGCTCTCCAACCCCAGCGCCGGAAACAACGACATCACTCCCTCACAAGACCTCTGCGACTCACTCGCCTCGTTCTTTCACCGCAAGATAGCCGACATACACAACAGCTTCGGCGCACAGACCACGCACCCAACCACCGAACCGACGCCCCCCACCACCACCCTCCACGCCTGGACCCCGGTCAGCACCGAAGACACCATCCACACGATGAACACCATCCACTCCGGATCACCAACCGACCCATGCCCCCACCACGTCTTCAACAAGGCCGACTCCGTCATCGCACCCCAACTCCGGGACATCATCAACTGCTCCTTCAACACCGCCACCTTCCCGGAGAGCTGGAAGCATGCCGAACTCAGCGCCCTCCTGAAGAAACCATCAGCAGACTCCACCGACCTCAAGAACTACCGCCCCATCTCGCTCCTCCCGTTTCCTGCCAAAGTCATCGAGAAGACCGTCAACAGACAGCTTGCCGCCTTCCTCGAGACGAACAGATCCCTCGACCACTCGCAATCCGGCTTCCGAGCCAACCACAGCACCGAGACCGCCCTCATCGCAGCCACTTACGACATCCGAGCCCTGCTCGACAACGGGGAAACAGCGGCCCTCATCCTCCTAGACCTCTCCGCAGCATTCAACACTGTCTGCCACTGCACCCTAGTGCAGCGCCTCAGCAACATCGGAATCCAAGAGAAGGCCCTAGAGTGGATCATCTCATTCCTCGCCGGAAGAACCCAGAGAGTCCGCCTCCCCCGTTCAGATCCGAGGCCACCGGAGTCATCTGCGGCGTACCACAAGGATCATCACTCAGCTCCACCCTCTTCAACATCTACATGAGCCCCCTCGACATCATCTCCTACGCCGACGACACCCAGCTGATCCTTTCCCTCACCAACGACCCAGCCACCGCCAGAACCAACCTTCACGAAGGGATGAAAGACGTAGCCGAGTGGATGATGAACAGCCGCCTGAAACTGAACTCAGACAAGACGGAAGTCCTCATCCTTGGACCATCTCCCTCTGCTTGGGACGACTCCTGGTGGCCCCCCGCCCTGGGCAGCGCACCCAAACCAACGGACCACGCACGCAACCTGGGCTTCATCCTGGACTCCTCCCTTTCGATGACCAGACAAGTCAACGCCGTCTCATCATCATGCTTCAACATCCTACTCATGCTCCGAAAGATCTTCCGATGGATCCCCACCGAAAACCAGGAAGACGGTCACCCAGGCACTCGTCACCAGCCGTTTGGACTACGGTAACACCCTCTGCACCGGAACCACAGCCAAACTACAGAAAAGACTCCAACACATCCAGAACGCCTCCGCACGACTCATCCTGGACATCCCCCGTCACAGCCACATCTCCGGACACCTGAAAGACCTGCACTGGCTCCCCGTCAGCAAGAGAATCACGTTCCGATTCTTCACCCACGCACACAAAGCCCTCCACGACCTGGGCCCCAGGTACCTCAACAACTGCCTGACCTTCTACACTCCCACCCGCCAGCTACGATCGTCCAGCCACGCCCTCGCCGCCGTTCCAAGCATTCGAAGAGCCACCATGGGAGGAAGATCCTTCTCCTACCTGGCAGCCAAGACATGGAACTCCCTCCCCATCCACCTCCAGCTTACCCAAGACCACCTCTCCTTCAGGAAGCATCCCAAGACCTGGCTGTTCGAGCAGTTGCGGTCCCCCCTTCCCCTAGCGCCTTGAGACCCTCCGGGTGAGTAGCGCGCTTTACAAATAGATTGATTGATTGATTGATTGATTGATTGACTGGATGATTAGAGTGCTGCAAGGACAGTGCATGGTGATTATATAACTGCTTGCGTTTGGCGGAGTGATTGGATAAGTACATATATGTTTTGACATCACTACCACAGTCAAATGTGCAAATAAATTATGAACACAATTATCAACAACCAACCTTCTTAGCAGTTGCGCTCTTTATAGTCATCATAGATCAAGATATACATAGATAAACAAGATAAGTGGCTGGTCCTAGAACTTCCTGTAGCAATGGTTACACTCCAGTGCACTTGTATATTTTTAAAAAAATGATCTAACATTCCTTACGAGGTGATTTAATAAATAAAAATATTCATGTAGTTGTCATAATGAAGTATTTTAAAAAGTGTTGCTTTCAATTTTCATGAGAGAGCCACGCATTGTCGTTGATATTCAAGATTGTATATAGCAAACATGTGTTTTGCAGCTATGCAGCTTCATCAGGGCGGGTAACAGAGCACATATAAAACATATAAACACCAACCAAATAAAACTAAATGTAACCAGAATAGCCCACATATAGATTGTACAACACATTTACAACATACATAAAATGTGATCAATCATTGCATATCACATAATTCACTACATGGTATACCAATATGACATATATATTGAGAACATAGTCAAATTTGATATACAATTTCATATATGATGATATCATCAATGTATATAGTGGTCTTGCATAAAGATAGCCCCACATCATCAGTGTATCTAACTTGTTTCTAAAGAATGAAACAGTATTCCCCATACAATAATATTTTCCTAGAAATACTCTTTATCTGAGTCATTAACTTTTGATGCATTTGTAATCCTAGCCAGAGACACTGGCCAATAAATTATTGCAGTGGCCATAACTTGCAACAGCAAGATGGTACCCAGCTAGAGAGACATGTTAGAAATGGTTCAACTTGTGAACTTGTATCTGTTTATTGTTCATTAACTTAAGGGGTTACACTTCACCTAATTTCATATCCAATTAGTTTTTGCACACCAAGCACTTTCTAGGTTACAATTTGTTTATAGACACACATAATGTCCGGAGACATAAAAATTGTATCTCAAATGACATGTCTTAAAAACACCCCCATTGCAGGAATTGAAATGTATCTGTTCTATTGGAATCACTTTTATTATCTATTAACCATCCAACAGCAAACAAACTAGTCACAGCTAAATATATAGTCAGGTTTTACACCAATCAACAAACAAATTCATTAGTACTAGATCTACAAATCTATCTATATGGAGAATTAGCATATCTAATTTATAATTCATAAATGCACCAGAGATCTCTAATATCTCTAATTATCTTATCAGTTACTTGAAGGTAGAATGGATATTCTTCGTACAGTTACCCACAATATATTGTAACATTCAGAATCAATTCGATCTAATCTTCAGAAGCCATCAATTCATAAAAACTCACTTGAAAAAAAATATACAAATCAGGAAGTATTTCCTCAGTAGTTTTTAATATTCTCTGTATAATACCTGATTTCCCTTGTATATGGTATCTAAATATAAAAGTGGGAAAAAAAAGAAAAACTTGTTTGATTACTAATTTCAGTTACAAAAATTGCTTTAACATCACATTTTAGTATGATACGTTTAGGTGGGATTTAGAAAATACAGATTCCCAAGTCATTCCATCCTAACGGATGCAACATTTTCATGGTGGACTCTAGAGGGTAGAGATAGGCAAGCAGAAGCCGCCTTTTTGGAAGTTATAATTAGAGTGTACCCCTTTCCAGGCAAAGTTCATGTGGGCAGGCCCAGAAGTAAAGGAAAACCTTTTGTTACATCAAAACAGCCATTTTGGGAGTGGTTTTAGGGAAATACTGTTTCCTATTTCTATTATTTAAAATCCAAGCCTTTGATTGAGCACAGCCTACGATATAAACACATTAATTTGGTACGAAAGGACGGTAGAAAAATAGCTCTTCATTTCTAGTCAACTTTCAAAAGTTGGAACATTTCTGCAGTAAGTTAATAACAGTGTAAACTAGAAAGGAGGGGGAGAGAAGAGACACAGTGTGTTACTCTGCTTCCCATCTCATCAATAGTATACCACTAAAATGTAACACACCCCAACAGCTATATCATTGTCTCCTTAAACCTACTTCAGAATCCTTCCTAGTTTTTTAAAAGGACTCTCACCCACTAGAATTTCCAGGGGCATGCATTGAAATTAAAATGACCTGGTTGTACCCTTTATAGAGAATTTCTATATTTTTTTCATCAAGCTTCCCTTCTAAGTTTAAAAACAATTGGGGATACTCTTTGAGGCATCTCCAAGGTATACATACTTCAACCTAATCACTCCATTTACAGGTCACTTGGCTTTCTTCTGGACTACAGAATAAGACTCCTCGTTTTGCTATTCCTTCTTTCAAGGTTTTTCCTCCTCCTTGCAGTCTGATATATCACATCTATTTTTATTCATTTGCATTTACACATTTTTGGGGTATTTTCCTAGTCAGTTTCAAGTCCCAAGTCCTGGAAAAAAAGAAACCAATAGGTCGCATAAGGGGCAGGATGAGCACAACCTGACACCCGGGCCCATGTGGGAGCATACAAATGGACACTCCCTGTGGTTAAATTTTTGTTATTTTTTTGTCACAGAAGCCACAATTTCAGTGCTAGGTCTGTGGTACCCAGCAAGGGACTCCTATGTGGTATCACAATTCCCAGCTAGTATATTGGCCCCCAAAACATTTCTAAAAGACTTGGGGGCAAATCAACAAGGGCTTTATCTCTGCTTTTTTGGCTTTAAAAGCCAAAAAAGGAGAGATAAAACTAGCGCCCTATCAACAACAGGGTGCTAACATGCAAATTTGCATGTTAGCACCCTTTTACTCTACGCTTCCCCTTGCATCTCTAATGAGATGCAAAGGGGGCGTTCCAGAGTAAAATAATAGGAGAAATGTCGCTAAGCGACATTTCTCCTATTATCAAGAATGTCGCTAACCCTGTTACAGACAAAAAAAGCAGCGCTAACCGCGGTTAACGCTGCTTTTTTACATCTGGAATTTTTCTGACTTAGCCATGATATCCTATGGAAGGAGGATATCATGGCTAAGTTTGCCTGTCCCTATCAACAAGGTAACATGAGATTATCGCTGGGTTTCCAGCGATAATCTCACGTTAGCCTGTTAGCGTGAGGATTTTTATCGCTATTGAGATAAGCGTTGCTAATAGCACGCTATCTCAGCGATAAAAATTCACGCTAGCCGGCGATAATTATCCTAGCGCTAAGTGCGCTTAGAGATAATTATCGCCGGTTGTTGTTGATATGCCCCTTAGAAGGATCTGGTCAATGACCAGCCTCCTTAGCACACTCCCATTGTGCTGGCCACAGCAGAGGGTTAGCCTATCAAACCACCTGTGCATCAGAGGCCAGGCCCTGCAGCTGTGCACGGCCAAAGACGCAGCGTGGAGCTTTGCCGCAGGTCATCCGTGTAGTTTGGCCGCCCATGGGGGGTTGGGTGCAGGTGGCCTGAGGGGTTGGGTGTAGGTTCAACTTAGAAGAAGAATAAAAAAACACAAAGGTTCACTAACAAAACAAAGGCTAAAGTGGCCTTATAGCTAGGCATGATAATAATATCTCACCGGACATTTGATCAACATAGAATATGATCAACAAAAAATCACTAAAAAAAGGATAAGTTACAACATACATGCAAACATTTTAGACGAAGGAATTGGAGAATTTTAAAACAATAGTTGAGATAATGTCTTTTTTTCCATTGACTTCTACTGAGGTCTGAATCGGGTCTATTGGCATGCATGGGATTTGAAAGTGTGCTGCTGCAGGATCATTTTTTTCCTACTTGTCAGAAGCGCGGAGAAAGCGCTATGGCAGGCAGAGAGAGTGTGACAAACATGTTGTGCACTGGTCTGCAGGAGCAGGTTACTGGCATTCCATACTCTGAATCACACAAGACCAGTTCCTGTCGGCTGAAACCCACAGAGGAATTGGGTTTTTGGATGTATGAATCGGGCGGCTGGAGACTAGCCTTGAAATCGGTAGTCTCCCGCCTGAATCGGGAGGGTGTGGATGTATGGTTAAAATGACAATATAGTTAGGTAAGGTAACAAGGTTTTAATACAATTTAAAAAACAGAAAGTCACTGGAAAAACATACGTTAGAGTTTTCTTATAGTCAGATGTTGAAATGGGATAAGAACTAATGTTTACATATTGAAAAACTACTGAAATTCGCCATTTATAGTTGAAGAAACGAGCTATAACTTGTGCCTCGTCATGCATGTGATAATAGTTTTTCTAATAATGTCAAATAAAAAACCCTAGTAATGTGCTGAGAGCATGCTAATCAACAAAAGATTTAGGGGCATATTTTTGTGACGCTCTGGCTGTGCAAATGGCAAAATCATATATATGAGGCCATGCAAAGCCACTATGTGTGGCTTTGAATTGCCTCATAGATATGGAGTAAGGCAAGGCAGCGCAAATCCCTGCGTTGCCTTACTCTGCACTCGGGAGATGTTCCATGGGCGTTGCGGTAGGTGTTCACGCTCAACAACCATAGATTTTGATGGAGCTCCAGATTTAAAAGAGCATGTAAACCTGGGAAAGCGCCAAATCTTTACGCCTCCGAGATGAGGCTTACGGAGGAGAAATTTCTTTATTTCTCCTTGTTGCGCCTCAGGATTGTTTAAGTGCAGGAAGGTGCCCCTTCCTACATAAAGTCAATCCTGCCAACAAAACAGGCACCAATGCACCATGGTGCAAGGGTGCCTGCGTTGGCGCTAGGTTGCCAGCACAGGAAGAAAGGACAGGAGTGCAGTGTATTGCATAAATATGGTGCATTCCTGTCCTTTCACTTTGGCATGGGGCAGCGCAGCAAGGTGACTTGCTGTGCTGCCCTACGCCAAATCCACAAAAATGAGGGCCTTAGCTCTTCCTCAACTGTGCCTCCTCAATCAATTTCAATGGAAATTTCCATATAAATAATAAAGTAAATTAGGCTTTACAATGAAAACAAGAAAAATATTAAAACAAAAACCATGAAGGTATATTTAAAGTTTTAAATCATTACAAAAGGTCAAAGAAATGATTTGAATCAGTTGATCAGTCATTTTAAATCAAGGGCTAGCATGTAGCTCAGAATAAAGTGCAAATAGCAAAACAGCAGAACAAAGTGTAGTTCAGCTCAAATAAGACATAAATCAGCAGTCACCTCTTAAAGATCAGAGGAGAGTGAGCCCTACACCCTCAAAAAAGTGCTTCTTTTATAATACAAAATACGATGAAATCATACATTCAATACAATTGTGCAAGGTTTGTACATGGTACACAGTCCACGGCAGAGGCCGAAGTGGGCAGGATCGGAGGGCTCGACGTGCCCGTTCTTTTTTAATTTATGAAAAAACAATCCCCTACTTTTTGTGGAAAGACAACGGTGACCGCTAATTCCGATAGTTTTGATGCTTCAGTTGAAGTGTCATTCAGAGAGACTCCTGTGCAGTGAAGCCGAAGGCGAGCCGACAGCTCAACAATAAATGGGCCGTCTGATCAGACTGCCTGCTTGCCTGAAGGAAAATGCAAATGTGCGCAACTGGCTAATCTACAAATGTAAAGAGCGCTTGGGAGCAGGTACTGGCTTAAATTGATGGAATCACTTGCAGCTTTGTGATGACAAAGATTTATTCTTTTTAGTTGGTTACTAAGCGGAGCTGTGAAGTGTGTGCTTTTAAGGGACGGCTATATAATGAAATTGCATTATATAAAGTCTGTGTATTACTAAAATCTATATTTTGGAAGTGTCTTGTTATCTTAAAACATTTTGCATATTTGGTAGCAGTCTATCTTATGCTGTGTGTAATGACAGTTTAAAATAATGATTTACATATTCACAGTGCTCTCTGTCACAGGTTGTGACCTTATAGTACAAAAAATACGCAAGTCATTATTCTCCACTGTATCATCCAGGATTCAAATCTGTGGCTCTCTGGTTACACAAGGATCTCTGCAGTGATTTAACTAAAAGAGGCTTCATAATGTGGTAAAGTACATTTCCCATTGATTTTTTAAATTACGTTTTCATTTAAGCTACAAGTAATTTTATATGTAGCTACCTGTAGGTTAAAGACCAAAAAAACGTACAGAATATTTTGTTTTTAAACAACAACTTTGACCTCGTCCCACCCTCACTGACCCCAGCCCCATTGCATGCAGCATCATAGTTCCCATACATTCGAGCCTAGGCAGTGTGCATGTACTATGATCGAGACATGTGGTATTCACTCTATGGGCTTTAAACACGCTCATCGCTTTCCATTGGTTTTTTATCTGCCTTTACAAATTCCTTTTTTTCATTGGTGAATAGCATCTATGTGTCCCAGGCTGTTTTGTTCCGCAATGGAGACTGCCAAAGCTACATGGATCATTCAACTATAGGCCATATGTTTTGCTTCAGTGCACTACATTGTATTTCCGCTCTCTCCTCATTGCTCGCAGGTCACTTAATTCCCCCCCCTCACAGCTTGTTATTTGCAGTGTGAGTCATTGTTCTCTGATCGCACCACATCCCACCCCCTTGCTGCTTGTATGGCACTCCCCATAAAACATCCATGGAGCCTCAGGCAGTACAATGGCACCACTCGACACTTCCTGGCATGCACCCAAGCTATGCCGCGACTTCACTTGTACTCATTCATGCATTCACCTACATGTGCATTGTAAGGTGCCGCGAGCTGGAATGGCCTTTCCCAGGCCCTGTACAATAGTATTGCCCACCTCCCTAGTACAAGGGTAGAGCTCGCCTCCCCGGTAGTCGTGTGCAAGGTGCAGCTAGTTGTACTTTGAAGATAAGCGTGGCACCCATTTCACGGGCGCTGCGCTTCATATTTCGTCACACTTAATCTTTTTTTTACTTTGATTCTGAGCACAGCACCCGCTTCATGGACGCTGGGCTTCATGATTCAGCCCCTTTCTATTTGTTGCACGCTTTCTCTTGATCGGCGTGGTGCCTGCTTCAAGGACGCCGCGCTTCATGGTTTATCTTGTTTTACTTTAATGCTGATCATGGCTGTGTATTTGCTGATAATGGTGGTCACGGCAGGCGCCTGTTTCTCTACTCCTTCATCTATGCCTATGTTTCAGCCGGTAGCTGGGCACTTCCTGTAATACAGAGCAGCTAAGTCATATGACAGAAGCTAACAGAGACAGCAGCGTATTTGGTAAATATTATTTGAACTTTCCATTATTAAGACTTAGACTGGAGGAATGTTGCACCTTTGACCACCACGTACACATCTGCTGCTTTCCTTTTTTCCTCTTTAATCAGTGATGTCAGTTTTGTTGAGATACTACTTGAGCAACTGGTTTAAACTTCCATTGTGTAGTACGCGCCTGATTCATGCAAGTATGGCTCTCCTTTTGCAAGATTTCTGCAAGTCACAAATGCGAGGCTGCATTTCTCTTGGGCAATTCACATACAAAACCCATAGCATGATGGAGGGCCAGCCCAAGGGATTACATACACAAGCCCCATCTCTCTATTTAATTAAATCCCATCTAAGAAAATCGACAAGGGACCTAGGGCCTAACAGCTAACTTTGTCAAATCAACTACGGCACAACTAATGATATGTCAGACCCTCATGCCCCCACAGTCAACAACATCCAGACCACACAGTCTGCCCAATCCCAAGTTCTGAGCAAAAGCAAATTATCTGTGTGTTTTCTTTTTTATGCTGTCTTATTTTAACTTAAATACCAGTTCACATGAAACTGCAACTGAATTTCCAGTGCGCCATCATTAACTGTTCAAGAGTGTTTTGCAAAAGTGAAACACTTCAAACAATTAACAGTCAGTGAATTTTTGGCCCAGATATTATATGCTTACTTGTCACATATACATTAAAGAATGAGCTCTGCTGTAAAGCTCTATTGTCCATTACATGGAAGCAGCAAGCCTGTGGTGTAATCCACTGTCCTCCATGTGACTACAGTGTGTGATCCTGGACAAACTACACTGTTTATCAGTGCCACTGCCTAGCTGCAAACAACAATAAGAATTTACAAAACAGCCTAACCACAGAAATGCTCATTTGCTGATTTGTATTTCTATATTGTATTCACTTTTTCCAGCAAACTAACTTGAAACAGTAAGTTATTTATTTGGTTTCTACTAGTATGTGGGTAGGTAATGACAATAATAAGGGCCATTTTACACACTAAACCAGTGAACATTATCCTTGGTTTGAGAACCAGCTCTTAAATATTCAATTATCTGTTGTTGTACCTGCAGGCTATGCAGACGTTACAATATTATGCATGTTTTAATACTTTCGACCTATTCCGTCATGGCCCAGAATGTACCATGAAAACCCAATAAAATATGTTTAAAAAAAAAAATATTCAATTATCCTTGTATCTTAAAAAACCTGGATGAAAGCATGATCTGACAGTAATTTAATGGTAAGAAGAACAATTAATGGCCAGAATGCAGAACAATGTCATACATTCAACCCAGTGCAGAGATCTGGCCCTACATCCATCATTTCTTTCCAGTTTGAACCTAGCCCTATGCAAATAAGTCCTGACCCTGCGCCCAATGGGAACAGTCCAGCCTGAACTGCAAGGCCAGGTCCTCCCTGGACTGGAAACAAGCACCCTAGAACCAGTTTCGGGGTTTCACCTCTCATCAGCCAAGATTCTTGACTTCAGCGGCATGGTGAGCAAATGAATGATGGATTTAACCTAGATCTATTGACTGGGGGGTGGATGTTTGATTCTCTCTGCGTTCCATCCATCATTTATGTGTCTTTTGCTTTCTCGCCCTAAGGGCACCAGGGATGCCCAGACGTGGGTCCTGGGCTCACTGTGTCACTGGGTTCAAACTAGCCTTGCTGATGAAGGGTGATGCCCCAAAAGCGGTCCCAGGTTGCTTGTTTCTGGATCAGGGAGGACCTAGCTTGGCAGTTCAGGCTGGACTGTTCCCATGAGGTACAGGGTCAAAACTGATTTGCATATAGCTGGATCTAAACTGGGTGGCATGGTGAGCAAATGAATTATGGATTTAACCCAGATTTATTGACTGGGGGTGAATGTTTGATCTGCTCTGCATTCCGTATATCATTTGTGTGTCTTTTAGTAATTTAACGGTAACACACTTCTTTTGGGAAATTAATTATTACTAAAATACTGGAGTGGCTTTATGGTTGAACACATTGCACACAGATTAATATTGCATGCATTTCTTATGAACAGGTTTACATCAGTTAATACTGAATTCATTATTATGGATTGAATACCAGTTGCGTTATGTAAGTTGTATCCTCCAACTGCTTTGTCGTTTAAGGATGTGGCAAAAAATTGAGTGTGAGCCCAAATTAAATGAATTTTTGGGTATAATGAACCTTTTAAAATTCAAATTTGTCTTGTGAGAGGTAATGTGATTTCTCTGATTCAGAATCCAGGTTTAGTGTCTGCATTCGATACAACTGGAGTATAAGGCCACTATTGTATTTTAAAAGTGATACCATCATGCTCACTAGGATACAAATAGTGTACAACTCCATGGACCACAGAATAATATAAAATTAGTTTGTCCCAAATTCAACATTGCATTGGATCTAGAGTAATAAACCTGCTTGGACTTCTGGTATGCCCTGAATTGGGATTGTTTATTCATATTTATTCACTGAGCTGGTATGACTTGTCCCATGTTCCTCTAATATTGTGAACATTAATCTTACATTTCATTTGCACAATATATCACATAATTGTTTGTATGTTAAACTATGCTAGACCATTGGTTTTCTGATGCCTTAACTGTACATGTATCTGATTTATAGAAAAGACACACTGATCTGTGTCAAGGTGAATATAGGTGTGCGCTGCTCTACTTCACTGCCCATAAACGTTCAACCTTTACGCCGCCTTCTCCTAAAATCAGTGTACCGTCAACTATTGAACTTTCATTAATCTTCCTATGAATGGAACCGAAAATTAGGCAGCACAGAACCATAGAATCGATCCACGTCTTACTTCAATCTATTTACATTGTGTAAATCAGTACAAAAATTGTCTGAAAAATAAATACATTGGGGTAAAAACATCTATAATGCTACAAAGAATTCAGTAGAAAATAAGTATATTTCCCATAAATATTCCCGCGATTCCACTATCTTAAGCGTCAATCAAGCTGATTCATTTTAGCCTTCTTTTATTTAGAAAGGATAAAAGGATTACTGGAAAGGCCCATATCTGATCCACATGTTTAAAGTCCTGGTGAACAGAACACCAAATGAACAGAACTCAGAACCACCTTAGCACCAACTAAGCTCCATCTAAACGCCAACACAACACCACCACCTCAAAAATGCCTCTCCACCACAACATAACAAAGCACCACCACTGCATTACTCAGCACCACCACTGCATCACTCAGCACCACCACATCACTCAGCACCACCTCATCATCACTAAGCACCACCTCAACATTAGAACAGGCAGAAAAAAGTTGCCAGCATTGCAATGACAAAAAAACTACAAAACATATTTATGTTGATTCTTTTTTTAATTGGGTCGTTCAGTTGTACATAATAATCTGAGACAAAATCCTAAATTTACGACTTTCCGTATTCCCAAAAGGCATTTAGAAGTAGTAAAGTTACGACAAAATCCTAACTTAAGTTTAACTTAAGAGAGAGACACGCCATAGCTCAGAAGGCAGTCTCTATGGCATGCTAACAGTTTGGTCTCTGAAATTACTGTTTAAGCTTTATTGAACTGGTTTTTAAAATCTTATTCTTCTGCTAAATATTTCTGTGTTGTATCAGGAATCGGAAACTGCTTTTTAAAATTGTACGGCACCCTTATAATTGACTGAGAAACTACCTTTTAAAATTTGAATAATTGAAGTGCACTCACGCTACCTGCTCCCCGCCGATACTGCCTTCCTATGTCTCTGCACTTCCGCTCTGCCAAACGTGGTCTAGTGCCCAGGGGGGGAACAGCTGCTGCCATGCAGAGCTGATTAGTTGGTGGTGGAAGGGGTGTAGCTAAAAAGCCATGCTGGAGCGCACACGTGGCGGGCGCGCCGTTGGCGCGCCAAAGACGCACCTGGGGCAAGCCCGTCTGTGCCCATCTGCGTCCGACCGGGGCCAGGGGCCAGAACCCCTGCTTAATTTCGGACTTACACTGAGAGCTGAAAACCTTCTGAGAAGCAATGTCACAGGAAGACCTATCACCCCGTGCCCAGACCCCAATTACAACACCATACCTAGCAACCCCCCAGGCTTGAAGGTGGCAGTCCTTAATACGCGCTCTTTACAGAAGCACCACCTGGGAGTCTTTTCACTCCTCCAGGATGGAGACATAGACATCCTAGCACTCACCGAAATCTGGTTGGGTGACACTTCAGTCCCAGACACCATTGCTGCCCTCCCGGGGAACTTTGACGCTTTCTGGCATAACAGACAAGAAATGACGCGGGGAGGGGGAGTGGCCATTCTCTTTAACAGGCAGATAATGGTCACTAAAATAGTGGCAGAGAGCATTGATAATGCAGACATATTAAGGGGTCAAAATCTCATTTAATTCATCCTGCCTTCTACTTCTGGTTGCATACCGCCCCCCACGGTAAACCCCAGGCTTTAATGATCTTTTTGCGGAGATTATTACTGACCTCTCTTCACAGTACAAACAACTTCTAGTGATTGGCGACTTTAAATATCAATGGGATAAAGCTCCAAAAGAGTTGCTCGCTAGCCAGTTTTCGACAGGAATGTGCACGATGGGACTCCACCAACTGGTGGATGGCCCTAACCACTCAAAAGGTGATATCCTGGATCTTATCTGGACCTCGCCACCACGGGCCAGTCTGATAGTCATCAGGCCCTGTGCATGGTCAGACCACGTGCTAATTAGCTGCTGGGTCCCAATAGACAACCAAGTATCGCAAGCATCCCCAGAGTGGAGAAAGATGTGAAGCTGGAAAAAAAATGAAGCTGATAACCTAGTAGACACCCTACGCACGCTCCTCCACCAAGTCAAATCAGGGAATCTTGACCAGGAGTGCGAAGCCCTGACTAACATCCTACGTGGATCCTTAGACAAAGTGGCACCGGAGCGAAGAGATAGAGTGAGAGTCAAAGGGAAAGGGGCCCCCTGGTTTAATGAGACCCTGAGGGAATCGAAGCAAAGTCTCTGCCACGCCAAGAGGCGGTGGCGGAAAGCCTGCAACCCAGCGGAGCTGACAACCTATAAAACCTTACTTAGCTCATTTAAAAAGTCTATCACTGTTAGGAAAGCTGAATACTATGAGGCGAGAATCACAGACGAGCCTAACAAGCAGAAAGAGACTTTCAGAGTACTGAAAGAACTCAGTCAAAAGTCTGAGGTGAAATCCGCAGCCGCACCCTTAGAATGCAATACATTCCAGACCTACTTCCTTCAAAAGGTCAGGGACATTCTCTACGAGATTGGTAATAACCCCAAAAACCAATGCTCCCTAGTCCAGATTCCGGCCCCTCTCTTCCCTGCAAGCAACTTACCACCTTCCCTAAACTGGACTCTACATCACTGACACAACTGATGAATCGCATTAAGTCGGGTTCTCCTGCAAACCCTTGTCCTCCGAGGATTTTCCGAATGGCTCTTCCTGGGATGGAAAAGCAGCTCCTCGCTTTACTGAATAACTCCTTGGAGACTGGCCACCTACCTTCCAACTTGAAGGAGGCCAGAGTCACCCCCCTGCTAAAGAAACCTGGAGCAGATGCCGCTAGCCTCAAGAACCATAGGCCCATTTCCCAGCTCCCCTTCTTGGCGAAAGTGGTAGAACAACACATTCTCAAGTCAAGCCTGGAAGAACACCAACTACTCCAGACGCGACAAGCTGGGTTTAGAGCCCATCACAGCACGGAACTGGTCATGTTATCTGTTCTTGATGACCTTAGAATTTTGGCTGACAATTAAAAAAACAACCGCCCTGATTCTATTAGACCTATCAGCGACATTCGATACGGTCCACCACACTCGTCTGCTGGATCGAGTAAAGAACCTGGCCATTCATGGGCCGGCACACCAGTGGTTGGAATCCTTCCTGTCAGAATGGTCCCAGAGGATCCAGTTAGGGGAGCGGGCATCAGACAGAGGCACCCTCACCTGCGGCGTCCCTCAAGGCTCCGCATTGTCCACGCTCCACTTTAACATCTACCTACAGCCTCTGGTGACAGCCCTAGCCCACACGGACTGCCATGTTTTCAACTATGCGGACGACACCCAGCTCAGCCTCCGGAATGACAATTCCACCTATGCCCAGGAGATAGCGCAAAACATCCTCAGCTTCACAGTGAATTGGATGACTGCCAACTCAGTAAAAATCAACCCTGATAAAAACGGAAGTCCTTGTCATTCCCACAAAAGAGAATCTCTGGAGCGACCGTTTTTGGCCACAGGAGTTGGGTGCCGCCACCACACCAGCACATGCTGTGAAAAGCTTAGGCATAAAGATTGACTCTGAGTTCTCCATGGCCAACCAAGTTACCACAGTGGTCGGAACCTGCATAGGGCTCATGAGACAGCTACGGAAACTTGTCCCCCTCCTTTCAACTGCCTCTCTACAAAGGATTGTATCGGCCACAATTGTCTCCAGACTAGATTACGGCAATGCCTTATACATCGGCCTCCCTCAAAAACTTACTAATAAACTACAGGTGGTACTGAACGACGCAGCCAGGTTGATCTTTAGGCTGCCAAGACGGTCGCATGCCTCCCCTTTGCTGTGCAAATTGCACTGGCTTCCCATCAAGCAAAGAGCAAAATTTAAGTTTCTCTGCATTGCCCATAAAACAACCTACAGCAAAGCCCCTGCCTACATTAAGGAACGCCTGTAGAACTATGTCCGGGGCCGCACCTTGCGGTCTTCTGAGGCCTGCCGCCTGGTCACCCCAGGAGGCAATACCCTATCTAAAGGGGGTAGAGCCTTTTCCGTCTTGCTTCCACAACTATGGAACCAACTGCCCTATTAAATTCGCAAGGAACCGGCACTCCTCTCCTTCAGGAAACCGTTCAAAACTTTCCTGTTCAGGGAGGCCCTGGACACTGTTTAACCTACCTCACTGTGTGGCCATGCATTTGGCATCTCTCTCAAAAGCGCTTAGAGACCTGCCGGTGATTAGCGCTATACAATCAATTAACATTAACTTAAGTTAGCATTTTGCCTTAAGACCAAAACGTAAGACAAAATCCTAACTTTACTACTCCTAAATGCCTTTTGTGAATACTGAAAGTCATAAAGTTAGGATTTTGTCTAAGATTACTTTTGTGAATCGGGCCTTTGTATTTGAAAAGTTTTATTAAGCGCGAACATGACCCCGCAGGGTATCAGAGCGCTGTACAATCAGTGGCAGCTCCTCCATAGGGGCGTGTGTGCGTCACCCCACTGCTTTCTCGCAGTGCGAGAATCAGAAACATAAAATGGCAAAAACAACCATTTTATGTTTCTGCTTCTCGCGCTGCGAGAAAGCAGAAGTGCCTGATTGAGGGCAGGAGGGTGGGCCGTCATGCTCGAGGGCAGGGGGTAGTGGCTTACCCACTGTTGTGGGTACTGACTGTTTGGTCGGCCCCTGGAGCCAACCAAACAGCCAGTACCCACAACAGTGGGTAAGCCACTCCCCCCCTGCCCTCCAGCGCGACCGCCCACTCTCCCTTGTTCTCTATGCAGGAGAAAATAGCGCGGCTGGGGCGCTCTCCCCTGCGCCTCACCAATCACAACGCTGGCACTCACTCGCTCTACTTGACACCTTCTGGCCTTTCGCCAGTCTATTAGTACATCTCCTGATTTCCGTATAGCGAGGGTCACTGGAGACAATCGATTTCATGCCAGCTCTGTATTCCACATAATTATGGATGTTATCTACCATTTGTTGCATTGCAGATTTCCCAAAAAGTATTGAGGCTCAAACGACTGAAGTTAGTAAAAAGATAGCACAGGTGGTGGTGCGCAGAGACATGCTAACTCCTAACTTCTGTGAATACCGAAATGAGTAAGTGCCTTCTGTGAATACCAAAATGAGTAAGTGCCTTCTGTGAATCACAAAATGGTAGTAAGTTTAGGATTTTTTCTTAAGTTAGTTCTGTGAATCAGGCTCTATCTATCTATCTATCTATCTATCTATCTATCTATCTATCTATCTATCTATCTATCTATCTATCTATCTATCTATCTATCTATCTATCTATCTATCTATCTATCTGTCTGTCTGTCTGTCTGTCTGTCTGTCTGTCTGTCTGTCTGTCTGTCTGTCTGTCTGTCTGTCTGTCTGTCTGTCTATCTATCTATCTATCTCACTAAATAACCACAAACTCAGTGTAAGGTAATAGTGTTTATCACCAAATAATGTAAAAATAAGAGCTCAAACATGTACAAAATCACAAGGCAAACAATGCATTAATTGCGGTGAGAGAGAGAGAACTTATATCAATGCAAAACAGTGTCAAACTAATATCAAAATGAATAAATGCACATGAAGGAGTGGATAGGTGAAGAGACAAAAGTTTCAGAGACAAAATACATTTGCAAATTATTATTATGCAAAGTACTGATCATTTAGCTAATACTAACCTTAAGAAATAGGGCAATACTACCCCCTGGTCACGGAGATAGTTGGGGTCCCCTGAGACAGATTCAGGGAACAAAGATTATCAGGACAGGAACAGGAAACATGTAGGCTTCAGCAAAACCGACGGTCAGCGACATTTTCCCTCTCAGCTTCTTTCCAAGCACGCCTCGGCTACCTAAACCACACCCCCTAGTGTACCCCAGTTATACCCTAAAGCCTACATGTCCAACCCACAGTAGTTAAAACATTTACAAAAACTCAGTCTCTCATTGGCTGATCCGGGGGTGTTCTATCACACCACCATAGTCATGATCATGTTTTCTTAGTGTTCTTTGTCTAATATACTTTCTCATTACACTATCCCCACATTTCCTCGAGAAGGCAACATGTTACACTTTTTCTACATTTTTATTATTCAGCACTGCTGCTTTTGACAGAAGTTTGTACACTTCCTTTCATTCTCATAGCCGTCTTTCCGTTACTTGGCAGACATGCAACGTTCTTTTTGAAGGTCAACAGCCACTTCCCTCCACTCCCTGTCTGAGCTCAATTTTCAGCTTATTATTTCATATTTGTTCGTTTAAATTTAGGCCGGTACTTTTCTCTAATATGAATAGAACACAGACATTATTAATTTCACAAAATGTACTTCTCACTGGTTACCTCCCACCATTGCACTAACCCAATGTTATGTTTTCCTAGCAAGAGCATTAACATGCAAAAACAGCATTATTTTTATTAATTTTAAAAAGCAGAATGAAAATGCGGCCATGTCTTTCATGCATTAATCTTCGCGTTAGTGCACGCATGCGCAAAGCATTTCTAAATGTGTTCGTGTTGATGCATGTTATTTTTACAGCATACTTATTAGTAAATGTTACTGGGGAGTTAATTCGAGCAGGTTTTATGTTTTCGAAACTCTGCTCCATCAATTCCCTCCTTTGATGGCATTTTTGAGCCAACACAAAGTACCCATCATACAAATTGCCACCATTATTTTATCTAAAGGTCTGTACTCCTTTCTCTCCTCATCATTCTTTCATCTAAATCTTTCATCATTTAATAATATATTCCTTTCATTTCTTCCAATTCTATTTAGTCTTTCTCTTTCTGGATTTACGTTTATTGTCTGTCTCTATCATCTTCTTCTTTACGCATCTACACTTACAACATTTATATGTCATTATTATTAATAATATCACTGCAGCTATTGAAATAATTGGTGTTAGTAATTTCCCTAATAAGCTACTTCCAAACGTAGGAAAGCCTTTACCTATGGAGGAAAAACTCTTACCAAGTTTCTCCCAAACACCATCAACCACTAGTTGGGTCAAATCTTCATGTAATTTCGTAATATTTATAATATACCCCTCAAGATTCTTACTTTTGTCAGGGATATAAGTACAGCAATGTTGGATTTTCAACATGCCACAGACTCCACCCTCTTTTGCCAATAGAATATAAAGGGCAAGTCGATTCTGCAAAACCATTGATCTAATTGCAACCATTTTAGTATCAATCATTAAAAACCCACCAGTGGTATCTGTTGATATACGGTCAACCACTGTAGACAATTCTCGAATTTAATGGGAATTCAGAACGACCCCAACGGAAGGTATCAGTGCTTCAAAAATATCACCTACTATTTCTGAAAAACGTGCTCTCTTTTTGCCTATTAGTCCGTTCTTTATTTCATTAATTTTATTATTTCTATCTATGTGGTACATTTTGGGAAATACGATCCCAAAGTAACAACTACCATACGAATGTGCAGGTAACCTATAATAGGCACTTTTACTACACACATAATAAACTCCTGGGAAAACAATCTCTTTTCAATCCACATCCACCAGTTATTAAGAAAGTATGTTCACATTCACTAGTACCAATTAAATAGTTATTATAGTCAGTCTTTAGTCTAAGCAAGCCAAGTTTCCCTTTATGATACCAATCCAGAGACATTGCAATGTAAGCCTTTTGTAATTTATTTCCCTCTGTAAAAGCTCACGGTGGTACATGTGACTTCTGTTCAGCAGATTTTTAATAAAAATCCTGTCTTCTATCTTCTACCATATTAATAAAATCCTTTTCTACAGTCTGCAAACCACAAGTAAGATTATATCTATGAGCATATACTATCTCCCATGTATTCCACTTTTCTACCACTATACACCTTTATTCATGTAATTTCTGATAGGAATTTCTGAAAATACAAAATCTAAGTTTGCATAGTAGAACTCCAACTTCCCCGTTACATAGAATAGGCTTGTTAGTACACTATAAGACACACCATACGTTAAGGGTAAATGATGATAAGTAACTCCCTCCACGACAGACTTAGGGAATTGCATGCAGACGTAACAATCACTCACATCTATTTTGTCTACATATTCATAGAGTAGTTTTGTAACGACATTTAATGAAATCATTAATCGATTTCTCCTGATGATAAATACTTTCATCTATTCGTTCCATATTAGTATAGGTTTTTTTTTAGCAACAGCATTCACTCTTTCGCTTATTACATCATTAGTATTTTTTTTGTTATTAGTCACCATTAGAACAGGGACAATGACAGTTAGTATTAACCACATCAAGTAGTAGGACACTACATAAACAAGCTTTAATACATCTACATTTTAGATTACGTTTTGGATGTTCAGTCACTATAGCTTCTGTCATTTTATATACTAAAAAAATATATAAAAACTAGAAAAATATCAAAAATATAAGGAAAAAACTCTAATAACTTTCTAGGGACTCAAAAATCCACCAATTTAGTGTATACAAACACTTCAAGGCTTTCTTCTTACTCCCCTCGTTTTTTTTTTTTTTAAGTCTTCTTAAGTCTTCTTCAGTTCTTCTTGATCTTTCAATTTATTTTGACTGGAATTATTGCACCTTAATTTTTTCGCAGTTCTTATTAAGGCGGTTTCAATTAGCTTTAATCAAATTGCTCAGTACCATTTCCAACTTCTCTCTTTATTTGATCAGTGCTTTCAATTTCTTCCAGTATCACATATGTCCATTCTGGAGCTGTATATCTCTTGCTCGAAACTCTTACTCTTTTTGTTTTTCGTACTAATTCTTTCTCTGATTCTTCTTGTTCAGTTTAACTTGAGACCTCAATTATCTGTTCTGGCTTTCTTTTTTTAAGAGTGCATTTTAGTCTTTTCACTTCACTTGGCCAACTATCTCCTTTTCTTGCTCACTTAGCTTGGACCTCTTCTTCACCTTCGGTTTTAGGTTCACAAGTTCTTTTATTCAACCCTTCTTTTTATTGTGCTTGCTCTTCTTTTTCAGAAACTTCCTCTTTTTCTTGTTCAACAGCAGTCTTAAGATACCCAGTAGCTGGTGCCTACTTTACTTGGCTTGTGCTTGGTTGTTCATCATCCACAGGCTCTTTAGAATCTGTCACTCTAGATCCTTAGGCTTCACAACCTCGAGCTTCTGGTTTCTTGTTGTTGACCAGTTGCTGCTTACCTTCTTCAAGTGGACTTGTATGACTTGCATGAATACAGTTTGGCAAGCCACCACACTTCACTGCTGTCGTTGTCACTAGAATAATCTGATACGGTCTGTGCCACCTGGGTTCTAAACATGACTTCCTCACGTGTTTTTTTATAAGAACCCACTCTCCTGGACTCAAATCATGTGCTTGATCTGGCTGTGTTGTGGTTGCAATTTCTCCAACCTGGTGAGACACAGAACGCACCAGATCAGCCAATCCTTTGCAATAATCAAGCACTAGATCATCAGAAATATTCAGCAGTTTGTTTGCTGGCACAATCGCTTGTCTCATTGCTCTTCCCATTAGGACTTCATGAGGACTCAATCCAGTTTTTTTATCAGGAATGTTTCTAAGACTCATCGATGAGAGGGGTAAAGCGTCAGGCCATTTTAGTGTTGTGGATGCACACACTTTTCCCAATCTAGACTTTATAGTGCCATTAATTTGCTCCACTATTCCAGAAGCCTCTGATCATTAGGCACAATGCAGCTTTTGCTCAATTTGTAATGCTGCACAAATCATCCAAATTATTTCATTATTGAAATGGGATCCCCTATCTGTTTCTAAAGTGACTGGAAATCCATATCTTGGGATCAATTCTCTCAAAAGCAGTTTAGCTATGTTAAGGCTATCATTCCTTCTTGTGGAATAAGCCTCTACCCAACGAGAAAACAAACAGACAACAAGCAACACATATGTTAGTCAGTTACATAGGGGTAACTCGATAAAATCAAGATGGAGCCTTGTAAATGGTCCTACTGTTTTTCCAATTCGTCCCCAACTAACAACTGTCTTTCTACCTGGATTTTGCTGCTGACATGTGACACACCTCTGGCACAGACTCTCTGCAATGACCCTGAATTTAGGGTTACACCATGACTGCTTGAAGAGCCTGATCATCGCATCTCTTCCAACATGTGCAATTCCATGACTGGCCTCTCGTCTGTGTACACCCGTACTTCATCCTCTGCTCTCCTTGTGTGGTAAATAAAATATCACGCTGTCATAATTTTTCAGATATCAATAAGATCATGCATAAAGCAAGAGGCTGAGTCTGTGGTATCAGATTCATAAAGGGCTTTATTCCAATAACTCGAGTCAAAGGGAGAATATCACCATCACCAAAAAAGGATCTGGACGGGGCTGAAAAGTATTCTCAATATTCTCAAAACATTATTCACAGAGTACAGTATATATACATTTCTCAATTGCACGTAAGCAAGAGAGCAAGAGAGAATGAGATAAGAGCATGTGGGCGTGTAAGTAGGCGTGAAGGTGGGCGTCCATGTGGGCGTCCACTTGATGATAATGGGTAAATTGTCATGTGTGGGTGGATACCTGGAGATGATTTCGCAATGTCAGCAGAAATACTTGGCAGAGATGCGCGCGCAGCAGCATGACGTGTGATAGACGTGCAACTAGAGGGAGAAAGGGACTTGACATTTAGCTCTACATGTGGAGACAAAAGTCTGGGGTTATGTCAACCTAATCCCAAATCATATCTAATATCCTATGTTTAAAGAACTGTGTTATCCACAAGGGAAGGGCTCTCGGACAAAATCTATTCTATACTGACTGTGTGTGCGTGCACAAGCGTCTAAGTGTCTACACTAAATGCGAGGGGGTAGGAATATTCCATGGTAACAGGGCTATGAATTACTTGCATGAGGACAGAGAAGCCGGGCCTTTTGCTTGGTAACTGGAAGAATGTTTACTTAAACTACTAGGCAGGAATGCATCGGCTGAGGGGGAAGCAGATAATTCGAAGGTGAAATACAGTTCTTGGCAGAGAATAGGCTGATGTCAGGCTTCGTGAGCCGCGCAGAGAATGAGACAAAGTTCATGGTCACAGATGCAGGCTTAGACTGGAGCTTTCAGAGGCAGAAGGCAAGAGGAGTTTCGATGGCAGAATCAGGGCCTACTTGCCTGGACTGTAAAAATGGCATAAGTGAACCATATAAAGCCGGTGGCCTTTCATATTTAGGAATGGAATATCCGGCCTGTTCATGGCGGATCTGACAGAGGACATGTTGACGGTGGACGCACATGTATTTGCGTCTTCATAACTGGAACTGGAGGGAACATACATGTACTTGTGACATGCACATAGAACCGTTGGGGTCCAAGATAGGGGACATAACTGGTCAGGAGAATCCACATTTCCACATTCCCTCCTTGTCCCCTACTTGCCCTTCAAGAGATATCAATCTTCATCAATCCATTGATCTGTTCATATAGCATCATTTGTTCTTCTTTCTTCTTCCGTGATCTTGAATGAAATCTTGGTGGTGGAATACACGATGTGGCACACAGACCACAGATCGCTGGTCCACATTGTAGACATAGACAGCAACTGAATAGTATGAGAAGGCCAATACCTAGGAAGGATAGGACCCTCCATCCAAAGGTAGATAATACACTCCAAAACCAACCGGACCAAGTCCAGGTGCCTGGATTCTGGTGTATCTGGCTTACAATCTTATGAAGGCGAGTTATGGCTTTATATACAGATGGCGAATTTTCTGGTATGAAAAATGCAATGGCTTGATCCGATGACCCTACAAGCTCCGCCCCTATCGGCCAGGATAACGTCAAGGACAAGACTATTTTGAAGCACAACAATCCGCATAGCAGACTGCTCTTCTGTTAAATTGCCTAAGGTGGAAATAGTTTCGTTCACTACTGCTTCAAGGGTTCTGGTTAATCTACGTATCAGCTTACTATTGGTAACTGTACCTATATAGGGAAAGAAACCTTTATTGAAATCTGTGTATTTTTCCCATGCTGTTTCAGTGTAATCGACAATTGGGAGATCTCTCTGCTGTCTATTGTGTACTAAATGAGTATTTTTATGATAATCAGGAGGAGCTAGGAAAACAGGTGGTAGGAGGAATGCTATGTAACAGGTACCATCCCAATCTAGAGGTAAGCGTATATATGCGGTCTGGCCACATATAAAGTAGGAATGACGAGAAGCTCTAAATGTAGACTTGCCTTGATCACTGAATTTTATTACAGTGGTGCATTTACTATGGCCCATGTGTATGGAGCCATTCTTTCTTATACATAATTCCTCTTTTACTGGGAATACGGACATGGCGGGCAAGATTGGTGTAGCTTCAGATTCAACGTTCAGGATCATGAGGTTAAGTGTAAAATTACCTAATCCATATACTTCATTTCTTAGATCAGTTCCTGTTCTTTTGGGAAGTCCCTCCTTGTTAGGGTAGCAGACTTTAAGCAAAAACTAAATTCAGGTTTCCCCATACCCAGTTGTCTTGATAAACTGCGGAATTCGAATCTAGGGAATTAATCAAACTAAACCATGCTCCACAGGAGCCATTGTGTGTGAACGGATAGAGAAAAAGGGGCAAAAACTCCCTTATAGTTCTGATAGGGGGGGAGTCGGCCACAGACCCAGCAGTCTGTAGCATTGCTAGTCTGATGTGAATGGTGCAGCATCTGAATAAAGGTATTGTTGCGTAAGGCAAGTCGATATGATAGCTCATAGGATGGCAGATCACTAAATGTGTGCTTTATGGTATCATTAGTGGAGGAGTGTAAAAGTGAGGCAATAGGAGGAAAAATAGCATGTAGTATTAAGCTGATACATATTATCATGATGTACATAAGAGATTGAAAAATTACAGTCACTATACATCTATTTGCTTCTTATCTAGCTCTCTTATTTTTGCTTTATGTTATTGTCCAAGATCTTATGCGAGCCAGAATACATGTTCAACCGCTTCACCACCTAGTGGACTTAATTGATCAAACGGGTTCTGACTTTTTTTTTTAGATCTAAGTTTAGCTTTGTGGAAACTGCTGGGGAGTCTCCTCTAGAAAATGGTGTTTAAAATCCAAAATTCAAGTTCAAAGTCTTTTTCCTTTGTAAAAGAGTGGTGAAGGTGCACTTTGACTTTAACGGCCGTCCCCGTGGTCCAGAGCACTGACTTTGGCGCCTTTCATCCAGGAGCGATGGAGTATTCTTTGACCTGGGTGTTGTCAGGGAAGGCGGCAGCAACCTGCGAACAACAAGAGAGTAGTGCAGACATCAAGGAAGCCAGGTAATCTGTCAGCATGTTACTGTCAACATAAGTAATCTTTTAGGCATTGTAGTGCCCACATATTTTGGTGGTCTACCAAAGACCACTTCATAGGGAGATAAGCCTGTTCTAGAATGAGCTACAATTCGCATGTAAAAGAGGGCAACCGGCAGGGCTACCATCCAGTCTATACCTTTGTCTGCGCAAATTTTTAATGTCTGATTATGTCTTTCTACAAGGCCTGCTGCTTCAGGATGTCGCACACAATGGAATTTCCAGGTATACCCTAACAGAAGGGACACCTGCTTCATTAGTACCAGGACATATTTGTAACCTCTACATCTGTTTATTTGGATATAATCCATTTGGAGCACTTCAAAAGGGTGGTCAGGTGGATGGAATCCACCTTGTTCCATCGGAATGCCTTTACCTGGATTGAATTGGCAACAGATCATACATGTTCTGACCTTTTGTTTCGCTGCTGCACGCAGGTGCTTGTTGAACCATATATTCTGTAAGCTATCTATCATTGCTTTCTCTCCTAAGTGTGCAGGACTATGTGCGGTATTTATAATCACTTGTACCATCGAATCAGGAAGAAGCTATGTGGATTTGCCCTTTGTCATCCAACCTTGATCAGTCAGTACCCCTCCTTGTTCCGATCATTTCTTTAATTCGTCTACAGTAGCATGTGTCTGTATGTCTTGTACATCCTTGGAAGGATCCCTAACTGTCATGGCTTTGGACACTTATTGAACCTGTAACTTTGTCATGTCTAGTGGGGTCTGAGCTGTCTGTTTAGCAGTTCGGTCTGCCAGATCATTGCCTTGGGAAATGGTATCTGTGGCTCTAGTATATGCTTTACATTTTAGGATAGCTATGGCTGTTGGTAAATGTATTGCTTCCAGTAGGGCTTGAATAAGGGGGCCATGCTGTATCTTGGCCCCATGAGAGGTCAAGAAACCTCTTTCTCGCCAGAAAATCGGTGTAAATGTTTACTCTCAGGTGCTTAGCTCTTATGCACGCTTGTGTCAGGGCGATGAGCTCTGCTGCTTGTGCTGACAATATGTCTATTCTTTTAGTCTCTATTATTACAGTATCAGCAGTCACTGCATATGCTGCCACTAATTCTCCCGCCCCTGTCCTCATGCATGAGCCGTCAACATATAGTGTTAGGTCGGGGTCTGGGAGTGCAACATCTGTCAAGTCTTGTCTTGGTTTAGTCACGGTATGTATTACTTCAACACAGTTGTGTGGTGAAACGCTTTCTGTACTGGAGGGCAAAAGGGTAGCAGGATTCAGTATGTTGCATCGTCTGATCTCTATGTGTGGTTGAAATAACGTTGGCTCATAATCCGTCAGTCTAGCTACAGTCAGGTGTTGTGTTTGTGTCCGGTTCAAGAGAACCTCTACTGCGTGTGGTACTTGTACTGTCAGAGGGTGGCCCAGCACTATCGAGTCACTTTGTCTTATGGCTAAGGCCGTTGCTGCTACTGATTTTAGGCACGCAGGCAAAGCCTGTGCTACTGGGTCTAATGTACTAGAAAGATAAGCACAGGGCTCGTGTTTTCCTGCATGATCTTGTGTTAGGACAGATAGTGCTGTTCCATCCCGCTCTGTCACAAAAAGCATAAACGATTTGTTGTAATCAGGGTTTGCTAAAACTGGTGCTTGACATAAAGCTCTCTTTAATTCTTCAAATGCCACAGTGTGTTCTTATGTCCAAGGGAGGACTTTAGTAGAAGCTGTATTAGGGGCTTGGACTAATTCCCCTGAAAGATCACAATAAAACATGAGAAAAAGGGGAAAACACCATACCTATTTCCTTGGCTTAATTTCTAAGGGGGCTAATTTCTAAGGGGCTTAATTTCTTAAGGGGCTAGCGGGAAGCGAACCTCCTCAGGGGCCAGCAGAAAGCCAATATTCTCCTCCTTCCCCCCCTTTTTGACAGGAGGAAATCTGAAACAGATTTCACTGCTGTCAAACACTATCAAACCCTGTGTCTTGTCAACACTATTAATCCCTGTGTGTAGCTACTGGGCGTAAGCAAAATTATAGGAGATACACAACGTATGTGAAACGGCGAGAAATCCTTCAAATTAATGTACAAACCTCATTGTGTTAGCTCATAAGCTGGCCAAATGACATCTCATATGCAAATGTCCCTATTACATGAACCTACACCAACCTGAAGTCAATATTAATGCTAGTAGGCCCTAATAGGAATGCTAAATTACCTAAATATTCGGAAAACCAAGTTTAAGAACAGTTGTTAATGTTGATAATTAATAATTTATCTGCTAAAGAAATCAGTCAATGTGCAATAATTTCCACCTATACAATAAATAGCCTAATTCAAAAACAAGTCAACTTTTGGGGCCACCACTCACAAGAATGAGCTTACTAAAGCAAACTTTAAAAAGGAAATCCTGTCAGATATTTTCTCATTACCCTAAATACCGAGCCTTATTTGTCACTCTGTGGTGGCAGTCCTTATTTAAAACAGGCCTTTCAAGAGTTAAAATGCGAGTGCACAGATCATAATTGTTCCTTAATGTCCAATCTGGAAACATATGACCGAGGCTGCCTGTCTATAAGAGAAAGGCAGTTATGTGAAAAATATTTTAGTCTTGCATAGCCTTTTTCTTTTGTTTCATTCATCTCCAACACCAATTAGACATACACTGATAACGTGTTGTCTGCTATTTTGACAGCATGATAATGGTAATATCATGTCTGTGAAATTTAGTAATTGTGCCAAGCCATCAGTATACCGGGCACAGAAAGCATAGATAATTACACTAACATATATAAATGAGCAGCGATGCGTAATTACAGTACCTACAGCTCAGATGCGAACATTCTGGCCTGCTTAATTTGTCAGGCTTATAATCAATAACTTATTTACCTGCCCTATACAACCCCATCTGGCAGTGGGTCATCCCAATGATGACCGCGTCAAGTCTGACACACAGGATCAGCAACAATAATCAAAAAATGACGAACACACAAACCTGTCTCTTTTTTTTTTTTTTTTTTTTATAAAAATGTGCTATGCTTCTTTGTACACAATGTACCCTCATGTCCTAGTTGAAGATGCATCTCACATCTTTCCTCACCGACCCGTAACCACTGGATCATTTATCCAATGCAACTGGTGGCAGCTTGTGGCCACAATTCAAAAATGTCTGAATTTGAAAATCGTTTTTATATAGGCACATAGCCCTTAAAATTCCAAGCAAGAGCAACATTTTACTTTCTGACCAGAAGCAATATAACAATTGCTAAAAAATAAAACAAATCTTCTCCATAGACATTTCCTCGGGGCACTTGTTTTGCACAGAATAGAACAAGGGAATCTTTCTCGACTTACATTTCTCAGCTGCCCTGTCTTATCAGAGAAGTTAAAAATAGCCCCTCAGCGCGGCCTGAGCCTGGGCTGCCAGCCATCTTTTTTTTGTTTTTCCTACTCCTGGCCCCAAGGCTCTCCAGCTGCAGGCATTACACAGATGCGATGTCAGAGAAGCCTTCTAAGCAGTGCCCTGTTCTGCTCCTCTCATCGGCCCCCACCTACACTGGCTACAAGGTCAGAATCTGTCTCCGATTTCTGTATCACATTCTGCTCTACACGGCCCCCTCCTTCTCCTCACTCTGAAGCTGTCAAAGACAAAAAGACTACTCAATTCCATAAAAACTGCAATAATTCGCTCAATTGAAAAATTATTTTTACATACAATTTGTACTCAGGGGGTCATAATCTTACCGACTTGACCCAGCACATTGGCTCACTGGACCATCAAGAACACAAACCTGTATTCATGAAAAATTTGCAAATTCGAAATACCCACAATTCTTTTTCCAAGCTAAACTTATCACTAATTATTTTTCGTTAACACTTTGTACATTAGGGGTGTCATCAAATCACAGGAGTTGCTCCTTCTCTAGCTGCACCCCTCTCAATTTCCTATTGACAACGTAGTCAAATGTTGGACCATGTAAACACCAGCTATGCGCTGTTCATTTGGTGGGGGGCTCAAGAACCTTTGGGCTACTATGTAATTAATATATGTATTATAACTGGTCTTTTTACTGGGGCCACTCTTGCTAGGTCCTCTGAAAGGACGGGATAAATACCAGCAACGTCAGTATTTCTTTTTCTGTCAGCCTGCGCTCATTTTACCAGCTCTAATTCCTCCTGTAACATCTCATCCTTGGCTTTTCCAGACTCCAGTCCACTTCTCTCTGCTTCGTGAAACACTTACTCTGTCCTTCTATGTCACTCCTTGCGCCAAAAACTCAATGGCATCCTTCCAAGCTGGTCTACATTTCCTCTTTCATAAGAGTGTTTCGTTGTCTGTCTACTTGTTCTGCTTTTACTCAGATACCTTCCACAACTAACACGTTTTCTCGGGCTTTGTCTGAATCCTCCCTACTTTTCTCTTCTTTTCTGAGCGCTTACTCTGTGCGTCTATGCTATTCTGTACGCCATAATTCAACAGCGTCTTTCTGTGACTGTCTAGCTTTCCTCTTCCACAACTCTTCTTCGACTTTCATGATACATTCGGCATCCCAGGTCCCAGCTACGGGCCATCTCTGACTTTCTGGTAACTCTTTGGTGTAGTCCACCCATAGATCAAGGAATAATATGGCGTCTAAGCCATGCTTGTGATACATAAAGTGCCCTGGAGTGTCCCTAGGAGGAATAGGAACTGCTTCTTCAAGCACCCCTTTTCTAGTAGTAATCTGTCTTAACTTCGAAAAGAGCGGCATATTGACAACTGATCTGATACTTAATCTTGAACACTTTGTCTTGAACACACTTGGTACAAAAGGCACAATAATGAACAATCATTCATACCACAATATGCAGGACATTTTAACACATTAAACATTAAACATTAAACATTTTAACCTTTAAAAATGACCAACAATGATGACAGTCTGCATAACTAATCACCAAGCAGAATTCTTGACAATAACTAGATACTTCGGAATACTTGATATACTGCTAAACAGTACATATACACTGCTAAACAGTGCAGACCGGATTTGTGTACCCAAATCCGTCTTGACCGGCACAACCTATGTGCGCGTCAACACGCCTCCCCGGCGATGGTACTCACCGGGTAGCTCCTTGAAACGGAAGGCCTCGGAGAATGGACTGGACTCGACGACTGCGGACATCGGACCCTCTGGACATCGGGACTTCGAAAACCTGGTGGGCCTCTGTATACCTCGGACACAGCTCTCTCGCAGGTGGGCTCTGGGTAGACAATCTGCGTTCCTCACCGCCTCGTATGGATGCCTGGTCGCAGTCTGTCCCCTTCGGTGGCCTGAGGGAGTTGGCGGGAAAACCCGCGACGTGCACGCTTGAAGTCCATCACGGCTATGGAAGGGGGCAAAACTGGACCTTCATCTCCGGCGTGTGGGGAAAGAGATTAAACTATTCGGGCGCCATTCTGTGGTAAATAAAATATCACGCTGTCATAATTTTTCAGATATCAATAAGATCATGCATAAAGCAAGAGGCTGAGTCTGTGGTATCAGATTCATAAAGGGCTTTATTCCAATAACTCGAGTCAAAGGGAGAATATCACCATCACCAAAAAAGGATCTGGACGGGGCTGAAAAGTATTCTCAATATTCTCAAAACATTATTCACAGAGTACAGTATATATACATTTCTCAATTGTACGTAAGCAAGAGAGCAAGAGAGAATGAGATAAGAGCATGTGGGCGTGTAAGTAGGCGTGAAGGTGGGCGTCCATGTGGGCGTCCACTTGATGATAATGGGTAAATTGTCATGTGTGGGTGGATACCTGGAGATGATTTCGCAATGTCAGCAGAAATACTTGGCAGAGATGCGCGCGCAGCAGCATGACGTGTGATAGACGTGCAACTAGAGGGAGAAAGGGACTTGACATTTAGCTCTACATGTGGAGACAAAAGTCTGGGGTTATGTCAACCTAATCCCAAATCATATCTAATATCCTATGTTTAAAGAACTGTGTTATCCACAAGGGAAGGGCTCTCGGACAAAATCTATTCTATACTGACTGTGTGTGCGTGCACAAGCGTCTAAGTGTCTACACTAAATGCGAGGGGGTAGGAATATTCCATGGTAACAGGGCTATGAATTACTTGCATGAGGACAGAGAAGCCGGGCCTTTTGCTTGGTAACTGGAAGAATGTTTACTTAAACTACTAGGCAGGAATGCATCGGCTGAGGGGGAAGCAGATAATTCGAAGGTGAAATACAGTTCTTGGCAGAGAATAGGCTGATGTCAGGCTTCGTGAGCCGCGCAGAGAATGAGACAAAGTTCATGGTCACAGATGCAGGCTCAGACTGGAGCTTTCAGAGGCAGAAGGCAAGAGGAGTTTCGATGGCAGAATCAGGGCCTACTTGCCTGGACTGTAAAAATGGCATAAGTGAACCATATAAAGCCGGTGGCCTTTCATATTTAGGAATGGAATATCCGGCCTGTTCATGGCGGATCTGACAGAGGACATGTTGACGGTGGACGCACATGTATTTGCGTCTTCATAACTGGAACTGGAGGGAACATACATGTACTTGTGACATGCACATAGAACCGTTGGGGTCCAAGATAGGGGACATAACTGGTCAGGAGAATCCACATTTCCACATTTGTACAACCTGATTTTATCCAAAGCTCTTTCTCTTCGTCAATTGCCTCATCCTGCAACTGCCTAATTTCATCTCACATTTCTAAAGATGAAAACATCAAGGTGCAACTGTAATTTTTCTTTTCCACCCCTCTGTTCATGGCAATTCAGTTTTGTGCACAGAAACGCGCTACTTGATCAGCATATCTGTTGCCGTTCGTTACATAATCATTTCCTGACTTATGTGCAGAACATTTGACCACTGCAATCTTTTTGGGCAATTGCAAGGCATCCAATAAGTCTTTCATATTTAATCCATTTCTAAAAGGAGAACCTGAAGAAGTCAGAAATCCACTTTGTATCCATAGCTGCCCAAAATCGTGAACGACCACAAAACCATATTCCCTGTTTGTAAATATGGTTACTCTCAAATGTTTGCCAATTTTGCAAGCTCTAATCAGAGCGATTAGTTCAGCAATTTGTGCAGATTTTACCCCAATTGGATAGGATGCTTCTAGAACTGCAGCCACGGTGCATACAACATAGGCAGAACTCAATACACCACTTTCATTTCTCAGATACGATCCATCAACAAACATCACGCTATCTGATTCTTCTAGTAGCCAATCCTTGTTTTCTGGCCTTGGTTTCATACACAACTCTGTCACATCCAAACAATCATGATCTGCTTCCTTTTTCACTTCCTCAAAAAACGGACTAGGCAACAATGTTGCTGGTTTTATGGTTGTACACCTCGCTACAGTCACATTTTCCGCACCCAAAATTACTCTCTCATACCTAATCAGCCGACTATAAATCATGTGCTGAGTATGGGTTCTTGTCAAAATAATCTCAACAGAATGTGGCACATATACTTTAACTGGATGTCCCACGACAATCGCTTCACTCTGTTCCAGACTCACACAAGTTGCAGCAACTGCTTTCAAACAACCTGGTAACGCTGCAGCCAGTGAATCCAAAGTAGCAGAAAAATATACCACTGCACGTCTTGCCTTTCCATGTTTTTTGGTCAAAACTGATAATGCACACCCATCTCGGTCACAACAGAATAATTCAAAATCCTTTCCATAATCGGGCATTCCCAGTGCTGGTGCTCGACAAAGACTGTCTCACAACTCAATAAAAGCTTTCATACTCTCATCATCCAACTCAATCGGATCAGTCACATCTTTGTGTGACAACCTCTGCAGAGGTTTTGCAATCAGTGACAAGCCACTGATCCACTGTTGACAATATCCAACCATTGCCAAAAACATTTGCACTTCCTTCTGAGTCTTAGGAGGACTCATTTACTGAATCACACTGATCCTTTCTGGTGTCGCTTTCCTGACTCCATTCTCTATTTTCTGTCCTAAATATTGGACATCCTGTTTACAGAATTGTAATTTTGCTGCTGATACTTTATGTCCACCTTCTGCCAAATGGTTCAGTAAGGCAATTGTATCTGTCACACATGCCTCTTGTGTTTTTGATGCCACCAATAGGTCATCAATGTACTGAACCCAAACTGAATTTCCTGGCATGATCAAAGTCTCCAAACACTTTATCAAAATCTTACTAAAAATTGAGGGACTCTCTGTGTACCCTTGAGGATCTCGGCACCATGCCAAAACACCGTCTCCGAACTGGAAAGCGAATAAATACTGTCTATCCGGATGTAAAGGAATTGAGAAAAATGCTTGACACAGATCAATTACTGTGTACCATTCTGCATCACAGGGAATTTGATAAAGAATCACTGCTGGATTTGGCACTATTGGACAACATGTTCCCACAATTTTATTAATCTTTCGTAAATCCTGTATTATTCTATATTTTCCACTTGGCTTTTTAATTCCCATAATAGGCGAATTACAAGTACTGCTCAGGATTTCTCTTAGAATAACTTGCTCAATCATTTGGTCAATCACAGGAAAAACTCCTGCTATTATCTCGGGACTCATCTTATACTGAAGTGTATTTGGATATGTTGCACCAGGTTTCACTGGAACCTGAATAGGATCCACACCTATCATCAGACTAATTTATTTTCCTGTAAAGTCCCATACATCAGACTTTACTGAATCTCTCAGCTCTGCAGGCAAATCTTGTTCAGTGAGAAGTGAAACAACTCATTCACTTCTGACCCTTGCTTCGCTAGCATCATCTTAAACATCCTCATCTGGTGTTTGAAAAGCAATACCATCAGGCATACAATAGATAGTACAGTTCATCTTACAGAGCAAATCTCTCCCTAAAAGATTCATCCGACTTGTGTCACATACTACGAATCGATGCATGTCTCTGAATCTTCCAATATGAACCTCTATTGGCTTTGTGATCAGAGTTTTAATGTGCTCATTAGATACTCCTACAACTTGGATAGTGTCTCCTGAGAGGGGTAGGTTCGGAATTTCTGCTGCTATCACAGAAGAACGGGTAGCACCAGTATCCACTAGGAATGTAATATCATTGCCTTCCACTTTTCCATCAACAAATGGACCTAACTGATCTACCTCTAGAGTTGCGCCAAGCATGCACTCTTTCTCCCCCCTCAGGCACAGTCATTGAGATGAGTCTGAATCACTCTCGTTGCATTGCAACAAATATCGCAAAACCATTTGTACATTTTGATTCTTACTAACTTGTTCACCTGCAGGAAATCCAGTGTTCTCACTGTACCTCTGTGCTTGAGCATTCACATTATTTGTATAGGCGCTTGTGGCACCTGTAATTGTGGAGTAACTACCTCCTGCTGCTGTTGCTGTTGTTGTTGAGTCACAACCACCTCATTCTGGATCAGTGAATTTAAATTTTGATTTACCTCATTATTTTTCCATACAGATCTACACTTGTTCTTCCAATGTCCAAACTTTCCGCACGCATGACAAGGATATTTCTTTTTCAAATCATCTTTATTCATTTTTCCTCTACCTTTGCCACCACCAGATACCTGACCATTCTGGTTCTGACCCTTCAGCTGATAATCTGTTTGAGAACCATTGTTTGCTTCTTGCTGTTCCGCTACCTTCACTTGTGCCCACATCATTTTCTCCTGTAACTTTTTATGTCTCGATTGAATATCATCACTAAAATATTTAGCATAGCTGAGAATATCAACAATCCTCTTACTCAGCCAACAAATTAAATGCTACTGAATCATGTTACTAATCTCTGGTCTCAAACCGAACACAAAACAATATACAAAATGTCCCATATCTTTATCACTGATGTTCTCAAATCCACTGTACGGTTTGAACACCCATACCAATCTTTCCTAGTATGCATGTACTGACTCTTTTGGTTCCTGTGTTGTCCTGTTTATTTTAACCCAATCCGTTTCCTTTGGGGAAAATGTACTCTTCAGGTAAGTTATTACCTGATTGTACTTTTTCATCACTTCATCTGAAGGTGCACCTGTTTTTGGATCACTTGGGTATTCTTCTTTGGGCCAATCAACAGTAATCTTACAGTCAGTCCACAAATCAGCTAGAACAACAATCTCAAACAATCCATCTAGATCCTTCAACAAAACCTTTGGAACTTTCACAAATCTCTCTACCTGTTTTTACCATTCAACTGGTTTTTCCCTCAGTCGAGTAAAATCATTTGTAAGGGTCAAAATATCCTGTCTATTCCAAGGAACGTGAACATATTTACCACCTAAAACTTCTCTCATCGGACACACCCTTTCGGCTTGTCCTGTCTCCCTCAACGGAAACAAAGATGCACCTTTATTAGTGTTAATTTCATATTTCTTTTTCGCCCATCTACCTTTCCAACGTTCTACATCTCCCCATTTCTTCAAAATATTCATGAACTTTTTTATTGGCCACCTTTTACCAGATGCATTCCAACTCTCTAAATCCTTTTCAGTAAAATTCAATCTATACGTTTTGTATAACACCTTTGATTTCTCCATATCTATTCCATATTCACACGCAGCCTCTTTCAATTTCTCAAGAAGATTCCTTGCTCTCCAAGTAATATTTGTACACAAAAATAACTACTACTCATCTCTGTAAGTACTCAATCTATTGGGACTATTGTATCAATAATCTCCAAATCCACTCTCAATTTACTCACATCTATACTTTGTTGTTGAATTTTTTGTTTTTTCATTCCCCTTATCCAGTCATCTAACTCATCTGGTGAAGGACCCATTGAACTCCCTGACGCTGGAGTGAAATTCTGCACTATTTTCCTTGACTCTATTTGAGCACGGAGTTTCAGTTATCAACTCACAAACTGGAAGATCAATCAATGAAGTATTTGCCTCCAATTGTTCAGCCTGATCAGCTACTGTTACCACCTCATTCCTAACACCATTCATTGGAACCCCCAATGCATGTACTCTCGATATATTCTGTTTATCTCCATACAATGGAACTATAGAGCCAATTGTTACCGGTCCTGTCAATGCTTCGGCATTCAGACTCAATTGATTAATTTTCAGAGTCAACTTCTCTCTTGCCTTTGTCAACAAATCCATTTCACTCTCTTGCACTACTCTAGTAACTACCGGGACTTGTGGATCCTGTGGAATTAGTGATGTTCCCATTAGGGGTGCGTTCGGGACTGTCTCCTTTGGACTTTCCTGATATGGTGGAGGTCTTTTCATCAAAAAGTAATCTAACAATTCATCATTAGAATCATTTGGGTCAAAATTTAATGCTGATGTCTTTATATTTTTCTTTTTCTCTTTACATTCGCCTCCAGTCGATTCGTCAGCAACTATAACTGGATATAAACCCCCCGTTACTACAGCTCTCCTCCATCTTTTCATTCTTTCTACCCGACTTTCAAAAGGATATCTAGACATTATATTCCTGTATCTTCTTCCACCCCTGAACTTCTCTCGCTCAAACGCCTCTTATTCCAATTCCTCAAGCACTTCATACTGAGTAGGTCTAGGTTTTGGTTCTAAAGAATTCTTACGATCTCTCAGATTCTGTAGAATCCTTACATTGAATGTACCATGCCCTGGAAAAGTTAAAACGCCATCATCTTCTGTGTATTTCATCCAATTCTCTAACCAAGTACATGTATGGTAACCACATTCCAACATCATAAAAGAAGCAGGAGTTCCTGGAGGTGGAATAAGAATTCCCTATCTAGTCACTATTGGTTTATCTTTTTTAAAGAAACTCTTTATCTTATTAATCAGCTTCATTTCTCTGACTCCTTACGCTGAACACAATTCAATAAACCAACAACAAACTCTTCGTACTTCTGCAATTTCTATTTGTTAACGATCGTCTAATACTAGTGCAACTCACACCAACCAACCAATTAGAGTACCACTACGTAAGCAATATCTCGACCAATACAAATGCAGCTTATAAGAATCAACCAATCACTGCTCTCTACGCTCCAGCTATCTGACCAATGCCAGCGTGGCTTTTTCTGTCATCAGTATTACCCCTTCTACTGACCCTCCCTTTACAAAAAAATATGGCAATGTATTTTCTAGGTTTTTCTAAACAGAATTCTGTTAATAACAACATAAAACAATGCTACCTTGTCTGTTCCACTAAATAAAGAGACAGTTTTTCACTTCAAAACTAGATTCTTTCACTTTGAGTAAAACAACGACCAGCGCTATTCAACACTCAAACAAGCTACAGGAGGACTTGTCACTCCTCTAGGGATACTAGCCAAAGTTTCAGAAGAGGACTTTCAAATAGAAAGCGGTCTTGGTACTCCTTTTAGGACGTAAGGCCAGAGTTTCAGAAGTGGACCCTTCCTTATTTCACACAACATCTACTCCCATACGAATAGTCCCTAATATAACACCTACAGCCTTTCGCTGTTCAGTATGATGACAACAGACAAAGTACTTCTCCAGTGTGATACGTTATCCACACTCTTCTTCTGCCTACTTCAGGCTAAAACATAATTATCCCGGGATCTTAGGTAACTCCATACCCTCTTTTCCAGACAACAATAGAACAAAAAACTAACTCTTCATGTAAAAAAAAAAACAAATAATCAATAATTATTACCAAACTAATCAATAATTAACCATTCTCTGCTACCAAAAACTGATCCAGCGCCAATCAGGGATCGATAATCAATAATAACACAACACACCACAGGTCCATACATGGGAAACAACCTTTACATCGCGGTCATCAGACCGCAATGCCTTTAGAACGCAGTCGTTATAACGACCGTGTTGTTACCATGCAATGCCATTACTACACAAGTCATTACATCGACTTGCAGTAGATGGCGCTCTTACATAAAGAATAGTATAGTTTACTATTCCAACACCTTCCCTACTGTTGCGTAGGCTGGAGTTGGAATAGTAAATTATACATTCCCAATGTTACGGCGCCATCTACTGCAAGTCAATGTAATGACTTACGCATTAATGGCATTGCGTGGTAACAACGTGGTCATTGTAACGACCCCGTTGTGAAATACCGCGTAGTAAAAGCCCGCGTTGTAACGTGCTACATTCGCCCATACACACTTACCCCACATAATCCACTGAATGACGCTGTATGATTCGGTATCAAGACTAAAATGAATACTAATGAAATCAGTAGTTCATTATACAGGCTCGTATCTATCACTCTAAATACCTAACTGAGCCTGCATGTCAACTTCTTTCGTGTGGTCGATGGACCTAAAGTTGAGAAGTTGATGGTAATAATAGTACTATCTATCTATCTCTCTATCTCTCTATCTCTCTATCTATCTATCTATCTCTCTATCTCTCTATCTATCTATCTATCTATCTATCTATCTATCTATCTATCTATCTATCTATCTATCTCACTAAATAACCACAAACTCAGTGTAAGGTTAATCAGACCCTCCAGGATTTCGCGATTTCACGATTTTGCGGTTTGCTGCGAAATCGGCACTTTTGTAAAAATGCCGCGATTTTTACAAAAGTGCCAGCGAAATTGAAGGAATGCAGGGAAGGAAAAGGTTGTCACATTTCTATGATAATTCTTCATTTGTCAATATCATCTAATGTAAAAGGTTGCAGCAGGCCACCTGGGAAACCCTCAGCAATAATTTGCTCTGTATTTTGAAATTCAATAGTAGCCTTCACATTTCAGCTGCACTGAGGTTTGAGCCAACCATGTACTCAGCAGATTAAGACGGGTGTTTACTCAAGGGGGCCCGCACCATTTGTGCGCCAGGGGTGCAAGGTATTAGCGCTGGTATGACTGTCATATTTTACAGTTTGGTTGGAACAGTAATGTTTAAGTAAGTCCTCCATTTGCACTTTGACATTTCATGAATCATAAATGACTAGGTTAATTGATTTTCCGAAGGAAAAGAAGGCTCCCAGCATAATATGGTGAGAAGGGTCTACCAACAAAGCTATGACCGTTGATTGGCCCCTCATTATTTTCATAGTGGTTTAATAGCTCACACATTAAAAAAGCAGAAATGCAAAACTTTTCAGTTTAGAGACTAATTATTCCGATAAAAGGAGATTTTTGCAAGATGTTTCCTTCTCCATGGGATCAGCATGGCTAAAGGAAGCAAACGAAGAAATGAGTTTCAATCGGGCTTTCACAGCGGGTGCAGAGCATCAACAGCGTCCTGAGCACAGGTTTCTTTCCCATAATTTGTCCTTGAGCTGATTCCGGCCAGCTGATTAAGGCAAATGACCCTATGGCTGCCCTTCTTCAGCAGAATGTAATGCAGCGCGGTCTTTTGTTTGATTCAATGCTTCAGAAAAAATAGTGCGAAATGCAGGGAACAATGTTGGTTGGAAGGCAAGTTCTTCAAAGCTTGATCCTAATTGGTAGCTGTTCTGTACTAAAGATGGCAGGGAGAGCCTCAAGGTTGTAACAGCACAAGAATAGTTGTAAGGCAATATATTTTGATGCTGCTGTTCTTGTTCCAGCTCAGCAGTGCAGTTTAGGACATGTTCCCATTGAGAAGGGGCTGGTGGTACGAGGAAGGTGGGGGCGAGGGTGGGATCAGTCAGTATAATCACATGTGCAACTTGTTTACTGCACAGTTTTAGGTGCATGAGCAGCCGGGAGAGAATTGAATTACAGCAAACCATTGGTTGCCAGCAACATGAGAAAAATGTTGCTGCCAGCTATTACAGGTCTAGGGGACTTAGCATAGCAAACAAATACTCTCAGATACTTTAAACATGCCTATTTGAAAGTGGACTGCTCTGCCACAACAGTTTTCTTTGATTTAAGACTGAAAAGGAATGATTTAGAGTAAAATAAAGTGCCGCACTAATGCTGCTAAATTTCAATATTTTGTGCCTTTAAATTTCAATTTTTGTGCCGCTAAATTTCAATTTTTGTGCCGCTAAATTTGCGAATCTATGCCGCAATATCCTGGGGGGTCTGGTTAATAGTGTTTAGCACCGAAAAAATGTAAAAATAAGAGCTCAAACATGTACAGAATCACAAGGCAAATAATGCATTAATTGCGATGAGAGAAAGAGAACATATATCAATGCAAAACAGTGTCAAACACATATCAAAATTAATAAATGCACATGAAGAAGTGGATAGGCGAAGAGACAAAAGTTTCAGAGACAAAATGCATTTGCAAAATATTATTATGCAAAGTACGGATCATTTAGCCAATACTAACCTAAAGAAATAGGGAAATACTATCTCCTGGCCACGGAGATAATTGGGGTCCCCTGAGACAGATTCAGGGAACAAAGATTATCAGGACAGGAACAGGAAACAGGTAGGGTTCAGTAAAACTGACGGACAGCGACGATGTCCCTCCAAGTTTCTTTCCAAGCGCACCTCAGATACCTAAACCACACCCCCTGGGGCACCCCAGTTATACCCTAAAGCCTACATGTCCAACCGACAGTAGTTGAAACATTTATGAAAACTATTTTCTATCACACCACCATAGTCATGATCGTATTTCTTAGTGTTCTTTGTCTAATACACTTTCTCATTACACCATTCACACATTTCCTCGAGTAGGCAATATGTTACAATTTTTCCACATTTTTATTTTTCAGCACTGCCGCTTTCGACGGAAGAAGTTTGTACACTTCCTTTCATTCTCATAGCCGTCTTTCCGTTAAGTGGCAGACACACAACTTTTTTTTGAAGGTCAACAGCGTTAGCCTCTGCCACTTCTCTCCACTCTCTGTCTGAGCTCAATTTTCAGCTTATTATTTCATATTTGTTCATTTAACTCTTAGCATTCATGCAGAAATATAGGCCTGTACTTTTCTCTAAAATGAATGGAACACAGACATTATTAATTTCACGATATGTACTTCTCACTGGTTAACTCCCACCATTGCACTAACCCAATATTATGTTTTCCTAGCAAGAGCATTAACATGCAAAAACAGCATTATTTTTATTAATTTTAAAAGCAGAATGAAAATGCAGCCTTGTCTTTCATGCATTAATCTTAGCGTTAGTGCACGCATGCACAAAGCATTTCCTGATGTGTTTGTGTTGGTGCATATTATTTTTACAGCACACTTATTAGTAAATGTTACTGGGAAGTTAATACAAGCGGGTTTTATTTTGTCAAAACCCTGCTCCATCAAGGGCTCAAGCAGTACATTTTCCGCATTATGAGAAGGTCTAGAGCCTCCAGAGATTTTAAGTTTATTTGCCAGGGGTAGGAAGTGTGCAAGGCTTTGTGCATGAAACAGACAGTCTTGTAGATTGATCTTGCCTCGATGGGAAGCCATCGTTTAAAGACATTGCAAAGCCAATAGCTCTGACTAAACGCTAATAAGGTCCCAACAGGCGAGACCTATTGACTATGACAATGCGTGTTTATTGCACTTCGAATGCTGGTCCACAGATTGAATGAATGATACAGTGTCTGGAATCGCATTATTATATCTGTGACCTTTAAGCCAACAGAGGTCATTTGAAGCGCACACATTAACCAAATAACTGCACCCAGCCCCGACCCAGACAGACTGCCGACTTTGGTGCTGGAAACCAGGGGGCAGATTTATGAGCCCCTTGCGCCACTTTTGCGTCACTTTTAACATGGGAAAAGTGACGCAAATGTGGCGCACGGGGCTCATAAATCTGCCCCAAGGGTTCGAGCCTCAGGGTCGCGTCCACATCCTGTGATTCTGGGCAACATCACTTCAATCTCACCATGCCTGAAAGTGTAATGTAAATACGGTGCTCATGTAAAGCGCTCCAATACCTTCGGGTCGAGTTCGCGCTATATAAATATGTACACAAAAAAACAACACATACTATAATGTTGATAGCCGAGCAAGGTATTGGGTGGATTTGTTTCCTCTTTTTCAATCCAAAGAATTTTTAGCAGAAAAAAAGATTTGACACATGTCCCACAAAGTTCTATTTTGCGCTTGCTTCCCGATATCTGTCTTAATTTCCACGAGAACAGCTGCACAGGCCGGCACGCTCTTACGAACGCTGATCTCCTGCAAGTATTTGCACGGCAGTATTGGGATGACGTCATTAGGCAATGGATTGTGGGTATGCTGAGGTTTGGCAAGAGCTACTTCCGCACAGCTACCGGCTGCTGTGTGTACTCTTTCTACCGGATATTCGTATACCCAGAGTTCTTTGCCTGCATGTTGATTACACCGTTACACTTGTCATTCATCAATAGGATGGAAATAAACAAGTGGCGTGACTTTCATGTGTGCAGCTGTTCTCGATGAAGTTGCGTTAGACTACTGACGCTTGGTATTACTCACACTAATACTTTAATGTATATTGCATGTAACATATCGTTTCTGGTTGCACTCTTACGAAGATTCACATGCTGTTCATACTTCCGATTCAGTGCACTACGTGGGGCTCTGATGATCTAGTATTGAAATTTTTGGGAGATCTCATGGGATCTCAATATTTTTGGTCAAGAATAAAACGAGTATGTTCTGTAGTAAGTTAAGTTAAAACTAGCGGTTTCTTACTCGTTGAAATTTGAGAAACTTGGTTAGCATAACTTCTCTGCGGATGCCGAACGATGGCAAGAGCGTGTGAATACTGTTTAACCCACTAAAAAAGATTGGTTCCCCAGAATAAGATAAAAAGAGTTATAAAACAGATTCGAAAAAAATTGGAGAAAATCTGAAAATGACAACCATAACTTTAGGCAAAAATTGCAACAAAGCACGACCATGGGGCAGATGTACAAAAAAGTCACTTTGCGATTTCCTAAGTGCGAGATTTTGTGATTCGCATTTAGGAAATTGCAAACAGCTATGTACAGCAGTGTCTCAGACACTGTGTGCTATTCCCAATAGGTTGCAAATGGACCTTCCTCGCCAATATTCATGAGGCAAGTCGCAATTTGCAGCCATTGGGAATAGCTACAATAAGAGGGATGGTGGCCTGCTGGAGTCAGCAGACCACCATGTCTGTGATTGCTTTTCAAATAAAGCAATATTTTTATAGGTCGAGCCTGGGCTGCGCATGCCCTACTGCTCTACAAGGCATGCTGTATTCGAATATGGAGTTGAGGCTCCGCCCACTCTCCGCCCAAATTTTTCATTGGCTTGTGGCATTGTCCTTTATCAAATGTTGGCTTCTGATTCGTTAATAGTCTTGTTAGTCCCTCCATAGTACCGCCTTGTCTTCATTTGTAACCTCCCATGAGGACTGACCCTTTTACTTCGGTTGTTACACGGAATGTCTTATTTAGACTGTAAGCAATATTTTCTTTCATGACTTTCTCCTACAGCAGACACAACATTCTTTCCTGCAACATACAGCAAGCTTTCACTTTCATGGCGTTCCCACCCTGGAAAACTGCTCTATCGCCCCTCCCCGCCCCCCAAAGTGGGCTGTCGATCTCAGAGCTATTATTTTAATACCGGCTAATGGACTGCAGATGTTAAAAAAACACGACAGCCTTCTTCCTCCCAGAAGTCAAGGAGGGTGACACAGCAGCACAAAGGCTTGTAAAGATGTAGGAGAAATTTTATCAGCAAGAGAACAGTGCACCATGTGACCTAGGAGAAAATCATTCAGATTTTGCCATGCAGGCACTAGCCTTGGAAACAGCTGCACACTGACACATCGTCGGCTTCTTGGCTCTTTCAATCTCTCACCATGCCATAATCCAGGATGTTGACATATAAAAAGAAGCCTGCCGCTTCCTTTCTCATTATATATAGATTTATATCAGTGTAAAAGGTGGGTGCCTTTAGTCTCCACCACGCTTTTGTCCTGAACTATTTTCTTCTATTTCTAAAGACCCTCTTACCAGTCAGGTGCACAGCTTCCTGTGGTGCAGCAGGTGCAATGGCACCGGGGCTCAGAGGCCAGTAAACCCGGTTGGAAAATCACATTGGACTTCAGCAGCAGCAGCAACCCAGTCGCAATCCCTTTTTCTACATACAATATGTCCCTCTGCTAGAAACATATTTTACTACTCCCTTCCCCTACTGCCCCCACCTCTCTCCCTCGTGGCCCACCCTACAGAGAACCCACACCATACATTTTATGGCAAGACCGGAGGCTCCTATTATGCTTTCTTTTCTTGCCTTTATTTCAATAGCAGCAAGATAAGTAAAAGAAAACTACACTCCCCAGAAGGCTGTAGGGGAAAAACTACTGGCCAATGGGGAGAACAGAAACATAAAGCAACCAATCAGGTCAGGCCAACCATAAGGCCCTATCTGACCGCAAGCAGTCCTCTTTTCTTGCTGCTCGCAGTCAGATAAGTCGCATTTTCCATTTCTCCTGTCTAAAATTGTGTTGATAGAGTATTTAAGCATATTTTCTGCTGTATAATTTGTTTCTTTAAGCTCCGCTCGCTGCGCGGCGTTTCCATGGTGATGTCTTTGTTGCCGTTGGAGCTCTTTCAAGTTTCTCCCCGTCTTTGAATTCAGCGCGTCTGTTCGCGCGCGCCTGCACGCGCGCTTTGTTTATCTTACCGGCTTCGCTCGTTGCCTCAGACAGACTCGCTTCAGTGACCCCTGTCAGTGCTGCATCTTCTCGTGTTCTGTGCCGCCTGTCAGCGCTGTTTGTAGCTTCGTGCTCTCAGCCCCCTCAGCGCTCGTCTGTCTTCCTTGGCCACACCTCCTTTGGAAGCTCATTTTTCACCGGCAAGCTTTTTTTCTACACGCCCCCTTTGTTCCTTTGCTCAATTTAACCCATTACTTTCCAGTTTAATGGAAATGGAGGTTCCCAGCTCTCCTGAGCTTGATACTGAGGAAAATATTAATTTAAAATCGGATTTGAGCCATTTTATTAATTCTTCTGTGGAGTCTGCAGTTGAACATTCCATGCAGAAGGTGTCTAAAACCATGGAGAATTCTTTACTTCGTATGATGACCAAAGCTTTGGCCCAGTCTGCGGGGGAAAGCAGAAAACGTAAACTGGTTCCTTCCACTATTTTACCCCGTAAAGTGTCACATGTGGTTAGCGAGGTTTCCTCGCGCAAGATTGAGGATGATGTTCCTCCCAGGCCTCAGTCAAAGGAGGGGATTAATTTGACATTTGGCAAAAGTAAAGCCAAACTTAAACATGTGGAGGTTCCTAAGAAGCTGGTCATTAATACCATCCAGGATACGGATGATGATGATTTATGTGACACAGATGACGACCCACTCTTTGATATTTTTGGTGTTGACGAGTCTTCACCCAAGAAGCAAAAGTTATCTCCCTTTGAATCCGAACCCATTCTTGACTCGGAAGGCATGCCCATGTTTGATCCTGCTTTAATTAGACATCCAAATTCGACGGAATGGTTTCCCATTCCCCATGTGGGGGAGTATATATCCTCCAAGCTACGACAACCTCTGGATAAATCTGTCAGAGCAAAATTGAAATCTGAATGCCCCAAACCTTCTTTGGCCTCCAACATTACGGTCACCCCCACTATTGACCAACCGCTCCTCACCTTCTTTTCAAAGTTCGGTAAGGACCCTCGTAAGGGGGTGGATAGAGCATGGTCCTCTTGTCAGGACAAACTTTTGGATATGGTGGGTCCTCTTGCCCGTATTTTAGATCTGGCAGAGTCAGCGCGCTCTGAGGAGTTAGTGCTAGATCCTGAAGAAGTTTCCCTTTGGGCCCAACGTACTTTTTGCTTATTGGGCAATGCCAATGCCGCCATTACGCATGAACGGCGCAAAGGTATCCTAATCAAATTAGACCCTAAGTTAGCCAATCTGGCTTCTCAGGACCCTGGTCTCAAAGCTGACGGCCTACTCTTCGGTGATTCCCTGGTCAAAGACCTGTCCAAATTTGTCTCCACTTTTGCCTCACTTGACAAGGCCCAACTTTCTATAAAAAAGGTTTTTGCTCCACGGGTTTTTGGCAGGGCCGGCAGAGGCAGGAACCGCTCTTCCGGCCGTTCTTCCAACTTCCAAGGTTCCAGAGGTGCCTCCAACGCCGGTTTCCAAGAATACAAACCTCAGTTCTATCCCCAGCGTGGCCGTGGCTTCCGGGGTCGTGGACAAAGAGGCCACAGAGGCAACAACAACTCCAACTTTTCCCAACAAGGTAAGCCTGTCTTCTGGCCCTCCCGTGGGAGGACGTTTAGCTCTTTTTCTAAACAAATGGCAATCCCTGACCTCGGACCCTTGGGTCCTCAGTTCCGTCCAAGGTTATCTCATAGAGTTTTACGCTCCACCTTTCCAGGTTACTTTACCTCCTCCTCTGTTTTTTTCTGACGACGTGTCGCGCTTGATCTCTCAGGAAATTCTTTCCCTGTTGGCAAAGCGTGCTATCCAAAAACTCCCATTCGATCCCTCGGGTTTTCTCAGCACCTTGTTTCTGGTTCGCAAAAAGAACAAGAAGATGCGTCCCGTCATCAATCTCAAAGTTTTCAATCAGTTTGTTGTTTACAGACATTTCAAGATGGAAACCATTATCCATTTACGCGACACCCTTCGAACCAGCGACTGGTTAGTACGGCTAGATCTTCAGGATGCATATCTGACAGTCCCTATCCATCCCTCGCATCCCAAGTTCCTCCAGTTTCAATGGCTGGACGTCACTTATCGTTTTTGTTCGCTCCCCTTCGGGCTTTCTTCGGCCCCTTGGTGTTTCACCAAACTCATGAAACCTGTGGTGGCCTATCTTCGAGCTTTGGGAATTCGCCTAATTATTTACCTGGACGATATCCTTCTGATGAATGCGAGCAAACCAGGTCTCTTGCGGGACCTTCAGGTGACCCAATCTCTTTTGCTCGATCTTGGTTTTCTGATCAATCCAGACAAATCCATGTTGGTTCCCTCTCAAAGTGTAGAGTTCCTGGGGTTCCGCGTGGACTCTCCCTCGGCATCTCTCTTTCTCCCTATCGAAAAGATCGCATCTATTCGTTCAGAAATTTCTCAAGTTCTTTCTCTCTCTCACATATCCCTTCGCTCCCTCGCAAGAATCGTGGGACTTCTCTCCGCCTCCATTCAAGCCATCTTCCCAGGTCCTCTTCATTATCGGGCTCTTCAGCGCCTAAAAATTCGACATCTTCGTCAGGGGCTGGCTTACTCAGATCTTATCCTCCTAGATCACGATTCGCGTTCCGAGCTGCAATGGTGGATAGACCATTTAGATGCGTGGAACGGAAGGACTATCTTCGCTACGGCCCCAGATCTTGTGTTAGAATCAGATGCCAGCCTGGCGGGTTGGGGCGCCCGTTGTGGGCCAATCTCGACTGGAGGTTCATGGTCTCTAGAGGAGTCGTCATTGCACATCAACTGTTTAGAGATGCTTGCTGGCTCCTTTGCAATCCGCAGCCACAAGGTAAGTTGTTCCATTCTTCTCAGGATGGACAATGTTTCTGCGGTCCGTTACATCAACCATCTCGGTGGCACAAGATCCAAACCCCTCGCAGAACTCGCCAAGAGTCTATGGCATTACTGCCTCTCCCACAATCTCTCCCTCCAGGCCGAGTATCTCCCCGGCGATCTCAATTCCGTCGCGGATTGGCACTCTCGGTATCTCCGGGATTCCAGCGACTGGAGATTACTTTCCTCCGTGTTTCTTTCTCTCTCTCTCAAGTGGGGTCCTTTCTTCATCGACCTATTTGCATCCCGCCTCAATTCTCAGTTACCTCGTTTTTACAGCTGGCGCCCGGATCCGCTGGCTTTAGCGACCGATGCGTTCCTTCAGGATTGGTCACTTCATCTCAATTACGCTTTCCCTCCATTTGTCATGATCAACAGAGTTCTTTCCCAGATTCGACGCCAACAAACGTCCCTGGTCATGGTAGTGCCCTTTTGGCAATCCCAGATTTGGTTCCCTGCTCTCTTGGAACTAGCGGTGGACTTTCCGGTCCTTCTCCCTCATTCCTCGGACCTTCTTCTGGACCCTCGAGGTTCCCCTCACTCCCTCATCCTGGACCGGTCTCTGACTCTTTCGGCCTGGAAGCTCTCCGGTCTCCCTCTTCTAACCAGCTCCTTTCTCAGGAAGCTTCAATCTTTATCAGCCGAGCCTGGGCCCCTGGTACTTCCAGAGCATACAAATCCGCTTGGTCTCTTTGGACAAGCTGGTGTCTGGAACGGTCTATCGATCCCTTTTCAACCTCTGTGACCTTTGTGGTTAATTTTCTGGCTTTGGAGGCCAGCGCTGGCAAGTCCTATCGCACAGTCAATCTGTACAGATCAGCTATTTCGCTTAATCATCGTCCCATTGACAACAAACCGGTCGGCTCTCACCCGCTGGTCTGCCGTTTGTTAAGAGGAATCCGGTTTTCCAAACCTCCGTTGGCTAAGTATTCTTCTTTATGGGATGTTAATTTGGTACTCAAATTGTTTATAGATTGGCCTGACAATGCTGCCCTTTCTCTGAAAATGTTGTCTGCAAAACTTACTATGTTGTTGTGTTTAATCTCCATTAAACGTGTTTCTGATGTTAAGGCTTTAGACCTTTCTTTGAGACAGTTTTCTCCAACTGGAGTATTGTTTCAGGTGCAGAGACGTACAAAAACAAATTTACAAACAGTGTTTTATCCTTACTTTCCAGCTCAACCAAAATTATGTGTGGGTCGTTGTTTAAAAGCTTATGAACAGAAATCTGCTGATTTTAGGACTTCCTCTCATTCCCAACTGCTCATTTCTTTCCGCAAACCTCACCTTCCTGTTTCCGCTGCTACTCTGGCCCGTTAGGTCCGTTGGATCATGTCTCTTGCAGGCATTGATGCTTCGGCTTTTGGGGCTCATTCTACCAGGGGTGCCATGGCTTCTAAAGCCTTTTGGTCGGGCTCCCGTCTTGAGGATATTCTTAAGTCAGCAGATTGGTCTAATGACAGTGTTTTCAAAACCTTTTATTGTAAACCTGTAATTACTGCTTTTTCTCTGGTTGGTGATATGCTTTGAACTAGCATAATAGGAGCCTCCGGTCTTGCCATAAAATGTAGATTTTCCTAATAACTTATGACGGAAAGTCTTAATTTTATTAAAGACACGGAGGCGAGTATTATCCCTCCACAACAGCTCTAATTTGTTCTGTTTTTCCACCCCCTAGGTACTCCAGCTTTGCCACCACCTTCCTCGTGAGTCTGGTCCTGCCTCACCGGAGCTATTGTCGTCGTCTTCCTCCGGGCTACCATCTTGGTTTCCTCAAGATCTTTCGTCCATGGTGTTCATCGCTCAAGAACTGTTTACCTGGCTATTGACTGTTTATCTGTTGTTATTCTTAATTCCTCTGTTTTCATCTTCCTAATTCGCACAAGAAAAGAGGACTGCTTGCGGTCAGATAGGTCCCTATGGTTGGCCTGACCTGATTGGTTGCTTTATGTTTCTGTTCTCCCCATTGGCCAGTAGTTTTTCCCCTACAGCCTTCTGGGGAGTGTAGTTTTCTTTTACTTATCTTGCTGCTATTGAAATAAAGGCAAGAAAAGAAAGCATAATATTCGCCTCCATGTCTTTAATAAAATTAAGACTTTCCGTCATAAGTTATTAGGAAAATCTACATTTACCAGCATACATTTACCATAGCAGGCAGTAAGTGGATGTGACGCAGCAGCTGCGCAAATCCTGCTCCATGGTGCGGGGTATTTACAACGTGACGCATCTGGGAGATGCGTCACGTTGTAAAGCCCTGCGCCACATGTAGGCGTTCCAGGGCAGGTGGGGTCGTTCCGGCGCAGGAACGCCTCCTAAAAGTGGCTGAGTGAAATCTACAAGATTTCACTTAGGCCCATGCTGCATCAAAACCCTGCGCCTGTCCGAAGCAGGCGTAAGGATTGACGCAGCATTAACAAGATAGGGCCCCCCAGACCATTGTTGGAGCTGCGCCGCGCTTGCGACGCAACTCCAGCAATGCGCCACTTTTATGGCACAGATGCATCACGCATCTGTGCCGTTTTTGCCCCATGGTGCGCCGCATTGTAAATGCGGCACATCCATGGTGGCGGAGCTGTGGCGCACAATAACTGGTGCATCCCTGCTGATACCATTCTGAATTTATGGCAAATGTGTGACACATCTGAATGCCTTCTTGATGGAACCAAAGTAAACAAGCATTGAAAATGCAATAGGTCTCCCCCTCGTTTAAGTTAAAGCAATTCTGTTTCTAATTAGGTGGCTTTTTAGCTGTGCTTTTATTATTGTTTTTCAAACTTTCATGCACATAACATGCATTTCTTTTTTTAAACATCTTTTTATTGAAAGAAATTTTGCTTTTAATGTAGGTGGCACAATTTTCAGGTATTGCACATCATATCAATCGTGATAACAGTATTAAGATTACCATACAGCATTACAGTTATGAAAGAAGGGGACAGAATGCGTCATAATGGTGCATGTACTACAATGGCAGCGTTACCGGAACTCTGTTGCCAGGACTTCATAAGCGTTTCACTTTATCTCGGTATGTAATGACAATGCCAAGAGTCATTTAACGGTGTACGTAACAAGCATATGCATGCATATATGTATTTGTATATGTATGCATGCATTTATATTTGTATTTATATATATATGCAGATTATATATATGTTTATATATGTATGTATATATATATACACATACATATACATAAATGCATATGCATATATATATATATATATATATATATATTCACTGAAAAAACCATAGGTTTCACACACGTTATAGTTAGGATTTAGCATTTAAAAAACCTTGCAAATTCAGTGAAAAAACCATAGGTTTCACACACGTTATAGTTAGCGGACATTTCACTCATAAAAAACCATTGAAATTCCCCCGTTATAGTTAGTTAAGCTAACTATAACTCGCGCACCCGCAATCCACTGCTGATGACGTAACATATGACATCACTCATGACATGGTCAGTGACATCACTCATGACATCACTGATGACATCTCAAATGACATCACTGATGACATCATCCTTGTGACAGAGTGGTAGACCTCCTCTCACCCTAATATAACCTTTGATACAAACATTCAAAAATAGAGACTGAAATTTTCAAAAAAATGGACATACCAATACCAGTTACAACAACCTCTTCAGTAATTCTAAGATCCACATACACATCCACTCATTCACCAACAGTCCTGTACAGTCACTCATACATGTACTCACTCATCATATGTACCCATACACCTATACATCCTGTTACACATTGTCACTCATCCATAGAGTTACTCACACACATAGTCACTCATGCTAATAAAGAGTCAAACATCCATTTACTTGCATATTCAGTTATACACACACCTCATCACGTACTTCTACAGAAACTTACACATACTTACTCTTTTAAATAATCACTAATAAAAACACATAATTATTCATACAGGAACTGTTTCAATCTCTCACTCTCACACATACTCACTTATATACACCAATAGTCAAATATACTTCTATTTAATATGTTTTAAATATACTTCTTTAAAACATATTTAGTAACTCATAAAGACACTATTGAGACTGTCATTGAGACAGTCACTCACTAACACACCCATACACACACTCATCCAACCATACAGTCATGCACACATGCTGTCTTCAACACATACAACCAGAGAGTCAATCATACATGCACCTATGCACTACGTAATACCCCCCACCGAACCATGCAGACACTCAGACTGATACTCAAAAAACAACCTAAAATCCAATATAAACACCCATGTAGCTACTCACCAACCCAAGCAGACACTTATACACAAAGTGAGAGACTGATACAGATAATTACATATTTAAACATTACTCACTAAGCCATGTATTCACTAAGATACACTTAATCAGTCAGTTACACAATCAAATTTTCAATAACAAATCATCCTTTTAGACACTTATATACCCATTTATTTTTCCATCGACCTTGAGATATACAAATATAAAACATATTTAATTTTCAGAAAAACACACATTCACAGGATGATGTCATCAGTGATGTCATTTGAGATGTCATCAGTGATGTCATGAGTGATGTCACTGACCATGTCATGAGTGATGTAATATGTTACGTCATCAGCAGTGGATTGCAGGTGCGCGAGTTATAGTTAGCTTAACTAACTATAACGGGGGAATTTCAATGGTTTTTTATGAGTGAAATGTCCGCTAACTATAACGTGTGTGAAACCTATGGTTTTTTCACTGAATTTGCAAGGTTTTTTAAATGCTAAATCCTAACTATAACGTGTGTGAAACCTATGGTTTTTTCAGTGAATTTTCAAGGTTTTTTAAATGCTAATTCCTAACTATAACGTGTGTGAAACTCATGGTTTTTTCAGTGAATTTGTATGGTTTTTTAAATGCTAATTCTTACCTATAACATGTGTGATTCCCATGTTTTTTTCATTGATTTTTTATGTTTTTTTTATACAAATTCTTATATTAAACATTTTTTGTTTTTTTTTATTTGCAAGTGTTTTTTTTTTTACTTTATATTCTCTTAAAACACTATGCTTAATTTAAAAAAATTCTGCAATATATTAATTGTTCTCATTTTTTTTTTCCAAACAGGTAAGATATATTAGTATAACATAGAGATTCTTTTTTTCCTTTTTTTTTTTTTTTTTTAAGTGCGCGTACGGTAAGCTTACGGTAAGCGTACGGTTTGCGTAATGTTCGTAATATTTCTACTCTTTTTGCGTATGGTTACGCAATTTACGTAGCTGTGCGTACTGCGTATGGGGCGCGTAAGCGTGTACGCTACACGCGCACGTTACGCGGAAGTGTTGGGGAGTGCCTGTTATGCGCATGCGTGCAAGCGCGTGTCTTTTTTACGCGCATGCGTACTTTTACCGTAAGCACACCGTAAGCGCTCCGTAAGCGTAACGTAAGCGTAACGTACGCGCACGGTGGGTCATGTGATCATGAAACAAAACTTTTGATTGGTTCAAAGTAGTTTCAGTTCTAGAACTCTCCTACACCACACCCATTCCCCTCATTTCTGCTTGTGATCCCTTAGGAGAAGGAGCTGAGTTGTCTTTGGGATACGATGGCAGACCAGCACTCCTCTGCTGAGAGTGAGGCTAGCAGCACCACCATCAGGCAGAGAAAGAGGAAACAGAAGAGCTCTTTTATATGGGAGTATTTTACTTTTCCTGAGGGCGAGAAAAAAGTCAATGCTGCTTTGGTGACTTGTAAGTTGTGCCAGCGTGTACTTTCAAGAGGTAATCCTAACAAGAAGTGTTCCTTCGGGAATCACACTATGTTACGACACCTTGAGGATGTACACCCTAGGACACATGCACGACATACTAGAGGTAACCCTTCAGTAAGTCGAGCAAGCACATCCACAGCAGCTCAGCCGAGTCCATCTTCGGAAGCTCAGCTGAGCCCTTCATCTGTGGGGGCAGATTCACCTTTTTCTGGTCCTGTGGAAACGAACCATCGGTTTGCGAGGGTTACAATGCGGTGTTCATTTTGCCATGGTCTAATTGTTCATAGGGAGACCAGTCTTCCCCTCATTAACAACAAAATAGACCAGCACATTTGTCCTACCAGCTAATGTTCCCATTCTTCCTTTCCTCTGTCCCTGCATGAACACAACGGCTCTTTTAAGAGCCAACCTTACCTCTCAACTTTTTGTTATTTTTTCTTAAAAACTTTTTTTTTTTTTTTTACCGTACGGTAAGCGTATTTTTTTTTTTTTCTTTTAAAACTCCAAAAAACTATTAACACATTTCAAGATCCTTGAGGGATTAATAACTAAATACTGAAAATCTGTTTGAGGAGAAGTGGAAGAAAGGGACCATCTAATTTCTGACTTACCTGACCCACCCAACAATTTAATTTTTAATTTAAATTTAAATTGAAATTACTTGTAAAAATGGTTGGTTTTTTTCGAAAATTTTCTTTCACAATCTGAAAAAAAAGAAAAAAGTATTAATATTTAATAAATCATTATATAACACAGTACTCGTATTTACATATTTTCCAAAAACACTTTTTTGCCTTTTTTTTGCTGTTTTCAGAATATATTGCATTTCACTATAAATCGTGAAAGCAATTGCATTCATCACTTAACAGCGGGCAAAAAAAAAATAACAATCTCAAAGATTGTTTTAAAAAAGCCCAGAATCTCTTCTCACTTAAACATAACATTATAGAAATGCAAAATATTCAAAAAAAATATCATCTAATAACAATAACTATTTCTTTAAAATACCGTCTGACAATTTTGTTACAGAAGCATAATCACAAAAATAATATATCTCAAATAACTCCACAATACATCTGGTTACCTTTCCTTTAGGCCAAATGGTAATTTTAAATTTTTTTGGGATTAAATTTCCAATGGTAATCCAATAAAATTCCAACATTTAAATTGGACAGATGTTACCGATTCTCTCTAAATTTTTTGGTTTCCGAAAGATTAATTAGGAATTAAATAAGTCCACAATACAATTGGTTACCTTTCCTTTAGGCCAAATGGTAATTTGAAAAATCTTTTCATTTGTAAATTCCAATGGTAATCCAATAAAATGTTAAAATTGTTTTGTACAGATCTTGCCAAGTCTCTCTAAAATGTAGGTTTCAGGAAGATTAGATAGGAATTTGCTAAATCAAAAGGCAAACGTTGCTTGAAAATCAATTGGGAATCATTACACAGTGTCCAGCCTTTTTCACATTTAAGATAAACTGTGTAATGTCCAGAAGTTACAGTAGGTCCTTCATGGAAAATTATTGCAACTGTTACAAAAGTTTTTCCTGAAATTGATAATTGCTGTCCTATAAACTTCTTTATTAAAGTATCCAATTTTGAACCATCAGCTTTACATCGTTGCATCATTAAAATTACATACTGTCCGTATTCCTTTAAAATTAACGTTGAAAACATGTCAGATTTACACTCACCGCATTCCATGCTATGATTAGCATCTTTAACTAATTTAGCAAAAGTGACTGTTTTTCTGTCTGGCAATGTTAAATAAATAAACCTTTCAGAATCAACATTAGAGCCACATGTATTGAAACAGTTTTCACAACTATGTTCCCATTTATAAGAGACACCAAACATATTTTCAATTGGCACCCCTTCTTCCTCCAGTACCTGAAGAAAATACATCAAGAATTCCTGTGCTTCTTGCTGTACATTTTGAGAAAACTGTGTTCGTCCTGAACATACATCTAAAAGTTTTCTAATTTCAGTAGCACTTTCTATTTGAGTTTTATCATTACTCAGCTTTTGAAAAAGGAGACTCAACTCAGAACAGAATCTTTTTCTCTGATTTACTATTATCTGCTCTTGCAAACTTTCCAGATAAAATGCAACATTCAGCACTACATTAGCGTAGCAGTTGACACCAGAGCTATTTTCAAAATGACAACCTACAACCTCTTCAACATTTTCCTTTTTCTTTTTGCTTGCAATTACATCATTCCTCTTTTTTTTCCTCCTCTCTACATCCTCATTACAGATATTCTCAATTCTCCTTTTTCGAGAAACTACACGTTTCTCCAACACAGGATACTGACCTATATGAGGAGCATAGGTTCTTCTTAATCTATTATACTCCTTTACACAGTTTGTATCAGCATTAACTTTTGAATCATCAAAGTCTATCATGAATAAACCAGATAATGTTTTAACTCGTGACAAAGCTACATAAGCCATACCTTCTTTGAACACAGTTGAACCAATGTTTACAAATGCACAATCTACAGTCAATCCTTGAGACTTGTGAATAGTTACAGCATATGCTAGAGAAAACGGAAACTGTTTCCTTTGTACATATAAGTCTTTCACAAGCATGAAACGAACTGTACAACGACAAATGTCTATAACTTCTTCTATCTGATCAAATTTTATTTTTAAACATTCAATTCCATCTTTTTTCTGATAATTAATAAAACCCACAACTCTTCCCATAGCTCCATTTACTAAGCCTTTTTCAACATCCAAATTTCTCCTTAAAAATACTCTACAGTTCATGCAAACATATCGATTTTTTTCTAATCCAGCAGTTTTGGAAATGTTCTTCTCTAGTGAATCCAATTTATTTTTCAGTTTGCCTGTTAATGTGATAGTAATTCTTCCATCCTGAATTTTGTCAACTGCTTCCAATTTCCTAATCTCTTCCTTTTCCAATTTCAAAAGCTCCTCATTGAATATTGAGCATTCACGTAGAGTTGGCATTAAGCAGATGACACTTTTCTTTTCTGCAATGTTCTTGTATATCTTCTCTGCAACTATTTCTTCCTTTGGAAATAAATTATGTAGCAACCGACTCTGTAATGCTTTTGTGCCAGCTTCAGTGAGTAGTCCAATTCTGATATCTTTCAGAATACTTCCATATTCTTCATCGTTTGCTTGCCGCATATTAGTAGTAAGTTCCTTGTACTCAAAGAAGGACCAAATATTTGCATTACCAATGCTTCCCAATGACTTCTTTGTGTCTTCATGTGTCACAGTATTAAACACTGGTTGTCCTTTAACTGGAGTAAGCTGTAGAAGATCCCCAAAAACTATGACATGTTTTCCACCAAATAACATGTCATAGTCTGTCCTTAGAATTTGCTGCATTCTTAAATGCACAAAGGCAAGCATTAAGTTTGATACCATGCTCACCTCATCAATAATGAGAACTTGCATCTTCTTCAATACTCTTGAAACTTCCAAGCATGCTTCTCCAGTTAGCTTGTGGTATTGTATTTTGTTCTCATGCTCCACTGGTAACATTAGCAAACGATGTAAGGTGATTCCTTTTATGTTATATGCTGCTAACCCAGTTGGAGCAGTAACCACACAAGACAAAGTTGAATCCGTTTTTTGCTGTAGGTAGCTTCTGATGACTTTTATTAAGAAACTTTTTCCAGTTCCAGCTTGTCCGCTTACATACATCCTGATTGGATGAAATGATGTGCATGAGCACTCTTTTTTTTTCATGTAGTAATCCGTGATCAATTTTGTTTCTGATCTCTTCATAAATTTGTTGCTGCTCTTCATTCAGTTGTCTTTCCAAATTTGGTAAGTCTATAAATTCTTCTTGAGCTTGATTCATAGCCGTTTCCACTTCATTCATGGCTATTGCAGCTTCATTTTCAACGATTGGTTGTCCTAGGGGATCTTGACTGAGTGTTCCTGAACTTTGGCTGTCTTGAGAACTGTCTCTAGCTACTTCAGCTGCAATTGTAGTTTCCTGTTCAATTTCTTCATTTAACATTTGCACATAATTTGTGAAAGTACTGCATTCTATGCTGTCTTTGCAAGCATTAAAGGAATTCTCCCAGTAGTTCATCCTCTGTACGCCATGGTTTAAACAGCTGTAAAAGAGCCAAGTAGTAAAATTCCTTTTTGTCAGTAGTGTCACAACTCAGCTTCCTGTGATTTATCAAACTTCCTTTTGTTTGCTTCACCAAACATCCTTCCTCACCAATGACTTTATATTTTCCATTGTTGATGTCTTCTGTGGCTTTCCGTGAATAAATGTAGTTCTGCAGCACTTCATAAAGACACATGTTCTCTAGATGAAGACTTCTCTTGGGATAATATGTGTCCAACATGTTTGATTTCAAAATATCTGTACTTTCTGGGTCATTCTCGGCCAAATATTCAATTTCTCCAACAGATTTCAGTACCCGATTTCTCATTGCTGCAAGGCCTAAACTTGCCCAAATTATTCTTCTTGATTTCGAGTAGAGACTTGCAGAAGATAACCTATCTGAACATTCGTAGGATCCAATTTCTCGATGCGATAACATCTTTAAACTGAAACTGTACAGCTTCTTACTGACAGTCTTCTCGTGAGAAATCTCTTCCCACATTTCTTTCAATTCAGTTTTTTCTGATTTAGTAATGTAAGACGTTACATATCGAGCAACAGCAATGGAATTGTCAGCTACATACTGTATCTCCATGTTAGCATTCCACATGGATAAAATGACTGGGTTGTAGTCATTTATATTTTTTGATTCTTCTTTTCTTTTAAGGTTGTAGGTATTCTTAGGTGATTTTCTTGTAATAGTATGTCTCACAGATGACATAAAACTGTTTACTCTTCCATTTGAAAGAACAGGTCTAGGAAATCCAAATCGACATTTAGTGTAGTATTTATCTTTGCTCTTGTATTTCCGTCGACAGTATTTTCCACACCGATGACTTTGGAAACGTAAAACTTGCTCCTTTAACTTTTTATCTTCTGTGCTTTTTGGTATAGCACATGTTGCATATTCTTCAATGAAAGATAACACTGCTTCATCAGTATCTGTTCCAACCTTTGGGGCATCCTTGATCCACAACAGCATATGAATATGAGGAGCACCTCTTGCCTGGTACTCTTTTCTCCAAAAGAAATCCACTACTTCTCCAAGAGGTGGATTTTTTTTATTGCAGATGAAGGACATCATAGCCTCAAATCTATGATTGAAATATCTGCAAACATTAACCGGATCCAATGAGCACAGTTCTCCTGCTGTCTTGTATTCGATGTTTTTAATGTTTGAATTTGCCTCTCGTAGAAAATCCAGTAAATCATCCCAAGCGTACTCAGCACAGCTTAGGGTAAGGAACCATGTTGGTGTTCCTAAATTCCGTAACATGCATTTTAATTCACCATGGCGTCGGTACCAATATTCATTTGTCCCACGCTGACAAGCCATCAGATTGATCAGTTGTGTTTCCAAATGATCATCTCGGTGCTGCACTTTCTCCATAAAATCCTTAGCAGACACATTTTGTAAATGTACTCCACTTTTTAAAATGTGATTTACTGCATATGATAATGCAGACAAGTCGCTTTCAAATAAAAGATGGAACAAATAAGGAATACTTTGTCGAAATCTGGGATCTTCTGCATATAGTCTTGTAGTTCGATACTCAGAAGCTGGAATCTGTTCTGGACGTTCATCGTATCGTCCTCCTTTTCCTGTAGGAAACAGCTGGGGAAAACATCGAGCTTCCAAGCTCTCTTCCCATACACTCACGGGAGTTCCTTTTGCTTTCTTCATCTGAAACAGATCAATATTGTCTCCCATAACTTCTTTTGAATGAAGAGGATGTATGCTAAAATGTTCATAAATTTCTTCTTCCTTTGACTTGTCCACTTTTTCAATTTGTCCAGTTGGTGTTTCTGTGTCTTCTTGTAAATCTTCTTCTTCTTCTTCTATATAAATTGATTCATACCATTTGTTATTCCCTTTCAAATACAAATTTGCTCTTTGTACTTTCCGTACATCTACCAGCTCCTGCCAAATCTTCTTATTCTTTGTAGGTACACCATTAACCAGAATAACTAATGGTTCAGTTTCCAAAGTATCTGCATCAATAGTTTCCATATTTTTTTTCAAATCCAAGGGCAAATACACCACTCTACCTTTTAAACCTCTCAGTAAATCTGAAGGAGGTAATTTACCAGTTTTGGGCTCCATACGTACTATGGTCTGGAACGGATGAACACATTGAATAAGTATAGACTCATATGTATTTAATTCAGAAAGTTCGGCAGGAATAGCATCCAATTCTAAATTATTATGTACAGCTCTGGTCGGCATTCTATTTTCCTCTAACTTGTTGTAACAGTATTTACAAATACGCTGATCTTCACCCAATTCAAAACAATTTTCAAGAAATATATATGTGGCAAAATCCTTCCACTTATAATTATCTTCATTTTCACTTTTTCTGTAGAGATCAACATTCCTGGTTTGTTTTCTATAATGAGTTCTGCGGCAACAAATACAAGTAATATTTGGTCTTTCATTAGAGATTATTGCAAATTTTGTTATGTGATCATTAAATGCCTTACTTACAGAGGGTTCTACATTCTCTTCCACTTCTTCCTCATTTACTGTGTCCTTTTCTGCACTTTCTTGTTCTGGACCAAAGTAACAAAACTGAATTTCATCAGTAACCTTCTCTACATCTGATACCGATCCACGGAACAGAGCCCTATTCAATTCATCTAACTTTATTGCTGGACTTTTAGCAAAATACAACCATCTCACAAACTTTCTCATTTCAGTATGATGAACAGCCAGCATCCTAAAATGATGAAAAACACTTTTATACACTTTTCTAGATAGACAAGCCAGAGAATGTCCCTGCAAACCAGTATTCTCTCTCACTCTGCATGGATCTAGACTTTGAAGCACCTTAATCTTCTGTTTAACATTTTTTTTACTATATTCTCTTAGAAACTCACGAAATTTATCAATAGATTCCTGACGCACAGTGCAAATACTACTACAATTCCAAGTGTACACTGGGGCTTTAGGACGTCTCCCCATAGCCTCATCCGCCATCACTTGTACCTCATCTCTTGGAACCATTTTCTCCTTCTCCATTATACAACCATTTTTCACTTCATAAGCACGACCTCTGGTGTCAACTGCATGCAGCAAACTATTACTTTGAAAATAACTCTCTTCATTAAAAAAAGGTTCACTACTTGAACTATGCATCCATTCTCCTAAAAACACTTTACAAAAGTTTGTTCTTTTCACTAGTCTTTTCCTTTTGCTTTGTGATTTCAGTACATTGACCATTTTATCTAATGTACGCATCCTGTTCAAAATTAAAATGAATAGTTTCCTTTTTAATTCTAAAGCCTTTGCTGCAATGGCTTCAATTTCTTTTTTTCTCTTATAAAATTTAGCTTTTTTCTTATATTTCTTCACATCCTTTATCAAATTGGACATAACTCTTCTCTGAAACATTTTTCTACGAATCTCTTTAAACGCTGTTTTTCTTTTTAAGTTAATCTTTATTGTTTCTGAAGGTACATTTGCATTAACTAAATGCTCAATTTTTTCCTGTTGTTTTCTATTTAAAACATTCTTTCCAGTACAGACATTTTGTACATTTTTCCTTTTTTTGAAGATATTGCTTAAAAAATCTTTTGTCTGCTTACCAGAAGACTTTCTCTTTTTCCCAACATGAGCATCTCCAACTAACTTAGGTCCTCCAGTTGTCTTCAAATATAGTTTTTTTTTGTGGTTTTTCCTTAGTCTGGATTTTGTAGGCATCTTAAATTTTGTTCACTGCTCTTCAGCAATACCTGAAAAAAACTAAAAAAAAATTCCTTTATTTTATTTAAATATATTACTACATTTTTTATGATCTTTTCAAATCTTAAAATACTATGTACCCCTTTCCTACAAGTGAAAATCACAATAACACCATCACAAATTAAATATCTAAAAACAATGGTCATGGTTTGAAATTAGGCAGAAAACGAAATTTCTTTGCCAATTGGAAAGCACACTTCCTACTGTTTTTTTGGCAAGTGATAAGTACTTTTACAGCCTGACACATTTTGAATCCACTTTTCAGATTCTGAAAAAAGCACATGTCCAAACAGCTTTTTGAGACCAGCAACATGTGTAACCTGGGTGACTGACTACACTCCAGCAAGGGCAACCAGCCTTAGTGATGCTGAATGTATTTGCATTACTGACTGCAACCTCAAACCCCACTCGGTTGTGAATACTATGCATGATTCCACAGGATAAGCAGCTGGGTGTGTGCTAAGAGTCTGCTTCTGCAGAAAAAATAGCTCCCCCTTTCCTACTAATGCAACTGTAAAATTACCAGAGTAATACGCAATAAATCTCTGTCTATAATTCCTCTTTGCACACAGAGTCATGGTTTGATATTAGTCAGAAAACGAAATTTCTTTGCCAATTGGAAAGCACACTTACTACTGTTTTTTTGGCAAGTGATAAGTACTTTTACAGTCTGACACATTTTGAATCCATTTTTCAGATTCTGAAAAAAGCACATGTCCAAACAGCTTTTTGAGACCAGCAACATGTGTAACCTGGGTGACTGACTACACTCCAGCAAGGGCAACCAGCCTTAGTGATGCTGAATGTATTTGCATTACTGACTGCAACCTCAAACCCCACTCGGTTGTGAATACTATGCATGATTCCAGAGGATAAGCAGCTGGGTGTGTGCTAAGAGTCTGCTTCTGCAGAAAAAATAGCTCCCCCTTTCCATCTAATGCAACTGTAAAATTACCAGAGTAATACGCAATAAATCTCTGCCTATAATTCCTCTTTGCACACAGAGTCATGGTTTGAAATTAGGCAGAAAACGAAATTTCTTTGCCAATTGGAAAGCACACTTACTACTCTTTTTTTGGCAAGTGATAAGTACTTTTACAGTCTGACACATTTTGAATCCACTTTTCAGATTCTGAAAAAAGCACATGTCCAAACAGCTTTTTGAGACCAGCAACATGTGTAACCTGGGTGACTGACTACACTCCAGCAAGGGCAACCAGCCTTAGTGATGCTGAATGTATTTGCATTACTGACTGCAACCTCAAACCCCACTCGGTTGTGAATACTATGCATGATTCCACAGGATAAGCAGCTGGGTGTGAGCTAAGAGTCTGCTTCTGCAGAAAAAATAGCTCCCCCTTTCCATCTAATGCAACTGTAAAATTACCAGAGTAATACGCAATAAATCTCTGTCTATAATTCCTCTTTGCACACAGAGTCATGGTTTGATATTAGTCAGAAAACGAAATTTCTTTGCCAATTTGAAAGCACACTTACTACTGTTTTTTTGGCAAGTGATATGTACTTTTACAGTCTGACACATTTTGAATCCACTTTTCATATTCTGAAAAAAGCACATGTCCAAACAGCTTTTTGAGACCAGCAACATGTGTAACCTGGGTGACTGACTACACTCCAGCAAGGGCAACCAGCCTTAGTGATGCTGAATGTATTTGCATTACTGACTGCAACCTCAAACCCCACTCGGTTGTGAATACTATGCATGATTCCACAGGATAAGCAGCTGGGTGTGAGCTAAGAGTCTGCTTCTGTAGAAAAAATAGATTCCCCTTTCCTACTAATGCAAATGTAAATTTACCAGAGTAATACGCAATAAATCTCTGTCTATAATTCCTCTTTGCACACAGAGTCATGGTTTGATATTAGTCAGAAAACGAAATTTCTTTGCCAATTTGAAAGCACACTTACTACTGTTTTTTTGGCAAGTGATATGTACTTTTACAGTCTGACACATTTTTAATCCACTTTTCATATTCTGAAAAAAGCACATGTCCAAACAGCTTTTTGAGACCAGCAACATGTGTAACCTGGGTGACTGACTACACTCCAGCAAGGGCAACCAGCCTTAGTGATGAGGAAATATGAATTTTTATGGTCAATTGTGTCCCCTATCTTAGACCCCAACGGCTCCATGTACATGCTACAAGTACATGTATGTTCCCTCCACTTCAAGCTATGAAGACGCAAATACAATTGTGTCCAACGTTAACATGTCCTCTTTCAGATCCGCCATGAATGGGTCGAATATTCCGTTCCTAAGTATGCCTTGCCACTGTCTTTATATGGTATACTTTTCACGTTTTCCAGCTCTGGCAAGGTAGGCCCTGAATTCTGCCATCGAGCTTTTCCTGCCTTCTGCCTCTGAATGCTCCAGCCTGGACCTGTATCTGTATCCATGACCTTTGTCCTACTTCCTGCGCGGCTAACGGTGCCCGGCCCGGCCTGTTGCCTGCCAAGACTGTATTCAGCCTTCAAGTTATCTGCTCCGCTCCTCGAGAAATGCATTCCTGTCTAGTAGTTTAGGTAAACATCCTTCCAGCTGCAGAGCAAAGGGCCCGGCCTCATTGTCTCCGTGCAAGTAATTCATGGCTTTCGTTACCATGGTAGGCCCATGCCCCCTCGCATCACATGTAGACACATAGACGCTTATACACGCACTAGTAGTTAGTATAGGATAGCCTCTGCCTGAGAGACCTTTCCTTCCAGATAATATAGTTCCTTAAACACAAGATATTAGATACGATTTGGGATTAGGTTGTCCTGACATCCCAGACTTCTGTCTCCTCATGTAGGGCTAAATGTCAAGTTCCCTTCACCCTCTAGTTGCACGTCAATCACACGTCATGCGGCTGTGCGTGCATCTCTGCCATGTATTTCTGCTGACATTGCAGGATTCTCTTATGGATCCACCCACCTGTGACATCCTCTTAATGACGTTTCTAGTATACGCCTTTATGCACTCCTATTGTAACGCCTTTTTTATTACGTATGTGTATTCTTATCTTTCCTATCAGCTGTTACGCCTCCTGCATATGTCTTTACTGTAATGCACTTACTATAAATATGATAACCTGTCAATAATGTATTGCCGATCCCTTCCTGAACCTTAGTGGTGACGGAACCCGATTGCCTGGTTCGAATCATAATTCCTTTGTAAGGAATAAATTCCCTTTTATAACCTCAAATACCACGGATTCTGCCTCTTATTTTTACTGAGTTATTCTTATTGAATTTTACCGCATAAATTAAGTCTAGGTAATTTAAATTTACCACATAATTGGCGCCCGAACAGGGACACCTCTCACACCCCACGCGCCGGAGGTGCGTTGCAGACCCGGTCTCCTGCCACAGCCGGACGGACAACTACGCGTACCCGCAGGATTTCCTGTATCTCCCTCAGGCCAACGGGGGCGACTGAGGCTGCGATCAACACCCAGACGAGGCGGTGAGGAGTGCGGAGAATCCCGACCAGAGCCTAGCTGAGAGAGCAAGATCCGAGGTATACAGAGGCCCACCAGATTCCGAAGTTCCGAAGTATCTAAGTCACGAGTCGAGTCCAGTCCAGTTTGGTCTAGTCCAGTCCAGTTTCCGAGGCCTTCCGTTCCGTGCTTCCCGGTGAGTACCGTTGCTGGGGACGTATCTAGACGTGCACATTGGTTTGTGCCGGTCAAGACGGGTTTGGGTACACAGACCTGGTCTGCACTGTATCAGCAGTGTATCTGTACTGTTTAGCAGTACATCCAGTATATTTAGTATTATGCAGTTAACTAGTTTTATTCTAATTATTATTGTTCGTTCTAAAATGTTTTGATATGTTTTAAATGTCGTGGTATGAGTGATTGTTCGATCTTCATTACTGTGTTTATTGTATTAATTGTGTTCAAGTCCGAGTAAGACCAAGTAGCAAGGTTCAAGATGCCGTTATTCTCGAAATTAAGACAGATAAAAACTAGAAAAGGGATACTCGAAGAAGCTGTTCCCATTCCATCTAGGGACACTCCAGGGTACTTTATGTACCATAAACATGGCCTAGATGCCGTATTATATCTTGATTTATGGGTGGACTACACCAAGGATTTAGCAGAGAGTCAGAGATGGCCCGCTGCTGGGACATGGGATGCAGATTGCATCATGAGAGTAGAAGAAGTATTATGGAAAAAGAAAGCCAGACAGTCACAGAAAGATGCCATTGAACTATGGCGTAAAGAATCGCATAGACGCACAGAGAAAGCGCTCAGAAAAGAAGAGAAAAGTAGGGAGGATTCAGAAAAAACCCGAGAAAACATATTAATTGACGAAGGTATCCGAGTAAAAACAGAACAAGTAGACAGACAACGAAACACTCTTATGAATGGTATGTATCCTCTTCTGGCCGAGGGTTTGCCTAAGGCCACCCGGGAGGTACCAAAAGATCTGCCACCTCCATTACTCCCGATTAAAGTACATCCCAAGACCGCAAAGGACATTTTCCTTTCTTCTTATTTAGATGATGCCGCCCCCGAATATGCTAATGGTGCGCAGCCACACACACCACCTGTTGACGACGCTCAACACCAAGATCATCTGCCCCCACCTCCGCAGCAACAAACTCCTCCTCACGTTCTAAACGTTCCACCTGTTTCTACAGTCCTTCCTGCATCTACACTCTCTACCCTACATCCAACAAATCCTTTTGGACTTGGCACCTCAGGAGGTGCGACAGGAGGTGCGACAGGAGGTTTTTCCACACCACCGCCAGCACCTAGGTTGACTTATAGGGATTTAGCACACCAACGTACACCCCAAACAGCTAATCACAATATATTCAATGAGCCTCTTACAGATTGTAGACATGATCCAGTGCCCGGTAAACACGACAGAATGTTGCTATCATCAGTACGTTTACGACGAGTTGCAAACTATTTAATGACATTACCAGGAATGGTTGAACATCTAGACAAAATATATCGCTTTGTCCAAACAGGGCAAGGTCCTGAAAGTATTGGCGAGGCCATGGAATACCAGAAAGTGGATATGCAAAAATTATTGTTACACTTCTTCATAAACTGCTTGATCAGAAACAGAGATAGGCCTGAGGTAGATCCGGAGGAAATGCAAGTACTTACCAGATGGGGTCAGAATATAGCAGACGGAAAACATGATAAACAGAAGAGTATAGAAGTTATGCACCGAAAGATCAGAAAAGAAGTAGAACGAATACATGAAAGAAGATTAGAGGCAGATAAAACTGAATCAGAGGGAGAGGAGGAGGAACAGACAGAAATGACCACAGGACAATTAGAATTACCAGCCAGAGAAACGATAGCTTATGTAGGAAAAGGAAGATCTTTTAATAATACAATGCGTCCGATACGTCCAGAATGTAACAGAATTTTTCAAGCAGCTATCTCAAATCCAAGGACCCCTGAACACTTATTCCAGGCTACTGATAAATTACTTCGAGAACGAAGGGGGTACCATGTACTCGATTCTATGGATGAACAAGAATTAGCCAGGTCAGCAGTACAATGGGCTGACAGCTCTGATAAATACAGTGATGATGCGCTAGCACACACGTTTCTGAATCTTACACCCGACGAACAGCGTTTAGCTAGTATATACATGATACAACATCTCCTTATATTATATAAAGGCCAACACTCCGATCCTGGTCCCCTACCTGATATACTGATAGAATTACTCACGAATAAATGGAGAGGTCTAGGTACCGATCTAATTAAAGTAATTCTAGAATATCGACACAGATATAGTGCCTTTTTGTGTCCAGAACATGATCCAGCTCCCTCCATGGAAAGAAAAACGTATTACATGGACAGACAGAATCCCTTACACGAAGTACACCCAGTTAGAAATGATGATAATACTTTTAGACGCGTGTTCGTGTACACGCCTATAACTAAAATAGAACTATTGGAAATGAAAAAATTAGTGCCCAGCCATGACAAAGATCCAGCAGGTTTTCACCGTGAACTAAAGGACATGTTACTCATGGGTGATTATACCTATCCTGACATTATGAAAATATTGAAAGTATTGTTGCCTGCCGGTATTTACGAGAAACTCAAAGAAAAAGAGTGGGAGGTGGGAGACCAAAAGATTGATTGGACAGCATTAGAAAACGAAGAAAATGCCCGAACTGCAGGCGTAGGGCTTGGGGACAAAACTAAAGCATTACCAGGATTATTAGTACAAGTATTGCCACGTTTATTAACTACGAAAAAGGAAGACTGGGGAGCAATATCAGCTTGTAAACAGAAACCCGATGAAGACACTAGTGATTTTTATTCCCGATTTGAAAAATGTTTTGGTATTAATAGCGGTCTGAAAGCAAGTAGCGATTCATATCCACATCTTTTTGTAACGAAACTAGTTGAAAATTCCTTGCCCCAGGTTAAAAACAGAGTATTGAAAGTTGAGAGCACTTGGCAAGCTAACACTCCGTCACAAATGTTACAAATGTTACAGTATCACCAGAATAGAATTAGAGAAGAACAAGACCATGAACAAAGACGTATGAAAGATACGAAAATGAAAATGCTCGTCGCCCAGTCAGTTCCAGCTGACAGCCATAAAAAGGGTGCGACACAGTCCAGTAATTCAGCGGTTCCCGTTAAAGGGACATGCAACTATTGTAAACAGCCAGGTCATTATATAAACGAGTGTGCAGTTCTGAAACATAATATCTCTACGGGTAAAACCAAGGAGAGACCACGTCCGCCTAGACAGGATCAGATCCAACAACAAGCACCTCAGCATGTACAACCTATGCCGGTTCCACAACAGACCGTAGCGGTACCACAGCCACAGCCTATTGCCGCAACACAAAACACGACACATCAGATGTACCAGTATGCACAAAATGACTATCCAGATTATCAGCGATACACATGAAATAGCCTAGAGAGGGAAGTTGGCTTACCCCTTATTGAGGTTCCTGTAGATCAAGAGGGTCCTTATGTACAGAGTCAAGTATTAGGGAAAGACAGAAAGTTTTTACTTGATACAGGGGCAAGCAGAACAACTATAAGACACGACGAGGTTCCAGGGGCACCCCTCTCAGGCTCACAAAATGTTTCCCTTGGATTTTCAGGACAACCTATTGTTAATGAAGTATCGCAACCTCTTCCTCTTACAGTTGGTCCATTGACACGGACTACAGATCTATTGCTTACTAAATCATGTCCAGAAAACTTGTTAGGTATAAAGACATTGAAAGCTCTAGGAGCTATAATATGTTGTTCTCCGGACGGAGTACGACTATTTTTGCGTGACTTTAAAGGTCACTACGTGTCAAGAGACATGGATCACCGGTTACAGAATCTACCTGCACATTTATGGGCACAAGGCCCCACTGATGTAGGTTGTATGCACATTACACCATATCGAGTCACACTCAAAACAGGAGTGGTATTACCACGAATTCGACAATATAAGTTACCTCCAGATGCTGTAGTGGCTTTACTGCAAATCATTGACGAGCTCATTGCACAAGGAGTGGTTGTGGAAACCGACTCCAATGTATGTAATTCTCCGATCATTCCGATTCTTAAACGAACTGATCCAAAAGCACCCCCAGTATATCGATTAGTTATTGATCTGCGCGAATTGAATAAATGCATTGTACCACAATATCCCGTGGTCCCAGATATCTCTTCATTACTGACAGCTATTGATTCAGAAGCAACGTTCTTTACTGTAATTGACCTCAAGAACGCCTTCTTTAGCGTCCCAATCGATCCGGAAAGCCAATATTTGTTCGGATTTAGTTTAAATGGACGAAGCTTTAAATTTGCACGCGCACCTCAAGGATTCACAGAAAGCCCCAGCATCTACAGCCAAGCACTGAAAAGACAACTTGACAGTATCCACATGCCAGTTAACACTGCACTGCTTCAGTATGTCGATGATCTGCTGATCACCGCCCGAAGCGAACCCGAATGTGAAAAAGCATCACTGACGGTTTTACATTATCTGGCCGACAAGGGGCACAAGGTGTCCCCTTCGAAGCTGCAATTCTGTGTTCAGCAAGTTGTGTACCTTGGGCACTTGCTGTCCAAGGGGGGGAGACAGCTCACACCTGACCGCATCCAGTTAATTATACACATGCCACCACCCAAGACACAAAAGGAGGTACGGGCCTTCATAGGCCTCACTTCGTACTGTAGGCAGTGGATCCCCCAATACGCATTTCTAGCAAAACCACTCATTCAGTTGACAACCCAGGAGGCAGCGACATCGACTGTCCTCCCTTGGACTCCAGAACATACACAAGCTTTTGAAGACTTAAAGAAAGCCTTATGCCAAGCACCTGTTTTAGCGACACCATGTTACAGTAAGCCTTTTACACTTTTTGTTACAGAACGTGAAGGTACTGCCTTGTCAGTACTCACTCAGGAACAAGCAGGATCACACAAACCGTGTGCTTACTTTTCTAGCACATTAGATCCCGTAGCTCAGGCTCTTCCTGCGTGCCTGAAATCAGTCGCAGCGACAGCTCTAGCGATCAGACAAAGCGATTCCATAGTATTAGGACATCAATTGACAGTACAAGTACCACACGCAGTAGAAGTTCTCTTGAACCGGACACAAACACAACACTTGACTATAGCACGACTGACAGGTTATGAACTAACATTGTTCCAGCCACACATAGAAATCAGACGTTGTAGTACATTAAATCCTGCCACACTTTTGCCTTTAAGTGGAACAGACCCACTGGCACATGATTGCATTGAAGTCATTACTATTACGACAAAACCCAGACAAGACTTGACAGATGTCCCATTACCAGACCCAGACCTGACACTTTATGTGGATGGGTCATGCATGAGAACAAGTACAGGAGAGTTAGTGGCCGCTTATGCAGTCACAACAGACACTGAAGTCATTGAAACAAATTGTATTGACACATTATCAGCTCAAGCAGCAGAGCTCATTGCTCTGACACAAGCCTGTATTCAAGCCAGAAATAAAAAAGTTAACATATACACAGATTCACGTTATGCATTCGGAGTTGTACACGACTTCGGAGTCCTTTGGCGAGAGAGAGGTTATTTGACTTCTCACGGTGCCAACATTCAACACGGTCCCCTCATTCAAGCTCTGTTAGATGCAATACACCTGCCTACTTCGATATCTATCATGAAGTGCAAGGCTCATACAAAAGTCACCGATATCATTTCCCAGGGTAACGATCTAGCAGACCGAACAGCTAAACAGACAGCTCAAAATAGGAATCATGCAACTGACTTGACAAAGACAATAGTTCCGACATCGACACACTGCATGACAGTTAGGGATCCCGCCCTTGATGTAATTGACATACAGACACATGCTACACCAGAGGAAATAAAGAATTGGACTGAACTAGGAGGGATCCAAACAGATCAGGGATGGATGACGAAGGGAAAATCTATATGGTTTCTCCCCGACTCCATGGTTCAAGTTATCATTAACACAATACATAGTCCAGCACATCTAGGAGAAAAAGCTATGTTAGACAGTATTCAACGCATTTGGTTTAATAAACACTTACGAGCTGCAGCCAAACAGAAAGTCCGAACTTGTATGATTTGTTGTCAGTTCAACCCAGGTAAAGGCGTACCTGTAGAGCAGGGTGGATTTCAACCTCCCGATCACCCTTTTGAAGTCCTCCAGATGGATTATATCCAGATGGAACGTTGTCGAGGATTCAAATATGTCCTCGTAGTTGTATGTGCTCTTTCCCGTTGGACAGAGGCATATCCCGTCTCAGATTACACTGCCCCGACTACTGCCAAACAGTTAGTTCGTGAATTCTTCCCACGGCATGGTTTGCCCCGTATCGTGTACTCAGATAACGGCCAGCCGTTCTCATCCGAGCTAATGAAACACATTTCACTCTTGTTAGGCTATCAATGGAAATTCCACTGTGTCCGACATCCCGAGGCAGCAGGTCTCGTGGAACGTCACAACCAGACTCTGAAAATTCGACTTTCTAAAATCTGTAGAGAGAAAGGCGTCGACTGGATAGTAGCCTTACCAGTTGCACTCTTTTACATGAGAATGGTAGCACATTCTCGCACAGGGCTATCCCCGTACGAGGTGGTCTTCGGTAGGCCACCAAATATGTGGGGGACGCCTATACCTCGTAAAATCACTGATGTTGATTGTAATATGCTGACAGATTACCTTGCTTCCTTGATGTCTGCACTACAATCTTGCCGTTCACAGGTAGCTGCAGCCTTTCCCGACAACACCGAGGTGAAGCCCCATGAAGTGGTTCCGGGAGACCTTGTTTTCATAAGAAATTTCGACAGGAGGAGCCCGTTGGAGCCTCGCTGGCAAATGCCAAAACTGGTACTTCTGACCACGAGGACAGCAGTGAAGGTCGAGGGTCGCAAGGGTTGGCTACACTCGAGCCATATCAAGAAATTTCATGGACCACTCTCTGATTTGAACTCTCAGCCCTGCCTTCCCCCACAGACTGACTCAAAACTCCCCCTGGTTGAGAGAACCGAATCACAAAACTATAAACTGAAACTAAGGTCTAACAAGTCAGACAATTTGATTGTTTAAGTCCTCTCCAAGGTGAATCGGTTGAATTAGTCTCTGACATGTATCCTCTAGACCGAAATCGAGAGAGAGATAGACAGAAACAGCTCAAGAAACGTGCATATTGTAAATCACTTCATAGTCACTGTATAGTGACACTGTTGATTATGTTTTTTCTAAGTCTTTTGATTATTGCTGCATGTATACTGTTGCACATGTACTATCCTATTTTCAAGCGTGCTCATTCTGCTCACAATGTTACTGCCGAACATTCTTTTAGCGAATTACCTTCACATGAGTTGCCCTATAGACTTGCGCTGCGCAACAACACATTAATTAGTATGTTACATCATTCCCATCAGACCAGCAATGCTACAAATTGTTGGATATGTGGCCGACTCCCTCCCTATCAGAAATACAAAGGAGTTCTGCCTCTCTTTCCGTACCCGTTCACACACAATGGCTCCTGTGGAGCATGGTTTAGTTTGATTAATTCTTTAGATTCAAACACTGTAGTTTACCAGAGCAACTGGGTATGGGGAAACCTGAACTTAGTTTTGCTTAAAGTCTGCTACCCTAACAAGGAGGGACTTCCCAAAAGAACAGGAACTGATCTAGAAAATGAAGTATATGGATTAGGTAATTTTACACTCAACCTCATGATTCTGAATGTTGAATCCGAAGCTGCACTAGTCTTACCTGCTATGTCAGTATTACCAGTCAAAGGTGAATTATGTGTAAGAAAGAATGGTTCAGTACACCTGGGTCATAGTAAATGTACTACTGTGATCGAATTCAGTGATAAAGGCAAGTCTACATTTAGAGCTTCCCGTCATTCCTACTTCATATGTGGTCATACCGCATATATACGTTTACCTCTAGATTGGGATGGTACCTGTTACATTGCATTCCTTCTGCCACCTGTTTTCCTAGCCCCTCCTGATTATCATAGAAATACCCATCTAGTACACAATAGACCCCAGAGAGATATCACGATTGTTGACTACACTGAAACAGCATGGGAACAATATACAGACTTCAATAAAGGTCTCTTTCCTTACATAGGTGTTGTCTCAAATAGTAAACTGATACGTAGATTAACCAGAACCCTTGAAGCAGTAGTGAATGAAACTACCTCTGCCCTAGGCAACTTAACAGAGGAGCAGTCTGCGATGCGGATTGTTGTTCTCCAAAATCGTCTTGTCCTTGACGTCATCCTAGCCGATAGGGGCGGAGCCTGTAGGGTCATCGGATCGAGTTGTTGTGTTTTCATTCCAGAAAACGCGCCATCCGTATATAAAGCCATAACTCGTCTTCACAAGATTGCAAGCCAGATACATCAGAATCCAGGCACCTGGACTTGGTCTGGTTGGTTCTGGAGCGTGTTGTCAGCCTGGGGATGGAAAGTCCTATCCTTCCTAGGTATTGGCCTTCTCATAGTATTCAGTTGTTGCCTGTGTCTACAATGTGGACCAGCGATTTGCGGCCTGTGTGCCACATCATGTATTCCACGTTCAAGTTCTCATTCAAAATCCCGGAAGAAGAAAGAAGAGCAAATGATGTTACATGAACAGATTGATGGATTCCTGAGGATCGATATTTCATGAAGGGTCCGTAGGGGACAAGGAGGGAATGAGGAAATATGAATTTTTATGGTCAATTGTGTCCCCTATCTTAGACCCCAACGGCTCCATGTACATGCTACAAGTACATGTATGTTCCCTCCACTTCAAGCTATGAAGACGCAAATACAATTGTGTCCAACGTTAACATGTCCTCTCTCAGATCCGCCATGAATGGGTCGAATATTCCGTTCCTAAGTATGCCTTGCCACCGTCTTTATATGGTATACTTTTCACGTTTTCCAGGTCTGGCAAGGTAGGCCCTGAATTCTGCCATCGAGCTTTTCCTGCCTTCTGCCTCTGAATGCTCCAGTCTGGACCTATATCTGTATCCATGACCTTTGTCCTACTTCCTGCGCGGCTAACGGTGCCCGGACCGGCCTGTTGCCTGCCAAGACTGTATTCAGCCTTCAAGTTATCTGCTCCGCTCCTCGAGAAATGCATTCCTGTCTAGTAGTTTAGGTAAACATCCTTCCAGCTGCAGAGCAAAGGGCCCGGCCTCATTGTCTCCGTGCAAGTAATTCATGGCTTTCGTTACCATGGTAGGCCCATGCCCCCTCGCATCACATGTAGACACATAGACGCTTATACACGCACTAGTAGTTAGTATAGGATAGCCTCTGCCTGAGAGACCTTTCCTTCCAGATAATATAGTTCCTTAAATACAAGATATTAGATACGATTTGGGATTAGGTTGTCCTGACATCCCAGACTTCTGTCTCCTCATGTAGGGCTAAATGTCAAGTTCCCTTCACCCTCTAGTTGCACGTCAATCACACGTCATGCGGCTGTGCGTGCATCTCTGCCATGTATTTCTGCTGACATTGCAGGATTCTCTTATGGATCCACCCACCTGTGACATCCTCTTAATGACGTTTCTAGTATACGCCTTTATGCACGCCTATTGTAACGCCTTTTTTATTACGTATGTGTATTCTTATCTTTCCTATCAGCTGTTACGCCTCCTGCATATGTCTTTACTGTAATGCACTTACTATAAATATGATAACCTGTCAATAATGTATTGCCGATCCCTTCCTGAACCTTAGTGGTGACGGAACCCGATTGCCTGGTTCGAACCATAATTCCTTTGTAAGGAATAAATTCCCTTTTATAACCTCAAATACCACGGATTCTGCCTCTTATTTTTACTGAGTTATTCTTATTGAATTTTACCGCATAAATTAAGTCTAGGTAATTTAAATTTACCACAGTGATGCTGAATGTATTTGCATTACTGACTGCAACCTCAAACCCCACTCGGTTGTGAATACTATGCATGATTCCACAGGATAAGCAGCTGGGTGTGTGCTAAGAGTCTGCTTCTGCAGAAAAAATAGCTCCCCCTTTCCATCTAATGCAACTGTAAAATTACCAGAGTAATACGCAATAAATCTCTGTCTATAATTCCTCTTTGCACACAGAGTCATGGTTTGAAATTAGGCAGAAAACGAAATTTCTTTGCCAATTTGAAAGCACACTTACTACTCTTTTTTTGGCAAGTGATAAGTACTTTTACAGTCTGACACATTTTGAATCCACTTTTCATATTCTGAAAAAAGCACATGTCCAAACAGCTTTTTGAGACCAGCAACATGTGTAACCTGGGTGACTGACTACACTCCAGCAAGGGCAACCAGCCTTAGTGATGCTGAATGTATTTGCATTACTGACTGCAACCTCAAACCCCACTCGGTTGTGAATACTATGCATGATTCCACAGGATAAGCAGCTGGGTGTGAGCTAAGAGTCTGCTTCTGCAGAAAAAATAGCTCCCCCTTTCCTACTAATGCAAATGTAAATTTACCAGAGTAATACGCAATAAATCTCTGTCTATAATTCCTCTTTGCACACAGAGTCATGGTTTGATATTAGTCAGAAAACGAAATTTCTTTGCCAATTTGAAAGCACACTTACTACTGTTTTTTTGGCAAGTGATATGTACTTTTACAGTCTGACACATTTTGAATCCACTTTTCATATTCTGAAAAAAGCACATGTCCAAACAGCTTTTTGAGACCAGCAACATGTGTAACCTGGGTGACTGACTACACTCCAGCAAGGGCAACCAGCCTTAGTGATGCTGAATGTATTTGCATTACTGACTGCAACCTCAAACCCCACTCGGTTGTGAATACTATGCATGATTCCACAGGATAAGCAGCTGGGTGTGTGCTAAGAGTCTGCTTCTGCAGAAAAAATAGCTCCCCCTTTCCATCTAATGCAAATGTAAAATTACCAGAGTAATACGCAATAAATCTCTGTCTATAATTCCTCTTTGCACACAGAGTCATGGTTTGATATTAGTCAGAAAACGAAATTTCTTTGCCAATTTGAAAGCACACTTACTACTCTTTTTTTGGCAAGTGATATGTACTTTTACAGTCTGACACATTTTGAATCCACTTTTCAGATTCTGAAAAAAGCACATGTCCAAACTGCTTTTTGAGACCAGCAACATGTGTAACCTGGGTGACTGACTACACTCCAGCAAGGGCAACCAGCCTTAGTGATGCTGAATGTATTTGCATTACTGACTGCAACCTCAAACCCCACTCGGTTGTGAATACTATGCATGATTCCACAGGATAAGCAGCTGGGTGTGTGCTAAGAGTCTGCTTCTGCAGAAAAAATAGCTCCCCCTTTCCTACTAATGCAACTGTAAAATTACCAGAGTAATACGCAATAAATCTCTGTCTATAATTCCTCTTTGCACACAGAGTCATGGTTTGATATTAGTCAGAAAACGAAATTTCTTTGCCAATTTGAAAGCACACTTACTACTCTTTTTTGGCAAGTGATATGTACTTTTACAGTCTGACACATTTTGAATCCACTTTTCAGATTCTGAAAAAAGCACATGTCCAAACAGCTTTTTGAGACTAGCAACATGTGTAACCTGGGTGACTGACTACACTCCAGCAAGGGCAACCAGCCTTAGTGATGCTGAATGTATTTGCATTACTGACTGCAACCTCAAACCCTAAAAGTATTCCTCATTTATAACAATACACCTTATTTTATGGTGAAAACATAGTCCATATTATTTTACATGTTCCTTACATTTAAATTTCTCCCAAAACACAAAACGATAAACACAACTTCAACAAAAGGAATTCCAATTCTATTATTCATTTCTTAATTTACCATATACATCCCCTCTCAAACTCATAACTCACCTTTAAAATTAGTTAGTTGTGAAAGAAATGTGGCACTCAAACTGCAGATTATCAGAGCCAGGATCTCTGTTCTGTACACCTCTCTCCTCTCAGCAGAACCAGATAATGGCAATGTTTCCCTCTCTTTTTCCACACATATACATGTTAATTTCAAATCTCAGTGCTTCCCCCTTTTTTTCAAATGTAATCACACATTTCTATTGGTTGAAAACCAACCCTTTTCCAAAAGTACCCTTCCCCCAACTTGACTTCAGCCTAGTACCCTTCCCCCAACTTGACTTCTGCCTGCTACCATAGCAACAGCTCTTGAAACACTGCTGTGTAGAGTTAGGTCAGAAGTTCACCACACAATGTTTCATTTCCAAAGAGCAAGAGTGCTTGACTTTTGAAACCTAACAGCAAATCCATAGTACTGTTCTTTGGTAACACATTTTTCTGTACCAATACAAAACAGGCTTCTATATATTGACACATACAGCCTAGTTTTTAGTGTAGAATGGTATGAAACAGCCAATGAGTTCTTTTTATTTTAAAAAAATATGTATGCCTCCATTTCCAAACTGTCTTTTATTTCTTTTTCCCATTCTACTGAAATACACCTCCTGAGTGCATCCAGATCTCCTTGGAAGATGTTCACAGTGTGGATTGTAGGGCACAGCTATGTCTTCTGGAGTGAAAAGTATGCAGAGAAAACAGGTATGGTGAGAGACCTTGCTTTGCCAAATGTAGACATTAAATGGATTGGTCAGAGAGGGTTAAAGTGGCACCAATTGATGCCATTGGTGAAATCCTTCATGCAAATCCAACACCCTGACCTCATAATAGTGCACTGTGGTGGCAATGACCTAGGCACTTTGACTGGGGTAGGTCTGGAAATGCTTATGAAGGAGACCTTTGCACAACTGTTTTCACTTTTCCCTAAAACTGCCTTTGCGTATTCTAACATATGCCAAAGGCAAAAATGGAACTGGTCCAATTATTTTTGTCCGCAGATTGACAAAGCAAGAAAGCACGTCAACAAATCTGTTTCTGCTTTCCTCCGAGACTATGGTATGGGTTCCATTTACCACAACAACTTGCGTTACGACATGCAAGACATTTATAGAGGAGATGGTGTACACTTCACTGATGAAGGGAACAGAGTCTTCCTCTTGAACCTTAGACTCTGCATCGGTACTTACTTGTAGGTACCACTAAAAAACCAAATCACTTCATAAACATAACGGCTCTTTTTAGAGCCCCCTAATATCTAAACACTTAAATCTGAATTTTATTTCTTTTTTAATTTTTTTTTTCTACCGTACGCGTACGGTAAGCTCACCGTAAGCTTACCGTACGCGTACCCCGCTATTTTTTTTTAAATGAATAAAAGTTTTTTTTGTACTTTTCTGTCCTTCTTTGACCCCCTTTCAAATGTTAGGGGGTCTGTAACTCTCTTCCTTGCCCCCTTTTCAAGTTATCTCCCTTTTTTTTTCTGTGTGAAACACACGAAATGGCGGCCGACACTTCCTGATTTCGTCCGATTCGAATGTTTACAGTCATGTGACAACAAATCAGATTTGAGCTCGCGCACGGCACCGTACGCGTACGGTAAGCTTACGGTAAGCTTACGGTAAGCGCACCGTAAGCTGCCACAGATATATATATTGATTTAAATGCTATTTTCTCAGGAACTACTGAACAGATTTACACCACACCTACAAAAGGCACTTTCTTGACCTGCGGACTTCCTCTCTACCAAATTACAAGTAATTCTGTTCAGCCGTTCGGGTTGTAGCTGTGTCTAAAGGTCCTATGGAAAAATGCATGGGGAAAACAGACAGGAGCTACTCACTAAGAAACAGGTCCCTGATAGCGTATTGGAAGAAGACCAATCTAAGGTCAGATTAATCATGACCTTCTCGGCAGAGGCTCATAAAATCAGGGGCCTCATACAGAAAAATTGGGGAATTCTCCAAACTGATGGGGTCCTGGGAAAATTGATTTCTCCAAATCCTGATATTACCTTCAGGAAAAGTTCCTCACTAAAAGATATTCTGGTGCGCAGCCACTTTGAGGAGAAACCGAGAACCAAACCAACCATAACTGGTTTCTTTCCTTGCATGAGTTGCAAGGCGTGCAAAAACTGCAAAAAGGTGAAAGACTATGCAGTGCCAGGCAAAAAGGCTAAAAGATCTATTGACAAACTTCTTAACTGTAACTCTAGTTTTGTAATATATTGCCTGGTTTGTTCTTGTGGACTGCTATACATTGGAAGCACCATACACCCAGCAAAGAAGCTTATCTTGGAACACAAAAGAGCCATAACAAACAGGGACAAAACGTACCCAGTGGCGAGGCACTTTGCTGGGTTGCATGGTGCTAAGAGTGACACACTGACATTTTTTTGCATAGACCAGGTCCCAGTGGGAGAAAGAGGAGGGGACAGAGTCAGGTCACTGAGACAACTTGAGGCGAAACTCATAGTGGAGCTACGCACCAAAACCCCGGGGGGACTGAATCAGGAGGAGGAACTCTGGTCCTTTATTGGATAGAGCAACCTAAACCCTAACGCTGTCCCTTGAAACTTTTTGATTATGGGGAAGAATGGTAATTAACCACTCAGACTAGCAGAATGAACGACAGCCCATTCAGGGCGTTATTTCTTTGCAACACGTTTATGACTAACATACGTTGTGCTTTCATGAATTTAAAAGCTGTAGATACAGAATTCTATTTTTCCTAATTGTGTATTAACACATGTACACATTCTTGATTTATATGAAAGACAGCCCATTCAGGGCGTTATTATTTTTTGCAACACGTTTATGATTAGCAAACGTAGTGTTTTCATGAATTTAAAAGTCGGTGAGACAGAACTCTGTTTACTTAATTGTGAATTGAAACACATGTATATATTCCTGATTTACAAAAGTTATTTGCCTCTATAATTTGAGAGAAAAGTTTAACGTGGAATCCGTCTGAGAATTATGGTATTACATAGTGTGAAGATGGCCGACACTTCCCACACTGAATACCTGTATATATGTAGTCCGCTTTTTATTCCCATTTTTCTATGATCATGGCAACCAATGAAATGCTTAAATAGATTATGGTAATTGAACACTATTGACATTGACGAAGGCCAGGAGGCTGAAACGCGTTTGTCAGCAGAGCGTTTACAGATCGTGTTTTGCAACGAATTGAAATAAATTACTTTAACTGCATTTGACCAGAGTGCGCAGCAATTTTTGGCTGGTGCACCCGCTGTGCTGGGAGCAGGATAACTGACGGAGTACGTGGAATATATATATATATATATATATATATATATATATATATATATATATATATATATATATCATAGACTGCTCGCTCTATGACTCCATACCACTCCGCTGGAACAAAGCGAGATAGGACCCAAATAGGTGCTTGATAGATTTTATTCACAAGCCACTCTCCACCATGACGCGTTTCGGCAGCTTCTCTGCCTTGATCACATGACAGCGCTAACACGGGAGACATTCATTTTTAAAGTGATAGTGCAAGGTCACATGATACAATCAATACCATCAACATAGAAAACATACTATGAAATTACAAATGTATAATTTAAAAGAACGACATCAGGAATTGCTTATTTAATCGCTAAAAGCCACTCATTATAACAGGACCTGATTGTCATGACTGTTGGTGATGTAATGTTTAAATATTTATATACCCAACCTGTCACTTCAAAGGTTAAAATAATGGCCTAAATGCCAAAAGCCTTTGTGTTTTCCGTTTGTTGACCGATTGTTTAGCATAGGACCTTTGTAATAAAAAATGATTAAACCCGTGTGTCCAATAAATATTAAAAAAGAAAATTTTAAGAAATTAGCAAGAGAACCGGTGTTGAAATTTTCGTAAAGTGCAAGTGCTTAAAAGGTAATAAAATAGTGTGCGCAGTGGATTGGTTAATAATATATAACCTCCCAGTATGTGCGAATGTAATAACTGCAAGGATGCTATCTAGTGTCACAGACAAAATGTCTGAGCTATAAGTTCTAAAGAAATATATATCGCCGACTGAAATCACCTATATGCCATATGCTCAATTAGAATATTAACTTTTGCCTCATGGACTGACAATTATATGTTGTAGGGGCTTAGATAATGACTAGACATTCCTAGCTCTAATAGACCTTTATAATTAATGGTATAAAATGTTTTAAATACATAAATACATAAATATAAATATAAATAAATTCTTAAAACATCCACATATAAGATCTATAAAAACCTCCCCTAAAAAAGTGGGTAAAATACCAACATTGTAACATATCATTATTGTCTGTGCAAAGATAAATTAATTAAAAGATCTCAAATCATAAGACAATTGAACAATTTATGATGAAAGAAGAGTTACGGTTCAAAAAGTGATAGTGAGGTGTGACAAGTATGTAATATAAAATATGTTAAAAGAAGAATTTTTGTACTTGGATGTTGGTATATACAATCTTAAAATATTCTTCCACATAAATATCCAATCCTAGCATATCACACCATCATCCCACTGAATTCTATTCATCCCTGGCAATAATTAGGAAATAAAGGAAAGGAACCTAATGCCATTTATACAGCTGATAAAAATATGTCTAGTCAAGGTATGTATACAGATCCTCGCTAGTATTAAGACCTCCTGGATTCTTGGTGTCTAGCTCTAAAATGTAGCGTGTTTCAAGGCGCCTAAGTTTTTGTTCCCGATCACCCCCTCTGTCTAGTGGAGGTATCGTATCAATGACATAATACTGAAGATGTTTTAAATTATTGTCATGTTGTGTCTTGAAATGCCTTGCTACAGGGTAGGTTGGGTCGCTGTTGGTAATGGCTCTAATGTGCTGTAATATGCGCTTGTGTACTTGTAGCTTGGTGCTACCTATATACAATAAGTTACACGAGCACTGTAACACATATATAGCAAAGTCAGTGCGACAGGTCAAGTGATGTTTGATATCTCGGGTCGTACCATTGAACGCTGTCTGGTAAGTGGTTCTATTTGAAGCATAGTTACAAGCTTTACAGACAGAGCATTTGAAAAAACCTTTCCTAGCCACCAGCCAACCCACTTTCTTACTTTCCTCAGGGTTTTTCCTTACTAGAGCTTTTGCCATTGTGGCTGCTCTTCTGTATGTAATGGCAGGTTGTTTAGGCAAAAATGTACCAATTATAGGGTCATCATGAACTATTGGCCAATTCCTTCTTATTATAGTTCTTATCTGTTGTTCCTGTTTGGAATATGTAAGGATAAGTCTAGTGGGCTCAACTAGAGTTTCTCCCTTATCCTTTCTCTTTGTTACATTATTTATAAGCTCATGTCTAGCGAGCCTTTTTGATTTGTCAATCGCACTCTGGATGGATGCATTTGTATAACCCCTGTCAAGGAATCGCTGTCTGCATTCTTGCTGTTTAATGTTACAGTCCCCATCCTCACTACATATTCTGCGAATTCGAAGCATTTCCCCATACGGAATGCTATATATCAAGTGTGGAGGATGTGCACTCGAAGCATGTAAAAGAGTGTTGCCTGCCGTTTCCTTACGATGCAGTGAAGTGTTCATGCAATTGTTCACTATGTTGACCTGAACATCTAGGAAGGTTATACTGGTGTTGCTTATGTTGGAAGTGAACTGTAAATTTACATCATTAATATTTAACGATTTGACAAATTCAATGGCTTTATCCTGGGTTCCCTGCCATATAATGAATAGGTCATCTATATAGCGTAACCAGCATACGATGTTGTCTTTGTATGTCTCTTCATACGTTTTCATGAGGACCAGCTCCTCCCACCAGCCCATGAAAAGACAAGCGTAGCTGGGGGAAAAACTGGCCCCCATAGCAACGCCTTGAATTTGCTGGAACATTTGATGTTTGAACATAAAGTAATTGTTCTCTAAACAGAAACCCAACATGTCCATTATCAACTTGTTATGCTGTGCATAGTATAATGGTCTATTTGCCAAAAAATAGTCAACTGCCCTTAGACCATCCTGGTTCTTGATGCACGTGTATAGTGAGGATACATCCAAGGCTAGGAGAAAATATCCTTCTTGCCATCTGATCTTGTCAATTTTCCTGATGAAATCCCCAGTGTCCTGCACAAATGATTTCAATTCTTTCACATGTTCCTGAAGGAAAAAATCAATATAGCGTGACATGTGCTCTAATGGTCCATTGATGGCAGCGATTATTGGTCTCCCGGGGGGCTTGTGAATATTTTTATGAACTTTAGGAATAAAGTACATAGATGGAGTTTCTGGGTGTTCTGTTTTTAAGTATTTAAACTCTTCCATACTCAAAAGCCCCACACTCTTCCAGGCCAATAACTTAGAATGGAATTGATTTATCATGGCTTTATACCTTAGTACAGTACTTCTACGGTAGCATTGCACATCATTCAGTTGCAAGTAGGCTTCTTCCATATAATCATTCATTGGCCATAGTACAATGTTCCCCCCCTTGTCGGAGTTTCTGATGACTGTTTTGTTTTCTTTGTTTAATTTTTTCATCAATTGGTTATATTGTCTTTCATGATTAGTTACTTTCCTTTTTTGTTTGTTGATTTTGATGTTAAGTTTCTTAATTTGTGCCACGACCTGTTCATTGAAGACATCGATGGAATCACGTGGCATGATGGGCATAAATTTAGACTTCACCTTGAAAGGAGTAATCGGTTTCGTGTTCACATTGATTTCCAACAATTGATCTTTGGTACCTGGTTCGAAAAGCAGGCTTTGACTTGATCTGTTTGTAGATGAGTCAGATTCATTCGCCAATTCTTGTAGGTTTCTCAGGGCCTCTAAGTCCGCCACTAGTAGTTCACAGGTGTCACTTGTGTTTGTCATCATATCCGTACTTTCAACTCTAGACCGTGATTTTAATTCATGGAACTTTTTAAGTTTTAGCTTACGGATAAATTTGTAGACATCTACACGAGTTGTTGGATAATCAAAGTCAGACTGAGGACAGTATGATAATCCCAATGACAGTAACTGTTTTTCGGCTTGGGTCAGATCGATATTAGCCAAATTGATTATTGTTTTGGCCGTCGATGTCGTTGAAGGAGGATTATTTACTGTCTGTTTCTCCATCCTCCCCGTCGTCCTCTCCCCCTGTTCGAATGCTTGTTGTAAATTGCGTTTCCTTGCTTTTCTCCTTTGTCTTCTAGACGTTGTTCGTCGTTTTTTGCCGGTTGATTACGCGGCCTCAATGTTTCCCGTCTACTTCTTCTCATGTAGTCTAGTTCTTCCCCCAAGGTGGGTTTGATGGCATTTGCATGTGTTCGGTTGGGTCTTCCTTCAGCTTCTGATTCGCTCTCCACAGCTGAGCTTAGATCTGAAGTTGTATCATCTTGGATATTAGGTGCTGGGGCGGTTTTATGCAGTTGTCCATGTTCGCCTGCCGCCTTTGATCTGTATACATCAAATTTACGTGAAAAAGTGAAGATCTGTCCACTCGCATAGTCATCCTTGTCCCTTTGGAACTTGAACGCTTTGCGTTGTTTAATTTTATCTTCCTCTTTGGCCAACCTAATGATCATTTCCTCGTGTAATTTTATTTGTTGAGGATCCCCTAATCCTTTTATTTCTGATTCCAGGGCGTCTATTTTGAGTTGTAATGCCTCACGGTCTATGATGGCATATTTTACCAGTACTTGGACCAATTTCCTTGATGATTCCAGATTTATTTCCGCCCACTCGGCCATCATTAAGGGGTTTGGTGTATCGTAGCTAGGGGCTATCATGATGCGCAACCCCCTCGGTATTCTGCCCACATCCAGATATCCCTGCAGGGATTTTGATTCCCACCATTTAGATTGTTCTTGTCGCATAAGCTTCTCCAGTATGCGATATTTTTCTTTTAATCCTTGTTCATGGATTGTTTCCTTATTTGTCCCTCTGATTATTTGGGACTGTGATGTAGAGGGTGTGTCTGAAAACATCCCTTCTGCAGCCGATTCTCTGCTGCGTAGCGCTGCGGTGGACATAGTGCGCTTGTAAAGAGTAATCCTATGATGTGACCCGTAATGGAACCTGCCCTCTTAGGATTTTTGTCAGGAGCCAGTTCCCCGGGTGCACGCCTCCCCACCTGTGCTCAATCACAACGCGGTTCCGTACCTGCTTCGTTTGCAGCTCAAAACGCCGTCGCCTCCTCGCTGGATTGCGATCCACTCGAGACCTCCGGTTCGGCGTTGTTCCGCTCGTATCAGGTAGAATTCGAACCGCTTGTTGTTCCACAGGGGGCTCCGTGTTTCCGCTACCGGACTCACTGCAGTTGCTTCCGGGTTACCGTCCTCCTCGAGGCCTCGGGGATGGTCAGCTGACCCGGAAGCTTCTAACTTTGCCGTCCACGGAGCCAACTCAAAGGGAGGGGGTCCCGAACACCGGGGAAAGTCAAAGCCGGCGAAAATATCATAGACTGCTCGCTCTATGACTCCATACCACTCCGCTGGAACAAAGCGAGATAGGACCCAAATAGGTGCTTGATAGATTTTATTCACAAGCCACTCTCCACCATGACGCGTTTCGGCAGCTTCTCTGCCTTGATCACATGACAGCGCTAACACGGGAGACATTCATTTTTAAAGTGATAGTGCAAGGTCACATGATACAATCAATACCATCAACATAGAAAACATACTATGAAATTACAAATGTATAATTTAAAAGAACGACATCAGGAATTGCTTATTTAATCGCTAAAAGCCACTCATTATAACAGGACCTGATTGTCATGACTGTTGGTGATGTAATGTTTAAATATTTATATACCCAACCTGTCACTTCAAAGGTTAAAATAATGGCCTAATATATATATATATATTACCTACTGGCGGTCGCCAGTAGGTAGTTATAGTTAGGACCACGTTTCCATAGGAAAACCTCAACATTCTATTTTGAATAACTTTGGCGCCGGTCGACGAATCCTCGCGAATTTCTCAAAATAGGTGGGGCGCTACGCTCCGCTCCTACCCTGAAAGTTTCGGGGGGATCCGTCAAGCGGGGGCTGAGATAAAAGGGGGGTCCCAAAACGCGTTTTTCCCATGCATTTTTCCATAGGACCTTTAGAACGAGCTACAGCCCGAACGGCTGAACAGAATTACTCGAAATTTGGCAGAGAGGTAGTCCCTAGGTCAAGGAAGTGCCTTTTGTAGGTTTGGTGTAAATCTGTTCAGTAGATTCTGAGAAAATAGCCTTTAAATCAATATATATATCTGAGCCAGCTTACGGTACGCTTACGGTACGCTTACCGTAAGCGTACGGTGGCGTGCGCGAGCGCGATTCTGATTGGCTCTTAGATCTTAGTAAACATTCGAATCGGCCGAAACCAGGAAGCGGCGGCCGCCATTTTGTGTATTTCACTCTGAAAAAAAAGAGTGAAAACAAGGAAAGGGGGCAATGAGGAGAGTTACAGACCCCCTAACAATTGTAAGGGGGTCAAAGAAGGACAGAAAAGTACAAAAAAAACATTTATTGATTTTAAAAAAAATCACGGGGTACGCTTACGGTAAGCTTACGGTAAGCGTACGGTAAAAAAATAAAAATAAATAAATGAAAAGCAGATTTAAGAGTTTAGATATTAGGGAGCTCTAAAAAGAGCTGTTGTGTTTATGAAGTCATTTTTTTAGTGGTACCTACAAGTAAGTACCGATGCAGAGTCTAAGGTTCAAGAGGAAGACTCTGTTCCCTTCATCATTGAAGTGCACACCATCTCCTCTATAAATGTCTTGCATGTCATAACGCAAGTTGTTGTGGTAAATGGCACCCATACCATAGTCACGGAGGAAAGCAGAAACAGATTTGTTGACGTGCTTTCTTGCTTTGTCAATCTGTGGACAGAAATGATTGGACCAGTTCCATTTTTGCCTTTGGCATATGTTGGAAAACACAAAGGCAGTTTTAGGGAAAAGTGAAAACAGTTGTGCAAAGGTGTCCTTCATAAGCATTTCCAGACCTACCCCAGTCAAAGTGCCTAGGTCATTGCCACCACAGTGCACTATTATGAGGTCAGGGTGTTGGATTTGCATGAAGGATTTCACCAATGGCATCAATTGGTGCCACTTTAACCCTCTCTGACCAATCCATTTAATGTCTACATTTGGCAAAGCAAGGTCTCTCACCATATCTGTTTTCTCTGCAAACTTTTCACTCCAGAAGACATAGCTGTGCCCTACAATCCACACTGTGAACATCTTCAAAGGAGATCTGGATGCACTCAGGAGGTGTCTTTCAGTAGAATGGCAATATGAAAAGAAGGACAGTTTGGAAATGGAGGCATACATATTTTTTTCAAAACAAAAAGAACTGATTGGCTGTTTCATACCATTCAAGAATAAAAACTAGGCTGTATGTGTAAATTAATAGAAGCATGTTTTGTATTGGTACAAAAAAATGTGTAACCAAAGAACAGTACTATGGATTTGCTGTTAGGTTTGAAAAGTCAAGCACTCTTGCTCTGTGGAATTGAAACATTGTGTGTCGAACTTCTGACCTAACTGCACACAGCAGTGTTCCATGAGCTGTTGCTATGGTAGCAGGCAGAAGTCAAGTTGGGGGAAGGGTACTAGGCAGAAGTCAAGTTGGGGGAAGGGTACTTTTGGAAAAGGGTTCGTTTTCAACCAATAGAAATGTGTGATTACATGTGAAAAAAAGGGGGAAGCACTGAGATTTGAAACTTACATGTATATGTGTGGAAAAATAGAGGGAAAGTTTGCCATTATCTGGTTCTGCTGAGAGGAGAGAGGTGAACACAACAGAGATCCTGGCTCTGATAATCTGCTGTTTGAGTGTCACATTTCTTTCACAACTAACTAATTTTAAAGGTGAGTTTACAGTTTGAGAGGGTATGTATGTGGTAACTTAAGAAATGAATAATAGAAATGGGAATTGTTTTTGTTGTAGTTACACATGGTGGTTTCATAATGTGTCAGTGTGTAAAAGTGATTTACACTTGCCCCTGAAAAAAAAAAGAGCAGTAAGTGTGCTTTCAAATTGGCAAAGAAATTTCGTTTTGGGACTAATGTGAAAACATGACTCTGTGTGCATAGAAGAATTATAGGCAGAGATTTATTGCGTCTTGCTCTGGTGATTTCACAGTTGCATTAGATGGAAAGGGGGAGCGAATTTTTGGGGGAATAAGCAGAGGGTTAGCACACACCCATGTCCTTGCCGTGTATAGTCATGCACAGTATTTACAAGCCAGTGGGGTTTTCAGGTTTAAGTCTGTAATGCAAATACATTCAGCATCACTAAGGCTGGTTGCCCTTGGTGGAGTGTAGGCAGTCACAGAGAATGCACATGGTGGTGGTCTGAAAAAAAAACAGCTTGGACACGTGCAATTAAATAAATCAAAAATAGTGGTTTCATAATGTGTCAGTCTGTAAAAGTGATTTCCAATTGTTAAAAGAGGCAAAAATATTTTTTGGAAAAAAATGTAAATATGTGTACTGTATTATAAATTGTTATAAAAATATTAATACTTTTTTCTTTTTTTTCAGATCGATATAGAAAATTTTCGAAAACTACAACCATTTTAAAAACTATTTTTTAAAAAAACAAATGAATAAATATTTTTTTGAGTGAGTATGGTAAGTCAATGTAATGTGATAAATGATTTTTAGTGTTTTTTTTAAAAAAAATAAAAAAAAGGTACGCTTACCGTACGCGTACGGTAAAAAAAAAAATAAAAAAAAGTTTTTAAAAACATATGTAAAAAAAAGATGAAAGATAAGGATGGCTCTTAAAAGAGCCGTTGTGTTCATGCAGGGACAGAGGAAAGAAAGATTGGGAATATTAGACGGTACGACAAGTGTGCTGATCTATTTTATTGTTCACTAGGGAAATACTGGTCTCCCTATAAGTAATTAGATCGTGACAAGTGGCGCACCGTACTTCAACCCTCGCAAACCGAGGGTTAATTTCCAGAGGGCCAGCAAAAGGAGATTCTCCCCCCACAGATGAAGGGCTCACCTGACCTGCAGAAGAAGGAGTCTGCCCTGCAGATGATGGTCCAGGCTGAGCTGCTGTGGATGTACTGGCTCGTCTTTCTGAAGAGTTACCTCCAAAAAGATGACCATGTGTCCTTTTGTGTACATCCTTGAGGTGTCTGATCATGGTATGATTCCCAAAGGAATACTTCCTGTCAGGATTACCTCTAGAAAGTACACGCTGACACAGCCTGCAAGTAACTAAGGGTGCATTCACCTTTTGCTGGCCTTCTGGAAAAGTAAAATAATCCCAAACATAAGAAGGCTTTACTTTCCTCGCTCTCTGCCTCAAGACAGTGCTGCTGGTGCTAGCCTCACTCTCAGAAGGGCTCTGCTGTTCTGCCATCGTATCCCAAAGACAAACCAGCTCCTTCTTCCAAGGGATCACAAGCAGAAATGAGGGGAATGGGTGTGGTGTAGGAGAGTTCTAGAACTGAAAGTAGTTTCAACCAATCAAAAGTTGTGTTTCAAGATCACATGACCTACCGTACGCTTACGGTACGCTTACGGTACGCTTACGGCAAAAAGTACGCGTGCGCGTAAAAAAGACACGCGCTTGCGCGCATGCGCATAACAGTCATTTCCCGGCACTTCCGCGTAACGTGCGCGTGTTGCGTAAGCGCGCACGCGTCCCACGCGCAGTACGCGCGGCTACGCAAAGTACGTAACTATACGCAAGCAGCGTAGATAGATTACGGACGTTGCGTAAACCGTACGCTTACCGTGAGCTTACGGTACGCGTACTATAAAAAAAAAAAAAAAAAAAAAAAAAAAATCTGGAAATAAATTTTACATGTTTATTTTAAAAAATATATATAAAAAAAATATTTAAGGATTTTAAAAATTTAAGCATAGTCTTTATAAAAGATAAGAAAATTAAATTAAAAATATGTTTGAAAAAAATGAAGAATAAAAAAAAAAAATAGCATTTAAAAAACCTTGCAAATTCACTGAAAAAACCATGGGTTTCACACACGACGTGATGTCACTGACCATGTCATGAGTGATGTAATATGTGACGTCATCAGCAGTGCATTGCGGGCGCGCGAGTTATAGTTAGCTGAACTAACTATAACGGGGCAATTTCATTGGTTTTTTACGAGTAAAATGTCCAGCTAACTATAACATGTGTGAAACCTATGGTTTTTTCACTGAATTTCTAAGGTTTTTTAAATGCTAATTCCTAACTATAACGTGTGTGAAACCTATGGTTTTTTCAGTGAATATATATATATATATATATATATATATATATATATATATATATATATTACCTACTGGCGGTCGCCAGTAGGTAGTTATAGTTAGGACCCCTTTTCCATAGGAAATCCGCAACATTCTATTTTGAATAACTTTGGCGCCGGTTGACGAATCCTCGCGAATTTCTCAAAATAGGTGGGGCGCTACGCTCCGCTCCTACCCTGAAAGTCTCGGGGGGATTCGTCAAGCGGGGGCTGAGATAAAAGGGGGGTCCCAAAACGCGTTTTTCCCATGCATTTTTCCATAGGACCTTTAGTCAGGGCTACAGCCCGAACGGCTGAACAGAATTACTAGAAATTTGGCAGAGAGGTAGTCCCTAGGTCAAGGAAGTGCCTTTTGTAGGTTTGGTGTAAATCTGTTCAGTAGATTCTGAGAAAATAGCCTTTAAATCAATATATATATCTGAGCCAGCTTACGGTACGCTTACCGTAAGCTTACCGTACGCGTACGGTGGCGTGCGCGAGCGCGATTCTGATTGGCTGTTACATCTAAGTAAACATTCGAATCGGTCGAAACCAGGAAGCGGCGGCCGCCATTTTCTCCCTCGCACTCTGAGGGGGGGCTGTAAACAAAGGCAAAAAACATATAAAGGGGCTGTTTAGACAGCGCCCATGCACATAGCCATGTTAGTTGAGTCCTCAAAGATCCCCTAAGGCCAAAAACGGTAAATTTTTATTTTTTGAAAATTTCGCCGATTACGCTTACCGTACGCGTACGGTGCGCTTACGCTAAAAATTTTAATAAAAAAAAAAAAAAAAAAACACTCTCTGTGCATGGCGTATTATTGTCATCACTTACAAATTAAATTTAACAGATTACCTATCACAAGGAAGCGCATAATATGTCCTCCATGTGCGCACGGTGCGCTACGCGCACCGCGTGCCCACCTTGCATGTACGGAACAAACTGCGTTAAGTGGCCGTGCACGCCACGAATGGCGTAAAGTAACTTAGCATTTAAAAAAACGTACAAATTCACTGAAAAAACCATAGGTTTCACACACGTTATAGTTAGGAATTAGCATTTAAAAAACCTTGCAAATTCACTGAAAAAACCATAGGTTTCACACATGTTATAGTTAGCGGAAATTTTACTGATAAAAAAACAATGAAATTCCCCCGTTATAGTTAGTGCAGGCAACTATAACTCACGCGACCGCAATCTTCTGCTGATGACATATGTGTCTTTATGAAAAAAAAATATTTGTAATATATGTATAGCTAAAAATGTATGGAAGAAGACATGGGCAAATAAGTGTCTAAATACAGTATTAGCATCAGCAGAGGATTGCGGTCGCGTGAGTTATAGTTGCCTGCACTAACTATAACGGGGGAATTTCATTGGTTTTTTATCAGTAAAATTTCCGCTAACTATAACATGTGTGAAACCTATGGTTTTTTCAGTGAATTTGCAAGGTTTTTTAAATGCTAATTCCTAACTATAACGTGTGTGAAACCTATGGTTTTTTCAGTGAATATATATATATCTATATATATATTCACTTAAAAAACCATAGGTTTCACACATGTTATAGTTAGCTGTACATTTCACTCGTAAAAATCCAATGATATTCCACGTTATAGTTAGATCAGGTAACTATAACTTGCGCGCCCACAATAAACTGCTGATGACATCACATATTACATCACTCATGACATGGTCAGTGACATCACTCATGACATCAATGATGACATCTGAAATTACACATTGTGGATTGCGGTCGCGCAAGTTATAGTTACCTGATCTAACTATAACGTGGAATTTCATTGGTTTTCTATGAGTGAAATGTACGGCTAACTATAACATGTGTGAAACCTATGGTTTTTTTAAGTGAATTTGCAAGGTTTTTTAAATGATAATTCCTAACTATAACGTGTGTGAAACCTATGGTTTTTTCAGTGAATTTGTACGTTTTTTTAAATGCTAAGTTATGTATTTATTTTTCTTTTTTTTTCTGTTTTTTCACTGTGCGCACACCCTGCGCGCACGGTGGGCTTCGCGCACCGTGCCCGCGCTGTGGGCGCTCAGTCCGCTTCGCGCACCGAGCGCCCACGTTGCGCAGTCCATGCCGTGCGTGCCTCGCCTTTTTTTAGACATTAATATTTGTTTTTTTCTCCCTTGTGGGTCCTTTAATTTATTTAATAAATGTGATTGTTTTTTTTTTTTTTTTTGCCGTACGCGTACTTTTGGGTCCTTCTTGGACCCCTGACAAACACTAGGGGGTCTGCAACTCTCTTCGTTGCCCCCGTTTCACGTTCCCCACCTTTGTTTCTCAGTGCGAGAGACAGAAAATGGCGGCCGACACTTCCTGATTTCGACCGATTCGAATGTTTACAGTCATGTAACCACCAATCAGAATTGAGCTCGCGCACGGCACCGTACGCGTACGGTAAGCTTACGGTAAGCGCACGGAGCGCGCTTACAGATATATATATTGATTTAAATGCTATTTTCTCAGGACCTACTGAACAGATTTACACCAGACCTACAAAAGGCACATCCTTGACCTGAGGACTACCTCTCTGCCAAATTTCAAGTAATTATGTTCAGCCGTTCGGGCTGTAGCTGTGTCTAAAGGTCCTATGGAAAAACGCATGGGGAAAACGCGTTTTGGGACCCCCCTTTTTTCTCAGCCCCCGCTTGACGAATCCCCCCGAGAGGGTAGGAGCGGAGCGTAGCGCCCCATTAGTTTTGAAAATTTCGCGAGGATTCGTCGACCGGCGCCAAAGTTATTCCAAATAGAATGTTGCGGATTTCCTATGGAAACACGGTCCTAACTATAACTATCTACTGGCGACCGCCAGTAGATAATATATATAGATAGATTTTTCACTAAAAAAAACAAAGGTTACAGGGATCTTACAGTTAGGGTCAGATTTTACTCACCCCTTAGGACAAACCACTGGTTTCAGTTGAAACAGTGTGTAACCTAGGGGTCTCAATAGATGACAGCCTCCAAATGGAGTCACAAGCCAATAAAATGGTTAGTATCTTTGTATCTGCTTCTCCTTGCCAAGAGCACTTCGCCAGATTCTCCCACTACTGCCTAGTGCCACCAGACCTCTTGTAGTGAGGAGTATAATTTTTTAGCAGACTGGACTACTACAATTCTCTGTAGCTGGGAGAACCACAATCAGTACTACAGAAATTGCAGAGAGTCCAGTCTATAGCAGCAAAACTGGTGTTAAAAAGGCAGCGGAGATCCTTAACTACGCTGGCTCTAATGGACCTTCATTGGCTACCCATTAAGGAAAGAATTCAGTTTAAATCTCTCTGTATTGTATTCAGAGCAGTCGTTGGTCTGGGCCTAGTACCTCTGCAGGAGAAACTCACCTGGTATAATCCTGGGAGAAACCTTCGTTCTTTCAGTGCAAATCTGGTAACTGCTATCAGATTTAAGAAGACCAGGATGGGAGGCAGAGCATTTGGAGTGGCAGCTTCTCGCCTCTTGAATGATCTGCCCCAGAGTATTAGGCAATCTAATTCCCTACTTCTCTTCAGAAAAAGCTTAAAGACCTGGCTCTTCCCCAGGAATGAGTAAAACGAGCTCTCTACTTTGCAAATAGGATTTCTGTTTTGCTGGTGTCACCTGATAAGTCGAAGCGCAAGGATACCCGTAGGGTGACAGTCTGCGCTATACAAGTCTATGATACAATGCAATACAATACAAAACCAGAGAAATTCAGCTGTTATAGTTACCTGAGTTAACTATAACTCTAGCCCCCAATGAACTGCCTATGACCTTTCATATTACATCACTTTTGACATGGTCAGTGACATCACTGATGACATCTCAAATGACATCACTGATGACATCATCCAGTGACTGTTTTTAGAAAGTTTATGAGTGTTAAATATGTATAATAAGGGTTATTGGTGAATCAGTGGGTGTATGAGTGCCTGTATTGATGACTCAGTAGGTGCATGACTGGCTGTACAAGTGACTGATTAGGTGTCTCAGTGAATGTATAGGTGAGTGACTGTTTGTGTAAATGAGTGCATCTGTCTGTCAGTTGGTGTCTAAGTGGGTGTATGAGTGTGTTAGTGGGTACATGAATGGCTATATGAGTAATTATTGGTTGTCTGCCTACCTCTATGGTTGCCTTTGTATCTGTGTGTGGTTGAGGAGGTGTGACTGCTTGTATGGATGAGTGAGTGGGTGAGTCAGGGGCTGTATGGGGTACTGTGTGTGTGCCTGAGAAGCTGTATGGGTGAGTGTGTGTCTGTATGGCTGTGTCAGTGATTGAGTGCATGTTTCAGTATGGATGAGTAACTGGGTATGTAAAGGCAGTATAGGTGAGTGACGGGGTATATGAGTGACTGTATGCATGAGTGAGTGAATATGAGAATGGCTATATGGATGAGTGCGTACTTCTGTCACTAACTGTATAGGTGAGTGAGACATGTTATTTTTTGTATGAGTAAGTTAGTAGGCATTTGTGTAACTGTTTGGGTGAGTAAGTGGCTGTGTGATTGACTGTATTGGTGAGTGTTTAGGTGTGTGAGTAGTTCTATGTCTGACTCTCTCATTGTGTGAGTACCTGTATGGGTGTATGAGTGGATATGTCACAGGCTGTATTAGTGGGTGAGTGGGCGTATGAGTGGCAGTATGGGTGAGCGAGTGGATGTGTGTGTAGATCTATGAATCAGTGAGTGGGTATATAATTACTGGTATGGCTCTGTGAATGGGTTTGTGAATGGTTGTGTAGGAGTGGCAGTGGGTGTATAAAAGATTCTATAAGGGTGTGAGTGAGTGCTTCAGAGATGCTGTGGATGAAGTCATCAGTGATGTCTTTTGAGATGTGATCAGCGATGTCATGAGTGATGTCCCTGACCATGTCAGGAGTGATGCAATATGTGAGGTCATAAGAAGTGCATTGTAGGAGCGCAAGTTATAGTTAACTCAGGTAACTATAACCGCTGAATTTCTCTAGTTTTGTATGAGTAAAATCTGACCCTAACTAGAACGTCCCTGTAACCTCTGTTTTTTTTTATTTCTAAGGTTTTTTAAAATTCTATTTGTTAACTATAATGTCCTTCTAATCTTTGTGTTTTCAGTGAATTTATAAGGTTTTTTAAGTAGCAGTCATGCTTGCAGAGTGGTGGAGAAAGGGGCAGAGCCTCCGACCAGCTCTCAGGAATTCCGCTGTGTAGTACTTACAGGAGGTACCAGAAGGGCTCCTTGGCCCCAAGGTTCCTCTGGAGCCAAGGGGACTTTCTCCCCCAACTAGTAGTGTGCCGGAAGGTACGTTTGCAGAGTGGTGGAGAAGAAAGGCGTTGCCTCTGACAACCTCTCAGCAATCCTGCTTTGTGGGACTTACTGTAGGTAACAGGAGGGGTAGTTAGCCCCAAGGACATCCTTGGGGGGCCAGCTATCCCTCCGATTGCCTCCAGTAAGTCCCATACAACAGGATTGCTCAGATCTGATAGCAGGCCATGCCCCCTTTCTCCATCACTCTGCAAACGCACCTCCTGACACACTACTAGCAGGGGAATGAAGTCCACTTGTCTATTGAGGATACTTAGGGGCCAACTACCCCTCCTATTACCTCCAGCAAGTCCCACACAGTGGGTTAGCTGAGAGGTTTTCAGTGGCCACACCCTCTTTCTCCTCCACTCTGCAAACGCGCCTCCTGGTGCACTACTATTTGGGGAATGAAGTCCCTTGGCTCTTGAGGGTCCTTGGGGACTAACTAGCCCTCTTGTTACCTCCAATAATGGCCACACAGCTGGAGTTCTGAGAAAAAAAGAGGTGCGGCCCCCCTTCCCTGGACCATTTAGGGCTCCAGGGACTCCAACTACCGGGGCCTGATGACTTTAAAAAAAAAAAAAAAAATCTGTAAAAAACGGGAGGGGGCCACACGGCCCCCCTTCCAGGCCAATTTCGGCCCCTGTGATCCCATCCTACGGGGCCAGACCATCATTTTTATTTTTGTAAATGGAGAGGGGGGCCTGCATGCCCCCCCTCCCAGCGACGATATTGCCCCGGGTACTCCATCCCCCGGGGCATGCCAATTTAAAAGAAACAATTTGGAGAGAGGCCACGCGGCCCCCCTCCCGGGGCCATTTTCGGCCCCGGGTACCCCATCCCCCGGGGTCAGGCCTTTGTAATTATATATATATTTTTAAAACGGAGTGGGGGCCAGCACGGCCCCCCGTCCCCCGCCGATTTTGCCCCAGGGACCCCATCCCCTAGGGCATGGCCTCTTGTTGGGGACTGCAGGGGTAAACTTAAGACCCCCGCAGTCCCTGCCGGGTCCCCACCTCTACGGGAGACAGCATTGCTTTTGGACAGAGGGAGCTGCAAAAATGCAGCTTCCTATTTCTAAAAGCAATTCTGCTTTGTTTCATGGAAGCAAGAGCATTTTCCATGCTCTTGCTTCCATGAAGCAGACCAGAGTTTGTAATGGCTTGGCAGGAGAGGTGCTCCCGCTAAGCCATAGCAAACTGCAATGTCCGGGGGTCGGCAGCCCGGCACATTGCTTGAGCCAGCCCTGGGGGGGCGGCTGTCCCCAGGGCCATGGAGGGTTCCTGGAGGGGGTTGCACGGGCCCCCGCTAATCTCCCTGTCTCGCTGCCACCTGCACCGTGTCACGAATGGTGCCCCTTCTCACACTTACTGTCCAGGTTCAGCATCATAGGTACTAGTGGAGAAATCCCGGCATATGGGATTTGGTTGACTACAAAAGAGAGAACTGGTTGACATGTTGCCTATGTCATTGAATTGGACGACATCTACACAGCAACAAGTGAATAGGGCATGGGTGCATGTGGCACATTTGTTATTGGTGAAGCATGCATCACACATAGCAAAAGGAAAAACATGGAGAAATAAAGATATTTCTCCTCGTTGTGCCTCTGTTACGCCTCCCCTGGGAGGCGTAAGCTTTTGGCGCTGCCTCAGACTTATGATTTCTCGTAAATCTGGAGCAGTGTCAAAAGGCCATGGATGTTGCTAGGAACGCCCCCACCAACACCCATTGCATGCCCCTTTAACGCAGAACACTGCGTTAAAGGGACTGATATTTATCAGGCAGCATTAAGCCAAAAAAAAGTGGCTTAGTGCTGCCTGATAAATATCACGCAGGCTTCTGCGCCACGGAACGTCACAAAAACTGATATTCCTTTGATCTTCCCATCCAGATGTTCTACTAACTGTGCTTTGGCCTCATTTAACGTATCTTGTAGTTCTAGGCTTTTGGCGATATTTCGACAACTTATAAGGTTTTCTTGTGCTATTTTAATCTTTTCTTCATATATTTTAATTGTTTTTTCCCTTCTTTTCTATAAAAAGCAGCCTGGCTTATCAGTTTTCCCCGCAGGTTGGCTTTGAAGGTGTCCCAAACTATATGTAGTGGCGCTGATTTTAGATTGCTCTCGAAAAATTCAGTCGCTTCTTTCTTTAGTGTATTCCCCACTTCATGTTTACCCAAGAGTGTTCTATCTAAGGTCCATCTCCGATCGGTTGCATTACCTCTCATTAACATTTTGAAAAATGCAAAAAAGTGCATTTTTCAAAGAAATCGCAAATTACCACCAACCTGAAGTTGGTGGTAATATGCGATTCCTTAAGCCAAAATCGCACAACTTGCGTGCTTCTTACATTGCATGTAAGGAATCGCAGTTTGGGATTCCTTAAATGCATTAGCAAAATAAGGAATTGCAAATTTTGCGATTCCTTATTTTGTGTGTGGGTTTTAGTGTGCTACATAGCACACTGCCTAAATTGCGATCGCAAACGCTGAAATTCGGCGAATTTCAGCATTTGCAATCGCAATTTGGCTTCCTACATATGGCCCTTCATCTCTCACTTACTAAGATGAAATCAATCCTCGAGGCGTGTGAATATTTTTTATTATAGTATGTGAATTCTTTTTTATTTCTTGCAGTGAGCCTCTAAATATCCACTAAACCTAGGTTCTTTATCAATTGGTGAACACTTTTTCTCATTTTTGGAGCTCTTATGATATGCTGTGAGGACGATCTATCAAGTAATGGGTCCATTAAGATATTAAAATCTCCTGCCATAATTATATTATTTCTAGTGTCTAATAAATGTCTATATAATTCATTTAGAGGGGACGGGTCATCTACATTAGGACCATAGTATCCTACCAATATGAGACCTAGATCATCTATTTTAACGTTCACGATTACCCATCTCCCCCCTTTGTCTACCTTGTAATCCTCTATCTTAGTATTAGCCTGATTTTTTAATAATATAGCACTCCCTTAACATTACACATTTGTGAAGTACATACCATATGTGTTATCCATTTGTTTTGATTAAGAATCTTTTTCCATTCCTCGTCCCTTAAATGCGTTTCTTGCAGTATGATTATGTCATTGTCAGACATTTTAATGAATTCTAAAATCTTTCTTCTTCTTTTATGTACTCTCAAACCATTAACATTCCATGATATTATTTTAAGATTATTCATTTTCTTCTGCCCCCCTGTACTTACTCTTGATATTTAGGACCTCTTTCTTTTGCTGTCTAACTATGCCCTGTATGAGGTTAATTTTTTTTATTGATTTTTCCCCCTAATGCTCCCCACCCAGTGCTACTATTTACAAGTGAAAATGTGCATATCTCTTGCTGGAACCCTCCTCCCACCCTGGGGAACCCTCCCTTCTTCCATATGGGGTATCGCATTGCACCCCCTTGGAGCCCTGGCGTTCCTTTTTCTTTTTTAAGACTAATGTGTGTCTTTCTGGCTTTTTATATGATCTATTAAGTTTTCAACCTCGTTGACTTCCCTAAGGTTATGCATTTTATTTTTCCACATAACTTTCAATATGGCTGGGAATTTTAATTGCGCTGTTAACCCCAATGACTCAAGAGTTTTAATGTGTTTTCCTGACGCCCATTGTCGAGTTAATGTAGTATTGGCTATATCTGACCTTATAGAATAAGACCAGTCGTCTTTTTGAAATGCCTTTGCTTTAAGGGCTGCTGACAAAATTGCCTCTTTAATGACATAGGTACGAAAATTCACCAGCATTTTTCTTGGTTTATCTCTTTTTGGATCTCGTCTAAAGGGTTCTCTGTGGGCCCTCTGTATAGCTTGTTCCAGTTCCCAAGTTTCGAATTCGGGCATGGCTTCCTTCATAATAGTTACCACAACATTTTTTAAATCCCCCTTCTCCATGCCTTCCGGGACATTTAGGAGCCTTAGGTTGTTACATCTGGAGTTATTTTCTAAGGCCTCTAGATTATCCTTAATCTCTTTCTCATTAGTTTTTAATGTTTTGATTTCCTTTTGGTTGTTTTTGACCTCCTCTTGTAGTCCCTCAAAAGCTGTCTCCATTGTTGTCAGTCTTGCTGTTATATCTGCCATTTTGATTTCGAGATTCGCACATGACTCCTGTATCTTCATTTGATTATTTTCCGATATGGCGAATTTCTCTTTTATCTCCCTAAAAAGTTGAGTTTGGAGTGAGCTTATATCTTCGGAGCTACCTTTTGTTTGTCCATCAGGAGGGCCTTCTAAATATGTGTTAATTTTTAAGGTGTTTGAGCTGTGCTCACTTTCAGTTGAAACACATGACATGTTTCCCTCTAAAGGCATACCTATGTCCTCTACCTCTTGCCTTTCATGTTGTTCTAGAATGGAAAATCTGTTTGAGGTAGTTAAACTATTTTGTACTGTCTGCTTTTCCACCCCTATAGTTGCCATGGTTCCTGTAACGACTTTAGTAGCTTGAGACTTCAATGGTGTCGGTGTACTTAAAGAATCTGTTTCTTTTAATTTGAAAAATGATTTTAGGGATGGAGTAACTTTCGGATTCCCTATATAATTTTTATTCCATTTTATTGGCTTCTTTGGTTTAAGTGTGTTATCCTTTTGGTGTTACCATAACAGGAGAAACGCGCGTTGGAACTACGTCACCAACTCTCCCCTTATCCTTATCAATACTCCCTTCTTCTCCCTCCGCTAGCAACTGTATGCACTTTTGTTCCTCATGGAGTATCTATTTTTTATCAATTTCGTATCTACATATAAGAAGCCCTCTTTAAAAGAAACATTAGTATAGTCATGATCTAATATTCTGTTAGTCAGTTCTGGTAACTCAGGGGTCGTTTAACCTCCTTTTTTTATCAGCTACTGTCTTATCTGTCCTGTCTGAGCAATCTGTGCTGTCTTGTTGTATCTGGGCTTGTGCCTTCCCCCCCCTCTGCCTCGCCAGGCCCAGAGGTGGAAGTTCATTTTTTTTTCTTTTTAGCGTTAATCCTGCCCTTTTTGGGGGTCATATGGTAGCCCACACAATGCCCTGAAAGGTCTTCTCTGCCGTTATTCTGAGTACTTCCGGTTTTAGTTGTTCCCAACCATCCAACTTGGTTGTTAGACAGTACACCCCTTTGTCCTCTCAGTCTCTCTCCCCCGCTTTTCCACTCTGTCACAATCTCTCCCCTCTGACCGTGAATCCGCGACCGGTCCCGCTCTGCTCTCTGCCCTTCTCCTCCTCCACAGGTCTCTTTGCGTCTTCGTCTCCGTCTCCCGTAACCCGGAAGGGAAGGGAGGGGAAGGGAGGTCGCGCTGCTGCGAGCCGGCTTCTCCACAGCAGCCGAGCCGCACGCCACCACGGGAAGTCCAAGACACTCGCAGACGCTGCCGCGGGCGTAGCTGCATTCACCGAATTTTCCCGCTCCACTACCACTGCTACCACTGCTACACCAGAACTGGGGCCAAGAACGGGTAGAGAAACTCGTGCCACCATGAGCCGCAAGCTGCCCTCAGTGCACTCCCGGTAAGTTTAATTGCAGTACGTGCTTGATAAAAAGCCACATCTAATATCCAATGTTGAAGGTTCGGGGGCAAGTCCGATATTTCTGCCTTTTTTTTTTAATCGCTTGTCCGTATTATCCGTATATAATATCTGTGTATTTTAGTAACGCCGGAGCTCCGCGACTGCGTTGCCTAATCGGCCGCCATGTTCCCCCTCAATACTACATTTCAGATCAAAGAACGTTGGGACGCTAGTAAATTGGCTCATTACGAATTTGGGGAAGGCTGTGGGAAACTCCTCGCATGGAAGGTAAAGCATGACCAGCTGAGAAACGAGATTAGGAAAATGCAAGATGGAGCCAGTCACAAAATTTGCGAGGACAATGCTAGCATAGGCAAGGCATTCTGTAATTTTCTTAAAGAATTATACACGGAAGAGAAAAGAGACTCACAATCAAACTTAGATCAGTGGCTGAGACAGGATCCCCTACCTGCTATGAATATATAGAACAGCAAAAAACTCTGAATCAGAAAATCACTATTTTGGAGGTAGAAAAAGCATTCTCTAAATTAAAGAAGGGAAAAGCCGCAGGACTAGATGGTCTCCCCAATGAAATTTACAAAATTTTAAACGAGACATTAGCCCCTTTTCTCCAAAAGCTATTTAATAACATATACATACATCATGCTCTCATCCCCCTTCATGGTATGAGGCTGTAATTACTTTAATATTAAAACCTGGGAAAGACTCACTAAAATGTGAATCATATAGGCCAATCTCATTATTAAATAGTGATTACAAAATTTTTACACAAATTTTGGCAACAAGGCTGGGGAAGATATTGGGGAACATTATACACCCTAGTCAAAAGGGTTTCATGAAAAATAGACAGTTAAAGGATCTGACACATGAATTAATTATAGCCATTGATATAGCTACCATCACAAAAAAGTCATTAACGGTAATAATGATAGATGCTGCTAAAGCATTCGATAGAGTAAACTGGCAATACTTAAACGGAGTTATAAAACAAAACATCCTGGGGGATAATTTTTTTAATGCTATAAAATCTATATACGAGCTACCAACAGCAAGGATAGCAGTAAATGGTGTACTCTCATACAAAATTAAAATAGGGCGTGGAACACGGCAAGGCTGCCCTTTATCACCTTTATTATTGAACATGTATATAGAGCCGTTGGCCAGAAGAATAAGATCAGATGCTGGGATTACTCCATTTAGATACTCAGATTGGGAAATAAAAACTGCCCTGTATGCAGACGATTTGCTGGTTTAAACACCAAACCCAGGGACCGCAATGCCACATCTAATGGAATTAATGGAAACATTTGGGTGAATATCTGGATATTTAGTAAACAAAGACAAAACGGAAACAATGACTTGGAATGGCCCAACAAATGTGCAACTAGAAAAACCAGAGATTAGATATTTGGGAATCAGGGTTACCAAGGACTTGGACAGTATAGCGTTAATCAATTTCAAGAAGCTCCATCTGGAAACCAAGACTTTACTAGAATCATGGATGCATCTCCCACTATCTATATTGGGTAGAGCAAACTTGATCAAAATGATGATTCTCCCAAAGTTTACGTTTATTTTTAATGCTCTACCAACACATTTTAAATCAGAATGGCTGCAGAAATTACAGAGTGATCTGACTAGCTTTGTATGGAAAAATAAAGCCGTAAGAATAGCATGGAAAAAACTACGTAAAAAGAAAGTGGAAGGGGGAATCACTCTGCCTGACTTCAAATTATATCATTGGGCTTGGTTTTTTAAAAATACTAGAAATCTTTTATTAGGTAATGCTCAAAACTCCATGCCACATTTACAAGCATTAAAAAAGAACTTTCCAGAGGAAGGTAATTTCTTTCTATTTAAAAATGGCCATCCCAAATTTTTTTTAAAGTTAGATTTAAAGTCTTGAAAGCTGCCTGTGAGATCTAGGTACAAATTAAACGAGTCATGGTGTGGTAAATTTAAATTACCTAGACTTAATTTATGCGGTAAAATTCAATAAGAATAACTCAGTAAAAATAAGAGGCAGAATCCGTGGTATTTGAGGTTATAAAAGGGAATTTATTCCTTACAAAGGAATGATGATGGTTCGAACCAGGCAATCGAGTTCCGTCACCACGAAGGTTCAGGAAGGGATCAGCAATACATTATTGACAGGTTATCATATTTATATGAAAACGCATTACAGTAAAGACATATGTGGAGGGCGTTACAGCTGAGAAGAGAGATAAGAATACACATACGTAATGAAAAAGGCGTTACAATAGGCGTGCATAAAGGTGTATACTAGAAACGTCATTATGATGATGACACAAGTGGGTGGATCCATAAGAGAATCCTGCAAAGTCAGCAGAAATACATGGCAGAGATGCGTGCGCAGCCGCATGACGTGTGATTGACGTGTAACTAGAGGGTGAAAGGAACTTGACATTTAGCCCTACATGAGGAGACAGAAGTCTGGGATGTCAGGACAACCTAGTCCCAAATCGTATCTAATATCTTGTGTTTAAGGAACTATATTATCTGGAAGGAAAGGTCTTTCGGACAGAGTCTATTCTATACTGACTGCTAGTGCGTGTACAAGCGTCTAAGTGTCTACATGAGATGCGAGGGGGCATGGGCCTACCATGGTAACGAAAGTCATGAATTACTTGCACGGAGACAGTAAGGCCGGGCCCTTTGCTCTGCAGCTGGAGGGATGTTTACCTAAGCTACTAGACAGGAATGCATTTCTCGAGGAGCGGAGCAGATAACTTGAAGGCTGAATACAGTTTTGGCAGGCAACAGGCCGGGCTGGGCACCGTTAGCCACGCAGGAAGTAAGACAAAGTTCATGGATACAGATGCAGGTCCAGGCTGGAGCATTCAGAGGCAGAAGCAGGAAAAGCTCGATGGCAGAATTCAGGGCCTACCTTGCCAGAGCTGGAAAACGTGAAAAGTATACCATATAAAGACGGTGGCAAGGCATACTTAGGAACAGAATATCTGACCCATTCATGGCAGATCTGAAAGAGGACATATTAACGTTGGACACAATTGTATTTGCGTCTTCATAGCTTGAAATGGAGGGAACATACATGTGCTTGTAGCATGTACATGGAGCCGTTGGGGTCTAGATAGGGGACACAATTGATCATAAAAATTCATATTTCCTCATTCCCTCCTTGTCCCCTACGGACCATTCATGAAATATCGATCTTCAGGAATCCATCAATCTGTTCATGTAACATCATTTGCTCTTCTTTCTTCTTCCGGGATCTTAAATGAAAACTTGAACGTGGAATTCACGATGTGGCACACAGGCCGTAAATCGCTGGTCCACATTGTAGACACAGGCAACAACTGAATACTATGAGAAGGCCAATACCTAAGAAGGATAGGACTTTCCATCCCCAGGCTGACAACACGCTCCAGAACCAACCGGACCATATCCAGGTGCCTGGATTCTGACGTATCTGGTTTGCAATCTTGTGAAGACGAGTTATGGCCTTATATACGGATGGCGCGTTTTCTGGGATGAAAACACAGCAACTTGATCCGATGACCCTACAAGCTCCGCCCCTATCGGCTAGGATGACGTCAAGGACAAGACGATTTTGGAGAACAACAATCCGCATCGCAGACTGCTCCTCTGTTAAGTTGCCTAGGGCAGAGGTAGTTTCATTCACTACTGCTTCAAGGGTTCTGGTTAATATACGTATCAGTTTACTATTTGAGACCACACCTATGTAAGGAAAGAGACCTTTATTGAAGTCTGTATATTGTTCCCATGCTGTTTCAGTGTAGTCAACAATCGGGATATCTCTCTGGGGTCTATGGTGTACTAGATTGGTATTTCTATGATAATCAGGAGGGGCTAGGAAAACAGGTGGCAGAAGGAATGCAATGTAACAGGTACCATCCCAATCTAGAGGTAAGCGTATATATGCGGTATGACCACATATGAAGTAGGAATGACGGGAAGCTCTAAATGTAGACTTGCCTTTATCACTGAATTCGATCACAGTAGTACATTTACTATGACCCAGGTGTACTGAACCATTCTTTCTTACACATAATTCACCTTTGACTGGTAATACGGACATAGCAGGCAAGACTAGTGTAGCTTCAGATTCAACATTCAGAATCATGAGGTTAAGTGTAAAATTACCTAATCCATATACTTCATTTTCTAGGTCAGTTCCTGTTCTTTTGGGAAGTCCCTCCTTGTTAGGATAACAGGCTTTAAGTAAAACTAAGTTCAGGTTTCCCCATACCCAGTTGCTCTGGTAAACTACAGTGTTTGAATCTAAAGAGTTAATCAAACTAAACCATGCTCCACAGGAACCATTGTGTGTGAACGGGTACGGAAAGAGAGGCAGAACTCCTTTGTACTTCTGATAGGGAGGAAGTCGACCACATATCCAACAATTTGTAGCATTGCTGGTCTGATGGGAATGATGTAACATACTAATGAATGTGTTGTTGCGCAGCGCAAATCTATAGGACAACTCATGTGGAGGTAGTTCACTAAAAGAATGTTCGGCAGTAACATTGTAAGCAGAATAAGCACGCTTGAAAATAGGATAGTACATGTGCAACAGTATACTTGCAGCAATAATAAAAAAGACTTAGAAAAAACATAATCAACAATGTCACTATACAGTGACTATGAAGTGATTTACAGTATGCATGTTTCTTGAGCTGTTTCTGTCTATTTCTCTCGCTAATTCGGTCTAGAGGATACATGTCAGAGACTTAATTCAACCGATTCACCTTGGAGAGGACTTAAACAATCGAATTGTCTGACTTGCTAGACCTTAGTTTCAGTTTGTATTCCTGTGATTCGGTCTTTTCAACCAGGGGGAGTTTTGAATCAGTCTCTGGAAGGGGGCAGGGCTGAGAGTTCAAATCAGACGGTAGTCCATGAAATTTCTTGATATGGCTCGAGTGTAACCAACCCTTGCGACCCTCGACCTTCACTGCTGTCCTCGTGGTTAGAAGTACCAGCTTTGGTGTTTGCCAGCGAGGCTCCAACGGGCTCCTCCTGTTGAAGTTTCGTATGAAAACAAAGTTTCCAGGAACCACTTCATGGGGCTTTACCTCGGTGTTATCGGGAAAGGCTGCAGCTACCTGTGAACGGCAAGATTGGAGTGCAGACATCAAGGAAGCAAGGTAATCTGTCAGCATATTACAATCAACATCAGTGATTTTACGAGGTATAGGCGTCCCCCACATATTTGGTGGCCTACCGAAGACCACCTCGTACGGGGATAGCCCTGTGCGAGAATGTGCTACCATTCTCATGTAAAAGAGTGCAACCGGTAAGGCTACTATCCAGTCGACACCTTTCTCTCTACAGATTTTAGAAAGTCGTATTTTCAGTGTCTGATTATGACGTTCCACGAGACCTGCTACCTCGGGATGTCGGACACAGTGGAATTTCCATTGATAGCCTAACAAGAGTGAAATGTGTTTCATTAGCTCGGATGAGAACGGCTGGCCATTATCTGAGTATACGATACGGGGCAAACCATACCGTGGGAAGAATTCACGAACTAACTGTTTGGCAGTAGTCGGGGCAGTGTAATCTGAGACGGGATATGCCTCTGTCCAACGGGAAAGAGCGCATACAACTACGAGGACATATTTGAATCCTCGACATCGTTCCATCTGGATATAATCCATCTGGAGGACTTCAAAAGGGTGATCGGGAGGTTGAAATCCACCCTGCTCTACAGGTACGCCTTTACCTGGATTGAACTGACAACAAATCATACAAGTTCGGACTTTCTGTTTGGCTGCAGCTCGTAAGTGTTTGTTGAACCAAATGTGTTGAATACTGTCTAACATAGCTTTTTCTCCTAGATGTGCTGGACTATGTATTGTGTTAATGATAACTTGCACCATTGAGTCGGGGAGAAACCATATAGATTTTCCCTTCGTCATCCATCCCTGATCTGTTTGGATCCCTCCTAATTCAGTCCATTTCTTTATTTCCTCTGGTGTAGCATGTGTCTGTATGTCAATTACATCAAGGGCGGGATCCCTAACTGTCATGCAGTGTGTCGGCGTCGGAACTATTGTCTTTGTCAAGTCAGTTGCGTGATTCCTATTCTGTGCTGTCTGTTTAGCTGTTCGGTCTGCTAGATCGTTACCCTGGGAAATGATATCGGTGACTTTTGTATGGGCTTTGCACTTCATGATAGATATCGAAGTAGGCAGATGTATTGCATCTAACAGAGCTTGAATGAGGGGACCGTGTTGAATGTTGGCACCGTGAGAAGTCAAATAACCCCTCTCTCGCCAAAGGACTCCGAAGTCGTGTACGACTCCGAAAGCATAACGTGAATCTGTGTATATGTTAACTTTTCTATTCTTGGCTTGAATACAGGCTTGTGTCAGAGCAATAAGCTCTGCTGCTTGAGCTGATAATGTGTTAATACAATTTGTTTCTATGACTTCGGTGTCTGTCATGACTGCATAAGCGGCCACTAACTCTCCTGTACTTGTTCTCATACATGAACCATCCACATAAAGTGTCAGGTCTGGGTCTGGTAATGGGACGTCTGTCAAGTCTTGTCTGGGTTTCGTCGTAATAGTAATGACTTCAATACAATCATGTGCCAGTGGGTCTGTTCCACTTAATGGCAAAAGTGTGGCAGGATTTAATGTACTACAACGTCTGATTTCTATGTGTGGCTGGAACAATGTTAGTTCGTAACCTGTCAGTCGTGCTATAGTCAAGTGTTGTGTTTGTGTCCGGTTCAAGAGAACCTCTACTGCGTGTGGTACTTGTACTGTCAATTGATGTCCTAATACTATGGAATCGCTTTGTCTGATCGCTAGAGCTGTTGCTGCAACTGATTTCAGGCACGCAGGAAGAGCTTGAGCTACGGGATCTAATGTGCTAGAAAAGTAAGCACATGGCTTGTGTGATCCTGCTTGTTCCTGAGTGAGTACTGACAAGGCAGTACCTTCACGTTCTGTAACAAAGAGTGTAAAAGGCTTACTGTAACATGGTGTCGCTAAAACAGGTGCTTGGCATAAAGCTTTCTTTAAGTCTTCAAAAGCTTGTGTGTGTTCTGAAGTCCAAGGGAGGACAGTCGATGTCGCTGCCTCCTGGGTTGTCAACCGAATTAGTGGTTTTGCTAGAAATACATATTGGGGAATCCACTGCCTACAGTACGAAGTGAGGCCTATGAAGGCCCGTACCTCCTTTTGTGTCTTGGGCGGTGGCATGTTTACAATTAACTGGATGCGGTCAGGTGTGAGCTGTCTCCCCCATTTGGACAGCAAGTGCCCTAGGTATACAACTTGCTGGGCACAGAATTGCAGCTTCGAAGGGGACACCTTGTGTCCCTTGTCGGCTAGAAAATGTAAAACCGTCAGTGATGCTTTTTCACATTCGGGTTCGCTTCGGGCGGTGATCAGCAGATCATCGACATACTGAAGCAGTGCAGTGTTAACTGGCATGTGGATACTGTCAAGTTGTCTTTTCAGTGCTTGGCTGTAGATGCTAGGACTTTCTGTAAATCCTTGAGGCGCGCGTGCGAATTTAAAGCTTCGTCCATTTAAACTAAATCCGAACAAATATTGGCTTTCCGGATCGATTGGGACGCTAAAGAAGGCGTTCTTGAGGTCAATTACAGTAAAGAACGTTGCTTCTGAATCAATAGCTGTCAGTAATGAAGAGATATCTGGGACCACGGGATATTGTGGTACAATGCATTTATTCAATTCGCGCAGATCAATAACTAATCGATATACTGGGGGTGCTTTTGGATCGGTTCGTTTAAGAATCGGAATGATCGGAGAATTACATACATTGGAGTCGGTTTCTACAACCACTCCTTGTGCAATGAGCTTGTCAATGATTTGCAGTAAAGCCACTACAGCATCTGGCGGTAACTTGTATTGTCGCATTCGTGGTAATACCACTCCTGCTTTGAGTGTAACTCGATATGGTGTAATGTGCATACAACCTACATCAGTGGGGCCTTTTGCCCATAAATGTGCAGGTAGGTTCTGTAACCGGTGATCCATGTCTCTTGACACGTAGTGACCTTTAAAGTCACGCAAAAATAGTCGTACTCCGTCCGGAGAACAACATATTATAGCTCCTAGAGCTTTCAATGTTTTAATACCTAACAAGTTTTCTGGGCTTGATTTTGTAAGCAATAGATCTGTAGTCCGTGTCAATGGACCAACTGTAAATGCAAGTGGTTGCGATACTTCGTTAATAGTAGGCTTTTCTGAAAAACCAAGGGAAATATTTTGTGAGCCTGAGAGGGGTGCCCCTGGGACTTCGTCGTGACTTATAGTTGTTCTGCTTGCCCCTGTATCAAGTAGAAACTTTCTGTCTTTCCCTAATACTTGACTCTGTACATAAGGACCCTCCTGATCTACAGGAACCTCAATAAGGGGTAAGCCAACTTCCCTCTCTAGGCTATTTCATGTGTAGCGCTGATAATCTGGATAGTCATTTTGTGCATACTGGTACATCTGTTGTGTCGTGTTTTGTGTTGCGGCAATAGGCTGTGGCTGTGGTTGTTGTACCACTACGGTCTGTTGTGGAACCGGCATAGGCTGTACATGTTGAGGTGCTTGTTGTTGGATCTGATCCTGTCTAGGCGGACGTGGTCTCTCTTTGGTTTTACCCGTAGAGATATTATGTTTCAGAACTGCACAGTCGTTTATATAATGACCTGGCTGTTTACAATAGTTGCATGTCCCTTTAACGGGAACCGCTGAATTACTGGACTGTGTCGTACCCTTTTTATGACCGTCAGCTGGAACTGACTGAGCGACGAGCATTTTCATTTTCGTGTCTTTCATACGTCTTTGTTCGTGTTCTTGTTCTTCTCTAATTCTATTCTGGTGATACTGTAACATTTGTAACATTTGTGAAGGAGTGTTAGCTTGCCAAGTGCTCTCAACTTTCAATACTCTATTTTTAACCTGTGGCAGGGAATTCTCGACTAGTTTTGTTACAAAAAGATGTGGATACGACTCGCTACTTGCCTTCAGGCCACTATTAATACCAAAACATTTTTCAAATCGGGAATAAAAATCACTAGTGTCTTCATCGGGTTTCTGTTTACAAGCTGAGATTGCTCCCCAGTCTTCCTTTTTCGTAGTTAATAAACGTGGCAATACTTGTACTAATAATCCTGGCAATGCTTTTGTTTTGTCCCCGAGCCCTACGCCTGCAGTTCGGGCATTTTCTTCGTTTTCTAATACTGTCCAATCAATCTTTTGGTCTCCCACTTCCCACTCTTTTTCTTTGAGTTTCTCGTAAATACCGGCAGGCAATAATACTTTCAATATTTTCATAATGTCAGGATAGGTATAATCACCCATGAGTAACATGTCCTTTAGTTCACTGTGAAAACCTGCTGGATCTTTGTCATGGCTGGGCACTAATTTTTTCATTTCCAATAGTTCTATTTTAGTTATGGGCGTGTACACAAACACGCGTCTAAAAGTATTATCATCATTTCTAACTGGGTGTACTTCGCGTAAGGGATTCTGTCTGTCTATGTAATACGTTTTTCTCTCCATGGAAGGAGCTGGATCATGTTCTGGACACAAAAAGGCACTATATCTATGTCGGTATTCTAGAATTACTTTAATTAGATCGGTACCTAGACCTCTCCATTTATTCAGGAGTAGTTCTATCAGTATATCAGGTAGGGGACCAGGATCGGAGTGTTGGCCCTTATATAATATAAGGAGATGTTGTATCATGTATATACTAGCTAAACGCTGCTCATCTGGGGTGAGATTCAGAAACGTGTGTGCTAACGCATCATCACTGTATGTTTCAGAGCTGTCAGCCCATTGTACTGCTGACCTGGCTAATTCTTGTTTATCCATAGAATCGAGCACATGGTACCCCCTTCGTTCTCGAAGTAATTTATCAGTAGCCTGGAATAAGTGTTCAGAGGTCCTTGGATTTGAGATAACTGTTTGAAAAATTCTGTTACATTCTGGACGCATCGGACGTATTGGATTATTGAAAGATCTTCCCTTTCCTACATAAGCTATCGTTTGTCTAGCTGGTAATTCTAATTGTCCTGTGTTCATTTCTGACTGTTCCTCCTCCTCTTCCTCTGATTCAGTTTTATCTGCTTCTAATCTTCTTTCATGTATTCGTTCTACTTCTTTTCTGATCTTTCGGCACATGACTTCTATATACTTCTGTTTATCATGTTTTCCGTCTACTATATTCTGACCCCATCTGGTAAGTACTTGCATTTCCTCCGGCTCTACCTCAGGCCTATCTCTGTTTCTGATCAAGCAGTTTATGAAAAAGCGTAACAATAATTTTTGCATGTCTACTTTCTGGTATTCCATGGCCTCGCCAATACTTTCAGGACCTTGCCCTGTTTGGACAAAACGATATATTTTGTCTAGATGTTCAACCATTCCTGGTAATGTCATTAAATAGTTTGCAACTCGTCGTAAACGTACTGAAACGTACTGAAGATAGCAACATTCTGTCGTGTTTACCTGGCACTGGATCATATCTACAATCTGTAAGAGGCTCATTTAATATATTGTCATTAGCTCTATGGGGGGTACGTTGGTGTGCTAAATCCCTATAAGTCAATCTAGTTGCTGGCGGTGGCGTGGAAAAACCTCCTGTCGCACCTCCTGAGGTGCCAAGTCCAAAAGGATTTGTTGGGTGTAAGGTAGAGAGTGTGGGTGCAGGAAGGACTGTAGAAACAGATGGAATGTTTAGAACGTGAGGAGGAGTTTGTTGCTGCGGAGGTGGGTGCAGCTGATCTTGGGGTTGAACGTCGTTAACAGGTGGTGTGCGTTGCTGCGCACCATTAGCATATTCGGGGGCTGTATCATCTAAATAGGAAGAAAGGAAAATGTCCTTTGCGGTCTTGGGATGTACTTTAATCGGGAGTAATGGAGGTGGCAGGTCTTTTGGTACCTCCAGGGTGGCCTTAGGCAAACCCTCGGCCAGAAGAGGATACATACCATTCATAAGAGTGTTTCGTTGTCTGTCTACTTGTTATGTTTTCTCGAGCTCTTTCTGAATCTTCCCTACTTTTCTCTTCCTTTCTGAGCGCTTTCTCTGTGCGCCTATGCGATTCTTTACGCCATAGTTCAATGGCATCTTTCTGTGACTGTCTGGCTTTCTTTTTCCATAATGCTTCTTCTACTCTCATGATGCAATCTGCATCCCATGTCCCAGCAACGGGCCATCTCTGACTCTCCGCTAAATCCTTGGTGTAGTCCACCCATAGATCAAGATATAATACGGCATCTAGGCCATGTTTGTGGTACATAAAGTACCCTGGAGTGTCCCTAGGTGGGATGGGAACAGCTTCCTCGAGTATCCCTTTTCTAGTTTTTATCTGTCTTAATTTTGAAAATAACGGCATCTTGAACCTTGCTACTTAATTCTTACTCGATCTTGAACACAATAATTACAATAAACACAATAAGGAAGATCGAACAATCACTCATACCACGACATTTAAAACATATCACAAACTTTTTAGAAACGAACAATAATAATTAAAATAAAACTAGTTAACTGCATAATACTAAATATACTGTATGTACTGCTAAACAGTACAGATACACTGCTAAAACAGTGCAGACCAGGTCTGTGTACCCAAACCCGTCTTGACCGGCACAAACTAATGTGCACGTCTAGATGCGTCCCCAGCAACGGTACTCACCGGGAAGCACGGAACGGAAGGCCTCGGAAGTCTGGACTGGACTAGACCAAACTGGACTGGACTCGACTCGTGACTTAGATACTTCGGAACTTCGGAATCTGGTGGGCCTCTGTATACCTCGGCTCTTGCTCTCTCAGCTAGGCTCTGGTCGGGATTCTCCGCACTCCTCACCGCCTCGTCTGGGTGTTGATCGCAGCCTCAGTCGCCCCCGTTGGCCTGAGGGAGATACAGGAAATCCTGCGGGTACGCGTAATTGTCCGTCCGGCTGTGGCAGGAGACCGGGTCTGCAACGCACCTCCGGCGCGTGGGGTGTGAGAGGTGTCCCTGTTCGGGCGCCAATTATGTGGTAAATTTAAATTACCTAGACTTAATTTATGCGGTAAAATTCAGTAAGAATAACTCAGTAAAAATAAGAGGCAGAATCCGTGGTATTTGAGGTTATAAAAGGGAATTTATTCCTTACAAAGGAATGATGATGGTTCGAACCAGGCAATCGAGTTCCGTCACCACGAAGGTTCAGGAAGGGATCAGCAATACATTATTGACAGGTTATCATATTTATATGAAAACGCATTACAGTAAAGACATATGTGGAGGGCGTTACAGCTGAGAAGAGAGATAAGAATACACATACGTAATGAAAAAGGCGTTACAATAGGCGTGCATAAAGGCGTATACTAGAAACGTCATTATGATGATGACACAAGTGGGTGGATCCATAAGAGAATCCTGCAAAGTCAGCAGAAATACATGGCAGAGATGCGTGCGCAGCCGCATGACGTGTGATTGACGTGTAACTAGAGGGTGAAAGGAACTTGACATTTAGCCCTACATGAGGAGACAGAAGTCTGGGATGTCAGGACAACCTAGTCCCAAATCGTATCTTATATCTTGTGTTTAAGGAACTATATTATCTGGAAGGAAAGGTCTTTCGGACAGAGTCTATTCTATACTGACTGCTAGTGCGTGTACAAGCGTCTAAGTGTCTACATGAGATGCGAGGGGGCATGGGCCTACCATGGTAACGAAAGTCATGAATTACTTGCACGGAGACAGTAAGGCCGGGCCCTTTGCTCTGCAGCTGGAGGGATGTTTACCTAAGCTACTAGACAGGAATGCATTTCTCGAGGAGCGGAGCAGATAACTTGAAGGCTGAATACAGTTTTGGCAGGCAACAGGCCGGGCTGGGCACCGTTAGCCGCGCATGAAGTAAGACAAAGTTCATGGATACAGATGCAGGTCCAGGCTGGAGCATTCAGAGGCAGAAGCAGGAAAAGCTCGATGGCAGAATTCAGGGCCTACCTTGCCAGAGCTGGAAAACGTGAAAAGTATACCATATAAAGACGGTGGCAAGGCATACTTAGGAACAGAATATCTGACCCATTCATGGCAGATCTGAAAGAGGACATATTAACGTTGGACACAATTGTATTTGCGTCTTCATAGCTTGAAGTGGAGGGAACATACATGTACTTGTAGCATGTACATGGAGCCGTTGGGGTCTAGATAGAGGACACAATTGATCATAAAAATTCATATTTCCTCAATGGGAATTCTGTACTACAGTAGTAAAGCTCCAATTTGGAACTCTCCTGGTACCCCAGAATGTCTCTCAGACATCTTAGCCCTCCCTTTATTGAGGGCAAGCATAACAACATGGGGAGAATTATTCGAAGGAGATTCCCTTTTTCCATGGGATGCACTTGTCTCAAAAACAAACCATACCTTGTCAAAACTTAAGTATCTTCAACTGGCAAGCTGGATCCGGAATGAACGACAGCTCAGTCCAGACTCAGAATGGGAGAGTGAATTTGTGAAAGATTATGAATTTAAAAAGGAAGTGTCCAAGTGGTACTGGATGCTAGTGGAAGCAGAGGACAGCAAATTACCAGCACCAGAGGAGTTATGGAGATTTGACATACCAGACGCAGATATCTACACTTTATGGCAAGTCTCATATGCAGCACTTTGGTCAAATATCCGTTCTGCACCTTTAAAAAGGAATCACCTTTTTACCCTATACAGAGCCTACTGGTCCCCTAAAAAACTAGCCAAACTGGGCGGAAGCATGAGAAGATATTGCCCTAAGTGTGAGTTGGAAAACGCAGATGATGTTCACATGTTATGGTAGTGTCCGGTAATCCAGACCTTCTGGCGTGAGGTGGGTGAGTTCGCTTCCACAACATTAGGGTTTGAAGTCCAGGTAAGCCTTGATCTTGTTTTTTTTTTTTTTTTCTCATACTGCAATGTAGTGTATCTGGAGTTATCGGGGACCCAATTCTCTGTTTTCTAATCCATCCCAGTTCTCCATTCTTTGGAGAGATACATTCTGTGGATTCTTTAGAGTAGGGTCCCCTTTTGTCCGTAACACTTCCAAAACTTTTCCATACGCGCTGGGGGAGCTGACCACTCTGGTCACTCACACAAGCATTATGCTTGTGGTTTTATTGCCATTGCATAATCATTGGAATTAAATGGGTCAAAGCTTGATTGTAACATAAAAATGCTGAATTAATTTGCGAATTGAGAGTCTTCCCATATTTCCCAATACTCGTGCCTTTTACTGGGCTTCCCTCTCCTATCCCATTTATTTATTCTGTTAATTGAGGCCACCCAATCCAAGTGTGTGGGGGGGACTGGTCTTATCCACTTTATACAAAGTTCCCTTCGTGCAAGTAAAATCATTATAAACAAAAGATTCTCTTCCTTCTTAGTTAACGTTATTAACATATCATGTCTACTGACCCCAAAAATAACAAGATCTATACTTACTTTCACTGGTCTTCTTAATACCAAATCTATGGTTTTACTCACTTCCTGCCAGAAGCCTTCAATATGGGAACATTGCCAAAACATGTGCACATCATCTGCTCTTGGTAGAGCACATTTGGGGCATGATTTCGTAACGGATTCACCAAAGTTAGAGAGTCGCTTCGGCGTCCAGTATGCTCTATGGGAAGTAAAGAGATGATTTCTCTTTAAGGCAGCAGACTTCACAATAGACCAGCATTTGTTCATTGACACTTGCCACAGGTCTTGGAGATCCAGCGCCGGCAGATCTTTCCCCCAGATCGCATCGGGAATCAAAAACTCATCCTCTCCTGCTTTTACAAGTGCCCAATACCATGTTGCTATTTCTTTTTTCTTTGGCGGATTTTTTATCATGATTGTTTCCACAATCCTATTTCTGAAAAATTTCTCCTTCACTGTTTTTGCCCAGCTAGTCAGCTGATAATATTTGAATTTTGAAAGGGCTGTACTTGAATTCATAAGCAGAGTTTCCTAGTCTATTATGCTATTACCAACCAATAACTGGCCCCATACTCGAAAGCCTGAAGATTTAAGAGGTATTGCCAAACTGTCTTTGAGGCATTCTGGTGTTCCTGGAGAATCCCATATGGGCGCGAACTCACTGTAATATGGAATATTTAGAGTGCACTTAATTTGATACCAAAGCTTAGCTGCTGCTCTCAGAGTCTTCAATGTCACTTTTTTGAAGTATTTTGGGTGACCAAATTTAAATAAAAAATGGCCAGTATTTCTAGTCATTACTTTAAGATGTTCCGGGTACAATTCATAGTTGTTTAATAGAACCCTCATACTCTTGAATTGGAAGGCTCTGTAGTATTCCACTATGTCTGGGCTGGCAATTCCTCCTTCTGCTTTTCTTCTTCGTAATTTACTCCAGGCAATGCGTATACTTTTAGCCATCCAAATGAAGCTCGCTATTTCTCCTTGTATTTTTTTTAAAGTTTCCCTCTTAAATTCCAATGGGATTGCGCTAAATAGAAATGTGTATTTTGGAAGGATAGACATCTTAATTATATTAGATCTACCTAAGAAGGTTAAAGGGAGACCCCCCCATGCTTTCAATAACTTTCTCACGTCAGCTGTTACTCTATCCATATTTATCTCAGATATCTTATTTAGGTTTTTAATCAGGTCTATTCCCAAATATCTAATTTTATCCCTGGTGTAAATATTGTCTACCTGGGAAATCCAACTCATTATCTCGGTTTTTGATTGATTCATTTGGTAACCTGAAACCTTCCCAAAGTTTCTTAAGGTATCATCAATGGCTTGGACAGAACCTGTATAGTTGCTCGTGAAAATCATCACATCGTCTGCATACAAGGCTATTTTTATTTCCCAGGTCTGAAATTTGAATGGAGTTATTTCAGGGTGGACTCTGAGCCTGTTTGCCAAGGGCTCGATATATAAATTAAAAAGAAGGGGAGACAAGGGACATCCCTGACGGGTCCCTCTGAATATGGGGATGTTTTCTGTTAAATTCTCATTAATTAGGACCTTAGCTTTTGGTGCTCGATACATTTCTTTGATTGCTCCCTGAAAATTTTCTCCCAGGTTATATTTTGCTAAAGTTGCATTCAAGAAAGCCCAATTTACTCTGTCGAATGCTTTGGCCGCATCCAGAGTTATTATTGTCAGAGGGATTTTTTCACTTATTGCTATGTCTATTGACCCGATAAGCTCCTGCGTAAGATCTTGTAAATGTCTACCCCTTATAAACCCTTTCTGATCTTCTTTTATCAGTTTTCCTGCAAACCTACCGAGCTTCTTTGCTAATATTTGTGTATAGATCTTATAATCACAATTGAGTAAGCTTATAGGACGGTAGGATTCACATTTAACTGGATTTTTACCGGGTTTTAACAGGATGCTTATCGTAGCGTCATTCCAAGAGTCAGGGAGTCTCCCCTTCTCCAAATAAATTTTGTTTAACAAAATTGTGAGCGGGGGAGCTATAACCTCACTAAGTTTACTATACAGTTCATTAGGGAGGGCATCTGGACCTGCTGCTTTACCTCTCTTCAGACCTTTCATTACTTCTTCTACCTCCTCTTAGTGAATGGGGCATTCAGATCTTCTTTTCCATGTTTGTTAGCTCAGGAAGTTCCAAGTTGAGTAGGTATTCTTCTAAGTCCTCATTCAGTGGAACAGTATCTTCAGTGTATAGGGAAGAAAAGAAGTCTACAAATTCTCTCATTATTACCCCTTCTTCTGAACACGGGACAGTGCCGTCTTGTGGTAAGATATTAAGTATTTTATCTCTATTGGTGTCGGTCTTCGTTTTCCATGCTAACAACTTACTACAGCCCTCCCCATATTCATAATGAGCGAGCTTGCTTACCTCCCATCTCTCTCTAACCTTACTTTCCAGAATTCCTGTTAGTCTTTCCTCGTATGCCACCTTGTCTACTTCCAACTTCTTTTTTTTTTCCAGATCCACCTCAGCTTCTATTAACAACTCTGAATGTTTAATATCGGTTTCCAACCTTCTAATGTCTTGTTTTGATAATTTTGTTTTATAAGCAGCCAGACTAAGTATTTTCCCCCTAATAACAGCCTTGTATGCATCCCATGTAATTTGAGGAGATACTCCCTCTTTATTATTTTCAAAGAAATTCACCGACTCTTTTTTTTAGATTCTCAACGATTTGCATATCATTAAAAATGGTCCGATCTACCGTCCATCTCATGTTAGTCTGTTCCTTACCCAACTGAGTTTTGAGTAGGACAGCGGAATGGTCTGAAAGTAAGGCTGGTAAATGTTCAACCTTAATGATTTTACACACTATCGTTTTTTCCACCAAAAAGAAATCAATTCTGGACTGAAGACCCAGTCTTTTATTTTTAAACGTAAACGGGTACGTTTTATCCCCTTTCTCCTTCCAGATATCCACGAACCCCAGGTCTTTTCTGTAAATTCCCAACCATTCCCTCATTTTTGGGAGATTTATGTATTTCATTGGGGGGAGGCGATCTATCTTGAGGTCCGGAATCAAATTAAAGTCTCCTCCTAAAACCACTGGAGTTACAGACGATAATAAGAGTGTATAAATTTTGTAGCGAGGTGGGGTCATCTAAATTCGGCCCGTAATACCCAGCTATCGTGTATGGGGTGTTGTGAATTCTTACCTTAGCAATCGCCCATCTACCTTTTTTGTCTACTTCAATTCTCTCGATTCTGGCTTTTACTGACTTTTTAAAGAGTATAGCTACCCCTTTTACAACACACTCCTGATCTGTACAGAAATAGCAATCTACCCATCTCGTTTTTTTTATAATGTCATCCCATTCCTTTTTTAATAGATGTGTCTCTTGCAATATTATGATCTCACAGTCTGTCACCCTTAAATACTCCAAAATTCGACGCCTTCTACTTGGTAGCCTTAAACCATTTACATTCCAAGATAATATGTTAACATTTCTTCCTGACATTTCTTCTCTCTCCTAATCTTGCAATCTGCTTTACCCAATCTTCTCTTAACTGGCCTTGGTGGGTCTCAATAACTCCCATTGCTTTTTTTATTACTTTTTCTGCATTCTGAGGATATTTTTCGATTTTTTCCCTAAATTGCTCCCCACCCCTGTGCATTTTTTTTAAGTTTTTATATTTTTTGAATGATAAAAAAACCCACCCTGGGGAAGCCTCCCTCTTTAGCTTGTTGGGGTATATTAATGCCCCTTCTGAGCTCCAAGACTGCCCATGTTTTTTTTCTTTTCTCTTCATTTTAGCATATGTGGGCTCTTCTCATTTTTTTTTTGTTTTTTTTTGTTTTTGAGATTGTGTGGATTGTGTGGATTCCATTTTTACATTTTGAATAAATGTTTAGATACACAATCTCTAAACTAAATCACCAAGAGCTAAAACCACAACCCTTCTCTCCTATAGGAAATATAGTTCAAACTCCAGTAGACAGCCCTGATTGACTCCTTACTTGATCTTTCATTTGTTCAAGGAAAAGAGCAACTTCAGCAGGATCTCTTATGTTGTGCATTTTGTTTCGCCACATAATTCTGAGGCTGGCCGGGAACTTCATTTGTACAGAGGCTCCTAGACTTTTTAGTTCCTGCATGTATTGACCGAGTTCCCATTGTCTATTTCGAGTAGATTTTGAGATATCTGATCTAATCCTGAAGATCCAATCATCTTTATTATGAGGGCCTTTTTTTAATGCCTCACTCAGGATTCTTTCTTTAATGTTGTATGTTTTAAAATTTACTAAGATTTTTCTTGGGTTTTTCCTCTCTTTATTTCTACCAAAGGGGTCATGGTGGACTCTTTGAATGTCGTCATCTAATCCTATTTCTTTAGCCCATGGGAATTGTTCCTCAAGTAGCTGGACTATAAATTTCTTGACATCTACCCCTTCCTTTCCTTCGGGGACATTTAATATTCGTATGTTATTTTTTCTCGCCTGATTTTCCAAGGATTCCAATTTTTCACTCGTACTTTTTTCACTCTCTTTTAGAACCCTTAGATCTTTTTCATTTTGTTCTACTTTTTTAGATAGCCCATCAACTGTTGCTTCAACTTCAGTAACCCGACCATTCAGTGCAATCATCTTAGTGTCTAAGGCCTCACATACCTCACGAATTTTACTCTGATTCATCTCTTATATTGCAAATTTTGCCCTCATTTCCTCCAGCATCTTCTCAAGGAACTGATCCGTTGGACTTAAGCCTGAGGTCAGGATTTGTGTTTGGTTCCCCGAAACTCTGTTCACACTATGATGTGAATTTAATTGATCATCTACCGGAGTCAACTGGGGGTCCACTAATTCATTCACCGTTAACTTAGGCTGAACTGGCATAGCCGAAGTGGGGGAATCAGTGGTTACCTCAGACATCATTAAGGATGAACCAGGTGAAGAAGATATGACAGTTTTGGAATGAGACCCAGTTAGTGCAGGGACACAAGCCAGGGAAGTTGTCGCAATTTTCGTGGAGTTGGTCCCCTTTGCTAAGCTCTTTCGGCTTTGTTCTTGGATGTTAAAGAAGGATCTAAGGGAGGGGGTCACTCGAGGGGGGAGTGCCACACTTCCACTTCCACTTCTCCCTGATTCTTTTCGAATTCTTCCCTTCGTATAGAAGCTGCTAGAGTCCAGCTTAACCTGTTTTTTTTAATTTCTCTTCGTGCTGCGAGGGGCAATATGTTGTTTAGGGTCCACTGGAGTCGCGTTTTGGAGAAAGTCCCTATTCCTTAAACAATAGGTAGACCTGCCTTTCTCCTGCTCAGTGTTTGTTGTTACTTCCTTGGCTTGTGTTTTAGGTTGTGCCTCCTCTAATTGAGTAGGTACACTCGGTCCTCCAGTTTTCCCTGTTTTCAGGCAATTTACCCCCTCTCCCTCACTTCTTGTGCCTTCAATAGTGCTAGATTTTAACATCCAGAGTGAAACTCTGACAAATTTGAAAGAATTAGTTGTACTTTTCTCTCCGTACTCACTTGAGATCTGGAAAGCGCCTTTTGTAACACTGGTGGGTAAATTAAGCACTTTTATTTCTGATATCTTCTTTTCCAGTGTATTCTGCGCAATAACCAAACTCTCCTGATCACTAGTCTGCTTAGGGCTCCAGTCACACAGATCTACTGGATCTACTGGTATTGAAAATCCTCCTGTACACGAGTATTGTCTGCCCTTAGGAGGAGGACACCGCAACTGCAGCTGATCTCCGGCTGTACACAGCGTCTCACACCCTGCCTTACCTTCCGCTGTTGCGAATGTTCTGTCACTTCCCCCGCTGCCTCGGAATAGAAAGGACACTCTACTCACAGCTCGTCGAACGGCTTTGTGAGCTTTTCGAGCAGCGCTCCACACCCACGTAGAAGGGGGAAACCTCCGCTTCTCCTGCCTCACTTGCCGGGGTAGAGTGCTCGGAGTATGAAGTATCGGGCACCAACATCGAGGTCCTCTGACTCGGTAAGTTTCTGCGGATAGGTTTGATCCCTCCGGTGGCATGTTATTTTGTTATTTTTGTCAGGAGCTCTTACATATCGCATATCGGGCGTCTACTGCATTTAATGCATTTAGTGGATTCCGTGAACTTTATTCAATGTCAAGACGTCCTCTTCCACAACGGAGAAAAGGGGGAAGAGAAAGGAAAAAGTAGCCGGTCTGATATCACATAGGGCAGTTTTCTCGGAGCTCCCAACCTGGCGTCCTAGCCGGCCGCCATCTTCCCCCAGCTACTACATAAGCTGTTGTTACCCCTTACTTGCTTTCCTCAAGCCTTGATCTTGTTATGTTTGGCATAAGACACAAAGGTAATAAAAATTACATAGCAAACATCCCTCAGGCATATTTACTATTCGCACTGATAATCATGGCACGTAGAGAGATATGTAAAAAATGGGTAACGCAAACACCACCATCATTAAGAGAATGGATTGCATACGCTAAAAACACCTGCAGACTAGACTGCAATAAGGGTTCAGCTAGACGGATTAAAATGTGGAAGCCAATTTGGGATATGATTGTAAGCAATGATAGGTAAAGGTAACCTAAGAGGCATACTTGTCCAATGATTAAGGCAGATTGAACACTACTGGAGTTCGGACAGACTACATATATCTCCAGATACATAGTTTAATAAGGCCTTGGCTCTCTGGGAGAAGGTACAGAAAGCGATTATCTCCGTTAGTATGCACCCAATCCCAGCCATCGGTTGTATGCCATGTATGAGGACAAAAAAAAAAAGTGATATTCCGGAGGCGCAAGGGGCCTCTGAGGCCCTAAGGTTTTTTGGGATGCAGTTATTGGTGTGCCCTAAGGCTTGTCGCTTGATTGGCTCATGCACGCTTTGCTGAGCCTCTTGTTGAGTGCGTCTTTCTATTAGCTCTCGCACGCAGCCTTTTTTGCCAAGCCTCGCTTTCATCTGTTTTCGCTACGTCATTCGGTGGCCATCTTAAATTGGGCTTGCTCTTCCAAAGTCAATATAGAAGTAGTGACATGCCCGTGTTTGTACGTGCAACCATATTTGGTGTATATCTACAGCTACAGTTGCAACATTCACAGTTCCTCACAGTTTTATGCAGGTAGCTGCCTATTTTATCGATTGGAGTCCTTACTCAGACACTGATGCACATTTGAAGTATTATTGTATCATTGATTTATTCGTTCTGTGTTGCTTGTTAAAGTCTTGTCGGCAGCTTCAATTCATGTAAAATTGCCCAATATGGAATGACTGATTTTGAAGTTCATGGACATGGTTATTGGGTGCTTGAAATCTATTGAGGAAAGCAGTTTCGGTTTTAAAACTTGTAAACCCTCATACGGAGGCTCCTCCTTCGATCTCAAAGTATTGGCCATGCTCTATTCCGCCTATTAGATCTGTCACTGCATCAGTTAATGCAATGTTAAATAATTTGCTTTCTGAAAATGTAGGCACTTATTCCACCTGTAACCTCCCGCAGCACTTTACCCAGCAAAAATATTCTACACCAATAACCGGAAAGCCTTTTTCCCTCCAGCTCCCTCTGGCAGCTACCTCGTATGTAGTCATTCTTAAAGGTATCCCAATACTTAGGCCATCATAATCAGAGAGTCAAGAGCAACTTGTGAGCAAAGTATCTCATGTATTGAAGGGGTGTGCTAGTACTGGGATTCAGCCAGAGTAATAACCAGTGGCTGAGATTAATTCAAGCATCCCATCAATCACTTTTTTGTATGCTTCAGTGTGTCACCCTAAGTGGTTAGGGTATGCTCATACATGGGACCTGTGCACACAGTGTCACAGGAACCAAGCTATACTCGGCTGATGAGCCCATAACCAGGGCAAAACCCTCCCTGGGTCGTTTGTGTTTTTGTTTTGGGAGAACCTGGCATGGCAGTTCGGGCTGGATTGTTCCAATTGGAGCCGGGTCAAAACTAATTTGCATATAGATGGGGCCAAAATGAGGTGGAATAGCGTGCAAAATAATGATGGACTGGGATGCGGCCTGAGTAATTACAAGTGGCTGAGATTAATATAAGCATTACATCCATCACTTTTTGGTGTACTCCATTGTACACTACCAGCATCAAATATACATTGTTTTTGCAAACTCAATGTTTCATCACACACAAATTTGCATCGTGGAATGTCGTGGGTGTTTGGGCCAAATGTAAGAATCCAGACCAGTTAGGTCTCCTGGGCAACTGTGATGTAATTTGTTTCTAGGAAACCTGGGGTACTGTCCCTGAGCTATGATCATACAAACCTTTAAGAAGGGAGATTAATCGGCCCATATCTCACTTTGATTGTACACCTAAAATGATGGGTAGGATTGTCCTAGATTGTCTTGAAACATGGGCCCAGGAGCATCCCGCTCTCTCAGACCTACAGTCTGGCTTTCATGTGGGTCTTGGCACTATCCATCAATGCCATAATCTTTATTTGTTGATCAGCAAGTACACCATAGCCAAGCTACCTGGCGTTTTTGGATTTGATTTTCAGCATTCGAATAATACAAACAGATCTAAATTATGGCACATCATGTCCAACATGGGGGTAAACACTTGTTATGTTTGTTTCCTCAGGGAACGGCATAGTGCTATCACTGCAAGCATAAGATATGGGCCTAATGGAGAAACAATGAACAAATGAAGATAGCGCACACCTATCTATATAATGATGCAAAGAGTCAAAATGTACACTCATATGCGTGCGAGCCAGCAAGAGGTTGCCAACCTCTGAATGAACGCGGTGAGCAAGTGAATGTTCACTTGTATGCTGGAAGCACAGCGTGTGAATACACTAATTCACCTAATCCACAGTGATTAACCTAAATTAAACACAAATTTATCATGACAGAATTAAGACACTTTTGATTCATCAATTATACATGAATGTGTTTGCCTTTATTTGGCTTGATATGCACATGTTGTCAGCGAGATCAACTTTGATTCGCTGTTATACAAAACACAAACAACAAAAGGTAAATATAGAAACAAATTGATTATGTTCAAATCAACATCGGTTTCCAATCTTCTTCAGAGGATATGCCCAATGCATTTCGGGATTTAAAACTTTTAAAAAATGCAAACAAATCTTTAGAGCTGATGTGAACAAGATATCTGCAAGTCTTATTATAAACAATGTACAGTGAAGGCGAAGTGAGGATCATGAAGCTCCTAATGTGCTGACAAGTGGCAACAGACAAATGTGCATTGGTGGAAGGGATAAAGAATCCAATTAATAGCCCAAGGCGAAACTAGAAAGCAACCGAGAAACCACGCCACCGTGGAGTATAATCTACATAGACCGGAGAATGATTGGAAAACTGAAGTCCTGGACTTGTCCCAAAGATATAATGAAGCACCCAGTGAAAATAATTGACAGAAAACGTTTTGGAGAGTAGGATCTGCTTCACATGGGTACCCCCACTTTTTGCTGGCGTTTCACTGTTTTTCGACTTTAGTCTGGCTGAGACCCTGCTAATCAGGGCCCCAGCCTAGCTGCTTCCTCTCTAAAATGATTCCATGTACTTTAGGTACATTACAGATTGGATCTGAGGTGCCCTTGTAAGCCCCTAGTATATGGTGTACTATGTACCCAGGGCATAGGTACCCCAGAGGCCTACCAGGCGCTGAAGCATGTATTATGCCACCCCTGGAAAGCCACCCAAAATGTCACCACAGGTCTGCTACTGCAGCCTGGGTAAGGTGGTGCATGCACCCCTTACTGAGATATAGCTTCACTATATCTCACCCTATATACACACATATAAAACTATAAGTCACTCCTATGGCAGGCCTTATCAATCCTGAAGGTAGAGTGCTTGGTTCTTATGTGAGAGGCAGCCCCTGCATGAGCAGAGCCGCTCTGCAGCGTTCGGAGACCCTTCTCTGATGCTGTTTGTAGTGCAGCCTGACCATATACTCTTAAGTGCATTATAACCAAATGGTAAATGTTAGCTTTGGACTGGCTGCACGGAAACATGTTGTGTTTGGTGTCAAACACCTTGGAATCATACCCCCACACCAGTAACTGGTGTGGGAGTATGATCCCACCCTTCTAGAGGGAGAGACATGACAGCACTGGTATACCCGGTAGAAACTTAGTAGAGCCCTGGCATCACAAAATGGATGCTGCAGCCACAGACACGGGTCTGGCCTCCTGTTGCTGACCGAAACTCCAGCAGGGGAGGCCTGGACAATAGGTTTCCTGTCACAGGGAGGTGTAACCACCTCCCAGACAGGCTTATGTGTATTGGGGCTGGGTGGGAGCACTCTCTGAGTGCTTTGAAGTCCTGCACTGGGGGCACATTTGGTGTCCCTGTGCATAGTCCAGCTCAAACCGGTTCAGGGGCTTCTAGCCCCTGCTCTGGTGTGAAACTGGACAAAGGAAATGGGTGTAGAAACTCCTCTTTCCAAACCCTCCCATAGCTGGGTCACCAGAGTATGTCCAGCCCCCTACCTTAGTATAAGTATGGGACCCCTGTCCTTAGTGCTTTAGATTACCCTGGGCAAAACTCTGAAGCTGAATCCTGGACCTTCAACGCTCTTCTCAAGATCAGAGGACTGAAGAAATTTCCCTTGGGGTCAAGGAGTGACTCCCCTGCTTGGCAGGCACCAACAAAGTAATTTGCCGGTCTGCATCATCGAAGCTCCCGCCGGACTCCAAAGTATTTGCAGCCCAGAAAGAGAATTTCCAGACATCTCAGAGGCCGACCCGAGTCCCCAGCAAAGCTGAGACCCGAAGCCCTCGTGAGTAGCGTGGAACTGGAACTCCTGGTCACCATGCATTTCTGCTAGTGCATTGACTTCCTGACGTCTCTTGAAGTCATGCTTGGGCTGACTTGTAGCCCCTATCTCGAGCACTGAATCCACCGAAGATTGTCAGCCTGGTCATTCCGAGTGACCTGTGGGCCGCCATTTTGTGTTTAGTTTTGAGGTCCCTTTGCGATCCCTGGTCCGTTGACTGGTGGGTCCCTGAGGGGGTAACTTTGCATTTCCTTGGGCTTTCCTGGTTGCTCCAAACGTGACCTGACTCCCATCCGAGTGGTGAGTCCCACAGACCTTGCTGGTCTGCACTGAAGCATCTTTCTCGTTTCTGCATGGGTTGCGGTTGCCAAGGCTTGTTGTGTCCAATCTGGGCACCAATGCTGCAGCACTTGACATCCTTTGTGGGACAGCTCAAATCCAGCACCTGGTTGTCCTCGACGCCTCCTGGTCCTCGTGGCTGAAGAGTCAAGTTTCACCTCTTTCACCTGAAATCACCCGACATCGGTGGGCATCTGCTCATCTCCTACCTGGTCACTGGCAAGTGACCCAGACTCTGTCCCCTCTGCTTTCAGGTTCTTCTCATCTACGATTCTTGCTTGGATCTCTTTGTACACTTCGCATCTTCACGGCAGCAGCACTTCTTTGCCAGCTGCCATTGAAATCGACGACGCGACCCGACACCCAAAGACACCTATGCACCCGGCTTCCCTGGGTGAGGTAACACGAATACTCCGGTGCTCCCATGGGTGCTAGCCCTAGAACTTCCTAAGTCCAAAAGGGTTTGGTCCTGACTCATTTCTAAGAGTCCCTAATCTTTATAAATCTAACCGCGACTTTCCCTATAGAAGCTAACGGGAGCTCGCGGCTGTGTTCACACACTGCACACGGCCCCCGTGGTTCCCCTGTGTCACTACCTTGGGTGATTCCTTGGGGTCCCAGTGATTCTACAGGTTCTAGGCCTTGGGCCCGATTCACAGAACTAACTTAAGACAAAATCCTAAAATTACTACCATTTTGGTATTCACAGAAGGCACTTACACATTTTGGTATTCACAGAAGGCACTTACTCATTTCGGTATTCACAGAAGTTAGGAGTCCTAACTTTAGGACTCCTAAATGCCTTCTGTGAATACCGAAAGTCTTAAAATTTGGATATTTCTCAGTTTAGTAGTAGTATAGTTAGGACTCCTGACTTTAGGACTCCTAAATGCCTTCTGTAAATACCGAAAGTCTTAAAATAAGGGGGCCCGATTCACAGAACTAACTTAAGACAAAATCCTAAACTTACTAGCATTTTCGTATTCACAAAAGGCACTTACTCATTTTGGTATTCACAGAAGACACTTACTCGCTTTGGTATTCACAGAATGTAGGAGTCCTAACTTTAGGACTCCTAAATGCCTTCTGTGAATACCGAAAGTCTTAACATTTGGATCTTTCTAAGTTTAGGAGTCCTAGAGTTAGGACTCCTAACTTTACTACTACTAAACTGAGAAAAATCCTAATTTTAAGGCTTTCGGTATTCACAGAAGGCATTTAGGAGTCCTAAAGTTAGGAGTCCTAACTTTACTACTACTAAATTGAGAAAAATCCTAATTTTAAGACTTTCGGTATTCACAGAAGGCATTTAGGAGTCCTAAAGTTAGGAGTCCTAACTATACTACTACTGAACTGAGAAAAATCCTAATTTTAAGGCTTTCGGTATTCACAGAAGGCATTTAGGAGTCCTAAAGTTAGGAGTCCTAACTATACTACTACTAAACTGAGAAAAATCCTAATTTTAAGACTTTCGGTATTCACAGAAGGCATTTAGGAGTCCTAAAGTTAGGACTCCTAACTTCTGTAAATACCGAAGTGAGTAAGTGTCTTCTGTGAATACCAAAATGAGTAAGTGCCTTCTGTGAATACGAAAATGGTAGTAAGTTTAGGATTTTGTCTTAAGTTAGTTCTGTGAATCGGGCCCCTTGTGTCTAGTTAAGTCGTGGTTCTTATACCACTATTGGTTTGGCTCGCCCCTAGGGCCTGACGTGTATTTGTGCTATTTTACTGTGATTTTTGAAGTGTAACTTATGTGTTTTGACCTCAAGTCTCATAAAGAGACTAGGAGGGTGTGTTTAGTAATAAATACATATATTTTATATATATACCTGGTGTGGATATCTTTCATTTAGTGACTCAAGAGATTATAGACTGGTAAAACAAGCTGCTTTACATTCCTTCAAGACTTAGCCTGAAGGCTGCTCTCCATAGCAACCACTAGGATAGCTCTCAATAAAGGTTGTCTTTAACCTATAACCAATAAGGGTTTGTTTGGACTGATACAAGGTGCTCACTATAACTAGTGGACAGCATATATCAGGCCAACTTCTCACAAAATGTACAAAAGAAAGATGGTCAAGTTCCTTCTTGAATGAAAATGTGAACACTATCACGACCTGAGCTGCCTGTAACACAAAAGTTACTGCATGGCTAAATTTCTAGGACATCCTTAAGCTGATGCCTAAATCACATCTCATAAGTGCCTAATTACCTTTATAAGCATGTACGACAAACGTAATACTATGTTACTGAGATGTAGCTTCAAACTGGTATCAAGTTAAACACATAACTTTCCATCGAAGTTCATGAATTCTAATGTGTCTGATAACTAAGTAGTACGAATCTCCGAATGTAAACCACATTGCTGGTTTTGCACATCCACAACGATATATTCACTTGGTATGCTCTGTTCCCTAAAAATTCTAAATTCCCCTTACTCAGAAGTCCACAAACTGTAGCATCTATCCTAGATGTAGTGTATGAAAAGATAAAATCAGACAATCAGTACACAAAATTCATGCGTGCCATGCAAAATATTCTCTGAACGCAAAACATGCCGGACAGTGGCTGAACAATATATAGAAGCAACCAGACAACGGATGCCTTGTAATTGGTGTTATGCACACATACACACTGCTCATGTCCTGATATTCACGTGAAATGCATGTTACTGTACTATGTATAGGTACAATCATCCTGGCTAGAACAAAAGAAACATAGGAAGGATAAGATCCAGAGTGTTAAAATAAAAATACACCAAACTGAAATCAAATAAACAGTGTGGTTAACGACAAGCATCCGATGTAAGTTAAAAGTGTGGGTGTTGCACATGGAAGCCCATTGTACAAAACTGTCACTGTGAATTCGAAAGACAAGATCATGAAATGATTCACAACAAGTAACAGACATGAAAGTCATAAAAACAAGACATATCAAATTTATCATTTAAGCCTGAAGGAGTCATGGTTTGCAATGACTTGATCCACCATACTTCACGCTGAGACAGCAGTTTGGCATTATCCCTGCCCGGTTTACACAGCAAAATTTCTAGAATCATGAATCTAAGTTGTGCTATGGTTTGATGACAGTGTGTTACTAAGTGTGCTTTCAAGCTTCTGGTTCGAATTGTACTTTTGTGTTCTGTGATTCTAGTTTTGATTTTACGCTCAGTTTTGCCCAAATATAGTGAACCACATGGGCATTTTATACAGTAAATGACAAACGAGGAATTGCAGTCTGCTGAGTATCTAAGCTGGATCTGTTTGCCAGAATGAGGATAATAGATTTTGTACCCTAGTATCACATTGTTGCAATTGACACAGTTGTGGCATCTATGCATGCCAGGATATGTGAGATTAGTGATGGATGAAATATTTCTGCTCCTTGTGTGTGCAAACAGAGGTTCCTGATCAAATAACCCTTTCAAATCCGGTTCAGTTTTCAACAACTCCCACCTTGATTTGATGATTTTTTTAATGACCAACGACCTAGTGGAGTATTTGGAGACGAAGAACATGCGATTTTGTGGTGGTTTAGGTTTCGATGAGAGTAAATCATCTCTATTCAGATTAAGTATTTTAGTCACAGCTTGGGATAAAGTGGCTGCTGGGTACCCTCGCTGTTGGAACTCTGAGCATTGGCTTTCTATAGTTGACATCAGTGCGTTTCATGAGACGTGACTCTCTTGGTTCTCAACATCTGTGAGAAAGGTAAATTCTGTAACAACAAAGGTAGATGAAAACTGGAGAACAACAGTAAATTATTCCTATCTGTAGGTTTTTTAAACACAGTAGTTTGTAATTTGTTGGCACTCTTAGTAATTAGCACATCCAAAAATGTCAGTGGAGCTACATTAATGGCCTCAAGAAACATATGACCAGTTTGGCTATAGATTCACCTTGTGTAGGCACCCGTCTTATACCGTTGTTACAGTACGCTGACATCACAGTACATATCACTAGAACTCTAGTAGATCTCTAAAGGTTGAAGGATTAATTTCCTAAGTTCCTTGCTGTTTTAGTTCTTTCCATTAACTATAATAAAACTCACATCATGATTTATGGCGCTAATAGGTTGAGGCCAAGTTCCACATTCGGTTGCAAGCCAAGTGCTGTTCGCCGTCAACCAGATTCGGCGTTGCCGTCTCCCTTTTGAGTGACCATGCTGTGGGTTGTGTAAAGGAGAACTAAGAACTCCCCTGCCACACCTCTATCATGGGACTTGCTTAGAAGAAAATTTTTGCGACCTTTAAATTGATCACGTTCACCATAGAATTGGCCCTGTTATAAAAGGCTCGTGTCGTGCTCCCACTCTGTGTCTTGGTCCTGAGGAGAACCCCTTAATTGACATTCTAAGACTAGGGGTTCGAAACGCGTCGACCTTTTGTTTATTGTCCTTCAAACACTGGTGTAAATATAAAAAACGGGTGCATTCTTAAGAATCTTCCTGAAATGTGTAGGATGGATCAAAATTTATCGATATGCACCTTGAAATGCATTGTTGTTTAAAGCTCACCAGGTTTGAGTGGTCCTTTGGTAATTTCTAACAAACAAGGAATAGGCTACCGAAGGATAGTATGTTGTGAGTGTTCGTGTGGATGTATGAGGAGTGGTGTTTGAATGTTTATTGAATTAATCACGTCTGTCTCTCCGGCAGAAAAGTTCAGTGTGTTCCAAAAAAATCCTTTTCTTCTTTATTATGTGTTCATAGGTTCATGTATGTATATTCATTGACGGCTTTTCACTCTTGTATATAAAGAATTTTTCATACAAGATAGATAAAAAACTTAAAGGAAATACTCGTGGTCGTTTGATGTTTTCTTCCACGTTCCTTTAACCATTTTGAATCATTTATCAGCACTGGCATTTCTTCGTTTTCATAGTTATTTGGCTCAGCCTTGCTGATTAGAGCCACACCCATAGTTGATCGCAGGCTAATAGGTTGAAGCACAAGGCTTACAATTCGAACAACTCCAAGATTGGATCAGTACCTACCTTTCCCTATTTGGGGGATTTATTCGATGAAGCCTGCAGCTCGACTGCAGTGGGGCGCATTAGGACCTCTGTGTTCAATCAGGGGAATTGTAAGCGCACTACTCACCCGTGAGGGTCTCAAGGCGCTGAGGGAGGTGTCCGCAGAACTGTTTGGCCGAAGAGCCACGTCTTGAGAGCCTTCCTGAAGGTGTTCAGGGAGAGGGCTTATTCCAGGTATTGGCTGCGATGTGAGAGAAGAATCTTCCGCCTGCTCTGGTCCTGAGGCTGCGCGGGGTTTCGGCCAGTGCGATGTTGGCAGATCGGAGGTTTCTTTGGGTACGTGGAAGTTGATTCTGTAGTTAAGGTATTTGGCACACGTATTGCAAAATACATTTCCTGTGGATTAAATATGCAGATTCTAAATATTATTAACTCTATGTATTCAAGAACATCTGAAACACACTCATTCAAATTCACATCATGCATCTGGGGAAGACATAACCATATACCCAAGGTTAACAGTCTAGACAATGTTGTTATAAAAAATATAAATCTAGTTATTGTTTAAAACAGGTCATACAATACATAGGTCAGAAAGTGTGTGGATACTGGATACTCAATTATATTGTTTTTTCTACTAACATCTGGAGTTAATTCAGAGTAGCACACATCTAAACGCTTTCTGAGCAAGCACATAAAAAATGCATACCAAATTAAAAATTAAAAAGAGAGTACATGCAATAGACAAACAAATATGTCATCAAATGGCACACATCTGTGATTTCTTCATTTATGGTCTGGAACCCAGTACTGTCATGTCAATAAGTACTCAGTAGTCGCAGTCTCTTCACGGATTGGGTTTTTCTTTTGGGGCGTCGACGCGTTTCGATGGAAGACTTATAATGCCATCTTTATCAAGACTTTTAGTTTTAACTCTCATGGACAAACGAATTGGAACCATTAAAAACCTCTTACTGATCAGAGGTGATCACACAGATATTGTAGAGGGCGAATGGAGCAAATACCTCCGTGCTCCTCTCTAGTATCCTGATCACGAATGAAGAATGAATCTCATTGACACCCTTCGTAGGCACCAGTGATGAACCTGGTGCTAGCCTTCATCTGGGGCATACGTACCGCCGGCCAGAATAAATACAACCATTCTTTTAAATATGGACCATCATATATAGGTTTAATTTAGTGGCTTTGAGTTCCAACCTCCTGGGTCCCTTTTATAATGGCGGTTTCTGGGCGTGCGGGATCGTCACGTCATGATTCAGGAATCTTCAAGGCAGGAAAAAAAAATTTTTATGGTATTTGGGTCCGTTGTTGTGTAGGCATTTGTTAGGTGTGGGTGAGGATTTTGAAGCTGACTCTTTTCTCCACGGGGAGCCAGTGGAGTTTACGTAGGTGTTGGCTGATGTGTTCGCGCTGCGGGATGCCGAGGACGAGTCTGGTAGCAGTGTTCTGCATAGTCTGGAGTTTGTGGAGTAGGGACTTGTTGATGCCGTAATGGAGTGCCTTTCCGTAGTCCAGTCTGCTGGTGATGAGTGTGTGGGTGACTGTCTTTCTTGAGTCTGGGGAGTCTTGCGAAGGATGCGGAGGGTGTTGAAGCAGCTGGAGGTGACGGCGTTGATCTGTCGATTCATGGTGAGTGATGAGTTGAGTACAATGCCGAGGTTTTTGGCGTGGTCTGAGGGGGTAGGTGGGCTTCCGAGGGTGGTCGGCCACCAGGTGTTGTCCCATGCTGAAGGGGTGGTTCCAAGGATGCGGTCTTCTATCTTCTCGGCGTTGAGCTTCAGGCAGCTGTTGGTCATCCAGATTGCGACGTCCTGCATTCTTTTCTGGAAGTTGAGTTTGGCGGTGGTGGGGTCTCGGTGAGGGTTGTGTTTGCAAAGAGCATTGAGGCACTTGAAGGTTTTGCCTCCAAGCTGCAGGATCCAACTGTCCAATGAGTTGATGACCGTATTTAAAGCTAAATGCCATCCTATTGCAACATATAGCACTGGACCCTAGGGTGTATGGTATTATCCTGATTTTCAGAAACTGGAGAAAGTATTCTTGAGGAGGTTTCTTGCACCTCGACCTACGTGTGTCATGCAGAACTCTGGTTAGGTTATTTCACTGAGTATATTAAACTGTGTCAATTGATCCTGTGGCTGTCCATATGGACCAAACATGAAACTTACAACAGGCTGGTTCTGCAGGATTGCCTCAAATCAGACAAACCTCTAGAAATGTATTACTGGTAGGCCTATATAAAGAACCTATGCTACAGGTTGGACAAGCCTGATTTGTTCAGTAAGCCACTTGAAAAATGTTTCCCTTGCAAGGGCAGTGTTAAGGTCCGTGTTTTGATGTTTGTAGCAACCATTGAGATTGTTGTGATTTCCAGAAACAAACTGTGATTATGTGTCAATCCTGTTATCTCCAGAAATAGCATCTTACCTTATTTGGGTCACAAACATACAGCACAGATATTTTTCAGCATGTTTTAAACTTTGGATTATACATAACCTGGTTGCGTTCCCGACACCAGGTCATTATCTTGATAAGCTTGCAGCATGTCCGTGTGATTGTCGTTCACTGCAGAGTTTAATTCATTTTATGCTATTCTGTAAATTGTATATAGTTTTTAGAAAGCGGTTCTTGCTCCTCATTTTAAAGCATGCTTGCCTTGGGCAATGTAGACCTGCCATGATTTTTTTGCAGTCACGCTCTTCCATATCAATCTGCTTTGGCTAAATACATTCAAGCATCAATCAAGTTGAGATACATTTTGACTTGATACATAGGAGTATGCTATGTACTATAGGGCACTGAACTATTTGAATTCCCTTTGCAGCTTATAATTGAGTTAGTTTAAGGTCGGGCCTGGGCATCTCATGCGCTGCTCTGGAAGGCATGCTTTGTTCAGGTCTGGACGTGAAGCTCCGCCCTCTCTCCGGCCATCTTTTCAATCGGCTCCTGTTACTGTCCTTTTTAAACGGTTACTTCTGATTCGTTAATACACTTGTTAGTCCCTCCTTAGTAACGTCTTGTCTGCATTTGTAACCTCCCATGAGGGCTGGGCGTTTTACTTGTGTTGTTACATGGTCTGCTTCATCTACAGCCTATGAGCACTATTTTCTTTAATGCCTTTAATCTAGCTGGTTTTGCAGGCATGATAGGCTCTCCCTAACCCACCCTGTTTTCATGACAGTGTGGAGCCCAGTTGTGGACGCTGCGCTTTATCTTTAAGAAAATGCTCCCTGCAAAGTGAGGCACTTCTGCACGCGCTATGATGCTTATCAGATGCTTTTTTTATTTTTAAAAGTGCCCCACACCAGGCTTTTACTGTAATGCTGACCACATCTTTCTTTACACGAGCTGCGTCTTAAAGGGTCGTGGCAGACATTAAAATGAAAGCGCGGCATGGGGCGCTTTTACAAAAAAACATTTGTTTGTCAACTTGACAATTAATTTTTTCGTAAAAGCACCCCATACCGAGCTTTCACTTTAATGGCGGTTGCGCACATTTCTTTAGACACGGTTCGTCTAAAGAAAGGGGCGTGGCTGCCATTAAAGTGAAAGCGCGGCATGGGGTGCTTTTACAAACAAGCATTTGGAATGCAGTAGGTCTTGCATTTGCGAGAGTTTAAGCTATTGCCATTGTAAATGACAGTGCCTTTTATTTACATTTTCAAAACTAAAACATAAATAAAAGTCATTGTCATTTACTATGCCAATGGCTCAAACTCACGTAAATGCCAGACCGATTGCATTGCAAATGCTTGTTTTCAGCAGCCATCTACCTTTAAATATTTCAACCAAAGCTTGCATTTTAAACACTTTAGTGTTATACGGAGGACATAGTTTACTTGGAGGTATTAACACTTTGATAACCGAAAATTTGTCCAAGGTGAGGAGTATTTAGAGTGTAGTTTCTCATCGCGTTTTTTGACGTGCTTTTGGGCATTTTTAAAGTTTTGCTTTTGGCCTAAGCATTTCATGTTTTACAAATTAATCACTGGATGTAGGCATTTATCTGGGACTTATGTGGCTGCAGGGTGCTGCAGAGTAAAATATGGTAGTTGCTTCTTTGCTTTGAGCCCCAGCACTTCAAGTTTTACAAATTAAGCACTGGGTATAGGCTTTAATTTGGGACCTATGTGCCTGCAGAGTGCTAGAGAGTAAAACGTGGCCTTTGCTGCTTGTTTGATTTTTAATAAGCAAGTCTGATTATTTTATTGCAAATATTTTGAAGACAATTCATTCAAGGAAATGAGTATTTAGACTCTACTTTGACATCCCGTTTTTAGCGTGGTCCTAGGCATTTCTAAATGTTTGCATTTAGTCCAGGTATTTCAGGTTTTACAAACCAAGCACTGGCTGTGTAGGCCTTTATTTGGGGCTAATGTGGTTGGAGAGTGCTGGAGAGTAGAACGTAGCAGCAGCTGCTTGTACTGCAGCATGTAACTTTCTGCTTGTCTGATTTTGGATAGGCATGTCCAGATTAGGGGATTTCTTTTCAGCTGAATTTACATTTATTGTCGATATATGTGTTATCACGTTTTTGATGTATTTTTGGACATTTCTAAAATGTTGCTTTTAGCACCGGAACTTCAAATTTTACAAATTAAGCATGCAGTGTAGGCCTTTATTTGGGACTTATGTGGCTGCAGAGTACTGGAAAGTTAAACAAGGTAGGTGCTGCTTGTTTTTTATATGCAAGTGTGGTTATTTAATTGCAAATAGTTTGAAGACAATTCATTCAAGGGAATAAGTATTTTGAGTCTACTTTATGATCGTGTTTTTGACATGTTTTTGGGATCTTTAAAATTTTGCTTTTAACGCTTATGTTTTACAAACTCAGCAGTGGGTGTGGGCCTTTATTTGGGACTTATGTGGCTGCTGAGTGCTAGAGCTTGAACTTGCTGCTTGTTTGTTCTTTGATAGGCAAGTCCGGTTTGGTGTTTTTTTCTTAATCTGCATTTACACTTATTGTCTTTGTATCTAAGGTTGCATGCTTTTTGGCGAGCAGCTAGGCAGAAAGAGCTGGAATAAGTCTAGGTAGGTTAGCATAGATTAGCATTATAATAATTCTCTTTATTAAAAACTTCAACACTAAACTCATCAATATGGCGAGAACGATGGGCATTGCAAATGCTTGTTTCCTTTCTATGCTAGCTTAAGGTGAGTGAGATGAGGGAGTTGCTTGGTGGGGATCTTTCTGTTCAGGTAATTGTTCATTTCTTACTCTGTTTATTTTACACTCCTCTTGATACTTGTGCATGTTATCATCCTAAATGTCATAATTCTTTTGGGTATTCTCGTGGACAATTAAATATCTCACTTTCTTTTTTAATCTCATTTATTTCTTTAACTATTTTTTCCTCCTAAGACACTGCCAAATCCAGCACCATCTTAATTTATTCTCAGTACCTTTGTTTCTTGTTCCCTTCTTTCTGCTCTTTCATCATCTACGTCTTCTAGCACTGGAAATATATTTATTCATAGGCCCCGGCAGATTCTATTAACTTCGGTGTACTTTTTAAGTATCATTGAGTCCCACCACTTGAATTCCTCTCTTTTCTGAATACAATCTCATTTAAGGTAGAATTATTTTGAGTTGATTCTTATTTTTGGTATTAGGATCACTATATTATATCCCTGAAAAAAATGTGGGTGCCAATGCTTTTCTCTAATCTGTATGTTTAGACATCACTACCACTGTCAAATCTGCAAATTAATTATGAACACAATTATTAATAACCAACCTTCTTAGCAGTCGCATTCTATATAATCATCATAAATCAAGATCTACATAGATAAACAAGATGTGTGTCCGGTGCTAGAACTACCTGTGGCACTGGTTACGGTGCTGTGCAGTTGTATGTGTTTTAACAATTGATTTAACATTCCTTACGTGGTGATTTAAATAAAAAAAGTGATTCATGCAGTTTTCATAATGAATTATTTTAAAAAGTGTTGCTTTCAATTTTCATGACAGAGCCACGCATTTTCATCGATATTCAAAATTGTATACAGCAAACGCGTGTTTTGCAGATATTCAGCTTCCTCAGGGCTGGTAGGTAACACAGCACATATAAAACGCATAATCACAAACCACATAAATTATGTGACCAGAATAGCCTACATATAGATTGTACACCAATGCTGAACATATTTACAACATACATAAAATGTAATCAATCATTGCATATCACAATATTCACTACATGGTACAATAATATGACAGATATATTGGGAACATAGTCAAATTCTGAATACAATTTCATATATGATGGCATTTTCAATGTACATAGTGGTCTCACATACAGATAGCCCCACACCATCAGTGTACATAACTTGTTTATAAAGAATGAAACAGTAATCCCCATACAATTATATTATACTAGAAATACTCTTTATCTGAGTCATTAACTTTTGATGCATTTGTAACCCCAGCCAGAGACACTGGGAAAGAAATTATTGCCGTGGCCATAACTTTCAACAGCAAGTTGATACCCAGCTAGAGAGACATGTTTAACAATGGTTCTACTTGTGAACTTGTATCTGTTTTCTGTTCATTAACTTAAGGGGTTCCACTTCTCCTAATTCCATATGAAATTAGTTTTTGCATACCATGCACATTCTAGGTTACAAATTCTTTATATACACGCATAATGTCTGTAGACTTAAAGATTGTATCTCAAATGACACGTCTTAAAAACACCCCATTGCAGGAATTTAAATGTATCTTTTCTATTGAACATATTGGAATAATTTTTATTATATATTAACCATCCAACAGCAAACAAACTAGTCACAGCTAAATTTATAGTCACGTTTCCCATCGATCAACAGCCAAATTCATTAGGAATAGATCCGTTGTCCACTGGATATGTACTCCAAGGTAGCCTACAAATTTATTTATATGGAGAATTAACATATCTAATGTATAATTCATAAAGGCATCAGACATCTCTAATTATCATATCAGTTACTTGAAGGTAGAATGGATATTCTTCGTATAGTTACCCTCAATATATTGTAACATTCAGAATCAGTTCGATCTAATCTTCAGAAGCCATCAATTCATAAAGACTCACTTGAAAACAAATATACAAATCAGGAAGTATTTCCTCAGTAGTTTTTAATATTCTCTGTATAATACCTGATTTCCCTTGTATATGGTATCTAAAGATAAAAGTGGGAAATAAAAGAAAAACTTGTTTGATTACTAATTTCAGTTGCAAAAATTGCTTTAACGCCACACTTTAGTATGATACGTTTAGGTCGGATTTATAAAATAGAGATTCCCAAGTCATTCCATCTTAATAGATGCAAGATTTTCATGGTGGACTCTAGAGGGCAGATATAGGCAAGCAGAAGCCGACATTTTGGAATTTATGATTAGAGTGTACCCCTTTCCAGCCAAAGTTCATGTGGGCAAGCCCAGAAGTCAAGGAAATCCTCTTGTTACATCAAAACAGCCATCTTGGGAGTGGTTTTAGTGAAATACTGTTTCTTATTTCTATTATTTACAATCCAAGCCTTTGATTGAGCACAGCCTACGATATAAACAGCAATAATTTGGTACCGAAGGACTGTAAAAAAATAGCTCTTCATTCCTAGTCATCTTTCAAAAGTTGGAAAAATTCTGCAGTAACTTATTAACAGTCTAAACTAGAAAGGAGGGGGTGAGAAGAGACACAGTTTGTTACTCTGCTTCCCATCTCATCAATAGTATACCACGAAAAAGAAACACACCTCGGCTGCTACATCATTGTCTCCTTAAACCTACTTTTGAATCCTTCCTAGATTTTTAAAAGGTCTCTCACCCACTAGACTTTTCAGGGTATGCATAATCGCTGAGTGCACTTCCAGCTGTCTAGTGGAACTGGGTGGGCTCTCGCTTCGATTCTAAGGGAGCACTTACCATCTTGTGGAGGAATCTTGAAGTTAAAATGACCGAGCTGTACCTTATATAGAGAATTTCTATATTTTATTCAAAAAGGTTCCCTTCTAAGTTTAAAAACAATCAGAGATGCTCTTGGAGGCATCTCCAAGGTCTACATATTTCAGCCGAATCACTGCCTATACAGGTCACTTGGCTTTCTTCTGGACCACAGAATATGACTCCTCGTTTTCCTATTCCTTCTTACAAGGCCTTTCCTCCTACTTGGAGTCTGATATATAACATCTATTCTTATTCAGTTGCATTTACAAATTATTCTGGGTTTTTCCCTCTGGTCAATATTTGCTAAATAATTGTGTTCAGCTTCATAGGGGGTTGGAGGTGGGGCTTGAGTTGGGCATGAAGAGGTTAATCCTCAAGAAAAGTTAGAGACAGCTGGACCTCTGGGTACATTGGTACAAACGAAGTACCAAAGATTTGGCTGACTACTGGTGATTTTACTCCTATCAGCCTTTTTGGTAATGCAAATCCATAGAAAGAAGTACTGAAACCATATGATTGGCTAGTTGCAACATGGCAGAAATGTTGCGGTCGCCAATACATAACTAAGGGCTTCAGTCCCAAGTCATGAAAATAAGAAGGATAAAGGTTCCATATCAATCAATCAATCAATCAATCAATTAGGGGTTTATAAAGTGCGCTACTCACCTGTGAGGGTCTCATGGCACTGGGGGGGCATTTGCAGTGGAGAGGTGTGGTGCAGCGGCCAGGGCAGCTGATTTCAGAGCACAGGGTTCACAGTTCGACCCCCGGCTCCGGCGGCAGCTCAGCTCAGCACCATGCGACTCTGAGCAATAGTTCACTTAATTTCCACGACGGCCCCCAGGGCCTTGAGACCCATAAGGGTGAGTAGTTCATGCTTTACAAATACGGATTTACTTTTATTTATTTTACAGGTCCGTTAGCCGAAGAGCCATGTCTTGAGGGCCCTCCTGAAGGTGTACAGGGAGGGTGCGAGTCTGATGTCTACTGTAGCTCGTTCCAGGTTTGGGCTGCCGTGTGAGAGAAGATTCTTCTTCCTACTCTGGCTCTGCGGATGCGTGAAGTTTCGCCCAGTGCGAGGTTGGAAGATCGGAGGGTAACACACTTAAGATGATTCAGATTGCATCGTAGATAAGGGAGGGGAAGGTTGTATGGTCAGTTCAAATAGTTTGTGAGGTTACATTACTATTGCCGCATGTAGTTATTCATCAACAGGGCTTTGACTTCTCTTTTAAATGTAGAGATCGAGGCACTTATTCTGATTTCTGGTGGGAGAGTGTTCCCTATTCTCGGAGCATGTCCGGAGAAGGCGCAGTTGTAGGTTCTCCTCTTTCTGAACTTTGGTGGGGTCAGCAGTAGTGTTTTAACTTCTTAGGGCACGATTTCCACCCGATAGTTCAAGTTTATTTGGAAGTTATGTGGGAGTGTTCTGATGCAGTGCTTCTTGTGTCAAGCAGCCTATCTTATAACTGAGCCTTGCATTGAGGGAAAGCCAGTTTAGTTGGATTAGACCAGGTGTGATGTGGTCACGCTTTCTTGTGCCCGTGATGAGTCGGGCAGCAGAGTTCAGAGTTGCCCTTAAAGGGGCCAATTTAGCTTTGGGCAGCCCAGCCAGGGTTGCAATTCTGTAGTCTAAACGGGAGATAACAAGGGATTGGACAGCTTCTTGCATGTCAGTGGATGGTAGGAACTGTTTGATTCTCGTTAATGTGCAGAGCTGGTGATTGGCTCCTCTTGTTGTAGCACTGATGTGATCCTGCATATTCAGGTATTTGTCCAGGATTAGGCCAAGTGATCTAGTGGAGCTAACAACATGTGGGGTGCAGTTGAGGGCTGTTAGTTGTTTGAGCCAGTCCTGAGGGGCGCAGTACGACTGTGCGGGGCAAGCAAGAGGAATTCAGTTTTAAGTGTAACTAGCAAAAGGTGGTTGTGAGCTAAGCATTACTAGGCTTTTAAAAGAGCATAGTTGAGAGTAGTGATGTCGTCCGGTGAAGAAACTTTCATATACAGTTGAGTATCTTCCACGAACATATGATGTTGTATGTTAGTCTGTTTCAGAATTGCGGTGAGAGGCTCCAGATACAGGTTGAAAAGAGTTGGTGAGAGTGCGGATCCTTGTGGAACTCCAATTGAGTCCGGTTTACTGTTGGAAAGGTCTTCTTGGTTACGTATAATGTAACAAAAATGCTTGTAACACGTTTTTATTATAACTTTTCAACATGCTGCACAGCAGCCACAATGCTCTACAACATCATTTAAAGAGATTGCAAAGCCAATAGCTCAGGCCAAACGCTTATAAGGTCCCAACAGGCGAGGTCTATAGGCTATGCCAATGCTTGTTTATTGCACTTCGAATGCTGGTGCACGGATTGAACGAATGACACAGTGTCTGGAATCCCAGTATTATAACTGTGACGCTACTGCAACTTTAAGCCTACAGAGGTCATTTGAAGCGCAGACATTGACCAAGTAACTGCACCATGGCCAGACCCACATACTATAACGTTGATAGCCGAGCAAGGTATTGGGTGGATGTTACCTCCTTTTTCAAGCCAAAGACTTTTTACCAGAATAAAAGGTTTTGGCGCATCGCCCACAAAGTCTAACTATATATTTTTTACGAGACTTTGTGGCAGGAACTGGTCTCGAGAATCACCCCGGGTGTAGCCGGGGTATTTTGCGCTTGTTTCCCGATATCTGTCTTAATTCCACGAGAACAGCTGCACGGCCCGGCACGCTCGTACGAACGCTGATCTGCTCAAGTATCTGCACGGCAGTACTGGGATGACGTCATTGGGCAATGGATTGTGGGTATGCTGATGTTTGGCACGTGCTACTTCCGCACTGCTGCCGGCTGCTGTGCGCACCCTTTCTACCGGATATTCGTGCATACCCAGAATCCTTCGCTTGCATGTCTACTACACCGTTACACTTATCATTCATCAATAGGATGGAAATAAACAAGTGGCGTCACTTTCATGTGTGCAGCTGTTCTCCATGAAGTTCTGTTAGACTACTGACCCTTGTTATTACACACACTAACACTGTAATGTGTATTAAATATACTGGATTTTTCATGAACCTAATTTCGTAGATCTATACACTATGCATACCTGCTGATTCAGTGCACTGCGTGGGGCACTGATGATCTGGTGTTGCAATTTTTGGAAGATCCTAAGGGATCTTACATTACAATCGTGAAGATAGAAGCTTACACTGAGAAATTAATCTTACAACGTAACATCCATTTAAGAACTTCGGTTTAGGAACAGAAAATATAAAGCGTTAATTGACTTTTGTATCTCAATGTGAGGGATACACAGACGTTATAATTTTTCGACAGTATGGCAAGAGCGTGTGATTACTATGTAACCCCTAAAAAAGATAGGTTCCACAAAGCAAGGAAAAAAAATTATAAAGCAGATTAGAAAAAAAACGGGGAAAATCTGAAAAGGACAACCACACTTTTTGGCAAAAATCCCAACAAAGCACTACGGGGCATATTAACAATGCGGCGATAACAAATTTTCGCCGCTTTTGCAGGCGTTTTCGGTCGAAAAGCGGCGATAATCGCCTTGTCAGCAAAAACAAGCTATCGCGTGTTTTGCTGATTTTGCTCCCGTTTCCAGCACGCCTAACTTTGCATCGCTAACGAGATGCAAAGTAGGCGTGTCTGTGGAAACAACATGGGTAAATATCACGAAGGCAGCTTCGTGATATTTACAATGCGGGGAAGCGATTATTTAAATTGCGCTAAGTATGCCTTAACGCAGGAAAAGACCACAGGCCCCTATTAACAAGGGTATCGCCGTCAGATGATAAAATTATAGCTGCTGCGGTTATCGCCTGGCTTGTGAATATGCCCCTTGGTGATTTGCTAACTGCGACAGTGTCTCAGACACTGTTTGCAATTGCCAATAGGTTGCAAATGAACCTTCCTTGTCTATATTCATGAGGCAAGTCCCAATTTGTAGACATTGGGAATGGCTACAATAACAGGGATGATGGCCTGCTGGAGTCAGCAGACCACCATTTCTGTGATTGCTTTTTAAATAAAGCAATATTTTTTTAGGTCAAGCCTTTGCTGCGCATGCTCTGCTCTGCAAGGCATGCTGTATTCGCGTATGGAATTGAAACTCCGCCCACTCCGCCCTTGTGTCATTGTCCTTTGTAAATGCTGGTTTCTGATTAATTAATAGGCTTGTTAGTCCCTCCATAGTACCACCTCGTCTTCATTTGTAACCTCCCATGAGGACTGGCCCCTTTACTTCGGTTGTTAGACAGTATGTCTTATTGAGTCTGTAAGCACTATGGGGCATAGTATCAAGAAACGGCGTTAAAATTATCGCTGCTTTAGCGGCAGAAAACTGCAGCTAAAGCGGCGATAATGGGCTTGATAATATGCACTTGAGAATTCCAATAGAAGCCGATATTGTCACCAAAACATGGGCTTCTATGGGAATTCTCTGTGGCATATTATCAAGCCCATTATCGCCGCTTTAGCGGCAGTTTTCTGCTGCTAAAGCAGCGATAATTTTAACTCTGTTTCTTGATAATATGCCCCTCGATAAGAAAGAGAACAGTGCACCATGTGACATAGGAGAAACCCATTCAGATTTTGCCATGGAGGCACTAGCCTTAGAAACAGCTGCGTGCAGACCTTTACATACGATATAATAAAACCGTTGGCTTCTTGGCTCTTTCCATCTCTCACCAATGATCCAGCGGTAAAACCAGCCTCAGATGCTCAATATACCTTATACTCACCTGGGCCCTTAAACACTCGCCCACACACACACACAGGCCAGTTAGAAGCGCAGGGGGTCAATTTTATATGTTTCTTTCTCAGATTAGTTCCTGTCATTCCAAACTAATCTTTCATTGATCAAAAAGTTCTTTACTCTGGTCAATGGACCTATTAGATGGAACTAGTTGATGGTGAAAATGACAACCTAACTTCTTACATTTTCGGAAATAATCACAGACTCTGGAAGTTTTAAAGGCTTTATCTAAATTAATTCATGTGAGCCAAACATGTGCTACAGTACAGTCTTCGTCGCCCAAAGAAAGAAAAATTCAATTAGTATAATTTTCAATGACGATACTCAGAAAAGAGAGGCTAGAGAGAGCAGTACAAGTGCAAAAATAGTCAGAACCATAGTTACCTAGAACGGGGTGAAAACCAACCCTTTGGTCAAGGAGCTGAAAAGGGTACCCAAGGGAAAATCCAGGAGACAAAGGCTTCAGGTTTCAGGACAGGATTCAGGACAGGATTTAGGACAGGACAAGGTGACCTCTTCTAGATCCGACGCCTGCGTCGCACCCCTCTCTGACACTATCTTCCTCCTCGATTCTTCCACTATCTTCTTTCTGAGGGGCATATTATCAAGGTCCGGCGTTAAAATTATCGCCGCTTTATCGGCAGAAAACTGCCGCTAAAGCGGCGATAATGGGCTTGATAATATGCCACAGAGAATTCCAATACAAGCCCATGTTCACTCCAGAACATGGGCTTCTATTGGAATTCTCAGGGGCATATTATCAAGCCCATTATCGCCACTTTAGCTGCAGTTTTCTGCCGATAAAGCGGCGATAATTTTAACGCCGAACCTTGATAATATGCCCCTAAGTATTTTGCTTATCTCCCTCCTCGATTCTTCCGCGGTCTTCTTTCTAAATCTGCAATCTTATTCTTCTTCAGCATTCGTTCGTCACTCCGACAGCATCCCGAGCTCTGCAGCATTCCAGTTTCTCTGTTCTAACTAATTAACTAGACTACCTCAATTATACCCTTCTAAAGTTGTGTACCACCCATTAATGTTTCTATTTCTTAGAGCTCTTAACTCTGGTTCGACCGGAAAAAGGGATGATCATCACACCATGTCAGGTTTTTCAATAATTTCTTTAGTTCATTGTCCAATGATCCCGCCCCTTAATTCTTTATTCAAAATCTTTATTTCCACCCGTACTCACAATTTTTATCGCATACAAAATATATATTCCACATTGTTCCTCTTCCTTTCACATGACATCAGGTTGGTTCCCAGGGTATGTTGCTGTTTCCTTTTCTTGGATGGTATTCAAGGTTTGCGTCTCGACTTCTGTCTCATTTAGACTGTGCAGGGGTAACGATAACATGACTTACAGACTTCGGTCTCCCTCATAGGCCCTAAATACGAACTAATAGGAAAGTCAAGAAAATGTATATTAGTTTCAAAATAAAATGATTTCACTGTAAACCACCTATTTCTACTCTCCTCCTATTTACTTAATAATGTTCTCCCCGCATTGGAAATTAGTAAAATAGCAGCATTTAGTTCAAGCAAAGCAGATGCTTAGCATGTGAACTTCCAAGCGGCCATTTTGAATGCTTCTGCCCAGATGCAGAAAATTCCCTCCAAGCAATAGCTCGTCATACTACGTAGATGCAGTTGACACATGCGCAATATAGCTTCCCGCGTTAGCAGGCATTTTATATTTCACTCGAGTTACTTGTTAATAGGACACGTATGCAAGCTTCTCTTCTTCGCTATAAATGTCATGTAGTGCATATTAATTACACAATACATAATTAGTACGACCGACGTTATGAGTTATAGGAGAAGATTTTCTACAAGCAAGTCTATTTTCTATGAGTCCTTGCTCCATCAATCCTCTCTCTAATGGCATTTTTTGCCATCACAAAATCACCCATCACCAAACAGATGCCAACTTTAGCACATCTCAATTCCTTTTTAGGTCTCGCCTGACCCAGCGCATGTGCTGGTCTGGCGAGACTTATTGAGAGGGCTCCAAAAAGTGCTACCAGGCCAGCCTAGAGCTACAGTGCATGTGCGCGGGCGCGCGCGCCGCGCTTTACCGCGATTACTTTCACTTTATCGGCCGCACGGCCACTTTGATGTTTGAGCGTGATCGCGATCACTTTCACTTTCACGGCCACACGGCCGCTTGGCATAGCCAATAAGTCTCTCTTTTGAGACCTTATAAGTATTTAGTTATGCACTTATAAGGTCCCAAAGGCGAGACCTATTGGCTATGCCAATGCTTGTTCAGTCTTTTCATTCACTTCCTTGTCCTTTTCTTTTAAGGTTTTCATTCTTTTAAATAAGTCCCCTTACATTTCTTCAAACTGTATTTCCTCGTACTTTCTTTTCCTGCCTTTTTCATTCACTACATATCTCTGCCTTTTCCTGTTACATTTACACCATATCATTATTGATAAGACTTATTAATTATTTCAACTAAAGGTATTATTATTTGGCCTATAAAACCTTTTCCTATATTAGTAAACCAAGTCCCTATTGAGGAAACACTCCTTGCTAATTTTTCCCATACATTATCAACTTCCAGTGGTTTCAATTCTTCTTCAATTTCCGTGATATTTTTAATATATCCTCTAATTTCTACACTTTTGCCAGGTATATATGTGCAACAATGTTGCACTTTCAGCATTTTACAGACTTCACCCTCTTTTGCTAATAATATGTCAAGCGCAAGTTGATTTTGTAAAACTATAGACCTAATTGCAACAATTTCTGTATTAATCATCATGAAACCTCCAGCAGTATCACTCGATAGACGATCAACTACTTTGGACAACTTACAAATTCTCTGTGAATTAAGAATGACTCTCACTGACGGTATCAATGCTGTAAATATATCACCTACTATTTCTGAAAAACTAGCTCTCTTGCTATGTGTTAGTTTGTTATTGTTTTCATTGCTTCCAGTGATTCTTTTTACATGATACATTTTAGGGAATACTATTCCGAAATAGCAACTCCCATACCACCGTGCCGGCAGCTCATATTAAGCTTTATTCCCACACACGTAGTAAACTCCAGGAAAGACTGGATCAGTTTCCCCTTTCAGTCCCCAACCTCCAATAATCAAAAAATTATGTTCACATTCACTGGAACCAATAAATACATTGTTATAGTCAGTCTTTAATCTATGGAGGCAGATCTTCCCTTTCTTTTCAAAATCTAGTGACATCGCAGCATGAGTCTTGCCAGCTGTACAAATTCCCTCTTTCTCAGCCCAAGGTGGGATATGAGATTTCTGTTCAGAAGCTTCCTTTTGGAAGTCCCGTGATGGAGCAGGTAAAACAACATTTTGTATACTTCCTCTATTTTGCATGAAATTACTTACTTAACCATATTAAGTATTAACTCGTACTAACTAGTGTGGAATGGAACGACTAATCAACCTTTGCACCTTGATGAACATGAGATATACGTGGGACTAAAATGCTAATTGCATGGCAAAACAATTAAAATGATTAACTGTGGTACGCAAACTAACTTTAGAACGTGGTAAACTATAGAATTGCATGATTCATGTTGCTGTTGTGATGGTTTGTGCTTTCAGCAATGCGGAATGGTGAGTAGTATTGCTTTAAATGTTGCTATAAGCTAGGAAACACTAATATACATTGGGATTAGGTGGGTTTAAACATTAGAATCTTCATTTCTATATTCTAATCGCTGTTATGTTTGTTTTAACTTAAGTTGGCATTCGGGCCTACTAGGCCGCAGTACTTAAAATGAAGTTCCGAGAGTGCCTCCGTCATGTGAGCGCGATGTCTGCCGCGCAGAATCGGATGGCTCTGGAGATCACCAAGTGACCTTAACCACGAACCGGAGTGTTCCCTGTCAAGGATAGGAATATGGAGGCCTGCCAAGCCATGAATGGTGTGAACGATTGAGGGGACAATGACGGACCATCTATGAGGAGGCTTGCTTGTTGTTACTTCAGAACTTTTACCTGTGAATTACCCAAAAAATATACAATTGAGTGCTGCCATGCCAGGTCTCATGGGAAACCGGGCGAACCTGAGAATATTCAAAGAATTTAATATTTGAATTGGATTAGCCAATCAGAACACTCTCTACACCTAAATTGTTGCACATTGACCTAAAGTTATGAAAGAAAAGGGTATAAACAGCAATGATCTTTCGGAAGGGAGTTGGTTCATTGGGAGAATTGTTTGGCGTCGGGTCTGCGTTGAACTGACAGAGATTTTCCATGGTTTACCTGGATATCTTGGGAAATGAGAGAACAATTCTATCTGAAGGGTTAGATCTTTGCCGTGGACTGAACAGTTTATCCTGGAGATTGTCGCAGAGACTTGAACCATCCTCTGTGTGATCGGAGGGTCTCCAATTTACGAGATTCGGTAAATATAATGCCATGCAAACTTATGCGGATGTCCTAAAGAGATATGTCTTATTGAAATAAACAAATTATGTAATGAACTATAAATCTTAAATGCTACTACAGAGTGAACTAAATTAGATAAACTAAATTTGGATTAATAAGAAGTGAGTTTGTGGTTCTTTAATTAGGTACTGATGATTAATCAAATGTTTTCAAGACTTTAATTGTGTTTTAGCTGGTTCTAAATCAACATCAACCAGTCTAACTTATTGGTCCATCGACCAAGTGGTGGAGTGCCTTGATGTCAAAGTTAGGATTCTATAGGTGCAGGTGTATATAATGTAAAGAAATTATTCCCGATAAGTAACAAGTTACCCCCACTTGTCCAGCGCTTTTTTCTCCTGTGCACAGATTCAAGTGAGACGTATGAGTGTTGGTATTATGGGCCCCACCAATGAATGAATGTATGAATGAGTTAGTATGATGACGAGTCTGTGACATAGGGAGCATATGTAAATTTGCCCTTTCGTGCTGGAGCAGTTTTCTGGTAGCAGATTGATGGTTTTATTGCATTGGTTTGGTGATTATTGACTTATGTTTAACACTTTATGTTGAGTTGTGTTGCGTTTTATGTTGTGAAAAGTTTTGAAGACTTCTGGGAAGTAGGAAGTTGGTTGCCCTGTATGTAGACAGGGAAAATGTGTGACAAGTGAAGTCGCACAGCGCATTGTCTGGTTTCAAGTTGGTAACATCGTTGTGTGTTATCTTTAGGGACATTTTCCGTATGAACGTGCCTGAGTGAAATAGCAACAGGTTCTCTTGTGAGACTCTGGCCTTAATTCTCAGGAGCATTGTAGTCTCCACATGTGTTTTATCCCCAGAGAAACAGTTTGCCTTTTTGCTTGTTAGAAGGGTGAGGTAGAGGGAAGTGCTACTTTATCGGCGAGACGGAATAATTCTGTAGTAGGGTAGAGGTAAGCGCTGCGTACTGGAAATACAGAATTCTTGTGTAACTGGACACAACTATCCCTTTGGTTTAGCGAAACAGGCAATGGAGCTGTTCTATGTTGTTACTAACAGATTTAATTAAAGAAAACTTAAGAAAACGTTTGCCGATAAAATTTGTAAAGGAGGGGTCAGCAGAAGCAGGGGGTAGCGAGAAAGGCTGACGTCAGAAAGACTGCGCTGGAATTGGTCAGCTGTAAAGAGACTAAGCTTTCACTGATTGGTGCGTTAGTGTGAGTCGTGCTGGGATTGGAGAATTGCCGGTGTGACGTAGATGCCCAGGATTGGTGCGTTAGTGTGAGTCGCGCTAGGATTGGACAGAATGTGAAAAGAAGTGATTTACAAAGCTTAGTGATTAAGTATTTTGAAAAAATTAAAATTATGTATTACGATCCACCTGAAAAGGAGAAGAAATCATGGTTTTGAAAAATTTAAAATCTATTTAAGAAGGATAAGCCCATTGTGACTAGGGAAGGTCAGATACTTTCTCCACCGAAATCGCCTGCATCTTTTATGGTAGCAAAATATGGGTACCATACATGTATCTGGTTGGAGAATTGGGCAAAGTATACCAAAGATGATGTAGTACTAGCGTTTCCAGAAAGTGGCTCATTTAGTTTGGCAGTATTACGAAATTTGAGAGAAAGAATGATGAGGTTGGAACCGAAACCCAGACCTACTCAGTTTGAGGCTTTAACGGAGTGGGAAGAAGAGATTTATGACCGGGAAAGGCATCGGAGTGGAAGAAGGTATAATTGCATGTTTGGTAGACATTGTGGTCAAGAAAGTCATGATGACAGAATGAGGAGATGGCGGAATACGAATATGACTGATGGTATGTTTCCTCTGAAAAATACTGAAGAGACAAGTGGCAGAAAATGTACAGAAAAGAGAAATAAAACAGGGTCAGAAGGTTATAGCTATGGAGTGAGTGAATCAGAAGATGAAGTGCTGGAGGACATATTTTACAAAAACCCTCCCCGTATCAACCGAATTCAACATTACTGAAGCCGAGTGCACCGGTCAAAGAAACCTTGACAAATAAAAATCTTGAGCAAATTCCACCTAATTTGGGAAAATTTAATTCATTTAAAGATTCTGAAATGCCACAACCTGTTAGAACTGGAAATGAAAATTCAGTTGAGTTAGATAGAACCACTCTGCAATTAACTGAGAAAATTAGTGAACTAACAAAAAATATGGAAGCAGTGACTGTACCTGTAACTATACGACCAGTGATGCCTGTCTTTGATAAACAGAAAGATAGTGAGCATGGATTAACAGTTCCCTACAATTGCGGTAGACAAATAGAGAAAGGAAGAAGTGGATCTGGAGGGAATGCATGGTAAAATATGGCAGGAACATCAGGTTTAAGTACTCCTAAAAATTTGGCTGTAAATCAAAGTCCAGCAAGTAAGACACTTATGACAACCAAATCAGCAACAGAAACCCCAGAGAGGAATACAGATAAAATAAGAAGCGAGACACCCCTGTAGGTCCCACTTCTGAAGAAATAAGGGGCATATTATCAAGAAAGGCTATAGAATTATTGCCGCTTTAGCGTCAGAAAACTGCTGCTAAAACGGCGATAATGGGCTTGATAATATGCTCTATGGACTTCCAATTGAAGCTCAGGTTAGATGTCCTTCACATCTAACATGGGCTTCAATATCGCCTGTCTTGATAATATGCCCCCAAGTGATTGGTTAAGAAGTTTACAGCAAAAAGATACAGAATCACAACCTTTAGATGTAGCGCAATTAAAGGTAACATTAGAAGAATTAATCATAGGAACAATTCCAACTGAAAAATTAAAAGCATATCAGGATGAGGAGCTAATGTTCCTCTGCAAAAGTATAACTTGGAGAGCAAGAACTTTGCATGAAAAATTGGTTATTGTAGTGCAGTGTTTTCAGTGCAATTGAATTTAGTAACGATGGTGATGATATAAAATTGTGTGATAGTGCAAGGGATTTATACGGTCCACCCCATTGACAAATTAACGTCATTAATGCAAAATAACCAATTAATCCAAAGAATCGAAATTAGGAAAAATTGAAGGATTAACAATTCCCATATTGTTAACTTCCATTGCGTGTTCCTCCTTCTATGGGTTCTATGTTGTATATTGCCAACTTTATAGGGGTTATTCACGTTAGTTCTAAATTACGTGTCGACAAACCCTCTGATGGGATTACATATACAGTGACCATTTTCTTACCAGTGATCCCTATTTCTACTGATGTTTTCTTCCCTCTAGTGGGTAATAGTTGTCAAAATACTGGTATTGGGTTACTGGATGATAAATGTGTCCTGTCTTTATATTCACCTATAACCATTATTGTGTTTACTCTGAGCCTTTTAGTGGGCCACTTTCTCCCTTAGTAAAACCCATTCTTCATTAATTCCATTTCAAATAGGGGGACCCTGATAACAGACAGTGATGTGATTTGAATCTCATCATTGTTAATTTACTGTGTTTTTTCCATTCATGTTCCTCCGAACACATCCGTCTTATCCTGAGTAATTCACCATATGGAATATTTTTGATTAACGTGGCTTGGTGGAAACTGTCCTCATGCAGTGTTGCATTACTTGCCGTCTCCTTCCTGTGCAACGTTGTGTGCAGTAATTTATTGCTGATATAAATCTCTGTGTCTAGGAAAATCACTCGATTGTTACTGATGTTATAGGTAAAATGCAGGTTGGTGGTGGTGTTATTTAGGATTTTGAAATATGCGTCAAATTCTTCCTCCGACCCGTTCCAAATTATGAGGAGATCATCTATGTATCTCATTCATGATATTATTTTCTCCACATATTGATCATTATTCGTATTGCAAGCCACCTTTCGTTCCCACCAGCCCATTCTGAGACACGCATAATTTGGACTGAATGAAAATCCCATCGCCGTCCCATCATTTTGTACATAGATTTCATCCCCGAACATGAATACATTTTGTGTTAAACATAGTTCAATCATTTCCAATATCAATGTATCACGATTTGCAAAGTGTATGTTTTGTTCTTTTAGAAAGTACTTGCACGCAGCTATGCCAATTGTGTTGTTTATATTTGTATATAGCGAGATCACATCCATTCTGATTAGCTTGTACGATGATTCCCAAGTAATCCCTTGCACAATTCTTAACAGGGCTTTGGTGTCTCGCAAATGCGGTGTCAATTCTTTTACATAGGGACTCAAAAAGTTATCTATGAAATTTGCAATTGGTTCTAGTAGTCACCCTTTGGTGGAAATGATTGGTCTCCCTGGTGGTTTCGTGGGATGTTTATGTATCTTTGGGAGAAAGTAAATTGTTGCAATTATCGGATATTCAGTTGTAAGATACTTCCTTTCCTCATAATTTATGAGTCTTTTCTCCCACCAATGTTGTAATTTCATTTCAAGGTTGCTTATGTGACTTGCTATTGGGTTTTCCTTCAGTCTCTCGTAGTGTCTTGTGTCCTTTAGTTGTGAGTGAGCCTCCTCCACATAAAGATCTCTGTCCTGGATGATAACATTTCCCCCTTTATTGGCCATTTTTATCACTATCCTTCATCTGATTTCAGTGCTTTCAGGGCCTTTCGTTCTTCCATAGTTAGATTGTTTTTCCGTTTTTTACTTTTGAGTTGGTAAAGATCTTTCACAATTGCCTCATGGAAGGTTTCTATTTTGTTCCCAGATGGTAATTGTGGGTAAGATTTAGATTTTGGGTTTTTCCCACTGCTTCCTTCCCCAAGTTGCGAGCAGTATATTTCTAGTTCATTTGATTGTTCATTTACATCGTGGTCTAGTTCCATCAGTGTGATGAAATGTTCCGCATCTCCTGCTTGAAGATCCATTGTTGGGGCCTCTTTGTTTTTTTAATGTTGTTCTGCCATATCCGGATTTTCTTTGAAAATCTTTGCCAATTTTAGTTTGCAGATATATTTGTATAAATCTATTCTTGTCTGCACCAGATCCATGTTGTTAGTAGGACAAAAAGTGAGACCCCGTTCAAGTACTTGAGTTTCTATTTCCGTTATTGGTCTTTTGGATAAGTTTATGACTTCCAATCTTGCACGTTCTCTAGTTCTTCTTCTGTCTCATACTCCTTGTCCATGTGCCGGTCTTTTTGGGATCATTTGCTACGCTTGCCTCTTCTTGTAGGCTTGTTTTTGGACGGCCTCTTCCCCTGCCTCATTGCCTGTTTGTTCCTGATTGTGCCCCCATGTTCTTCTCCCAGTTTTTTTGCTGGAGCGCCAGCCTAATTTCTCCTAAAAAATTGCATTTAGGGCGTGCACCTCCTTGTTCACTTTCATTTTCACTCATATCCGTTAACCCCAGAGATGACATACTTCCCGATGTATTTGTATCAGAATCCAATTTATCCTGTTGTTTTAGAAGGTCAAACTTCCTCGCATATGTAAATATGCGCCCTTCTAAATAATCCTCCTTATCCCTTTGGAATTTGGTCTGCTTTCGTAGTTGCACTGCTTCCTCATGTTTCTCTATTTGATGCTCAAGATCCTGTTTGAATTTTGACAATTCAGTGTTGAGCTCAATTTTTTCCAACTCCGTTTCCAGTTCTTTTAGTTGGGATGTGGTTTTTTCCAATGCAATCGTTATATGTTTTATAAGAATCTCCATTAAGCCCATGGATGAACCCAGGATGTGTTCGCCCCAGTCATGTAGCAATTCATTGCTCGTATCTTGATGGTTGGGCATCAAATTAATTTGTAGTCCTCTAGGTACCCTTTTGACTTCCAGATATTTTTTAAGTGACGTTACCTCCTACCATTTATTTCTTCCTTTCTTCGACAGTCTTTCCAATAATCTCAATTTAGCTCTAGTATCTATGTTGCGCGGAGCAGATTGTAATCCATTTTCAGCATTTGTGGTACTTGACTCCTCAAAGAAAGTATTAATTATTTCATTTCTCTTAGACTCTCTCTTTCCATCATAGAACCTGTCCGTGTTCCCATTATTTCACAATTGCTGTTGTCATTAATTTTGATCGATTTTTTAAATCTTTTCAATTGTTTAAATTACCAGTCTCCTTTTTGGTGTAGGGAGGGAATTGCGTGTCACATCTTTTCTGGCGCATCCTTGCTGATTTGCAGAGATGCACCAGATCTCGCAATTCCCTCCCTGCGCCACCACGAATGCGTCGCATTTACAATGCAGCGCACCGTGGCGCAAGGATAGGGCAATGCATGTCGCATCCTGTGGCATAAGGGCGGTGCATTGCTGGAGTCGTGTCGCAAGCACAACGCGGCTCCAGCAATGCTCATGGACGCCCTATGCCTAACATGCTGCGTCACTCCTTACGCCTGCTTCAAGCAGGCACAGGGTTTTGATGTAGCATGGACGTAAAAGTGACTCAGTGAAATCTTGTAGATTTCACGGTGTCACTTTTACAAGGTGTTCCTGCGACAGAAGGCCCACACTGCGCCGGAACGCCCACATGAAACCTAACGCAGGTTTCATGTGGCGCAGGGATTTATGACATGACGCATCTCCCTAGATGTGTCACGTTGTAAATAATGCGCAACGTGGTGCATGGTTTACGCCGCTGCTGCGTCACAGAAGTGACGCAACGACAGTGTAAATGTGGCGCATGGGGCTTGTAAATCTGCCCCTAAGTGTCAGGGCCCTTCTTGGAAGGCTACTGCAGCCTGCACCACCCATTTCATGAAGGAACAAAGGTTATTAGGATTCAGAAGTTGTCCTCAATTCTTCAAATGATTTAATCACGTTTCTGTTGCTCTAGGCAGTGGGGAACCCCATACCCAATGAAATATGGATATGTGAAAAAGTTTCCTGAGCAACAGGCAAAACAGTAAATGTAAGGCTTCAATTCCAATATAGAAAATTGTTTTTCCTTTTTCAATATCACGAACTTCCAAACATTATTTTGTGTTTTTTCCAGGCATTCTTTAATTCATGCTGTGTTTATAGAAAAACTGCTTTACAAAACGGATCCGCCAACATGTCTTTTGCCCTTGGCCCGCACGTTGGGGCTTTTTCAAGGCATATCAAAAATGGGGTGTCCTCTCTATCAGTATGTTTCCATCGTACTAGCCATGATGCCATGCTTCGTTAATACTCATTATGTCCATAAAAACACTCGTTCATTTTGCCGAAATATCCTCGATTAATTGCTGTAGAGTCCCCGGCTAGCAGCCGACTGAGCAAACAGATCGGGGGCTCAACAGCGATTAATCGAGGACCTGGCTTAGCAGTTAGGTCTCGACTGTTCTCATGAGGCACAGGGTCAAGACTGATTTGCGTATGGCTGGGTCTAAATTGGGGCAGCACGGTGAGCAAAAGAATGATGGGGCAGATTTACAAGCCCCTTGCACCACTTTTGTGCCACTTTTAACATGGGAAAAGTAAGGTAAAAGTGGCGCAAGGGGTTCGTAACTCTGCCCCGATGCACTTAACTCGGGTCTATTGACTGGGGGTGAATGTTTGATTTGCTCTGCATTCCGTCCATCATCTGTGTGTCTTTTCCTCTCTCGAACAATCCCTGACATCACAGCCTGGGCCTGGAACACGCTTGGTGCATGGCACTGGGTGACAGCTGCTGATTAATGCCCTGTGCTTCACCCTATCTCTCCTTCCTAGAGAGATGATCTCCGCCCTGAGGAATGCTTGATTTGAAGGGCTAGGCCTCTGATGCTACAACTTGGGGAGGAAGGTAATTCATCCAGCCTGGCAGGGTCACACAAGGCCTGGGCTCTGCCCCACAAGCAAAACAGATATGTCTTTGGATATAACAGAATGATTCTTTTCACACACCTTATAGTTATTTTCGTGTTTGTCTGGATTTGTAGGCGCAAGGGAACTGAAACTACCCTGTGTGGTATCCTATTCCATAGGAATATAATGGAGTGTTCCTAGAGTGAAACAGTAAAGCACAATGACTATCCCTTACATGTATCCCCCCACATTATATGGCCTACTCCATGTCACCACCCAACTCTGCATAGTCTCTTCTGCGCCAGTCTATCTGTACACAGCTCCTAGGTTGCGCACGACAGGAATCTCCCTCTCGCAGCCCGCACATGTGTGCACACATGTCTACATGTAACCAGTTTGGTGCCACTTACTGTGGCTGCATCGCAGAGGCCTTATTTCACAAGACGGACACGGGCAGAAAACATGTGCAGTCCAGAAAACATGTGCAGTCCATTTTAGATACCAAGGGGTTCATTTATGAGTCCTTGCGTCACTTTTGCGCTGCCGGTGCGTCACTTTTAGTGCACACCAGCGGCGTAAAATTTGACCTTGTTGCACCATATTTACCAAGTGGCGCAAAGGTGCATCACTTTGTAAGCCCCTGCGCTACATTATACCTGCGTCAGGTATAATGTATGCAGGGTGGGCGTTCCCACGTATGTAAGCATCGTAGAAGTGACGCAGTGAAGTCTACGAGATTTCACTGTGCCAATTCTAGGGTGCAAATGCGTCAATATCTTACGCCTGCCTCACAGCAGGTGTAAGACTGACGCAGGCTCTTTCACATGGGGCTTGCCCCATGTGAACGGACACATTTCTGGAGTTGCGTCACTTTTGTGACACACTCCTGCAATGCGTCACTTTTGTGCCTACAGATACGTCAGAAATACTGACGTATCAGTAACTCCTTGCGACATGATGCGTCATACTGTAAATAGGACGCATCCATCATGTCGCAAGGAGGGCGCACTGAGAAGTGAACATCGCTGCTTTCACGCAGCGATGCGTCACTTCTCATAAATGAGGCGCCAATACTTTACCCTAGGTATGTCTCAGATTATGAGGCTCTCCCACAGTAAAAGGTCAAAAATCAGGTGATCAAAAAGCAAAAAATCTGGGCGGTTCAGATGGTCAGAACCACTAAGCGACATTTCTCCTATTATCAAGAATGTCGCTAACCCTGTTAGAGACAAAAAAAGCAGCGCTAACCGCGGTTAACGCTGCTTTTTTACGTCTGGTATTTTTCTGACTTAGCCATGATATCCTATGTAAGGTGGATATCATGGCTAAGTTTGCCTGTCCCTATCAACAAGGTAACGTGAGATTATCGCTGGGTTTCCAGCGATAATCTCACGTTAGCCTGTTAGCGTGAGGATTTTTATCGCTATTGAGATTAGCGTTGCTAATAGCACGCTATCTCAGCGATTAAAATTCACGCTAGCCGGCGATAATTATCCTAGCGCTAAGTGCGCTTAGAGATAATTATCGCCGGTTGTTGTTGATATGCCCCCAAGACTCTAAAAATCTCCAGGGCGGACACACCCCCCAACTTGGGGGCATATCAACAACAACCGGCGATAATTATCGCTCAGCGCTCTTAGCGTGAGGATAATTATCGCCGGCTAGCGTGAATTTTTATCGCTGAGATAGCGTGCTATTAGCAACGCTTATCTCAATAGCGATAAAAATCTACACGCTAACATGCTAACGTGAGATTATCGCTGGAAACCTAGCGTTAATCTCACGTTACCTTGTTGATAGGGACAGGCAAATTTAGCCATGATATCCTCCTTCCATAGGATATCATGGCTAAGTCTGAAAATTAGCAGACGTAAAAAAGCAGCGTTAATCGCGGTTAGCGCTGCTTTTTTTGTCTCTAACAGGGTTAGCGTCATTCTTGATAATAGGAGAAATGTCGCTTAGCGACATTTCTCCTATTATTTTACTCTGGAACGCCCCCTTTGCATCTCATTAGAGATGCAAGGGGAAGCGTAGAGTAAAAAGGTGCTAACATGCAAATTTGCGTGTTAGCACCCTGTTGTTGATAGGGCGCTAGTTTTATCTCTGCTTTTTTGGCTTTTAAAGCCAAAAAAGCAGAGATAAAGCCCTTGTTGATATGCCCCTTAGAGAGCTCTGACGGCACGCGAGAAGGAGAATTCTCCTGTGTCATTTCTATCACCAACTTTTGTTGTTGTTTTAATGTTTTTTATTTTTCACCGCAGGTCTCAAACGAACATTCGAGGTACCATCGAGGGACTAATTGAAGTTTTAGGGGGGTTGCGTGAGCTGAGGTAGGGCTTCAGACCTCTCTGGCTTGACCAGTGACAAGTTTGCAAAGTTGTTGAGTTGGGGTAAATGTGTAGGTGGCAGAGGAGAGTGGGAAGGGAGTTGGGAATGGGAGAATATAGATGACAACAGTAAGTTATTGGTAGAAGTGAAACACCCTGCTGACAATTGCAGGTGCAGACGATGGTGCTTACTGTGGAGAGGCCAATTTGTTTTAAAACAGTGTGGATGCCAGGTCCAGGTGAGCTGAGTGACGGGAAGTACTCTGTATTGTCGTGGAATGTAAACGGACTAGGTAACAAGGTTTAGAGGGGACTAGTGGCTAAATACATTAGGTGACACAAGCCTGACATGCTTCTCTTGCAAGAGACACACTTATGGGGCTCACATTGTAGTTTCCTGGGAAGAGGTAGATACATAACGTTAGCACGCATGGGTTTTAATTTCAATGCTTTTGCATTAGACTCGTGAGGGACACCTAGTAACGACTAGTTGAACTGCAGCTCTTTGTAGAATTATTTTGATATTGGATACTATAATATTCACTGCTAATCGTCCTGTAATGCTTTGCAGGGCCTTTGGTTGGGATTGTATTTTTGCCCATAACTGTGCTTGGGGTGGTCCTAAGAGGATGGGACCACCACTGAATCGTTCAGCATGATATGCTCTTTGTGTTCAAGGCATCTGCTTGGTCCTCCCCTAGGTTAGGCGGGACCCCAAAATCATTACTTCTCTCATAGCCTGATGTTTTTCATTTTCTAAATTTCACTTTTGTAATTGGTTATATGCTATTTAGCATGTCAAGTTTAAAATTGATGCAGCGGCAGATTCCTCTGTTCACATCACTGGGGGTAACTTCTAAATCGCATTAGCCCAGTAAAAGGTCCTCAGAAATAGACAATCTGGCAAGTACTGCAGACCCCATGGGGCTTTCAGACCTTTGGTGCAGCCATCACTCTACTGTACATACGTACTCAGGCGCACAGAGGGTGTTCTCCAGACTGGACTACATCTTTGCCCCAGCTGGGGAGGTAAAGGGGCTAGAAAGAGCTGAATACTTGCCATGGAGACTGTCCGATCACTCCCCGCTTTGGCTGGCGTTCAGGGCCCGGACATGAAGGGAGACGCAGACCTGGAGACTGAAATCCTGAGAACTGAAACATGAAACAGCGGATAGGGAAATCAGAATAGACACAGAACTTTATTTTAATTAAAATAAGGATTCGCGGAGGTCCGCCCTACTTTTTTGGGCGGCATATAAAGTAGTACTTAGAGACAGGGTGCAAAATATTATAGCACACAGTTAGAAAAGGGAAGGGCAGGAAATAGAGGAAATGGAGCGGAAACTTAGGGGCAGTTTAACAACTTCTGGCGCATCTCTGCAAATCAGCAGGGATGCGCCAGAACAGATGCATCACGTAATCCCCCCGTTGCACCACCACGGATGCGTCGCATTTACAATGCGGTGCACCATGGTGCAAGGAAGGAAAGATGCGCGACGCATCTTGTGGCATACGGGCGGCGCATTGATGGAGTCGCATCGCAAGCGCGCTGCAACTCCTGCAATGCACAGGGGCGGCCCATACTTCACGTGGTGCGTCACTCCTTACGCCTGCTTCAAGCAGGCATAAGGATTTGACGCAGCAGCGTCGTAAAACTGACTCAGTGAAATCATTCCTGTGTGCCATGCCTACAACCCACTGCCCTGGCATTGATCAGTCACCCCTATAGCTGGGTGCACTATACCAGTGGTGAGAGTACAGGTGCATGAGTCCTGTACCCCTACAGTGTCTAAGTCCATTCTTAGACATGGTAGGTACAGTGCTGCCAATAAGAGTATATGGCTGCACTGAAAACTGAAACGTTTTGTATCAAACTTCTCAGCACATTAAACCCACACTGATGCCAGTGTGGGATTTAATGAAAAATGCACACAGAGGGCATCTTAGAGATGCCCCTGAAAACTAACCTACCATTAGTGTTCAGGCTGAGTGGCTGCTATCAGCTGCCATCACCAGACATGTTTCTGGACCCCTGGGTCGAGATCCTGCTGCTCTAGGGGCGAAAAAATGCACATCCTGGGACGAGGTGCCAAGCCCCCCCCCCCCCCCCCCAGGATTGGCAGGCTTCACGAAGGGGAAGCTTCAAAGGCTTGCCGCCTTTGTGAGCTTCCCCAGGCCACTTTCTGCTTTGGGCAATTGGTCCCACTGGTTCTGACCCCCACTTTGGGCGGGAGTACCAGTGGGATAAACAAGTGAGGAAGAGAGGTGTGCCCAACTCTGCCAACTCCACCCCTCAGGTGAGGGAAGCAAGGTGAAGCACAACTCTCAGTCCCCGCAATCCTGCAGATGGGGGACTCAGCCAACCAGGGTAAGGATTATGCCCCCCTCCCACTGGAGGGTGGCATAATAGTGGTGTACCCACCCTAGGGAAGGGACCCATTGGTCCCAACCATTTTACCTACCTGTAACAACCCTAAATCTAGTATTTAGGGGTACCCCTGAACCTTGCTTCCTCAGACAAGAATTGACTACAAGAAAGAAGAAGAAGTACCGAACAGCCGTGCCAAAGCTAACAAGAGGAAGACGCCCACTGACTCAGCGCCAGCCCTATCTGCCTGTCTCCACCTCAAACCTGCTCCTGCGAAATCCCGGTGTATCCTGCAGCCAGAAACCTTGAAAACCTTGGAGGACCTGCCTGCCTTCAACCACAAAGATTGTGTCTCCCATGAACACCGGATTTGCTCATCTGTAACCTCTGGCTCCAGCCGGAAACCGCGGATCCGCACCACTCTGCACCTGCCGTCCACGGTCTGAGCTCGAGTGGGCAACCACCATGAGGAGGTCCCCCCAGCGATCCTAACCCGAGATACAGTGACCCTTGACCTGCCTTAAGCCACCAGCCGACGCCTGCAGCCTAAATCCGGAAGGTCCCCCCAAACCGCGATCAGGAGCTGGTAAGAAGATCCGACCCTAAAAGGCACCCCTGCACCCGACGCCCCATGGCCTTGGGTGACCAAACCAATGGTGCCTTACCAACCCCCAACTTCCCAACTTACCTCTCAAAGTGGTGGTCGCACCCAGAAGACCTTCGTCCCTAAGCCTGCAATGCATTTGCAAACCGGAGGTTTCTTATTGCAAACAACAGGGCACCAACCGCCGAAACAGCACCCTGCACCCGGCCGCCCCAGTGCCGCTGAGGTTGCACCTTTGGTGCTACTTTCTTTCCCCATTTGGACTGAGCTAAAATCTGGGAGCTTTGCTCCCACAACCAAGTGGCCTGCTCGTCAGCAGCCACAAACTGGAGGCCCCCTATCACCCAGTGGATAACATTGGGCCTCAGCACTCTGCACCCGCCCACCCTAGTGCCCCTGAGGGTGTAGCAACAGTGAATCCCTGACCCTGAGGGACCCCTAACCTTAAAACCGATAACACTATTTTCCTCCATAGGATAACATTGACTGTTTTTCTTGGAAAAGTTTCTCAGTGTGGAGTTTGAAAACCTTAAGAAATTCTTTAAAAATTACTAGCTAACAAAAACAATTTTACTTGCCTGTTTGCAGGAAATGTCCCAGAGTAGTATCCAGGTATTTTTTTACAGAGTTTTATATAGCGCAAACTTGACCCAAATCGGGTATCAGAGAGTGCTTTACATAGCACCAGTTGCATTACATGAGGACACATTTAGTTTTTTTTAGGCACAGGGAGATTAAGTGATTTGCCCAGAATCACAGGATGTTCAGCGTCATTGCCGAGACTCGAACCCAGTTCCCCAGATTCGAGGTCAACCTCCCTAGCCTTAGGACAACATGTCTCCCAAGTATACTACTCCTTGTAAGAAAAGTAATCCCAAAAGTAACTTACCTTTAATCTTACTGAGAATCCTATACAAAGTATATGTACTGTATTTACAAAGCAATGCATTTCTCAGAAACAATACTGTAAGTCAAAACAAAGTGCAATTACAATTGCAATCCAAACTGTGATACAAACTGTGGGGCAGATTTATGTTCCCTGGTGCATCCCTGCAAATCAGCATGGATGCGCCAGGGAAGATGCGCCACGCAAGTTTGCCCTTGCGCCACCGCAGATGTGCCGCATTTACATTGCGGTGCATCGTGGCGCAAGGACAAGCAGATACGTGACGCATCTGCCGGCGTAAGGTTGGCGCAGTGCTGAAGTTGCGTCGCAAGCGCGACGCAACTCCAGCATTGTTCCAACCTACCCTATCCCTAACATGGTGCGTCAAGCCTTACGCCTGCTTCAAAGGCGCAGGGTTTTGACGCATCAGCGTTGGGAAAGTGACTCAGTGAAATCTTATAGATTTCACTGAGTCACTTTTCAGGGGCGTTCCTGCGACGGAACGCCCCCCCGAGTAGAAACGCCCACATAAAACCTGACGCAGGTTTCATGTGGCGCAGGGCTTTACACCGTGACGCATCTCCATAGATGCGTCATGATGTAAATGGAGCGCAACATGGCGCAGGGTTTACGCCGCCGCTGCGCCACAAAAGTGACGCAACGGCGGCGTAAAAGTGGCGCAAGTCTGATATAAATCTGCCCCTGTATATTTACTGCAAAGTACTTATCACTTACCTGTGCCAGTCTTGCTTACTTCTAGGAAAAAAAATAACTAAAAGAATATTTTTATACAAAAACAATTGGTCTGAAGTTAAGTCTTTGAGTGTGTGAATTCATTTGCTGACTGAGTGTGTACAACAAATGCTTAACACTGTCCTCTGATACTGCCTTACTGCTCGACCACACTACCACAAATATAGCGTGAGGTGATATCTAAATTTACCTCTGCCTAACCTTGGGGTTCCACTGGACTCTGTGCACACTATACCTCAATTCCGTATAGTATATACAGAGCCAGCTTCCTACATGAAGTCTTTGCTTACCCTGAGACTTCGTGAACAGAAGTCAAGCTCTATTTCAAGCCCTTGGAGATACTCAGCAACAAGTAAAAGAAAGTTCAGTCCAGTCCTATCACTGCCCAAGGCAGAAGCAGGAACTGCAGGCCTACCCAACAAAGCAACACACATTAATGGGGCAGTCCTCCTCCTAGCAGTTCTTCCAGCTCTTCTTCTTGGCGGGTTCCTTGATTCCAGCAAGTTCTGGGGTCTGGGCCCCAATAGTTATACCGCATCTCTCTTTGTTCTATCTAGCAGAGGTGGAGACAGCATTGTCCAAGGCAGAGCAGGTCCATTCAGGTGCCAGGAAATCTCCTCCCACTGCTCTAAATGCAGCCCAAGTCTATTTAGCCCAGCCCTTACTCATCCAGGAAAGGCAGGACACACCTCGACCCCCAAAGTGGCTGTCTGAAAAGAATGTGCATCACCAGCCCCTATCATTCAAAAGCTAGACAGTCAATCCATAACCAAGCAGAGGCACACAGGATGGCTAAGCAAGAAAATACCTACTTTCTAAAAGAGGTATTTTCAAACACAGAATATAAAAATCATCTTTACTAAAAAGATGCATTTGTACATTCTGAGTTCAGGAATGCTAAACTCCATTTCTCTCTCTTGTCCCAATGGGAAGATATACCTTTAAGATGTTACAATGTATTCCCAATTATATCCTATGGGACAGATAGCTTTTCAATAATGAAAAACAAATTACACTGTATTTCACTATCAGGATATGTTACACACACCAGTACATGTCCTGCCTCTCACATACACTGCACCCTGCCCACAGAGGTACCTTGAGCCTACCTTAGCGGTACCTCATATGTTATGAAAGGGAAGGGTAAGGCTTGGTAATAAAAGCCAGAGGTGAGTAAGCAATCCAAGGCAGGCTTTATTTGAATACAACCACCGACACAAACAGGTCTGCTCTCCAGCATTTCCAAGGTCAGAATGCTTGACAACAACGATGAGCTCATGAGATTCTCATTCTATTACTAAGACAACTAAAAGTTCTATTAGTTCTATGCTATAGCATGCAAGTAAATTACACTTGGCAAGTGGGTGCACTTGCCAAGTCACATGGCAGGAAAAACTGTGCTCAGACACTGCAGGGGCAGGTCTGAGAACCCTTTGAAAGGCTGCTCGGTTGGGTGGCACAATCAGTGCTGCAAGCCCACTAGCGTAATTTGATTTACAGGCCCTGGCACTCTCCGTGCACTTTACTAGGGACTTACAAGTAAATCAAATATGCCAATCATGGAAACACCAATCCATAATATAATTTACAATAGGAGCACTTGCACTTTAACACAGAACAGCAGTGAGAAAGTGCGCCGAGACACTAAACAAGCATTTGCAATGCAATAGGTCTCTCATTTGCGAGAGTTTAAGCTATTGGCATTATTAATGACAATGTCTTTTATTTATCTGTTTTGATAATTAACACATAAATAAATAGCAATGCCAATTGCTCAAACTCTTGCAAATGCAAGACCTATTTCATTTCAAAGAAGCGGCCACCATTGTCCCGAGTTTGCTTGGAAAGTGAAAGCATGGCACGCTAAATGTAGCAGTAAAGCATGTCGTGCCTGCGGTAGGAGAAACTCATTAAAGGAAATAGTGCTCACAGACTAAATAAAACATACTGTGTAACAACAGAAGTGAAAGGGCCAGTCCTCATGGGAGGTTACAAATGAAGTCAAGGCGGTACTAAGGAGGGACTAACAAGCCTTTTAACTAATCAGAAACCAGCATTTACAAAGGGCAATGACACAAGCCAGTGAAAATTATGGGCGGAGAGTAGCCGAGCTTCAAGGCCATGCTCCAATATAGCATGCCTCGCAGAGCAGCGCATGCGCTGCCCAGTGCTCAACCTAAAAATCTTTGAATAGCTATAGGAGTTACGTAATAATAGTATGTAAAACGGAAACCACCTAGGATCTTAAAGAGGCACGGAACTGCCGTTTCGATATTGAAAGTATTTGCATAGTTGGTTGCACCTTTCAACATCAGAAGCATGTCTACACAGATTGTGTAAATATTTCCTCAAGATGTTTGCTCTAAATTTGTGTTTTTGTCTTTTTTTATCAAACATTTTGGGTTGTGATTTGAGTTTACAAATGTCAGTGATTCTTTATCTCTGGTAAACCACACAGAGAGCAGCTAAGCGGTCCAATGCTGTGCATGACACTTTCAACGTGTCCTGGTTTGTAGTCAATGTCACTTGGCATTCTGTGAATTATAGATTCACTATTTCTGTTATTAGCATGGACCTAAATGTCATCATGCAAAGTGGCATTGGGTAAAGATCACAGACTGGCTGAAAGTGTCATTCATACATGATATGGCCGCTCGCCAGCTCTGCAAAACGTACCATGAACCAGAGCAGTTTTGCACTACATTTCTCAGCAGATGTGTGGAAGTAGTGCTTAAATTGCAAAAACTGCAAAAAGAATACAATCCTGCACCACATATTTTTAATTGAGAGACTACCACCCACTGATGTGGTGAAGCATTAAGGGGCATATTATCGCCGCTTTAGCGGCAGAAAACTGCCGCTAAAGCGGTGATAATGGGCTTGATGATATGCTCTATGGAATTCCAATTGAAGCTCAGGTTAGATGTCCTTCATATCTAACATGGGCTTCAATTGGAATTCCATAGAGCATATTATCAAGCCCATTATCGCCGTTTTAGCGGCAGTTTTCTGCCACTAAAGCGGCGATAATTGTATCGCCTGTCTTGATAATATGCCCCCAAAAGTTTAAATTTAGAGATAGCAGATACAGGTCATAAGCTTTCACAAATCCAGATTGGGCAGTGTGGCATCCTTGTTTTGTACTGGACCAATTTCTTGCTTGCCAAAATCCCCATAGAGGCATTAACCATCTCTCAATCTGTGTAGCTCATCAGTAGAGGTGGGCTGGCCACTGAAAGTTAGAGGCAGGCTCGAACCTAAAGCCTAGCTCTGGCTCAGCTCGAGGTCAAGGTGGAACTAACTTCAAGCCCATTACAAGCCGAGCTTTCTTGTGGCTTTTGACTGCCTCCCTCCTTCTACCTAGGATGTGGCATTAAGGTCAAAATTGCCCACCTGAAGTTGGGAACCAGGTTTGAGTATTGGCATTGTCTCAACATTTTACAATTCTGGTAAAATCACTTAGGGGCATATTAACAAGGGCTTTATCTCCGCTTTTTTGGCTTTAAAAGCCAAAGAAGCGGAGATAAAAATATCGCCCTATCAACAACAGGGTGCTAACATGCAAAATCGCATGTTAGCACCCTTTTTCACTACGCTTCCCTTTGCATCTCTAATGAGATGCAAAGTGGGCGTTCCAGAGCAAAATAATAGGAGAAATGTCGCTAAGCGACATTTCTCCTATTATTAAGCTTCACGATAACCCTGTTAGAGACAAAAAAAGCAGCGCTAACCACGGTTAACGCTGCTCTTTTACGTCTGCTAATTTTCAGACTTAGCCATGTAATCCAATTTGAGGTGGATTACATGGCTAAATCCACCATGGGCTATCAATAAGGATATCCCTATCCTTGTAGTTTTATCGCTGCTTTACCAGCGATAACCTCCCAAAATGCCGCTATCGCTGGATTTTTTATCGCCTAGGCGGTTAGCGTTGTTAATAACGCGATAACCAGGCGATATTATCCAGCGATAGCAGGCGTTAAAAAAATTAACTCTAAGCGCCCTTAGCGTTAATTTTCCCTGTTCCTTGTTAATATGCCCCTTAATTATGCCTATAAAGAATGCAGGTGACCTTGTGTAATGTAACTGGCGTTCGGCCTTTGGGTCGAGTTCGTGCTATATTTAAAAATGACAGAAAAATGCACAAACAGGTAAAAACAAAGCTCTAACATAAATAACGACAAATAGATACCCATTTACTGGCTCATTTGTAGAAAGTGAAACCAGAAGACATGGATAAATTGTGGCTTCACCATGTTCATTGTGTGACCTTAGGTAAATATTTTATTTTCCCAAAACTCTTTTTTCTTCATTATCGCTTATAAAAACACTTAAAATATATGAGTTTTCACTACCACTACCTCCAGCTTACGCACTGGGTCACCCTCCCACACGTGAGCGAAGCCGCTACCAGGGAACTCACAGCTATGGAAAGACTAGTACGAAAATTGGGATCCATGAAGGGAGCAATCTCCTCGCTCTATGGTATGCTACTAAACACATTAAATGCATCCCGGGTGCGCTATATGTCCTTCTGTGAACAAGTGCTGGGAAGGGAAATTTTGGATGAGGAATGGCGACACATCTGGGGTGACATTCCCAGGCATAACCACTCAGTCGCCTTGAGGGAAGCACATTACAAGACCCTCCTGGACTGGTACCTATACCCCACTAAACTCAAACAGATCTTCCCTGACACCTCAGATCTCTGCTGGAGGGGTTGTGAGCTGCGGGGGGATTTCTGGCACATCTGGTGGGACTGCCCTGGGATACGTCCATTCTGAGAAGAAATTCTCTCTCATATCAAAGACCTGCCGGGGTATCCCATCCCGACAACTATTGAAGGGGCGCTTCTAGGCATTAGGGACCCTGATCTGGAACACCAAACAAAAGCCGACAAGGCCATCATGTGGGCCTGAATAGGGGCAGCAAAGCTTACGAGAGCAGCGGCCTGGAAAAAGAAGGCTGCGTCGGCGGTCTCCTTATGGCATGCCTGCCTATGTAGAATCCTCTCCAAGGAACGCCTCGCAGATATCTTCTGGGACGAATACAAGAATTTTGAACACAAATGGGGTCCCTTGGTAACCTATCTGTTCCAGGGTCTACCCTCGGCTATGTACCCTCCCTCTTTACGGGCTCTGCATCTCTTTCAATTCTAACCACTTCAACGAGGGTTTGATGAAGTATTCACCACCTTCCTAGAAGCTGTTGTCCGACCTATACAATTTCATTTTTCCGTTACACCCATGATTCTCGCTATGCCTACATATAGCTCCACCACCACCTGGGATGGGGAGGATGGAGGGATGGGGGAGGGGGTTTTCTTTTGATATTTCTTTTCTTTTCTGTTTAGGGGGGTCTTCTAAGGGTTGTACGTTTAAAAAATAAAAGCCATTTTCTCTTTTGATTGCGGGGGGGGGAGGGTTTAGGGGACTCAGAGACATATGAAACTGGACTACAATTGGCTGAATGCTTTGACCCTGGATCCTGTGCATCCTACTGCCTTCATGTTGTTGTATCTGCTTTTGAGGCTCAATAAAAAGAACTTTGACAAAATATGTGAGTTCAGACTACCAGTTGTACAATACTATCGCTTTTAACAAGTACTTCTCAGTGCAGTGCTATAATGTGCCCTATTAATGTTTAAGCTTTGCTGTATGATTTATTTAGCAAATATTTTCAGGGCTCGGCTCGTGCAATGTTCTAAGACCCGAGTCAGACCCTTGGCTCAGCTCTGGCTCGGCTCTCCCTGCTAATTGTTTGGCTAGCCCACCTGTTCTCATCTGTTATCTCATGGAACCCCCTACAATAGTGAGTGAATTTGTCTTCTCACCAGCAAAGCCTGAAACTATTGTAAACATCATCCAAACCTTAAAAACAAGTGCCTTCCACACATGGGCGTCAATTCACCAGAATGCCAGTTGTAGAGAAAGTGACATCACACATCATTTGATCTTTACTTTGAGTCGCACAAACACATGCTTAAGCATACACACACATGTGCACACTCTCAGATAAACACACTCACCTACAAGCATGCATACAACATACATTTCAAAGCATTTTTTCTTACCTTAGCTGTCAGATAGGGTCATATTCCAGCTAATTATAGTCAAGTTTTTATTGCACTAATACTGAATAATATTATTTACTATTTGTGTTATAAAACTTGACAGAAATCATGAAAATGGAGCTCCAAACAATGTTCATTAGAGTGAGCTGCTCCAGGCACTGACTTTGCCACTTCTGGGGCCAGGGGTCACAAAGACAGTGCCAGGGGTAGAAAGGGGCAAGGCAATGGCCACAGCTGCGACCCCTGGTGTCCCCTAAATGATGTCTGTGCTTCCAAAAAGACCTTTTGCCACCTCAGGTGCTAAAGGAAGGCTCTCCCACAGTACATTAAAACAAGTTAACAGTAACTATCAAAATAGTTAAATGGACTCATGTATTGATTGTTGAGCGAAATGTCTAACCTGAATGCCTCAGATTAAAATCCAATTAAAATTCATCTTTCTGAGGTCAATTAAAGTAATACCATTGATTTGGGTAACAACATCGGAACTTACAGTCGAGATAAACTATAGCAATGTTAGCGCAGTTGAGGAGAATATGGTCTTAAAATTCCCTAAAGTGACATCATCATTCCACTTCACCAATGAAGCCGGTATCAGTCTACAGTAGAAGGTTATTAGGGATCTACCAAACATACAATTACAGATACAATTCTGTGCAATATTCTTTTGTCATTTCCTTATATGGAAACCCCCGGTGATGCTTACTCATTCAAGCAATTAACATCCCGAACTTCTTATGCAGTCTAATTATATAGATGATTGAAACTTGAGATGAAGAAGCAAAGGCATCTGGGCCCACCATACAATCAAATAAGAAAACAACCTTCTTTATCATCACCAGAAAACAGACTGTGGGTGGAGCAAAGATGGTGACTGTCTCACCCGACGCACTTCTCACCGCTCCCCGCTATCCGCTCCCCCATGGTCTGCTTGCTTGATCTATGTCCATTCGGTTTAAGCTTGGGGCACCTGCGCATGGGGCTGACTTACCGGATCGCAGACAGAATTTCCAGAGTCCTTCACTTTCTCGCCAGTACCGGTGTCTGGCTGCGGTGTGTAGGAGAGCGTATCCTGTGGAAGTCATGGCAGGGTGAGGAGGAAAAGCAGCAAAGACGTGAACTGCCGGCCCACTGACTGTCGGAGCTGTGGCGGGAGGAGCTCTCATTGACAATCCGCCTCCAGCTGCTGCCGCGACAATCAAGGAAGTGAAGACGTGTGAGGGCCCGGCAAAATCAGAAGAGAACTTGGTGGAGGAAAGAAAACATTGCCAAAGACATCATATGGCTCTGTACAACGGGAAGGTGGGTTAATACAGCCCTCAGTAGCGTCTCTGTTTGCCCCCCGCCTTTGAGAGATCGGGAGAGTTTGGGAGATCCAAGAGGAAGGATTCCGGGCCATCTCTCTGCAAGGGAGTGCGTCTATTCTGCTGCCTGTGTCGTTAGAGACGCCGTGAGCATGCACATGGGCTGTCCGGGCACCGTGAGCGTGCACATCCCTGTCCCCCTTCGGCCACCAAACCGACGACTATAGGTCTCGCTAAGGCGAGCGTGCACATCCCTGTCCCCCTTCGGCCACCAAACTGCCGACTATAGGTCTCGCCAAGGCGAGCAACACATGCGCTGCTTCACTAGGCGAGACCTAACCAGCAAAAACAGAGTCAAAACAAGGAGTTCAGAAAGTAAAAAGATAGAGGAAACACGCCAAAAGATGCCAGGTCTAGCATGAGGTTATCGGAGATGATGGCATCTCCCTCGTTACACCGAAGAATATCGCAGATTAGTTTGCAAGGGACTACCCGACTTTTTATAAGGCCCGTCCAGATAGGTACTTGCCAGGGAAAGATATCACTCCCAACTTTGAGGAGGGATGACCGACAGACCCTTGAAGAGGAGATGGGCTTAGTAGAAGTGCTGTGAACTATTGGCAACTTAAAAATCGTGAAAACTCCTGGTCCCATTGGCATTCCTGCAGAACCATTTAAGAGGAATGTCGAGCTCCTAGGCACTTATCTGCTAAAGATGTTCACTGAAGCCAAGGAAACGGGTGCACTTTTGGTAATGTTGAATTTTGAGTCTCTGAAGGGCGTCATAGTGGAGGGGACCGGGAGATATGGCCCGTGTCGATGAGGCTAACAGGCCTACAATACGAGCTATCAACCTTAAGGATACAGTCTGGCTGCTCAGTGTCGACCTCAATTCTTTCTTGATACCTCAGACTTTCTGGGGAGGGAGGATTATTTAGGACAGGAGGGAGTCTACTTGAAAACCCAAGAACTCCAACCATTGGGAGGGAGTCAGGATCGACTTCTGAGCGTTTATGATGAAACCGAGATCTTGAAGGAGGAGAAATGTCCACTCCAAGTGGGTTAGGGCCAACTAAGGACTTTGAATAATAATAGATAGAAGAATACCTCAGGCTCTCAGGATTCCACCGCTGGTCTCATGAACTTTGTGAAGCACCAAGGGGTGGAGGAGAGACCATAAGGGAGGACTTTGTACTCATAATAAACATTGCCTGAAGAACTGAAGAAAACACAGGTGAGGCGGAAAAATGGGGACGGTTAGATTTTCCTCTTTTAATTCTAACCACACCATCCAATCTCCCTACTGAAGAATATTCATGAAATGATGGCAAACAATCCACCCATTGAAATCATTCAGATTCAGCACCAAGCGAGTGTCAGGATCCCTAGCTCCAGTCCCAAAAAGACTCGCAAACGGTTACACACTAGTGATCATTCAGGGTTGAAAACCAGGCGTCAGTGGTCGAGTTGCTGGCAAGTTCGCAATTCCAAGATGGCCGCTAAGGTGCTGGGGTCAGCGGTCTAGTTGATTACAAGATTCTGGAGCGAGCTGATGTGACGCGCGCACACCTGAAGTATTGCGCACTTCACTGAAGCGTTTCCACAGAGAAGACAGAATTTAAGAGCGTCCGTAGTTTAAGGCATAGATACTCTTAGGGCTCGAGTTTTAGGAGAGTTTATCAAGCGTCCAAGTCAGTTAGTCAAAGAATCACCATAGTTACCCGAGGTGAAAGAAAGAAGTTATTCGGAAATACCGAGCGGAAAGAAACTTACCGACATCCTGACTGCGCTTCGTTGTTCTAGTCTTCGAGTCAAGTGGCGAAGCAGCAAACCTGAAAAGAAAAGAAGAAGAAGAAAGCTAAGTGAACTTCTGAGAGAATTCCTAGAGTGATAAGATATAATAAGTAAATGTAAGAATACAATGTCGTTAAGGTAGATACTTACCATTGACAGCGGATTTTAAGACTCAGTAACCTGTAAGAAAATAAGAGAAGATAAATTATTATTGGTTGCGAGAAGTCCTAAGAGATACGACATTAATAAGACATTAAAGATAGTAAAAGAAAAGATAAGAAGCAATACCTGAGGAGAATAATCCAGTATAGAACTAGAACTGAGAATTCCTGTGGAGAGAAGCCGAACCAAGAACAAATAAAGAGACAAGAAAAGAAACAACCTACTAGACAATAGATAAAGCCATAAGGAAGAAGCAACGACATATTAGGAGAAAAACCCAGTTAATTTACATCTGGTAGGTTAAGGACTAGGAGGGGAACACATTAGGAAGCAAGGAATAAATAGGTAATAACCAATAAAATATATTGCAGGAAAGAACACCAACTCGAACCAGAGAGAGAGAAGAAGGCAGCATAGCGCCAAGGAGAGGGGCACAGAGTTTTAGGATCTCGGGTAGGTAGCTTTTCAAAGAAAAATGTAGAAGCAAGAAGTAGGATAGAGTAGAGGAGGGAAAACAAATAATTGTTGTGTGCTTAGTTTTTCTAGGGAGACATCAGCTAGCCAGATCAAAGGCGGAAGAAGGTTTCCAGATAGTAAAACCAGAAGGTCCAGAACCAGTCTCTCTTATTGTTTATTATTTTATCCACTTTCCCCCTTCCCCCTTGCTGATCAGTTAGCGCCAAGTATTCTTTTGGGGCTGAGTGGTTGGTAGTGGGAGTTGGGAAGCAAGCAACTTCTGTTCCTGTGCAAGACTACAGAACCAGCGAGAAGCTGAAGGTGAGCTCTGACAGAGTGAAGTGCCCACGTCGTAAATCTTGCACCCGAACAGAAAAGAAATGGTTGAAGGAATAAACTTACAGACCTTAGGGTCGGTCCTAGAGGCTATACAAAAGGAATTGATAGCGGTTAAAGAAGAGAATCAAAGTTTAAGGCAGGAGGTCATGAATTCAAGGAAAGAGACGGCAGAACTAGCACAGAGAGTTAGGCAACCGTACACTGCTGGAAGGGAGGGTCCAACCACATCTATGGGAGACACAAATAAGCTAACAACACAGGTAATACATTCCTTGTCACCAGTAATACCTTTGGCAGCACCCGAGAGATTCAGTGGGGACCCACAAAAGGCGCAGGTGTTTATTACGCAATGCTCACTTCATTTCATGTGTCGCCCTTCTATCTTCCCTGATGCGCAATCTAAGGTGGCCTTCATTTTGTCATACTTGAGTGGTGACGCTGCGGCATGGTCGATGCCGATAGTCTCACGAGATGATCCATTGCTGCAGAATTTTGACGAGTTCAAAAGAGAATTCCTGAGAATCTTTGACCGAAGGCGGATCTCTCAAGCGGTAGATAATGAACTATTGGAGCTGAAGCAGGGAAATAGAGACTTAGTGGCTTACTTAGCTCAGTTCAACAAGCTTGTAACGGAAACGGACTGGCCGGAAAGCAAGCGGACTGCAGTTTTCTATCGAGGCCTGCGGGACGAATTGAAAGATGGGTTGGCTCAGATACCCAACCGTCCAACTGAAATCTCCGCCCTTATAGATCTGGTTCTAGAGTTGGATTTCAGGCAAGGGGAGCGAAGAGGAGAGAGAAGACGAGAGTATCGAAGTACCGTTCCACGATTCGACAGAGCAAAGACTGAAGTTGGAAAGAGCGCAGAAGGCTTCTCAGGACCAGAACCTATGCAAATAGGAACTATTCGGGGGCCGCTTACTAAAGAAGAGAAAGAGAAAAGGCGAGTCAGCAACTTATGTATGTACTGCGGTTCAAGTGGGCATTTTGTGCGAAATTGTCCAAAGAAGCCAAAGGGGTCTTTTAAGCCGAAGGAAAACTCGCAGCAACACCTGTAGAAGGAGTTGTGCAGGTGGATGCGAATCAGAAATCAACTCCCCAGGAACATCGGTTGGCGAATACGTTACAGTCGTCATCACCGCATTTGATTTTATCCATGACAATACGATTCCGTCAAGAAGTAATGCAAGGAGTAGCGGTTATGGTGGACTCGGGAGCCACAGGCAATTTCTGTGATCTGAAGTTCGCGGCTAAGATTGGACTGCAAGCAATCGCCAAGGCAAAAGGTGAACCAGTTAGAGCAATTGATGGTACCAATCTATCCTCAGGGCCTATAATCAGTCATACGGAATTGGTAGAGTTGATTCAAGAAAATGGGCATAAAGAAGCAATACACTTTAATCTAATCGATGCCCCTCAGTTTCAACTCATATTGGGGCTTCCATGGCTCACGGAGCATAATCCCTCTATAAATTGGAATGATAGGACAATTGAAATGAATTCAGCGTATTGTAAAGAACACTGTTTTGGAACTTTAAAGGAGACGAGTAAACAGAACCTGGCTCACGCCTTATGTTCAGCCGAAGTGTCTGTGTGCGTAATCAATACGCAATCAAAACCACCGGAATATCAAGATTTCGAAGATGTTTTCAACGAGCAGGAAGCCGAACAACTGCCACCTCATCGTGTCTACGACTGCAAGATAGACCTAGAGCCAGGGGCAAACTTGCCTTGCAGTCGGGTGTACGCATTAACGGAACAAGAGAATCACCACCTGAGAGAGTATATCGACAAGTATCTCGCAAATGGGTTCATACGTCCTTCCCAATCCCCAGTGTCTTCACCACTGTTTTTTGTGCCTAAAAAAGAGCAGGGCGAGCTGAGGACGTGTATCGACTATAGAGCCATCAATCGCATCACAAAAAAGAACAGGTATCCTCTTCCACGTATCTCCGTCTTATTGGACCAGATTAAAGGGGCGCGGATATTTACGAAGTTGGATTTAAGGGGAGCTTACCACCTTATTCGAATTAGAGAGGGTGATGAATGGAAGACGGCATTCAGGACACGTTTGGGGCTATTTGAGTACCAGGTGATGCCCTATGGTTTGTGTAACGCTCCCGCAGTTTTCCAGCATTTCATAAATGACGTACTCAGTGAATTCATTGATCAATGCGCAATCGTGTATATTGATGACATACTGATCTACTCAGTAGATACGCAGGAGCATCAAACACAAGTTCGAGGAGTCCTACAGAAACTGCGAGAGAACAGATTATTTGTCAAGTTGGAAAAATGTGCATTTGGAGTTTCGCAGGTGGAATTTCTGGGCTTTGTGATCTCGCCAATTGGAATCCATATGGACAGACGGATGATTCAGGCTGTACTTGAATGGAAGTCACCCACCAGTGTCAAAGAAGTCCAAGCGTTCATTGGATTTGCAAACTTCTATCGGAGGTTTATTGGAGAATTTTCTCGACGAATCCTACCTCTTACGCGATTACTGAAGAAGGGGGTACGATTCGAGTGGTCAGAAGAAGCAGAGCAAGCATTTGAGGAACTAAAGAGTGAGTTCACCACTGCGCCTGTCCTCCTGCATGCTGGTCCGATGGAGCCCTTTTATGTAGAGACAGATGCCTCTGATTTTGCGGTTGGTGGAGTGCTTTCTCAAAGGAATAAAAAAACTGGCCAATTACACCCGGTGGCCTATCGATCTAGGAAGTTGACGCCAGCCGAAATTAACTATGCGATTACGGAAAAAGAGTTGTTGGCTATAAAAGACGCTTTCAAGGAGTGGAGACACTATCTAATGGGAGCTCACCATGTAGTAACAGTTTACACAGACCATGCCAAAAAAGCCTATCTGGCATAGAGAGGTGTTAGGACCAAGAGAAATGCTAGAACTCTCGGAACCTCCTGAGGCTCAGCCGGGAGTAGCTAGATTGATTGTGCATGTTACTGTTTTTAACAAACTGCTAAAATTTAGTTTTTAAAAGAACTTACTCATTCTGCCTGATACACAGCTGCAGTCTGCAGGATCCCCTCCGCGCAGCATAACGAGCGCTGATTAGGGCGAAATTGACGACCTTCTTTGACCGTCATTCCCCACGCCCTGACTGGGACACGCCCACTCCGAGGCCACGCCCCCTGCAAAGCGTTGATAAAAGACACGCTGCCTTGTACGCCCCCAGATAACTCTCGGAACCTCCTAAGGCTCAGCCGGGAGTAGCTAGATTGATTGTGCATGTTACTGTTTTTAACAAACTGCTAAAATTTAGTTTTTAAAAGAACTTACTCATTCTGCCTGATACACAGCTGCAGTCTGCAGGATCCCCTCCGCGCAGCACAACGAGCGCTGATTAGGGCGAAATTGACGACCTTCTTTGACCGTCATTCCCCACGCCCTGACTAGGACACGCCCACTCCGAGGCCACGCCCTCTCCCTCCGTCACATCTCCATAAATATGTGTATGTACCGGAAGCGCAGCGGACGAGCGCAGCGGGCGCGCCGATTGCGCGCCGAAGGCGCGCTTAAGGCAAGCTCGTCTGCGCTCGTCCGCGATCAGGACGCGATCGGGGCCGGTCTCCCTTCCCGCCTCCCTAGCCACATTACCGCATCATACTCCTGGACTGAGTTGATGTCTGTGAGACCCCCACCATGTGAGACCCGCCCGCTTCCTATATCAGACGGCCGGAGTCAGGTTTATTCCTGCCCTGTCTGTAACTTCACCCTTCCTGCTTCAGACCATAGTATCAACACAATACACTCATTGAACCCTCCCTCCACTTATGGAGCTCAGTCCTCCCTGACCCTCAGAGCTGCGCTGATTAACTGTCGCTCACTGAGCAAACATGCCATTGACATCTGGCAGTCCCTCCGGGATAACAACTGGGACTTGCTCTTTTTAACTGAAACATGGTTGAACGACACTACGAATCCCGCAATCACCCTGGCCTTACCTGAGGGCTACAGTATTGTTTGTGCCAATAGACCTAATAATATACCGGGAGGTGGGATTGCTTTAATTTACAATTCCAAATGGTCGGTTACCCTCCCTCCATTCAATCAAATTGAATGTATAGAAGGCATGCCTTCCATTGTTCAAATCTCCCCTTCCTCCTCCTGCTCTGGAATTCTCATCTACCGCCCCCCTCACTCCAATACCTCTCACTTATCCGCTTTAGCTGACTATGTCATTCAGCTTAGCACACGGTACGCTAACTTTACCGCTTTGGGAGACTTCAATCTCCATGTTGATAACGAGTCATGCTCGCACAGTAAGTTCTTCACCTCTACGCTTGCAGCCTGCAACCTAGCTCAAATAATATCTTTACCCACGCATAAAGCGGGTCATATTCTGGATCTGATCTGCTCCAACTTACCATCTATTCGGGTGACTCCCCCTACCCCGGTCATTTGGTCGGACCATTTCCTTATCCCTTTTGAGATCGACATTTCTTGTCACACTAGACCCGTTATCACTCCCAAATCACCTGGAAGAAATTGGAGCCGCATCACCCCTGAAACGCTCCTGGAATACCTAAAAAATACTCAACCCTGCTCGTCTTTTGACCCGGATCTACAGATTGATCACCTGGACACATGGATCAGTCAGGCCTTAGATGCTCTGGCCCCCCTTAAATCCATCAAAACTTACAGGGCTGTACCTTCGGCACCCTGGTACTCTGACGAGCTCAGGCAGAAAAAGGCCTCCTGCAAATCTCTTGAACGCCTCTGAAGACAGAACTATACTATGGATAGTAAAATCTCCTATAAATTAGCCCTCAAAGAATACAGGAGATTGATTGAGAAGCACAAACGACACTTTCTGGCCTCCAGAATTATGCTCGCCAGTAATGGCGCTAGGGAGATTTTTAATATAGTCAGATCCTTCACAGACCCCAACGCATTGACTCGAACTCAGCCTGCCTCACAATCACTATGTGATAAACTCTTCCAATTTTTTGAGGATAAAATAGAAATCATCTATTCCTCCTTCCCCACCCTCAACACAGCAGGTTGGGAAGAAAAGCCCACTACTCTCTCGCCACCTCTGTCTATCTTATCCGAATTTGCAGTCGTCTCGGAAGCCGAATCTATGGCTGAATTACTCAAATGTAAATCAGGCTCGCCTAATGATCCCTGGCCAGCCAAGCAATACAAAAAACTTGCCCCTCTACTTAATCCCTATCTGAACCACATTTGGAATAGCTCCCTCAGACTGGGCTGTTTTCCTGCCAAATGGAAACATGCCTCTCTGGTCTCCATCCTTAAGAAGTCCAACCTGGATCCTGACCAACCTAGCAACTACAGGCCCATTTCCCTCCTGCCTGCACCAGCAAAGATCCTGGAAAAACTGGTGCACTCTCAGTTGGCGAACTATATTGAATCCAATGGACTTCTCCATGATTCCCAGCACGGCTTCAGATCGGGCCACAGCACGGAGTCTGCCCTTATTGAAATGGCGGACTCGGTGAGGTGGACGCTAGACCAGGGGTCGAGGGCGGTGTTAGTGCTGTTGGATTTATCAGCAGCATTCGACACCGTCTCTCATAAGATCTTGCTGAGTAGGCTCGAGGACTGGGGTGTGGGAGGTGTTGTGCTGAAATGGCTCTCATCCTATCTTTCGGACTGCACACAGCAGGTTTTCACCCCTCCCTACACCTCCCCTGCCAGACCACTTAAATGGGGAGTTCCCCAGGGCTCTTCCCTGAGTCCGCTCCTTTTTAATGTTTAATTTACCCCTTTGGCCAAGCTGATCGCCCAGACTGGGATTAAATCCACCTCCTATGCTGACGATATTCAGCTTCTTTTTACTTTTGATACCCCCTCTGCTTCTGCCTTTGATCCGCTGAAATCCTGCCTTAGGGACATTTCTAGTTGGATGGATGCTAACTCCCTCCGACTTAACGCAGGAAAAACGGAGATCCTGTTTTTCAACTCTCCATCTCCTTTGGATTCTAGCCTGTGGTGGCCAGATGACCTGAGCCAAGCCCCCACCCCAAAAGACTCGGTGAAAAACCTAGGGGTACGTTGGGACAACCATCTTAGTTTTAGCAATCAGGTACAAACAGTAGCAGCCTCCTGTTTCGCCAAAATCAGGACCATTAAACGCCTTATTAACTACTTGCCGGCGGACTGCCGTAAGACTGTGATCCAGGCATTGATAATTTCCCATCTTGATTATGCTAATGCCCTTTACCTTGGTATCACAGCAGACCTGTGTCATAAACTTCAGACAGTCCAAAATGCCGCCGCTCGGCTTGTGGAGAGAATCCCTGCTAGACACCATGTCTCTCCACTTTTACGCAAACTGCACTGGTTACCCATTGCTAAAAGAAGTGTCTTCAAAGCCATGACGCTGGCCTTCCGAGCTTCAAAAGGTACCGGATCGGCTCATCTGAAAAACATCCTGCGACCGTATGTCCACTCCAGGACATTGCGCTCCAATTCCCTATTTTTCCTTGACACTCCACGATTTAAACGAGTTCGTGCAGGTGGAAAAACCTTTGAGGTTTGTGCCTCTCAGCGCTGGAACAAGCTCCCGCTAGCCTTACGCACCAGCCAATCAGAATCAGCATTTCATAAATTGCTGAAGACACACCTTTTCTCCTAGACAGGTCCTCCGTTCCTTGCTCTCCTTTTCCCAGAGTTCTCAGCGCCGGGACGCCCCGTTGGGGCAGCTGTACGCTTTATAAAATACACAAATAAATAAATAAATCGCAATTTGAAATTCCTGAAGTCTGCTAGAACTTTGACACCTCGCCAACTTCGTTGGTCACTTTATTTTGCCGATTATGACTTTGTGATAACTTATCGGCCTGGTACACAAAATGGAAAAACGGACGCCTTGTCCAGGATGGGAACTGGAGAAGAAAAGAACCCACTTAGTGCTCAAGCGATCATACCAGATACTAAAATTATTGGCGCCACAGACATTCTGAACTTCAAGGAGAGAGTGATCCAAGCTTTGACCCCCGAAGAAATGCTGACTTGGGCGCAGCAAGAGCATGGAAGAGAAGTTCGAGATGAACTACCTTACAAGGAAGGTGCTTTGTATTTGCCAACAATAGCATTGCAGAACCAAGCCTTACAGGAATGTCATGATCATTTGTTGGCAGGACACAAGGGAGAGTTCAAGACGGCAGATTTAATCAAAAGAAAATATTGGTGGCCACAGATGAATAAGGATATAGAACAATATGTGAAAACCTGTGAGATATGCGCTCAGGGAAAATCAGAACGGCATGCTCCCCAGGGGCTGTTGCAACCTTTGCCCAATCCTCCTCATCCTTGGCACACAATCACCTTAGATTTAATCACAGATTTACCATCATGCCATGGAATAAACACAATTTTGGTAGTTGTAGATGCATACACGAAAATGACACATTTCTTGGCCCTAAAGGGAATTCCTACAGCGAAACAGTTAGCAAGTCATTTTAACACACAGGTTGTAAGGTTGCATGGAATACCCAAGGTCATAATATCGGACCGGGGCACTCAATTTGTCTCACATTTCTGGAGGGCTTTTATGAAAGGATTAGGAGTAGAAACTCGCTTTTCCACCAGTTTCCATCCGGAGACGGATGGGCAGACGGAACGAGTGAACCAGGAATTGGAGCAATATTTACGATTGTTTTCCTTGAAACAGGATGGAGAATGGCCTGACTACTTGTGGACAGCAGAATTTGCTCACAACAACGCGAAGAATGTGTCCACTGGGTATTCACCGCTCTATTTAAATTACGGAAGACATCCCAATTCCGCAGTACAAGATGTTGAGCTCTCAGTCCCAGCAGTCAAGGACTTGGTGGTTCATTTAAATTCTGTACATGAATTAGCATCAAGAAACCTAGAACAGGCTAAGGAAAGGTATAAGAAGTACGCAGACAAGAAAAGAAAGGAACCTCCTCCTTTAGAAATTGGAGACGAAGTCTGGTTAAATACCAAAAATCTAAGACTAAAAGGGAACCGAAAATTTCAGCCCCGGTTCATCGGTCCTTACCCCATTGCAGAGCAGATTAATCCGGTGACCTATAAGTTGACTTTGCCCTCCAAATTAAAAATTCACCCGGTGTTTCATGTTTCCCTATTGAAGAAGGTAGCTCCAAATTTGAGAAAAGAACCGATTCCGCACCCAATTCAGTTAGATACAGGAGTGGAGTTTGAGGTAAAAGAAATCTTAGACTCAAAACTAGTCAGAGGAAGACTGTATCATCTGGTTGATTGGAAAGGCTATGGTCCAGAGGAGCGATCTTGGGAATTAGATTCAGATGTGCATGCTCCTAGACTAATAAGACTTTTTTATCAACGCTATCCAACCAAACCCAGGGTGGGAGGACCATCTTTGGTGGGGGGTACTGTCAGGATCCCTAGCTCCAGTCCCAAAAAGACTCGCAAACGGTTACACACTAGTGATCATTCAGGGTTGAAAACCAGGCGTCAGTGGTCGAGTTGCTGGCAAGTTCGCAATTCCAAGATGGCCGCTAAGGTGCTGGGGTCTGAGGTTCCGTGTGAGACGGGACGGCACTTTTCGAGTGGTGACGAATATGGCTGAGTTTGGTATCTGCGAACCGCAAATGACGAGTATAGTGGGTGTACGAAGTTTCGCTATGCAGCCACGTATGGTTCGTCTCATTTTTGGGTTCGTTCATCCGAACCCTCGGGTTCCATTTTAGATACAGCATCCATTTTGTTTCTTGCCCTCAGGTAGCCAGCGAACGGGCTTCTTGTCCGCTTCGTGACCCTGGGACTCTCAAGCTAGTACGAAGGACATGTTTCCTTTGAGGTGACTTTTATGATGAGGGGAATGACACGAGTAAGGCAGATGGCCCCGCTCAAGGCCCATCTTGCCGCTCCGGTCTATTGTTTCAGTCACGCATACATTAGACACGAGGTCTTTGACCCCTCTATCGAGTTTCCTCTATTGCCCTCACACTCTTTTCTAACCTGTTGTGCATCCTTGTCTTTTTCTCGCATCTGTTTTTCGTCCTTCCTCTTAATGTGTTTATGGTTAGGATGAAATGTGTTTATTGCGGAGGGGATACGTTTTTACAGTTGGGAACCGGCAAGACTGTTGTAATTATGTTCCGGCCTCCTGAAACATGAACGCGACCCTTTTGAAGTTTATTGTGGGAACTGAGTTGTAACCTTTGTTCACCATACTGTGCTATGGCCAAAACCTGTATAAAAGGAGCGATCCACTTCTACGAATTTGAAGCAGTCTCCGAGAACCTACACGTTGTGTACTTCTTGTGACTTCTGTATCCCTGCAGTAATAAACGCTGATCTCTGACGTCGCTGGAAGTGTCCCGTGTCTCTGTGTTTGGTACGCCAGAACAGGTAACCCACGAAGGTTTCAGGTGTTGTTCCCTGGCACCGCTGGGTCTTAAGAATAACCCAGTCCTTCAGTTGGCGCCCAACGTGGGGCGACATCAACGGTACCGGTCCAAAGCCCGACGATCGTGAGGAACTTCGTGTGAAATCTCCGAGGGAAGGTGCACCCCGCTTCATCGATCCAGTTGTCGAAATAAGTGGCCCGACGTCTTTTCCCGCGAAGATCCCCGCCTCCTGACGGCTGCGACGGACCGATGCCCTGACTGTCGACCTGTTTTGGCGCCTGGCGTAGTCCTTTGTACGGCGAGACGATCAACGGGCCTTCCTGGTGACGCCATTGTTCTCTCAGTTAAGTATTTGTGGGTCGCTCCCAGTGTTGCTTTGTTGTTTGCATGGTTCCATAGCATTCGTGGTTCTTAGTTGTTGGGTTTTATTTGACGATTGCAATTGCCAAAAACCGAGGGTCTTGCATTTTTGCGAGGACATCGTAATTCGATAACCCTTGAAGTTTGTATACTCGGTTAGTGTGCACGATGCCTGGCCGTAGTACTTTGTTTGGGTTTCTCAAATGTTGCAGCATGGATTCCCGGCTGGAGGATTCATGTCCGATACCTCCGGCTGGAACTCCGCTTTACGAGCTCTATAGTCGTCATGGCGTGGGTCCTATCGTATATAATGAATATTGGGTTCGTTACACTAAAAAGGATGGCGTCCTTAGTTGGCCACCTCATGGTAGTTTCGAGACTGCCATTTTAGATAACTTGGAAGCTAAATTATTTAAAAGGAAAGCTAGGCCGGCCATGTTTGATTCCTTCCGGTTATGGCGGAAAGAGGCCAAACAGAAAGAAATCAAACAGAATAAGAAAAATAAACGAGAAGGTGTTATTACGGTGATGCGGAATGCTGAACAGTATCAGTTAGACAAAGATGAGAAAGAGCAGGAAGTTAGTGCTCGGCTCCACCACATGGCAGTGGACAAATGTTATCCGGCTCTACCTTCTACGATCGATAAGACAGGAGAAGAATCGATGGAGGATTCGCTTTTGTCTTATCTGATGAAATCGCCACCTCCCTATGCTCCCGATGTTATGGGTCCCGTTCGTCCACCCCTTCCTCAACCCGCTGTTTTGGCGGCTGCTGGTCAGCCCGCCGTTCCTCACGTACTCCCGAATCCCCTTGGGCCACAGATCGTCCATCCTCTTGCTCCGGTTTCTCTCCCCACTGCGCCTTTCCAAGTCCCTCCTCAGCCTGTCGTTCCCGCTACTCCTGCTGCTGCGTCTACTTCTACTGTTTCCACCCCTATGGCTGCTACGCCTGCATCTTCTTCCTCTTCTCCTTCTGTTCGTAGTCGTCTCTTGACTGCTGTTGCTTCTCTTTATTCTCCGCTCTTTGGGCCGATACTTGGTTCGACTCTTTCAGATGTTGCTCAAAGACGCAGCCAGCTTCCTGATGGTAGGGAACGTGAATCGTTGGTGAAAACGGCACGTAGATGGATTCGTAACCCTGTTAAATACACCCCACGTGTAGTGTTTGAAACGTTTTCTCAGTTTAATGTGCCCACGCAACGATTTGTGTTCGAAGAATTGTGTAAGTCATTGAAAGAGGAGTGGGACGATGATATAGCTGATGATGTACCACCTGAGGTTTCCGAGCTACAGCTTCGGTTTGCCACGGGTATAATCGTAGGTGACAAAGTTCGAGAGGCTCTGGAACGCTTGTTATCCTTTCGATGTACAGTGCAACCACGTGCACTGTTTAAGGACGCGACCGCGGAATGGATGGCACAACCTGGTCAATATCCTATGCGGGAAGTTCCCCCGGTATGGATGCCAGGTGATGCTGCTGCTAACCCCCCTGTCCCAGGCCATTTCCAGAGAGTGTGGATACACCTCCCTTGGAAGCGATCGGAAGTTTTGCAAGTGAAACAATCCCTACCTGATCCCCGTAAGAATCCTGCGGGTTATTATAAGGAGCTGTCCCAATTGGTGGATGCTACTGTTATGAACCTAGCCGATATTGATATGTTGTTCGGCAATGTGGTGCCTCAGCCGATTTGGGCGAAAATTCGTCACGAGAATCACGTAGCCGAGTTAGGCGGTGACTGGGCTGCCCTTACAGCGGCAGATGCCCGACAGGTCGGTGGGGCTAAACCTGAACAGATTATTGTGGCTTTGCCCCAGAGGATAATTACCCTCATGAAAACGCTTATGTCAGCGATGCGCGTCAATTGGGACAAATTATCAGCGTGCAAGCAAAAGAGGGATGAAAGTGTTTCCGATTTCTTTACGAGATTTGAGGAAGCGTTCATTGATCATAGTGGTCAGGACATGGGTTCCGAGGGTGGTCAGCGGCTGTTCGTTGATAAGTTTGTATCAAATTTGTTGCCTGACCTTAGCAACAAGTTGAAGAATTCTGAGAGTGCGTGGGCTGTTTCTACCACTGCCCAAATATTGGCTACGGCCCAATATTACGAAAATAGAGAAAAAGAGGAAAGTGAGCGTGCAGAAAAGAAAACGAAGGATCTCAAAACTAAGGTCTTGTTGCAGCAAGCCTATCCACCGCGTTCGAATTTCAGTGATACACAGCAGCCAAACAGATCGCAATCACAGTTTTCCAGATCGCAGACGCGACATGCTTCTCCCGCACCTCGCTTTGTGTTGGGATATAATCAATGCGCATATTGTCGTGGGGAAGGCCATCTGAAGTTTGACTGTCCGGTTCTCCGTGATAGGACCAATGGTGTGTCGGCTCGAGGAGGACGTAGTGGTCCTCAACAGGTTTCTCGTGGTAGAGGTCGTGGAGTTACTCAGAATCAGGCTGACCGTTTTTCAACGTCTGCGGACTCGCAAAATTGTTTCGATCGGCGCGACCTGCCGTCCGGTCGGTCTGCACAGTATCATGTGGACGACTGCTATGTTGAGTGTGATGTTAATGCGGATGGTATCTACTAGGACAGCCATAGACAAAGGAAGGGAGAAGTATCAGTTCCGGTTGATCAGAGAGGGCCTTATGTTGCAGTAGCCACTTTGGGCGTTGTTGAGCCTTTTCTGTTGGACACTGGTGCAGCAAAAAGTTCCATCATGCATTCAAAACTCCCTGGCGCGCCTTTGTCTGGCTTAACGAATGTTTCCGTTGGATTTTCTGGCGCCCCCGTTAGCAATCCAGTTTCTAGCCCTTTGCCCCTTACAATTGGGTCTCATGAGCTGGAAGCTCCTTTGATTTTGACTACTGGTTGTGGTGAGAATCTTTTGGGTTTAGATTTGTTGAAAAGGTTACACGCGACTTTGTACTGTTCTCCTACGGGTGTGGAGCTTACGTTGGGTAAGAGCGTGATTTCCCCTATGTATTTATCGATCGACAAGCTCCCATCGTAATTGAGATCTCTTCCAGACTCCTTGTGGGCGACAGGTCCCAATGACGTGGGCCTGTTGGATATACCACCTTATGTTGTCCAACTAAAAGTTGGTGCGCGTTTGCCACGTATACCTCAGTATCGTATTTCCCTTGATGGTGAAAGGGCACTGTTAGCGATCATTTACGATCTGATCGGCAAAGATGTTATTGAGGAGACACGAGGTAATGTGTGCAATAGTCCCGTGTTGCCTATTCTGAAACGAACGGATCCCTCCAAGCCTCCCGTGTATCGTCTAGTTATCGACTTACGGGAGGTAAATAAAGTCGTTGTTCCGCAGTTTCCTGTGGTGCCAGACATTACAGCTTTATTGACTCTGATTCCAGCCACTGCATCATGGTTCTCGGTGATCGATCTGAAGAATGCGTTCTTTAGCATTCCGATTGCTGAGGAAAGCAGAGACTTGTTCGGTTTCTCATTAGGTGGTCGCAGCTTCAGATTCAAACGCGCTCCACAGGGCTACTGTGAGAGTCCATCAATCTACAGCCAAGCTCTTAAAAGTCAACTTGATGCGTTTGTGTTACCGGCCGGTGCAGCCTTGATTCAGTACATTGATGATTTGTTGGTTGCTGCTGACACTGAACAGCTCTGTAGAGCCGCTACAGTGTCCTTGTTACAGCATCTCTGCGCTTTGCATCATAAAGTGTCCCCTTCCAAATTACAATACTGTTGTCAAGAAGTTACCTATCTCGGTCACTTATTGTCAAAGGCGGGAAGAAGGTTGACCCCTGAACGAATTGCAGCAATTGCTCGAATGACTGTGCCAGCAACTCAGAGAGATGTGCGTGCCTTTTTAGGTATCACATCATACTGCAGACAGTGGATCCCGAACTTTTCACTGTTAGCGAAGCCATGGGTAGCTCTCACGTGCAAGGACGTTTCGATTCCTTTGCCTTGGACGGAGGAATGTCAGAACAGTTTTTCTGAACTACGTGATGCGCTGTGTTCAGCTCCTGTGTTAGGTACTCCTGATTACAGCAAGCCTTTCACATTATACGTCCATGAGAGGGACGGTTGTGCGTTGAGTGTTCTAACGCAACAATTTGGTGATAAGCAGCGTCCGTGTGCATATTTTTCCTCGACCTTAGACCCGGTGGCTAGAGCGTTGCCAAGTTGCTTGAGGGCGACAGCGGCAGCTGCGGCGTCTATTCGGCAGTCCGCAGGTCTGGTCATGGACAATATGCTCATAGTCATGGTTCCGCATGCAGTTGATACGCTCTTGAATCGGACGAAGACTCAACATCTGACGAGTGCAAGGTTGTCTGGTTACGAGCTGACCCTCTTGGCAAGTCATATACAGATCAAGCGTTGTAACGTACTAAATCCGGCGACATTGTTGCCGATTAATATGGAATCAGATGATGTGCTGCCCCATGATTGTTATTTACGGACTGAGGAAGAAACAAAAGGTCGTGTGGACCTGAAAAACACTCCTTTGTCAGATCCTGATGGTACTTTGTATGTGGATGGCTCTTGCTTCAAATTGCCGAATGGCGATGTGATGACTGCGTATGCTGTGGTGACGTTGAGCACGGTGGTGGAAACTGCGAGATTGAACCAGAATTCTGCGCAAGCGGCAGAGTTAATTGCATTGACAAGAGCGTGTGTTCTGTCGAAGGGAAAGCGAGTGAATGTGTTCACTGACAGTCAATATGCATTTGGTGTTGCGCATAACTTTGGAAGATTGTGGAGAGAAAGAGGATTTATGACATCGCATGGTACGAAGATCCAACACGGGCATCTCGTGAATGATCTTTTGGATGCACTTACGTTGCCTAAACAAGTGGCGATTGTTAAATGCAGTGCACATCGAAAAGTGACGGACGATGTTGGTCGTGGTAATGCATTTGCGGATGAAATCGCTAAGGAAACGGCTAAGAATATTGCGACTCGAATGTATGTTACGAGTTCAGTAAGGTGGCCGACGGAGACTGGTATGTGTGAAAATACTATTGAGAGTGTGAAAGCAATTCAGAACGAAGCTACTGAAGCCGAAAAGACCAAGTGGAAAGAAAGTACAGGGAAATTGGATATGCATGGATGTTGGGTTGACCTGACGGAATGTCAGAGGTGGATGTTACCAGACGCGTATGTATTAGCTGTTGTGACGATGGCTCATGGGTTGTCACATATTAGTGCGAAAGGAATATGTAAGTTCTTGTCTCCTGTATGGAGGAATGATGGTATCGCTAAGTGTGCCGAAAGAGTGGTTAAGAATTGTATGGTGTGTTTGATGCACAATCCCGGAAAAGGCACCCCCACTCCACCTGGTCATTTCGCTCCTCCTGCCTGTCCCTTTGAGGTTATCCAGCTGGACTTCATCCATATGGAGAGATGCAATAATCTGAAGTATGTTCTGGTTGTGGTTTGCGCGTTCTCCAGATGGATTGAGGCCTATCCTCTTAAAGATAATACTGCCCTGTCCACAGCAAAAATCCTGCTGAAGGAATACTTTCCTAGGTATGGAATGCCGCGGATTGTGTGGTCGGATAATGGAAGTGAGTTTGTGGGAAGTGTAATGCAGAGTGTGTGTAAGGGCCTTGGAATTCGTCAGAAATTCCACAGTGCTAATCATCCTCAGGCAGCGGGTCTGGTTGAAGGGTACAATGGTACCCTGAAGCTGAAACTCGCTAAGATTCAAGCTACGACTAGTCTGTCATGGCCTGATGCCTTGCCTCTGGCTCTCCTATCGACCAGAGCAACCGTACACTCTCGAGTAGGGCTCAGCCCATATGAGATTGTGTTCGGTCGCCCTGCGAATATTTGGGGAGTCCCGAGGCCTAGGGCTTTTGATAGTCTTGAATATCCAATGTTGATCGATTATTTGCATGATTTGACCACTAAACTACGGTTAATTCATCAACAGGTCTTTGAAGCTCTACCAACGCAGACAGAGGGTCCTGGACACCAGCTCCGGCCAGGAGACTGGGTGGTTACCCGAAACTTTGGTCGAAAGCGTAATTTGGAGCCAAGATTTGTCGGACCCCACCAAGTCTTGTTGACGACGAGGACAGCGGTTCGACTGGAGGGCCGGAAAAATTGGGTGCATGCCAGCCACACAAAGAAGGTACCGATCCCCTTACCAACCGACGGTTGGGTGAGAACTGGGATTTCGGCCGCGGAAACTGAGACTCCTTTGCGCTTTGTGCCATTTAGCAACGCTCAACTTGTGGAGGAGGATTTGTCATTTCCAGATCCACAAGTGGAGTCACCAGTAGCAGAGAACCCAAGGTCCGACTCGTCATCCACTTCATTGAACACTGTTGCGCCAGCTGAACAATTGTTCGTAGAGCAAACTCGACCTGGAAGAAGTCGATACTTTCTTCGTTCAAGGACTAATAAAAATTAACAGTATAGTTTTTTTATGTTACGAATATTATGGACAATTACATCCTTTCTTTCTGAGTTTTTGTGCTTTCCACTGCTAAGAGACTTGTAATAAAATTGAACGTTTCCAGGAAACCTCGCCATCCGGGTCACCGTAGGGCCGTGCGGGTACTTCTTTCTGTTTAGCAGGTTTCTGACGCTAGGTTGGTTACTTTTGTCGATCTCTGGGATCTCCTGGGGATTGAGAATCGCTACTCAGAACGAAGTGCGTCAAGTACGTCACGGACGGTTTGTAGAGGATGGCATTCTCTAAGCTAGTGGACGAAGAAAGGGTGTCAGCACAGAGATCAGAGTTATGGAGGGTTGTACGAACAAAATGTTTTCTGTTTCAGGTGTTTCTATTGTTCCTAACCGTATCTATGTTATGGGTGGGTGGAGTGTATTTCGGAATATCGTTGTTCTTGCCTTCTGTTTCACCTACCTCTTCTCTTAACCTAAGTTCCCTCACCACTGTCTCCCCACATTCCTTTCATCCTTTGCCTCAACATGAGCAGGTTAGACGTGCGGAATTCATGAATAATTCCTTTGTTCAACTCCTACATCAGCATCAGTTGGTGGTGAATACTACCAATTGTTGGGTATGTGGGTTAATGCCACACACCATGGATAGGGGTATTCCGTATTTGGTCCTTCCATACAGTTCCCAGGGTTCAGCTCGAGTATTCCAAACTATGTTCCGCAGTGCACTAGATTCCTACCCCAGTCGAGAGCCACGGTCTGTCAACTTTGGTCCTGGGCCGTACCACAAGCCTTTGGCGATAGCCATAGCAGATCTGGATAGAGATGTTTTTGATGCATCACTCATTCCAGATGAAGACGTACAGGCCTATAAGGACCTGAGTGAGACTGAGTACAGTACATCAGTGGGTGATAGACAGCTTAAGAGCTCGTCCCCAATATGGATTGTACCGCACCTTGGAAATTTCTGTTTGCAGGGTTTGGGTCGAAATCCGAGAGCACAACTTGGGAACAGTGCTTGCACTGAAACGTATGTCCTACCGATGCTCTCCTCCCCTGTTTTTCTGACTGCTAAGGGCACCTATTTTGTGTGTTATGAACGCGCATATACATGGTTACCCCGCGACTTTTCGGGTACCTGTTATATTGCGAATCTTTTACCTCCGACCTTCACAGTTGCTTCGGACTACCACAAAACTAGAGTCGCGAGAGGCGTCATTAGCAAAGAGGATACTGCTGGTCAAGAAGCAGGAGACTTCTTTAAGGGTTTCTTGCCGTTTTGGGGACCTATGGTTAATAGTAGGAACCTAAGACAGTTGACCCGTGTGGTAGAGTCGACTGCTAATATTACTGCAAATGCCCTTGGTAATCTAACAGCTGAACTACAGGCGGATAGACTCATGACGTTGCAGAACCGTATGGTTCTAGACGTTGTTCTTGCAGATAGAGGGGGTGTGTGTAAAATTATCCATTCGAGTTGTTGCATTTTTATTCCTGATAATGCTCCAACTGTTTACCAAGCCATCTCGAAGTTGCACAAGATTTCCGAGTCCATACACGTGGACGAAGGTAATTGGACGCTCCTAGGATGGTTTTGGGGCCTGATGTCAACCTGGGGTTGGAAGATTCTAATGATCGTAGGGGCTGTTGTAGCGTTTCTGTTTACGTGTTGTCTTTGTGTACAGTGTGGTCCTGCCTTATGTGGCTTATGTGCTGCGACGTGTATAAGGCGGCCATCTGTTACTAAGGAGACATTGATGAATAGAATGATGTTCCAGCAGCAGCTGAACGATCTGATGAATATTGATATAGATTCCGATCTTGACTAGTGCTTGCCTACATGAGGGCAAAAGGAGCGTCTGAGGTTCCGTGTGAGACGGGACGGCACTTTTCGAGTGGTGACGAATATGGCTGAGTTTGGTATCTGCGAACCGCAAATGACGAGTATAGTGGGTGTACGAAGTTTCGCTATGCAGCCACGTATGGTTCGTCTCATTTTTGGGTTCGTTCATCCGAACCCTCGGGTTCCATTTTAGATACAGCATCCATTTTGTTTCTTGCCCTCAGGTAGCCAGCGAACGGGCTTCTTGTCCGCTTCGTGACCCTGGGACTCTCAAGCTAGTACGAAGGACATGTTTCCTTTGAGGTGACTTTTATGATGAGGGGAATGACACGAGTAAGGCAGATGGCCCCGCTCAAGGCCCATCTTGCCGCTCCGGTCTATTGTTTCAGTCACGCATACATTAGACACGAGGTCTTTGACCCCTCTATCGAGTTTCCTCTATTGCCCTCACACTCTTTTCTAACCTGTTGTGCATCCTTGTCTTTTTCTCGCATCTGTTTTTCGTCCTTCCTCTTAATGTGTTTATGGTTAGGATGAAATGTGTTTATTGCGGAGGGGATACGTTTTTACAGTTGGGAACCGGCAAGACTGTTGTAATTATGTTCCGGCCTCCTGAAACATGAACGCGACCCTTTTGAAGTTTATTGTGGGAACTGAGTTGTAACCTTTGTTCACCATACTGTGCTATGGCCAAAACCTGTATAAAAGGAGCGATCCACTTCTACGAATTTGAAGCAGTCTCCGAGAACCTACACGTTGTGTACTTCTTGTGACTTCTGTATCCCTGCAGTAATAAACGCTGATCTCTGACGTCGCTGGAAGTGTCCCGTGTCTCTGTGTTTGGTACGCCAGAACAGGTAACCCACGAAGGTTTCAGGTGTTGTTCCCTGGCACCGCTGGGTCTTAAGAATAACCCAGTCCTTCAGGTCAGCGGTCTAGTTGATTACAAGATTCTGGAGCGAGCTGATGTGACGCGCGCACACCTGAAGTATTGCGCACTTCACTGAAGCGTTTCCACAGAGAAGACAGAATTTAAGAGCGTCCGTAGTTTAAGGCATAGATACTCTTAGGGCTCGAGTTTTAGGAGAGTTTATCAAGCGTCCAAGTCAGTTAGTCAAAGAATCACCATAGTTACCCGAGGTGAGAGAAAGAAGTTATTCGGAAATACCGAGCGGAAAGAAACTTACCGACATCCTGACTGCGCTTCTTTGTTCTAGTCTTCGAGTCAAGTGGCGAAGCAGCAAACCTGAAAAGAAAAGAAGAAGAAGAAAGCTAAGTGAACTTCTGAGAGAATTCCTAGAGTGATAAGATATAATAAGTAAATGTAAGAATACAATGTCGTTAAGGTAGATACTTACCATTGACAGCAGATTTTAAGACTCAGTAACCTGTAAGAAAATAAGAGAAGATAAATGATTATTGGTTGCGAGAAGTCCTAAGAGATACAACATTAATAAGACATTAAAGATAGTAAAAGAAAAGATAAGAAGCAATACCTGAGGAGAATAATCCAGTATAGAACTAGAACTGAGAATTCCTGTGGAGAGAAGCCGAACCAAGAACAAATAAAGAGACAAGAAAAGAAACAACCTACTAGACAATAGATAAAGCCATAAGGAAGAAGCAACAACATATTAGGAGAAAAACCCAGTTAATTCACATCTGGTAGGTTAAGGAGTAGGAGGGGAACACATTAGGAAGCAAGGAATAAATAGGTAATAACCAATAAAATATATTGCAGGAAAGAACACCAACTCGAACCAGAGAGAGAGAAGAAGGCAGCATAGCGCCAAGGAGAGGGGCACAGAGTTTTAGGATCTCGGGTAGGTAGCTTTTCAAAGAAAAATGTAGAAGCAAGAAGTAGGATAGAGTAGAGGAGGGAAAACAAATAATTGTTGTGTGCTTAGTTTTTCTAGGGAGACATCAGCTAGCCAGATCAAAGGCAGAAGAAGGTTTCCAGATAGAAAAACCAGAAGGTCCAGAACCAGTCTCTCTTATTGTTTATTATTTTATCCACTTTCCCCCTTCCCCCTTGCTGATCAGTTAGCGCCAAGTATTCTTTTGGGGCTGAGTGGTTGGTAGTGGGAGTTGGGAAGCAAGCAACTTCTGTTCCTGTGCAAGACTACAGAACCAGCGAGAAGCTGAAGGTGAGCTCTGACAGCGAGACCCGCCTCCCTTCTTCTCCACTAAGAAGATGCAGCCGAGAAACCTGTTTGGGTGCGGAAATGACCCTTCTATGGTGCCTTTCTGCAGCAGAGCTTGAACCTCTGAGGAGATAAAGTCTTTCTCTTGTTGGGAAAAATACATTGTGGGAGGAGGGGAGGTCTGCATCAGGGCGTTGTAGAACTCTAACTTGTAACCTTGAACAGCCTCTAGCACAGTAGTGTCTTGTGTTATACTCTTCCAGTTGCTTAGGAATAACCTGGTCCTGCCCCCCAGCAGCACCTCTGACAGTGGAATTATTCTCACCTGTGGAGCCAGACTCCTGTGAAGAGCGCTGCGACCCTACGTATCGTCTCTTCCAGAAACTGTTCCTGCTGGTTAGGGGGCAGGAGGGGTAGAAGGTGGAACTGTTGGAGGAATCTTGGTATCCACCTGTGAGAAGTTGGCCTGATATGTAGTGCTCACTATTCTAGTGATCACTGTGTATCATTCCAAACGACCCTTATTGATGATTGGTTGTAAGTCAACCTTATAGACCAGCTAACCTAGTAGCGTGGATACGAGCAGTCTTAGGCTAAACTCTAGAGGGCGTGTTAAGCCAGCTGTTTACCATCACATATACCCCTTGAACACCAAGTGAAAGGACACCACACAAGTTGTTATGAAAATAAAGGATATTTATTTATAACAAGCCTACCCTGGCTCTTTATGAGTCAGGGAGCTAAGCACAATACAAAACTCTTAGGAAAATACTTCTGGTTGCACAATTTACACAAATGCCCGAGGGCACGAAACCATTACACTGCAAGTGGAAGGGGAGAGGTTAGAAAGTCTAAAGTTACTGATTCCGGAGTGATCCGATCAGGGGGACTTAAACGAAAAAGGAACTGGACACTTGTAAAGCGAACCTGCGATGGAGCACCGAAATGCTCGTGTTACCTAGCCCAGAGGCTGCGGCTGTAGAAGGTTCGGCAAGATGTCGGGAGTCCTCGTTGTAGTCTCAGGAGCCTGAAAGAAGAGTTGCTGGCAGGCGACCAGTGTCGATATTCAGCGAGATCCAAGCCTGGATCGGTGATGGAGGAAACCTGAAAGCAGAGGGGACTCAGTTCTCAACCGCTAGCCAGCGATCGTGTGGGTACCAGGAGGGTACCGGCTGAAGTCACCTCGACCAGGTGAGTGGATGACGTCGGACTCGGCTGTTCCTCGGTCTAGGAGGCGCGGCGGCGACCAGGATGGAGGGCGAGCTGTCCCACGAAGGTGTCTGCTGTCGATGATGCTGGGCCCAGGAATGGGGCAGCAGATCTTGGCAGTGGCAAGCCCACGTGGTGGAGTCAAGATGGCGTCTGGAGTGGACTAGGAGAGTCCGTGGTACTCCTCTGTTGGAGGGGAGCAAGAGCCAGTCTGGAGCAACCAGACTAGTGATGAAACAATCGTGGTGCGTCGTGAAGAGGGCCACAAGCCGGTCGGCAAGTGGTCGAACAACGCGGTGAACAGCAAGGAGCGGAAGGGCCCCCACGCAGATCTCGGGGATGCTGGGGAGGCAGACTTCGATGCTGGAGCTGCTCAGGGTTAGGGCTTCTCAAACCCTAGGTGTACTCACTCGAGGGTCCCTCGGTGGGCGTGCTAGATAAGCGTCGTGCAGGTTCTGAAGATGGCCGGTCCCGCAGGTCTCGTCACACCTACGACTCTCAGCTGAGCTGATGAGGTAGGTAAAAGGTCAGAGATGGCAGGGACTCGGGTCTCGTCGAGCTGGGCAGTCTTGATCCGTAGGAGAGACTTACAGCAAACCGCAAGCGCTTAGGTGGTGCCTGCTGGTGCAGGGTGGCTACTCCTTAGCCACAAGGGAGAGTCTTCAGAAATAGTCAAGAGTTCCTTTCGTGGAAAGTGGTTCGTGATTCGGAGTTATCCGATTATCTGATTATCCAATTTGGGAAGGGGACTCGCTCCTACCTTTATTCTAAGAAAAAGGGGTTGGCCCGTGACTAGGGTCTACCTAGGGGTGGAGCCAGGAGGGGGGTGGTTACACCCCTATCCTTTGTCCGGCTTCGCGCCAGCTCAGGGGCTGGTGTGCCCCCGAAACTGGTCTGAGCCGGGCTATGCACAGTGAGCACCGGGGTGCCACTTGCAATCACCTTCCTTTCAGCCCTGCCTACCTGGAATACACAAACCCTGTCTGGGATGGTGCTAACACCACCCTCGACAGGAAACCCTTTGTCCAAACTCCCTTCGCTGGAAGGTCTCCCAGCAGCAGGAGGTCAGACTTGTGTCTGGTGGCAGCATCCATTTTGTGATGCTGAGGCTTGAGTCAACTTTAACCGGGGTTCAGGGTTACTTCCATGTCGTGCCCCTCTAGAAGGGGGGAATGCTAACCCCGTCGCCAGAACTAGCGAGGGGTTCGTATTCCAATTCGTATGACACCTTACTCGACATGTGTAGGTGATGCGATGCCAAAGTTAGCAAATAACCACAAGGATTATAATGCATTAAAAGTAGTTGGCCCGCGTCACCATGGAACGGCTATTAGGACTTGGTTCCGCAAGCCGTCGACGGGCTCAGCTCGCGCCAGAGCACCATCCCACATGACTCCCTGCACTCTGCCTTCAGGATTGATAAGGCCTGCCATAGGAGTGACTGATAGGAATCCATGTGTCCATTTTAGGGTTAGGTGTAGGAATACTACACCTACAGCAACGGGTGATTACACCACGTGGCCCCAGCTGTCGTGCAGCCAGTTGTGTCAGATTTGGGCGGCCATTCCAGGGGTGGCATAATACATTCTGCAGCCCCTGGTAGGCCCTGGGTACACCGATGCCCTGGATACCTGTGGTATGCTGAGACAGGGACTGACAAGGCGGCCCAGTTCCAATTAGTGGATGCACCTAATGTACATGTGTGTTAATTTCGAGAGAGAACAGCTAGGCTGTGGGTCTGATTGGCAGGCCCACAGCCGGGGAAAGTCGTAAACCAATGAAGCAAAAGCAAAAAATCTGGGTGATCATAGGATTGCAGACCCTACTCTCCCACATGACCCCCCCCCAAACTTTGGGACAATAAGCTAACCTTGACCAGGTGAGTCTTCTTGCTCTAAGTGGAAATACCTGGAGAGCCCATCTGCATTGCCATGATCAGTGCCAGGTCTATGCTCCACTGTGAAGTCCATCCCCTGTAGGGAAATGGACCACCTAAGTAGTTTGGGGTTTTCACCCTTCATTTGATTTAGCCACAAGAGGGGCTTATGGTCGGTCTGAATCTTGAAGTGAGTGCCAAACAAGTATGGCCTCAACTTCTTCAGGGCCCAAACCACAGCAAAGGCCTCCCTCTCAATAGCTGACCAATTCTTCTCTCTGGGGGTCAGCCTCCTGCTAATAAAAGCTATGGGCTGGTCATGACCATCAAAATTCAGTTGCGATAGAACAGCTCCCACACCCAGCTCCGAAGCGTCTGTTTGGACAATGAATGGTTTGGAGTAGTCTGGACTCTTTAGGATAGGTGCTGTGCACATGGCCTGCTTTAGGTCATCGAATGCCTTCTGACAGCTTGCTGTCCACTGAACTTTTTTTGGCATCTTTTTACTTGTCAGGTCGTTTAGCGGGGTCACAATGGATCCATAATTTCTGACAAATTTCCGGTAATAACCAGTCAGGCCCAAGAAAGCTCGAACCTGAGTCTGGGTGGTTGGAGGAGCCCAGTCCTGGATGGCCTGTATTTTGCTCTCCAACGGTTGAACCTGACCCCCTCCTACAAGGTGGCCCAGGTATACAACCTGTGTCTGCCCTATCTGGCACTTGGTGGCCTTGATAGTGAGGCCTGCCTTCTGCAGGGCCTCTAACACTTTCCTCAGGTGGACCAGGTGATCCTCCCAGGTGGAGCTAAAGACAGCGATATCGTCCAGATACGCCGCACAGAAGTCGTCCAACCCAGTGAGAACTCGATTCACCAGCCTTTGGAAGGTGGCAGGTGCATTTTTCAAACCAAAGGGCATTACCACGAACTGATAATGCCCACCCGGGGTAGAAAATGCGGTTTTGGGCTTGGCCTCCTCAGCTAACCTGATTTGCCAATACCCAGCTGTCAGGTCAAACGTACTTAAGTAGTTGGCCGAGGCCAACCGGTCGATAAGTTCGTCTGCTCTTGGTATCGGGTGGGCGTCAGTCTTAGTGACTGCATTGAGACCTCTGTAGTCCACGCAAAACCTCATCTCTTTCTTACCGCCCTGGGTGTGAGGTTTCGGCACGAGCACTACGGGACTAGCCCAGGGGCTGTCCGAGGGTTCAATGACTCCCAGCTCCAACATTTTCTGCACCTCCGTCTTGATGCAGTCTCTGACGTGATCAGGTTGCCGATAGATTTTACTCTTTACGGGTAGACTGTCCCCAGTGTCGACCTCATGGGTACACCAATTGGTCTGACTGGGTGTCAGAGAGAACATATGTCGAAAGGATTGAAGAACCTGTTTACAATCCTTTTGTTGATGCCCAGAGAGGCTGCCACAAAAGACAACACCATCTACTGATCCATCGTCAGGGTTCTGAGAGAGCAGGTCCGGGAGAGGGTCACTCTCCTCCTCCTGTCCCTCATCTGTGGCCATGAGCAAGCCCATGCCCTCCCTGTCGACATATGCCTTGAGCCTGTTTACATGGAGCACCCTGTGGGGGCTCCGGGGAGTTCCCAGGTCTACCAGGTAGGTGACCTCTCCCTTTTGCTCAATGATCGTGTGGGGCCCAGACCATTTGTCTTTGAGTGCTGCTGGGGCCACTGGCTCCAGCACCCACACCTTCTGTCCAGGCTGGTACACAGTCAGGACAGCCTTTTGGTCGTGCCAAGCTTTCTGTAACTCTTGGCTCGCCTCAAGGTTTTTAGACGCCTTTTCCATGTACTCCGCCATCCGCGAGCGGAGACCGAGTACATAGTCCACAATGTTCGATGCCGGCTTTCTGAGAGGTCTCTCCCATCCTTCCTTTACCAAACAAAGGGGTCCCCTTACAGGATGCCCGAACAGAAGCTCAAAAGGGCTGTAGCCGACCCCCTTCTGCGGGACCTCTCTGTAGGCGAACAAGAGGCAGGGTATCAGGACATCCCATCTCCGCCGAAGCTTTTCAGGTAGTCCGTGAATCATCCCTTTTAGGGTCCTGTTGAATCTCTCAACAAGCCCATTGCATTGTGGGTGATAGGGTGTGGTGAATTTGTAGTTGACACCACATTCCTTCCACATAGCATTCAAATATCCCGACATGAAGTTTGCACCTCTGTCTGAGACGACCTCCTTAGGGAAGCCCACTCTGGAGAACACTCCAAGTAGGGCCCGTGCCACCACAGGTGCTGTAGTGGTCCTAAGGGGAATAGCTTCAGGATACCTGGTGGCGTGGTCCACCACCACCAGTATAAACTTGTGCCCTGATGCTGTCTGGGGTTCCATTGGTCCGACAATGTCGATCCCCACTCGTTCAAAGGGTACCCCCACCACTGGTAGTGGTATGAGGGGGGCCTTTGTCGTGCCACCTGACTTACCACTGGCTTGGCAAGTGACACAGGAGCGGCAAAACTCCTTCGTATCTTCGGACATGTGGGGCCAGTGAAAGTGTGGAACAATCCTGTCCCAAGTCTTATTCTGGCCTAAGTGACCTGCAAGGGGAATCTCGTGGGCCAAGGTGAGAAGGAAACCTCTCAGAGACAAGGGGATGACCAGCCTCCTGGTCGCACCAGGTTTGGGGTCTCTTGCCTCAAAGTACAGGAGTCCATCGTCCCAGTACACTTTGTGGGTACCTGTGGCGTTCCCTGCAGCCTCAGCAGCAGCCTGCTGTCTGAGGGGTTCAAGTGAGGGGCAGTCTAACTGTGCCTTCCCCAGGTCTTCCCTGGAGGGTCCCCCTGAGCCCAGAAACTCAACCTGACCAGGTTCAAGCTCTTGCGGCTCAGTTTCCCTCAGTTCTTTAAGGTCAGCCTCCTCGGAGACTTGATCCACGACCTGGGGCAAGGGGGAAGGCGAAGCCTTACCCTTACTGCTCCTTTTCTTGGAAGGTGTCTGGTCCGTTCTTCCAGGATCCAGCACCTGTTCAGTGGGGCATCTTTTGGCCTGTGACCTGGTCACAGCAAGGACATGTGCCGGCAAGCCTAACATTTCCATGTGAGTCCTCTGCTCCACTTCTGACCATTGTGACGTTTCCAAATCATTGCCCAACAGACATTCTACGGGGAGGTCTGAACTAACCACAACCTTTTTCGGGCCACTTACCCCTCCCCAGGAGAAATCAACAACTGCCATACTGTGATTGGTAGTGACGTTGCTGGCATTGGTCACTAGGTAACTGGTACCTAGCATGATCTGTCCAGGGTCCACAAAGTTAGGCGTCACCATGGTGACACTGGCACAAGTGTCCCTGTAGGCCTGAGCCACTTTTCCATTGATCAAAGGTGTCTGTCTGTATTTGCCCAAAGTATTGGGACTGGCATCAGGGGACATATCCATATCCCCGGTACAGACAAGGACGGCCTGAGTGAGCGTGCCGACTAAGTCGTCACTCCCCTCGGTTCCCAAGGTTAACCCAACTAATGCCTTGGGAGGCGCACTACCACTGCTGACTGTACTAGGGGGTGCAGGTGCCTTAGGGGCTGCAGTGGTAGGAGTTTGCCCTCCTTTCTTGGTGCACTCACTAAACCAGTGAGTCTTACTTTTACAGTATTGGCACCACCTTTTTGACTGGCCTTCTTGAGTCTTCTTCTTCTGTGAAGCCTGACCCCCACCCTCTTTGGTTTGTTGGGGACCTGTCGAAGACTTCTGGTCATTTTGTTCGTTCTTGTTACCCTTTTGGTCTGCTTTCTTCTGACCACCCTGGTTCTGATTCTGGTTCTGCTTGACCCTTGTTCTGACCCATCTGTCTGCCTTCTTTCCCAATTCTTGGGGAGAGGTCAGATCCGAGTCGACAAGGTGCTGATGCAACAATTGGTTCTGACAGTTGTTTAAAATCTGTTCTCGCATGATAAGATTGTACAATCCTGTGTAATCAGTAACCTTGCTACCCAGTAACCAGCCTTCCAAAGCCTTAGTGGCACAATCAACAAAGTCAGTCCAATCCTGAGACTGAATTTTCTGGGTGTCCCGGAACAGCACCCGGTACTGTTCCGTGGTTAGGCCGAACCCATCAATCAGTGTGTTCTTCAGGACTTGGTAGTTGTTAGCATCCTCAGCTCTAGTAGTGAGGAGCTTGTCCCTTCCTTTACCTTCAAAGGAAAGCCACAGTATAGCTGCCCACTGACTTGGGGGGACGCACTGGACAGTGCAGGCCCTCTCCAAGGCAGTTATCCACTTGTGGATGTCGTCCCCTTGTTTAAAGGGGGGCACTATTTTACTCAGGTGTCTAGTGTCTATACCCCTGTCTTTCTCTCTATTGAGAATGCTGCCACCAGTGGGATCTAACCCACTTAATTTCTGCTCTCGGGCCAGGGCAAGTCTTTCTTTGGCGAGGGCAAGTTCTTCCCGCTCGATCCTCAGATTGACTTCCCTCATCTTCGCTTCATGCTCCCTTCTCTGGGGGGACGTCATCCCTCTCTGAGAAGATGCCTGAGAGACATGTGTATGAACCGATCTGCCGGAGCCTCTGGAGAGAGACCTAGCTCGTCCGTTCCCAAGGTTAAGCCTGCTTGAGCGTGGGCCCGGGGCTCCCCCAGTTCCATTCTCATGCCTGCTTAAGTTGGTCCTTGTAAGCCTGCTGACTACCACTGGACCTTTGTCTGCCTCGTCTCCCGATAACTCGTCCTCGTCCTCCTCCTCTGTGTGGAGGTCGAGGTCGGGGTCACCGAGGGTTCCCTCTAAGGGAGGCATGTTCCCATCTGCACTGGGGGGACCTGTGTTAGAGGACCTCCTAGCATCGTACGCCTCTAAGAGACCTATCAGAATTGCGATGGTAGGGTTAGAACCCTGGTTTAGCTTCCTGGAGGCACACAGTTGTCTCATCTCCTTGAAGCTAAGGGTTGCATATCGTGACACGACCTGTGGAGGGTCACTGACCACTAAGGGAGTCTGCGAGGACTCTCCGTGGACCGACATGCTTGTCTAGTGAGGTGTAAGTGATGCACCTACCTACACTATGTGTTTACCTACTGGTCCCTTGCTAAGAGTTGTAGTCAGGGTGTGCTAAGCCCTGTTACACTACAACAGCCGGTTCAGTAGAACTCGGAGTATTCTAAGTTAAGTTATATGTACCTGGGTACTTATGTGATCTTTCACTGCGATATTCTTAGGATACGTGTGTGGTAAAACAACAGCAAGCTCAAATCCCACCGCTGCTCACCAATGTGAGAAGTTGGCCTGATATGTAGTGCTCACTATTCTAGTGATCACTGTGTATCATTCCAAACGACCCTTATTGATGATTGGTTGTAAGTCAACCTTATAGACCCGCTAACCTAGTAGCGTGGATACGAGCAGTCTTAGGCTAAACTCTAGAGGGCGTGTTAAGCCAGCTGTTTACCATCACATATACCCCTTGAACACCAAGTGAAAGGACACCACACAAGTTGTTATGAAAATAAAGGAAATTTATTTATAACAAGCCTACCCTGGCTCTTATTGAGTCAGGGAGCTAAGCACAATACAAAACTCTTAGGAAAATACTTCTGGTTGCACAATTTACACAAATGCCCGAGGGCACGAAACCATTACACTGCAAGTGGAAGGGGAGAGGTTAGAAAGTCTAAAGTTACTGATTCCGGAGTGATCCGATCAGGGGGACTTAAACGAAAAAGGAACTGGACACTTGTAAAGCGAACCTGCGATGGAGCACCGAAATGCTCGTGTTACCTAGCCCAGAGGCTGCGGCTGTAGAAGGTTCGGCAAGATGTCGGGAGTCCTCGTTGTAGTCTCAGGAGCCTGAAAGAAGAGTTGCTGGCAGGCGACCAGTGTCGATATTCAGCGAGATCCAAGCCTGGATCGGTGATGGAGGAAACCTGAAAGCAGAGGGGACTCAGTTCTCAACCGCTAGCCAGCGATCGTGTGGGTACCAGGAGGGTACCGGCTGAATTCACCTCGACCAGGTGAGTGGATGACGTCGGACTCGGCTGTTCCTCGGTCTAGGAGGCGCGGCGGCGACCAGGATGGAGGGCGAGCTGTCCCACGAAGGTGTCTGCTGTCGATGATGCTGGGCCCAGGAATGGGGCAGCGCATCTTGGCAGTGGCAAGCCCACGTGGTGGAGTCAAGATGGCGTCTGGAGTGGACTAGGAGAGTCCGTGGTACTCCTCTGTTGGAGGGGAGCAAGAGCCAGTCTGGAGCAACCAGACTAGTGATGAAACAATCGTGGTGCGTTGTGAAGAGGGCCACAAGCCGGTCGGCAAGTGGTCGAACAACGCGGTGAACAGCAAGGAGCGGAAGGGCCCCCACGCAGATCTCGGGGATGCTGGGGAGGCAGACTTCGATGCTGGAGCTGCTCAGGGTTAGGGCTTCTCAAACCCTAGGTGTACTCACTCGAGGGTCCCTCGGTGGGCGTGCTAGATAAGCGTCGTGCAGGTTCTGAAGATGGCCGGTCCCGCAGGTCTCGTCACACCTACGACTCTCAGCTGAGCTGATGAGGTAGGTAAAAGATCAGAGATGGCAGGGACTCGGGTCTCGTCGAGCTGGGCAGTCTTGATCCGTAGGAGAGACTTACAGCAAACCGCAAGCGCTTAGGTGGTGCCTGCTGGTGCAGGGTGGCTACTCCTTAGCCACAAGGGAGAGTCTTCAGAAATAGTCAAGAGTTCCTTTCGTGGAAAGTGGTTCGTGATTCAGAGTTATCCGATTATCTGATTATCCAATTTGGGAAGGGGACTCGCTCCTACCTTTATTCTAAGAAAAAGGGGTTGGCCCGTGACTAGGGTCTACCTAGGGGTGGAGCGAGGAGGGGGGTGGTTACACCCCTATCCTTTGTCCGGCTTCGCGCCAGCTCAGGGGCTGGTGTGCCCCCGAAACTGGTCTGAGCCGGGCTATGCACAGTGAGCACCGGGGTGCCACTTGCAATCACCTTCCTTTCAGCCCTGCCTACCTGGAATACACAAACCCTGTCTGGGATGGTGCTAACACCGCCCTCGACAGGAAACCCTTTGTCCAAACTCCCTTCGCTGGAAGGTCTCCCAGCAGCAGGAGGTCAGACTTGTGTCTGGTGGCAGCATCCATTTTGTGATGCTGAGGCTTGAGTCAACTTTAACCGGGGTTCAGGGTTACTTCCATGTCGTGCCCCTCTAGAAGGGGGGAATGCTAACCCCTTCGCCAGAACTAGCAAGGGGTTCGTATTCCAATTCGTATGACACCTTACTCGACATGTGTAGGTGATGCGATGCCAAATTTAACAAATAACCACAAGGATTATAATGCATTAAAAGTAATTGGCCCGCATCACCATGGAACGGCTATTAGGACTTGGTTCCGCAAGCCGTCGACGGGCTCAGCTCGCGCCAGAGCACCATCCCACATGACTCCCTGCACTCTGCCTTCAGGATTGATAAGGCCTGCCATGGGAGTGACTGATAGGAATCCATGTGTCCATTTTAGGGTTAGGTGTAGGAATACTACACCTACAGCAACGGGTGATTACACCACTTGGCCCCAGCTGTCGTGCAGCCAGTTGTGTCAGATTTGGCCGGCCATTCCAGGGGTGGCATAATACATGCTGCAGCCCCTGGTAGGCCCTGGGTACACCGATGCCCTGGATACCTGTGGTATGCTGAGACAGGGACTGACAAGGCGGCCCAGTTCCAATTAGTGGATGCACCTAATGTACATGTGTGTTAATTTCGAGAGAGAACAGCTAGGCTGTGGGTCTGATTGGCAGGCCCACAGCCGGGGAAAGTCGTAAACCAATGAAGCAAAAGCAAAAAATCTGGGTGATCATAGGATTGCAGACCCTACTCTCCTACACCACCTATACCTTTTTGATAGAAACCTCATTGCGGGCCTTGATGACAGCCATGGTGCCGAAAGCTGTTACCCGGTAGCGAAGTGGGCAGAAGACCTTTTTGAGGAACCCCTGAGCCTTATCCAATTTACTGAAAGTTGTAGTAACCTATATTGGAATTATCTATTTACTTTCTCCCAAGCTGCTCAGCCAGCGTGAATGTGCTGCATGGAATGTTGATGTGATGGACACGAATGGAATGTTTGGGTGACTTGGAACTGAAGTGTGAAAGTTGGAGTATGGACTGAGTAGCAGGCAGACTGCTTCTGGTGGGGCTGATCTACATGAACTTTACAACTTGTAACCAAGGCCTAATAAATCTACTTGAAACTACATCTTGGCCACAGACTTCATTACTACAACCTTAAGCTATGGGCCCTGACTGACGATGTGAGTACGATTATCTTCAGGTTGAGTTTGAGGTGGATGGGCCAGCTCCGTTCGCTGGCTGTCTTTGGTGCAGTTTGCATTTCCCAGTTGGCAAATAGCTCTTTTGGCCGAGCTAAGCAAGGCGTCTGGGTCAATGGTGATCGCCAACTCCTTCGCATGGTAATCTAGCTCAAGTATTTTGGTTAGAAGCCCTGATATGACTAGTAGTTTATCTCGGCTCTCCCTCCAAGCCCTCTAAATACCTTTCTGCAGATCCCTAGAATATTGTTTTAGGTATGTAACTATGGTGGGATCCTCCTCTGGTGTGTCAGCGACCTTGCCTGGAAGGTCTGGTCGGAGGCACTCAGATCGTAACAGTGCCCTGACATCCCTATTGAACCCTTGTCGGATATGGGATTGAACAAACCAAACAGAACACTTTGGTTGGATGATCTCATTTGGTTCAAAGGTAAGCACAGAAGCTTGATGTGTGGCGTGTCTTGCGTTTGCGCTTACTAGGGCCTGGTTCATCTCCTTGGTCTGACATCTGAGACGAAGTAGAGCTGGAGTCATGCTGCCACAAGTCAGGGACTGTGAGGGCAGTCTGAGAGCTATAATCGTGGTCTCTCACTGGAGAACTCACCAAATTCTCAAAACCTGCAGTGTGGGGGCCCTTAGGAGATTTTGAGCTGGTCTTTCCCTGGGAGGCCGATTTCCCACCTCCTATTCATAAAGGGAGGGTTGGCAGCCAGCGAGTCCATTAGGTCCTGCTGCAAAAACCCATCAGGGTCATCATAATAATAGCCCTCCATTTTAGCATCATAGTACCCAGATATCTTTAAAATTCTGGCCGGCAGAGATTCAAGAGCCTCAGGAGGGCTTAGGACAAAGGGCAAGAGGAGGATACGGCTAATCCACCAATAAGGAGCAATTCAGGGGGCAGATCACACCCCAACTGCAGGTCAAGTCTAACCACATCTTGTGGTTGCAAAACATGAAATGTGTAGGGAGGTCCTGCTACCAAACTCTATGCAGAGCCTATGAGAATTTCCCAACCCTGTGGGAGAAAGCCAACCTCCCAAGGCAAAAAGAAAAAGCTGAGGCAAGAGGAAGAAAAAGCATCTCACCGCATTCACGACCTGTGTGTTAACGCTCAAAGGAGGCAATAAGGCTACTGTGCATGCACGTGGGCCACCCAATCACTTTGCATATAAAGAGGCCCATGTGACAAACAGTTGCATGTCCTTGCTCCCCTTCTCCCTCTCCACACAGAAACTAAGACGGGGGTGGCATGCCGCCCTGCCGGGAGGAAAACGCTCCCTTTAACCCCCATGTAGACCGCAAATTGCATGGCGCACAAGCGGTCCACAATGCACTCAGTACATCAGCGATCATCTGACCTGAGGAAATAATCACTGTATAATAGGAACAGTAAACACAGTACGGCAGGCAGGATACACAGTATACACAGTAGAAAACATGTGACATGCGAAATAAGATCACAATAGATAATGCCAGATAACAGTAATAAATCAAATGCTCAATTATGGAGGAACACACTTAACTGGCTGCAAAGGAACAAAGAAAGAGGAAGCTGTGTTGCTGCAAGAGGGTTATATAGGGCTGGAACTCTATGGTTGATCATGTTTCTATGAGTTAGTCAAGGGAAATGTAGGGCTCGATTCACAGAACAAACTTAAGACAAAATCCTAAACTTAGTACCATTTTGGTATTCACAGAATGCACTTACTACTTCTGGTATTCACAGAATGAACTTACTACTTTTGCGATTCACAGAATAAACTTACTACTTTTGCTATTCACAGAATGGATTTATGACTACTAACTCTACATCCGCACTCGGGCTGGAAATTCCGGCCCGGAGGCGGAGCTTCTGGCCCGGAGGCGGAGCTTCTGGCCCGGAGGCGGGGCTTCCGGGCCGGAGGCGGAGCTTCCGGCCCAGAGGTGGAGATTTTGGCCATGGTTAAATCTCCGCCACTGGCCGGAATCCCCACCTCCGGGCCGGAAGCTCAAAACACTCTTAACAGATATGCTCTGATCCTAAGAGGCAGCCAAACTCAACTGAGGATTTAAATGGAATACTCCAGATCTGTCCATGATCCGGATCTTTGCTACCCAGAGAAAATTGTAGTGTTGGGGTTGATTACCACATGCACTAGGAACAGAGAAGTTTAAAGGCATGGGCAAAGTGGGCTCTGGCCCAGAGCCCCACCCTTTCAGGGGGCCCGATAGAGCCAGCTCTGTTCTGCAGAGAGCCTTGCCCGATACACCTTTAATTTTTAAAGAAATCGTTTTAAATATCATTTTCCTTTAATTCATTATGAATGTGGATGACGTGTGAGTCTGCTACAGACCTTTTGCAGAGAAATGTTGTGTTAATGTTCATGCAACATCCATAAAAAAGTTTCTTTGGATCAAAACACATCACATATTAGATATGCGACAGCATCACAGAGACTATTTGCATCCCTATCCCTGAATATTGGATATAAACACATGCATAATTTGGACGAGCGTGCCTGTGCTCTGTCAATGACATGGCCACAAAGGGTATGATAGAGTTAAATCTGGATCATAAAATCGAGGCTGTTCTGAAGAGAGGAACAATTACGTTGTTTTCAGGAGTGCAGATTTATCGTGGGCCTTCAGTAAAGGAAACTGGAACTTGGCACCACACTGCTGTCCTGTTTATAACCAAGAGCTGGAAAGCGGGAGAAAAAGATATTCCCAGTCTTTCAAGATCCCATGGCATACCAGAGGCTAAGGTTAGAAGACGCACATCGCAGCTCGTGGAGTAACAGCATCATCATCTTTGCCCTTCCCACCCCAGCTAAGCTCAGTTAGGCCAATCTGAGCAGCTGGTTTTGGTGATGGCAGGCAACGGCCATGAAAAAAGGCCTAAGAACTATAAATGATGAGAACAGGCTACACAATTGAGATGCGAGGCGCAAGCTACTCATGGGGGTTTGGCGAGCTACCGGTAGCTCGCGATCAACCGGTTGGAGACCCCTGGATAACAATGCGAGTCAATTAATTAAGTAAAAGATTAGTTTATTTTACAGTGCCATTAATGACATGTTTTTGGGCATTTTTAAAGTTTTGCTTTTAGCCCTAGCATTTTATGTTTAAGTTAAAGATTAAGTTTAACTTTAAATTAAGCACTGTGTGTAGGCTTTTATTTAGGAACTGTCTTACTACAGAGTGCTGGAGAGTAAAACGTCAAAACACACAAGGTGATGGACGGAATGTTGCACATTAGCAAAACATTCATCCCCAGTCACAGATCTGGGTTTAATACATTGTTATGTTGCTCACCATGCCACCCCAGTTCAGACATGGCCATATGCAAATCAGTCTTGACCCTGTACCTCATGGGAACAGTCCAGCCCGAACTGCCAAGCCATGTCTTCCCTGGACCGGAATTAAGCATCCTAGGACCGGTTTCTGGCTATCAGCCGTCATCAGCCAGGATAACTTGACTCCAGTGGCGTAGTGAGCACGGGACCCACGTCTGGGCATACTCTTCTCACATAGGGCGAACAGCAAAACACACAAGGTGATGGACGGAATGTTGCACATTGGCAAAACATTCACCCCCAGTCACAGATCTGGGTTTAATCCATCGTTATTTTGCTCACCATGCCACCGCAGAGAATTCCCATAGAAGCCCATGTTCTGGTGTGAACCTGGGCTTCTATGGGAAATCTCAAGGGCATATTATCAAGCCCATTATCGCCGCTTTAGCGGCAGTCTTCTTCCACCTCTAATAATGGCTGCTGGCAAACCCGGGCCCAGGCGCATGCCTGAGTGTTCACAAGGTTGCGAGCCTACCTTGTCCGCCTCCCCTTGAGACTGCCGGCGCAGCATAGGGGACAGGCCTCGGCATTGCAGGGCCCAGTGTGTCTGGAGGCCCACCTTGATCCCATTTACCCATGTGTTTGCCGCCAGATCCGGGCGCTGGAGCATACTGCATGGTCAGCTACAGCCTTTTCAACTGCGGGGAACGGCTTGCGTGCCTAGGCGGCGCATTGCTTATGTTTCTCCCTTTCCTGTCGGCACTGAGCAGGGAGCCGGTGTTTGGTTCCGTGTCTATTACAGCCATGCTGACTGTCAGCGTGAAGCAGGACTTGCTGTTTGAGTCGCTTGGCCGGACAGTAAGTGTGAGAAGGGGCACCATTTGTGACACCGTGCAAGTGGCAGCAAGACAGGGCTCCTGACACAACTGGAGCGCATGTGAGTCGTTTGGTGGATCCGTCATCCTTGCTCACTCTGAGATGTGAAGCCTCCCCTTCCCAGGGGTGTATTGGGGTGGGGTGGTAGAGAGAGCCAGCATCATGTTTTTAGGGTTGCCCTTATATGTTTGGGCGGCGCTCTCGTTTCACTCAAGTGTTTTAGAGGCAGGAGCAAAAGATAAACAGGGGTGTCCTGGCTTGCTGGGTTGAGACACAGGCACCGAGTGTGATGAGAATGCATCATTCATAGCGTGAGGACTAACGACACATGCTTTCCCAGTCATTGATGTCTAGCAGTGAGGCACTAGCAGGAACCCTATCACCGGCAGCAGTCTGAGACCGGTGGTGGCGTGGGCGGTGCCAGTGGGGGATGAAACTTGGGCCTCGAACCTTATTTCGTATCACAACTGTATCACTGGGACATCACTCTGAGTCCCGGTCACATGAGGCTGGTTTAGCCAGCCTTCGGCTGTGCAGCAAATTGATGCTCTGTGCCAGAGCACAGTTTAGCCAAGGGAACAAAAATTATGCATCTAATCGCCGGAATGCTCTGATCAGATAAAACCCGGCGCGGGTAACAAGGCCTCCGCGTGTCCTAGCGGCCCTCCTGGGATATGCAATATCTTAGGAGACAGCAGAAATAATAATTTATCACAATTTATTCTCCCGGGTTGAAGAGGAGAGCGGGGTTTCCACTGGTATTGCTGTCGAGCACCATGGGTCGCAAAGGCACGAGCAGAGCAGACTGACTTGGGTAGGGGCATTAATACTCAATTTCCTTGGGATGAGGAAAGCAGGCAATTTTAGAAGACCAATGTGGGGCTGATGCCAACACAAGTCTGTTCTGTCTCCAACGCAGGTATTGTGCACTGCCATTCCGGTTTCAAAATGGCCACTGCTTTCTGGGTCTGCAACTGCCACAGTTCCATCTGTCCAGAATCGTTGCATTTTCAGTATACTACTACACCACAGCCATATTGGGGCTGTTCGCCTGGTTGGTGTCCTGCGTTCAAGAGGGGCATATTCGGGCCTCCCGTCCCCGGGTAGGGGAGGGCAGTGCTCTCTGTAGGTGCAGCTGCTGCTTGGGGGGCCTTTGGGGTGCAGCTCGCTGAAGGCACCATGAGTGGCGTGCTCAGTATGAGGTGAAGCCAGCACGAGCCGGTTTCCCCCTCAGCGCAAGGTGTGTACATCGAGCAGGGCTTGCAGTTTGCATGTGCCCATCTCCCGTACTTAACGGTGCCAGGCTGTTCAGACTGTGTATATTTGTGATACTCTGCTCCATCTGAGCTACGTCAGTCTCATACCATACCAGGCACTTTGCCTTCTAAAATATCGCATATATGTTAATGTCACACATATGCACACTCGGGAATGTCTCACAAAAGCAGCCTTAAACCTTCGACTTCTTAGAGTTTCTTGTTGGTCAAATGGGCGTAATTACTAATATTGGTATGTCTCCATCATCTTCATTGTTTGATTTGCTCGTAAGAGAGTGTCATTCATAGTCTTTTAAATGTCACTCATAGTGAACTGAAAGGATGAAAATGTCACACATAGCAATTTGAAACATTGGCAGCTACGGATGGGGGTGGCTAGCTCTCGGTTGGCTATGCAACAAAGCTATAATTGTGGCTTATTTATCTTATGCAACTAATAAGCATTGACTTAGCCAATAGATGGGCTTGCTGTAGGTGAAGTGCTCCTTTTGTAGTAAAGGGAAGGCACAGCCTCCCTCAGCACACGTGTGGGGCTCTGACGTGTTAAAATCATGGCATCCTGAAGGTTTGAGGTCAGAAGTGCATTTACTTGTAATCAACAGCACATGCTGTAGTACAACCAGCTGTTCTGGACCAAATTATTGGGGGCACCTGTTTGGAGCAGCCTTTAATTGACACAGCTCAGTTCTTTCATGCCCACTGTGAGGAAGGTTACTGACAGTGCACTTAATTGGCACCAATGCTTTAGACCCCGATTCCGTCCCACGAGTCCTAGTAGTGCTCACACTAAGTCAGACGCTATTGAGAAGTTGGAAACATGGCGACTAGCATTGGCACGATCTCCAAACCTCACATGCGCCTTACAAATACAGGGTCAGCATCATAGTTACTAGTGGAGAAATCCCGGCATATGGGATTTGGTTGACCACAAAAGAGAGAACTGGTTGACATGTTGCATATGTCATTGAATTGGGTGACATCTACACAGCAACAGGTGGATAGGGCATGGGTGCATGTGGCACATTTGTTATTGGTGCAGGATAATTATTGTTTTACTCTAGGAAACTGGGATCTCATGCCCAGGTTCTCTCTTTTTTGGCGGTAGGTTACCAGCCCAATGGTGGGAAAGTACAATTTTACATTTACTCTGTGCTGTGTTATGGTAAGTACAGTTCCTACCAGCAGCTACAAGGGTGCTAACTGAGCTGTAGGACGGTAGCCTGATTGACCTAGTGAGTTATGTAATCCCAGGGATGTCATGATGAGGTTTGGTAGCACAGGGTAATAGAGGCAGATGGAACTAAGTTTCTCTTGTATGGACGATACGAATGGTAATTAAAATAACCTGGGATGGAGTCTCTTCAGTAGTGTGGACACTGTGGGAGTGCAGTTGGCACATTCAATTTACACTTCCTCTGGGATAAGCCAAAGTCTCTGTCTAGCCACCTAGGGGGTGGGCAGGTGTCAGCTTAAGTGTGTACTTCCTTCTCCTGACTAGAGAGGTGGGTTCGGCCAGGCTTAGGTGCATACCCTAGCCAACCAGAAACTCCATTTACAACATTGGTAGAGAATGCCTAGGAGTTGTTTGCAGTCCATTTGCATCCGCCCCACAGGGCGAATGTTTTAGGCCACAAGGTTTGTGGAGGGCTCTTGTGTGGGAGCCTGGTGAAGAGCTACGGTCAGGCTAGGATGTCTCATGCTTTCGCAGCACTGTTGAGTCCCAGTCACGAACGGATTGTATCAGGCTGAGCTGGCTGTGGGTCAGGAAGCACCAAGGCATCAGTAGCACTGAGTGGCTTACAGCCAGAGGCGGTATCCGATGCAAGGGGGCATCTGTTAGATTATAGCCCTACTCAGAGTTACCGCCTTAAGTGCTTGGAGGTCTGTTGGCACCGCCTTTCAATGGAAACCATTGTCTAGCGGGCTGCTCTGAGCAGAGCATTTGCAGGCGTAAGTAACAGTATTAGCTACCAGTTCTTCTGTCACTAATTTACTCAGCTAACTGGGACAGGAAGCAAGGCGGGCTGGATAACTCTTTCTTCTACCTGCATTGGCACATGTTGTCAGGAGTGATTGTCAAAGGGATTGCACTTCAGCCAGGCAATGTTAGCACCCATCCACACCAAAGCGATTGGCCGCATTTACACAGCCCAGTATTAGGCCTTTGTGGTTGTCAGTGCGAGGAATTACTAAATTGAACTGAACAGGAGGCATGACCGTGGGTAACACCAGCAGAAGTTTGGGGCGAGCTAGACTCCACCCATGATAAAGGTGTAGGTTTAAGTAGTTGGAGTTGGCACTCTTTTTTGACCTGGGGTTCGATGCTACACGGGGGCATCGCCGCGTTGCGGCCAGAGCACAGGCATTGTGTGTTTCCCAGGGGGCAGCAAGTGAAGGCAAGGCTCTTTCCAAATCTGGCTCCAGAACAAAAGGTAGTCAGGTTCAACTTGTCTGTTGGGTGACTTGTTTAGGCACCTGTGTAGTTGTTACTCCACGAAGGGGTGAGTTGTCTCCAATAGTGGGCCCGGTACATATATTGTTTCAAACCAGATTTGACACCGTTAATGTGTTCACCAGGGTCTAGCAATCAAAGAGGTCTGTGGAATTGTCTGGTCAACAGTGCGAAGTAGGTGCACTCTAAAACCGAGGTTATGTGACACAGGAGGATGGAGGGTGATTCAAGGGACACAGGTGGTGTGACGGCAACGCGAGACTGTCAGCTTATGCTGGGTAGGAGGTTCTGTATCACCAACTAGAAGGGTGCCATGTGGCAAAACCAGTAAATACGTTATAGAATGATATAGATGCTGGTCAGGAGAGGTTTGTCAAAGGTATTACACTTATTGCCAGGCATTGTTAACAACCCATCCACACCAAGCCTATTGCTTAGGTTCCTGGGCCGCATACACACAGCTTGGTATTAGGAACCTGCGGTGATAGCGCCATGAGTTACTAAATTACAACTGTACAGTGGGTGTACTTGCTGACCGGGCAGTATTGCTACGGCCGCCATGGGCCGATTAGTCAGACACCAGTAGCAGTGAGTGTGGCTTGCCCTCAATGCAGTTGTTAGGAGAATTTAAATTCCATGTAGAGGTTATACTGGACTTGCTACCAGCGGGTCTCGTGTGTGAGCGGGTTAACTGCTTTGAAAAAGGCATAAAACAAGTATGGCATAACACATAGACTACTAGGAATTAAATCAGGGACCAGCTACCTTTACACATGGATTTCGGTGGAGGGCAATTAAGTCGGGGGTAAACAAGTGTACTGGGTCTAGAGCTTTACATCTTGGGTCAAAACAGGTTGGCACACAGGGGGTGTCTAGGATCATACCAGGCACACTCTGCAGTGTAGAATGCAAAAGAACTGCACGTTGCCACTATCTTGAGTGTGACAGATGCAACAATTTGATCCCTGCCAAAGCAAACCAAGGTTCTCATGGTCAGAGGCACAACATACATCCATTCACTCCAGCCTCCCTGAAGGTAGTCTATTAGCAGAGGTATAGAACGGGACTTCTTGCACCAGGGTGCGGACATTGCATGGGCGACACAGCAGATAGTCTGCTGTCAGACGAGGGTGCTTGCGGGCTAGGAGGCCAGGCAATGAAGCAGAACCAATTCTAAGGACCCCTCTCCCCCACAGGACTGCCCGAGAATGTGTGTGTAGTTGGATTTGCAATGTTACAGGTATTTTCCCACCCATACAGGGGCAGAAGGGTACATTGCAGGAATCTGCATAAATAGAGTGGGGGCAAGACCTATAGACGATGTGCACCGGTAACCGCAAGAGTGTGGTGTTAAGATCAAAACTTCACAGCGGCAAGTTAGCCAGGTGGCATGCATCAGTTGGTTAGGCTAGAATGTGTGCCGTGGCTCCAATAGCAGCTTGAAATGTGTTTGGAGCACCATCGCTGACAATTCCAGAGCACACACTGCACCTCGGCCCAGTAGGTGAAGGCCATACGCACATGTGCGGCTTGATCTTGTGGAGGGCAATATTCCCTGGAATAACAAAGTACTAGATCATTAGCTGGGTTGAGCATCAAGGGTCACAGCTGGTTAGCAGGTATGTGTGTATCTGTGATCGAGCTTTAGTTAAGCAAGCCTGGTAGGTGGGGTAAGTTGTCACTACAAATGGTTGCTGTAACTGCAATAGTGTGCACTTTGCGAACAGTCTTGTTTGCGATGGTTTATTAATTGCAAAGGTCTGTGCACATGTCTGGTCAACTTCAACAAAGTAGGTGCACTCTGCTCCCAGGGCAGGTTACGGGTTGCTTCAGTGATGCATGAAATGCCCCGTCCGCATAGCCAGAGTATATAGGCTGGTTGTGTAAGCGATCTTCTAAGCAAGTGTGCTGTTGTTCCATAAATTGGGGAAACAGGTGTTAGGGAGCACGAAATGACTGCAACTACAGGTTACAGGAGGTGGGAGCCACATCAGCTTGAAGAGTAATATAGCGATGTCTATTAGTAGAGCACTCTCCTGAGAGGCCATCACATTCTTGCAGGTCATGTGAGGCACTGGTACATTCCCAGAGAAGGAGAAACTGCTCCATGCGCAAGTTCGCAGAGTAAGGGGCTTTGCCTTCATCAGGCATGGGCTATGCCGGGCGAACACCAAAGGTTATTTTGACAAAGTTGGGGTGCACTTGGCACAGGTGGGCTTGGATCTGTTCCTACTGGACATGAATGAGGCCCGGGAAATTGCAGGTTGTAGTGAGAAAGGAACTGTTTTGGTGGGGGGCTCTTTAGGCGACAAGGTCCGCCTCCAGAGCTTTGGCGGAGTTACAGGGCGATCTGGAAGCAGATGGGTACAGAAGGGTACCTATGAGTGGGCACAATAGGGGTGCCAGAGCCAAATTCCAGGAGCCTCATGGGAGGGTACTGGAAAAATTACGTCGGCGCCCCGTTAGTCCTTCAGGCAGTTGTGGGCCTGAACAACCGGGGGCTTGCCTTGCTACGCTCCTCCCTGAAAGGGGCGTGAGTAATAAGGGACCAATTTTTCACGTGATCCAGTAAGGGGGGAGAGGGCTTGGATGGTCATTGTCCTCTACAGATAAACTCTTGACAGTGTACATGTGCAAATTGTTTATTGCGTTTAACCTTACGTCACAATTTGTATTGTTTGAGACATTAGAGGACATCTGCTCCGCAGTGCACCAAATATTACATTTTGCACATTTGAAAAAGTGCACCGTCATTTGTTTAGGTATAAAAAGTGGATACCCGAATATTTTTATTCATGGAGGGGTTTGTTGCTCCTTCCAGTAAGAATGTGCCACGACGCACGACCTAAAGACACCCCAGAGGCCCATAAAATTATGTGTCGCAGGTAATGCAATCGCGTTTCTGCATTGATGGATTGCCTTTTTTTCAAGGCCAGATAAACCAAATGAGCACTTAGGAACAGCAATCTTAAAACCTACTAATGAATAGGAGAACTCAGATATGTGCTCCCAGCTAGCCAAGGCCTTCCATGTAAATAATGGTTTCCAGGACAGCACGTTTTCTTGCTCTTTTCAAATACTTTTTTATCACAACCTTCATATACGCTGTTGACATGGGAAGATAGGCAGCCCCTATGACAGGGGAGACCGTTTATGTCCTTGGTGTGACATATCACTTAAGTTTTCAACATTTTGTAACTGACTTTACAAAACAACTTAGCTGCTTACCTTTTTGATATATCATCTATAGATTCCGGTATAGTGGCATCTCCCTATATATTATACATGTTCAAATTGGTTCTCGGAATTGGAACTATTTTCAAAGTCTTTTGTCCTACTGTGCTCTGACCGAGCCATTTTGGGCCGTAATCTTGCTTTTACAATGAATGTTTTACTTAGACTAATGAGAGATAGCTGGACACCCGAAGGGCCTCGTTTAATTTCAACAATACCTTACTGAGCATTTTAAACCCTTGCAAGGCTGTTTACATACTTTCTAGGGCTACAGTCATTTACATTTTTCTCTACATACTAGCACAGTGTCCATGGAGTTCATGAACATGGGCATCATTATAGGAAGGGCCATAGGCATACCATTCGTTACCACCAGCTGGGAGTACCCAGTCCTGGCAAAAGCGGTAGAAAGTATATGATGTCCCCCCAATTAGAGTAGCTCCGACCTGTTTTTGAAAGTAAACCCAGCCAGCTGTGGCAATGTGGAGCACAGGTTATATGTGTACCCTAAACACCTAAATAAGGCTAGACAGAATGGTTTTGTCCTACTGATATTTCGATTGGTGTGATCTTGTTTCATTTTGAATATGTGTTAGTTGCTGAAATTGCAGAAAACCTATATATATATATTCGAGCTGGTTTTTTTTCGTCAACACCATTTTCCTTTACTGTTGATATGATTGCAGTACTGTTATTTATCATATGGATCAATGAAACCATTCATTTTTCTTAAATGCATTAGTCATATTTAATTCAAAGATCTCTAATAAGCATTGTATGCAAATTCAACTTTTCTAGTGGCAACGCAGTTGCTCCTGAGAATAATAGCAATATTAAAGAGTGCTCTCGGAGTTAGAAAAAAGATAAGAGTGGGATAGGGAGTGTTGAATCAGTGAGTGAGGGACAAGAAAAAGGTAAGGTGACATATATACCTTTTAGCGCATGAAATAGAACCTTTATCCGCCTGACAAAGGTCAATAGTTCATATTATCTAAACAATGCTCAATTGTACATGTTAATTGTCACATTTAGTTCATTGAGCTTGTGTAGAGGTTTGTGAGTTTGTGAGGACGCAAGTCACCCTTTCCATCTGGGGTCGAAACGTAGACTACTCACAAACCTCTACAAACCTCTACACAAGCTCAATGGTCAATGGTGCAAGGGTGCCTGCGTTGCGGGGATGATTAGTTTTGTACAGGAAGGGAAACCTTTCTGTACAAAAATAATCACAGAGGCTTTTTCCCCTTTCTATGTGTGCTGCAGAATGCAGCACACATAGAAAAAGGAAAAACGAGGAGAAATTAAGATATTTCTCCTCGTTGTGCCTCCCTTACGCCTCCCCTGGGGAGGCGTAAGCTTTTGGCGCTGCCTCAGACTTACGATTTTTCGTAAATCTGGAGCAGTGTCAAAAGGCCATGTATGTTGCTGGGAACGCCCCCACCAACACCCATTGCACGCTCCTTTAACGCAGAACACTGCGTTAAAGGGACTGATATTTATCAGGCAGAATTAATCCAAAAAAAGTGGCTTAGTGCTGCCTGATAAATATCACACAGGCTTCTGCGCCACGGAACGTCACAAAAAGTAATGTTCTGAAGGCGCAAGAGTCCTCATAAATGAGGCCCTAAGGTTTTTGGGGATGCAGCTGTTGGTGTGCACTAAGGCGCGTCGCTTGATTGGCTCATGCACGCTTTGCTGAGCCTCTTGTTGACTGCGTCTTTCTATTAGCTCTTGCGTGCAGCCATTTTTGCCAAGCCTCGCTTTCATCTGTTTTCGCTACGTCATTCGGTGGCCATCTTAAATTGGGCTTGCACTTCAAAAGTCAATTTAGAAGCAGTGACAGGCCCGTGTTTGTACGTGCAACCATATTTGGTGTATATCTAGTTGCAGCATTCACAGTTCCTCACAGTTTTATGCAGGTTGCTGCCTATTTTATCGATTGGCGTCCTTACTGATGCACATTTGAAGCATTATTGTGTCATTGATTTATTCGTTCTGTGTTGCTTGTTAAAGTGTTGTCGGCAGCTTCAATTCATGTAAAATTGCCCAATATGGAATGACTGATTTTGAAGTTCATGGACATGGTTATTGGGTGCTTGAAATCTATTGAGGAAAGCAGTTTTGGTTTTAAAACTTGTAAACCCTAATACGGACGCTTCTCCCTCGATCTCAAAGTATTGGCCAAGCTCTATTCCGCAAATTAGATCTGTCGCTGCACCAGTTAATGCAATGTTAAATCATTTGCTTTCTGAAAATCTAGGCACTTATTCCACCTGTAACCTCCCGCAGCACTTTACCCAGCAAAAATATTCTACACCAATAACCGGAAAGCCTTTTTCCCTCCAGCTCCCTCTGGCAGCTACCTCGTATGTAGTCATTCTTAAAGGTATCCCAATACTTAGGCCATCATAATCAGAGAGTCAAGAGCAACTTGTGAGCAAAGTTTCTCATTGATTGAAGGGGTGTGCCAGTACTGGGATTCAGCCAGAGTAATAACCAGTGGATGAGATTAATTCAAGCATCCCATCAATCACTTTTTTGTATGCTTCAGTGTGTCATCCTAAGTGGTTAGGGTATGCCCATACATGGGTCCCGTGCACACAGTGTCACAGGAACTAAGCTATACTCGGCTGATGAGCCCATAACCAGGGCAAAACCCTTCCTGGGTCGTTTGTGTTTTTGTTTTGGGAGGACCTGGCATGGCAGTTCGGGCTGGATTGTTCCAATTGGAGCCGGGTCAAAACTAATTTGCATATAGATGGGGCCAAAATGAGGTGGAATAGCGTGCAAAATAATGATGGACTGGGATGCGGCCTGAGTAATTACAAGTGGCTGAGATTAATATAAGCATTACATCCATCACTTTTTGGTGTACTCCATTGTACACTACCAGCATCAAATATACATTGTTTTTGCAAACGCAATGTTTCATCACACACAAATTTGCATCGTGGAATGTCGTGGGTGTTTGGGGCCAAATGTAAGAATCCAGACCAGTTAGGTCTCCTGGGCAACTGTGATGTAATTTGTTTCTAGGAAACCTGGAGTACTGTCCCTGAGCTATGATCATACAAATCTTTAAGAAGGGAGATTAATCGGCCCATATCTCACTTTGATTGTACACCTAAAATGATGGGTAGGATTGTCCTATATTGTCTTGAAACATGGGCCCAGGAGCATCCCGCTCTCTCAGACCTACAGTCTGGCTTTCACGTGGGTCTTGGCACTATCCATCAATGCCATAATCTTTATTTGTTGATCAGTAAGTACACCATAGCCAAGCAGGGTAATCTGTACCTGGCGTTTTTGGATTTGATTTTCAGCATTCGAATAATACAAACAGATCTAAATTATGGCACATCATGTCCAACATGGGGGTAAACACTTGTTATGTTTGTTTCCTCAGGGAACGGCATAGTGCTATCACTGCAAGCGCAAGATATGGGCCTAATGGAGAAACAATGAACAAATGAAGATAGCGCACACCTATCTATATAATGATGCAAAGACTCAAAATGTACAGTCATATGCGTGCCAGCCAGCAAGAGGGTGGCAACCTCTGAATGAACGCGGTGTGCATGTGAATGCTCACTTGTATGTTGGATGTGATCCAGCGCAAAACGGGATATGGGGAGCAACCTCTACCAATATACTCCCCGTATCGCAGACCAGACGTCACACTAACTCATTGACACACGCAGTCGCTTGGTGGGGCCCATAACACCAACACTCATACGTCTCTCTCTCTCATCGAGTCTGCGAACACACACACACACACACAGGAGGGATGAATAATTCAAGCGCTGGACATGTGGGGGGAACACCTTATAACCTATAGGGAGAGAAAATCAATTTTCAAATATTCACATCTATCTTTGTCACCTACAGATCCCTATTCTCAAACATCAAGGCAGTCCTCCCACTTGGTCGACGACCAATTAGTTGGATTGGTTGATGGTGATTTAGAACCAGCTAAAACACATTTAAGAACCAGAATCTTTCTCTAAATGAAAAACCACAAACTCATGATTTCTCTTTAATCAATAATTGTTTATCTAAATTTTCATAATGATTTATATTTGCATTTGTCTCATCAAATTTTAGAAATTTTATATCAATTTAAATAAATCGCAGAACATCATATTTACCTAATCTGGCTATCTGGGGCTTCTCTATTTCATTGGCGCTGCATAACCGAGTTCTGTCATCAATCACCCAAATATAGCAGGCCAAAGCTCAGAGTCCAAAGTTCTCTGCTCAGCACGTTACAGTCCCAAAGATCGGCAAAGGACCAGAGACATGCAAGCATCTATCATTGCCTGTGGAGTTGGTAATCTGCAGTCATCCGTTGATCAGGCAGCATCCGGACCTTCAAAGATTCAGGAGCGATGAATGGAATTAAGCCTCTCTCTCTATTCTACTACTCTTTTATATTACAATGAAGTAAAAGAAGATACATTTTTAAGTTTTAGAACAGTTGTGATTGGCTGGTTGAGATCATCCAATTTAATATTTCCAAATTCTCAGTACAGTTCGAGGGGTGAGGTCATTGGTCAGCGAAAAGTCGGCTTGTTCCGGTTTACTGTAAGGTTGATTGTTCTCCTGTCTTGGCAAAAGTCCCGTTTCATAGCCTTGTTCGGGGACACGCTGTGCAGAGGTCGCAACGAGGTTTAGGAGATTTCTCGCACATGCGCAGCTCACTTCGCGCCTCATGAGACACTGGCCACTTCGGCGTGTGGTGACAGCGGCCATATTTGATTTAGGCCCAAATGCCAACTTAAGCGAAACAAACTCAAAAGAGTAATTAATACATTGAAATAGTGAGTCTAATGTTAACCCCTTGCTAATCCCTCTATGTGCTTGTATTTATCTAGCATTTAGCAACATTTAAAGCCATTATATTCACCTTTTTGATCCTCCTTGACAGTGCAACATCACAAAAGCAACATATATCATGCAATATTCTATCACCACATATACTATTCATTGTGTAGTTGACTACCTAATTCATGCACACCATGTTTCCCTCTTCCAATGTGGAATATCTTTGGGAAAACCAGACCTACATAACATGTGCCATACCAATGGTCTGGTAAACGGTAATATGCTTTGTTCTCGCAGATAAAATATAACCCAGGAAAAACTGGATCATTTCCTCCTTTAAATCCCCATCCACCCATGATTCGATATGTATCATGGCATTCACTGTTACCTACAAAATAATTATCATATGCAGTTTGATTTCTTCTAATACACAACTTTCCCTTCTGAGGCCAATCCAAAGCTATAGATGGACTAGCTTCTCCCTTCAAATGTTTTTCCATTTCAACATCCCAAACGGTCTTTTCTTCTTTTCCTTCAGGTATTTTCCTTTGCATCTTTAATCTCCTTTTTTCAACCATATCTAAAAAAGTGTTTTCCTCTTTCTTTAAACTGCAAGTCAAATTATTTCTAAATATGGATTCTAATGTTAGTTCTTTAGTTTCTAAGAGAAATTCACCTAACACCTTTGCAGGCTTTACTTTATTCAATTTGTTAACTACGGGTACTTGTGAAAATATGTTATCTACATCTGAAAAATAATATTCTAATTTCCGTATTTTGTAAAACAAACTAGCTATTACACTACATGTTATTCCATATGTTACTGGGAGGTGATGATAGGTCACTCCCTCAGATACAGATGCAGGTAACTGCATGCAGACGTAGCAGTCCCTCACGTCCATTGTCTTTACATATTCGTACAGCAATTTTGAAAATACATTGTTAGTGAAATCATTTATAAACCTGTCTTTATGTAGATAATTTCTATCTATTTTAGTTGGATATATTTTCTGAATCTTTTCTATATTAGTTTTATTCTCACTATGTCCTTCTATTGTTTCTAGTGTGATCTTAAATGAGATCATCAAAGCTAACGCACTCCATAGAAGCATTAGTAATCCTGTACAACAACAACACATTTTAAACCATCTTTTAAGAAATACACATCTAGCTTTTCTACCTTCTGTGTTTGCCATTTTCGTAAAATGATCAGTGTCTTTTGACTTAGCCTCTTCTACTTCACAACTAGTTTTGTCTAACCCAAGGCTCTAAGGGGCAGATCTATGTTGTAGTTGCGCCACTTTTACGCCACCGTTGCGTCACTTTTGTGACGCAGCGGCGGCGTAAACCCTGCGCCGCGTGGCGCCCAATTTACATCGTGACGCATCTATGGAGATGCGTCACGGTGTAAAGCCCAGCGCCACATGAAACCTGCGTCAGGTTTCATGTGGGCGTTTCCACGCAGGGGGGCGTTCCGTCGCAGGAACACCCCTGAAAAGTGGCTCAGTGAAATCTATAAGATTTCACTGAGTCACTTTCCCAACGCTGATGCGTCAAAACCCTGCGCCTGCTTGAAGCAGGCGTAAGGCTTGACGCACCATGTTAGGTATGGGGTAGGTTGGAACAGTGCTGAAGTTGCGTCGCGCTTGCGACACAACTTCAGCACTGCGCCAACCTTACGCCGGCAGATACGTCATGCATCTGCTTGTCCTTGCGCCACGATGCACCGCATTGTAAATGCGGCGCATCTGCGGTGGCGCAAGGGCAAACTTGCGTGACGCATCTTCCCTGGCGGATGTATGACATTACAACGCGGGTTTTTACAACGCGTGCAGTTACATCGCATGCGTTACAACGCATGCGATGTTACAGCGCTATGCCATTACAACGCAAGTCTTTAAATCGACTTGCGTTAGATGGCGTGCTACCATTAAAAAAGTGTAATTTACTATTCCAACTCCAGTCCACTTAACAGTATGGAAGGTGTTCGGATAGTAAACTACACTATTTGTAATGTTAGTACACCATCTAGCGCAAGTCGATGTAAAGACTTGCGTTGTAATGGCATAGCGTTGTAACATCGCATGCATTGTAACGCATGCGATGTAACTGCACTGCGTGGTAAAAACCGCGTTGTAATGGCTGTTCCCCTTCCCTGGCGCATCCATGCTGATTTGCAGGGATGCGCCAGTGAACATAAAACTGCCCCTAAGCACCTACTTGGTTCTATCAGTTATGTCTTTTCCCGTATTTTATTGTCTTCCATTTGCATAATTTTCTTGTCTGATTCAGGTTGGCATTTGATCATCTTTCACTTTCCTTTAATAGTCTTGATACAGAACCTCCTGAACATCCGTTTCTTCTCCAATATCGGCCAAGATAACTCTCAGGATTTCCGATTCTTCGTCTTCCTCAACCACTTCTGGTATAGTCTCTTCTGGGTTTACTTGGCCATCTGCCTCTTCTTTTATTTCAGGCAGGGCCACATACGACCATTCTGGCAAATTCTACTTCTGGATTAGGTTTTCTTGTTCTTTTGTTTTCCTCTACTGTAATTGTTTTCCCGTATTTTGATTTTTCTTGACTAGATACTTCATTCACTTGTTCAGCTCTGAGTAGATTCACTCTTGTCAGCCTGTATCTCAGTCTTTTTATTTTATTTGGTCAGATTTCATCTCTTGCTGATCTTTTCAATTTATTTCCATGTTCATTTTTCTCAGCTCTCCATGCTCTCTTTCTCAGGACTTGACCTTCTGGTACTTCTTCGTCACTATCCTCTGATTCTGTTTCAACTTGCTTTTTGCTTTCAGCTGTTCTTCTTTCCACCACTTCTTTTATTTTCCCGACTTCTGTCCCTCCTCGTGTTTCTTCCACACAATTTCCTGCTGACTGACTGTCTCATCCTCTAACTGGATGTTCAAATTCCCTACAACTCCTCGGGGGTCTTCCGCAAAAGTCTTTCCCTCATTTTCTGTATCTGGCACCTGACCATCTACTTTTGTTATTTCAGGTAGAATTTCTCTCAGCTTTCCATCAGGAACTTCCTTATCAACAATTTCTTTAATTGTCTCTTCACTGCTTCTCTCCTTTCCCGAATGTACCTGTATTTGTTCAGTTTCTGAGTCTGAGCTGGTATCCGAAATCTGTCATTTCCTTCTCAGGGGAATATTTTCTGGGTCAAAGGTCAAATTTTGCTCTGACTCCCCCCTTTCAGGATTTTCCCTTGTTCTCGTTTCTTCAGCATCCGATTCAGAACTAGTTTCTGATTCCTCAAAATATTCTCCTTCCTTGTTATCCACTGGATTTGGAATTCTCAATGTGTGACTAGCATGAATCCAGTTCTTTACTCCAGCACACTTCACAGCTGTTGTTGTAGTCAAAATCACTTTAATTCTCACCCAGTCTCCTGGGCTCAGATCATGAGCTTGCTTCTTTTCAAGGGTGGTGGCATCCGATCCAACCTGATGAAACACAGAATGTACAGCGTCAGCCAGCCCCTTACAGTAATCTAACACCAAGTCATCAGTTATTGGCAACAGTTTGTTGACTGGTATGAAAACATGTCGCATTGCTCTTCCCATGATAATTTCATGGGTACTGAGACCTATGTTCCTATCTGGAATAGATCTAATAGTCATGAGTACCAGAGGCAAGACATCAGGCCATTTCAAACCTGTGGCTAAACACATTTTTCCCAATCTGTTTTTAATGGTGCTATTTACTTGTTCCACAACACCAGAAGACTCTGGGCGATCGGCACAATGTAGTTTTTGTTGTACGTTCTATGCTTCACAAATTAGCTTCATGATTTCATTATGGAAATGCTTCCCTCTATCTGACTCAATTGTGACTGGGAACCCGAATCTAGGGATGAACTCTCTCAATAGTAGATTGGTCACTGTAATTCCATCACTTCTTCTTGTGGGGTATGCTTCTACCCATCTAGAAAACAAGCAGACCATTACTAGAACATACCTCAACCTATTACAGGGGGGCATTTCAATGAAATCAATCTGCATTCTGGTGAAAGGCCCTCCTTCTCGGCCTATCCTTGCTAGACTTACCACTGTCTTTCTTCCGGGATTGAATTGCTGACATATGAGGCATCTTTGACAAAGGCTCTCAGCTACAAGTCTAAATTTTGCATTGTACCATGTCTGCTTAAATGATCTAATCATGGCGTCTCTCCCTATGTGTGCTTATCCATGATACATCCGTGCCATGGCAGACACCATGCTATCAGGCATGACTGGTCTTCCATCCCGATAGACCCACACATGGTCTGTTTCCCTTGGTGCACACCCTGCTTTCACTCACTGTCTCATTTCCTCATCTCCTGCTTCTTCCTGTAGTTGCCTCACTTCCTCCCATGTATTCACAATGTTAGTAAACAACAACAAACAAGAATTCATTTCCTTTTCTTTTGCCCTATTCACCGAATTCTGATTGCGTGCACAATTTTGAGCCATATCGTTTGCGTACTTATTCCCTACTGCGATGTAATCTCCGGTCTTCGAGTGAGCATCACACTTCGCAACCGCAAATTGCTTAGGCAGCTGTATCGCCTGAAGCAACTTCCCAACCACTTCAGCATTCTTTATAAGGGGTTCCGCTTGAAGTCAAAAATCCTCTCTGTGACCAAATTTGGCCAAAGTCATGCACAACACCAAAGCCATACTGACTATCTGGTATCACAGTCACTATCACATTCTTTCCCAGCTTGCATGCTCTCGTTAAGGCAACAAGTTCTGCAACTTGGGCTGATTTTACTCCTTTTAGGTAAGATGCTTCCATAACCGCTGCTACTGTACATACTGCGTACGCTGCACTCAGAATTCCCTCGTCTGTTCTCAAGCATGACCCATCCACAAACATCACATAGTCACTTTCAGTCAGGGGTACATCTTTTATGTTAGGACGTGGTTTGGTACAGAAATCAAGCACATCCAAACAGTCATGATCCACTTTGTCTCTTACTTCCACATTCTCAGCGTCAGGCAATAACGTTGATGGATTCACATTCAGGCATCTTACAAGGCTCATATTCGTTGCACCTAATATTACTTTCTCATATTTAGTCAGCCGACTATGCGTCATGAACTGAATGCGGCTCCTTGTTAAAAGGATTGCCACACCATGAGGTACAAACACTCGCACAGGATATCCCATCACAATTCCTTCACTCTGTTCCAGACTCTTACAGGTGGCTGCTACAGCTTTCAGACAACCAGGTAATGCTACAGCTACAGGGTCTAGCATAGCTAAAAAATATGCAATTGGTCTTCTCAATTTTCCATCTTTCTGTATTAATACAGAAAGTGCACATCCATTCCTTTCGCTACAGTATAATTCAAACTCCATCTCGTAATTAGGCATTCGTAATGCTGGCGCTTCACACAAACTGTCTCTCAATTGTTTAAAGGCTGTCAACTCTTCTTTATTTAATTCAATGGGGTCTTTTACATCACTTCTCGTCAGGCGTACCAAAGGTTTTGCGATCAGGAAAAAGTTGCTTATCCACTGACGACAATATCCAACCATTCCAAGAAATATTCTCACTTCTCTTTGCGTCATTGGGGCTCTCATTCCTTTTATTATCCTGATTCTGTATGCAGTTATCTTTCTCAGTCCCTTTTCAATTTTGTGGCCTAAATAGTGTATTTCTTTCTGATAGAATTGTAATTTCGATGGGGATACTTTAAGTCCTCCACCTGCCAGATGATTTAGCAAAGCTATGATATCCATTACACAAGCTTTTCGAGTTTTTGACGCCACAAGTAGGTCGTCAATATACTGCACTATCACTGAGTTCTCGGGCATCTCTAGGTCTTCTAAGGACTTTTTCAATACCTGATTAAATATTGAGGGAATCTCTGTATACCCCTGTGGGATTCGGCACCATGCCAAAATACGTTCGCCAAATCGGGACGCAAAAATCTGCTAACTGTCATGGTGCAATGGGATGGAAAAGAAAGCATGACATAGGTCAATTACTGTATACCATTCTGCATCATGAGGAATCTGATACAAAATCACAGATGGATTTGTACAATAGGACAACATGACACCACAATTTTGTCTATTTTTCTCAGATCCTGCACTATTCTAAACGTTCCATTAGGCTTTTTCAGGCCCATTATTGGTGAATTACATGGACTACTCATTATTTCTCTCAAAATACCTTGTTTAATCATTTTCTCGATTATAGGAGTAACTCCTTCAATTATTTTGGGGGCCAACTTGTATTGAGGAATATTAGAGTAGCTTATTCCTTCTTTCACTGTCACTTTTACAGGATCTACATTTTTCATTATTCCTATATCTTCTCCTGTGAAATCCCAGACCTCTGCCTTTACTGTTTTTTTCAGTTCTTTTGGTAGTTCTTCAGGGTTGAATACAGCAAATGCTTCAGTAATCTCAGATTCCATATTAGCCATAGTCATTTTATACAGTACGTCTTCATCAGGGGTCTCAAATGCTATACCATCAAGGGTGCAAAATATGGTGCAAATCATTTTGCACATTAACCCCTTGCGTGTGCATGATGGAACCACGCCGTCATGAGCCACGGGCGGCATGTGCTCATGACGGCGTGGTTCCGTCATGCTGTGGGCGCTCCGCCCACGTGTCACTGATTCCCCGCCTGTGCGGGCGAAATAACGAGTGGGCGGAGTCGTGACGGAACCACGCCATCATGAGCACAGCTCGCCCGTGACTCATGACGGCGTGGTTCCGTCACGAGCATGGCGGCGCCGCGCTCACCCCGCACCCCCCCTCCCCAGCGCCGCAGCGGAATTTGCGCCACGGCGAAGAGGTTAAGTCTCTTCCTAACAAATTTACAGTGCTTGAATCACACACAACAAAGCAGTGCATTTCCGAAAATTTCCCTATATTGACTTTTACTGGTTCCGTGAGATACGTTTTAATTTGTCTGTTGGACACTCCAACTACTTGGATTGTTTCATCCGAGAGAGGAAGATTCTTAACATCAGCTGACCTAATAGTTGATCGAGTAGCACCAGTATCTACTAGGAAAGTAATATTTTCATCATTTACCTTTCCGTCCACAAAAGGGCCTGTCTGGTCTACTTCTAGAGTTGCGCCAAGTACGCACTCTTCTTCCTCCCCTCGACACCGTCAATAATTTTCTTCTGACTCACTCTCATCGCCTTGTAACCAATACTGCGATAAAGCGCTAGCGCGCGGCAGCTTAGTTACCTGTTCTTTGTTGTAGAACCCTGTCTCATTACTGTATTTCTGTGAATTTACGCTCTGTGGAAAAGGCGGTTTTGGCGCCTGATTCTGTTGGGCAACAACCTGCTGCTGTCGCTGTGGTTGACAACCCACCTCTTTCTGCACCTGCGGATTCAATGATGCATTATCACTATTAGTATTCGGGGGAATTTTACACTCGGATTTCCAGTGCCCTATTCTTCCGCAATTATGACATGGCCATTTCTTTTTGGCTTCTTCTATATTGAATTTTCCCTTTCCTTTTCCAACATTAAATGTAGGTTTTGGTCCTGCATTATTTGCCTGTTCAATCAGCTGAGCTTCCTGTCTTTCTGCCACCTTTACCTGTGCCCACATAGCCCTCTCTTTTAATTTACGCTGCTTGGCTTCAATTACATCTATAAAATATTTTGCATGTCTTAGTACTTCATCTATTTTCTTATTTTGCCAATCCACTGTATGCTGTTTACTCATTTCACTTATTTCTGGCGTAGGCCATATACAAATCTGTATACAAAATGACTTAAATCCTTCTCACTTAAATTCTCGTCACCACTAAACTGCTTAAAGGCAAGGATTAACCTCTCATAGTAAGCATGCACCGACTCCTTAGTCTCCTGATGAGTTCGGTCAATTTTTACGCAATCAGTTTCTTTGGGAGGTACTTTGTTTTTCAGAACGGTAATTACTTGTTCATATTTTTTCATCACTTCTGGATCAGGGGTACCTGTTTTTGGGTCTCTAGGGTATTCTTGTGTAGGCCAATTTATCATAATTTTGCACTCTGTCCATAAATCCGGTGGTACTATTATGTCAAATAGACTATTTAAATCAATCCACAAAACTTTTGATAGTTTTACAAACCTATCTACTTGCCTATACCACTCGACAGGCTTCTCGCGTAGTCGAGGGAAATCATTAGTAAATGACAAAATATCTTGCCTAGTCCAAGGGAAATGTACATATCCTCCACCTGGAATTTCTCTCATAGGGCATTCTGTTACTACCTTTTCCTTTTCTCTCGTTGGGAAAGCTGCAAACGTTTTGTCCGAGGCATCATCTCGTTTTCGATACCACCTACTTTTCCATTTATCCACATCTCCCCATTTTCTTAACAAAATGATTATGTCTTTAATCAGAGCTGTTCATCCTGCAGTGTTCAGATTTTCAATATCTTTTTCAGAAAAATCTACCCGATGTGGTTTTTGTAAGGCTTTTACTCTTTCAAAGTCTATACCCATTTCATTTGCCACTTCTTCTAGTCTTTCGTGTAGATTCTTTGCTCTCCAAGTTATACTTTTAAAAAGAAATTATAATTCTTCGTCCTGATAGGCTTTTAACTTCTCTGTGGGGATAGTCCCTACTATTAATTCTTCCAAAACCATCTTTAGCTTGGCCACATCTATAGATTGGGATTCTCTGTCTTTTCTCTGTAAACTCCTCAACCATTCACTTAATTCTTCTGAAGTACGCCCTACTGGTTTTTCATCATTACCTTGTTCTAAATCTTTTGGTGTTCCTGATACAGAGTCTGTAGTCATTATTAGTCTTTCCACTAAATTTTGATCTACCGTTGAGTTTTTAAGCGTACTTTGTTCTGATGTACTTGCTGTTTGTTTCCATGGATTCTCGTCTGAACTCTTTCTTGGCCTCTCAGTCTGTTTATTACTGTTATGAGGAACCGCTAGACAATGTTCACTATCCTTTTGTTTAACAAAAATAGGCATTACAGGTCCTATAGTTACAGGAACAGTTATGGCTTCTAAGTTTTTAGTCAATTCCCTAATCTTTTCAGTTAACTCTAAAGTGGTTTTCGCTAATTCTGCCAAATTTTCATTCCTCGTTTTACCATCCTGTTTTCTCTCTATCTCTCTGAACGAATCATTTCTCCTTATCTCTTGTGCTACTGATTCAATTTTTATGTTTCGCAGAGTCTCTCTCATTGGGGCACTTGGTGTCAATATGTTGGAATCTGATTGATACGGGGGTGGGTTTTTATAAAACATGTCATCAAGAACATCATCCTCCAATTCATGCACTCCATACCCTCCTGACTCTATATTATTTCTCTTTTTTCTACTACTAACTTCTTCAGCATGTCTCACAGGAAACAAACCATCAGCCATATTTGCATTTCGCCATCTCCTCATTATGTCATCATGATTCTCCTGTCCATATGATCTACCAAACATGTACCTATACCTTCCGCCACTTCTCTGTCTTTCTCTGTCATGCATCTCGTTTTCCCATTCTGTCAATGCTTCAAACTGTGTTGGTCTAGGTCTCGGTTCTAGATTCATCATTCTCTCTCTCAAATTTCTCAAAACCGCTAAATTAAATAAACCATGATCCGGAAATGCTAAAACACCATCATCTTTTGTATACTTTGCCCAATTGTCCAACCAAATACAAGTATGATATCCGTATTTTGCAATCATAAAGGATGCGGGCGATTTTGGTGGGGTAAACAATTGTCCCTCTCTTGTCACAATCGGTTTGTCCTTTTTAAATAAGCGCTTAGGGCCATATGTAGGTAGGCAAATACCGGTCGGTAACAGCCGAAAATCGGTAATTTTCCCGTTACCGACTGGTATTTAGCCCTTTCTAATGTAGGAGGCAGGTTTTAAGGATTCTGTAATTTACCGATTCCTTATTTTAAGGAATCGGTAAAATACTGAATCCTTAAAAGGTATGTAGGAGGCACTCAAGTGAGTGCATTTTTGCATTCAGGATTCGTTATTTACCACCAACTACAAGTTGGTGGTAAATACCGAATACCTTTAAAAAAGCAATAATTTGCTTTTTTCACGGTGCCATGTGGCAGACATACATGCCCTTAGGGCATGTATGTGCGCCACATGTGCACACATGCACGATTCTGGGGTGCAACAGGGTGTCAATGTGACACCCTGCCACCCTTGAATCTGCTCCCCCTATTACCGATTCGGTATTTACCGAATCGGTAATAGTGAATGGCTTCCCATTCATACCTATGTGCCTCCAGGCCCATAGGAATGAATGGGAAGGTATTCCTTATTACCGATTCGGTAAATACCGAATCGGTAATAACAAATATTAACAAATCGTTAAAAATTACCGAATGTTTACCTACATTCTATTTACCGATTCATAAATACCGAATCGGTAAAATTCGGTATTTAGGAATCGGTAAATAGGAATTATCTACATATGGCCCTTAATCTTTCCAAACCAGGACTTTTTCTCTTTTTCTGGTGGATCGTAATACATCATTTTGTCTTTTCAGTACCGCTAGATTTTCCCTACGACTATTCTGTTTTTTAACCAATCGTAGCGCGGCTCACACTAACGCACCTATCTGGAGCGTCTATGTCACTTCTGTAATTCTCCAATCCCAGCGCGACTCACACTAACGCACCAATCCGGAGCGTCGACGTCACCCTGTAATTCTCCAATCCTAGCGCGGCATATACTAACGCACCAACCAGGAGCGTCTATATTTTCTTACAGCGGACCAATCCCAGCACGGTCTTTCTGATGTCAGCTTTTCTCGCTGTTGCTGCTCCTACTCCTGCTCCTGCTGACCCCTCCTTTACAAACTTTATCAGCAAACTTTCTTGCGTTCTTCTGACTTACAAATCTGTTAGTAACAACATAAAAACACCACCATTGTCTGTTTCGCTAACAAAAGAATAGTTAACGACCTTTCTCACAAGAATTCCGTCTTTCCCGAGAGCAGAGCTTACCTCTGCCCTACTACGGAATCTTTACTTCCGTTGATAAAGTAGCACATCCCTCTACCTTACACTTCTAGCAAGCATTAGCTAACTGTTTCTCTAGAATTAAGACACCTAGTTGGAGACGCTTTGCTCCTGAGAAGTATAACCAGAGTTTCGCAATTAACCCAAATGCTATCTCATCCACGCACTTTCATACGGAAAATGTAGTTCATTCACACAGAATTCTGTCTTTCCCGAGAGCAGCGAACAGTCTGCCCTACTACAGAATTATGACACTTGTTAATAAAGTAGCACTTCCCTCTACTTTATCCTTCTAGCAAGCTTAGGGAACACCTATTACCTTTCCAGTGATAAGCGTAATCAGATTGCCTTTTGGACTCCTGGTACCTAAGACCAAAATTTCACAGGTGACCTTCGCTACCATACACTTCCTTTCATACAGAAAATATCCCTAATGGTAACACACGACGATGTTACCGAATCGAACCCAGACAATGTAACTCCAATCGTCACACGTTTTCCCCGTGTACCTACAAGGCAACAACAATTCCGTCTTTCCCGAGAGCAGCGCTTACCTCTGCTCCACTACGGAACCGTTACAAACTTCCGACTTCCTACATCCCAGAAGCCGTCAAACAACATAGAACTCGACACGACTCAACATAGAGTGTTAATACATAAACCAATACTTTACCACAATCAATTATCAATAAGCAATTTACAAGCAATAATCACCAAACCAAAACAATAAAACCATAACTCTGCTATCAGAAAAACTGATCCAGCGCAAAACAGGATATGGGGAGCAACCTGTACCAATATACTCCCCGTATCGCAGACCCGATGTCACACTAACTCATTCACACACGCAGTCATTGGTGGGGCCCATAACACCAACACTCATACGTCTCTCTCTCTCTCTCAAGTCTACGAACACACACACAGGAGGGATGAATAATTCAAGCGCTGGACATGTAGGGGGAACACCTTATAACCTATAGCAGACTTCTTCAATCTGTGGGGCGCGCCCCCCTGGGGGGGCGCGCCATCATCTCAGGGGGGGCGCGAACTTCCCCGGAAAATCTCACCTGCTTCAATCTAATCTAAATGTAGAAAGTACGTTTACTTCCTGCATTTCTTCCCCTTTTCAAATGGGGCTTTTCGATTGGCAAACTCCTTCGCAGCAGCCAATCAGCACTCAGTAACGTCACCACTGACGTTACACCAATGAAGGGGACAGCTATACCGATGGCAGGAAGTGCCGGGAAATGTGGAGCATAAAGCTCCTGAATTCGTCCACTTTATGGGTATTGTGGCGTTTCTTCAATCCTGCCGTTTGCTGCCTTTCCCTGTCTTCGTCGTTGGTTCCTGTCTTATCCTGGTGACCTGCAGTTGACTTCATCGACGTGAAGAATTCTTGTGCTGATGCCCTGGCGTTCTCCTGCTGCTGTCGGAAGATTGAAACCACCAACAGGTAAGTTTATAATACTTTTACTTTCTCCCTATGCCTTGTAGCCTTATTTGCAAACATTTTCCTTTCAATGCTGCCTAGTTTCCTCAGTCGGACGGAGGTGGGCGGGGGAGGAGGCCGGGGGGAGAGGGGGAAAATCGAACAGGCAAAACATGCCCAAGTTTTCGCTGAGTCAGGCGGAGGTGGGCAGGGAAGGAGGCTGGGGGTGGGGGGCGAGGGAAAATGGAAGAGACACAACCAATTTTAAGTAGCTTGCAACGGGGCACGACGTGCTCATCATTTCGTAATTTAAACACACCTCAAGGTCAGAAGGACTGTCAGTAACAGAGGAGTGTTTATCTTCTGGGAGACTTGGAAATGTGATCTCTGTGCCCCAGTTGTGCATGGTATTGTAATCAGAAACTGCTGTTGAACCGTTCTCTCTGAAGGGTTCTGTTAATGTACAAATAGGATTGTTATCTTGTTGGAATAGAGTGCATCATGTTATATAGATGTGGGAGAGGGAAGGGAAGCTTGGAAGGAACGTCTGCTCACCCAAGCTAGTAAACAGTTACCAGCAAACTCTAGCGCTCGTGTGCAGCAGATTGTGCAAATGAAATCTATTTAGAAAGGGCCTGTGGCTATCCCTACTCCCTTATGCTGCAGCTGTACTCTGCCTGGCTGCCATCTCCACCCTTCCTCCCTCACACACACATGTATGCCCATGGATTGTGTAAATAAAATCTATTTAGAAAGGGCATGTGGCTATCTGTACTTATGCTGGAGCTGCACTCTGCCTGGCTGCCATCTCCACCCTTCCTCCCTCACACACACATGTATGCCCATGGACTCTTCTTTTACAAATCAGCAACGTCATTTTCTTCAGAATACATCATGTAGTTAATGAAAGTGAGCCGAGCAGCGCTGGTTACACTGAGTCACCTAATAATTTGGAAAATATGGGCTTTGAAATTAAAAGCATTTTCCCTCTTAAATACGCACTTTTCCATTTAGGTATAAGTATAATAATTCAACCAAGCAAAGGCTTGTAATTCTGTAGGCTGGGCTGCACACAGGAGAGCTACTCATGGGTAGCTAGAGAGCTACCAGTAGCTTGCGAGCTACTTTTTGGAGAAGCCTGATCTACTGTTACACTGACTTGGTATGCTATGAAAATGTGCTTTTGCTGGTGCAGTCACGTTGCTCAAATGGGTGCAATTTCAGATATTTATGTTTCCCTTGTCTTCATTGCTTGATTTGTCACTCATAGTTGTTGAAATGTCAGTCATAATTACACTGAAATTATGAAAATGTCACGCATTGCAATGCAGAGCAAGGTTATTTTAAATAAAATTGCAATGGGGCAGGACGTGTCTATACTTCTGTAGTGTAAAGAAACCTCTCTGGGGGTTTCAGCATGGCCCGTGGGAACAGCGCAAGGGAGAAACAAACTCTGTGTGCCCAATTATAGACAATTAAAACCTGGAACACGGCGCCTTCTGCTTTTCAAAGAGATTTTCATTTTTACATTATTACAAAAATGCCTGCACTCACAAGGGAATCACTAATTCACAGCCACTTGTTACCAGACAACAGAAGCACACAAGAATAAAGACGTTTTATTTTCAGGAAGCAAAGCAAGAGTGCATCATCATCATGGACTCTGTGCACACAGCACAGAGAAAGACACACATGCAACCAGAGAATCTCGCACCACAAACGCATGAAGGGAGTGAACAGATTTAATATTTCATGAGAGGCTAATTAGAAAGCTTTTGAAGAACTTCACTGTAGTTTTGCAGGTGTTGCGCACGCAGGGCGTTGCTTTCTTCAGCACACCGGTGCCTTCTTGCTTTGATTCTAGTTGCACCACTATACTGCTATCTAATGTGGGTTATTTCTATTGGTTTCTACAGCTTTCACGTGGGTGTTGAATTCACCCATGCCCCACACCCTACCACTTTTTATTTGCAGCAGCCACCACTAGAACCAGGGCAACACAATGGACTGGCAATCAAGACCTTGCCACCACTGTCAGTAACGGTGCACTGTTCGAGGAGCCTGTCACATATTTTGCAGTCTCTTTCCCATTGTTTATCCAATGTGAAAAGCCATTTAAATGTTATTTTGAGAACTCTGTTTCATTTGATGTCATTTGTATATACATCTTTGCACAAAAAAAACTGCAGGCTTGAGAGACTGCTTCCTTTCTCAAAGCCACTGGCACAATAGCTCAACTGTTCTATGTGCTCTTTGAATATGAGGATTTATGGGTAGGAAACACACTAGGTGCTTTCAGGGCCAGCTTTAAAGTTAAGGGCGCCTGGTGCGACAATCTTTTTGGGCACCCCAGCCCCCAATAACCTCCATCTCCACAGACTCCCTCACTACCACCTCCCATAGTGTCACTCAACTCTCCACAGTCCCTTTCTTGCATGCATTTCTTTTGTTTTATATTGCTACTCATACCAACCATAGGGTGTCAGAGCACTTTGCATCGCACACATGTTATAGACAGTGCTTAATTTGTGTAAAACAAACAAAAAAAAATAGGTGCTGGTTACTCAGAGGCAATGAATCTTGTGTATAAAGCATTCTATAGGAAATGTTAGACCAAACAGTGAGGAATACCGTTGTGGGATGTGCATGGTATACATTCTTGGGCATAGGAAAGATTTATTTTTTGAATCCAACATTTTTAGAAGGTACAGTTTGGCGGTACGGAGTATCCCAGTAGCCCCCCCTTATGTCTTTTATAGATGCCATTCAGCAGCACATGTTATATGGACAATTTTTGATGCAATAGAATTCTTCTTCCCAAGTGCTTTTTTTGCTCTGGCCTCCCTCTGCAATATCCCATGAAAGTTACGTACAACCTCTTGAGCCGGTCAGAGATGTGCCCGTACTTAAACAGCTCAATAACCATGATTTAAGACTTCTGGATTTGAGAATCAAAGGCAGTGCAAGTCTCGCATAGCGACGGTCTGGGTCATAACCAAAAAATCAAAACACATGCTCATCCAATCCTTCGCCTCTCTGCAGAGGAACTGCATGTGTTGAAATATTGGCAAGGCAAAAGTAAAGGAAACTTGTCGCTTGCAGGAGAGTGGGTGTGTTGTTTATGGGGGATATTGAAGTGAAGGAGCTCCAAGGAAGTACATTCAAGATCAATTTAACAAACTTGAAAGAATGGAAAGCTAACGTGGCCCTGCCAGTAATCACATTCTTAACTTGGAGATCATGGTTATCTTACCAGCCGTCAGGACTTGAAACTAATAACTTGCATATCATGGCATACTTTATTTGCCCTTAAGATAAGGTAGCAGGTAACTTCTAGGCATGTCATTCACTCCCTTGCCAATCACTATGATTCTGATCTCAGGGGAGCTTTCATGATGTCTCATGCAAAACATATTAAGAACATGCACATAATATTTCTTAAACATTTTCTCTTCATTGCAAGGGAAAACGCTTTTTGATCGCTAGGCAGAGGACTCGTATTCAAGCAGCAGGAACATTCGAGGAAGTGAATAAGAAGGTACGCATTTGTTTTTGAGTGATGGGTGAAGGGGCAGTGCTGAAGTTTGCCCTCATGAACCTTTGAACAAGTAACTTGCAGAGCCTCAACGGTGGTATACAGCATTTACATACTGCAGCAATTATGGAAGCACTTACTTAAAGCCTGGATGAGCTGGAATTACTTTTTACCCACTTATCATAAAATTTAATTTTTCATCCCAATTTTTTTTTTTATAATATTATAATATAAGAAGAATTTTCGTGAAGATTTTTTTGAAACTACAAAACATGCTCTACCACATGAAGCTGTAAAATTGTAGCCATGTACTATTAATTAACATGCAGCTTCGGAATTTTGTATCTTAGGTTAAGCACAAGTTTGACATGGACCGTTTCCTGCTGCCAAAAGATGGTAGAGTGGTCAAGCGAAAGGCTGAAACAGAAACAGATGGAGAGAGAAAAGCTGCAAAAACACGGAAATATGATGCCTCCTATTTGGACTTTGGGTTCACCTGCATTGTTGTTAGTGGAGAAAGTAGACCACAGTGTGTGGTTTGTGGCGTGATCTTAGCTAATGACAGCTTGAAGCCAACCAAACTGAGGCGTCACTTTGAAACGAAACATGGGTCTCTGGCAGGAAAAAGCAGAGATTTTTTTGCCAGGAAGTTGCAGGACATAACTCAACAGAAAGAAGCGGTGAAACAGGTGGCAAATACTCCAGCAAATGCATTAAAAGCTTCATACCAAGTAGCATACCACATTGCTAAAAATAAAAGGCCCTTTGTAGATGGAGAAAAAGTGATTCTCCCAGCATTACTCGACGTCGCTAGGACAATGCTTGGTGAAAAAGCAGCAGAGAAGTTCAAAAGCATACCCATCTCAGACACAACAGTTTGCCGCCGCATCTCTGACATGTCAGAAGATATCCAGGGACAGCTTATAGCCCGGTTGAAATCAAGTTTGTTTGCTGTGCAATTAGATGAAGCAACTGATGTGTCAAAGGATGCCCATTTAATTGCTTATGTTCGATACTGTTATGAAACACTATTATTGGAAGATTTTTTATTTTGCAAGCCAATCAAGGGGCGGGCGACAGGTTCTGATTTGTTTGACATTATCAATGACTTCTTGAAAATCCATGACTTAAAATGGGAAAACTGTGTTGGAATCTGCACAGATGGTGCTCCTTCAATGTGTGGTGCTAGGGCTGGCCTAAAAGCTAACGTGTTGAAAGTGGCTCCACATATTCTGTGGACCCACTGTATGATACACCGGGAAGCCCTTGCTGTTCGAAACATAGACAGTGAACTTGAGGATGTGCTTAATTCTGCTATAAAAATAGTAAATTTTATAAAGACTCATCCCACAAGAGCTCGTCTTTTTGCAATTTTATGTGCAGAAATGGGAGCTGAGCATGATGGCTTGCTGTTTCATACAGAAGTGCGGTGGTTATCCCGGGGGAAAGTGCTGACTCGCATCTTTGAATTAAGGAATGAAGTACGGCAGTTTCTTCTGTGTTTGGACCCTGGCAAAGCAGAACAGCTATGCAATCCCCGCTGGCTTGTGCTTTTAGCATACCTTGCTGACATTTTCGACAAATTAAATTCCCTGAATCTGTCTCTGCAAGGAGCTGAAATCACTTCTTTTACAATGAATAAAAGAATAACTGCATTCAAGAAGAAGCTGGAATTATGGAGAAGACTTGTGGAAGAGGGCCTGTTTGAGCAGTTTCCATGTTTAGTAGATGCTCTTGAGGAGACTGAATATGAACTTCCAAGTGTTGGTGAGATAATAAAAAATCACCTGACGTCTCTCAGGAACAGTTTAGAAAAGTATTTTCCTGAGGACATCGATCACTTCAATGACTGGGTCTTTCAACCATTTCTGGAAGACGTGGGGAGCCATCTCCCGATTCGCATGCAGGAAGAACTGATTGATCTCCAAAGTGACCGCACTTTGCAGATGCAATTCAGCAAAGTCTCACTGGGAGAGTTTTGGCTGAAAATGTCTGCAGAACATTCAGCTTTGAGAGAAACTGCTATCAAAACTCTCTTGCCTTTCAGCTCGTCCTATTTATGTGAGGTTGGGTTCTCAGCACTTGCAGTGTTAAAGACTAAGTACCGGTCAAGACTAGATGTGGAGCACAACCTGAGGATGGCAGTAGCAAAAATCCATCCACAGATTGACCGTCTCTGTGGCGAAAAACAGGCACACCCATCACATTAATGTTAGTGGTGTTATTATCAATCTGTCAAATCATGTGTTATATGTGTAAAACAAAGCTTCATAGTAAAAAAAATTTGCGCACATTTCGTCTTGGAAAATTTTGTTTTAAACTGTGTAATAAACCTCTGTCATTTAACCAAACCCACTCACAAACCTGCAGTTTTCTAAACACTCTTATTGTGTTTAACATTATTTACCAGATATCGCCCGTGCTATGCGGGTGGCAGTCGATTATATAGTGTACCAGATTCCAGAAATTTTTGTCGGGTAGTGGGGGGGGGCCCGACATCTAAAAAAAATTAGCTGGGGGGGCTCAGCCTACAAAAGTTTGAAGACCTCTGACCTATAGGGAGAGAAAATCAATTTACAAATATTTACATCTATCTTTGTCACCTACAGATCCCTATTCTCAAACATCAAGCCACTCCTCCCACTTGGTCGAAGGACCAATTAGTTGGATTGGTTGATGGTAATTTAGAACCAGCTAAAACACATTTAAGAATCAGAATCTTTCTCTAAATGAAAAACCACAAACTCATGATTTCTCGTTAATCAATAATTGTTTATCTAAATTTTCATAATGATTTATATTTGCATTTGTCTCATCAAAGTTTAGAAATTTTATATCAATTTAAGTAAATCACAGAACATCATATTTACCTAATCTGGCTATCTGGGGCTTCTCTATTTCATTGGCTCTGCATAACCGAGTTCTGTCATCAATCACCCAAATAAAGCAGGCCAAAGCTCAGAGTCCAAAGTTCTCTGCTCAGCACGTTACAGTCCCAAAGATCGGCAAAGGACAAGAGACATGCAAGCATCTATCATTGCCTGTGGAGTTGGTAATCTGCAGTCATCCGTCGATCAGGCAGTATCCGGACCGTCATGGATTCAGGAGCGATGAATGGAATTAACCCTCTCTCTCTATTCTACTACTCTTTTATAATACAATGAAGTAAAAGAAGATACATTTTTAAGTTTTAGAACAGTCGTGATTGGCTGGTTGAGATCGTCCGACTTATTATTTCCAAATTCTCAGTACAGTTCGAGGGGTGAGGTCATAGGTCAGCGAAAAGTCGACTTGTTCCGGTTGACTGTAAGGTTGATTTTTCTCCTGTCTTGGCAAACGTCCCGTTTCATAGCCTTGTTCGGGGACACGCTGTTCAAAGGTCACTACGAGGTTTAGGAGATTTCTCGCACATAAGTAGCTCACTTCGCGTCTCATGAGACAGTGGCCACTTTGGCGTGTGGTGACAGCGGCCATATTTGATTTAGGCCCGAATGCCAATTTAAGCGAAACAAACACAAAAGAGTAATTAATACATAGAAATAGTGAGTCTAATGTTAACCCCTTGCTATTTATCTAGCAGTTAGCAACATTTAAACTCATTATATTCACCTTTATGATCCTCCTTGACGGTGCAACATCACAAAAGCAACATATATCATGCAATATTCTATCACCACATATACTATTCATTAATATGCATACGGATTTTAGTTATAAGTGTTATTAAGCCATGCAAATAGCAAATCCCATGTGAATACACTAATTCACCTAATCCACAGTGATTAACCTAAATTAAACACAAATTTATCATGACAGAATTAATACACTTTTGATTCATCAATTATACATGAATGTGTTTGCCTTTATTTGGCTTGATATCCACATGTTCTCAGCGAGATCAACTTTGATTTGCTGTTATACAAAACACAAACAACAAAAGGTAAATATAGAAACAAATTTATTATGTTCAAATCAACATCGGTTTCCAATCTTCTTCAGAGGATATGCCCAATCCATTTCGGGATTTAAAACATCCCTTTTTCAGGGGAAACTTTTAAAAAATGCAAACAAATCTTTAGAGCTGATGTGAACAAGATATCTGCAAGTCTTATTATAAACAATGCACAGTGAAGGCGAAGTGAGGATCATGAAGCTCCTAATGTGCTGACAAGTGGCAACAGACAAATGGGCATTGGTGGAAGGGATAAAGAATCCAATTAATAGCCCAAGGCGAAACTAGAAAGCAACCGAGAAACCACGCCACCGTGGAGTATAATCTACATAGACCGGAGAATGATTGGAAAACTGAAGTCCTGGACTTGTCCCAAAGATATAATGAAGCACCCAGTGAAAATGTGTAGGAGAGTAGCATCTGCTTCACATGTTTGCCCCCACTTTTTGCTGGTGTTTCACTGATTTTCGACCTTGGTCTGGCTGTGGCCCTGCTAATCAGGGCCCCATCCTAGCTGCTTCCTCTCTAAAATGATTCCATGTACTTTAGGTACATTACAGATTGGATATGAGGTGCCCTTGTAAGCCCCTAGTATATGGTGTACTATGTACCCAGGGCATAGGTACCCCAGAGGCCTACCAGGTGCTGAAGCATGTATTATGCCACCCCTGGAAAGCCACCCAAAATGACACCACAGGTGCTACTGCAGCCTGGCTAAGGTGGTGCATGCACCCCTTACTGAGATATAGGTTCACTATATCTCACCCTATATACACACATATCAACCTATAAGTCACTCCTATGGCAGGCCTTATCAATCCTGAAGGCAGAGTGATTGGTTCTTTTGTGAGAGGGTTCCCCTGCATGAGCAGAGCCCCTCTGAAGCGTTCGGAAACCCTTCTCTGATGCTGTTTGTAGTGCAGCCTGACCATATACTCCTAAGTGCATTATAACCAAATGGTAAATGGTAACTTTGGACTGGCTGCACGGAAACATGTCGTGTTTGGTGTCAAACACCTTGGAATCATACCGACACCAGTAACTGGTGTGGGAGTATGATCCCACCCTTCTAGAGGGAGAGTCATAAGAGCACTGTTATACCCGGTAGAAACTTAATAGAGCCCTGGCATCACAAAATGGATGCTGCAGCCACAGACACGGGTCGGGCCTCCTGCTGCTGACCGAAACTCCGGCAGAGGAGGACTGGAAAATAGGTTTCCTGTCACAGGGAGGTGTAACCACCTCCCAGACAGGCTTATGTGTATTGGGGCTGGGTGGGAGCACTCTCTGAGTGCTTTGAAGTCCTGCACTGGGGCACATTTGGTGTCCCTGTGCATAGTCCAGCTCAAACCGGTTCAGGCGCTTCCAGTCCCCGCTCTGGCATGAAACTGGACAAAGGAAATGGGTGTAGACACCCCTCTTTCCAATCCCTCCCATAGGTGGGTCCCCAGAGTATGTCCAACCCCCTACCTTAGTATAAGTATGGAACCCCTGTCTTTAGGACTTTAGAGTACCCTGGATGAAACTCTGAAGCTGAATCCTGGACCTTCAACGCTCTTCTCAAGACCAGAGGACTGAAGAAATCTCCCTTGGGGTCAAGGAGTGACTCCCCTGCTTGGCAGGCACCAACAAAGCAATTTGCCGGTCTGCATCATCGAAGCTCCCGCCGGACTCCAAAGTATTTGCAGCCCAGGAATAGGATTTCCAGACATCTCAGAGGCTGGCCTGAGTCCCCAGCAAAGCTGAGACCCACAGCCCTCGTGAGTAGCGTGGAACCGGAACTCCTGGTCACTTTTAACTACATTTTTTTTTTTTTTGTCCTCATTTGCCATTACCTCCATCCATAGGATACGTCAACCACCACACGTGTCTGCCTTGAAGTGATTTAGCGATCTATCCTCCTTCATGACCTTTTCCAGGCACGATGTATTTGATAGGTGGGAGACCAACCTCTTAAGTGGAAAACGGAGAAACTCCAGTCAATGGTGTTCAACCTGACAGACCTGGGATTACGTACGGGAGAGGGAGAGACCACTTCCCAAGGCCTTCTGGAGACTAATTGACATAATCATCGGACCCAGGAAAAAAAAAAGAAAAAAAGGAAAACAAAATCCCCAGTCATCCCATCTCCAGTTTATTAACAGATCCCAAAAGGACAGATTTCTATTACGACATGATCTAGCCATGTCAGTCTTTGAGATTTCATACAGTGACATTAACCAAGCTGCGTGTGATGGAGATTTAGCTTCCACCCAAAATTTACATATTTGTCGCCTTGCCAGGATGATGGAATAAAAAAGAAAAGAGTTTGCCTGTCCGTTTACATATTCCTCCAATCCAAAAATTATTAGCGGAAGAATGATGTTCAATGATATACTTAAAATCGAATCCAAGGTGACCTTTACTTCTTCCCAAAACAGCCTAATGGCAGGGCAGTCCATAAACATGTGTGTATCTGAAGCTGTCACCAAATAACACTTATTACATTTCTTCCCTGAAAGAAACTTGGAAAGCCTTAGGGGTGAGAGGTAGGCCCGATGCAAAGTGAACAGATGATTACGTCTTAACCAAACTGGTTTCACTGTTTTATAGAGAAAAGAAAAGGATCTCATCCATAAATCCTCACACTGAAGGGCCAACTCATTTCCCCATAACTTGTCTGGCAAGGCGAAATCCCCATCCGCCTCCTCCACCATAGACCAGTACCAGATTGCCACCTCTTTACCCCCTTCTTGCTTTTCTACCAGTTGTTGTTCGAACTGGCTATATTTCCCAATTGAGGACCTTTCCTATTTACTGCTCGTACCCAACTGTCCAACTGTATGTATTTAAACCTAGAAAAGGCCGTACCCACCTTGTCCCTTAACCCCTCCCAGTCTTGTACCCTTCCGTCCACCAATACCTCTCCCCATCTAAGAATCCCAGCCTCTTTTATTGGGGTTGCTAAACTGTCCTGCATACAAGGTGGCAGCCCAGGAGACTCCCACACCGGGGCGAAGTTGGAGTAATAGTGTAACCCAACTTTTTTTTTAATCTGAACCCAGTTTGATATGGCTGACTGCAAGGTCTTTAATCTGACTTTTTTGAAATATTTCATGTCTCCAAACTTAAATAGAAATCCATCCGATGGGATATCCACTCCCCCTAACATAGCCCTGAACATAGCCCCCAAAGATGATATTGCGGGAGTTTTAAGAAGCATCCTGGAGTAAGTCAGCTGAAATGCCCATACATAATATAGCAAATCTGGCAAAGCCAGCCCTCCCTTTTCCCTCCTCCTTCTCAACTTCTTCCAGGTCAGCCTAGCTGTTTTAAAGTTCCAAATGAATGAATTTATTTCTCGCTGACTTTTTTCCAGTTTTTTTCGTTCAAAAGACAAGGCAATAGAATTAAAAATAAAAGTAAACTTTGGAAGAATGGATAATTTAAATTTGTTCTCCCAAAAATCGAGAGTGGCAGGACCGACCAAGATTTCAAAAGTTTCCTGCATTCCGTGGCAACACGATCTAAGTTGGTCTGTGCCCGCTTTCCTATTTCTTGGGTAATACGTATTCCCAGGTATTTCATAGATGTTACAACTGTTAACTGTAGATTTGGGACGTTCCAGCACATAATCTCTGTTTTGCTGGCGTTGATATCATAGCCAGAGATTTGCCCAAATTCTCCTGCCTTTTTAATTACCATCGGGAAAGCTCTCTGCGGATCTGACGTGTAAACCAAGATATCATCCGCATAAAGAGCTGTCCGCTTCTCCCATTCCCCGAATACAAAAGGAGGAATATCCACTTCCTCTCTTAACACTTGAGCAAACGGCTCTATGTAAAGATTAAATAAAAGCGGCGAGAGCGGGCAGCCCTGTCAAGTGCGTCTGGTAATTTTTATCGGGTCTGTTAAAATACCGTTGACTAGCAATCTAGCTGTAGGGGCCCTGTACAATTTCTCAATAACCCGACAAAAAACCTCCCCCAACCCGAACCTTCTCATCACCTCCACCAGATAGGGCCAATTGACCCTATCGAAGGCTTTTGTGGCGTCTAAGGTCAGGGTAGCCAGTGGAAGAGAAAATGTAGTTGCGATCGCCCCTACCAGATCTCTAGTGTGGTCGGCCAGCTGGCGTCCCCTTATAAAACCCCTTTGGTCTTGGTGGATTACCGATACGATAACCTCCCCCAATCTTAATGCCAAAATAGATGTAAAACTTTTGTAGTCATTATTTAGAAGGGAAATCGGCCTGTAAGACCCACACTCCAAAAGGTTTTTCCCTGGCTTTGGGATAAGAACTATCGTGGCATCGTTCCAAGAGTCAGGGGGATTCTCCCCTCTCAAAAAAATGCCATTGAGAAGGGTCGTCAATGCTGGAATTATGACAGGGCCTATCCCTCGATATAGTTCTCCGGGTAAACCGTCCGGACCCGCCGCTTTCGCCTTCTTCAGATGACCAATCGCTTTTCCCACCTCCTCCTCTGAAATCTCCCTCTCTAGGTAGACCCTTTGTGATGTTTGCAGAGATGGTAAAGCAATATTATTTAGCCACCTCCCCCTGACTTCCAGGTCGTCCCTGACCACTTCATTATATATTTCTTGAAAAAATTCTTGGAAAGCAGTCCCTATTTCCCGATCCGATGTCCTAATGATATTCTCTCCTTCTCGTTTGATCTCTTTAATATACTTTCTCGCCTGTTCTGCTTTGACTTTCCATGCCAGGACTTTTCCCGCGGCTTCCCCAAATTCAAAATGGGAAATTTTGCTCGCCTCCCATCTTTTAGTTAACCTTTCTTGTAATATGCTTTCAAGCTCACGTCTCAAGTTAGCATGTTTTTCTGCCGCCCCAGAAGATGCCATGTTGGAACCCAGCTGCTGATCTATTTTAGCCAACTCCAACTCAATATTTTGTATTTTCTCCCGATAAACTTTCCTTCTATAGGTAGCTCTGTTAGTTATGCAGCCCCTTATATATGCCTTCATGGCATCCCAAACTTTGTTAATGTCTACCGAGCCCAAATTTAGTTGTAAGAAAGACTTTACCTCTGATAACAAAAAATGAATCTCCTCCTCTTCTAATAATATCGTACGGTCGAAAGACCAGGGGGATTCTTTTTTGTAGGTGGCCCCTTGAAGATCAAATATAATAGCCATATGATCTGACATATGTGAGGGAATCGGAGGGAAAACATGGCGGCCGCAGGCTAGCGCGGTACGCACGTCTCCCCTGGAGTTCCTGCTCCTGCTTTGTTGTTTTTCTGTCTTTCGTGAACACGGTGAGCCAGTGTGAGTTGGCTGGATCCTGAGCGTGCCTTGTGTTTCGGGTCTTGGATCTCCGGACCCCCGGAGCTTTTCGATGCCGCGAGGACCTGCGAAGACTTGCGAAATTTGAAATACCGCGTTTTTGGTGGCGGCAGTGGCGCTCTCAGCGGTCCAGCCTCTCGTACGTTTCTTGCAGGTGGGGACGTGGCGGAAAAGAGTGGCCATTATGAGGGAGTGCGGCATCTGGTGTCTGGCGGTTTGGTGCCGGCGCCAGGGCTCGGAGTTTGGGTGTTCTTGTGGAGGTTTTTCCCTCAGCGGACCTCGAGGCAGGAGCTGATGTGCTTGGCTCCGGTGGAGAGACTCCACCCCCCCGCTTGCCTTCCGAAATGGAGACAAGCAGCCGTGGAGCTGAGGAGAGGTCGAAGGGCGGCGGCTCGTGGGCTCCTGCAGAGAGGTTTGGTGGGGGGTGCGGGAAGTGGTGGGGAGACCGCCACGGTGGATGCCCAAGGCAACACAGGGGGCCCCATAGTTCCTGCTCAAGAGGTGTGTGACTTGGGAAAAGAGAGTGGGGGTGGGGGGAAGCCCGAGGAGGTGGGGGTAAGCACTAGGAAAAATAAACAACGGATAATACTCGGGGAGTCTCATGTAATAGGCAAAGGGAAAGGACAGGGAAAAGGGAGAAGCGCACAAGGCTTAAAAACTGGCGCAAAGGCAGGCCTTAGAAATTCAGAGGTGGAGAACCCTCCCAGAATATCCAGCTCAGTGAAAGATCAGGCTGAAGGAGGTGGGAGCTCAGATTATTCCAGTGAGAAGGACAAGGGGGAATATCTGAGTAAGGAGCCTGGAAAAAGAAGAAAGGGGAAGGATAAGAGCAGATTGCACAGTGTGGTTTGGGTTACCCCTCCCTTCGCTCTTTCTTCAAAGTGCTCCCCCAGGTCCTGGCCATTAATCCTGAAGGAGCTGGTAACCCAATAAAAAGGGCAAGTATGGCTGAAATTAATCTGCCTGAACTAAGTGGTGGCTTAAACATGGGGGGACACATAAGTAAGTCTCTTCCCCCCGTAATGCTCTCACCTCCACAGGCTCTACAGGCACCTACTTTAGGGAGTTCAGTACCCCCCCTCTCTCCCCCTGTCCTTCCAACCTCCATCCCTACCCCTAATTCTACTTCTGCCTCTACCTTTACCTCTACCATTGCTCCTACCGGCAGTATTGATTCAAATCAAGCTCATGTACAGGACAAGGGGGCTTTATGTCGGATACTTGCTTGGAGGATGGTGGCGGGAGAGGGGAAGGGGAGTTAAATAACTTTATTGAAACTATTTTGACCACCATGTCAGCCATGAGGGAGGAGATTAGGAGTGATTTCGCAATATCTAAGGCAAATCAAAATGAAATAAGAGCGGCTTGTGAAATACTGGAAAGGAAAGTGGACGTACTGTGTGACAGAACAGAGTGTTTGGAGGGAGAGGTGGGGGTTATAAAAGCGAAGTTGGAGGTAGCTGAGGGAAGATTCAAACATTACGGAGGGAAGGGGATGCCTTGAAGGAGAGGGTTGAATCGCTTGAGAATTTTTCGCGGAGGAATAATCTGCGGATTTTGAAAGACCCTGAGGGTAGAGAGGGGGAGAACTTAAAAGCGTTCGTGGTGTCACTTTTGCGGGACTCTCTAAATTTGGATGAAACAGCAGAGGTATTGGATAGTGACATACAGCGGATCCACCGCGACCCCTTTCGCCTCAATGCTGGGAGAACGAAACCATGCAAGATTCTGGTAAATTTCCAAACATACTCCTTGAAAGAAAAATGTTTGAGTCTTGCTTTAAAATCAAAGACACTTAAGGGCCCCGACTTTTTGTGTGAAATCAGGTCAGACCTTTCTAAAGTGACATCAGATCGGCAATGGAAACTGGGCCAGAGGATGGAAAAGCTCAGGGTGGCAGGGGCCACAGTTCAGATGCGATTCCCCGCCTTTTTGTGGGTAATGTATAACAATAAGATATACAACCTTCGATCCCCCTTCGAAGTGGACGAATTCTTAGGAAAAATGGGGGAGAGCTCAAGGGGGGGAAGTTAAAGGATTGGGCCAGCCGGATCTTTCTGCTTCTCGCTTTTGTCGTTTTTTTTTTTTTCTCTCCTTTCTATAGTCATGGGGTAAAGCACCGGGTTGGATAAGGGGGGTAAGAGGTTTAAGTATCACTCTAAAAAACCCAAAATAAACAAATAATACAAATAATAAAAGAAGGAGATAAGAAAAAAATATATATATACATATAGGAGAGAAAAAAAAATATGTATATATGTACGTAACATCTAAAAATATCGTCTCTAAGACTTAGGGTAACTAGATACCTATCGGAAAGTTAGCTCGAGCATTAAAAAGAAGCTATAACCCACAAAAGAATCTTTCTACTTTACAGTCTAAATGCTATCAACTCATGTTTTCTATTTGGTGGGGGTATTTCGTTGCTAATTTCTTATTCTTGTCTTTTTTTTTTTATGTAGTCTTTGAAGTAAGAGGGGGGTCCATGAGAGCAGAACTCGGACCCGCAGAAATCACTTTCTATAAGTCACCATTAGTTTAGTGAAAGGGAGTAGGACGGGGAGGGGAGACGTAAACCTTGCCTTACATCTGGCAAGAGTTAGGAAGGAGGGGTTTTCCAGGGGAGAGGGGAGGGTAGTAGGGGGGCACAGGGGGTAGGGGGGAAAAGCAATAAAATTCCTCAGGAATCAGACCTCACAAAGGTTAGAAATTCAGTCTGTCTTATAATCTTTCTATCAGTAGAGAATGGGTTTATCCTAGCTTGTGGTAATATTATCTCCATGGCAGTGGAAAATAGTGCGGGGAGACGGCCTAAAATGAGAAAGGAAGGAGAAAGAGAGGGAGGAAAAAAAAAGAGGAAGGGGAGAGGAGGGAAGGGGAAAAAAAGAAAAAATCCTATATAGATGACCTCCATTAGGTTTTTATCCTGGAATGTCAATGGCCTGCGTGTAAAGAGTCGAAGGCATAAAATTCTACAATATTTGAGAGATTCTCCTGCGCAGGCCATTGTCATTCAGGAGACCCATTTACTAAAAGCAGAGGTCTCTGAGCTGTTAAGGAAACAAAGTTGGGTAGACACGTTCCTATGTACGGACCAAACCGCTAATATAAGAGGGATACTAATAATCTTTAAAAAACAAGTAAAAATTCAAATATTGGATTGTAAGGAAGACCGTAGTGGGAGATGGCTAATTTTGAGAATTGTATTGGAGGGTATACCTTTAATATTGGTAGGATACTACGGGTCGAACCAAGATGACCCCTCCCATCTGAAAGTAATTCAGAACCATCTCATACTCTCACAGGATCCAGTTATTTGGGTCGGTGATTTTAATATTGTGCTTAATCCTTTGTTAGATAAGTCTTCCAAGTCAAGAGCACTCGTCCCATCTAAATCAAGGTTGGCTTTGATGGTCTTAATGGAAAACCTCGGTTTGGCTGATGTATGGAGGGAAAGTTCAGGTAACAAGTTGGGGGTTTCTTTTCAAAATTTCAAATATAAACATAAATCAAGAATTGATTATGCCCTTTTTAGCTATATCTTAAAAGATTCTTTAAAAGGGCTGACTTACCTTCCCTCACATATGTCAGATCATATGGCTATTCCTGACATCTCTTGAAGTCGTGCTTGGGCTGACTTGTAGCCCCCATCTCGAGTACTGAATCCATCGAAGATTGTTGGCCTGGTCATTCCGAGTGACCCGTGGGCCGCCATTTTGTGTTTTGTCTCGAGGTCCCTTTGCATTTCCTTGGGCTTTCCTGGTTGCTCTAGACGTGACCTGACTCCCATCCAAGTGGTGATTCCCCCAGACCTTGCTGGTCTGCACCGAAGCATCTTTCTCGTTTCTGCATGGGTTGCTGTTCCGAAGACTTGTTGTGTCCAGTCCGGGCACCAACACTGCAGCACTCGACATCCTTCGTGAAACAGCTCGAATCCAGCTCCTGGTTGTCCTCGACGCCACCTGGTCCTCGTGGCTGAAGAGTCAAGCTTCACCTCTTTCACCTGAAATCACCCATCATCGGTGGGCATCTTCTCATCGCCTTCCTGGTCACTGACAAGTGACCCAGACTCTGTCCCCTCTGCTTTTAGGTTCTTCTCATCTTCGATTCAGGCTTGGATCTCTTCGGACACTTTGCATCTTCACGGCAGCAGCACTTCTTCGCCAACTCCCATTGAAATCGACGACGAGACCCGACACCAAAAGACACCTATGCACCCGGCTTCCCTCGGTGAGGTAACACGAGTACTCCGGTGATCCCGTGGGTGCTAGCCCTAGAACTTCCTAAGTGCAAAACGGTTTGGTCCTGACTCATTTCTAAGTGTCCCTAATCTTTAAAAATCTAACCGCGACTTTCCCCATAGAAGCTAACGGGAGCTCGCGGCTGTCTTCACACACTGCACACAGCCCCCGTGGGTCCCCTGTGTCACTACCTTGGGGGGTTCCTTGGGGTCCCAGCAATTCTACAGGCTCTAGACCTTGTGTCTAGTTAAGTAGTGGTTCTTCTACCACTATTTTAGTATATGGTTTGGCTCGCCCCTAGGGCCTGACGTGTATTTGAGCTATTTTACTGTGATTATTGAAGTTTAACTTATGTGTTTTGACCTCTAGTCTCATAAAGAGACTAGGAGGGTGTGTTTAGTAATAAATACATATATTTTATATATATACCTGGTGTGGCTATCTTTCATTTAGTGACTCAAGAGATTATAGACTGGTAAAACAAGCTGCTTTACATTCCTTCAAGACTTAGCCTGAAGGCTGCTCTCCATAGCTACCACTAGGATAGCTCTCAATAAAGGTTGTCTTTAACCTATAATCAATAAGGTGTTGTTTGGACTGATACAAGGTGCCCACTATAACTAGTGGACAGCATATATCAGGCCAACTTCTCACAAAACATACAAAAGAAAGATGGTCAAGTTCCTTCCTGAATGAAAATGTGAACACTATCACGACTTGAACTGCCTGTAACACAAAAGTTACTGCATGGCTAAATTACTAGGAGATCCTTAAGCTGATGCCTAAATCACATCTCATAAGTGCCTAAGTACCTTTATAAGCATGTACGACAAACGTATTGCTGAATGCAGAAATTGCTCGTTGAGCAACAACTTATCAATTGTGTGCTGTTCAAGACGATAGACACCCTGTTCAAAAATCAAAGTAAAAAGTAACCGTTTACTAGATAAACTTCCACTCTGAATATTACCAGACAATACTGCATCATAAGATAAAATACCTGCAAACGAGTGGACTCTATTCCAACAAATCGGAATGTGGACCCAAATACTCAGACGCTCACGGCTGGATTTCCTTCAGTGGTAAAGTACGCTAGAGAAGCAAAGAAAACCCCCTCGTGAATACTGATACAAAATTACCCCGAGCTTGAAATTACGCACACTAGCCCATACCATAAACTCACCGAAGTGCTGTGAAGATGTCTAACCACCGTGAGGCTCTCGCCGCCAAAAGTTGCAACCGATCACGGGCCGAAAGCCAAGCTTTAAACTGACACGGAGTTATGGGAATAGATGACGGACTGAATCTGTTGTCCGTGTTCAAACTCCTCCAAGATAGAATGGCATCTTAAAATAACTGGGAAACTAAGACGCCGGTACACACAAATATGGATAGCCTGCTTAACATGACTGAAAAAGTAATCTGCACGCTGAATACTATGTTACTGAGATGTAGCTCCAAACTGGTATCAAGTTAAACACATAACTTTCCATTGAAGTTCATGAATTCAAATGTGTCTGATAACTAAGTAGTACAAATCTCCGAATGTAAACCACATTGCTGGTTTTGCACATCCGCAACGATATATTCACTTGGTACGCTCTGTTCCCTAAAAATTCTAAATTCACCCTACTCAGAAGTCCACAAACTGTAGCATCTATCTTAGATGTAGTGCATGAAAAGATAAAATCAGACAATCAGTACTCAAAATTCATGCGTGCCATGCAAAAAATTCTCTGAACGCAAAACATGCCGGACGGTGGCTGAACAATATATAGATGCAACCAGACAACAGATGCCGTGTAAATGGTGTCATGCACACATACACACTGCTCATGTCCTGATATTCACGTGAAATGCATGTTACTGTACTATGTATAGGTACAGTCATCCTAGCAAGAACAAAGGAAAGGATAAGATCGGAGTGTTAAAATAAAAATACACCAAACTGAAATCAATTAAACAATGTGGTTAACGACAAGCATCCGGTGTAAGTTAAAAGTGTGGGTGTTGCACATGGAAGCCCAGTGTACAAAACTGTCATTGTGAATTCGAAAGACAAGATCATGAAATGATTCACAACAAGTAACAGACATGAAAGTCATAAAAACAAGACATATCAAATGTATCATTTAAGCCTGAAGGAGTCATGGTTTGCACTGACTTGATACACCATACTTCACGCTGAGACAGCAGTTTGGCATTATCTCTGCCCGGTTTACACAGCAACATTTCTAGAATCATGAATCTAAGTTGTGCTATGGTGTGATGATTCTCTACCCAATGTGTTACTAAGTGTGCTGTCAAGCTTCTGGTTCGAATTGTACTTTTGAGTTCTGTGATTCTAGTTTTGATTTTACGCTCAGTTTTGCCCACATATAGTGAACCACAGGGGCATTTTATACAGTAAATGACAAACGAGGAGTTGCAGTCTCCTGAGTATCTGAGCTGGATCTTTTTGCCAGAATGAGGATGATTGATTTTGTTCTCTAGTATCACATTGTTGCAATTGACACAGTTGTGGCATCTATGCATGCCAGTATATGTGAGATTAGTGATGGATGAAATATTTCTGCTCCTTGTGTGTGCATACAGAGGTTCCTGATCAAATAATCCTTTGAAATCCAGTTCGGTTTTAAACAACTCCCACCTTGATTTGATGATCTTTTTAAAGGCCAACGACCTAGTGGACTATTTGGAGACGAAGACCATGTGATTTTGTGGTGGTTTAGGTTTCGATGAGAGTAAATCATCTCTATTCAGATTAAGTATTTTAGTCACAGCTTGGGATAAAGTGGCTGCTGGATATCCTCGCTGTTGGAACTCTGAGCATTGGCTTTCTATAGTTGACATCAGTGCGTTTCATGAGACATGACTCTCTTGGTTCTCAACATCTGTGAGTAAGGTAAATTCTGTAACAACAAAGGTAGATGAAAACTGGAGAACAACAGTAAATTATTCCTATCTGTAGGTTTTTTAAACACAGTAGTTTGTAATTTGTTGGCACTCTTAGTAATGAGCACATCCAAAAATGATAAATCAGTGGAGCTGATGGAATAAGTAAACTGTATGTGAGGATTCTTCTGATTGAGTTCCTGAATTGGAGAAACAGCCATGGCAATAAAGCTTGTGAGGGGAGTTCCCCAGTGTCGTGTACATAGCACCCTTTTTGTTTTTACTTTACATTAATGGCCTCAAGAAACATATGACCAGTTTGGCTATAGATTCACCTTGTGTAGGCACCCGTCCTATACCAGTGATACGGTACGCTGACATCACAGTACATATCACTAGAACTCTAGTAGATCTCCAAAGTTCATTGCTGTTTTAGTTCTTTCCATTAACTATAATAAAACTCACATCATGATTTATGGCGCTAATAGGTTGAAGCACAAGGCTTACAATTCGAACAACTCCAAGATTGGATCAGTACCTACCTTTCCCTATTTGGGGATTTTATTCGATGAAGCCTGCAGCTCGAATGCAGTGGGGCGGATTAGGACCTCTGTGTTCAATCAGGGGAATTGTAAGCGCACTACTCACCCGTGAGGGTCTCAAGGCGCTGAGGGGGGTGTCCGCAGATCTGTTTAGCCGAAGAGCCAGGTCTTGAGAGCCTTCCTGAAGGTGTTCAGGGAGGGAGTGCGTCTGATGTCTGCCGGTAGCTCGTTCCAGGTATTGGCTGCGATGTGAGAGAAGCATCTTCCGCCTGCTCTGGCCCTGAGGATGCGCGGGGTTTCGTCCAGTGCGAGGTTGGCAGATCGGAGGTTTCTTTTGGGTACGTGGAAGTTGATTCTGTAGTTAAGGTATTTGGCACACGTATCGCAAAAGAAATTTCCTTTGGATTAAATATGCAGAATCTAACCATATACCCAAGGTTAACAGTCTAGACAATGTTGTTATAAAAAATATAAATCTATATATTGTTTAAAACAGGTCATACAATACATAGGTCAGAAAGTGTGTGGATAGTCAATTATATTGTTTTTTCTACTAACATCTGGAGATAATTCAGAGTAGCACACATCTAAACGCTTTCTGAGCAAGCACATAAAAAATGCATAACAAAGTAAAAATTAAAAAGAGAGTACATGCAATAGACAAACAAATATGTCATCAAATGGCACACATCTGTGATTTCTTCATTTTATGGTCTGGAACCCGGTACTGTCATGTCAATAAGTACTCAGTAGTCGCAGTCTCTTCACGGATTTTGTTTTTCTTTAGGGGCGTCGACGCGTTTCTATGGACGCCTTATAATACCATCTTTATCAAGACTTTTAGTTGTAACTCTCATGGACAAACGAATTGGAACCATTAAAAACCTCTTACTGATTAGAGGTATTCACACAAATATAAAAGTGTGTGATATTGTAGAGGACAAATGGGGCAAATACCTCCGTGCTCCTCTCTAGTATCCTGATCACGAATGAAGAATTAATCTCATTGACACCCTTCGTAGGCACCGGTGATGAACCTGGTGCTAGCCTTCGTCTGGGGCATATGTACCGCCGGCCAGAATAAATAGAGCCGTTCTTTTAAATATGGACCATCATATATAGGTTTAATTTATTGGCTTCGAGTTCCAACCTCCTGGGTCCCTTTTATAATGGCGGTTTCTGGGCGTGCGGGATTATCACGTCGTGATTCAGGAATCTTCAAGGCAGGAAAAAAAAAAAGTTAAGGTATTTGGGTCCGTTGTTGTGTAGGCATTTGTAGGTGTGGGTGAGGATTTGGAAGGTGACTCTTTTCTCCACGGGGAGCCAGTGGAGTTTACATAGGTGTTGGCTGATGTGTTCGCGCTGCGGGATGCCGAGGATGAGTCTGGCGGCGGTGTTCTGCATAGTCTGGAGTTTGTGGAGTAGGTATTTGTTGATGCCGGCGTGGAGGGCGTTTCCGTAGTCCAGTCTGCTGGTGATGAGTGTGTGGGTGACTGCCTTCTTTGAGTCTGGGGAGTCTTGCGAAGGATGCGGAGGGTGTTGAAGCAGCTGGAGGTGATGGCGTTGATCTGTCGATTCATGGTGAGTGATGAGTTGAGTATGGTGTTGAGGTTTTTGGCTTGGTCTGAGGGGGTAGGTGGGCTTCCGAGGGCGGCCGGCCACCAGGTTTTGTCCCATGCTGAAGGGGTGGTTCCAAGGATGAGGACTTCTGTCTTCTCGGCGTTGAGCTTCAGGCAGCTGTTGGTCATCCAGATTGCGATGTCCTGCATTCTTTTCTGGAAGTTGAGTTTGGCAGTGGTGGGGTCTCGGTGAGGGTTGTGTTTGCAAAGAGCATTGAGGCACTTGACTGTTTTGCCTCCAAGCTGCAGGATCCAACTGTACAATGAGTTGATGGCTGTATATATAGTTAAATGCCATCCTATTGCAACAAATAGCACTGGACCCTGGGGTGTATGATAATGTCCTGATTTGCAGAAACTGGAGAAAGGATTCTTGAGGAGGTTTCTTGCTGTACCTAACAGCACCTCGACCTACGTGTGTCATGCAGAACTCTGGTTAGGTTATTTTACTGAGAATATTAAACTGTGTCAATTGATCCTGTGGCTGTCCATATGGACCAAACAAGAAACTTGTCTCGACAGGCTGGTTCTGCAGGATTGCCTCAAATTAGAAAAACCTATAGAAATGTATTACTGGTAGGCCTATATAAAGTACCTATGCTACAGGTTGGACAAGCCTGATTTGTTCAATAAGCCACTTGAAAAATGTTTCCCTTGCAAGGGCAGTGTTAAAGTCAGTTTTATGATGTTTGTAGCAACCATTGAGATTGTTGTGAATTCCAGAAACAAACTGTGATTATTTGTTAATCCAGTTGTCTCCAGAAACAGCATCTTACCTTATTTGGGTCACAAGCATACAGCACAGATATTTTTCAACATGTTTCAAACTTCGGACTATACATAACCTGGTTGCGTTCCCGACACCAGGTAATTGTCTTGATAAGCTTGCAGCATGTCCGTGTGATTGTCGTTCACTGCAGAGTTTAATTCATTTTATGCTATTCTGTAAATTGAATATAGTTTTTAGAAAGCGGTTCTTGCTTTTCATTTTAAAGCATGCTTGCCTTGGGCAATGTAGACCTGCCAATATTTTTTTGCAGCTGTGAAACAATACAGGGTCTGGCTCTAATCAGCAAGGCTAAGCCTGCAATCAACAAACAACAACGAAGTCGCCAATGCTGATACTTATTTTGTCACCTGAATGATCAAGGTGCCCAAGAATGAAATCATGACTACCTTTTCGAATTTAATTCGAAAAAATATATTTTAATTTTTCAGAGAATTAATACATTTTTAAACTTCACATATATTTAAACATATTACCACAATGTACCAAAAGACCAACATCAATAATTTGACTTGAATAGCTATGAATGACTAAACAAGACTGCATAAATGCTCAACAACATAAAGAACAAACCACTCACTTACATGGACGACATAAAACACAGAACATATAACATAAAGGTCTTGTCTGGTTTTTGAGAGACCGAAGGCAATGATTGATCAATAAAAGAAAAACCAAAGGTAACAGTGTGGAATTATAACTTTGTGTTGGTTACACTTGTTACATAGCCAATACAAGACCAAAAAACAACATGCAAGGTCAAATACAAGACCAAACAAACAAAGAAGGCCGACGCGTTTCGAACCCCTTAGAATTGATGGGGGTTCTCTTCAGGACCAATTACTAAAAAACAATAATGAAAAAATAATTTTAGGGAAAAATCTATCTGTGTAAGAGCTGAAAAAATGCTCTAACTTCATTAACTGGTTTGCTGTTTTCTGCAAGCACCTGGCTTACCTATTTAGGCGAAATCAGCTGATTTTGCGGTATGAATCAAAAATGTTGGACTCACAATGTTCCTGAAACACACAAATGAAGGAAAAGAAAAAGAACAGAGAAGGATGTCAGGAAACAGTCAGCAGAACATGTCTAATTTATTTAGAAGAGAAGGAAGTTTTTTTTTTGTTCAAATCGACTTACTTGGTGGGAAGGAAGCCTTAAAATGCTGTGAGCTGATTGTGTTAGGCTAAAGGTGGCCTAAAAAGCAAAAACAAGGTTTCTTAGAGACTTCTTAAGGATTCTCGAACGCCACGGTTAAACTGGTATTAGACAAAGTATTTGGGGTCAACATACCTTTGGTTTACATTTGAAATAGTACCTCAGAATGGAAGGTCAGCCTCGTAGCTGTGCCAGGACCTACGGGGAGAGCATGCGTGTTTTAGCTTGAAAGTAGGTTCACGACACAAAATAAGATTGCGAAACAAAGGCAAGCTATTACCTTTCTCTTACATGGTGCAACTCCAAATCATTCGACCGGAATGAATCTAGGACTGGTGAAGCAATGAAAGTCTGCACTTGAATTGTTTATACTTCCGGTTTTGCGAGTGCGGGTCAAAAGGTCACGTGTATGTGACGTAACAGTTACCCAGTTGCAATGTCTCTAGGGAATTGAAGTTCTTGTCGCGTGAACCTTTTGTTGGCTAAATCATGAATGAATGGTAATATTTTCACAGAAAGTGCCGGCAAATTATGTGCAATAATAACCAAGTCCGTGTGAAAGATTCATAAAATAATTGCACTTCGTTCGACTTAGCAAATGGCCAGGTGTTTGTTCCAGGCGGATAGGTGGATAATGGCGTTCTAAAAGCGTCACTCAAGGGAGAACTCTATCTGCCTTATTTCAAAGGCCAAATTCAAATCTAATTATATGTCTTCCAAGCATATAAATTTATGGGGCAGAATTGTATCTTCGTTCCAAAGTCCTCAATGGCATAGATGGTAGAAACTAAAGCCTCAGTTGTTTTGCTATTTTCACGTAATGATTGAGCAGTGATCTAGACAGTCTTCCATCCTAAAGCAGGAACAACTTCGAAAGAGTGGGGGAGGGTGGCAGGAGGGAGGGGAAAGAATGCTATGACCCCGCTACTGTTACGGTGACTATGACTATGTGGACTTACAATTTATAAATTTCATAGAGTTCGTTGAGGCCATCTACGGTCGTGTTGAATTTGACAATAAGTAACGCTTCGCGGCGGCTCAACTTTTGTTCCAAGTCACCTCCACGAGGATCTTGCTCAATCTTAGATATTATTGTCCAAACAAGATCTTTTTCTTGGTGGTTGATTCACAAGTGGGGCAGTCTGTACAATTTTCTTTATACGTGATTTATGTTGGGTAATCCTGTGGCATGCCTCTTTCATTGTTTTTCCAATGTATAATTTGGAGCAAGGGCATAAACCACATTTCATAATTTTGATGATTTTTTTGCAGTCACTCTTAACATATCAATCTGCTTTGGCTAAATACATTCAACCATTAATCAAGTTGAGATACATTTTGACTTGATACATAGGAGTATGCTATGTACTGTAAGGTACTGAACTGTTCTTTGCTGAATTCCCTTTGCAGCTTATAATTGAGTTAGTTTAAGGTCGGGCCTGGGCAGCTCATGCGCTGCTCTTGGAGGCATGCTATGTTCAGGTCTGGACGTGAAGCTCCGCCCTCTCTCCGCCTATCTTTTCAATCGGCTCCTGTTACTGTCCTTTTTAAATGGTTACTTTTGATTCGTTATTACACTCGTTAGTTACTTCTTAGTAACGTCTTGTCTGCATTAGTAACCTCCCATCAGGGCTGGGCGTTTTACTTGTGTTGTTACATGGTCTGCTTCATCTACAGCCTATGAGCACTATTTTCTTTAATGCCTTTAATCTAGCTGGTTTTGCAGGCATGATAGGCTCTCCCTAACCCACCCTGTTTTCATGAAACTGTGGCGCCCGTTCGTGGACGCTGCGCCTTATCTTTAAAAAAATGGTCCCTGCAAAGCGCGGCACTTCGGCACGCGCTAACCTGCTTATCAAATGCTTTTTTATTTTTTAAAGTGCCCCACACCAAGCTTTTACTGTAATGCTGGCCGCATCTTTCTTTACACGAGGCGCGTCTTAAAGGGGCGTGGCAGACATTAAAGTGAAAGCGCGCATGGGGCTTTTTACAAAAAAACCTTTGTTTGTCAACTTGACAATTATTTTTTTGTAAAAGCGCCCCATACCGCGCTTTCACTTTAATGGCGGTTGCGCACATTTCTTTAGACACGGTTCGTCTAAAGAAAGGGGCGTGGCTGCCATTAACGTGAAAGCGCGGCATGGGGTGCTTTTACAAACAAGCATTTGGAATGCAGTAGGTCTTGCATTTGCGAGAGTTTAAGCTATTGCCATTGTAAATGACAGTGCCTTTTATTTACATTTTCAAAACTAAACCATAAATAAAAGTCATTGTCATTTAGTATGCCAATGGCTCAAACTCGCGTAAATGCGAGACCGATTGCATTCCAAATGCTTGTTTTCAGCAGCCATCTACCTTTAAATATTTCAACCAAAGCTTGCATTTTAAACACTTTAGTGTTTTACGGAGGACATAGTTTACTTGGAGGCATTAACACTTGTGATAACCGACAATTTGTCTAAGGTAAGGAGTATTTACAGTGTTGTTTCTCGTCGCGTTTTTTAACGTGCTTTAGGGCATTTTTTAAGTTTTGCTTTTAGCCCTAGCACTTCATGTTTTACAAATTAAGCACTGGGTATAGGCTTTAATTTGGGACCTATGTGGCTGCAGGGTGCTGCAGAGTAAAACGTGGCCTTTGCTACTTGTTTGATTTTTAATAAGCAAGTCTGATTATTTAATTGTAAATAGTTTGAAGACAATTCATTCAAGGGAATGAGTATTTAGACTCTACTTTGACATCCGGTTTTTAACGTGATTTTAGGCATTTCTAAATTTTTTGCATTTAGTCCAGGCATTTCAGGTTTTACAAACTAAGCACTGGCTGTGTAGGCCTTTATTTGGGTCTTATGTGGCTGGAGAGTGCTGGAGAGTAAAACGTAGCATTTGCTGCTTGTACTGCAGCACAAAACTTGCTGCTTGTCTGATTTTGGCTAGGCAGGTCCAGTTTAGAGGATTTCTTTTCAGCCGTATTTATATTTATTTATTATAACAAATTTAGGGTTCCTATGGCACACCTTCGTATATGTAATAGATCTATAAATATTCAAGATCAAGTGTATAGAAAATATACAGGATAATTTTCCCCTTCTTCTTTTTCACATTAGACAAAATACAATAACAGGAATTCAAAACATTGATTCAACACAATCCGATTTTAGTGAAGATCTGTATTTCTTTATTCTTGTCCGTGAAGATATTTCATTGTTTTCATAAAATATTCCCAGCACATTATAGCCAACACGTGTTTCGTCTTGTTCTAAGACTTTCTCAAGGCCTTTAAATATACAACTGCATATCATATAATAGTAGTAGCCCGAGTTCTTTGAAACATGATGAGCTTTGTAAAATGACTCATAAGTAGGTACTGGTATACCCTTCAGAAAACTCTCACATGAAGACACAATTCGTTAAAAAATGCCATTATCAGGCTTCCTATATTCATCAATTTTTCATCAATGTTCCACGGTACAAATATGGTAAAATGTCACCGAACAAAAGTGAATGAAAACGCCGATCCGCGTATTTGCGTGCCGATATTTACATTTATTGTCGCTATATAAGAGTTATTGCGTTTTTGATGTGTTTTTTGACATTTTTGAAATCATGCTTTTAGCGCCGGAACTTCTTATTTTACAAATTAAGCATGCAGTGTAGGCCTTTATTTGGGACTTATGTGGCTGCAGAGTACTGGAAAGTTAAACAAGGTAGGTGCTGCTTGATTTTTTATATGCAAGTGTGGTTATTTAATTGCAAATAGTTTGAAGACAATTCATTTAAGGGAATAAGTATTTTGAGTCTACTTTGTGATCGTGTTTTTGACATGTTTTGGGATCTTTAAAATTTTGCTTTTAACGCTTATGTTTTACAAACTCAGCAGTGGGTGTGGGCCTTTATTTGGGACTTATGTGGCTGCTGAGTGCTAGAGCTTGAACTTGCTGCTTGTTTGTTCTTTGATAGGCAAGTCCGGTTTGGTGTTTTTCTCTTAATCTGCATTTACACTTATTGTCTTTGTATCTAAGGTTGCATGCTTTTTGGCGAGCAGCTAGGCAGAAAGAGCTGGAGTAAGTCTAGGTAGGTTAGCATAGATTAGCATTATAATAATTCTCTCTATTAAAAACTTCAACTCTAAACTCATCAATATGGGGAGACCGATGGGCATTGCCGGTGCTTGTTTCCTTTATATGCTAGCTGATGGTGAGTGAGATGAGGGAGTTGCTTGTTGGGGATCTTTCTGTTCAGATAATTGTTGATTTCTTACTCTGTTTATTTTACACTCCTCTTGATACTTCTATATGATATCACCCTAAATGTCATAGTTCTTTTGTAGATTCTGGGACAATTAAATATCTCACTTTCTTTTTTAATCTCATTTATTTCTTTAACTATTTTTTCCACCTGGGATACTGCCGAATCTAGCACCATCTTAATTAATTCTCAGTATATTCGTTTTTTTGTTCCCATCTTTCTGCTCTTTCATCATCTACGTCTTCTAGCGCTGGAAATATATTTATTCATAGGCCCCGGCAGATCCTATTAACGGAGTACTTCTTAAGTATCATTGAGTCCCACCACTTGAATGCCGCTCTTTTCTGAATACGATCTCATTTAAGATAGAATTATTTTAGGTTGATTCTTATTTTTGGTATTCGCATCACTATATTATATCCCTAAAAGAAATGTGGTTGCCAATGCTTTCCTCTAATCTATATGTTTAGACATCACTACCACTGTCAAATATGCAAATAAATTATGAACACAATTATCAACAACCTACCTTCTTAGCACTCTATATAATCATCATAAATCAAGATATACATAGATGAACAAGATATGTGTCCGGTGCTAGAACTCCCTGTGGCACTGGTTACAGTGCTGTGCACTTGTATGTGTTTTAACAATTGATTTTACATTCCTTACCTGGAGCATATTATCAAGCGCCAGCGATAATTATCGCTGGCCGCTCTAAGCGTGAGGATTTTTTTTCGCCGGCTATCGCTGGATTTTAGCGCCATGCTAGCGATGTATTAACAACGCATAGCACAATGGCGATAATTATTCCAGCAATAGCGGTGTTTTCCATGGAACATCGCTGGTTTTCCAGCGATGTTCCATGGAAAACGGCGATATCCTTGATGATAGGGCCTGTGGTCTTAGCTACACAATCCACCCCCCATATTATGAATGAGTTAGTCAGGAATTTAACAGATGTTAAATTCCTGCGTTGAGGCATACTTCACGCGATTTCAAATATTGCTACCCCTCGTTGATAATATCGCGAAGCTGCCTTCCCATGTTGTTTTCACAGCCCCGCTTCCTTTGCATCTCATTATCGATGGGAGGCGAGGCTTGTGGAATACTGGCGCTAATTCAAGGAATCACGCGCTAGCGTGTCCTTGATGATAATGCGATAAAATTATCGCCGCCTTTTGCCCGAAAACGGACGCTAAAGCGGCGATACTTTTATCGCGGTCCCTTGATAATATGCCCCGTGGTGATTTAAATAAAAAAAATGATTTATGCAGTTTTCATATTGAAGTATTTTTAAAAGTGTTGCTTTCAATTTTCTTGACTGAGCCACACATTTTCATCGTTATTCAAAATTGTATATAGCAAACGCGTGTTTTGCAGATATTCAGCTTCCTCAGGGCTGGTAACAGAGCACATATAAAACGCATAATCACAAACCACATAAATTATGTGACCAGAATAGCCTACATATAGATTGTACACCAATGCTGAACATATTTACAACATACATAAAATGTAATCAATCATTGCATATCACAATATTCACTACATGGTACAATAATATGAAAGATATATTGAGAACATAGTCAAATTAGAAATACAATTTCATATATGATGGCATTATCCATGTACATAGTGGTCTCACATAAAGATAGCCCCACACCATCAGTGTATCTAACTTGTTTATAAAGAATGAAACAGTATTCCCCATACAATTATATTTTCCTAGAAATACTCTTTATCTGAGTCATTAACTTTTGATGCATTTGTAATCCCAGCCAGAGACACTGGGAAAGAAATTATTGCAGTGGCCATAACTTGCAACAGCAAGATGGTACCCAGCTAGAGAGACATGCATAATGTCTGTAGACATAAAGATTGTATCTCAAATGACACATCTTAAAAAACACCCCATTGCAGGAATTCAAATGTATCTGTTCTATTGCACATAGTGAAATCATTTTTATTATATATTAATCATCCAACAGCAAACAAACTAGTCACAGCTAAATATATAGTCACGTTTTCCATCGATCAACAACCAAAGTCATTAGGAATAGGTCAGTTGTCCACTGGATATGTACTCAAGCTAGCCTACAAATCTATCTATATGGAGAATTAACATATCTAATGTATAATTCATAAAGGCACCAGAGATCTCTAATTATCACATCAGTTACTTGAAGGTAGAATAGTTATTCTTTGTATAGTTACTCTCAATATATTGTAACATTCTGAATTAGTTCGATATAATCTTCAGAAGCTATCAATTCATAAACACTTACTAAAAAAAAAATATACAAATCAGGAAGTATTTCCTCAGTAGTTTTTAATATTCTCTGTATAATACCTGATTTCCCTTGTATATGGTATCTAAAGATAAAAGTGGGAAATAAAAGAAAAACTCGTTTGATTACTAATTTCAGTTGCAAAAATTGCTTTAACGCCACGTTTTAGTATGATACGTTTAGGTGGGATTTATAAAATAAAGATTCTCAAGTCATTCCATCTTAACAGATGCAAGGTTTTCATGGTGGACTCTAGAGGGCAGATGTAGGCAAGCAGAAGCCGCCATTTTGGAAGTAATGATTAGAGTGTACCCCTTTCCAGCCAAAGTTCATGTGGGCAAGCCCAGAAGTAAAAAAAAACCTCTTGTTACATCACAACAGCCATCTTGGGAGTGGTTTTAGTGAAATACTGTTTCTTATTTATATTATTTACAATCCATGCCTTTGATTGAGCACAGCCTACGATATAAACACCATTAATTTGGTACCAAATGACAGTAAAAAAAATAGCTCTTTATTCTTAGTCGACTTTCAAAAGTTGGAAAATTCTGCATTAAATTATTAACAGTTTAAACTAGAAAGGAGGGGGGTGAGAAGAGACACAGTGTGTTACTCTGCTTCCCATCTCATCAATAGAATACCACTAAAAAGAAACACACCTCAACGGCTATATCATTGTCTCCTTAAACCTACTTTTGAATCCATCCTAGATTTTTCAAAGGACTCTCATCCACTAGAATTTTCAGGGTATGCATAATCGCTGAGTGCACTTCCAGCTGTCTAGTGCAACTGGGTGGGCTCTAGCTTGGATTCTAAGGGAGCACTTACTATCTTGTGGAGGAATCTTGAAGTTAAAATGACCTAGCTGTACCCTTTATAGAGAATTTCTATATTTTATTCAAAAAGGTTCCCTTGAAAGTTTAAAAACAATCGGGGATGCTCTTGGAGGCATCTCCAAGGTCTACATATTTCAGCCTAATCACTGTCTCTACAGGTCACTTGGCTTTCTTCTGGACCACGGAATATTCAGTTGCATTTACAAATTATTCTGGGTATTTCCCTCTGGTCAATATTCGCTAAATGAATTTATTCAGCTTCATAGGGGGTTGGAAGTGGGGTTTGGGTTGGGCATGAAGAGGTTAATCCTCAAGAAAAGTTAGAGACAGCTGGACCTCTGGGTACATTGGTACAAACGAGGTACCAAAGATTTGGCTGACTACTGGTGATTTTACTCCTCTCAGCCTTTTTGGTAATGCAAATCCATAGAAAGAAGTGCAGTACTGAAACTATATGATTGGCTGGTTGCAACATGGCAGAAATGTTGCGGTCGCCAATACATAACTAAGGGCTTCAGTCCCAAGTCATGAAAATAAGAAGAAAAAAGGTTGCATATCAATTAATCAATCAATTAGGGGTTTATAAAGTGTGCTATTCACCTGTGAGGGTCTCAATGCGCTGGGGGGTGGGGGGTGCAGCTCTGGTTCAGTTGAAGAGCCAGGTCTTGAGGTTCTATCTGAAGGTGTGCAGGGTAGGGGAGAGTCTGATGTTGACTGGGAGCTCGTTCCAGGGCGTGGCACAACCTGACACCCGGGCCCATGTGGAAGCATACAAATGAACACTCCCTTTGGTTATATATTGTTATGTAGTTTTTTTTGTCACAGAAACCAAAATTTCAGTGCTAGGCCTGTGTTACCCAGCAAGGTCCTGCTATGTGGAATTACAATTCCAACTTAGTAAATTGGTACCCAAATCATTTCTAAAAAAATTGGAAGGATCTGGTCAATGACCAGGCTCCCTAGGAAACTGCCATTGTGCTTGCCGGAGCAGGGGGTTCGCCTGTCAAACCACCTGTGCATTAGAGGCCAGGCCCTGCAGCTGCGCACGGCCAAAGACGCATCGTGGGGCTTTGCCGCAGGTCATCCATGTGGGTTGGAGGCCCATGAGGGTTTGGTGCAGGTGGCTGAGGGGTTGGGTGTAGGTTCAACTTAGAAGAAGATCAAAAAACACAAAGGTTCACTGACAAAACAAAGGCTAAAGTTACCTTATAGCTAGGCATGATAATAATATCTCACCAGACAAATGCTCAACATAGAAAATGATCAACAAAATCACTGAAAAAATAGATAAGTTACAACATACATGCAAACATTTTAGATGAAGGAACTGGAAAATGTTACAACAATAGTTGAGATAATACTTTTTTTCCATTGACTTCTACTGAGGTCTGAATCGGGTCTGTTGGCATGCATGGGATGTGCAAGTGTGCTGCTGCAGGATTGTTTTTTTCCTACTTGTCAGGAGCGCGGAGAAAGCGCTATGGCAGGCAGACAGAGGTTGACAAACATGTTGTGCACTGGTCTGCAGGAGCAGGTTACTGGCATTCCATACTCTGAATCACACAAGACCAGTTCTTGTCGGCTGAAACCCACAGAGGAATTGGGTTTTTGCATGTATGAATCGGGCGGCTGGAGACTAGCCTTGAAATCGGTAGTCTCCCGCCTGAATCGGGAGGGTGTGGATGTATGGTTAGAATTACAATATAGTTAGGTAAGGTTACAAGATTTTAATATAATTTAAAAAACATAAAGTCACAGTTATCTTATAGTCAGGTGTTGAAATGGGATAAGAACTAATGTTTACATTTTGAAAAACTACTGAAATTTGTCATTTATAGCTTAAGAAACTAACTATAACTTGTGCCTCGTCATACATGTGATAATAGTTTTTCTACTAATGTCAAATTTAAAACGCTTGTAATGTGCTGGGAGCATGCTAATCATCAAAAGATTTAGGGGCATATTTACGAGCCCCTTGTGGCATCAGAGCGTCCCCTTTTGTGATGCTCTGTCAGGGAAACGACAAAATCATATATATGAGGCCACACAAAGCCACTATGTGTGGCTTTGAATCGCCTCATCGATATAGAGTAAGGCAAGGCAGCGTAAATCCCTGCGTTGCCTTACTCTGCAGTCTGGAGGCGTTCCATTGGCGTTGCGGTAGGTGTTCCCGCTCAACAGCCATGGATTTTGATGGTGCTCCATATTTAAAATAGCATGTAAACCTGGGGAAGCGCCAAACATTTACGCCTCAGAGGTGAGGCTTAACGAGGCGAAATTTCTTTATTTCTCCTCGTTGCTCCACTTAGGATTGTTTCTGAGCAGGAAGGTGCCCCTTCCTGCATAAAGACAATACTGCCAACAACACATGCACTCATGCACCATGGTGCAAGGGTGCCTGAGTTGTCACTAGGCTGCCGGCACAGGGAGACAGGACAGGAGTGCAGCGTATTGCGTAAATATGGTGCAATCCTGTCCTTTCACTTTGGCATCGGGCAGCGCAGCAAGGTGACTTGCTGCGCTGCCCGATGCCAAATCCACGAAAATGAGGGCCTTAGTTCTTCCTCAACTGTGCCTCCTCAATCAATTTCAGTGGAAATTTCCATATAAATATTAAAGTAAATTAGGTGTTACAAAGGAAACAAGACAAATATTAAAACAAAAACAATGAAGGTATATTTAAAGTTTTAAATCATCACAAAAGGTAAAAGAAATTATTAGAATCAGTTGATCAGTTATTTTAAATCAAGGGCTAGCATGTATCTCAGAATAAAGTGCAAATAGCAAAACAGCAGAACAAAATCCTCTTAGGACCACCCCAAGCACAGTTATGCGCAAAAATACAATCTCAATCATAGGCTCTGCAAAGCATTATGGGACGGGATTAGCAGTGGGCAGTGAATATCATAGTATCCTATATCAAAACAATTCTACAAAGAGCTGCAGTTCAACTCGTCTTTACTAGGTGTCAAATGCAAAAGCATTGAATCAAGCTGCAGTTCCACTAGTCGTTACTAGATGTCCCTCACAAGTCAAATACAAAAGCATTGAATTTGAAACCCTTTCATGAAGCTGCAGTTCAGCTCTTTGTAGAATTTATAGTATTAGCTCTCAGCTCAGGGTTTCAATGCTTTTGCATTTGACTCGTGAGGGACATCTAGTAACGACTAGTGGAATTGCAGCTTGTTGTAATAATTTCAATGCTTTTGCATTTAACTCGTGAGGGACATCTAGTAACGACTAGTGGAACTGCAGCTTGCTTCAATGCTTTTGCATATGACCTGTGAGGGACACCTAGTAAGGAAGAGTTGAACTGCAGCTCTTTGTAGAATTATTCTGACATTGGATACTATAATATTCACTGCCCACTGCTAATCTTGTCCCATAATGCTTTGCAGGGCCTTTGGTTGGGATTGTATTTTTGCCCATAACTGTGCTTGGGGTGGTCCCAGGAGGAAGGGACCACCACTGAATCGTTCAGATGTGCTCTTTGTTTTCAACAGTACAACAAAAGCCCAGAAGTGTGTCTGGGGATACCTAGTGCACTACGAAGAAACACTGTCCAGTGTAAGTCTTTCACATTTATGAAGCATTAAATCATATGTATCACTTGAAACACATTGCAAATTTATGAATCCAAAAATGTATCAATGAATCAAACAGAATCCAAACGAAATCATATGTCGATTGTGCAACAATTCTTCTTTACTGTCAAGGAATATCAGTGTTCATGATTAATGTAGCGACGCACTACATTTAACAGATGATCAAAACAAACGTCTCAATTTCTGAGTTTCCCAATGCATTTCGGGCTGATAAAGCAAAGCCCTTCGTCAGGGGAATCTGTGAAACATAAACGACAACAGTCTACATGTTTGTCATTACAACATATATATGCATGGATATTTACATTCTGGCCCATATGTGGACAGGACTCACGACATGCCAACAGTACGTGATGATGGTAGAAACAGAACATGAAACGAAAATGGAAAGAGGAAAAACAATAAAGTTTCAGTGAGTCAAAGATCAACTGTGAAACAAAATGATTCCAAACACCACGAGTGCTGGTAAAAAAACAACACGAGTTCTGGTGGAAAAACAACCCTCTTCCCAAGCCGTGATTGAAAAACTACGAGAGGTCTGAAACATAATGTCATACCGATAGACGGTCATCAACACGATTTCGGGTGAAATGAATACCAAACAGACGTCTAACGGGTTGGGGAACCTGAACGATAAATAAAATTAAAGTGAGCGGAAACGCAATGTTTACGTAAGATGACCATCACCATATATTGTGTTTAAATCTTACCACGTAGAATGATACTAAGTTTTGTTTTCAAGGCATCTGCTTGGTTCTCTCCCTAGGCTAGGGGGGATCCCAAAATCATCTTTAACTTTTGTAAAATGTCTATATGCATTTTAGTACTTAAAGACAGAGATACTTGTTATTTTACAAAAAATACATGAGGTCTTTGTTGGTCGAGCACCCACCCTGTGTACATTGTCATGGTGATTGGACTGCAGCTGTGCTACTTATCATGTGGTGTCTCTTGCATTGTCAGTGTGGCTAATGTATATGCATGTTTGATGTGTTGGTTGTGTGCTTGTTGATGTCTTGTGTGGGTGCCCCTTTCGGCACATGGTGTACGTGGGACTACTTGGTGTTTGTGTGTGTGCTGAAGTGTTGCTGTGGGATCAGGGACATGATCCTGAGTCCTTGTGGGTGTGCAGTCTGCTTAATTGTGCATGTGTGCCATTGTGCCCATCTACCCCCGTCCACCCATTCCCTGGTCGGTGCACACCCTGTTGCTGTGGTGTCAGGTAATATTGGACAGTGTCCGGATCCCCGACTCCTGTCACCGTCTCCCGCCTGGTGACTGTGGCCACCATCTTCTCCATGTCATTCAGCTCCTGCTGTTCTGCTGGCCCCCCTCCTCCGGGGTGCGTTGCTGCTTTTGTGTTGGCAGCGGGTTTCTGCTTGGTTTTGCCATTGACATCAGTCCAGGGCCTCTTGTGCTCTTCTATTGTCCTCCTCTGCCATGCGAGTCATTCGCATGGTCCGAGGTGGTGTGCCATATTTGCCTCTTTGTTGCCAATGAAACGTTGGAGGTGACATAAAGTTGGTGCTGGTGTTCTGGCTAATCCGTGGCAAGAATCGGGTTTTCCTGGCGGGTTTTCCTGGCGATGCGTTAGGCTGCGATGTGTAAAGTTGCATGAGCATTTTTGGTGATGTTTAGCACATGTCCTTGTTAATATACCCCTAATTCTTTTTAGTTGCTAACTAAGCAGAGCTAGGAAGTACGTGCTTTTAAGGTACAGTTATATAATAAAATTGCATTATGTAAAGTCTGGGTATTACTTAAATCTATATTTTGGAAGATTCCTTTTATCTCAAACCTTTTTGCACATTTTGTAGTAGTCTATCTTATAGTGTGTGTAATGCAAGTTTAAAATAATGACTTACATATTTACAATGCTCTCTGTCACAGATTGTGACCTCGTAGTACAAACAATACACCTTTAGGCTGTTTTGTTCCGCCATGGAGACAGCCCCAGCTACATGAATCCTTCAACTATAGGCCATATCTGTTGCTTCAGTGCACTAAATTGTCTTTCCGCTCTCTCCTCATTGCTCGCAGTTCACTTAATCTCCCCATGTCCTTCCCACAAAAACACCCCCCCTCGCAGCTTGTTATTTGTAGTGTGTGTCATTGTTCTCTGATCACACCATGTCCCGCCCCCTTGCTGCTTGTTTGGCACTGCCCATAACAGATCCATGGAGCCTCAGGCAGTACAATGGCACCAATTGCCACTTCCTGGCATGCACCTGAGCTATGCCGCGACTTCACTTGTACTTGTTTATGCATCCACCTACATGTGCATTGTAAGGTGGCGGGAGCCGGAATGGCCTCTCCCGGGCCCTGTATAATGGTATTGCCTGCCTCCCTGGTACAAGGGTAGCGCCCACCCCCCTGTTAGTCGTGTGCAAGGTGCAGCTAGTTTTACTTTGAAACTAAGCGTACTTCATGTTTTGTCACACTTGATCTTTTTGTACTTTGAATCTGAGCGCAGCACCCGCTTCAAGGACACTGTGCTTCATGTTTCAGCCCCTTTCAGCTATTGCCATTGTAAATGACAGTGCCTTTTATTTACATTTTCAAAACTAAATCATAAATAAAAGTCATTGTCATTTAGTATGCCAATGGCTCAAACTCGCGTAAATGCGAGACCGATTGCATTCCAAATGCTTGTTTTCAGCAGCCATCTACCTTTAAATATTTCAACCAAAGCTTGCATTTTAAACACTTTAGTGTTTTATGGAGGACATAGTTTACTTGGAGGCATTAACACTTGTGATAACTGACAATTTGTCTAAGGTAAGGAGTATTTAGAGTGTTGTTTCTCGTCGCGTTTTTTAACGTGCTTTAGGCCATTTTTTAAGTTTTGCTTTTAGCCCTAGCACTTCATGTTTTACAAATTAAGCACTGGGTATAGGCTTTAACTTGGGACCTATGTGGTTGCAGGGTGCTGCAGAGTAAAACGTGGCCTTTGCTGCTTGTTTGATTTTTAATAAGCAAGTCTGATTATTTAATTGCAAATAGTTTGAAGACAATTCATTCAAGGGAATGAGTATTTAGACTCTACTTTGACATCCCGTTTTTTACGTGATTTTAGGCATTTCTAAATTTTTTGCATTTAGTCCAGGCATTTCAGGTTTTACAAACCAAGCAATGGCTGAGTAGTACTTTATTTGGGGCTTATGTGGCTGGAGAGTGCTGGAGAGTAAAACGTAGCATTTGCTGCTTGTACTGCAGCATGAAACTTGCTGCTTGTCTGATTTTGGATCGGCAGGTCCAGTTTAGAGGATTTCTTTTCAGCCGTATTTATATTTATTTATTATAACAAATTTAGGTTTCCTATGGCACACCTTCGTATATGTAATAGATCTATAATTATTCAAGATCAAGCGTATAGAAAATATTAAGGATAATTTTCCCTTCTTCTTTTTCACATTAGACAAAATACAATAACAGGAATTCAAAACATTGATTCAACACAATCCGATTTTAGTGAAGATCTGTATTTCTTTATTCTTGTCAGTGAAGATATTTCATTGTTTTCATAAAATATTCCCAGCACATTATAGCCAACACGTGTTTCCTCTTGTTCTAAGACTTTCTCAAGGCCTTTAAATATACAACTGCATATCATATAATAGTAGTAGCCCGAGTTCTTTGAAACATGATGAGCTTTGCAAAATGACTCATAAGTAGGTACTGGTATACCCTTCAGAAAACTCTCACATGAAGACACAATTCGTCAAAAAATGCCATTATCGGGCTTCCTATATTCATCAATTTTTCATCAATGTTCCACGGTACAAATATGGTAAAATGTCACCGAACAAAAGTGAATGAAAACGCCGATCCGCGTATTTGCGTGCCGATATTTACATTTATTGTCGCTATATAAGAGTTATTGCGTTTTTGATGTGTTTTTTGACATTTTTGAAATCATGCTTTTAGCGCCGGAACTTCTTATTTTACAAATTAAGCATGCAGTGTAGGCCTTTATTTGGGACTTATGTGGCTGCAGAGTACTGGAAAGTTAAACAAGGTAGGTGCTGCTTGATTTTTTATATGCAAGTGTGGTTATTTAATTGCAAATAGTTTGAAGACAATTCATTCAAGGGAATAAGTATTTTGAGTCTACTTTGTGATCGTGTTTTTGACAGGTTTTGGGGATCTTTAAAATCTTGCTTTTAGCCTTCATGTTTTACAAGCTCAGCAGTGGGTGTGGGCCTTTATTTGGGACTTATGTGGCTGCTGAGTGCTAGAGCTTAAAGTTGCTGCTTGTTTGTTCTTTGATAGGCAAGTCCGGTTTGGTGTTTTTTTCTTAATCTGCATTTACACTTATTGTCTTTGTATCTAAGGTTGCATGCTTTTTGGCGAGCAGCTAGGCAGAAAGAGCTGGAGTAAGTCTAGGCAGGTTAGCCTAGATTAGCATTATAATAATTCTCTCTATTAAAAACTTCAACTCTAAACTCATCAATATGGCGAGACCGATGGGCATTGCAAATGCTTGTTTCCTTTCTATGCTAGCTGATGGTGAGTGAGATGAGGGAGTTGCTTGTTGGGGATCTTTCTGTTCAGATAATTGTTGATTTCTTACTCTGTTTATTTTACACTCCTCTTGATACTTCTGCATGATATCACTTTAAATGTCATAGTTCTTTTGTAGATTCTGGGACAATTAAATATCTCACTTTCTTTTTTAATCTCATTTATTTATTTAACTATTTTTTCCTCCTGGGACACTGCCAAATCTAGCACCATCTTAATTAATTCTCAGTATATTAGTTTTTTTGTTCCCATCTTTCTGCTCTTTCATCATCTACGTCTTCTAGCACTGGAAATATATTTATTCATAGGCCCCGGCAGATCCTATTAACGGAGTACTTCTTAAGTATCATTGAGTCCCACCACTTGAATGCCGCTCTTTTCTGAATACGATCTCATTTAAGGTAGAATTATTTTAGGTTGATTCTTATTTTTGGTATTCGCATCACTATATTATATCCCTGAAAGAAATGTGGTTGCCAATGCTTTCCTCTAATCTATATGTTTAGACACTACCTCTGTCACATATGCAAATAAATTATGAACACAATTATCAACAACCAACCTTCTTAGCACTCTATATAATCATCATAAATCAAGATATACATAGATGAACAAGATATGTGTCCGGTGCTAGAACTCCCTGTGGCACTGGTTACAGTGCTGTGCACTTGTATGTGTTTTAACAATTGATTTTACATTCCTTACCTGGGGCATATTATCAAGCGCCAGCGATAATTATCGCTGGCCGCTCTAAGCGTGAGGATTTTTTTTCGCCGGCTATCGCTGGATTTTATTGCCATGCTAGCGATGTATTAACAACGCATAGCACAATGGCGATAATTATTCCAGCAATAGCGGTGTTTTCCATGGAACATCGCTGGTTTTCCAGCGATGTTCTATGGAAAACGGCGATATCCTTGATGATAGGGCTTGTGGTCTTAGCCACACAATCCACCCCCCATATTATGAATGACTTAGTCAGGAATTTAACAGATGTTAAATTCCTGCGTTGAGGCATACTTAACGCGATTTCAAATATTGCTACCCCTCGTTGATAATATCGCGAAGCTGCCTTCCCATGTTGTTTTCACAGCCCCGCTTCCTTTGCATCTCATTATCGATGGGAGGCGAGGCGTGTGGAATACTGGCGCTAAATCAAGGAATCACGCGCTAGCGTGTCCTTGATGATAATGCGATAAAATTATCGCCGCCTTTTGCCCGAAAACGGACGCTAAAGCGGCGATACTTTTATCGCGGTCCCTTGATAATATGCCCCGTGGTGATTTAAATAAAAAAAATGATTTATGCAGTTTTCATATTGAAGTATTTTTAAAAGTGTTGCTTTCAATTTTCATGACTGAGCCACACATTTTCATCGATATTCAAAATTGTATATAGCAAACGCGTGTTTTGCAGATATTCAGCTTCCTCAGGGCTGGTAACAGAGCACATATAAAACGCATAATCACAAACCACATAAATTATGTGACCAGAATAGCCTACATATAGATTGTACACCAATGCTGAACATATTTACAACATACATAAAATGTAATCAATCATTGCATATCACAATATTCACTACATGGTACAATAATATGAAAGATATATTGAGAACATAGTCAAATTAGAAATACAATTTCATATATGATGGCATTATCCATGTACATAGTGGTCTCACATAAAGATAACCCCACACCATCAGTGTATCTAACTTGTTTATAAAGAATGAAACAGTATTCCCCATACAATTATATTTTCCTAGAAATACTCTTTATCTGAGTCATTAATTTATGATGCATTTGTAACCCCAGCCAGAGACACTGGGAAAGAAATTATTGCAGTGGCCATAACTTGCAACAGCAAGATGATACCCAGCTAGAGAGATATGTTTAACAATGGTTCAACTTGTGAACTTGTATCTGTTTACTGTTCATTAACTTAAGGGGTCCACTTCTCCTAATTCCATATCCAATTAGTTTTTGCACACCACGCACTTTCTAGGTTACAAATTCTTTATATAAACGCATAATGTCTGTAGACATAAAGATTGTATCTCAAATGACACGTCTTAAAAAACACCCCATTGCAGGAATTCAAATGTATCTGTTCTATTGCACATAGTGAAATCATTTTTATTATATATTAATCATCCAACAGCAAACAAACTAGTCACAGCTAAATATATAGTCACGTTTTCCATCGATCAACAACCAAAGTCATTAGGAATAGGTCAGTTGTCTACTGGATATGTACTCAAGGTAGCTTACAAATCTATTCATATGGAGAATTAACAGATCTAATGTATAATTCATAAAGGCACCAGAGATCTCTAATTATCATATCAGTCACTTGAAGGTAGAATGGATATTCTTCGTATATTTACCCTCAATATATTGTAACATTCAGAATCAGTTCGATCTAATCTTCAGAAGCTATCAATTCATAAACTCTCACTAAAAAAAAAAATATATACAAATCAGGAAGTATTTCCTCAGTTTTTAATATTCTCTGTATAATACCTGATTTCCCTTGTATATGGTATCTAAAGATAAAAGTGGGAAATAAAAGAAAAACTCGTTTGATTACTAATTTCAGTTGCAAAAACTGCTTTAACGCCACGTTTTAGTATGATACGTTTAGGTGGAATTTATAAAATACAGATTCCCAAGTCATTCCATCTTAACAGATGCAAGATTTTCATGGTGGACTCTAGAGGGCAGATGTAGGCAAGCAGAAGCCGCCATTTTGGAAGTTATGATTAGAGTGTACCCCTTTCCAGCCAAAGTTCATGTGGGCAAGCCCAGAAGTAAAAAAAAACCTCTTGTTACATCAAAACAGCCATATTGGGAGTGGTTTTAGTGAAATACTGTTTCTTATTTATATTATTTACAATCCATGCCTTTGATTGAGCACAGCCTACGATATAAACACCATTAATTTGGTACCAAATGACAGTAAAAAAAATAGCTCTTTATTCTTAGTCGACTTTCAAAAGTTGGAAAAATTCTGCATTAAATTATTAACAGTTTAAACTAGAAAGGAAGGGGGTGAGAAGAGACACAGTGTGTTACTCTGCTTCCCATCTCATCAATAGAATACCACTAAAAAGAAACACACCTCAACGGCTATATCATTGTCTCCTTAAACCTACTTTTGAATCCATCCTAGATTTTTTAAAGGACTCTCATCCACTAAAATTTTCAGGGTATGCATAATCGCTGAGTGCACTTCCAGCTGTCTAGTGCAACTGGGTGGGCTCTAGCTTGGATTCTAAGGGAGCACTTACTATCTTGTGGAGGAATCTTGAAGTTAAAATGACCTAGCTGTACCCTTTATAGAGAATTTCTATATTTTATTCAAAAAGGTTCCCTTGAAAGTTTAAAAACAATCGGGGATGCTCTTGGCGGCATCTCCAAGGTCTACATATTTCAGCCTAATCACTGTCTCTACAGGTCACTTGGCTTTCTTCTGGACCACGGAATATTCAGTTGCATTTACAAATTATTCTGGGTATTTCTCTCTGGTCAATATTCGCTAAATGAATTTATTCAGCTTCATAGGGGGTTGGAGGTGGGGCTTGGGTTGGGCATGAAGAGGTTAATCCTCAAGAAAAGTTAGAGACAGCTGGACCTCTGGGTACATTGGTACAAACGAGGTACCAAAGATTTGGCTGACTACTGGTGATTTTACTCCTATCAGCCTTTTTGGTAATGCAAATCCATAGAAAGAAGTGCAGTACTGAAACTATATGATTGGCTGGTTGCAACATGGCAGAAATGTTGCGGTCGCCAATACATAACTAAGGGCTTCAGTCCCAAGTCATGAAAATAAGAAGAAAAAAGGTTGCATATCAATTAATCAATCAATTAGGGGTTTATAAAGTGTGCTACTCACCTGTGAGGGTCTCAATGCGCTGGGGGGTGGGGGGTGCAGCTCTGGTTCAGTTGAAGAGCCAGGTCTTGAGGTTCTATCTGAAGGTGTGCAGGGTAGGGGAGCGTCTGATGTTGACTGGGAGCTCGTTCCAGGCCGTGGCACAACCTGACACCCGGGCCCATGTGGAAGCATACAAATGAACACTCCCTTTGGTTATATATTGTTATGTAGCCTTGAAATCGGTAGTCTCCTGCCTGAATCGGGAGGGTGTGGATGTATGGGTAAAATGACAATATAGTTAGGTAAGGTTACAAGGTTTTAATATAATTTAAAAAACAGAAAGTCGCTGAAAAAACAAATGTTAGAGTTATCTTATAGTCAGGTGTTGAAATGGGATAAGAACTAATGTTTACATTTTGAAAAACTACTGAAATTTGCCATTTATAGCTGAAGAAACTAACTATAACTTGTGCCTCGTCATACATGTGATAATAGTTTTTCTACTAATGTCAAATTTAAAACGCTTGTAATGTGCTGGGAGCATGCTAATCATCAAAAGAATTAGGGGCATATTTACGAGCCCCTTGTGACATCAGAGCGTCCCCTTTTGTGATGCTCTGTCAGGGAAACGACAAAATCATATATATGAGGCCACACAAAGCCACTATGTGTGGCTTTGAATCGCCTCATCGATATAGAGTAAGGCAAGGCAGCGTAAATCCCTGCGTTGCCTTACTCTGCAGTCTGGAGGCGTTCCATTGGCGTTGCGGTAGGTGTTCCCGCTCAACAGCCATGGATTTTGATGGTGCTCCATATTTAAAATAGCATGTAAACCTGGGGAAGCGCCAAATCTTTACGCCACAGAGGTGAGGCTTAACGAGGCGAAATTTCTTTATTTCTCCTCGTTGCTCCACTTAGGATTGTTTCTGAGCAGGAAGGTGCCCCTTCCTGCATAAAGACAATACTGCCAACAACACATGCACTCATGCACCATGGTGCAAGGGTGCCTGAGTTGTCACTAGGCTGCCGGCACAGGGAGACAGGACAGGAGTGCAGCGTATTGCGTAAATATGGTGCAATCCTGTCCTTTCACTTTGGCATCGGGCAGCGCAGCAAGGTGACTTGCTGCGCTGCCCGATGCCAAATCCACGAAAATGAGGGCCTTAGTTCTTCCTCAACTGTGCCTCCTCAATCAATTTCAGTGGAAATTTCCATATAAATATTAAAGTAAATTAGGTGTTACAAAGGAAACAAGACAAATATTAAAACAAAAACAATGAAGGTATATTTAAAGTTTTAAATCATCACAAAAGGTAAAAGAAATTATTAGAATCAGTTGATCAGTTATTTTAAATCAAGGGCTAGCATGTATCTCAGAATAAAGTGCAAATAGCAAAACAGCAGAACAAAATCCTCTTAGGACCACCCCAAGCACAGTTATGCGCAAAAATACAATCTCAATCATAGGCTCTGCAAAGCATTATGGGACGGGATTAGCAGTGGGCAGTGAATATCATAGTATCCAATATCAAAACAATTCTACAAAGAGCTGCAGTTCAACTCGTCTTTACTAGGTGTCAAATGCAAAAGCATTGAATCAAGCTGCAGTTCCACTAGTCGTTACTAGATGTCCCTCACAAGTCAAATACAAAAGCATTGAATTTGAAACCCTTTCATGAAGCTGCAGTTCAGCTCTTTGTAGAATTTATAGTATTAGCTCTCAGCTCAGGGTTTCAATGCTTTTGCATTTGACTCGTGAGGGACATCTAGTAACGACTAGTGGAATTGCAGCTTGTTGTAATAATTTCAATGCTTTTGCATTTAACTCGTGAGGGACATCTAGTAACGACTAGTGGAACTGCAGCTTGCTTCAATGCTTTTGCATATGACCTGTGAGGGACACCTAGTAAGGAAGAGTTGAACTGCAGCTCTTTGTAGAATTATTCTGACATTGGATACTATAATATTCACTGCCCACTGCTAATCTTGTCCCATAATGCTTTGCAGGGCCTTTGGTTGGGATTGTATTTTTGCCCATAACTGTGCTTGGGGTGGTCCCAGGAGGAAGGGACCACCACTGAATCGTTCAGATGTGCTCTTTGTTTTCAACAGTACAACAAAAGCCCAGAAGTGTGTCTGGGGATACCTAGTGCACTACGAAGAAACACTGTCCAGTGTAAGTCTTTCACATTTATGAAGCATTAAATCATATGTATCACTTGAAACACATTGCAAATTTATGAATCCAAAAATGTATCAATGAATCAAACAGAATCCAAACGAAATCATATGTCGATTGTGCAACAATTCTTCTTTACTGTCAAGGAATATCAGTGTTCATGATTAATGTAGCGACGCACTACATTTAACAGATGATCAAAACAAACGTCTCAATTTCTGAGTTTCCCAATGCATTTCGGGCTGATAAAGCAAAGCCCTTCGTCAGGGGAATCTGTGAAACATAAACGACAACAGTCTACATGTTTGTCATTACAACATATATATGCATGGATATTTACATTCTGGCCCATATGTGGACAGGACTCACGACATGCCAACAGTACGTGATGATGGTAGAAACAGAACATGAAACGAAAATGGAAAGAGGAAAAACAATAAAGTTTCAGTGAGTCAAAGATCAACTGTGAAACAAAATGATTCCAAACACCACGAGTGCTGGTAAAAAAACAACACGAGTTCTGGTGGAAAAACAACCCTCTTCCCAAGCCGTGATTGAAAAACTACGAGAGGTCTGAAACATAATGTCATACCGATAGACGGTCATCAACACGATTTCGGGTGAAATGAATACCAAACAGACGTCTAACGGGTTGGGGAACCTGAACGATAAATAAAATTAAAGTGAGCGGAAACGCAATGTTTACGTAAGATGACCATCACCATATATTGTGTTTAAATCTTACCACGTAGAATGATACTAAGTTTTGTTTTCAAGGCATCTGCTTGGTTCTCTCCCTAGGCTAGGGGGGATCCCAAAATCATCTTTAACTTTTGTAAAATGTCTATATGCATTTTAGTACTTAAAGACAGAGATACTTGTTATTTTACAAAAAATACATGAGGTCTTTGTTGGTCGAGCACCCACCCTGTGTACATTGTCATGGTGATTGGACTGCAGCTGTGCTACTTATCATGTGGTGTCTCTTGCATTGTCAGTGTGGCTAATGTATATGCATGTTTGATGTGTTGGTTGTGTGCTTGTTGATGTCTTGTGTGGGTGCCCCTTTCGGCACATGGTGTACGTGGGACTACTTGGTGTTTGTGTGTGTGCTGAAGTGTTGCTGTGGGATCAGGGACATGATCCTGAGTCCTTGTGGGTGTGCAGTCTGCTTAATTGTGCATGTGTGCCATTGTGCCCATCTACCCCCGTCCACCCATTCCCTGGTCGGTGCACACCCTGTTGCTGTGGTGTCAGGTAATATTGGACAGTGTCCGGATCCCCGACTCCTGTCACCGTCTCCCGCCTGGTGACTGTGGCCACCATCTTCTCCATGTCATTCAGCTCCTGCTGTTCTGCTGGCCCCCCTCCTCCGGGGTGCGTTGCTGCTTTTGTGTTGGCAGCGGGTTTCTGCTTGGTTTTGCCATTGACATCAGTCCAGGGCCTCTTGTGCTCTTCTATTGTCCTCCTCTGCCATGCGAGTCATTCGCATGGTCCGAGGTGGTGTGCCATATTTGCCTCTTTGTTGCCAATGAAACGTTGGAGGTGACATAAAGTTGGTGCTGGTGTTCTGGCTAATCCGTGGCAAGAATCGGGTTTTCCTGGCGGGTTTTCCTGGCGATGCGTTAGGCTGCGATGTGTAAAGTTGCATGAGCATTTTTGGTGATGTTTAGCACATGTCCTTGTTAATATACCCCTAATTCTTTTTAGTTGCTAACTAAGCAGAGCTAGGAAGTACGTGCTTTTAAGGTACAGTTATATAATAAAATTGCATTATGTAAAGTCTGGGTATTACTTAAATCTATATTTTGGAAGATTCCTTTTATCTCAAACCTTTTTGCACATTTTGTAGTAGTCTATCTTATAGTGTGTGTAATGCAAGTTTAAAATAATGACTTACATATTTACAATGCTCTCTGTCACAGATTGTGACCTCGTAGTACAAACAATACACCTTTAGGCTGTTTTGTTCCGCCATGGAGACAGCCCCAGCTACATGAATCCTTCAACTATAGGCCATATCTGTTGCTTCAGTGCACTAAATTGTCTTTCCGCTCTCTCCTCATTGCTCGCAGTTCACTTAATCTCCCCATGTCCTTCCCACAAAAACACCCCCCCTCGCAGCTTGTTATTTGTAGTGTGTGTCATTGTTCTCTGATCACACCATGTCCCGCCCCCTTGCTGCTTGTTTGGCACTGCCCATAACAGATCCATGGAGCCTCAGGCAGTACAATGGCACCAATTGCCACTTCCTGGCATGCACCTGAGCTATGCCGCGACTTCACTTGTACTTGTTTATGCATCCACCTACATGTGCATTGTAAGGTGGCGGGAGCCGGAATGGCCTCTCCCGGGCCCTGTATAATGGTATTGCCTGCCTCCCTGGTACAAGGGTAGCGCCCACCCCCCTGTTAGTCGTGTGCAAGGTGCAGCTAGTTTTACTTTGAAACTAAGCGTACTTCATGTTTTGTCACACTTGATCTTTTTGTACTTTGAATCTGAGCGCAGCACCCGCTTCAAGGACACTGTGCTTCATGTTTCAGCCCCTTTCAGCTATTGCCATTGTAAATGACAGTGCCTTTTATTTACATTTTCAAAACTAAATCATAAATAAAAGTCATTGTCATTTAGTATGCCAATGGCTCAAACTCGCGTAAATGCGAGACCGATTGCATTCCAAATGCTTGTTTTCAGCAGCCATCTACCTTTAAATATTTCAACCAAAGCTTGCATTTTAAACACTTTAGTGTTTTATGGAGGACATAGTTTACTTGGAGGCATTAACACTTGTGATAACTGACAATTTGTCTAAGGTAAGGAGTATTTAGAGTGTTGTTTCTCGTCGCGTTTTTTAACGTGCTTTAGGCCATTTTTTAAGTTTTGCTTTTAGCCCTAGCACTTCATGTTTTACAAATTAAGCACTGGGTATAGGCTTTAACTTGGGACCTATGTGGTTGCAGGGTGCTGCAGAGTAAAACGTGGCCTTTGCTGCTTGTTTGATTTTTAATAAGCAAGTCTGATTATTTAATTGCAAATAGTTTGAAGACAATTCATTCAAGGGAATGAGTATTTAGACTCTACTTTGACATCCCGTTTTTTACGTGATTTTAGGCATTTCTAAATTTTTTGCATTTAGTCCAGGCATTTCAGGTTTTACAAACCAAGCAATGGCTGAGTAGTACTTTATTTGGGGCTTATGTGGCTGGAGAGTGCTGGAGAGTAAAACGTAGCATTTGCTGCTTGTACTGCAGCATGAAACTTGCTGCTTGTCTGATTTTGGATCGGCAGGTCCAGTTTAGAGGATTTCTTTTCAGCCGTATTTATATTTATTTATTATAACAAATTTAGGTTTCCTATGGCACACCTTCGTATATGTAATAGATCTATAATTATTCAAGATCAAGCGTATAGAAAATATTAAGGATAATTTTCCCTTCTTCTTTTTCACATTAGACAAAATACAATAACAGGAATTCAAAACATTGATTCAACACAATCCGATTTTAGTGAAGATCTGTATTTCTTTATTCTTGTCAGTGAAGATATTTCATTGTTTTCATAAAATATTCCCAGCACATTATAGCCAACACGTGTTTCCTCTTGTTCTAAGACTTTCTCAAGGCCTTTAAATATACAACTGCATATCATATAATAGTAGTAGCCCGAGTTCTTTGAAACATGATGAGCTTTGCAAAATGACTCATAAGTAGGTACTGGTATACCCTTCAGAAAACTCTCACATGAAGACACAATTCGTCAAAAAATGCCATTATCGGGCTTCCTATATTCATCAATTTTTCATCAATGTTCCACGGTACAAATATGGTAAAATGTCACCGAACAAAAGTGAATGAAAACGCCGATCCGCGTATTTGCGTGCCGATATTTACATTTATTGTCGCTATATAAGAGTTATTGCGTTTTTGATGTGTTTTTTGACATTTTTGAAATCATGCTTTTAGCGCCGGAACTTCTTATTTTACAAATTAAGCATGCAGTGTAGGCCTTTATTTGGGACTTATGTGGCTGCAGAGTACTGGAAAGTTAAACAAGGTAGGTGCTGCTTGATTTTTTATATGCAAGTGTGGTTATTTAATTGCAAATAGTTTGAAGACAATTCATTCAAGGGAATAAGTATTTTGAGTCTACTTTGTGATCGTGTTTTTGACAGGTTTTGGGGATCTTTAAAATCTTGCTTTTAGCCTTCATGTTTTACAAACTCAGCAGTGGGTGTGGGCCTTTATTTGGGACTTATGTGGCTGCTGAGTGCTAGAGCTTAAAGTTGCTGCTTGTTTGTTCTTTGATAGGCAAGTCCGGTTTGGTGTTTTTTTCTTAATCTGCATTTACACTTATTGTCTTTGTATCTAAGGTTGCATGCTTTTTGGCGAGCAGCTAGGCAGAAAGAGCTGGAGTAAGTCTAGGCAGGTTAGCCTAGATTAGCATTATAATAATTCTCTCTATTAAAAACTTCAACTCTAAACTCATCAATATGGGGAGACCGATGGGCATTGCCGGTGCTTGTTTCCTTTCTATGCTAGCTGATGGTGAGTGAGATGAGGGAGTTGCTTGTTGGGGATCTTTCTGTTCAGATAATTGTTGATTTCTTACTCTGTTTATTTTACACTCCTCTTGATACTTCTGCATGATATCACTTTAAATGTCATAGTTCTTTTGTAGATTCTGGGACAATTAAATATCTCACTTTCTTTTTTAATCTCATTTATTTATTTAACTATTTTTTCCTCCTGGGACACTGCCAAATCTAGCACCATCTTAATTAATTCTCAGTATATTAGTTTTTTTGTTCCCATCTTTCTGCTCTTTCATCATCTACGTCTTCTAGCACTGGAAATATATTTATTCATAGGCCCCGGCAGATCCTATTAACGGAGTACTTCTTAAGTATCATTGAGTCCCACCACTTGAATGCCGCTCTTTTCTGAATACGATCTCATTTAAGGTAGAATTATTTTAGGTTGATTCTTATTTTTGGTATTCGCATCACTATATTATATCCCTGAAAGAAATGTGGTTGCCAATGCTTTCCTCTAATCTATATGTTTAGACACTACCTCTGTCACATATGCAAATAAATTATGAACACAATTATCAACAACCAACCTTCTTAGCACTCTATATAATCATCATAAATCAAGATATACATAGATGAACAAGATATGTGTCCGGTGCTAGAACTCCCTGTGGCACTGGTTACAGTGCTGTGCACTTGTATGTGTTTTAACAATTGATTTTACATTCCTTACCTGGGGCATATTATCAAGCGCCAGCGATAATTATCGCTGGCCGCTCTAAGCGTGAGGATTTTTTTTCGCCGGCTATCGCTGGATTTTATTGCCATGCTAGCGATGTATTAACAACGCATAGCACAATGGCGATAATTATTCCAGCAATAGCGGTGTTTTCCATGGAACATCGCTGGTTTTCCAGCGATGTTCTATGGAAAACGGCGATATCCTTGATGATAGGGCTTGTGGTCTTAGCCACACAATCCACCCCCCATATTATGAATGACTTAGTCAGGAATTTAACAGATGTTAAATTCCTGCGTTGAGGCATACTTAACGCGATTTCAAATATTGCTACCCCTCGTTGATAATATCGCGAAGCTGCCTTCCCATGTTGTTTTCACAGCCCCGCTTCCTTTGCATCTCATTATCGATGGGAGGCGAGGCGTGTGGAATACTGGCGCTAAATCAAGGAATCACGCGCTAGCGTGTCCTTGATGATAATGCGATAAAATTATCGCCGCCTTTTGCCCGAAAACGGACGCTAAAGCGGCGATACTTTTATCGCGGTCCCTTGATAATATGCCCCGTGGTGATTTAAATAAAAAAAATGATTTATGCAGTTTTCATATTGAAGTATTTTTAAAAGTGTTGCTTTCAATTTTCATGACTGAGCCACACATTTTCATCGATATTCAAAATTGTATATAGCAAACGCGTGTTTTGCAGATATTCAGCTTCCTCAGGGCTGGTAACAGAGCACATATAAAACGCATAATCACAAACCACATAAATTATGTGACCAGAATAGCCTACATATAGATTGTACACCAATGCTGAACATATTTACAACATACATAAAATGTAATCAATCATTGCATATCACAATATTCACTACATGGTACAATAATATGAAAGATATATTGAGAACATAGTCAAATTAGAAATACAATTTCATATATGATGGCATTATCCATGTACATAGTGGTCTCACATAAAGATAACCCCACACCATCAGTGTATCTAACTTGTTTATAAAGAATGAAACAGTATTCCCCATACAATTATATTTTCCTAGAAATACTCTTTATCTGAGTCATTAATTTATGATGCATTTGTAACCCCAGCCAGAGACACTGGGAAAGAAATTATTGCAGTGGCCATAACTTGCAACAGCAAGATGATACCCAGCTAGAGAGATATGTTTAACAATGGTTCAACTTGTGAACTTGTATCTGTTTACTGTTCATTAACTTAAGGGGTCCACTTCTCCTAATTCCATATCCAATTAGTTTTTGCACACCACGCACTTTCTAGGTTACAAATTCTTTATATAAACGCATAATGTCTGTAGACATAAAGATTGTATCTCAAATGACACGTCTTAAAAAACACCCCATTGCAGGAATTCAAATGTATCTGTTCTATTGCACATAGTGAAATCATTTTTATTATATATTAATCATCCAACAGCAAACAAACTAGTCACAGCTAAATATATAGTCACGTTTTCCATCGATCAACAACCAAAGTCATTAGGAATAGGTCAGTTGTCTACTGGATATGTACTCAAGGTAGCTTACAAATCTATTCATATGGAGAATTAACAGATCTAATGTATAATTCATAAAGGCACCAGAGATCTCTAATTATCATATCAGTCACTTGAAGGTAGAATGGATATTCTTCGTATATTTACCCTCAATATATTGTAACATTCAGAATCAGTTCGATCTAATCTTCAGAAGCTATCAATTCATAAACTCTCACTAAAAAAAAAAATATATACAAATCAGGAAGTATTTCCTCAGTTTTTAATATTCTCTGTATAATACCTGATTTCCCTTGTATATGGTATCTAAAGATAAAAGTGGGAAATAAAAGAAAAACTCGTTTGATTACTAATTTCAGTTGCAAAAACTGCTTTAACGCCACGTTTTAGTATGATACGTTTAGGTGGAATTTATAAAATACAGATTCCCAAGTCATTCCATCTTAACAGATGCAAGATTTTCATGGTGGACTCTAGAGGGCAGATGTAGGCAAGCAGAAGCCGCCATTTTGGAAGTTATGATTAGAGTGTACCCCTTTCCAGCCAAAGTTCATGTGGGCAAGCCCAGAAGTAAAAAAAAACCTCTTGTTACATCAAAACAGCCATATTGGGAGTGGTTTTAGTGAAATACTGTTTCTTATTTATATTATTTACAATCCATGCCTTTGATTGAGCACAGCCTACGATATAAACACCATTAATTTGGTACCAAATGACAGTAAAAAAAATAGCTCTTTATTCTTAGTCGACTTTCAAAAGTTGGAAAAATTCTGCATTAAATTATTAACAGTTTAATCTAGAAAGGAAGGGGGTGAGAAGAGACACAGTGTGTTACTCTGCTTCCCATCTCATCAATAGAATACCACTAAAAAGAAACACACCTCAACGGCTATATCATTGTCTCCTTAAACCTACTTTTGAATCCATCCTAGATTTTTTAAAGGACTCTCATCCACTAGAATTTTCAGGGTATGCATAATCGCTGAGTGCACTTCCAGCTGTCTAGTGCAACTGGGTGGGCTCTAGCTTGGATTCTAAGGGAGCACTTACTATCTTGTGGAGGAATCTTGAAGTTAAAATGACCTAGCTGTACCCTTTATAGAGAATTTCTATATTTTATTCAAAAAGGTTCCCTTGAAAGTTTAAAAACAATCGGGGATGCTCTTGGCGGCATCTCCAAGGTCTACATATTTCAGCCTAATCACTGTCTCTACAGGTCACTTGGCTTTCTTCTGGACCACGGAATATTCAGTTGCATTTACAAATTATTCTGGGTATTTCTCTCTGGTCAATATTCGCTAAATGAATTTATTCAGCTTCATAGGGGGTTGGAGGTGGGGCTTGGGTTGGGCATGAAGAGGTTAATCCTCAAGAAAAGTTAGAGACAGCTGGACCTCTGGGTACATTGGTACAAACGAGGTACCAAAGATTTGGCTGACTACTGGTGATTTTACTCCTATCAGCCTTTTTGGTAATGCAAATCCATAGAAAGAAGTGCAGTACTGAAACTATATGATTGGCTGGTTGCAACATGGCAGAAATGTTGCGGTCGCCAATACATAACTAAGGGCTTCAGTCCCAAGTCATGAAAATAAGAAGAAAAAAGGTTGCATATCAATTAATCAATCAATTAGGGGTTTATAAAGTGTGCTACTCACCTGTGAGGGTCTCAATGCGCTGGGGGGTGGGGGGTGCAGCTCTGGTTCAGTTGAAGAGCCAGGTCTTGAGGTTCTATCTGAAGGTGTGCAGGGTAGGGGAGCGTCTGATGTTGACTGGGAGCTCGTTCCAGGCCGTGGCACAACCTGACACCCGGGCCCATGTGGAAGCATACAAATGAACACTCCCTTTGGTTATATATTGTTATGTAGCCTTGAAATCGGTAGTCTCCTGCCTGAATCGGGAGGGTGTGGATGTATGGGTAAAATGACAATATAGTTAGGTAAGGTTACAAGGTTTTAATATAATTTAAAAAACAGAAAGTCGCTGAAAAAACAAATGTTAGAGTTATCTTATAGTCAGGTGTTGAAATGGGATAAGAACTAATGTTTACATTTTGAAAAACTACTGAAATTTGCCATTTATAGCTGAAGAAACTAACTATAACTTGTGCCTCGTCATACATGTGATAATAGTTTTTCTACTAATGTCAAATTTAAAACGCTTGTAATGTGCTGGGAGCATGCTAATCATCAAAAGAATTAGGGGCATATTTACGAGCCCCTTGTGACATCAGAGCGTCCCCTTTTGTGAAGCTCTGTCAGGGAAACGACAAAATCATATATATGAGGCCACACAAAGCCACTATGTGTGGCTTTGAATCGCCTCATAGATATTGAGTAAGGCTAGGCAGCGTAAATCCCTGCGTTGCCTTACTCTGCAGTCTGGAGGCGTTCCATTGGCGTTGCGGTAGGTGTTCCCACTCAACAGCCATGGATATTGATGGTGCTCCAGATTTAAAAGAGCATGTAAACCTGGGCAAGCGCCAAATCTTTACGCCACAGAGGTGAGGCTTAACGAGGCGAAATTTCTTTATTTCTCATCGTTGCTCCTCTTAGGATTGTTTCTGAGCAGGAAGGTGCCCCTTCCTGCATAAAGACAATACTGCCAACAACACATGCACTCATGCACCATGGTGCAAGGGTGCCTGAGTTGTCACTAGGCTGCCGGCACAGGGAGAAAGGACAGGAGTGCATCGTATTGTGTAAATATGGTTCATTCCCGTCCTTTCACTTTGGCATAGGGCAGCGCAGCAAGGTGACTTGCTGCGCTGCCCGATGCCAAATCCACGAAAATGAGGGCCTTAGTTCTTCCTCAACTGTGCCTCCTCAATCAATTTCAATGGAAATTTCCATATAAATAATAAAGTAAATTAGGTGTTACAAAGAAAACAAGACAAATATTAAAACAAAAACCATGAAGGTATATTTAAAGTTTTAAATCATCACAAAAGGTAAAAGAAATGATTTGAATCAGTCGATCAGTCATTTTAAATCAAGGGCTAGCATGTATCTCAGAATAAAGTGCAAATAGCAAAACAGCAGAACAAAATGTAGTTCGGCTCAAATAAAATAAGCCATAAATCAGAGGTCGCCTCTTAAAGATCAGAGGAGAGTGAGCCCTACACTCTCAGAAAAGGGCTTCTTTTATAATACAAAATACGATGAAATCATACATTCAATACAATTGTGCAAGGTTTGTACATGGTTCACAGTCCATGGCAGAGGTCGAAGTGGGCAGGATTTGGAGAAGCTCGACGTGCCCGTTCTTTTTTAATTTATGAAAAAACATCCCCCTACTTTTTGTGGAAAGACAACCGTGACCGTTAATTCCGATAGTTTTGATGCTTCAGTTGAAGTGTCATTCATTGTGCTGTGAAGCCGAAGGCGAGCAGACAGCTCAACAATAAATAGGCCTTCTGACCAGAGTGCCTGCTTGCCTGAAGGAAGTGCAAATGTGCGCAACTGGTTTATCTGTAAATGTAAAGGGCACTTGGGAGCAGGTACTGGCTTTAATTGATGGAATCACTTGCAGCTTTGTGATGACAAAGATTTAGGGGGATATTCACAAGGACGTATCTCCGATTTATCTCCACCTTAACGCATCAAAAGTGGAGATAGATTTAACACCCCATTCACAAGCTGGTGCAAACTGCAGACATCGCCAGTATTCCTGTGATAACTGCCCGAAAATGTATCTCCACGGTGGACACCACCAACTAACCCTAATGAGATGCAGAGTAGGCATTCCCGTGCAAAAATACATGAAAAAACCACAACACCACTTTCACAACGAACTGCCAGATCCGCGATGCAAGTCAAAACCATGTGATAAGCCACGGTAGCAGCAGGTAATTAACACCTGCCTCCTGCAGATGTAAAGCCGGATGACTACCTGCAGTAGGCAACGGAGCCCCGCACACAGCCACACCCGAAGAACAAACGACACCATTGATCTACTCATCATACAGCTCGGAGCCCCAACAGGGCCACAACACCCACCACCACCACCCCCAGGACTGCCACCACCCCCAGGACCCGGACCCACCCACCCCGACCACCACAGAGACAGCACAGAGTAAGACAGCCGACCTACCAAAAACGCACCATTCTCACAGACCTAACGCGGGAGGAAGTCATTGCCCACTACAGGCTCAAAAGGATAACCATCATCCGCATAATGACCCACATCTGCCACAGGTTGACGGTCCCAACACAGCGGAGAACCAACATCCCTCCGCACACAAAGCTGCTGGCTGTGCTGCACCTGTTGGCCTCTGGTATCTTTCAACCAACAACTACCTGAGTCAGAGGGGCCTCACAGCCAGCCATATCAAAGTTCATCACACCTGTCCTGGATGCCATCTTCAGCTTCATACCCCAGTACCTTCACTTCCCTCACACTGCGCAAGAACAGCAGGAGACCAAGCAAGGCTTCTACGCCATAGCTGGATTCCCAGCCGTGTTGGGGGCAATAGACTGCACACATGTCCCACTTGTGCCCCCTATGGATACTGCACACCACTACCGCAACAAAAATCACACACATTCCATCAATGTGCAAGCAATAGTGGACCACTGGGGAATGTTCACCAATGTCGTCGCCAACTACCCAGGCAATGTGCATGATTCATACATCTTCCGACAGTCCATCATCAACCAAGGCTTCCTAAGATGGCACATATGGAACTGGACTGCTCGTTGGTAATTGACAAATCAACACACCACACACCTCAAAGCCACCATCACACAAAGCACAACGGTGGGAATGCAAATGTGCCCAAACCACATACAACCTGTCAATCAACATGCCCACCTACCAGACACAACAACACTACTCCATGGTGATCCTGGGCTACCCCTGCACACAATACAGCTATATCTTGGCACCACAGCCCCACAACAGCTGAACGTGTGTAGATGCAGAATGCAGCCATGTGCGAAGGATGCAAGTGACCCCTGAATGGGAATGTACACAATGACAAGTGAGGTGAGGATGTGCAGGACAGACATGGGTATGCAAACCAAAGATATGTCCATGCAGACCACAACTGCTGGTGACTGGAGAGTAGTGAACAGTGGACGCAACCATGTCACCCCAGGCCGTGGGTCAGATAGCGGAAATGTCACTCGCTGCATCCCCCCTGTGTGCGTGAGCGTAGTGGGTTGGCCCTGCGTACCCCAGGGCTGCGCAGGGGTGTGGACAAAAACTGCATGGCGCAGAGCGTGGTTCTCTCCCGGAAAAGCCAACGTCACTGACAGGGCGGTGCCTCACAGTCCGCCATGAGGCTGACGCCGTGAGCAGCGTTGAATGGACATTTGGCGTGTTGAAGTCATGTTTCAGGTGCCTGGACGGCACAGGTGGAAAGCTCCTGTACAGCCCGGACATCGTGTGCAAGATGATCATTGTATGCTGTGTGTTGCACAACATCTGTGTATGCACCAATGCCCCATGGATCCCAGTTCCAGAAGAACCGGACGATGATGGGGACGATGGGGCAGGTGGCCCACATCCCACTGCAGCTGCGGCAGGAATGGTCTGTAGGAACACCATCATTGACAATTACTTCTCATGAGCACGTGACATTGTGGCCGTCCCTGGCAATCATGGTAAAGTACAAAATGTCCAACATTGTCATGTCACGGTTTCCTGCTGTGCCAGATGTGATTTGCCGTGACGGTGCACTTATACTTATGTGCATATTCTGCACAGTGGGTGATTCGCTCCTGCAGCTCTGATTTGTCTGCCACGGGTCCTTTTCATGCAGTGTGCTCTTTGCTTCCACGGTGCTGAGATGTTACAGACTTGGGTAACTTGTGCTCTTTGTCGAGTTGTGACTCTTGGACCAAGAAGATGCCTTGAACACAAAGAGCATATCGTGCTGAGCGGTTCAGTGGTGGTCCCATCCTCTTAGGACCACCCCAAGCACAGTTATGCGCAAAAATACAATCTCAACCATAGGCTCTGCAAAGCATTATGGGACGGGATTAGAAGTGGGCAGTGAATACTGTAGTATCCAATATCAAAATAATTCTACAAAGAGCTGCAGTTCAACTCGTCTTTACTAGGTGTCAAATGCAAAAGCATTGAATCAAGCTGCAGTTCCACTAGTCGTTACTAGATGTCCCTCACAAGTCAAATACAAAAGCATTGAATTTGAAACCCTTTCATGAAGCTGCAGTTCAGCTCTTTGTAGTATTTATAGTATTAGCTCTCAGCTCAGGGTTTCAATGCTTTTGCATTTGACTCGTGAGGGACATCTAGTAAGGACTAGTGGAACTGCAGCTTGCTTCAATGCTTTTGCATATGACCTGTGAGGGACACCTAGTAACGAAGAGTTGAACTGCAGCTCTTTGTAGAATTATTCTAATATTGGATACTATAATATTCACTGCCCACTTCTAATCTTGTCCCATAATGCTTTGTAGGGCCTTTGGTTGGGATTGTATTTTTGCCCATAACTGTGCTTGGGGTGGTCCTAAGAGGAAGGGACCAACACTGAATCGTTCAGATGTGCTCTTTGTTTTCAAGGCATCTGCTTGGTTCTCTCCCTAGCCTAGGGAGGATCCCAAAATAATCTTTAACTTTTGTAAAATGTCTATATGCATTTTAGCACTTAAAGACAGAGATACTTGTTATTTTACCAAAAATACATGAGGTCTCTGTTGGTGGAGCACCCGCTCTGTGTACATTGTCATGGTGATTGGACTGCAGCTGTGCTACTTATCATGTGGTGTCTCTTGCATTGTCAGTGTGGCTAATGTATATGCATGTTTGATGTGTTGGTTGTGTGCTTGTTGATGTCTTGTGTGGGTGCCCCTTTCGGCACATAGTGTACGTGGGACTACTTGGTGTTTGTGTGTGTGCTGAAGTGTTGCTGTGGGATCAGGGACATGATCCTGAGTCCTTGTGGGTGTGCAGTCTGCTTAATTGTGCATGTGTGCCATTGTGCCCATCTACCCCCGTCCACCCATTCCCTGGTCGGTGCACACCCTGTTGCTGTGGTGTCAGGTAATATTGGACAGTGTCCGGATCCCCGACTCCTGTCACCGTCTCCCGCCTGGTGACTGTGGCCACCATCTTCTCCATGTCATTCAGCTCCTGCTGTTCTGCTGGCCCCCCTCCTCCGGGGTGCGTTGCTGCTTTTGTGTTGGCAGCGGGTTTCTGCTTGGTTTTGCCATTGACATCAGTCCAGGGCCTCTTGTGCTCTTCCATTGTCCTCCTCTGCCATGCGAATCATTCGCATGGTCCGAGGTGGTGTGCCATATTTGCCTCTTTGTTGCCAATGACACGTTGGAGGTGACGTACAGTTGGTGCTGGTGTTCTGGCTCATCCGTGGCGATAATCGGGTTTTCCTGGCGACTGTACCGCGTCTTCCTCTTCCTCTTCTCATTGGCCTTCCACGGGCCCTGTATTCCTGGGTGTTCCTCCGTGGGCATTGTGGGGTTCATGTTGTCCTCTGCAGTCGGTCAGGTTGCATCCGTGGTACTCCGCAGTTGGTGTAGTTTTTAGTGGCATTTTGCGTATGCTGTTCTTGTGCTTAATCCCACATTACGCGTGGGTATTGCTGCCGTCTCGCTGGTTGTCACTGTTTTCTTATCGCGTTTGGGCACATTGCGTCTTTTTACGCGTTGGGGTTTGTGTTTTTATCTCCGTCAATGTGGTTGTATCGCAGACATTGGCTGCAGTTTCGGCAGACTATCGCATGGTACCGCCATGTTGTGAATTCCACGTTGACATGTCGTTATTGTCCCGCGATAGGCTGCGATGTGTAAAGTTGCATTAGCATTTTTGGTGATGTTTAGCACATGTTCTTGTGAATATACCCCTAATTATTTTTATTTGCTAACTAAGCAGAGCTAGGAAGTACGTGCTTTTAAGGTACAGTTATATAATAAAATTGCATTATGTAAAGTCTGGGTATTACTTAAATCTATATTTTGGAAGCATCCTTTTATCTCAAACCTTTTTGCACATTTTGTAGTAGTCTATCTTATAGTGTGTGTAATGCAAGTTTAAAATAATGACTTACATATTTACAATGCTCTCTGTCACAGATTGTGACCTCGTAGTACAAACAATACACCTTTAGGCTGTTTTGTTCCGCCATGGAGACAGCCCCAGCTAGATGAATCCTTCAACTATAGGCCATATCTTTTGCTTCAGTGCACCACATTGTCTTTCCGCTCTCTCCTCATTGCTCGCAGTTCACTTAATCTCCCCATGTCCTTCCCACAAAAACACCCCCCCTCGCAGCTTGTTATTTGTAGTGTGTGTCATTGTTCTCTGATCGCACCATGTCCCGCCCCCTTGCTGCTTGTTTGGCACTGCCCATAACAGATCCATGGAGCCTCAGGCAGTACAATAGCACCAATTGCCACTTCCTGGCATGCACCTGAGCTATGCCGCGACTTCACTTGTACTTGTTTTTGCATCCACCTACATGTGCATTGTAAGGTGGCGGGAGCCGGAATGGCCTCTCCCGGGTCCTGTATAATGGTATTGCCTGCCTCCCTGGTACAAGGGTAGCGCCCACCTCCCTGTTAGTCGTGAGCAAGGTGCAGCTAGTTTTACTTTGAAACTAAGCGTACTTCATGTTTTGTCACACTTGATCTTTTTGTACTTTGAATCTGAGCGCAGCACCCGCTTCAAGGACACTGTGCTTCATGTTTCAGCCCCTTTCTATTTGTTGCACGCTTTCTCTTGCTCAGCGTGCTGTGTGGTTCACGGACGCCTCGCTTCATGGTTTATCTTGTTTTACCTTAATGCTGAAAATGTCTGTGTATTTGCTGATAATGGTGGTCACGGCAGGTGTCTGTTTCTCTACTCCTTCCTCTATGCCTCTGTTTCAGCCGGTAGCTGGGCACTTCCTGTTATACAGAGCAACTGAGTCATATGAAAGAAGCTAACAGAGACAGCAGAGTATTTGGTAAATATGATTTGAACTTTCCAATATTAAGACTTGGACTGGAAGAATGTGGCACCTGTGACCACCATGTACACATCTGTTGCTTTCCTTTTTTCCTCTTTAATCAGTGATGTTGGTTTTGTTGAGATACTACTTGAGCTACTGGTTTAAACTTCCATTGCGTAGTTCTTGCCTGATTCATGCAAGTATGGCTGCCCATTTGCAAGATTTTTGCCCACCACAAAAGGGATACCAAAGGGGATGATGGACGGAGCATTTGAGCAAATCAAACACTCACCCCCAGTCAACTGATCTGGGTTTAATCCATCATCATTCTTTAGCTCAATCCACAACCCCAGTTCAGACATGGCCATATGCAAATCAGTCTGACCCTGTGCCTCATGGGAACAGCCCAGCCCGAACTGCCAAGCTATGTCTTCCCTGGACCGGAAACAAGCATCCTGGGACCGGTTTCGGGTTCATAACCCTCATCAGTCAGGCTATCTTGAATCCAGTGGCAAAGTGAGCAAGGGACCCACAAAAAGGAGGCTGCATTGCTCTTGGGCAATTCACATACAAAACCCGTAGCATGATGGAGAGCCAGCCCAAGGGATCACTTCACAAGCCCCATCTCCCTATTTTCTTAAAACCCATCTAAGAAAAAACAACAGCCCTAGGACCTTACAGCTAACTTTGTCAAATCAACTACAGCACAACCAATGTTATGTCAGAGCCTCATGCCCCCACAGTCAACAACATCCAGACCAATTTGAACTTTCCAATATTAAGACTTGGACTGGAAGAATGTGGCACCTGTGACCACCATGTACACATCTGTTGCTTTCCTTTTTTCCTCTTTAATCAGTGATGTTGGTTTTGTTGAGATACTACTTGAGCTACTGGTTTAAACTTCCTTTGCGTAGTTCTTGCCTGATTCATGCAAGTATGGCTGCCCATTTGCAAGATTTTTGCCCATCTCAAAAGGGATACCAAAGGGGATGATGGACGGAGCATTTGAGCAAATCAAACACTCACCCCCAGTCAACTGATCTGGGTTTAATCCATCATCATTCTTTAGCTCAATCCACAACCCCAGTTCAGACATGGCCATATGCAAATCAGTCTGACCCTGTGCCTCATGGGAACAGCCCAGCCCGAACTGCCAAGCCATGTCTTCCCTGGACCGGAAACAAGCATCCTGGGACCGGTTTCGGGTTCATAACCCTCATCAGCCAGGCTATCTTGAATCCAGTGGCAAAGTGAACAAGGGACCCACAAAAGGGAGGCTGCATTTCTCTTGGGCAATTCACATACAAAACCCATAGCATGATGGAGAGCCAGCCCAAGGGATCACTTCACAAGCCCCATCTCCCTATTTCCTTAAAACCCATCTAAGAAAAAACAACAGCCCTAGGACCTAACAGCTAACTTTGTCAAATCAACTACAGCACAACCAATGATATGTCAGAGCCTCATGCCCCTACAGTCAACAACATCCAGACCACACAGTGTGCCCCATCCCAAATCCCAAGCAAAAAAAATATCTGTGTGTTTTCTTTTTTATGCTGCCTTATTTTAATTTAAATACCAGTTCACATGAAACTGCAACTGGATTTCCAGCGTGCCATCATTAACTCTTCAAGAGTATTGTGCAAAAGTGAAACACTTCAAACAATTAACAGTTTGTGTGAGAATTTTTGGCCCAGCTATTATACGGTTACTTGTCACATATTCATTAAAGAATGAGCCCTGCTGTACAGCTCTATTGTCCATTACATGGAAGCGGCAAACCTGTGATGTAATCCACTGTTCTCCATGTGATTAAAGTGTGTGATCCTGGGCACACTACACTGTTTACAAGCGCCACAGCCTAGCTGCAAACAACAATAAAAATTTAGAAACAGCCTAACCACAGAAAGGCTCATTTGCTGATGTGTATTTCTATATTTCATTCACTTTTTCCAACAAACTAACTTGAAACAGAAAGTTATTTATTTGGTTGCTACTAGTATGTGGGAAGGTAATGACAATAATAAGGGCAATTTTACACATCACCAAAGCACCTTCAGAAACCTTCTACACACTGATTTGATCTGCATTCCGTCCATCATTTGTGTGTCTTTTGCTTTCTCGCCCTTAGTGCGCCAATTATGCCCAGACATAGGTCCCAGGCTCACTATGTCACTGGATTCAAGCTAGCCTCGCTGATGAGGGGTGATACCCCAAAACTGATCCCAGTATGCTTGTTTCTGGTCCAGGGAAGACCTGGCTTGCCAGTCGGGCTGGACTGTTCCCATGGGGCACAGGGTCAAGACTGTTTGCATATGGCTGGATCTAAACTGGGGTGACATGGTGAGCAAAAGAACGATGGATTTAACCCAGATCTATTGACAGGGGGTGAATGTTTGATTTGCTCTGCATTCTGTACATCATTTGGGTCCCTTTTTTGTAATTTAATGGTAGCACACTTTTCTGTGGCAGGAAGCCTTTTATCTACAATGGGAAATACATTTATCTCCATTAAATGAACACATAAATAGAGCCATTCTTGAAATCATTGGCATTTCACATAATGGGGAATCAATTATTACTAAAATACTGGAGTGGCTTTATGGTTGAACACATTGCACACACATTAATATTGCATGCATTTCTTATGAACAGGTTTACAGCAGTGAATACTGAATTCATTATTATGGATTAAATACCAGCTGCATTATGTAAGGTGTAAAAACATCTATAATGGTACAAAGAATTCAGTAGAAAATAAGTATATTTCACATACATATTCCCCCGATTCCACTGTCTTAAGCGTCAATTAAGCTGATTTATTTTAGCCTTCTTTTATTTAGAAAGGATGAAAGGATTACTGGAAAGGGCCAGATCTCATCCACATGTTTAAAGTCCTGGTCAACAGAACACCAACTGAACAGAACTCAGCACCACCTTATCACCAACTAAGCTCCATCTAAACGCCAACACAACACCACCACCTCAAAAATGCCTCTCCACCACAACATCCCAAAGCACCACCACTGCAACTCTACAAAACATTTTTTATGTTTATTCTTTTTTTAATTAGGTCTTTCAGTTGTACATAATGTCTTTATTTTATTTATTTTGTATTTGAAAAGTTTTATTAAGTGCGATCAGGACCTGGCAGGGTATCAGGGCGCTGTACAATGCTGCCTGCTGGTTAAGTTAGAGTTGGAAAACATAATAAATAACTACACATATACAGCAGAAGCACATTGAGGACAAAAGAAATAGACACATATACAATCAATCAATCAGGGGTTGTTAAAGGGCGCTGTTCACCCATGAGGGTCTCAAGGCAGTGGGGGGGGGGGGGGGTATTTGCAGGTCCGTTAGCCAAAGAGCCATGTCCTGAGGGCCTTCCTGAAGGTGTACACTGAGGGTGCGAGTCTTATGTCTACAGTAGCTCGTTCAAGGTTTTGGCCGCCGTGTGAGAGAAGGATCTTCCTCCTGCTCTGCAGATGCGTGGGGTTTCGGCCAGTGCGAGGTTGGAAGATCGGAGGTTAACACAGTTAAGATGATGCAGATTGCATCGTAGATAAGGGGGGCAAGGTTGTATGGTCAATTCAAATCGTTTGTGAAGCTACATTACTATTGTCGCATGTAGCTATTCATCAGCAGGTCTTTGACTTCTCTCTTAAATGTAGAGGTCGAGGCGCTTGTTTGATTTCTGGTGGGAGAGCGTTCCATATTCTCGGAGCATGTCCGGAAAAGGTGCAGTTGTAGGTTCTCCTCTTTTTGAACTTTGGTGGTTTCAGCAGTAGAGTGTTTTAACTTTTTAGGGCGTGATTTCCACCCAATAGTTCAAGTTTATTTGGAAGGTATGTGGGAGCGTTCTGATGCAGTGCTTTTTGCGTCAAGCAGGCTATCTTATAACTGAGCCTTGCATTGAGGGAAAGCCAGTTTAGTTGGATTAGATCAAGTGTGATGTGGTCACGCTTTGTTGTGCCCAAAATTAGTTGGGCAGCAGAGTTCAGAGTTGCCCTTAACCCCTTCAGCGCGGCGCGGATTACCGCGTCGTACTGAAGGTTCCGTGCGCGGGCGGGGCCATGACGGAGCGGTTCCGTCATGCGCACAGCGCAACCGACGCGCATGACGGAACCGCTCCGTCACTCGCATCGAAGGGGCTAAAGGGGCCAATTTAGCTTTGGGCAGCCCAGCCAGGGTTGCAATTCTGTAGTCTAAACAGGAGATAACAAGGGATTGGACAGCTTCTTGCATGTCAGTGGACGGTAGGAACTGTTTGATTTTTGTTAATGTGCAGAGTTGGTGATTGGCTCCTCTTGTTGTAGCACTGATGTGATCCTGCATATTCAGGTATTTGTCCAGGATTACGCGAATTGATCTAGTGGAGCTAACAACATGTGGGGTGCAGTTAAGGGCTGTTAGTAGTTTGAGCCAGTCCTGAGGGGCGCTGTATGACTGTGCGGGGCAAGCAAGAGGAATTCAGTTTCAAGTGTAACTAGCAAAAGGTGGTTGTGAGATAACCATTGCTAGGCTTTTAAAAGAGCATAGTTGAGAGTAGTGATGTCGTCCGGTGAAGAAACTTTCATACACAGTTGAGTATCTTCCACGTACATATGATGTTGTATGTTAGTCCATTTCAGAATTACGGTGAGAGGCTCCAGATACAGGTTGAAAAGAGTTGGTGAGAGTGCGGATCCTTGTGGAACTCCAATTGAGTCCGGTTTACTGTTGGAAAGGTCTTCTTGGTTACATATAATGTAACAAAAATGCTTGTAACACGTTTTTATTATAACTTTTCAACATGCTGCACAGCAGCCACAATGCTCTACAACATCATTTAAAGAGATTGCAAAGCCAATAGCTCTGGCTAAACGCTTGTAATGTCCCAACAGGTGACACCTATTGGCTATGCCAATGCTTGTTTATTGCACTTCGAATGCTGGTGCACGGATTGAACGAATGATACAGTGTCTGGAATCCCATTATTATAACTGTGAGCTACGGCAACTTTAAGCCTACAGAGGTCATTTGAAGCGCAGACATTAACCAAGTAACTGCACCCAGGCCAGACCCACATTTTTCCTCTTTTTCAATCCAAAGACTTTTTAACAGAATAAAAGGTTTTGGCGCATCGCCCACAAAGTCTAACTATATGTTTTTTACGAGACTTTGTAGTAAGAACTGAGCTCGAGAATCACCCCGGGTGTAGCGGGGTATGCTGCACTTGTTTCCCGATATCTGTCTTAATTCCACGAGAACAGCTGCACAGGCCGGCACGCTCGTACGAACGCTGATCTGCTGCAAGTATTTGCACGGCAGTACTGGGATGACGTCATTACGCAATGGATTGTGGGTCTGCTGATGTTTGGCAAGAGCTACTTCCGCACTGCTGCCTGCTTCTGTGTGTACTCTTTCTACCGGATATTCGTATACCCAGAATCCTTTGCCTGCATGTCTACCGTTACACTTATCATTCATCAATAGGATGGAAATAAACAAGTGGCGTGACTTTCATGTGTGCAGCTGTTCTCCATGAAGTTCAATTAGACTACTGACCCTCGTTATTACACACACTAACACTGTAATGTGTATTGAATATACTACATCAATCTAGTTTGAGGTGAGTCAATTCACACTCTAAGCATACTTGCTGATTCAGTGCACTTCGTGGGGCGCTGATGATCTGGATGCAATTTTTGGAAGATCCTAAGGGATCTTAAACTACAACGGTAAAAAGTAGAACCTTACAGTGAGAAGTAAGTCTTCAAACATTACATTCGTTGAAAAAGTTGTTTGCTTGAACAGAAAAATTACAGCGCGAGTTGAATTTTTGTATGTAAACGTGAGGAAAACAGACGTTATAATATATCTGTAACTCCTAAAAACAAGCATTGGCATAGCCAATAGGTCTCGCCTTTGGGACCTTATAAGTGTTTAGCTATGCAACAGTTGCATAACGAAATACTTATAAGGTTCCAAAAGCGAGACCTATTGGCTATGCAAAGCGGCCGCAATCGCGATCAAACTACAAAGCGGCCGAGAAAGTGAAAGTAATCGCGGTAAAGCGCGGCGCGCGCGCCCGCGCACATGCACTGTAGCTCTAGGCTGGCCTGGCAGCACTTTTTGGAGCCCTCTCAATAAGTCTCGCCAGACCAGCGCATGCGCTGGGTCAGGCGAGACCTAAAGATAGGTTCCACAAAGCAAGAAAAAACAAGCATTTGCAATGCAATAGGTCTCGCATTTACGAGAGTTTGAGCTATTGGCATTGTAAATGACAATGCCTTTATTTATGTTTTGATTTTCAAAACATAAATATAAGGCATTTAACAATGCCAATAGCTTAAACTCTCGCAAATGCGAGACCTATTGCATTGCAAATGCTTGTTGAAACTTGCGAGTAAATGAAAAACTATCACGCAACAGTACAGTTTTTTAGGGTTTTTTGTAATTTTGCTCATGCAGTACTTTATACATATATACCGCAACGCTAAAATTTGTAGGCATGGCAGACTCTGTACAGGAAACTGCACTGATAAAGGGTCGGCAAAGAGCTTGTTCCTACTGAGGATTCCACTGGTCCCAAGGAAATTCAGGACTACACAGTACCCGACCACGACTATCAGCTGGGCTGCGACGGACGACACAACACTGTCTCATGAAATGCGCTCTCAGGAAGGTGGCGGTCGCAGGGAGAGGGCATGCATGAAAGCAGGAGCGGCTGTGAACAGGAATGCCAGGGCCCCTTATCGTTAGATAATATTATAAACGTGTATTTACGCAGCTGAGAGGTAGAATGAACAGGATCCGATGTCATGACACAGGATTCGATGTCATGACAGTATCACCTTTATATACAAACAGGTGCTCTTGTGGTGAAGCGTACTTCCTTTTGTATCTAACACCCATATTGAACATCAAAGTGTACAGGAAAGACTAAAGCTCTTACCCAATTGAAATGGACAAAACACTTCTCACAAGTGCAGAGAAGAAGGGGCATTCCTATAGTCAAACTCTAGGGAGGGAGTCAATGTGAGAAAAATTATAACATCGATTCAATAAACCCAATGCTGAATGCTCACTTGCACACCCATATATCCATCTCTGTTGGATCCTCCACTTACTACTTCAAGGATCCTGGCCCCGCGGCGACACCTACTAGGGTCTGCTACTCCCAGCGTGAGTGCCGGTGGGCCGGTCTCAAGTCTCTTATAAAGTATGAGGAGAGTTAGGTAGAAAAAACCCGCATCTGCAGGTGAATGCAATCTCACTTGACTCGCGTGCATATACTGCGTCACGTTACCACAGGGAATACAAAACCCCGCAGAATCATGGGGGATGTATTTCCCGTTGATAGGGATTCAAATGAAGTACAACAAGACTAAACATTAATACTGTTGCACAATGTAACCTCTCAGTCCACCAGATGTCCGGACTTGGTGGCACTGATTAATAGATTAATTCGGATTGCAACCACAGAGAACACAGAATGCATTGTGTTCGATGTGGTGATCAGAAACTACCATAACCCCAAGGAATCATGGTTAGCATGGTTCTAATCATGGCCATGCATCATTTATAGGTTCTCGGGACCAGAGATTTTGAAAGGACCAAAGTTTATTAGAATAAAACACCGTAAAAATAAGTTTTACAGTGTATGCCCCGAGACCAAATCAATTCCACAAAGTTTCCAATACGGTTCATTCACTGCAACTAGCTCACATGAGGCTTCCAGCATTCTCCTGCAGCAGGCTCTTCTCGGCTACTAGACATATAGAAACAACATCCTATGCAAGGTCCAGCAGGCTTCTCTACACTCAATATGTATGAAATTGTTTCGTGTTTCTGGCATCTACACTGAGAACTGAATCATGTAATAGGCCACAGGCTTCTGCTAGTTGTAACGCCTTCTGAAACCCCATCAATTATGTTTCCTCCAGGAGTGTATACGCTTTAAAAGTTAAAGTGAACTGGCTACAGAGACTGGTGTAACTAATTCGGCACAGTATGAGTTTTTCCTGCCGTGTACGACTGTGCAGGAAATGTCACCACTTTCAAAACAAAACACTCTCACGAAGGAATAATTTACTGGGAATAATCAAGAAATTGAAGGAGGCTGGTTTCAAAAGAATACAACCAACTGGAAGGAATAGATTACACAGGCAAATAAACAAAAAATGTTGTCACAAAGTACTCTGTGTAGAACCATACTACATACAACATATAAGGTCATTATATAATGGCGGATGCCTGCCAGTGCTTCTGTTTACCACGGTTGTATGACTGATTGCTTCTGGCTGTATTTGTTATGCAAGGTTTTATTTGCCTGGCAGCCCTGAAAATTACGGTTTCTGTGTATAAGACTAAAGCTTTCCACCATCACGTGATCTGCCGGGATCGCTGTCCCAACAACCAGACAAGTAAACAGCGCCGCCTGCACAGAGACACACAACACGGGCGGGAGAGACAAGTGAGGCCGCAGTATCATACTGTATCAGCACTGGTCACACTTTCAAAATAAAGACAAGCTCTAGGAAACGCCGTGTGAGCTGCCGTACATACTTCAGCGAGATCAACATATAAGGTCATTATATAATGGCGGATGCCTGCCAGTGCTTCTGTTTACCACGGTTGTATGACTGATTGCTTCTGGCTGTATTTGTTATGCAAGGTTTTATTTGCCTGGCAGCCCTGAAAATTACGGTTTCTGTGTATAAGACTAAAGCTTTCCACCATCACGTGATCTGCCGGGATCGCTGTCCCAACAACCAGACAAGTAAACAGCGCCGCCTGCACAGAGACACACAACACGGGCGGGAGAGACAAGTGAGGCCGCAGTATCATACTGTATCAGCACTGGTCACACTTTCAAAATAAAGACAAGCTCTAGGAAACGCCGTGTGAGCTGCCGTACATACTTCAGCGAGATTTTGTAGTAGCTGATGAGCAGATTGAACAAGAGGTAAGAAAAGGAGCATGGCACAGAAAAAAATGCAGGCAGGGTCGATACGTAAGTTATAAAAAGGAATGAAGTAAAGTAGGTAAGTAGGGAGAATAAGGAAGGTTAAGAATGGAAGGCATAGACGAGAAAGCGGATGAAGGAAGGATGAAAAAAGTAAGGAAGGTTGTAAAGAAGGAAGGGAGGAGAGCAAAGGATATACGGTGAAGGCAGATTAAAAGGAGAGGAAGGTAGAGGAGAAAGGGTAGGAAAGTAAGAAGCAACAAGTGGCGTTGAAGGTGATTCAATGAAAACAGTGGGTGTGCCGGCAGAGGAGGCTGGGTCTGCGCAGCAAAGCCGCGAAAGTGAAAGTGATCGTGATCGCGATCAAAGCGGCCGAGAAAGTGAAAGTAAGCAGTGCAAGCGCGCGCCCGCGCACATGCACTGTAGCTCTAGGCTGGCCTGGTAGCACTTTTTGAAGCCCATATACAAAATGTCTCTTCGAGCCTTTGGCTCGCGAGACCTAAAGAGTTATAGAGCAGATTAGAAAAAAACGGGGAAAACCTGAAAAGGGCAACCATACTTTTTGGCAAAAATCACAACAAAGCACTACCAAGGGCCAGATGTACAGAGAAATCACTGTGATTTGCTAAGTGCGAATTTTTGTGATTCTAAATTAGGAAATTGCAAACAGCTATGTACAGCGGTGTCTCAGACACTGTTTGCAATTCCCAATAGGTTGCAAATGGACCTTCTTCGTCTATTAGGGTGACCAACCGTCCGTAAATTTCACGGACAGTCCGTAATTTCGGCCGTCTGTCCGTTGTCCGTGAAGGATTCTTTAACGGACGCCATTTGTCCGTAATTTTAACCGGGCGCCGATCGCACCACCCTAAAGCCGGCACAGCTTCCACCCACCTCCCTGCTTGACTCGATGCTGTTGAGGTCGGTGTAACAGACTCTGATGCAGTACCAAAGCTCAGATACCCAGCAGCATTGGAGAAGCGCAGCGGGATGGCAACCCTCACACCTTCAGCCCTTGATGAGCTGTTAAGAGGTGCTTGAAGGTGACTGAGCGGAGGGGCTGCAGCGTCAGGAGCAGGGGCATCTATTCAGATGCAAACAGCCCTGAATGCGTCTCTGCAATTTAGAGGGGCCTCACACATTTCCTTTTTCCCTGATTACACTGAGGCAGCACGTGGTTCTCTTCACACAGAGCTTACTTACCGTTACTAAATTGTAAGCAAACCTCGGTTCTTCAAACATGCAGTCTATAATGTAATAAAATAAAGAAATGGCACAATCGCACCCTCACTGATTAACAAAGCATGGAGGACAATCAGTTAAATCAGTTCTCTTGGAGTATCACCTTTAAGTACTGTACATCACAGTTGGGGGTGGCAAATCTAACATTTTGGAAAGAGAGCCTGTCTTCTCGTTGTCTTGTCCAGAAGGGGGTGAGGATCCCTACCCCACCCTGGAAGAGACCAAGATGATACTAGAATACTGCATGCCCACCCTGCGTGCCCACCCTGGTGGATCCTGTTCCCCCTCCTGTGATGGCTCCTGCCCCCCCCAGTGATGGCTCCTGTCCCCCAATGTGGTGGCTCCTGTCCCCCCCCCCCCCGCCTGTGATGGCTCCTGTCCCCCCTGTGGCGGATCCTGTCTCTGCCCTGGGTGGCTTCTGTCCCTGTCCTGAAATGGCTCCTGCAGCTAGGGTGAAGTTCTCGATGGGCCTCTTCTCAAAAAGGCTCAGCTCAAAATGAATATGAAAAGATGAGCGAGTGAGTAAGTGAAGGGATGGGTGGATGGCTGGGTGAATTAGTGAAAGGGTGAATGGATGAATGAAAGATTGAATACATGGATAATGAGAGAGGATGGATGGATTAATGCGTGAGTGGAAGGATGGATGAGAGAAAAGGTAAATAGCTGAATGTATGGGTGGAAGGGTAGCTGGATGGGTAAAATGGTGGATGGATGAGTGAAAAGGTGGATGATGACTGGGTGGATGGATGAGTGAAATGATGGATGGATTGATGAATTGATAAGTACAAGGGTGAATGGATGGACAGATGAGTGAAAGGGTGGATGTAAGGATGGATGAGTGAGTGAAAGGGAGGGTAGGTGGACAAAAGGATGAATAGATGAGTGAAGGAGTGAAAGGATAAATGAATGAGAGAAAGGATGGAGGAGTGATAGAGTCAATGGATGGATTCATGAGTGGATGAGTAGATGGATGGGTGGGTGGATGGATGGAAGGAAGGATGGCTAAGTGAAAGGGCCGATGGAGAGAGAAAGGCAGGATGGATGGATGACTGAAAGGGTGGATGGGTGGAAGGATGAGTGACTGGGTGGATGGATGAGTAAGTGAAAGGATGGCTGGATGGGTGAAAGGGTAAATGGCTGGATGGATGAGTGAATGGATGGATAGGGTGAAAGGGTGGATGGATGGATAATGGATGGATGAGTGAAAAGATGGATGAAGGGATGGATGAGTGAAATGATAGAATGAAGGATACAAGATGGATAGGTTTGCAAATGGTTGAATATGTTTGGATATGGCTGGGCTTACTTATATACTATGGTGCGACCTCCTCTGATGTGTCTGTAAAACTTACCTATTGCCCTGAAGTTTTGTCCTGAATTTTGACCTCCTGTCCTGAATTTGTGTCCTGAATTTTGACCCTTTGTCCTGAATTTTTACACTCACCGTCCTGAATTTGCACCAATGCCAGTTGGTCACCCTATCGTCTATATTCATAAGGCAAGTCGCAATTTGCAGCCATTGGGAATGGCTACAATAACAGGGATGGTGGCCTGCTGGAATCAGCAGACCACCATTTCTGTGATTGCTTTTTAAATAAAGCAATATTTTTTTAGGTCGAGCCTTTGCTGCGCATGCTCTGCTCTGCAGAGCATGCTGTATTCGCGTATGGAATTGAAGCTCCGCCCAATTTCTTCATTGGCTTGTGTCATTGTCCTTTGAAAATGCTGGTTTCTGATTAATTAATAGGCTTGTTAGTCCCTCCATAGTACCACCTCGTCTTCATTTGTAACCTCCCATGAGGACTGGCCCCTTTACTTTGGTTATTACACAGTATGTCTTATTTAGTCTGTAAGCACTATGGAGCATATTATCAAGAAACGGCGTTAAAATTATTGCCGCTTTAGCGTCAGACAACTGCCACTAAAGCAGCGATAATGGGCTTGATAATATGCCCTTAAGAATTCCAATTGAAGCCCATGTTCTGGAGTCAACATGGGCTTCTATTGGAATTCTCTGCGGTATATTATCAAGCCCATTATCGCCGCTTAAGTGGCAGTTTTCTGCCGCTAAAGTGGCGATAATTTTAACGCTGTGCTTGATAATATGCCCCCATTTTCTTTAATGAGTTTCTCCTACTGCAGGCACGACATGCTTTCCTGCAACATTCAGCACACCATGCGCTTTCTCTATCATGGCTTCCCCACTTTGGAAAACTGCCCCATCAACCCTCCCCGCTCCCAACGTGGGCCGTCAATCTGAGAGCCATTATTTTGAAGGTTTTTTTTTTTTTTTTTTTAAACTTATTTTTATTGCCATTTTCATATTTCACACATTGTGCATCATACATAATCTTCAGATAGTCATATCAGATTATACATCCAGCAATGGTATTCAGCAACTGTATATACCGATGATTCGTAACCAGGAAGCATGAACAATGTATAGAGATATCATGATATTTATATCCTGTTGTCTCGGGTTCCATTTATGGCATAGAAACTGGGGTGTAACACAGGCATAAACTAGGGGACGGGTATGGAAGAGCCTGAGAGCCATTATTTTGATACTGACTAATGAACTGCAGATGTTAAAAAAACACCCTAGCCCTCTCCCACCAGTCAAGGTGGGTGACACAGCAGCACAAAGGCTTGTACAGGTGTGGGAGGAACTTGGGGGCATATTATCAAGCATGGAGTTAAAATTATCGCCTTAAAACTGCCGCTAAAGCGGCGATAATGGGCTTGATAATATGCACTTGAGAATTCCAATAGAAGCCCATATTATCACCAAAACATGGGCTTCTATGTGAATTCTCCAGGGCATATTATCAAGCTCATTATCGCCTCTTTAGCGGCAGTTTTCTGCCGCTAAAGAGGCGATAATTTTAACTCTGTTTCTTGATAATATGCCCCTTGATAAGAAAGAGAACAGTGCACCATGTGACATAGGAGAAACCCATTCAGATTTTGCCATGGAGGCACTAGCCTTGGAAACAGCTGCGTGCAGACCATTACATGCGATATAATAAAACCGTTGGCTTCTTGGCTCTTTCCATCTCTCACCAATGATCCAGCGGTAAAACCAGCCTCAGATGCTCAATATACCTTATACTCACCTGGGCCCTTAAACACTCGCACACACACACACACAGGCCAGTTAGAAGCGCAGGGGGTCAATTTTCTATGTTTCTTTCTCAGATTAGTTCCTGTCATTCCAAACTAATCTTTCACTGATCAAAAAGATCTTTACTCTGGTCAATGGACCTATTAGTTGGAACTAGTTGATGGTGAAAATGACAACTTAACTTCTTACATTTTCGGAAATAATCACAGACTCTGGAAGTTTTAAAGGCTTTATCTAAATTAATTCATATGAGCCAAACATGTGGTACAGTACAGTCTTCGTCACCCAAAGAAAGAAAAATTCAATTAGTATAATTTTCAATGACGATACTCAGAAAAGAGAGGATAGAGAGAACAGAACAAGTGCAAAAATAGTCAGAATCATAGTTACCTAGAACGGGGTGAAAACCAAACCCTAGGCCAAGGAGCTGAAAAGGGTACCCCTGGGAAAAACCAGGAGACAAAGGCTTCAGGTTTCAGGACAGGATTCAGGACAGGATTTAGGACAGGATAAAGTGACCTCTTCTAGATCCGACGCCTGCGTCGCACCCCTATCTGACACTAGCTTCCTCCTCGATTCTTCGACTATCTTCTTTCTGAGGGGCATATTTTCAAGGTTAAAATAATCGCCGCTTTATCGGCAGAAAACTGCCGCTAAAGAGGCGATAATGGGCTTGATAATATGCCACAGAGAATTCCAATACAAGCCCATGTTCACACCAGAACATGGGCTTCTATTGGAATTCTCAGGGGCATATTAGCAAGCCCATTATCGCCGCTTTAGCTGCTGTTTGTTGCCGATAAAGCGGCAATAATTTTAACGCCGGACCTTGATAATATGCTCCTAAGTATTTGGCTTATCTCCCTCCTCGATTCTTCCGCGATCTTCTTTCTAAATCTGCAATCTTATTCTTCTTCAGCATTCGTTCGTCACTCCGACAGCATCCCGAGCTCTGCAGCATTCCGGTCTCTCTGTTCTAACTAATTAACTAGACTACCTCAATTATACCCTTCTAAAGTTGTGTACCACCCATTAATGTTTCTATTTCTTAGAACTCCGAACTCTGGTTGGACGGGAAAAAGGGATGATCATCACACCATGTCAGGTTTTTCAATAATTTCTTTAGTTCATTGTCTAATGATCCCGCCCCTTAATTCTTTATTCAAAATCTTTATTTACACCCGTACTCACAATTTATATCGCATACAAAGTATATATTCCACATTATTCCTCTTCCTTTCACATGACATCAGGTTGGTTCCCAGGGTATGTTGCTGTTTTCTTTTCTTGAATGGTATTCAAGGTTTGCGTCTCGACTTCTGGCTCATGTAGACTGCGCAGGGGTAACGACTTACAGACTTCGGTCTCCCTCATAGGCCCTAAATACGAACTAAAAGGAAAGTCAAGAAAATGTATATTAGTTTCAAAATAAACCACCTGTTAGACCTGTCAGCCCTTTGGGTGGTCCCTCCTCATCATTATTTATTTTGTCCCACTTTTGCCTCAAACCCGGTTTGAATTTTTCCTTTTTGGGAACCACCAGACTTTTTAGTGTTGCTGCAGATTCAGGGAGCCATTTTACCTACCCCTGAAACTTCTGTCTGAGGGCCTGAAGCACAAAATGGTGGCCACCTGTGACATCACCAGCATCCACTGGAACCTACCAGCACCTTCCAGAACATTCCAGAACCCTGTGACAGTTGGAGGCGGTTTAGAATGTTGGGAAGCTAAGAGAGAGAGTTGGCAGTTGGAGCTGGCAGTTGGCACCTGACTGGTGAAGAGTGAGCAGCAAAAACGTGAAGGAGGAAGGAGTGAAGCAGCAGGGGTGGAAACTTGTGCCTGGAGTGGGGTCCATAAACCCACCCTTGATACTAGTCCCTACTGACGGAGCCCAGCCTAGAGCCCTGTGTGGGAAGAAGTCAGAAAAACCATCCTGAGGACCTGGACAGCAGGAACAGGCCTTAGAAACAAGAGAACAGCAAGATCCTGACCTGGAAGCTGGTTTCCCTGAAGTCCGACGTCGAGTAGCCTAAGACCTGGAGCCCGAGGTGGAGAAGCGGCGCTGACTGGAAAAGCAGACGTCGTACCCGGAGCCACCAGAGGTCGAGAGAGAGGGCGCCGTCAGAGGTCGTGAGGAATACCAGAGGTCGAGGAGGAAGTCACCCGAGGTCGAGTGAGCGGCGTCATCGGAGGAGTGAAGTCCGCCCTCCGGAGTCGTCGGAGACCGAGGTGAAGGGTAACGGAGGTCGGGAGTGAGGATCGCACTCCGGAGTCGCCGGAACCTGTGAGAATCGTGCCGGAGGTCGGGAGTGGAGGTCGCACTCCGGAGTCGCCGGAAACCTGTGAGGAGCACCGGAGGTCGGGGGTGAGGATCGCACTTCGGAACCGCCGGAAGTCGACATCGAGGCAAGGCCGGCCGACGTCATCGAATCCGAGGTCGCCATCGGACCGGAGCCGCCCGAAGTCGACATCGAGTAAAGACTGCCCGACGCCATCGAATCGGAGGTCGAGATCGAACCGAGGCAGCTGACATCGAGACCGGAACCGCCTGCCGGCGTCGTCAAAGAACTGACATTGTGCCGAGGCCGCCGACATCGAACCGGAACCGCCTCACGGCATCGACCCGACTCCAGCGGCGTCGGAGCATCAGAAAAAGGGCAGTAAGTGGAGTAGAGGGCGCCTAAGGCCCTGTGGAGACCTGAGAGACTGCTCTAAGGGGCTAGGGAGGTGCTGGAACCAACCTGACTGTGCCAGGGGTGAACTGGGACTAATCTAGAGAAGTTGTGTGGAGAGGGAGCCAGGTCTCTGGTATTTTCCCCCTTTATCTACCTCAGTTTAGGCCTCAGCCTTGACCAAGCCAGGGAGTAGACACCCTCAAGCCTTCCACATCCCCACAAGCTGTGCCTGGGCCAAATCAGCCCTTAGGAATTCAAAAGTGATCTGATTCCATGAGTGTCACTGTCAGCTTTTAAGTATTTATTAGGGGCATTGTATTTATTGTATTTAACCTATTTATTGTTCCACTGTATTTATTGGTCCACAGTATTTATTGATGCACAATATTTATTGGTTACAGTATTTATTGCCTCAGAATATTTAATTGCCTGTCTGTATTGCACTTTTATTTATGCCTTCAGTATTTATGATCACCCCTATTTATTGAATCATTAAGCCAGTATTTATTTGTCCTGCACTTTCTAAAAAGTTTGTATATTGTGATTGTTATTTATTTTCTCCAATCAGCAACTAAGAGAAAAAGAAGATAAACAGATATTTTCATAATTTTTACGGTGTAGAGTCGTTTTTGGAACGGATGCACGCATGGTTATTGTTTGGGTATGTTGTATGCTTAGCACGGAGCCTGATTCCTGACCACTCGAGCCAAGCTACCACAGTGTGTCCGGAAGACCACCACCACCCCTTCTAGTGTGGGAGTGGTTTTCCAACATAATTTGGTGTTCAGTGGTGGGATAGAGCTGTGCCTACGCATACTCAACAATAACTGTGGGTAGTCCATAGGCCTACACCGGGAGTTTTCTCAAGAGCGGCCTTCCTAATTGTGGGTTTTTGTTTTTTCCAAATTTACTCTGGTGGTGGGAGGAGGTATTATTAAAGGTACCCCCCTGCATAGTTACTGCACAAAAACCTGTCCTCTAACCTGAGTGGGCAAGATGGAGTTTGTACTAGAGAATCTAGAAACGTACACTGTGGCCCAACTCAGGGAGTTTTGCCAGCGGGAGGGGGAGTACTGTCCCCCAGGAGCAAAGAAGGGTGCACTCCAAACCAGCTTAAGGGCTTGGGGGGAGGCACGCCGAGAAAGCAAGGCTGAGGAGGAAGACAGGGATGGAGAGCCTGACCCCGAGGGGGCTGAGATGTACCAACCTGAGGTGGGGAACCTGTCAGCAGGGCCCAGAACCATTTCTAGGAAGGGCAGCAGTGCCTCTAGCGGTGGCTTGTCTGAGGTGGAGTTAACAGACCGGAGGGAGAAAAGACAGCTCACATGGGACTTGGCAAGGCTGGAGAAGGAGAAGGAGGAGCAGAGGATGGCCCATGAATTACGACTGAAAGAAATAGATCTTCAGATCTTGAGAATCGGGGCACAACCTGTTCCTAATGGTGGCAGCCAAACCCAAGAGATCACCAGGGAACCTAAACCATACCTGCCAAAGGACATAGTAGCTAGCTATGGAGTGGGCGACGATATCGCCAAGTGGCTAGCGGCCTATGACGTCTCATTGAGGGCCCATGGGGTTCCAGAGAAGTACTGGGGAGGGGGATTGTACAAGTACATGCCTCCAGCGGGTAGGGATGCTTTATTGGCCCTCGAGGAGGATGAGCAGACCCACTACCCCACCATGAAACTGGCGCTCATCAGAAAGTTTGGACTAACACCTGAAAAGTACAGACAGAAGTTCAGGGGTAGTCACAAACTGGGCACGCAGAATTGGGTGGACTTCCTGGACTATGCGAAGAAGGCAATGGAAGGTTGGATTCAGGGCAGTGAAGTGAGGAACTACGAGGGGTTGTTTGACCTGGTACTGAAGGAACACCTGCTCGAGAAATGTTTCCCTGAACTGCGGCAACACCTGGTGGATAGCAAGCTGACCAGTCCCCGGAAGCTTGCTGAGGAGGCGGACATTTGGGCTAGTACCCGGGTGTCCACAAGGGGGACTGGAGGGGATACTCAAAAGGCCGGACAGGGCGCCCCCCAGAAGAAAGAGGGAGGGGAAAAGAAAAAGGAGTTCTCCAAAGGCCCCCAAAATAACTTCCAAGGGAAGGGAACAGGATTCACCCCTAAGGCTAACCCGCCCAGAAACCCTAATCCTGGCCAGAGTCAGCAGCCAAGGGTTGTCCATTGCTATGAGTGCGGTGGCGTTGGACACTATAAAGGAGATCCGAAGTGCTTGAAACGACCACCCCCTCCCACTGGAGGAAAGACCCCCGGAGTAGCTAGTGTAGTGCTCGGGGAGGAGATGCCCTTAACTAAGGGAAGGGAGTGGGCGGGTGTCACTTTAGTGTCCCTGGGAGAACGGGAGATGGTTCCTAAGATCCAGGTGCCCGCAAATACCGCAAAGTATGGGCAATGGGTCACCATCAACGGCCAAAGAGGGGAGGCTCTGAGAGACACAGGAGCCAGTATGACTATGGTGCGTAGCCAACTGGTGTCTCCAGAGCAGGTAATTCCCGATGTACTCCACCCAGCCGCAATGGCTGACGGCAGAACAGGCCACTATCCAGTGGCCGAGGTTCCCTTTGAATGGGGGGGGGTTGCAGGTTCACTTCGAGTTGCCGTAAGCCCTGCCGTGCCAGTCGATTGTCTGCTGGGGAATGACATGGAGCACAACGCTTGGAAGGAGGTGGAATACCGGACTCACACCGAGATGCTGGGTACACCTGACTGGGCCTGTGTTAGCACAAGGTCCGCGACTACCCGAAGAGGGAGTTCATTTCGGCTGGAGCCTGGAACAAAGGCCCAGCCAGCTGCCGGTCAAGGGAAGAACCGAGGACAGGAGGAGCCTGCCTCGGCGTCCGCACCCCGTAGGACGGATAGGCCACCGGAGGTGGTGGACCAGGAGTCTGCGGTGGGGGATGTTACCAACCTGGAGGACCTACCCATCCCGGCCGAGTGGCACGTGGAGGGAGGCCCGTCCAGGGAGGAATTCTGCCAGGGCCAGAGGGAGTGCCCTACCCTTGAGGGGCTGAGGCGACAGGCCGAAGCCCAGGCAGCAGGGAACGTTGAAGGGAACTACAGTGTTTACTGGGAGGATGGCCTCCTCTACAGTGAACCCAAGGCACCCCTACACGGATCGTCACGAGCCTTGGTAGTCCCTCAACGTTATCGAGCCTTCCTTCTGGAGTTGGCTCACGAGATACCATTGGCAGGACACCTGGGGCAAGACAAGACCTTCGCCCGTCTTGTCCCACACTTTTATTGGCCTCAGATGAAAGTGTCGTCCGATACCTACTGCCGGACATGTGTGTCTTGCCAAGCTAGTGGGAAAACAGGGGTGAAGCTGAAAGCTCCCCTGGAACCACTTCCTGTCGTTAGCACCCCCTTTGAAAGGGTGGGCATCGACATTGTGGGTCCGTTAGATCCACCGACTACAGCTGGTCACAGGTTTATCCTGGTTCTGGTGGATCATGCCACACGGTACCCGGAGGCAATACCTCTGAGGACCATAACAGCACCTGTTGTGGCAAGGGCCCTAATGGGAATCTTTACCCGAGTGGGTTTTCCCAAGGAAGTTGTGTCCGACAGCGTATATGCGGGCAATGTGGAAGGAGTGTGGAGTGACATACCGGTTCACCACTCCTTACCACCCCCAGACAAATGGTCTGGTGGAAAGGTTTAACAAAACCTTGAAGGGCATGATCAGAAGTCTGCCTGAAAGCCTGCGGAGGAAATGGGACGTCCTCCTACCCTGTTTACTTTTTTCCTACAGGGAAGTGCCACAGAAGGGAGTGGGCTTCAGCCCCTTCGAGCTTCTGTATGGGCACCCTGTACGTGGACCTCTCAACCTGGTGAGAGACGGATGGGAAAGAACTCCCAGAAAGCTTCCCCAGGATGTGGTGAGCTACATGCTGGCCTTCCGGAGCCAAATGGCTAAGTTGTGGAAGCAAGCTTCTGACAACTTGGAAGCCAGCCAAGCAGTGATGAAGGCGTGGTATGACCACAACGCTCACCCGGTGGAGTTGGAGCCTGGCCAGAAAGTGTGGGTGATCGAACCGGGAGAGCTTAGTGCCCTCCAGGATCGCTGGTCAGGACCCTTTGAGGTGTTGGAGAAGAAGGGTAAGGCTACCTACTTGGTGGACCTGAAGACCCCTCGTCAGCCCCTACGGGTGCTGCATGCCAACCGCCTCAAACCCCACCATGAGAGGCCCGAAGTCATCTTGATGATGGTGACTGACGGAGGAGAGGACGTGGAAAGCGAGCCTCTCCCTGATCTGTTTGCGTCTCAAGAGAAGGATGGGTCGGTGGAGGGAGTGATTCTCTCCCCATCTCTAACTCCTGAACAGCAGGAGGACTGTCGCCAGGTCCTGGGGCAGTACTCCTCGTTGTTCTCCCTTGTCCCGGGTAGGACTCACCTGTGCGTCCATGACGTGGACACAGGAGACAGCCCACCTGTGAAGTCCAAGATCTACCGGATGTCAGACAAGGTGAAGGCCAGCATTCATAGTGAAGTCACTAAGATGCTGGAGCTAGGAGTGATCGAACCTTCTAGCAGCCCCTGGTCCAGTCCGGTGGTGTTAGTATCAAAAGCTGCACCACCGGGTGCCCAACCAGAACTGAGGTTCTGTGTGGACTATCGGGGACTGAATTCAGTGACCAAAACTGATGCTCATCCGATCCCTAGGGCGGATGAATTGATTGACCGGCTGGGAGCTGCCCAATATCTAAGTACCTTTGACCTTACTTCAGGGTACTGGCAGATCTCTTTGACTGATGGAGCAAGGGAAAGGTCAGCCTTCTCCACGCCCAATGGCCACTACCAGTTCTGTGTGATGCCCTTTGGGCTCAAGAACGCACCTGCCACGTTTCAGCGCCTGGTAAACCAGATCCTCACCGGAATGGAGAGTTTCTCTGCTGCTTATCTGGATGACATAGCCGTCTTCAGTAACAGCTGGGAGGATCACTTGCGTCACCTGCAAGCTGTTCTCCAGGCCCTGAGACAAGCTGGATTGACGATCAAGGCCAGCAAGTGCCAGATCGGGCAGGGGTCGGTAGTGTACCTTGGACACTTGGTGGGTAGGGGAGCGGTGCAACCCCTCCAGGCGAAGATCGAGGCCATCATGGCCTGGGAACCCCCCAAGACACAGACTGAGGTCCGAGCATTTTTGGGCCTCACGGGATACTACCGCCGCTTCGTGAAGGGGTACGGTACCATCGTAGCCCCGCTCACGGAGCTCACGTCCAAGAAACAACCTCGACGGGTAGTCTGGACGGAGGCTTGTCAGCAGGCCTTTGTGAGATTGAAGAAAGCCATGTGCGAGGCCCCGGTCTTAAGGGCCCCAGACTTTTCCAAGGAGTTCATTGTCCAGACAGATGCATCAGAACATGGCATTGGGGCAGTGTTATCGCAACTCAACGAAGAGGGTCTGGATCAACCCGTGGTCTTCCTATCCCGGAGACTACTTCCCAGGGAACAGAAGTGGAGTGCAATAGAGCGTGAAGCCTTTGCAGTGGTATGGGCTCTGAAGAAGTTGCGGCCATACCTGTTTGGCTCGCACTTCCTAGTTCAGACCGACCACAGACCCCTTCGTTGGCTGATGCAAATGAAGGGGGAGAATCCCAAGTTGTTGAGGTGGTCTATTTCCCTACAGGGGATGGACTTTCAGGTGGAACATCGGCCTGGAGTGGACCACGCCAATGCAGACGGTCTCTCAAGGTATTTCCGCCTTAGTGATGAGAACTCCCAAGGGGTTGGGTAGCTCTCCCCACTTTCAGCTGGGGGGGACGCGTGTTAGACCTGTCAGCCCTTTGGGTGGTCCCTCCTCATCATTATTTATTTTGTCCCACTTTTGCCTCAAACCCGGTTTGAATTTTTCCTTTTTGGGAACCACCAGACTTTTTAGTGTTGCTGCAGATTCAGGGAGCCATTTTACCTACCCCTGAAACTTCTGTCTGAGGGCCTGAAGCACAAAATGGTGGCCACCTGTGACATCACCAGCATCCACTGGAACCTACCAGCACCTTCCAGAACATTCCAGAACCCTGTGACAGTTGGAGGCGGTTTAGAATGTTGGGAAGCTAAGAGAGAGAGTTGGCAGTTGGAGCTGGCAGTTGGCACCTGACTGGTGAAGAGTGAGCAGCAAAAACGTGAAGGAGGAAGGAGTGAAGCAGCAGGGGTGGAAACTTGTGCCTGGAGTGGGGTCCATAAACCCACCCTTGATACTAGTCCCTACTGACGGAGCCCAGCCTAGAGCCCTGTGTGGGAAGAAGTCAGAAAAACCATCCTGAGGACCTGGACAGCAGGAACAGGCCTTAGAAACAAGAGAACAGCAAGATCCTGACCTGGAAGCTGGTTTCCCTGAAGTCCGACGTCGAGTAGCCTAAGACCTGGAGCCCGAGGTGGAGAAGCGGCGCTGACTGGAAAAGCAGACGTCGTACCCGGAGCCGCCAGAGGTCGAGAGAGAGGGCGCCGTCAGAGGTCGTGAGGAATACCAGAGGTCGAGGAGGAAGTCACCCGAGGTCGAGTGAGCGGCGTCATCGGAGGAGTGAAGTCCGCCCTCCGGAGTCGTCGGAGACCGAGGTGAAGGGTAACGGAGGTCGGGAGTGAGGATCGCACTCCGGAGTCGCCGGAACCTGTGAGAATCGTGCCGGAGGTCGGGAGTGGAGGTCGCACTCCGGAGTCGCCGGAAACCTGTGAGGAGCACCGGAGGTCGGGGGTGAGGATCGCACTTCGGAACCGCCGGAAGTCGACATCGAGGCAAGGCCGGCCGACGTCATCGAATCCGAGGTCGCCATCGGACCGGAGCCGCCCGAAGTCGACATCGAGTAAAGACTGCCCGACGCCATCGAATCGGAGGTCGAGATCGAACCGAGGCAGCTGACATCGAGACCGGAACCGCCTGCCGGCGTCGTCAAAGAACTGACATTGTGCCGAGGCCGCCGACATCGAACCGGAACCGCCTCACGGCATCGACCCGACTCCAGCGGCGTCGGAGCATCAGAAAAAGGGCAGTAAGTGGAGTAGAGGGCGCCTAAGGCCCTGTGGAGACCTGAGAGACTGCTCTAAGGGGCTAGGGAGGTGCTGGAACCAACCTGACTGTGCCAGGGGTGAACTGGGACTAATCTAGAGAAGTTGTGTGGAGAGGGAGCCAGGTCTCTGGTATTTTCCCCCTTTATCTACCTCAGTTTAGGCCTCAGCCTTGACCAAGCCAGGGAGTAGACACCCTCAAGCCTTCCACATCCCCACAAGCTGTGCCTGGGCCAAATCAGCCCTTAGGAATTCAAAAGTGATCTGATTCCATGAGTGTCACTGTCAGCTTTTAAGTATTTATTAGGGGCATTGTATTTATTGTATTTAACCTATTTATTGTTCCACTGTATTTATTGGTCCACAGTATTTATTGATGCACAATATTTATTGGTTACAGTATTTATTGCCTCAGAATATTTAATTGCCTGTCTGTATTGCACTTTTATTTATGCCTTCAGTATTTATGATCACCCCTATTTATTGAATCATTAAGCCAGTATTTATTTGTCCTGCACTTTCTAAAAAGTTTGTATATTGTGATTGTTATTTATTTTCTCCAATCAGCAACTAAGAGAAAAAGAAGATAAACAGATATTTTCATAATTTTTACGGTGTAGAGTCGTTTTTGGAACGGATGCACGCATGGTTATTGTTTGGGTATGTTGTATGCTTAGCACGGAGCCTGATTCCTGACCACTCGAGCCAAGCTACCACAGTGTGTCCGGAAGACCACCACCACCCCTTCTAGTGTGGGAGTGGTTTTCCAACACCACCTATTTCTACTCTCCTCCCATTTACTTAATAATGTTCTCCCCACATTAGAAATTAGTAAAATAGCATCATTTAGTTTAAGCAAAGCAGATGCTTAGCATGTGAGCTTCCAAGCGGCCATTTTGAATGCGTCTGCCCAGATGCAGAAAATTCCCTCCAAGCAATAGCTCGTCATACTACGTAGATGCAGTTGACGCATGCGCAATATAGCTTCCCGCGTTAGCAGCCATTTTAAATTTCACTCGAGTTACTTGTTAATAGGACACGTATGCAAACTTCTCTTCTTCGCTATAAATGTCATGTAGTGCATATTAATTACATAATACATAATTAGTACGACCAACGTTATGAGTTATAGGAGAGGATTTTCTACAAGCAAGTCTCTTTTCTACGAGTCCTTGCTCCATCAATCCCCTCTCTGATGGCATTTTGTGCCATCACCCATCACCAAACAGATGCCAACTTTAGCACATCTCAATTCCTTTTTCAGTCTTTTCATTCACTTCCTTGTCTTTTTCTTTTAAGGTTTTCATTCTTTTATATAAGTCCCCTTACATTTCTTCCAACTGTATTTCCTCGTACTTTCTTTTCCTTCCTTTTTCATTCACTACATATCTCTGCCTTTTCCTGTTACATTTACACCATATCATTATTGATAAGACTTATTAATTATTACAACTAAAGGTATTATTATTTGGCCTATAAAACCTTTTCCTATATTAGTAAACCAAGTCCCTATTGAGGAAACACTCCTTGCTAATTTTTCCCATACATTATCAACTTCCAGTGGTTTCAATTCTTCTTCAATTTCCTTGATATTTTTAATATACCCTCTAATTTCTACACTTTTGGCAGGTATATATGTGCAACAATGTTGCTCTTTCAGCATTTTACAGACTTCGCCCTCTTTTGCTAATAATATGTCAAGCGCAAGTTGATTTTGTAAAACTATAGACCTAATTGCAACAATTTCTGTATTAATCATCAAGAAACCTCCAGTAGTATCACTCGATAGATGATCAACTACTTTAGACAACTTACAAATTCTCTGTGAATTAAGAATGACTCCCACTGAAGGTATCAATGCTCTAAATATATCACCTACTATTTCTGAAAAACTAGCTCTCTTGCTATGTGTTAGTTTGTTATTGTTTTCATTTCTTCCAGTGATTCTTTTTACATGATAAATTGTAGGGAATACTATTCCGAAATAGCAACTCCCATATCACCATGCAAGCAGCTTATATTAAGCTTTATTCCCACACACGTAGTAAACTCCAGGAAAGACTGTATCGGTTCCCCCTTCTAGTCCCCAACCTCCAATAATCAAAGAATTATGTTCACATTCACTGGAACCAATAAATACATTGTTATAGTCAGTCTTTAATCTATGGAGGCAGATCTTCCCTTACTTTTCAAAATCTAGTGACATCGCAGCATGAGTCTTGCCACTGTACAAATTCCCTCTTTCTCAGCACAAGGTGGGATATGAGATTTCTGTTCAGAAGCTTTCTTTTGGAAGTCCCGTGATGGAGCAGGTAAAACAAAATTTTGTATACTTCCTCTATTTTGTATGAGATTACTTACTTAACCATATTAGGTATTAACTCGTACTAACTAGTGTGGAATGGAACGACTAATCAACCTTTGCACCTTGATAAACATGAGATATACGTGGGACTAAAATGCTAATTGCATGGCAAAACAATTAAAATAATTAACTGTGGTACGCAAACTAACTTTAGAACGTGGTAAAATATAGAATTGCATGATTCATGTTGCTTTTGTGATGGTTTGTGCTTTCAGCAATGCAGAATGGTGAGTAGTATTGCTTTCAATGTTGCTATAAGCTAGGAAACGCTAATATACATTGGGGTTAGGTGGGTTTAAACATTAGAATCTTCATTTCTATATTCTAATCGCTGCTATGTTTGTTTTTGCTTAAGTTGGCATTCGGGCCTACTAGGCCGCAGTATTTAAAATGGAGTTCCGAGAGTGCCTCCGTCATGTGAGCGCGATGTCTGCCACGCAGAATCGGATGGCTCTGGAGATCACCAAGTGACCTTAACCACGAACCGGAGAGTTCCCTGTCAAGGATAGGAATATGGAGGCCTGCCAAGCCATGAATGGTGTGAACGATCGAGGGGGACAATGACGGACCTTCTATGAGGAGGCTTGCTTGTTGTTACTTCGAAACTTTTGCCTGTGAATTAGCAAAAAAATATGAGTGCTGCCATGCCAGGTCTCATGGGAAACCGGGCGAACCTGAGAATATTCAAAGAATTTACAATTTGAATCAGATTAGCCAATCAGAACACTTTCTACACCCAAATTGTTGCACATTGACCTAAAGTTAAGAAGGAAAAGGGTATACACAGCAGTGATCTGTCGGAAGGGAGTTGGTTCATTGGGAGAATTGTTTGGCATTGGGTCTGCATTGAACTGACGGAGATTTTCCATGGTTTACCTGGATATCTTGGGATATGAGAGAACGATTCTATCTGAAGGGTTAGATCTTTGCCGTGGATTGAACAGTTTATCCTGGAGATTGTCGCAGAGACTTGAACCATCCTCTGTGTGATCGGAGGGTCTCCAATTTACGAGATTCGGTAAATATAATGCCATGCAAACTTATGCGGATGTCCTAAAGAGATATGTCTTCTTGAAATAAACAAATTATGTAATGAACTATAAATCTTAAATGCTAATGCAGAGTGAACTAAATTAGATAATCTAAATGTGGATTAATAAAAAGTGAGTTTGTGGTTCTTTAATTAGGTACTGATGATTAATCAAATGTTTCCAAGACTTTAATTGTGTTTTAGCTGGTTCTAAATCAACATCAACCAGTCTAACATATTGGTCCATCGACCAAGTGGTGGAGTGCCTTGATGTCAAAGTTAGGATTCTATAGGTGCAGGTGTATATAATGTAAAGGAATTATTCCCGATAAGTAACAAGGTACCCCCACTTGTCCAGCACTTTTTTCTCCTGTGCACGGATTCGAGTGAGACGTATGATTGTTGGTGTTATGGGCCCCACCAATGAATGAATGTATGAATGAGTTAGTATGATGACGAATCTGTGACATAGGGAGAATATGTAAATTTGCCCTTTCGCGCTGGAGCAGTTTTCTGGTAGCAGATTGATGGTTTTATTGCATTGGTTTGGTGATTATTGACGTATGTTTAACACTTTATGTTGAGTTGTGTTGCGTTTTATGTTGTGGAAAGATTGAAGACTTCCGGGAAGTAGGAAGTTGGTTGCCCTGTATGTAGACGGGGAAAATGTGTGACAAGTGAAGTCGCACAGCGCATTGTCTGGTTTCAAGTTGGTAACATCGTTGTGTGTTATCTTTAGGGACATTTTCCGTATGAACGTGTGTGAGTGAAATAGCAACAGGTTCTCTTGTGAGACTCTGGCCTTAATTCTCAGGAGCATTGTAGTCTCCACATGTGTTTTATACCCAGAGAAACAGTTTGCCTTTTTGCTTGTTAGAAGGGTGAGGTAGAGGAAAGTGCTACTTTATCGGCGAGACGGAATAATTCTGTGGTAGGGTATCCCTTTGGTTTAGCGAAACAGGCAATGGAGATGTTTTATGTTGTTACTAACAGATTTAATTAAAGAAAACGTAAGAAAACGTTTGACGTTAAAATTTGTAAAGGAGGGGTCAGCAGGAGTAGCGAGAAAGGCTGACGTGAGAAAGACCGCGCTGGAATTGGTCAGCTGTAAAGAGACGAAGCTTTCACTGATTGGTGCGCTAGTGTGAGTCGTGCTGGGATTGGAGAATTGCCGTTGTGACGTAGACGCCCAGGATTGGTGCGTTAGTGTGAGTTGCGCTAGGATTGGACAGAATACGGAGAAGCTGTGAAAATAAGTGATTTACAAAGCTTAGTGATTAAGTATTTTGTAAAAAATAAAAATTATGTATTACGATCCACCTGAAAAGGAGAAGAAATCATGGTTTTGGAAAATTAAAAATCTATTTAAGAAGGATAAGCCCATTGTGACTAGGGAAAGTCAGATACTTCCTCCACCGAAATCGCCTGCATCTTTTATGGTAGCGAAATATGGGTACCATACATGTATTTGGTTGGAGAATTAGGCAAAGTATACCAAAGATGATGGAGTACTAGCGTTTCCAGAAAGTGGCTCGTTTAGTTTGGCAGTATTACATAATTTGAGAGAAAGAATGATGAGGTTAGAACCGAAACCCAGACCTACTCAGTTTGAGGCTTTGACGGAGTGGGAAGAAGAGATTTATGACCGGGAAAGGCATCGGAGTGGAAGAAGGTATAATTACATGTTTGGTAGACATTGTGGTCAAGAAAGTCATGATGACAGAATGAGGAGATGGCGGAATACGAATATGACTGATGGTATGTTTCCTCTGAGAAATACTGAAGAGACAAGTGGCAGAAAATGTACAGAAAAGAGAAATAAAATAGGGTCAGAAGGTTATAGATATGGAGTGAGTGAATCAGAAGATGAAGTGCTGGAGGACATATTTTATAAAAACCCTCCCCCGTATCAACCGAATTCAACGTTACTGAAGCCGAGTGCACCAGTAAAAGAAACCTTGACAAATAAAAATCTTGAGAAAACGCCACCTAATTTGGGAAAATGTAATTCATTTAAAGATTCTAAAATGCCACAACCTGTTAGAACCGGAAATGAAAATTCAGTTGAGTTATCTAGAACCACTCTGGAATTAACTGAGAAAATTAGAGAATTAACTAAAAATATGGAAGCAGTGACCGTACCTGTAACTATAGGACCAGTGATGCCTGTCTTTGATAAACAGAAAGATAGCGAGCATGGTTTAACAGTTCCCTACAATTGCGGTAGACAAATAGAGAAAGGAAGAAGTGGATCTGGAGGGAATGCATGGTAAAATATGGCAGGAACATCAGGTTTAAGTACTCCTAAAAATTTGACTGTAAATCAAAGTCCAGCAAGTAAGACACTTATGACAACCGAATCAGCAACTGAAACCCCAGAGAGGAATACGGATAAAATAAGAAGCGAGACACCCCTCTAGACCCCACTTCTGAAGAATGAAGGGGCATATTATAAAGATAGGCGATAGAATTATTGCCGCTTTAGCGGCAGGAAACTGCAGCTAAAATGGCGATAATGGGCTTGATAATATGCTCTTTGGAATTCCAATTGAAGCTCAGGTTAGATGTCCTTCACATCTAACATGAGCTTTAATTGGAATTCCATAGAGCATATTATCAAGTCCATTATCGCCATTTTAGCGGCAGTTTTCAATGAATCTGCTAGGGAGAGATTTGTTGTGCAAAATGAGTTGCACTATTTTCTGTACCCCTGATGGCATAGCTTTTGAAACTCCTGATGAAGATGTACTGTATAGAATGGCAATGGCAAACTTAGAACCTGAAATCACTGAGGCATTCGTTGTATTTGATCCGGAGGGATTGCCTTAAGAGTTGAAGAAGACAGTAAATCCCGAAGTATGGGATTTCACAGGAAAAGATATTGGATTGATGAAAAGAGTAGATCCTGTGAAAATAATTGAAATTATTATTGAATAATTGTAATTGACAGAATGATTGAACAAGGAATTTTGAGAGAAATAATGAGTAGTCCATGTAATTTTCTGATCATGGGTTTAAAGAAACCGAATGGGACTTTTAGGATAGTGCAGGATTAGAGAAAAGTGAATAAAATCGTTGTTCCATGCTGTCCCATTGTACCGAACCCTTTGGTAATCCTATATCAGATTCCCCATGATGCGGAATGGTACACAGTCATCGACTTGTGTCATGCTTTCTTTTCTATCCCATTGCACCCTGATAGCCATCAAATTTTTGCGTTCCGGTCGGCGAGCGTATTTTGGCATTGTGCTGTATCCCACAGGGGTATACAGAAAGTCCATCAATATTTAATCAGATTCTAAAGAAGTCCTTGGAAGATTTAAAAATACCCAAAAGTTCAGTGCTCGTGCAGTACATTGATGATCTATTGGTGGCATCGAAGACACGAGAGGCATGTGTGGTGGACACAGTTGCCCTGTTAAATCATTTGGCGGATGGAGGACTCAAAGTATCCCCATCGAAGTTACAGTTTTGTCAAAAAGAAGTACAATACTTAGGTCATAAGATCGAAAAGTGACTGTGGACAGGATCAGAATAATAAAAGTAATGAGAGCACCAATGACACAGAGAGAAGTTAGAATGTTTCTTGGAATGGTGGGATATTGTCGCCAGTGGATCAGCAACTTTTCGCTGATTGCGAAACCATTGGTACGCTTGACAAAAAGTGATGTGAAAGATCCCCTTGAACTGAATAAAGAGGAGATGAAAGCTTTTAGACAATTGAAAGACAGCTTGTGTGAAGCACCAGCTCTTGGAATGCCTGATTACGAAAAGGAATTCAAGCTCTATTGCAGTGAGAGAGATGAATGTGAACTTTCTGTGTTGGTACAAAGGCATGGAAGACTAAGACGACCAATTGCATATTTTTCGGCTGTACTAGATTCCGTAGCCGTAGCTTTGCCTGGTTGTTTGAAAGTGGTGGCTGCCACATGTAAGAGTTTGGAACAGAGTGAAGGAATCGTAGTGGGATATCCTGTGAGAGTGTTTGTACCCCATGATGTTGCAATCCTTTTGACAAGGAGCAAGACACAGTTTATGACGCATAGTCGTCTAACTAAATATGAAAAGGTCATTGTAGGTGCCACAAATGTAAGCCTTGTAAGGTGCCTTAATGTGAACCCATCAACATTACTACCTGATCCTGTGAATGTGGAAGTGAAGGACGAGGTGGATCATGACTGTTTGGAAGTGCCTGATTTCTGCACCAAACCACGTCCGGACATAAAACAGGTCCCTCTGAAAGAAAGTGACTATGCGATGTTTGTGGACGGGTCATGTCTGAGAACTGGAGAAGGGATTTTGAGTGCTGCATATGCTGTATGTACTGTAGCGGCTGTGTTAGAAGCATCTTGTCTGTAAGGAGTAAGGTCTGCTCAAGTTGCTGAGTTGTTTGCACTGATTAGAGCATGCAAGTTGGGAAAGAATTTGCGAGTCACTGTCGTCACTGACAGTCAGTATGGGTTTGGAGTGGTGCATGACTTTGGGCAGAGTTGGTCCAAAAGAGGTTTCTTGACGTCAAGTGGAACTCCAATCAGAAATTCAGAAATGGTCGTAAAATTACTTGAGGCGATACAGCTGCCTAAGCAAATCGCAGTTATAAAATGTGCGGCCCATTTAAAGGGAACGGACTATGTGTCAGCTGGCAATGGGTTTGCAAATGACATAGCGCAATATTGTGCGCGGTATCAAAATTCCTTAAACAGGAATCGGGAAAAGGAAATGGAGTCATGTCCCTTGCTTTTTACTAACACTGTGAGTACATGGGACGAGGTGAGGCAGTTACAGGAAAAGGCAGGAGAAGAAGAAAAGAAACAGTGGATAAAATCAGGATGTGCACCACAAGAGGTAGACAGAGTTTGGGTTTATCGTGATGGAAGACCAGTAATGCCTGATAGCATCATCTCTACCATGGCACAGATGTACCATGGGCAGGCTCATATAGGCAGGGATGCCATGATTAGACTTTTCAAACAGACCTGGTATAATGCAAAGTTTCGGCTTATAGCCGAGAGCCTTTGTCAAAGATGCCTTATATGCCAGCAGTATAATCCAGGAAGAAAAACAGTGGTGAGTTTGAGAACCATAGGACGGGAGGGAGGTCCTTTCACTAGAATGCAGATTGGTTTCATTGAAATGCCCCATGTAACCGGCTAAGATATGTCCTAGTGCAGTGTTTCCCAAACTGGGGTCCGAGGACCCCCAGGGGTCCGTGGCACATTCCCAGGGGGTCCGCAGGCAGCAGTTTTAAAAGCACTGCAAAGTTCCTTGTAAAATTAGCAGTTTTCGAGCAACTATAAAAGTGTCAAGAAAATGCCAGTGGGGGGGAGGAGCCTAGCGCGCAACCAAGATGGCCGCGTAGGTGCGAGGCTCCCGAGGACCTCCGCGACCTCCTATCAATATCCTGAACATATCCTGTCCCAGATGAGGGGACTGTGTTGGTGAGCCCGAGCTGAGGTGGCGCCCGTTTTCCGCTTCCAAATCGGACCTCGGGCACCGACTTTACCACTGATCAAGGTTTGCGGCCTTCTCCTAGCCGAACCCCGGATTTGCGTTGTGGGGCGATCCAGTGACGAAGTGAATAACAGCGGCGGGCAGGGCTTGGTGGCTCGCGGGACCCGCACTTTCGCTTTCGTACCCTCCTGGCTGTCTATGCGAGGTTGGGTCACGGGGCTTTGTGTGTTGGTGTGGCATCTCTGGGGGACCCCGCCTGCCCGCCGGCTGTGATCCGCCCTGCAGATCGGGGGTGGCACCCCCCCGGAGCCCGTGGACCGGTTTGCCTGCCCCTCACAACGTTGCTGGTGCGATCGTGAGACTGGGACCATGGCCACGAAACAAGATGGCGATCGGGCAAAGGTAAAATCGACCCGGCGTGGCGCAGCCCAACAGTCCAATAGCATGGATCGCTATACCCTCCAGAAGGGATCTCCTGAGGTGCCCCGCAAGTCCCCTGAGGGCCCTACTGATGCCCCCGATCTGCCTCCGGATCTGACTCTGCGGGATGTCATGGGCGCCATCGCCGAGATGAAGGCCTCTGTGGGCCAGCGCTTTGACACACTGGCGCAGAAGATCGACTCGGTCCTCGTAGATGTTGGCCTGATAAGGGCCGATCTCTCCAAGACCAACGACCGAGTTGATTCTTTGGCCCACACCACATCGGGCCTTACGACGGATGTGGCGGCCCTGCAAACGGAGGTGCGCCGACTTGCTCGGGCGAGTGCGCTAATGGATCGTCGCCTGGAGGACTCCGAGAGTCGGGCCCGGCGTAACAACATCCGTATCATCGGGGTGCCTGAGGGACGTGAGGAGGCGGCGGCGGACCTTTTCGTGGAAGACCTGATCGTCAACCATCTCCAGCCACGGGGGCTGAGTAAATTCTTTGCTGTGGAGAGAGCCCACAGGGTCCCCGGGGGACGGCCTAAGGTCGGAGCCGCTCCGAGACCTCTCATCGCCCGGATTTTTAATTTTCGGGACAGAGACGCTATCCTGCAATCCTCCAGACTACAGGGACCGCTTAGACTTGATAATATGGATGTAAATTTTTATCCTGATTTCACCCCTGCGGTCCAGAAACAGAGACTAAGCTTCCTTGGTGTCAAGCGCCGTCTTCGGGACCTAAACATCAAGTACGCCATGCTCTTCCCCGCTAAGCTGCGAGTGGAGGTGGAAGGTCGCACACACTTTTTTGAACGTCCCGAAGCGGCCGGGGACTGGTTGGATACTCTGCCTGGAGATCGGGATCGGGGTGGCGGGGGGGGAGCGGCCGGGGGAGAGGGCTCGCCGGATCAAGACTGAGGGACTAATATTAGGCCTCGCTCGGGACAAAAATGATGCCACTTTTTGACTATACGTCGGATTGTTTAATTTCCCCTCCTATGGAGGTTGTGTGGGGTCTCTTGGGGGTTCTCCCTCCTCCTCTGGGGGTCTAGTTAGTTCAACTATCTATGGGGCGACAGGCACACTGCACATTGGGGGGGCTGTTTGGGCTCATGCAGGGGTGCAGGGAGGGGGGAGTTCTGTTGGGGGGGGTGGGTAGGGATGGGGCGTCGTTTGTTATTTCCACAAGGCAACCCTTTTTTTGTGTAGGCTCTACTGTGCTCTTGGGGGGACAAATGATGGTCTTTGTATATGATGGGGGTAGGGAATTGACTTTGTTGTCTTGGAACGTTAATGGACTGGGGGACAGGATCAAACGAGGTGTGGTCCTGCAGTATCTGAAGCGACTCTCGCCTGATGTGGTCTTCCTGCAGGAGACACACCTTATTGGCAATTCCTTCTGCGCCATGAATCGGCGTGGTTACCACCTTGTGGCCCACTCGGGCTTCACGTCAGGCTCGAGGGGTGTGGGTATCATGGTAAAGAACTCGCTCCCGTTAGAGATCGATGAGGTGCTCCATGATGACAGGGGACGTTACACTGTCTTGGTGGGGAGAATGGAGGGCAAAGTGATTGTCTTTGTGTCAGTGTACGTCCCACCGGGGTTGCAGTCGACCACCTTTGCAGATCTGGGGCGCCTCCTCCTTGGCCTTCCGGGGGGGCTTCTGGTGGTGGGGGGGGATTTCAACGCGGTGGTTTCTGGAACTGTGGATCGTCACCCCCCTAGGGACCTCCCCCGGGCACAGGCGTGGCTATCCGGCCTCTTGGATACACTGGGATTGGTGGACTGCTGGCGCTTAAAACATCCCACACAGTCGCAATACACTTTCCACTCGGGGGCCCATGGTAGTCTCTCACGGCTTGATTATGTCCTTGTCCCGGCGGCCCATGTTGGGAGGGTGGGGGAGGTGCGCCACTTGGCACGGGGTATCTCGGACCACTCCCCGCTATTGTTGCATGTTGATGTCTTTCCGAGGGCTGAGAGCAGGGTGGTCCCAATTAACTCCTGGTACCTGCGCGACCCCACCATTCGTGCTGACTTGATTAAATCCCTCCAGCGCTATTTTGAGGAGTACGTGGGGTCGGTGCCTTCAGCTATCTCCCTGTGGGAGGCCTTCAAAACAGTACTTAGAGGAGAGGCCCTATCCCTTATTTCCCACGCCCGGAGGCGTGAGCGGGAAGAGGTGACCCGGGTGGAGGCTGAAATAGCGGAGCTGGAGGGTAATCTAGAAGATGGGGTGACTGACGCGGCACTACATGTCCTCCAGCTCAAACAGGCGGCATATAGGGCCCTCGTTACGGAGGCGGCCAGGGGCCTTAGTAGAGAGCAACAGGGGCGGCTGTATGATGTGGGTGATAAGGCTGGTAAACTGATAGCGTGGTTGGATAAAAAGGAAAGAGCGAATCGTGTGGTCCCACTGATTGAGAAAACGAATGGTGTGTGTGTAACTGAACCAGAAGAAATTGTCTCCTCCTTCGCGGAATATTTCCGCGAAGTGTATTCCCCGGTCTCTTCTTGCTCGGAAGAGGATTCCCGTGCCCTGCTCAGAGATATTGCACTGCCTTCCCTGTCCGGGGAGGACAGGGTGTTGCTGGACGCCGCTCCCACCTCCGACGAAATTGCCCTCGCCATACGCTCGGTCGCTTCTGGCAAGGCCATGGGCCCGAATGGTATCCCTATCGAGCTGTACAAGCTGCGACCGGATACATTGGCGCCTCATCTCCGCGCAATGTTCCTTGCGGCCCACTCAGAGGGCTCCCTCCCGCTTGACCAGCGTCTGGCTACAATCGTTGTGATTCACAAGGAGGGGAGACCTCGAGATCGGGTTACTTCTTATCGGCCTATCTCACTACTGAACGCGGAGCCTAAAATTCTCGCTAAGGTACTTGCCAATCGGCTGGTCGGTGTGGTGGGAGATCTGGTTCATCAGGACCAGTCTGGTTTCATTCCCCATCGCAATACAGCCCTTAATCTTCGGCGTTTGCATGGGGTGCTTGCGCGTGTCCCGTTCATACGGGAACCGGCCATTCTGGCGTCCTTAGACGCCACCATGGAGTTTGATACGCTTGAGTGGCCATACATCTGGGCGATGCTTGCTAAGTTCGGGTTCGGCCCAGGATTCATCAGTTGGGTCAAATTGCTGTATGCGGGCCCATTGGCACAGGTGGTCGTGAACGGAAGAATATCGGCCCGTTTGAGCTGGGCCGGGGCACGCGGCAGGGCTGTCCCCTGTCGCCGCTTCTTTTTGCGCTCGCCTTGGAGCCCCTGGCGGAGTGGCTGCGGTGGGAGCCTTCCATCAGTGGTCTCCGTTGGACCCCCGAGTATGAGGATCGCGTATCCCTATACGCTGATGACATCCTTTTGTATCTGGCCTCCCCACGTAAATCACTTATAGTCCTAGTTGATGTTTTACACTCGTTTGGTCGTTACTCCGGCCTCGTCATCAATTGGGCTAAATCGTGTGTGTATGTCCTCTCTGGGGAGGCTCCTATTCTCCCGCGGGGCTGTCCGATCCAGATCGCCCCACAGGGATTTCGGTACCTGGGTGTCTTCATCACTCTGGACCCGGAGGCCCGATATGAACGGAATCTGCTTCCCCCCCTCCAGCGTCTGCGGGTAGATGTCGCACGATGGCGGCGCCTGCCGCTTTCGCCGCTCGGCCGGGCTGCATTGTTCAAGATGATGTCTCTGCCACGTTTTCTATACGCTTTGCAGAACACCATGGACTTGGTCCCGGCGCGCTATTTCCGTGAGGTGGAGAGTCTGCAGTGCCTCCTGTTCTGGGACGGGAGGCCGCGCATTGCTCTGGCTAAGCTGACGCTCCCATGGTTTGACGGGGGGATTGCCCTCCCGGATATTAAACGGTACTACTGGGCCTCCCAGCTTGCTGCCATTAACCATGGCCTCTACGGGCCCGCCTTAAACCCGGCCTTTGAAATGGACAAGATGCTCCTGCCAGGTGGCGACTACCATCGAGCGCTCTACTCTAGCGTGCCCGATGCTCGTCTGACGGGCCCCACGCGTGTCATGGTGCAAGTCTGGCACGCGGCCAATGCAGCTATGGGGTGGAAGGACCGTTTGACCCGGGCATCACCACTATACGCGTCTGAGCGGTTAGGTTCCTTGTGGACCTCTAAGGGCTTTGAGAAGTGGGACATGATAGGTATCAGTAAAGTGGGGGATCTTTGGACGAGGGGAGGATTTAAAACGTTCGATATGCTGCAGACGGAATTTCAGTTGCAGGGCAGTGAATACTTCCGGTATTTGCAGGTCCGTCATGCGCTGGGTTCCGTCTTCACGGATGTTGCCTCCATCCCGGAATACTCCCCCCTGGAAGATAGAGTGCTGGATGGGCATGTCCCGGACAGCACGATCTCACTTATATATAAAAAGCTGATAAACGACCGCTCGGGCCTGTTGATTGCCCTTCGTGCGGCTTGGGTTGCTGACGGGCTGGAGTTGGATGACGAGGACTGGACCTCCGCGGTGGCCTCCCTGAAGGAGGTGGCCATACCAGCTCGCCTTCGCTTCGTCCAGCTCAAGATACTCCACCGGGTCTACATGACGGGGCCGAAGCTTCTGCGTATGGGCTATGCCGGAGATGGGTTATGTAAGCGTGGGTGTGGTGCTTTGGGGACCTTTATGCATATTTTGTGGGAGTGCCCGGAGATAGAGGGGTTCTGGCGTGGTGTACATGAGGTGCTGCGTCTGGTTACGCATGTGACGCTGTTGCCTGAAGCGAGGAGATGCCTGTTGAATGTGTGGGAACCGACTGATTACTCAGCACCGCAGACGTGGTGGGTGACTCTGGGATATATGGTCGCCAAGCGTGATATTACTCAACTGTGGGGATCCCAGAGGCCCCCGACGGTCTCGGCCTGGAAAGAACACATGGAATGGTGCATGTTTCGCGAAAAAGTGGTGTATGTGGCGAGGGGTAAGCCTGGGACATGGGTGAAAGTGTGGGGCCCCTGGAACGCCTACCGCGGGGGTATCTGTGCACCACCGTTGCTGCCGGATACCTCGCCAGCCCCATCCCCCTAGCCGACTCGTTCCCCTGCTGCCGGGCATTGGGTTCCCCCAGTCTTCGCTCTGCTCTCTTCCCCCTCTCTAGACTTTTACGGATAGTTGGGATCCCCCCTCTAGGGGAGCACATGCTGCTATTTTCAATTGTGGGTTGCCTTGTGGGTGTGGTTTTCTTGTTGTTCTTAATTTAAAATGAAACCTCATAATGGGGCCTGGATGATGTGGCTTTTCGACATTGCTACCTATTAAGAAATGACCCTCCTGTAATGCCACGTTTTCCATGTATATATATCATGTGTTCCTACTATTGCTAGCGGCCGGCCGGAAGGTTGTGGGCCCATACTTGTATACTTTTAAGACCTGTAATAAACGGTTTCAAAAAAAAAAAAAAAAAAGAAAATGCCAGTGATTAATGTACCTGATGGAGAGAGTTGAGAGTTTTGTCCAGTGGCAGCTTTGACTTATCTAATGTGGCACAGAGGGTTAATATGCCTACTGCAAAGAACGTGTACCATGCATTTTAAAAAACAGTATTTTATGTGCATAGGTCAGTGGGTTACTGATTTTGTCACAGAGATTCTTTTGTCACTGTGCAATTCATAAGAGACAATCGTAATCTAGCACAGTGTCCTATAAACTGTCATCAAAGAGCTGCTTGCAAACTGCATGGTAAAAGTTAGCTACATATGTTGATTCCCAGTCTATCATTATCCTGATGCTGCTATGTTCCCACTTCCTGCACAAGAAAAATTTTGTAATGCCGTTTTGTCACTTCTATGTGTGCTGCCTAATGCAGCACACATGAAAGTTACAAAACGTCATTTTTATTAAAGATTGTTTATGTGCAGGAAGGGCCACCTTCCTGAACATAAACAATCAAAGGTGATTTGCTTTTTCCGTTGGAAAAAGCAAAAACGAGGAGAAATAAGGCATTTCTCCTCATTTCGGCAAGTTAAGACCAGGTTTTCATGGTCTTAATTTTGGTGCTGTCTCCTATTTAAGCTGACCTTGTAAATAGAGGGCAGCGTCAAAATCAATGGGTATTGGACTGGAACGCCCACTGCAACTCCCACTGCCCACCTTTTTCACGCTAAGCATTGCGTGAAAGGGGGCCTTATTTACAAGGCAGCCTTAAGCCACAATAAGTGGCTTAACGAAGCCTTGTAAATAAGGCAAAGCCCCTATTGCCACAGGAACATCGCAAAAAGTGACATTTCCATGGTGATTGGGACTTGTAAATATGCCCCTAAAATCCTTAGTAATTCGAGTATTTGTTTTATGTGCACGTGTGTGTTTATTTTTTCAAATTACTGTTTTAATGTTTGAAATTTAAATCCTACAAATTGCTTGGGGGTCCCCGGCTTCCAGTGGTGACTCAGTGGGGGTCCTCAGGAGTCAAAAGTTTGGGAACCACTGTCCTAGTGATTGTCTGCCTGTTTTCACGTTGGGTGGAGGCTTACCTGACCAGAAGGAGTGATGGAGTTACAGTTACAAAACTTTTATTGAGAGAGAGCTCATTCCTAGGTTTAGTTTCCCAGTAACGATTGAATCAGATAGAGGAAAGCATTTCCAAAATGAGATTATAAAATTGATTTGTGAAGCCTTGAATGTACAACAGACCCAATGAATGGCACCATAAAGAACAGATTGGGGAAAACGTGTTTGGCCACAGGTCTAAAATGGCCGGATGTCTTGCCTCTTGTGCTCATGGCTATTAGGTCAATTCCTGATAGGAGCACCGGCCTGAGCCCCCATGAAATTATGATGGGTAGAGCAATGAGACATTTTTTCATTCCTGTCAACAAATTGCTGCCTATATCTGATGACTTCGTTTTGGATTATTGCAAGGGGTTGGCTGATACCGTTCATTCTGTGTTTCATCAGGTTGGACCAGATGCGACCACCCTTGAAAAGAAGCCAGCTCATGACTTGAGTCCTGGAGACTGGGTACGCATCAAAGTACACAGAAGGAGAAATTGTTTGGTTCCATGCTGGGGGAAACGACGTCAAGTGATTTTGACCACGACGACTACTGTTAAGTGTGCCAAGGTAAAGAATTGGATTCATGCTAGTCACACACTTCGAGTTCCTGATCCTGTAAATCGATCTGAAGAAGAGCAGTTAGAAGAGTGACGCGAGTTCTGAGTCAGGATCAGAAGAAACAAGAACAGGACAAACCGCAAGAGCAGGAGAAGCGGATTTGAGCCAAGTTGTAGGGCAGGAGAATATATCACTACGGAGACAATTGGAAATTTCTGATACTAGCTCTGAATCAGAGACAGAACAAGTGGGAATACAAGAAAAGATCAGTGAAAATACTGGAGAAACTGAACAAAGAATCTTTGATAGAGAAGCACCAAGTACATAATATGTCATCAGTTATATTCAACAGTTTATGTCCTGGTACAAATGCTTGTCTCATTGCTCTTCCCATCAGGATCTCATGAGGACTCAGTCCTGTGTTTCTGTCAGGAATACTTCTGAGTCCCATCAGAACAAGAGGTAAGGCATCTGGCCAATCCAGTGATGTGGATGCATATACCTTTGCCAGTCTTGACTTTATTGTGCCACTCATTTGTTTTACCACTCCAGAAGCCTCTGGGCGGTATGCACAGTGCAGTTTTTGTTCAATTTTAAATCCTTCACAGATTAACCGAATCACTTCATTATTAAAGTGAGATCCTCTATCTGATTCCAAAGTTACTGGAAAACCAAATCTCGGTATCAACTCCCTTAACAATAATCTGGCAACAGTTATGCCGTCATTTTTTCTAGCAGGATATGCTTCCACCCACCGTGAAAACAAACATACTATATCAAGGACATACTTAAATCCCCTGCTTGGTGGTAATTGTATAAAATCTACCTGTAATCTCACAAATGATCCTTCTGCCTTTCCAATTCTTCCCCAACTGACCACAGTTTTCCTGCCTGGATTTATTTGTTGACATGTTAAACATCTGTGGCAAACGCTGTCTGCCACTGTCCTAAACTTTGTTCTAGGCTCATACAAGTAGCAGCCACTGCTTTTAGGCAGCCAGCTACAGGATCCAAGGTAGCAGAAAAATATGCTACTGGACATCTACTCAAACCATGTCTTTGGGTCAAAACTGAGAGTGCACACCTTTCTCTCTCTCAACAGAATATTGAAAATTCTTTTGTATAGTCAGGCATGCCTAGGGCAGGGGCATCACACAAACAATTTCGTAATTTTACAAATGCTTCCATACTCTCATCATCCCAAACTATTGGGTCCCTGGCTCTTTTCCTTGACATCTTGAATTAAAGGTTTTGCTATTAAAGACAACCCCACAATCCACTGCCTACAGTATCCCACTACTTCGAGAAACATTCTGAACTCTCTTTGGGTTTGTGGCAACTGCATCTGTTTTATTTTTTTTATGCTTTCAGGGGTCACTTTCCTCACTCCTCTTTCTATTTGATGTCCCAAATATTTGACTTCAGTTCGACAAAATTGTAACTTCTCTGGGGACACTTCATCCTCCATCAGCCAAATGATTCAACATGGCAATTGAGTCGGTAAAACAGTCATCTCAGCACTTTGATGCTATGAGTAGGTCATCTATGTATTGGACTAAAACTGAGTTTCTAGGCATCAGTACATTTTCAAGACACTTTTTCAAAATTTGATTGAAAATTTAAGGACTTTCTGTGTACCCTTAAGGAACACGATTCCATGCTAAAATATGATCTTCATACTTAAAAGAAAAGAGATATTGACTGTAGGAGAGTAGGATCTGCACTTATGTTGCCCCCACTTTTTTTCTGATGTATACACTGGTGTCTGGCTATAGTCTGGCTGGGTCCCTGCTAATCAGGGCCCCAGTCTCTCTGTTCTCTCTAAACGACTTGAAGTGCATATTAGATGCACTAGTGATTGGATACTGTGGTACCTTATGATCCCCTAGTATATGGTACCTTAGGTACCTAGGGCATAGGTACTTCACAGGCCTACCATGGTCTGAAGCATGTATTATGCCACCCCTGGGAAGCAGACTAAATCTGACACCACAGGCCTTCTACTGCAGCCTGGGTGAGGTAGTGTTAGCACTCCTCACTGAGATATAGGTTCCTATATCTCACATACACACACATATAAACCTATCAGCCACCCCTATGGCAGGCCCTATCAATCCTGAGGGCAGGGTGCTTGGTTTACAATGTGAGGGGATGCCTCTGCATGAGCAGGACCCCTCTGCAGCTGGCAGAGTCTATTCTCGGTGGCTGTTTGTGAATGCGGTTAAACCATATACTCCTAAGTGCATTATAACCCAACGGTAAATGCTAAGTTTGGAATGACTGCATCAAAACATGTCGTGTTTGGTGTCAAACAACTTGGAATCATATCCCCACACCAGTAACTGGTGTGGGAGTATGTTTCCACCCTTCTAGAGGGGACGACATGTACCTACTGTGGTAACACGTTAGAAATCTGAAAGAGCCCTGGCATCACAAAATGGATGCCACCAGCACAGACACTGGGCTGCCCTCCTGCTGCTGACTGAAACTCGCAGTGGAGGAGGCCCAACAATAGGTATCCTGTCACAGGGAGGTGTCACTACCTTCCAAACAGGATTTCGTGTATTGGGGCTGGGTGGGTGCACTTCTAGAGTGCTTTGAAGTCCTGCACTGGGGGAGCAGTAGGCTCCTCTGTGCATATGCCAGCTCAAACCGGTTCAGGGGCTACCTGTCCCTGCTCTGGTGTGAAACTGGACAAAGGGAAGTGGGTGTAACCACCCCCTACCCTGACCCTCCCAGAGGAGTGATCATAGAGCTAGTCCCTCCCCTGTCTTCAGTATAAGATAGGGAAACCTTGCCATTGCAAATCAGATATCCCTGGACGACACTCTACAAGAAGAATCCTGGCCCTTCGACATTCCACTACCTTTGGAAGACAGAAGAATCTCCCTTGGAGTCAAAGAGTGACTCCCCTGCTTGGCAGGCACCAAAAACCTTAATCAACGGTTGCAAACTTTCCCGCTCCCACTGGAGTTCAAAGTCCTTAAAGCCCCAGAAGTAGATTTCCTGACTTCTCGACGGCCATTGTGAGTCCCCAGCAAAGCTGTGGCGAGTGGACCCCACGAGTGACGAGGAACAGCAATACTTGGGTACCATGCACTATTGTCAAGTGCAACCCCTTCACGACGTTCTACGAACTTGTGCATTGGACCATTTGTGGCCTAAGTCTACAGCAGGTTTTGCAGAGAAAATCAGAGGCCTACCCCGTCCCGAGTGACCGTGGGCTCCTGTGAAGCATTTCCTCATGAGGCGTCTTTGTGATTCCTTGCCCATTGGCTTGTGGGTACCCCGAAGACTATTTCTTTGAACCAAAGAGCTCCTCTGGTTGCTCTAGGCCTGCCTTCACTCACCCTTGCTGGGTGAGTCCCTCAGACCTTGCTGGTCTGCACCGCTGACTTTATTCACTTCACACAAGACTTGCTGTTGCCAAGGCTTGTTCGATCCAATCCGGGTGCAGACACCTGAGGAAGCTGCAGACATTGTGTGACATTCCAAATCCAGCTGCTGGTCATCGTCGATCTCTCCTGGACCTCGTGAGCAAAGAGTCAAAACACCCTTGATCTCCTGAAATCACCCGACTTCCGTGGGCATCCATCTTCCTGGCCCCAGGTCACTGGCAAGTGACTGTGAACACTGTCCCTTCTGCTTTCAGGTCATCTTCATCTTGAATCCAGCCTTGGATTCCACCGGACACTTCTACAGTCTTCGCAAGCAGCAAATCTTCTTTGGTCTCCATAGAAAACAGCGACGCGACCCGACACCAAAAGACACCTATGCACCCGGCTTCCCTGGGTGAGGTAACTCGTGCACTCCGGTGCCCTAGTGTGTGTTGGCCCTCGAATTACTTACCTTGTAAGTGGCTTGCTTGTAGACTTCCTCGAAGTACCCTTAAACTTTAAAAATCCAACCGCAACTTGCTCCATTGTAATCAATAGGGAACCCGCGGCTGTGTTCTCACACTGCACGCGTCTCCCGTGGGTCTTTTACTTACCTGCTTCTGCTGCATTAGTGAAGCCCCAGCGATTCTACAGGCACTAGGCCTTGTCCCCTTGCAAGTCGACTTTCCTAAACCTCTTTTTTAGTATATGGTCCGGTACGCCCCTAGGGCCCCAGCCATATTTGTGCTTAATTGATTGTGAAATGTTGATATTTAAATGTGTTCCTGGCTTCTAATCTCATAAAGAGATTAGTAGAGTGTGTCTAGAAATAAATACATATATATTTGATATATATACCTGTGTGGTGTCCTTTCATTTGGTAATTCAAGAGATTATAAGGTAAAACAAGCTGCTTTACATTCCTCAGAGACTTAGCCTGAAGGCTGCTCTCCACAGCTACCACTAGGATAGCTTTCTTTAAAAGGTTGTCTTAAACCTATCTACCATAAGAGTCAAATTGGACTGGTGCAAGGTAGCCACTATAACTAGTGACCAGCATGTACCAGGCCAACTTCTCACATTGACTATCTGGGTGTAAAGGAATAAAAAAAAAATGCTTGACATAAAACAATTACTGTAAACCATCCCGCATTCCAAGGTATCTGATACAGAATCACTGCTGGATTTGGGACTAAAGGACAGCAAGGTATCACTATCTTGTTGATCTTTCTTAAATCTTGCACTATCCGGTATTTTACGCTAGGTTTCTTAATACCAATGATAGGTGAATTACAAGGATTGCTCATTATTTCTTTTACAATGCCTTGTTCAATCATTCGATCAATTTCAGATGCAACTCTTGTTTCTACTTCCGGACTCATTTTGTCCTGTCTGGTATTTGGGTAAACTGCTCCTTCCTTTACAGTCACCTTCACAGGGTCTACATTTACCATTAATCCTACTTCTTTTCCCGTGAAATCCCATACTTCTGGATTCACAGTTGTTTTTATTTCTTCTGGTAAGTCGTCTTTTGACACTAATGAATACGTCTCATCTACTTCTGTGCCTTGTTTTGCTAACATTATTTTGTAACGCTGTCTTCATCAGGAGTCTGAATAGCGACACCATCCGGTGTACAAAACATTGTGCAATTCATCTTGCACAATAAGTCTCTTCCTAACAAGTTTACTGGACTAAAGTCGCACACCACAAATTAGTGTATTTCTTTGAAAATGCCAATGCGCACCACCATTGGTTCTGTAATCGGGGTTCTAATTTGTTTGTTAGATACGCCTACTACTTGGATTGAATCTCCCGAGAGGGGTAGGTTTGGGATGTCTGCTGTTCTCACAGTAGAACGGTTAGAACCAGTGTCCAACAGAACAGTAATATCTTTCCCTTCTACTTTCCCATCAATAAATGGACCTGACTGATCTACCGGCAAGGATGCGCCAAGTACGCACTCCTCTTCCTCCCCCTCAGGCACCATCATTGTTCATCTTCACTGTTGTAACTGTTTTGCAAAACAAATTGTGAATTTACAGAATTTTTTCTTACTACTTCTTCCTTGAAATCTGGCTTCCATACTATACCCTGGCTTGTTCACAAAATTTTGCAAAGGGGAAGGTGGCACCTGACACTGCTGATTAACAGCCTGCTGCGGTTGATTAATTTACACCTCATTCTGTGTCTGTGGATTTAAATTTTGATTTGGGCCATTATTATTCTGAACATTTTTACACTTGTTTTTCCAATGTCCCAATTTTTCGCACCCATGACAAGAAAATTTCTTCTTTGTATCTTCTCAACTCATTCATCCTCTTGGTTTTCCCCCATTTGCTGCATTATCATTCCGACCCTGTTCCTTCGATTGACCATCAGTCTGACTATTTAATTTAAGCTCTTGATGTTCTGCTAATTTTACTTGTGCCCACATCATTTCCTCTTCGAACATTTTGCGTCGGGCCTCAATATCATCCCCAAAATACTTGCCATACTTTAGTATGTCGTCTATGGGTTCTCCCTGCCAGCACAACATGTGCTGCTGAATCATCTGACTAATTTCTGGTCTTAAGCCATACACAAAACGATACACAAAATGTCCCATGTCTTTATCTCCAATGTTTTCAAATCCGCTGTACTGCTTGAATACCTGTAACAGGCGTTCATCATACACATGTACAGACTCATTTGATTCTTGTGTTATTCTATCTATTTTTATCCAATCTGTTTCTTTCGGCGGAATTTTCCCTTTTAAAAATGTAATCACTTGGTGATATTTCTTCATTACCTCATCTGAAGGGGGTCCTGTTTTTGAGTCTCTCGGGTACTCATCACTAGGCCAATCAACTGTGATTTTACATTCTGTCCACAAATCGGCAGGTACCACTAGGTCAAATAGACAATTCAACTCTTTCAACAAAACCATCAAAACCTTTACAAACCTCTCAACTTATTTGTACCATTCAACTGGTTTTTCCCTTAGTTTGGGAAAATCATTGGTAAATGACAAAATATCTTGGCGACGACTCCATGGAACATGTACATATCCCCCTCCGGGAACGTCTCTCATCGGACACAATCTCTCTGCTTTCCCTGATTCTTTTAGCAAATATTCAGATGCAGTTCGACTTGTCTGTGCTTCCTTTCTTCTTTGTCCACCTAGTCTTCCACCTATCCAAGTCTCCCCACCTTTGTAAAATGGTCATTAACTCTTTAATTTGTAATTTCCTTCTAGAGACATTCATATTTTCCAGATCATTGTCAGTAAATTCTTCTCTATATGGTTTCTGAAATACTTTTGATCTCCCTATTTCAATCCCCATTTCAGAGGCAGGTTCTGTCAATTTTTCATGAAATATCTTGGTATTTCTAGTTATGCTTCTACATATGAACAGCAACTCTTCCTCACTGTATGTATTTAGCCTATCTATTCCCACATTTCCAGCTATCATGTCTTCTAATTCCACTTTTAATTTAAAAATGTCTAAAATCTTCGGGGTGAACTTTGCTTTTCTATTTCCTGTGCCCATCTTTCTAGATCTCCTGGAGTTATTGCTGTTGCACTTCTGACTCCTGAGGATGCCACTGATCTTCCTTCTTTTGAGCAACTAGGTATAGCTCTTCTTGGAGTTTCATTTGTTTGTTCTCTTATTGGCAAATCCATTAAGGATATTACTGAATCACATTCACTGACTTAATCATCAGTTATTAAAATTTATTTTCTAGGTTTATTTGAAGGTGTGGTTACAACAGGCGGCTTTGGACAATTTACTTTATCTCCATACCATGGAACAACGGGACCTATGGTTACTGGTATGGTCAATGCTTCAGGGTGTGCATTTAATTGGGTTATTTTCTGTATTCATGCTTCTCTGTTTTTATTTAATGTTTCCTTTTCCTTGTCCTGAAGTACCCTATTGACTGCTGTATCATGTAAAATCTGTGGGACCAAAGGTGTTCCAAAAACGGGTGCACTTGGAGCAACTCTACTGGGTTCTTCCTGATACGGAGGAGGATTTTTAGTTAAAATGTCCTCCATAAACTCATCCTCTGATTCTCCAAAACCTGTTATTGTCAAATGTTTAATTTTCTCCTTACATTTTTCTCCTGCCTGTTCATCAACCATTAATACTGGATATAATCCTTCCAATACCATTGATTTTCACTATTGCTTCATCTGACCCTCTTGTGACTCCTGCAAATACCTGGGAATATGACCCATGTACCTTCCACTTCTCTTCTTTTCTCTCTCATATGACGCAGTCTCCCGTTCTTCCAGTGCCTCATACTGTGTCATTCTAGGTCTTGGTTCCAAATCATTCATCCGCATTCTCAAATTTTGCAAAATTCTTCTATTAAATGTACCGTATTCTGGAAAAGCTAAAACACCATCCCCTTTCGTATATTCTATCCAATTCTCGAGCCATACACACGTATGATTGATATTCTCTCTCCATCATCATAAATGAAGCAGGCGTTTTGAGCGGAGGAATAGGAATCCCCTCTCTAGTCAATACTGGCTTGTCTTTCTTAAAGAAATTCTTGATTCTCTTCATAAATGAAATTTTTCTCTTTTCTCTGTACATTCTATACTGTGAATACATAAAACAATCTGCAAAACCTCGAGCTTTTCTGTCAGGTCGACTTGCACCAAATGGCAAATGAGAATCATCCATATAAAATTTCCGCCTACCAATCCGAATTCAGCTTTTGTCCGAACTCTCAATCAAATCCTGGCTCAACCAATGCCAAGGCGGCCTTTTGTGACATCAGTATAACTTTTCACTAATGACCCCTCCTTTACAATCTGCGCTTGTCTCACCTCTACAATTTCCACCAATCCCAGCGCGGCACTCTGTGACATCAGTACTACTCCTTACAACTGACCCCTCCCTTACAATTCCTTGTCTTTTCACACGCTCGCAGCTTCAACCAATCCCAGCGCGGCTCCCAGTGACGTCAGTACAACTCCGCCGACTGACCCCTCCTGCACAAGGTAATACTAAAACTTGCTCTTTCATTAAGTTTGAATTAATAACAGCATAAAAACATTCGCTACTCTGTCTGTTCCACTAAAACCAAAGGATAGATTATTCCTTTTGCTACGAGTAAAACCTTCCGCTTACTCCTCATATATTACGAGCAAAACCTTCTGCTTACTTTTCATATACTACCCGCAAAACCTTTCGCTTACTCCTCATCCACTGCGAGTAAAACCTTCTGCTTACTCTTCATCCAAGCTCAGAAGAACCTGCTTCTCCTTCAGTGTTACCCCTTCTAGGTAATATAACACTACATTTTCACCAGCGAACCCTTTGCTGTCACTCACTCTCAATTTCACACAGAAAAATAGTCCCTAATTTAGCACTGGCAGACCTACGTAGCTTCTTTTTCCAACAGACGAGTAACCACACTGCAGTATGGCTTCCATTTACCACCCGCTATTCATTTCCCGGGAATTTGCAGACAACATAAAACAAGACATTAACAGGTTTGTTAAAACATAATCAATAATCATTATTTAAACTTATCACCAAACTAGTCAATAATACCCATAACTTTGCTACCAGAAAAACTGATCCAGCGGTAAAACCAGCCTCAGATGCTCAATACACCTTATACTCACCTGGGCCCATAAACACTAGCACAGAAACACACACACACACACACACACACAGGCCAGTTAGAACCGCTGGGGGTCAATTTTATGTTTCTTTCTCAGATTAGTTACCTGTCATTCCTAACTAATCTTTCACTGATCAAAAAGTTATTTCCTCTGGTCAATGGACCTATTAGTTGGAACTTGTTGATGGTGAAAATGACATAACCTAACTTCTTACTTTTTCGGAAATAATCACAGACTCTGGAAGGTTTAAATGCTTTATCTAAATTGAGCCAAACACGTGGTACAGTACAGTCTCCGTCACCCAAAGAAGGAAAAATCCAATTAGTATAATTTTCAATGACGATACTCAGAAAAGAGAGGATAGAGAGAGCAGTAAAATTGCAAACAAAACTCAGAATCATAGTTACCTAGAATAGTGTGAAAACCAACCCCTTGGCCAAGGAGCTGGAAAGGGTACCCCTGGGAAAAACCAGGAGACAAAGGCTTCAGGTTTCAGGACAGGATTCAGGGCAGGATTTAGGATAGGATAAGGTGACCTCTTCTAGATCCGACACCTGCGTTGCACCCCTCTCTGACACTATCTTCTTCCTTGATTCTTTCGCGATCTTCTTTCTAAGTATTTGGCTTATCTCCCTCCTCGATTCTTCCGCGATCTTCTTTCTAAATCTGCAATCTTATTCTTCTTCAGAATTCGTTCTTCACTCCGACAGCATCCCGAGCTCTGCAGCATTCCGGTCTCTCTGTTCTAACTAATTAACTAGACTAACTCAAATATATCCTTCTAAAGTCATGTACCACCCATTAATGTTTCTATTTCTTAGAACTCTTAACTCTGGTTGGACGAGAAAAAGGAATGATCATCACACCATGTCAGGTTTTTCAAGAATTTCTTTAGTTCATTGTCTAATGATCCCGCCCTTTCATTCTTTATTCAAAATCTTTATTCCCACCCGTATTCACAATTTTTATTGCATACAAAGTATATATTTCACATTATTCCTCTTCCTTTCACGTGACATCAGGTTGGTTCCCAGGGTATGTTGCTGTTTCCTTTTCTTGGATGGAATTCAAGGTTTGCGTCTCGACTTCTGGCTCATTTAGACTGCGCATGGGTAACGATCACATGACTTACAGACTTCGGTCTCCCTCAGAGGCCCTAAATACGAACTAATAGGAAAGTCAAGAAAATGTATATTAGTTTCAAAATAAAATGATTTCACTGTAAACCACCTATTTCTACTCTATTCCCATTTACTTAATAATGTTGTCCGAGCATTAGTAAAATAGCATCATTTAGTTTAAGCAAAGCAGATGCTTAGCATGTGAGCTTCCAAGTGACCATTTTGAATGCGTCTGCGCAGATGCAGAAAATTCCCTCCAAGCAATAGCTCATCATACTACGTAGATGCAGTTGAATGATGCGCAATATAGATTCCCGCGTTAGCAGCCATTTTAGATTTCACTTGAGTTACTTGTCAATAGGACACGTATGCAAGCTTCTCTTCTTCGCTATAAATGTCATGTAGTACATATTAATTACACAATAGATAATTAGTACGACGCTATGAGGTATAGGAGAGGATTTTCTACAAGCCAGTCTCTTTTCTACGAGTCCTTGCTCCATCACCATGCCATAGTCCAAGACATATAAAAAGAAGCTTGCAACTTCTTTTCTCGGTATTTATAGATTTCTATCAGAGTGTAAAAGGTGGGTGCCTTTAGTCTCGACTACGCTTTTGTCCTGAACTATTTTCTTCTATTTCTAAAGACACTCTTACCAGTCAGGCACGCAGCTTCCTGTGGTGCAGCACGTGCAATGTCCCCGCGGCTCAGAGGCCAGTAAACCTGGGTGGAAAATCATGTTGGACTTAGGCAGCAGCCCATTCTCAATCCCATTTTTTACATTCAATATGTCCCTCTGGTAGAAACATATTTTACTCCTCCCGTCCCCTACTGCCCCCAACTCTCTCTTTCATGCCACACCCTACACAGAGCCCGCACCATACATTTACCACCGGCTCGTAGCAGGCAGTAAGTGGATGTGTAAACAAATTGGAATTGGTATTTCCGTTTGTTTTTACAGCCAAGAAAAAACACATTCCCCCATGGTATTTCCCCATTTTGTAGGGATTAGATTAAAATTGCATAGAACTGGGCGGATTTACCTCAAGGTTGCGGTAACTTGGCAAAATCCTCCCCAGTACTGTGTAGCTTGTTACTGGGGCCGAGGACATTATTTATAGAGCAAAAAGATGCAAGCATTGGCAATTGTTTTGGCTTTTGTATAATGTAAAGACATTCATAAACCCGAGCAATACTCAGACGGAGTAGCACACGAGGAGCAGGAGCAGATGCGCATCTCTTACAAACTGCCCAGTTTCATCCCGGCCTTCCATGTATAAAAAGCATTTGCAATACAATAGATCTCTCATTTGTGAGAGTTTGATGGCATTGTAAATGACAATGCCTTTTATTTATGTGTTGGTTTTTAAAACAGATAAATAAAGGCATTGTCATTTACAATGCAAATAGCTTAAACATTCGCAAATGCAAGACCTATTGCATTGCAAATGCTTGTTTTGTAATGCAGCCCATTTTCCTTGAAAGAAAATGTGCTGCATTCCCAAAATCAAAATGAAAAGTTTTCTTTTAACTTTTGAAGAGTAACCAGTGGTCCTTGGATAACTGCCTGCTCTTAAAAAATATTTTCACCCAAACTCACAAAGGGGAAGGGGTCCCCTGCGGACCCCTTCCTGTCTACGAGTGGGTTACATTCTGCTCTACGGAGTTGGTAAATTATGGCTGTTTTGTAAAAGCATTACGGTCGCAAAATATTAGGACATGACAGTGCTATTCGGTATCAGGAAGGGACACCTTAAACATGCCTCTTCCTACTACCGAATCACAAAAGCGAAATGAATTCAGTAAAAAGTAACCGAGTCACATTTTGCCTTTTGTATATGGCAAAATGCATGTAACCGGTCGCAAACGGGCCTGGTAAAATGCTTCGTACATCTGGCCCCAGGTCCTTAAGTTGCGTCAACGACCCCGGAGTAAAGCCGAAGCGACATACAAATGGAAAGGTAAGGAGCAGAGTACGTAACTTCTGGTACATGGGAAAGGGTGTAAAGTTATGTAGCAATTAAAAAAAGCATTGGCAAAGCCAATCTGTCTGGTCTGTCATATAGCTACAGTACCTCGAGTAATGATTAGATGTCCTTCTCCAGTCCGAAGAAGCAGCATGAAGTCTTTCCCAAGACTGCGCCCTCATCCACACACATAAGGCTATATATATATATATATATATATATATATATATATATATATATATATATATATATATATATATATATATTCACTGAAAAAACCACAGGATTCAGGGACGTTTTAGTTAGTTGGACATTTCACTCGTACAAAACCAGAGAAATTCGTCCGTTATAGTTAGTTGAGCTAACAATAGCTCACGCCCCCGCAATGCACTGCTGATGACGTCACATATTACATCATTCATGACATGGTCAGTGACATCACTGATGACATCTCAAATGACATCACTGATATATATATATATGCCAAGGTGTATGTAAGAATGAGTGGGTGTATAAGTGTCTGAATGGATGATTTAGTAGGTGCGTGACTGACTGTATAAGTGAGTGATTAAACTTGTCTTACTGAATGCATGGGTTAGTGACTAATCTGTGTGAATGTCTATATCAGTCTGTCAGTTGGTGTATAAGCGGCTGCATGGGTTGGTGAGTAGCTACATGAGTGTCTATATGGGTTATTGATTGGTTGTCTGAGTATCTTTATGGGTGCCTGAGTGTCTGTGTGGGTGGGGTGTGTGTAACTCTATGCATAGATGTGTGAGTGGGTGATTCACTGGGTCTATGGGTTCAAGAAGGCATCTGTGAAGGGCTGTATGGGTGGGTGAGTGTGTGTATGGGTGTGTTGGTGAGTGAATGGATGTCTCAGTGGTACATGTGTGAGTAACTGTAGGAGAGTAGGGTCTGCTATCCTATGGTCACCCCAAATGTTTGCTTTTTGCTTCACTGGTTTTTGACATATTGAGGCTGTGGGCCTGCCAATCAGACCCCCAGCCTGCTGTTCTCTCTACTAAATTTACACTATGCACCCTAGGTGCATAACCAATTGGAAGTGGATCACCCTGTGAGCCCCTGTACCAGTGTACACTAGGTACCCAGGGCATTGGTGTATCTAAGGCCTACCAGGGGCTGAAGCATGTATTGTGCCACCCCTGGCCTGGCCTAACAAATTTGACACAACTGGCTGATCACTCAGCTGGGGTAAGTTGGTGTAACCACCTCTTACTTAGGTGTAGTATACCTATACCTAACCTTAAATGGAACACATGGTAACCTATCAGCCACTCCTATAGCAGGCCTTGACAATCCTGAAGGCAGAGTGCTTGGTTCCATGTGAGATGGTGCTCTGGCATGAGCTGAGCCTGTCTGCAGTGGTCGGAACCACTTCCTTCTACTGTTTCCAGATATCGTCATACCATATACTCTTAAGTGCATTATGAACCTCGCGGTTAAATGCTATCTTTGGTTTGGCTTTATCAAAACATGTCGAGTAAGGTGTCATACGAATTGGAATACTAACCCCTCGCCAATTCTGGCGACGGGGTTAGCATTCCACCCTTCTAGAGGGACACGACATGTACAGTACCTGAAACCCGGGTAAAATCAGACATAGCCTCAGCTCCACAAAATGGATGCTGCCACCACAGACACAAGTCTGCCCTCCTGCTGCTGGGAGTCCTTCCAGCTTGGGAGGTGTGGACAAAGGGTTTCCTGCCAGGGGAGGTTCGTGCACCACCCCAGACAGGATTTTGTGTATTGGTCAGGTAGGGCTTGAAAGAAACCAGACATGCCTGAGGCTCACAAGGAGCCTCGGTGCATATGCCAGTTCAATCCGGTCCTGGGGCACACCAGCCCTGGACCTGGGGCGAGCTGGACAAAGGATTGGGGGTGTAACCACCCCCCTTCCGGGTCCCACCCTTAGGGAGGGACCTAGCAGGTAGTCCGGCCCCTAGAATCCGAATAAAGATAGGAGCTGTGTCCTAAGACTTTAGACATCCTGGAATCAACTTAACTACAAGAAGAAGACGGGAACTTCGACGCTCTGCCGCACAGAGGACTGATGCCAATCTCCCCTGTGGTCAGGGAGTAACCACCTTGCTAACGCAAGCACCATCCAGCGAATGAACGTCTGCTTTGCCGCCGCCTCCCGACGGAGCCCGAGCCCAGAGACTGACAAGACCTGGACCTCCAGACCTCTCACCGCCCGATCCACAGTCCCTGAAAAGAAGGAACCCGTGGAGGCACCGAGACACGTGGAGCCAGCCATCTTAAAAAGACCACGACAAGCTGCAAGCGCGACAACCGAGGCTCCCTCCAAGTTGTGCATTGGGTCCTGAGAAGCCCAACACCCGAGCAGCATCTGCACCAAAGGTGAGCCCTCCAGTATCTCCACGATCTGCGTGGGGCCCCTCTGCATTTTGCCACTCGACGCGCCTAACCGGTTGCTGGCCCGTTGGCTAGTGGCCATCTTGGCGACGAACTTCAAGAACTACACCGCTGGTCTGGTTGCTCCAGACTGGCCCTTGCTCCCCTCCAAAGAAGCAGTCCCTCTGACCTTGCTGGTCAGAACCATCAGCTTATTTTGTTTTCCACAACAATTGCTTTTGCCAAGGCTTGTTTGCTTCGATCAAGTCTCCGACACCGCCGACAGCGAGAACCTGCGTGGGACAGCTCGTGAACCGACTCCTGGACGTCATCGACCTTCAGGGACCACGTGGCTGCAGAGACAAGCTGCACCTTTCCTCCTGTTTGCACCCGACATCGCCAGGTACCCACCTGGTGCCACGCTGGTCACTGGCTAGTGACTGTGAACACTGTCCCCTCTGCTTACAGGTCTTCTACAACTCCGATCCACTCTTGGATCCACCGCATCTCTTCCGGACCGACGGCCTGCAGCATCTTTGTCCTCAGGCTCCATTGAACAGATAGAAGAAACCCGACGCACTTCGAGCCCTATGCACCCGCTTCCTGTGGGTGAGGTAAAGCTGGCACTCCGGTGCCCAAGTGTAGAGTAACATCTCTAGTATCTGTGTTTCTAATCTTGAGTTCATAGTCCACCTGGAAGATCCTTTTTTGCAGTAACTTTGTAACTTTTACGCACCCATTGAAAACCTATGGGAGCCCGCGTGTGACTGTTTGCTCTGCACACGCAACCCGTGGACCTCCTGGTCACTAACTAAAGTTAGCTCCTTGTAGGCCCAGCGATTCTAGAGGCCTTTTCCCTTTCCTGTTCGTGGTACTTATACCACTATTTTAGTATATGGTTCGAGTGGCCACCAGGGCCTATCCATATAAAGTGCAACTTCTGTGTATTCTAACGTATTCTTGTTTAACGATTTGTGCTCCTGTGCTCATAAAGAGTCTAGGGGATACTTTGAGAAATAAATACATATATATTTTCAATATATATCTGTGTGGTGTCCTTTCATTGGTATAAAGGGGGGTTACATTTGGTAAAACAGCCTGCTTAACACGTTTAGCCTCAAAGACTGCTTAGCCTACGCTACCACTAGGGCAGCAGGTCCGACTTACAACCACACCATAAGGGTTGCTTGGCATGGTACAATTACATCGTAACGTTCTGAGCACTTAACTGTCTGCGTGAGCAGCAAAGAAAGAGGAGGAGAAACGGGACACTGTGGCTCTTATGGGGCTATACAGGATGTGATGTGTGGGCGAGCATCATGGGAAATGTAGTTTTTGTCTGCATACAAAACGTTGTTCATTGGCTGCTGTGAGTAGCAAATATAAGAAAGAGAAGCATAATCCTCGCCTCCGTGTCCTTAATAGAATTGAAAATTCTTGGCGCGAATGCTAGCTAATTTTTGATTCTTGCAAGAATACAACTCACTGGACTAGTGATTGTAAAAAGGGTGGAGCCCCCAACACTGTTGCACCTAAGGCACCTGCTCCCAGTACTACTGTTAGCAGTGTTGGTCCCCAGACAAAGGGTGTAGTGGGAATCACTATGGGAACTGAAGGAGATTCTGACTTAGACAGAACCCTGACACAGGCAGTCCTGATCTGTGATGGGGACATAGATTTGTCCCTGACTGTGAGCCCCAGTAACCTGGGCAAGTACAGACAGACTCCTTTAATTAATGAAAAAGTGGCTCAAGCCTACAGGGACACATGTGCCAGTGTCACTATGGTGACACCAGGCTTTGTGGACCCTGGACAGTACATACCAGGTGAGAACTACCTGGTGACCAATGCCAGCAATGCCACTACTTCACATAGTGTGGCAGTTGTTAACTTCTCATGGGGAGGGGTAACTGGCCTCAAAAGGGTTGTGGTTAGTGCAGACCTCCCAGTAGAATGTTTGTTGGGCAATGACCTAGAGAGTTCTCTATGGTCTGAAGTGGAGTACAGGACACATGCAGAGATGTTAGGTATATCACCACATGTCCTTGCTGTGACCAGGTCACAGGACAAAAAGTGCCTTACTGAACCTCAGGTCTTGGATCCTGGAACAATGGACCAAGCACCTACCAAGAAGAAGAACAGGAGGGTCAAGGCTGTGCCTTCCCCCCTGCCTCAGAGTGATGATCAACCTTCCCAGGAAGCTGCTCTAGAGGACCCTGAAGGAACTGTCCCTGAAGAGCTTGAACCTGATCAGGTTGAGTTTCTGGGGACAGGGGGACCTTCAAGGGCTGACTTGAGGCAGGCTCAGTTATCCTGTCCCTCTCTTGAACCCCTCAGACAGCTGGCTGCTGCTGAGGCTTCTGGGAATGCTCAAGGTACCCATAAAGTGTATTGGGATGAAGGGCTCCTTTATTCAGAGGCTAGAGACCCCAAGCCTGGTGCAACCAGGAGGTTGGTTATACCTCTGCAATTTAGGGGCTTCCTTCTTACCTTGGCCCATGATATTCCTTTAGCAGGACACTTAGGCCAGAACAAGACTTGGGACAGGCTTGTCCCTCACTTTCACTGGCCTCACATGAGTGAAGATACCAAGGAGTTTTGTCACTCCTGCGTGACCTGCCAAGCCAGTGGCAAATCAGGTGTCACAACAAAGGCCCCCCTGATACCACTACCTGTGGTGGGGGTCCCCTTTGAAAGAGTGGGAATAGATATAGTGGGTCCCATGGATCCTCCCACTGCATCTGGGCACAGATTTATACTGGTGGTAGTGGATCATGCCACCAGGTATCCAGAGGCGATTCCCCTTAGGACCACTAAAGCACCTGTTGTGGCCAGGGCCCTGCTGGGAGTATTCTCCAGAGTGGGGTTTCCTAAGGAGGTGGTTTCTGACAGAGGTACCAACTTCATGTCAGGATACTTGACAGCTATGTGGAAGGAATGTGGTGTCAACTACAAATTCACCACCCCTTATCACCCACAATGCAATGGGCTTGTTGAGAGATTCAACAAGACCCTAAAGGGTATGGTCAAAGGATTACCTGAAAAGCTCAGGCGAAGATGGGACATCCTTCTACCCTGCCTTCTGTTTGCTTACAGAGAGGTCCCACAAAAGGGGGTTGGCTACAGCCCCTTTGAATTGTTGTTTGGGCACCCTGTAAGAGGCCCACTGTGTTTGGTGAAGGAAGGATGGGAGTTACCTCTCAAAAAGCCTAAGCAAGACATAGTGGACTATGTACTTGGTCTCCGCTCCAGGATGGCTGAGTATATGGAGAAGGCATCCAAGAACCTTGAGGCAAGCCAGGCCTTACAGAAAGCTTGGCATGACCAAAAGGCTGTCTTGGTTGAGTTTCAGCCAGGACAGAAGGTATGGGTGTTGGAGCCAGTGGCCCCAGCAGCACTCCAAGACAAATGGTCTGGACCCCATACAATCCTGGAAAAGAAGGGAGAGGTTACCTACTTGGTGGACCTAGGAACTCCCAGGAGTCCCCACAGGGTACTCCATGTTAACAGGTTAAAAGCATATGTTGACAGGGCAGACATGGGCTTGCTCATGGCTACAGATGAGGGACAGGAGGAAGAGAGTGACCCTCTCCCAGACCTGTTGTCTCAGAACCCTGAGGATGTTTCAGTTGAAGGAGTGACCCTTGGAGGCAACCTCACTGATCATCAGCAGACTGAATGTAGACAAGTTCTACAATCATTTCAACACATGTTTTCCTTGATACCTAGCCAAACTGACTGATGTACCCATGTGGTGGACACTGGTGACAGTCTGCCTGTAAAGAACAAGCTTTACAGACAACCTGACCACGTCCGGGACTGTATAAAGGCTGAGGTACACAAAATGCTGGAATTAGGTGTCATTGAACCCTCAGAGAGCCCCTGGGCCAGCCCAGTGGTTCTGGTCCCCAAAACTCACACCAAAGATGGCAAGAGAGAGATGAGGTTCTGTGTGGACTACAGAGGAATCAATGCTGTCACTAGGACAGATGCACATCCTATTCCAAGGGCAGATGAGCTCATAGATAAACTGGCTTCTGCTAAGTTTTTGAGCACATTTGACTTAACAGCTGGCTATTGGCAAATCAGATTAGCTGAGGAGTCTAAGGCCAAAACAGCATTCTCAACCCCAGGTGAGCACTAAAAATTTGTGGTGATGCTTTTTGGTCTGAAGAATGCACCTGCCACCTTCCAAAGGTTGGTGAATCAAGTCCTTACTGGGTTGGATGACTTTTGTGCAGCATATCTTGATGACATTGCTGTCTTTAGCTCCACCTGGGAGGATCACCTGATCCACCTGAAGAAGGCTCTTGAGGCTCTGCAAAGGGCAGGCCTCACTATCAAGGCTACTAAGTGCCAGATAGGGCAGAGTAAGGTTGTGTATTTGGGCCACCTTGTAGGTGGAGGCCAAGTTCAACCACTGGAGAGTAAGATACAATCCATCAAGGACTGGTCTCCTCCAACCACCCAGACTCAAGTTCGAGCTTTCTTGGGCTTGACTGGGTACTACAGGAAGTTTGTTAATAACTATGGGTCCATTCTGACTCCTCTTAATGATCTGACATCGAAGAAGATGCCCAAAAAGGTTCAGTGGACAGAAAGCTGTCAAAAGGCATTTGATGACCTGAAGAAGGCCATGTGCTCTGCACCTATCCTGAAAAGTCCTGACTACTCCAAAGAGTTTATTGTCCAAACAGATGCTTCTGAGTTGGGTGTGGGAGCTGTGCTGTCACAACTTAATGTAGATGGTCAAGACCAACCCATTGCTTTTATTAGCAGAAGGTTGACCCCCAGAGAGAAGAATTGGTCAGCTATTGAGAGGGAGGCCTTTGCTGTGGTGTGGGCCCTGAAGAAGCTGAGGCCATACTTGTTTGGCACTCACTTCAAGATTCAGACCGACCATAAGCCCCTCTTGTGGCTAAATCAGATGAAGGGTGAAAACCCAAAACTGCTTAGGTGGTCCATTTCCCTACAGGGTATGGACTTTACAGTGGAGCACCGGCCAGGTACTGACCATGGGAATGCAGATGGTCTCTCCAGGTACTTCCACTTAGGACATGAAGACGAGACTGGTCAAGGCTAGTTTAATGTCCCTGCGTTTGGGGGTGGGGTTGTGTAGGAGAGTAGGGTCTGCTATCCTATGGTCACCCCAAATTTTTGCTTTTTGCTTCACTGGTTTTTGACATATTGAGGCTGTGGGCCTGCCAATCAGACCCCCAGCCTGCTGTTCTCTCTACTAAATTTACACTATGCACCCTAGGTGCATAACCAATTGGAAGTGGATCACCCTGTGAGCCCCTGTACCAGTGTACACTAGGTACCCAGGGCATTGGTGTATCTAAGGCCTACCAGGGGCTGAAGCATGTATTGTGCCACCCCTGGCCTGGCCTAACAAATTTGACACAACTGGCTGATCACTCAGCTGGGGTAAGTTGGTGTAACCACCTCTTACTTAGGTGTAGTATACCTATACCTAACCTTAAATGGAACACATGGTAACCTATCAGCCACTCCTATAGCAGGCCTTGACAATCCTGAAGGCAGAGTGCTTGGTTCCATGTGAGATGGTGCTCTGGCATGAGCTGAGCCTGTCTGCAGTGGTCGGAACCACTTCCTTCTACTGTTTCCAGATATCGTCATACCATATACTCTTAAGTGCATTATGAACCTCGCGGTTAAATGCTATCTTTGGTTTGGCTTTATCAAAACATGTCGAGTAAGGTGTCATACGAATTGGAATACTAACCCCTCGCCAATTCTGGCGACGGGGTTAGCATTCCACCCTTCTAGAGGGACACGACATGTACAGTACCTGAAACCCGGGTAAAATCAGACATAGCCTCAGCTCCACAAAATGGATGCTGCCACCACAGACACAAGTCTGCCTTCCTGCTGCTGGGAGTCCTTCCAGCTTGGGAGGTGTGGACAAAGGGTTTCCTGCCAGGGGAGGTGCGTGCACCACCCCAGACAGGATTTTGTGTATTGGTCAGGTAGGGCTTGAAAGAAACCAGACATGCCTGAGGCTCACAAGGAGCCTCGGTGCATATGCCAGTTCAATCCGGTCCTGGGGCACACCAGCCCTGGACCTGGGGCGAGCTGGACAAAGGATTGGGGGTGTAACCACCCCCCTTCCGGGTCCCACCCTTAGGGAGAGACCTAGCAGGTAGTCCGGCCCCTAGAATCCGAATAAAGGGAGGAGCTGTGTCCTAAGACTTTAGACATCCTGGAATCAACTTAACTACAAGAAGAAGACGGGAACTTCGACGCTCTGCCGCACAGAGGACTGAAGCCAATCTCCCCTGTGGTCAGGGAGTGACCACCTTGCTAACGCAAGCACCATCCAGCGAATCAATGTCTGCTTTGCCGCCGCCTCCCGCCAGAGCCCGAGCCCAGAGACTGACAAGACCTGGACCTCCAGACCACTCACCGCCCGATCCACAGTCCCTGAAAAGAAGGAACCCGTGGAGGCACCGAGACACGTGGAGCCAGCCATCTTGAAAAGACCACAACAAGCTGCAAGCGCGACAACCGAGGCTCCCTCCAAGTTGTGCTTTGGGTCCTGAGAAGCCCAACACCCGAGCAGCATCTGCACCAAAGGTGAGCCCTCCAGCATCTCCACGATCTGCGTGGGGCCCCTCTGCATTTTGCCACTCAACGCGCCTAACCGGTTGCTGGCCCGTTAGCTAGTGGCCATCTTGGCGACGAACTTCAAGAACTACACCACTGGTCTGGTTGCTCCAGACTAGCCCTTGCTCCCCTCCAAAGGAGCAGTCCCTCTGACCTTGCTGGTCAGAACCATCAGCTTATTTTGTTTTCCACAACAATTGCTTTTGCCAAGGCTTGTTTGCTTTGATCAAGTCGCCGACACCGCCGACAGCAAGAGCCTGCGTGGGACAGCTCGTGAACCGAGTCCTGGACGTCGTCAACCTTCAGGGACCACGTGGCTGCAGAGACAAGCTGCACCTTTCCTCCTGTTTGCACCCGACATCGCCTGGTACCCACCTGGTGCCACGCTGGTCACTGGCTAGTGACTGTGAACTCTGTCCCCTCTGCTTACAGGTCTTCTACAACTCCGATCCACTCTTGGATCCACCGCATCTCTTCCGGACCGACCGCCTGCAGCATCTTTGTCCTCAGGCTCCATTGAACAGATAGAAGAAACCCGACGCACTTCGAGCCCTATGCACCCGCTTCCTGTGGGTGAGGTAAAGCTGGCACTCCGGTGCCCAAGTGTAGAGTAACATCTCTAGTATCTGTGTTTCCAATCTTGAGTTCATAGTCCACCTGGAAGATCCTTTTTTGCAGTAACTTTGTAACTTTTACGCACCCATTGAAAACCTATGGGAGCCCGCGTGTGACTGTTTGCTCTGCACACGCAACCCGTGGACCTCCTGGTCACTAACTAAAGTTAGCTCCTTGTAGGCCCAGCAATTCTAGAGGCCCTAGGCCTTTTCCCTTTCCTGTTCGTGGTACTTATACCACTATTTTAGTATATGGTTCGAGTGGCCACCAGGGCCTATCCATATAAAGTGCAACTTCTGTGTATTCTAACGTATTCTTGTTTAACGATTTGTGCTCCTGTGCTCATAAAGAGTCTAGGGGATACTTTGAGAAATAAATACATATATATTTTCAATATATATCTGTGTGGTGTCCTTTCATTGGTATAAAGGGGGGTTACATTTGGTAAAACAGCCTGCTTAACACGTTTCACGAGTTTAGCCTCAAAGACTGCTTAGCCTACGCTACCACTAGGGCAGCTGGTCCGAAAAGGTTGACTTACAACCACACCATAAGGGTTGCTTGGCATGGTACAAGGTGGTCACTTTAACTAGTGAACATCATATACCAGGCCAACTTCTCACAGTAACTAACTACATATGTAAATGACAGGGAAGAAGGGTGCAGAAAGAGGCAAGAGAGGTACAGAAAGAAGCAAGAGAAGTACAAAAAGAAGCAACAGGTGCAGAAAGAGGGAAGAGGGTGCAGAAAAAGGCAAGAGAAGTTCAGAAGGTGGCAACAGAGGTGCAGAAACAGGCAGAAGAGGTGCAGAAAGAGGGAACAGGACTGCCGAAAGAGAGAAGAGGGGTGCTGAAAGAGGCAAGAGGGGTGCAGAAATTTGCAAGAGGTGCAGAAACAAGCAAGAGCAGTGCAGTAAGAAACAACAGAGGTGCAGAAGGAGGCAAGAAGGGTACTGAAAGATGCAAAAGAAGAGCAGATTCAAGCAAAAGAGATGCAGAAAGAGGCTTGGGGGTGCAGAAAGAAGCAAGAGAGGTGCACAAAGAGGTAAGAGAGGTGCACAAAATGAGAAGCAGGTTGCAGAAAGAGGCACGAGGGGCTGCATAAAGAAGCAAGAGAGGTGTAGAAAGAAGCAAAAGAAGTGCAGAAAGAAGCAAGAGAACTGCAGATAGAAGCAATAGAGGTGCAGATAGAGACAAGAGAGGTGCAGAAAGAGGCAAGAGAGTTGCAGAAACAGGCAAAATGGGTGCAAAAAGACAGAACGGGGTGCACACAGAGGCAAGAGAGGTACAGAAAGAACCAACAGAGGTGGGGAAAGAGGCAAGTGGGGTACAGAAATGTACAAGAGAGTAGCAGATAGAAGCAAGAGCAGTGCAGAAAGAACCAACAGAGGTGCTGAAAGAGGAAGAGGAGTGCAAAAAGTGGCAACAGAAGTACAGAAAAAAGCAAGAGAAGTACAGAAAGAAGCAAGAAGGGTGCAGAAAGAGGCAAGAAAGGAGCAGAAAGAGGCAAGAGAGTTGCACACAGACACAAGGGGTGCAGACATTTGCAAGAGAGGTACAGAAAGAAGCAAGCAAAGTGAAGAAAGAAGCAACAGAGGTGCAGAAAGAGGCAAGAGGGGTGCAAAAAGAAGCAGGAGAAGTGCAACAAGAAGGAACAGAGGTGCAGAAAGACGCAAGAGGGGTGCAGAAAGAGGCAAGAGGGATGCAGAAATGTGCAAGACAGGTGCAGAAAGAAACAAGAGCAATACAGAAACAGCCAGGAGAGATGAAGAAAGAGGCAAGAGAAGTGCAGAAAGAAGGAACAGAGGTACCAAATGAGACAAGAGAACTGCAGAAAGAGGCAAGAGAGTTGCAGAAGCAGACAAGAAGTGCAAAAAGAAGGAAGAGAGGTGTAGAAAGAGGGAAGAAGGGTACAGAAAGAGGCAAGAGGGGTGCAGAAAGATGCAACAGAAGTGCAGAAAGAAGCAAAAGAAGCAACAGAGGTGCAGAAAGAGGCAAGAGGTGTACAGAAAGAAGAAGAGAAGTACAAAAAAGAAGTAACAGAAGTGCAGGAGGGAAGAGAAGTGCAGAAAGAGGCAAGTGAGATGCAGAAAGAGGTTAGAGAGGTACAGAAAGAGGGAAGACGAGTGTGTAAGAGACAACAGGGGTGCAGAAAGAAGCAAGACACGTACAGAAAGAAGCATGGGAAGTGAAGAATAAAGCAACAGGGGTGCAGAAAGAGGTCAGAGAATTGTAGAAAGAAGCAACAGAGGTGCAGAAGGAGGCAAGAGAATGACAGAGGCAAGAGAGTTGTAGAAACAGGTAAAAGGGGTACAGAAAGAGGGGAAAGGGATGCAGAAAAAGGGAAGAGGGGCGCAGAAAAACGCAAAAGGGATGCAGAAATTTGGACGAGAGGTGCAAAAAGAGGCAAGAGGGTTGCCGAAAGGGTTAGGAGAGGTGCACAAAGAGGCAAGAGGGGTCCAGAAAGAGGCAACAGAGGTGCAGAAAGAAGCAAGAGAAATGCAGAAAGAAGCAAAAGAGACGCAAGGTATAGTAATAACTATGACCGCTACATTTCTCTAGTTTTGTATGAGTAAAATCTGACCCTAATTATAATGTCCCTGTAACCTTTGTTTTTTTGGGGGGGAATTTCCAAGGCTTTTTAAAATTCTATTTGCTAACTCTAGCGTCCTTGTAATCTTTGTTTTTTCAGTGAATTTCTAAGGTTCTATAAACGCTAATTCCTAACTATAACGCCCCTGTAACCTTTGTTTTTTTAGTGAATTTCTAATGTTTTTTTAACCCCTTCCATGCGGCGCGAATTCCGCCGCGGTGCTGACCGTTTCTTGAGCGGGCGGGCTCATGACGGAACGGTTCCGTCATGACGACAGCTCAACCGACGCTCATGACGGAACCGTTCCGTCATGAGCACCGAAGGGGTTAACTAGCAGTCATGATTGCAGAGTGGCTGAGAAAGAGGATGGGCCTCCGACCAGCTCTCAGGAATTCCATTGTGTAGGACTTACAGGAGGTACCAGGAGGGCTTCTTGGCCCCCAAACTCTGGAGCCAAGGGGACTTTATTCCCCAACTAGTAGTGTGCCGGAAAGCATGCTTGCAGAATGGTGGAGAAGAGGGGCGTGGCCTTTGACAACTTCTCATCAATCCTGCTTTGTGGGACTTACTGTAGGTAACAGGAGAAGTAGTTGTCCCCCAAGGACATCCTTGGGGGCCAGCTACCCCTCCTATTACCTCCAGTAGTTCCCATACAGCAGGATTGCTGAGATCTGATAGCAGGCCACGCCCCTTTCTCCACCACTCTGCAAACGCACCTCCTGATGCACTAATAGTAGGGAGATTAAGTCCCCTTGGCTATTGAGGGTCCTTAGGTGCCAACTACCCTGTCTGTTACCTTCAGCAAGTCCCACACAGTGGGTTTGCTGAGAGGTTTTCGGTGGCTAGCCCTCTTTCTTCTACACTCTGCAAGCGCGCCTCCTGGTGCACTACTATTGGTCGCATGAAGTCCCTTGGCTCTTGAGGGTCCTTGGGGGCAAACTAGCCCTCCTGTTACCTCAAGTAAGGCCCACACAGCTGGATTGCTGAGAGGTGGTCAGAGGCCACACCCCCCTTTCCCACCACTCTGCAAACGTTCCTCCAGGAGCACTGCTGCTTGGGGGAAGAAGGCCCTCAGGAGGCAAGGGGACATCATCCCCCCACTTGCAGTGCGCCGTGAGGTACATTTGTAGAGTGGTGCAGAAAGAGGCATGGCCTCTGACCACCTATCAGCTATTCCACTGTGTGGGGCTTGCTGGAGGTAACAGAAGGTCCTCTTGGCCCCTAAGGACCCTCAGCAGATGAGGGGACTTCATTCCCCAACCAGGAGCGCTCCAGGAGGTACATTTGCAGAGTAGTGGAGAAAAAAGGAGGCGGGCCGCCCGCGAGTTGTGGCTTTTTTTTATTTTTTAGGAAGGTGGGCTGCATGGCCCCCCCCTTTCGGGATGAATAATGACGAAGAGATGCATGTGCATTTGTAAACTGTTGATAGATGCAGTTTTAGCCTCAAGTAATTCAGTAACTCCTGTTCCAAGCTATATGAGTTCACTGTAGATCATCTTTTTTAGCTGCAATGCATGGTATTATTTATGAAACTTTTTGTACTAGAAAACCCATACACTTTATGTAATAGGCCTCCATTCATGACTGCAGAATTTTACTTGGCTGATTGTATGACCCATGCTGTAGATATGCCTGTTTATTTAAAATCTTGTTTCTTTCGGTAGGGGAGAAACCAGATATACTACATTGTAATTTTTTTGTTTCAAATGACACTGTATTATGTGCTCTAATATAAATTTTATTCTTGTTTTTACATCTAGATGGGACCCGGAAATTCACAGACACCACCGTTACTGTTATTTGATACGAGCACGGAGCATTTGGTGACTATTTGTTTAGCACCATCTCCTTAAGGGTCACTGAGATTTCTATCATAGTATATTATGAAAAGAGCCTGAAACACACTTTTCTTTAGCCTGATAGGGTACTATACCTTGATTTCGGGTGAAAATTTACTATAATGAATTATTTACTATTTTCCTAGCATATCATGGCGGGGGCAAAATGTATGTTGAATTCGACTTACTATAAGTTCTATATGTATGCACATAAATATAGCATAATGAAGTATGTAAATTCTGCTTGTCTACCTTATATATGTGATTGTTCACAGGAGACGCACTAGAAAACAAAGGGTGTTCCTTTATTACTTGTTCTAAAAATTATTCAAAATACACTCTTTTCATATTTATGATTACCATTGCGCAGCAGCTTGATGATTTATAAAAATACCATTGTTTTATATTATTTTTTCTAAATGTATGAATTGATAAGTCTGTTGTTTATGTTCTTGTATGACCTTAAATACATTGAACTCGGAACCTATGGTCATGTGACCAAGAGCACGTTTGCTCGAAACGCGTCATTTTTGTTTGCCCGTAACATTAAAAGATTGTAAATCAACTGGATTCGTGTGGCTCGTACTTACAGGAAAGTGGAGATCTGTGAGCTGACGGATAATTTTCACGAGCAGTGGCACTTGCTCGGAACGAGCCCCGACCCGTTTGGATGGGAAGAGACTTGGCGCCAAACGACGAGAAAGTGAAGCGATTCAATTGCTTCTCTGCCCGCCGGTAAACAGACCCACCTCGATTCCGTGACACGAACAACGGAGAACGCTACAGAAGCGGAGTCAGGCGTGGAACAGACTGAATTATCCAGGTACTTTTTACCGAAAGTCAGAGGTGAAGTCGCTGTTACCAGGGTTTGTCAGGGCATTAGCCCGGAGGACAGAATCCAGCTGAACGGAGGTCGAGAGACCACTTTGCATTCTGGGCAATGGAGTTCCTGGAGGGCAGAGAGGCTTCTGCTGCATTAATCTTCAGGAAATCGACAACGTTGGAAGGCAACAGTGATGTTGCAAGCGCAAATATATCGACGTCAAATTTGAAACAAAAAGGTAATCTCCTGGAAAGATTACGTAAAAAAGAACTAAGTAGATGGTGGGAAGCCACCTCACTACAGAATTATCTGGATGTCGACCGTATCCCGAGGGGGCTGAGGATTTTCATTGTACCAACGCTGAACAAACCAAAACATGAAGTACTTAAAGCATGGTTAGACAACACTACCGCTTGCTCTAAGACTATGCTACAAATCTTAATTAAAAACGCATGGGAGGAACATAAAGATCTGGTTGATGAAATCCAAAAAATCTTGGACGATTTAGCGAAAGAGACCGACCAAACTGAAGTGAGCAAAATCCTCTCAACAATGAACGACAGAATTAAGATATTTGAAAAAGAGATCATTGAAAGGAAACAAAGAAAATTCGAGAGGGATGAGAGAGACTACAGATCAGGAAGGATCTTAACATTTGCTAGAAAGTTTGATAAACTACGTACCAACCTATCTAAAGACCAAGCACTGGGAGCAGTGGACAGAGAAAGATGGGAATTAGGCACCAGTTTGAGTTCAGATGTGGGATCGACGGATAGTACAAACTCATTCCCCGCAGAAATAACGTCTTTTTCCGAGGAACTCCGCCTCATGCAAGAGGCAAGCGAACATTCAATGAGGGGAAGAACGAGATTCCAAGGGAGAGGAAGAGGAAAAACTCAAGCAAAAAGAGGAGAAAGCGGCGCAGGAAAAAACAGCAATACTGGTGTGGGAACCAAGGGCCAGAACCAAAGAGGGAAATAATGGATGAACAAGAACTAACGGTAATGAATCTATCTACTAGAGTTTTGACCCCTTTAGAAGAACAAGTTTTAAAATTAGGATTAAGTTTTTGTCCTGATTTTCCTCTTGATTATTCCCAAACACGAATTGATTTGTACTGCTTTGCACGCAAATTAAAACTATTTAAAATCCACCAACTAAAGAATAGCAATACCAATCTACCTGCTATAACTGAGGCCACTCCCTCACAAACCAGCGTAGATGAGGATAGTGAGATTTTGAGAACACTGTTCAGTCTGAATGAGGAACATTTATTAGCGAACTCCCAACCCTCTGATTTGTCAGATCCAGTCATTGAGGCTAATGAGTCTACGGAAGGTTCAGGGATAGGTACAGGGATCATCACACCATTTAGGAGAAAATCCAAATATAGACCCCAGACTCCCAAAGATAACATAGATATCTTCCTAGAATTGGTCAACCATGACATTTTACAACTTGTCAGCAAACCTACGATTAATTCCAATTTGAATAAAGCACAAAGGGAAGCACTACGTAATCTACAAAACGACAACAATGTAGTAATAAAGCCATCCGACAAAGGAGGTAACATCGTTTTGTGGAATAAAACTAATTACGTACAGAAGGCCATGAGGCAAATGAATAATTTAACTTGCTATACCAAAGTTGATAAAACCTACATTGATAAACTAAAGGTTAGGCTCTTTAGCCTCATTGATGATTGGACGAATGAGAAACTTTTAAACTGGGATGAGTCAAAATTTCTAAAGAATGAGACACCCACTGTTCCAACTTTTTATCTCCTCCCTAAAGTCCACAAAAATCCCACACAACCTCCGGGCAGGCCTATAGTTTCTTCCAAAAACAGTTTATTGGAAAATGTTTCTATGTATGTTGATTTCTTTTTATCTGAATATGTGAGAGATTTAACATCGTACATTAGAGATACTAAAGATTTTTTACAAAAAATAGAGAACATACATTGGGATACAAACTATTGGCTTGTATGTTTGGACGTAGAGAGCCTTTATACAAGTATCAGGCATACCGATGGACTTAAAGCTTGCAAACACTTCCTTGACTCCAGAAGTATACATTTGACCAAACATACTACAATGTTACTTCAAATGATCGAATTTTGCCTTGTGGAAAATGTGTTTACTTTTAATGGCTCATTCTATAAACAAATACAAGGAACTTCTATGGGCACCTGCTTCGCTCCTCGCTATGCCAATCTTTTGGTTGGCTGGTGGGAGAAGCAGGTGCTCTGGGGTGAAGGAATGGAACATTGGACTAACAGAGTCAGTATCTGGCTCAGATTCATTGATGATATATTTTTTGTTTGGGAGGGTGGAGAAGATGAACTAGTGTTGTTTCTATCAGAACTAAATGAGAATGCCCTAAATTTAAAATTCACAATGCAGTGCAGCCAAAAAACTGTTGACTTCCTAGACATCAGGGTAACAGTGCGAGACAATAAATTAGAGACTGATTTATTTAGAAAGAGCACAGCAGGGAATTCTGTTCTTCACGCAACAAGCTGCCATCCTCATAATTTCAGGTGGAGCATACCTTTTGGTGAATTCCTCCGTGCGAAAAGAAATTGTAGCACAGAGGAATCATATACTAGAAACAAAAAAGAGATGTTAGATAGATTCCTTGCCAGAGGATATCCGTACATGATGCTGAAGAAAGGTGAGAAAAGAGCAGATGCTATTACTAGAAGCGAGGCACTATACAAGGCACCTAGGAGCAAACAAAATGAAACAGAGGCTCCTATTAGATTGATTACCACCTTTAATTCACAATCTAATCATTTCCAGCAGATTGTAAAGAAAAGATGGGATATCCTGACACACGATAAGATACTTAAACAAAAGTTAGGCCCACATCCAGCGATCACCTACAGAAAGGGTACCTCGATCAAAGATATGATTGTGAGAAGCCATTTTAGTAACACCAAACCCACATGGCTAGAAAAAATAGGAGGGTTCCATCGCTGTGGAAAATGTAAAGCGTGCAGCCACAGCACTAATGTCAAAGAAGTAATCCTGGAGAGAACCAAGAGAAAGTGGTATATTCGCAAGAATATACAATGCAGCATAGATTTTGTAATCTATGTAATCACTTGCCCTTGTGGCAAGTGGTACATAGGTTCCACCATGTTTCCAGTGAAGAAGAGAATACTGGAACATTGGCGTGCCCTAACCAACAAAGACTTTAGTTATAGTACAGCCAGACACTTTCACAAAGAACATAATGGAGATTGGACCAAGGCGAAGTTTTTTGCCTTAGATACCATAACTAAAGACCCTCGAGGAGGGAACAGAATTCAGGCCCTACGTAGAGCAGAATCCAAGTTCATCTTACAAGCAGGGAGTGTAACCCCTTTCGGGATGAATAATGACGAAGAGATGCATGTGCATTTGTAAACTGTTGATAGATGCAGTTTTAGCCTCAAGTAATTCAGTAACTCCTGTTCCAAGCTATATGAGTTCACTGTAGATCATCTTTTTTAGCTGCAATGCATGGTATTATTTATGAAACTTTTTGTACTAGAAAACCCATACACTTTATGTAATAGGCCTCCATTCATGACTGCAGAATTTTACTTGGCTGATTGTATGACCCATGCTGTAGATATGCCTGTTTATTTAAAATCTTGTTTCTTTCGGTAGGGGAGAAACCAGATATACTACATTGTAATTTTTTTGTTTCAAATGACACTGTATTATGTGCTCTAATATAAATTTTATTCTTGTTTTTACATCTAGATGGGACCCGGAAATTCACAGACACCACCGTTACTGTTATTTGATACGAGCACGGAGCATTTGGTGACTATTTGTTTAGCACCATCTCCTTAAGGGTCACTGAGATTTCTATCATAGTATATTATGAAAAGAGCCTGAAACACACTTTTCTTTAGCCTGATAGGGTACTATACCTTGATTTCGGGTGAAAATTTAGTATAATGAATTATTTACTATTTTCCTAGCATATCATGGCGGGGGCAAAATGTATGTTGAATTCGACTTACTATAAGTTCTATATGTATGCACATAAATATAGCATAATGAAGTATGTAAATTCTGCTTGTCTACCTTATATATGTGATTGTTCACAGGAGACGCACTAGAAAACAAAGGGTGTTCCTTTATTACTTGTTCTAAAATTATTCAAAATACACTCTTTTCATATTTATGATTACCATTGCGCAGCAGCTTGATGATTTATAAAAATACCATTGTTTTATATTATTTTTTCTAAATGTATGAATTGATAAGTCTGTTGTTTATGTTCTTGTATGACCTTAAATACATTGAACTCGGAACCTATGGTCATGTGACCAAGAGCACGTTTGCTCGAAACGCGTCATTTTTGTTTGCCCGTAACATTAAAAGATTGTAAATCAACTGGATTCGTGTGGCTCGTACTTACAGGAAAGTGGAGATCTGTGAGCTGACGGATAACATACATATATATATATATATATATTTATATATATATATATATATATATATATATATTACCTACTGGCGGTCGCCAGTAGGTAGTTATAGTTAGGACCACGTTTCCATAGGAAAACCTCAACATTCTATTTTGAATAACTTTGGCGCCGGTCGACGAATCCTCGCGAATTTCTCAAAATAGGTGGGGCGCTACGCTCCGCTCCTACCCTGAAAGTCTCGGGGGGATTCGTCAAGCGGGGGCTGAGATAAAAGGGGGGTCCCAAAACGCGTTTTTCCCATGCATTTTTCCATAGGACCTTTAGAACGAGCTACAGCCCGAACGGCTGAACAGAATTACTTGAAATTTGGCAGAGAGGTAGTCCTCAGGTCAAGGAAGTGCCTTTTGTAGGTTTGGTGTAAATCTGTTCAGTAGATTCTGAGAAAATAGCCTTTAAATCAATATATATATCTGAGCCCGCTTACGGTACGCTTACCGTACGCTTACGGTAAGCGTACGGCGGCGTGCGCGACCGCGATTCTGATTGGCTCTTAGATCTTAGTAAACATTCGAATCGGTCGAAACCAGGAAGCGGCGGCCGCCATTTTGTGTATTTCACTCTGAAAAAAAAGAGTGAAAACAAGGAAAGGGGGCAATGAGGAGAGTTACAGACCCCCTAACATTTGTAAGGGGGTCAAAGAAGGACAGAAAAGTACAAAAAAAACATTTATTGATTTAAAAAAAAATCACGGGGTACGCGTACGGTAAGCTTACGGTAAGCGTACGGTAAAAAAAAAAAAAAAAGATAAATGAAAAGCAGATTTAAGAGTTTAGAAATTAGGGAGCTCTAAAAAGAGCTGTTGTGTTTATGAAGTCATTTTTTTAGTGGTACCTACAAGTAAGTACCGATGCAGAGTCTAAGGTTCAAGAGGAAGACTCTGTTCCCTTCATCATTGAAGTGCACACCATCTCCTCTATAAATGTCTTGCATGTCATAACGCAAGTTGTTGTGGTAAATGGCACCCATACCATAGTCACGGAGGAAAGCAGAAACAGATTTGTTGACGTGCTTTCTTGCTTTGTCAATCTGTGGACAGAAATGATTGGACCAGTTCCATTTTTGCCTTTGGCATATGTTGGAAAACACAAAGGCAGTTTTAGGGAAAAGTGTAAACAGTTGTGCAAAGGTGTCCTTCATAAGCATTTCCAGACCTACCCCAGTCAAAGTGCCTAGGTCATTGCCACCACAGTGCACTATTATGAGGTCAGGGTGTTGGATTTGAATGAAGGATTTCACCAATGGCATCAATTGGTGCCACTTTAACCCTCTCTGACCAATCCATTTAATGTCTACATTTGGCAAAGCAAGGTCTCTCACCATATCTGTTTTCTCTGCAAACTTTTCACTCCAGAAGACATAGCTGTGCCCTACAATCCACACTGTGAACATCTTCAAAGGAGAACTGGATGCACTCAGGAGGTGTCTTTCAGTAGAATGGCAATAAGAAAAGAAAGACAGTTTGGAAATGGAGGCATACATATTTTTTTAAAACAAAAAGAACTGATTGGCTGTTTCATACCATTCTAGAATAAAAACTAGGCTGTATGTGAAAATTAATAGAAGCATGTTTTGTATTGGTACAAAAAAATGTGTAACCAAAGAACAGTACTATGGATTTGCTGTAAGGTTTGAAAAGTCAAGCACTCTTGCTCTGTGGAATTGAAACATTGTGTGTCGAACTTCTGACCTAACTGCACACAGCAGTGTTCCATGAGCTGTTGCTATGGTAGCAGGCAGAAGTCAAGTTGGGGGAAGGGTACTAGGCAGAAGTCAAGTTGGGGGCAGGGTACTTTTGGAAAAGGGTTGGTTTTCAACCAATAGAAATGTGTGAATACATGTGAAAAAAAGGGGGAAGCACTGAGATTTGAAACTTACATGTATATGTGTGGAAAAATAGAGGGAAAGTTTGCCATTATCTGGTTCTGCTGAGAGGAGAGAGGTGAACAGAACAGAGATCCTGGCTCTGATAATCTGCTGTTTGAGTGTCACATTTCTTTCACAACTAACTAATTTTAAAGGTGAGTTTACAGTTTGAGAGGGGATGTATGTGGTAACTTAAGAAATGAATAATAGAAATGGGAATTGTTTTTGTTGTAGTTACACATGGTGGTTTCATAATGTGTCAGTGTGTAAAAGTGATTTACACTTGCCCCGAAAAAAAAAAAGAGCAGTAAGTGTGCTTTCAAATTGGCAAAGAAATTTCGTTTTGGCACTAATGTGAAAACATGACTCTGTGTGCATAGAGGAATTATAGGCAGAGATTTATTGCGTCTTGCTCTGGTGATTTCACAGTTGCATTAGATGGAAAGGGGGAGCGAATTTTTGGGGGAAGAAGCAGAGGCTTAGCACACACCCATGTCCTTGCCGTGTATAGTCATGCACAGTATTTACAAGCGAGTGGGGTTTTCAGGTTTCAGTCTGTAATGCAAATACATTCAGCATCACTAAGGCTGGTTGCCCTTGGTGGAGTGTAGGCAGTCACAGAGAATGCACATGGTGGTGGTCTGAAAAAAAAACAGCTTGGACACGTGCAATTAAATAAATCAAAAATAGTGGTTTCATAATGTGTCAGTCTGTAAAAGTGATTTCAAATTGTAAAAAGAGATTTTCACTTGGCCCGAAAAAAAAAGAGCAGTAAGTGTGCTTTCAAATTGGCAAAGAAATTTCGTTTTGGCACTAATGTGAAAACATGACTCTGTGTGCATAGAAGAATTATAGGCAGAGATTTATTGCGTCTTGCTCTGGTGATTTCACAGTTGCATTAGATGGAAAGGGGGAGCGAATTTTTGGGGGAAGAAGCAGAGTCTTAGCACACACCCATGTGCTTGCCGTGTATAGTCATGCACAGTATTTAGATGCCAGTGGGGTTTTCAGGTTTAAGTCTGTAATGCAAATACATTCAGCATCACTAAGGCTGGTTGCCCTTGCTGGAGTGTAGGCAGTCACAGAGAATGCACATGGTGTTGGTCTGAAAAAAAAACAGCTTGGACACGTCCAATTAAATAAATCAAAAATAGTGGTTTCATAATGTGTCAGTCTGTAAAAGTGATTTCCAATTGTAAAAAGTGATTTTCACTTGCCCCGAAAAAAAAAAGAGCAGTAAGTGTGCTTTAAAAATGGCAAAGAAATTTCGTTTTGGCACTAATGTGAAAACATGACTCTGTGTGCATAGAAGAATTATAGGCAGAGATTTATTGCGTCTTGCTCTGGTGATTTCACAGTTGCATTAGATGGAAAGGGGGAGCGAATTTTTGGGGGAAGAAGCAGAGGCTTAGCACACACCCATGTCCTTGCCGTGTATAGTCATGCACAGTATTTACAAGCCAGTGGGGTTTTCAGGTTTAAGTCTGTAATGCAAATACATTCAGCATCACTAAGGCTGGTTGCCCTTGGTGGAGTGTAGGCAGTCACAGAGAATGCACATGGTGGTGGTCTGAAAAAAAAACAGCTTGGACACGTGCAATTAAATAAATCAAAAATAGTGGTTTCATAATGTGTCAGTCTGTAAAAGTGATTTCAAATTGTAAAAAGAGATTTTCACTTGGCCCGAAAAAAAAAAGAGCAGTAAGTGTGCTTTCAAATTGGCAAAGAAATTTCGTTGTGGGACTAATGTGAAAACATGACTCTGTGTGCATAGAAGAATTATAGGCAGAGATTTATTGCGTCTTGCTCTGGTGATTTCACAGTTGCATTAGATGGAAAGGGGGAGCGAATTATTGGGGGAAGAAGCAGAGGCTTAGCACACACCCATGTCCTTGCCGTGTATAGTCATGCACAGTATTTACAAGCCAGTGGGGTTTTCAGGTTTAAGTCTGTAATGCAAATACATTCAGCATCACTAAGGCTGGTTGCCCTTGCTGGAGTGTAGGCAGTCACAGAGAATGCACATGGTGGTGGTCTGAAAAAAAAACAGCTTGGACACGTGCAATTAAATAAATCAAAAATAGTGGTTTCATAATGTGTCAGTCTGTAAAAGTGATTTCAAATTGTAAAAAGAGATTTTCACTTGGCCCGAAAAAAAAAGAGCAGTAAGTGTGCTTTCAAATTGGCAAAGAAATTTCGTTTTGGCACTAATGTGAAAACATGACTCTGTGTGCATAGAAGAATTATAGGCAGAGATTTATTGCGTCTTGCTCTGGTGATTTCACAGTTGCATTAGATGGAAAGGGGGAGCGAATTATTGGGGGAAGAAGCAGAGGCTTAGCACACACCCATGTCCTTTCCGTGTATAGTCATGCACAGTATTTACAAGGCAGTGGGGTTTTCAGGTTTAAGTCTGTAATGCAAATACATTCAGCATCACTAAGGCTGGTTGCCCTTGCTGGAGTGTAGGCAGTCACAGAGAATGCACATGGTGGTGGTCTGAAAAAAAAGCAGCTTGGACACGTGCAATTAAATAAATCAAAAATAGTGGTTTCATAATGTGTCAGTCTGTAAAAGTGATTTCAAATTGTAAAAAGAGATTTTCACTTGGCCCGAAAAAAAAAGAGCAGTAAGTGTGCTTTCAAATTGGCAAAGAAATTTCGTTTTGGCACTAATGTGAAAACATGACTCTGTGTGCATAGAAGAATTATAGGCAGAGATTTATTGCGTCTTGCTCTGGTGATTTCACAGTTGCATTAGATGGAAAGGGGGAGCGAATTTTTGGGGGAAGAAGCAGAGGCTTAGCACACACCCATGTCCTTGCCGTGTATAGTCATGCACAGTATTTACAAGCCAGTGGGGTTTTCAGGTTTAAGTCTGTAATGCAAATACATTCAGCATCACTAAGGCTGGTTGCCCTTGGTGGAGTGTAGGCAGTCACAGAGAATGCACATGGTGGTGGTCTGAAAAAAAAACAGCTTGGACACGTGCAATTAAATAAATCAAAAATAGTGGTTTCATAATGTGTCAGTCTGTAAAAGTGATTTCAAATTGTAAAAAGAGATTTTCACTTGGCCCGAAAAAAAAAGAGCAGTAAGTGTGCTTTCAAATTGGCAAAGAAATTTCGTTTTGGCACTAATGTGAAAACATGACTCTGTGTGCATAGAAGAATTATAGGCAGAGATTTATTGCGTCTTGCTCTGGTGATTTCACAGTTGCATTAGATGGAAAGGGGGAGCGAATTTTTGGGGGAAGAAGCAGAGTCTTAGCACACACCCATGTGCTTGCCGTGTATAGTCATGCACAGTATTTAGAAGCCAGTGGGGTTTTCAGGTTTAAGTCTGTAATGCAAATACATTCAGCATCACTAAGGCTGGTTGCCCTTGCTGGAGTGTAGGCAGTCACAGAGAATGCACATGGTGGTGGTCTGAAAAAAAAACAGCTTGGACACGTACAATTAAATAAATCAAAAATAGTGGTTTCATAATGTGTCAGTCTGTAAAAGTGATTTCAAATTGTAAAAAGAGATTTTCACTTGGCCCGAAAAAAAAAGAGCAGTAAGTGTGCTTTGAAATTGGCAAAGAAATTTCGTTTTGGCACTAATGTGAAAACATGACTCTGTGTGCATAGAAGAATTATAGGCAGAGATTTATTGCGTCTTGCTCTGGTGATTTCACAGTTGCATTAGATGGAAAGGGGGAGCGAATTATTGGGGGAAGAAGCAGAGGCTTAGCACACACCCATGTCCTTGCCGTGTGTAGTCATGCACAGTATTTACAAGCCAGTGGGGTTTTCAGGTTTAAGTCTGTAATGCAAATACATTCAGCATCACTAAGGCTGGTTGCCCTTGGTGGAGCGTAGGCAGTCACAGAGAATGCACATGGTGGTGGTCTGAAAAAAAAACAGCTTGGACACGTGCAATTAAATAAATCAAAAATAGTGGTTTCATAATGTGTCAGTCTGTAAAAGTGATTTCAAATTGTAAAAAGATATTTTCACTTGGCCCGAAAAAAAAAGAGCAGTAAGTGTGCTTTCAAATTGGCAAAGAAATTTCGTTTTGGCACTAATGTGAAAACATGACTCTGTGTGCATAGAAGAATTATAGGCAGAGATTTATTGCGTCTTGCTCTGGTGATTTCACAGTTGCATTAGATGGAAAGGGGGAGCGAATTTTTGGGGGAAGAAGCAGAGGCTTAGCACACACCCATGTCCTTGCCGTGTATAGTCATGCACAGTATTTACAAGCCAGTGGGGTTTTCAGGTTTAAGTCTGTAATGCAAATACATTCAGCATCACTAAGGCTGGTTGCCCTTGGTGGAGTGTAGGCAGTCACAGAGAATGCACATGGTGGTGGTCTGAAAAAAAAACAGCTTGGACACGTGCAATTAAATAAATCAAAAATAGTGGTTTCATAATGTGTCAGTCTGTAAAAGTGATTTCAAATTGTAAAAAGAGATTTTCACTTGGCCCGAAAAAAAAAGAGCAGTAAGTGTGCTTTCAAATTGGCAAAGAAATGTCGTTTTGGCACTAATGTGAAAACATGACTCTGTGTGCATAGAAGAATTATAGGCAGAGATTTATTGCGTCTGGCTCTGGTGATTTCACAGTTGCATTAGATGGAAAGGGGGAGCGAATTTTTGGGGGAAGAAGCAGAGGCTTAGCACACACCCATGTCCTTGCCGTGTATAGTCATGCACAGTATTTACAAGCCAGTGGGGTTTTCAGGTTTAAGTCTGTAATGCAAATACATTCAGCATCACTAAGGCTGGTTGCCCTTGGTGGAGTGTAGGCAGTCACAGAGAATGCACATGGTGTTGGTCTGAAAAAAAAACAGCTTGGACACGTCCAATTAAATAAATCAAAAATAGTGGTTTCATAATGTGTCAGTCTGTAAAAGTGATTTCAAATTGTAAAAAGAGATTTTCACTTGGCCCGAAAAAAAAAGAGCAGTAAGTGTGCTTTGAAATTGGCAAAGAAATTTCGTTTTGGCACTAATGTGAAAACATGACTCTGTGTGCATAGAAGAATTATAGGCAGAGATTTATTGCGTCTTGCTCTGGTGATTTCACAGTTGCATTAGATGGAAAGGGGGAGCGAATTTTTGGGGGAAGAAGCAGAGGCTTAGCACACACCCATGTCCTTGCCGTGTATAGTCATGCACAGTATTTACAAGCCAGTGGGGTTTTCAGGTTTAAGTCTGTAATGCAAATACATTCAGCATCACTAAGGCTGGTTGCCCTTGGTGGAGTGTAGCACTGTGGACATGGGCTTTTTAAAAAATCTGAAAAGTGGTTTCATAATGTGACAGTTTGTAAAAGAGATTTTCACTTGCCCAAAAAAAAGAGCAGTTTGTGTGCATTCAAATTGGCAAAGAAATTTCGTTTTGTGACTATTGTGAAAAGAAATGTAGTAATATATTTAAATACAATAACAGATTTTTTTTTTAGTTTTTTTCAGGTATTGCTGAAGAACAGTGAACAAAATTTAAGATGCCTACAAAATCTCGAGTTCAAAAAACGCTAAAAAAAAAACTATATTTGAAGACAACTGGAGGACCAAAGTTAGTAGAAGATGCTGATGTTGGGAAAAAGAAAAAATCTTCTGGTAAGCAAAAAAAACAATTCCTAAACAAAATATTTAAAACAAAGAAAAATGTACAAAATGTCTGTTCTCGGAAAAATGTAACAAAACATAGAGAACAGCAAAAAATTGAGAATTTAGTTAATGCAAATATACCTTCTGCAATTGAAAAGTTTAACATAAACAGAAAAACAGCATTTAAAGAGATACGTAGAAAAATGTTTCAGAGAAGAGTTATGTCCAATTTGATAAAGGATATAAAGAAATATAAGCAAAAGGCTAAATATTACAAGAGAAAAAAAGAAATTGAAGCCATTGCAGCAAAAGCATTAGAATTAAAAAGGAAACTATTCATATTAATTTTGAATAGGATGCGTACATTAGACAAAATGGTTAATGTACTGAAATCACATAGCAAAAGGAAAAGAGTAGTGAACAGAACAAACTTTTGTAAAGTGTTTTTAGGCAAGTGGATGCATAGTTCAAGTAGTGAACCTTTTTTTAATGAAGAAAGCTATTTTCAAAGTAATAGTTTGCTGCATGCAGTTGACACCAGAGGTCGTTCATACGAAGTAAAAAATGGTTGCATAATGGAGAAGGAGATAATGGTTCCAAGAGATGAGGTACAAGTGATGGCAGATGAGGCAATGGGGAGACGTCCTAAAGCCCCAGTGTACACTTGGAATTGTAGTAGTATTTGCACTGTGCGTCAGGAATCTATTGACAGATTTCGAGAGTTTCTAAGAGAATATAGTAAAAAAAGTGTAAAACAAAAGATTAAGGTGCTTCAAAGTCTGGATCCATGCAGAGTGAGAGAGAATACTGGTTTGCAGGGTCATTCTCTTGCTTGTCTATCTAGAAAAGTGTGCAATAGTGTTTTCCATCATTTTAGGATGCTGGCTGTTCATCATACTGAAATGAGAAAGTTTGTGAGACGGTTGTATTTTGCCAAAAGTCCAGCAATAAAGTTAAATGAATTGAATAGGGCTCTGTTCCGAGGAACGGTATCAGATGTAGAGAAGGTTGTTGATGAAATTCAGTTTTGTTACTTTGGTCCTGAACAAAACAGTGCAGAGAAGGACACAGTAAATGAGGAAGAAGTGGAAGAGAATGTAGAACCCTCTGTAAGTAACACATTTAATGATCACATAACAAAATTTGCAATAGTCTCTAATGAAAGACCAAATTTTACTTGTATTTGTTGCCGCAGAACTCATTATAGAAAACAAACTAGGAATGTTGATCTCTACAGAAAGAGTGAAAATGAAGATAATTATAAGTGGAAGGATTTTGCCACATATATATTTCTAGAAAATTGTTTTGAATTGGGTGAAGATCAGCGTATTTGTAAATACTGTTATAACAAGTTAGAGGAAAATAGAATGCCGACCAGAGCTGTACATAATAATTTAGAATTGGATGCTATTCCTGCTGAACTTTCTGAATTAAATACATATGAGTCTATACTCATTCAATGTGTTCATCCGTTCCAGACCATAGTACGTATGGAGCCCAAAACTGGTAAATTACCTCCTTCAGATTTACTGAGAGGTTTAAAAGGTAGAGTGGTGTATTTGCCCTTGGATTTGAAAAAAAATATGGAAACTATTGATGCGGATACTTTGGAAACTGAACCATTAATTATTCTGGTTAATGGTGTACCTACAAAGAATAAGAAGATTTGGCAGGAGCTGGTAGATGTGCGGAAAGTACAAAGAGCAAATTTGTATTTGAAAAAAAATAACAAATGGTATGAATCAATTTATATAGAAGAAGAAGAAGAAGAAGAAGATTTACAAGGAGACACAGAAACACCAACTGGACAAATTGAAAAAGTGGACAAGTCAAAGGAAGAAGAAATTTATGAACATTTTAGCATACATCCTCTCCATTCGAAAGAAGTTATGGGAGACAATATTGATCTCTTTCAGATGAAGAAAGCAAAAGGAAATCCCGTGAGTGTATGGGAGGAGAGCTTGGAAGCTCGATGTTTTCCCCAGCTGTTTCCTAAAGGAAAAGGAGGACGATACGATGAACGTCCAGAACAGATTCCAGCTTCAGAGTATCGAACTACAAGACTATATGCTGAAGATCCCAGATTTCGACAAAGTATTCCTTATTTGTTCCATCTTTTATTTGATAGCGACTTGTCTGCACTGTCTTATGCAGTAAATCACATTTTAAAAAGTGGAGTACATTTACAAAATGTGTCTGCTAAGGATTTTATGGAGAAAGTGCAGCACCGAGATGATCATTTGGAAACACAACTGATCAATCTGATGGCTTGTCAGCGTGGGACAAATGAATATTGGTACAGACGCCATGGTGAACTAAAATGCATGTTACGCAATTTAGGAACACCAACATGGTTCCTTACCCTAAGCTGTGCCGAGTACGCTTGGGATGATTTACTGGATTTTCTACGAGAGGCCAATTCAAACATTAAAAACATCGAATACAAGACAGCAGGAGAACTGTGCTCATTGGATCCGGTTAATGTTTGCAGATATTTCAATCATAGATTTGAGGCTATGATGTCCTTCATCTGCAATAAAAAAAATCCACCCCTTGGAGAAGTAGTGGATTTCTTTTGGAGAAAAGAGTACCAGGCAAGAGGTGCTCCTCATATTCATATGCTGCTGTGGATCAAGGATGCCCCAAAGTTTGGAACAGATACTGATGAAGCAGTGTTATCTTACATTGAAGAATATGCAACATGTGCTATACCAAAAAGCACAGAAGAGAACAAGTTAAAGGAGCAAGTTCTACGTTTCCAAAGTCATCGGTGTGGAAAATACTGTCGACGGAAATACAAGAGCAAAGAAAAATACTACACTAAATGTCGATTTGGATTTCCTAGACCTGTTCTTTCAAATGGAAGAGTCAACAGTTTTATGTCAGCTGTGAGACATACTATCACAAGAAAATCACCTAAGAATACCTACAACCTTAAAAGAAAAGAAGAATCTAAAAATATAAATGACTACAACCCAGTCATTTTATCCATGTGGAACGCTAACATGGATATTCAGTATGTTGCTGACAATTCCATTGCTGTTGCTCGATATGTAACGTCTTACATTACGAAATCAGAAAAAACAGAATTGAAGGAAATGTGGGAAGAGATTTCTCACGAGAAGACTGTCAGTAAGAAGCTGTACAGTTTCAGTTTGAAGATGTTATCGCATCGAGAAATTGGATCCTACGAATGTTCAGATAGGTTATCTTCTGCAAGTCTCTACTCGAAGTCAAGAAGAATAATTTGGGCAAGTTTAGGCCTTGCAGCAATGAGAAATCGGGTACTGAAATCTGTTGGAGAAATTGAATATTTGGCTGAGAATGACCCAGAAAGTACAGATATATTGAAAACAAACATGTTGGACACATATTATCCCAAGAGAAGTCATCATCTGGAGAACATGTGTCTCTATGAAGTGTTACAGAACTACATTTATTCACGGAAAGCTGCAGAAGACATCAACAGTGGAAAATATAAAGTTGTTGGTGAAGAAGGATGTTTGGTGAAGCAAACCAAAGGAAGTTTGATAAATCACCGGAAGCTGAGTTGCGACACTACCGACAAGAAAGAATTTTACTACTTGGCTCTTTTACAGTTGTTTAAACCATGGCGTACAGAGGATGAACTACTGGGAGAATTCCAGAGCTATGAAGATTCTTTTAATGCTTGTAAAGACAGCATACAATGCAGTACATTCTCAACTTATCTGCAAATGTTAAATGAAGAAATTGAACAGGAAACTACAATTGCAGCAGAAATAGCTAGAGACAGTTCTCAGGACAGCCAAAGTTCAGGAACATACAGTCAAGATCCCCTAGGACAACCAATCGTTGAAAATGAAGCATCAATAGCCATGAATGAAGTGGAAACGGCTATGAATCAAGGTCAAGAAGAATTTATAGACTTAGAAAATTTGGAAAGACAACTGAATCAAGAGCAGCAACAAATTTATGAAGAGATCAAAAACAAAATTGATCACGGATTTCTACATATCAAAAAAGAGTGCTCATGCACATCATTTCATCCAATCAGGATGTATGTAAGCGGACAAGCTGGCACTGGAAAAAGTTTCCTAATTAAAGTCATCAGAAGCTACCTAAAGCAAAAAACGGATTCTACTTTGTCTTGTGTGGTTACTGCTCCAACTGGGTTAGCAGCATATAACATAAAAGGAATCACCTTACATCGTTTGCTAATGTTACCAGTGGAGCATGAGAACAAAATACAATTCAACAAGCTAACTGGAGAAGCATCCTTGGAAGTTTCAAGAGTATTGAAGAAGATGCAAGTTCTCATTATTGATGAGGTGAGCATGGTATCGAACTTAATGCTTGCCTTTGTGCATTTAAGAATGCAGCAAATTTTGAAGACAGACTATGACGTGTTATTTGGTGGAAAACACGTCATAGTTTTTGGGGATCTTTTGCAACTTACTCCAGTTAAAGGACAACCAGTGTTTAATACTGTGACACATGAAGACACGAAGAAGTCATTGGGAAGCATTGGAAATACAAATATTTGGTCCTTCTTTGAGTACAAGGAACTTACAACTAATATGAGGCAAGCAAACGATGAAGAATATGGAAGTATTCTGAAAGATATCAGGATTGGAATACTCACAGAAGTTGGGAAAAAAGCATTACAGAGTCGGCTGCTACATAATTTATTTCCAAAGGAAGAAATAGTTGCAGAGAAAATATACAAGAATATTGCAGAAAACAAAAGTGTCATCTGCTTAATGCCAACTCTACGTGAATGCTCAATATTTAATGAGGAGCTTTTGAAATTGGAAAAGGAAGACATCAGGAAATTGGAAGCAGTGGACAAAATTGAGGATGGAAGAATTACTGTCACAGTAACAGGCAAACTGAAAAATAAATTGGACTCACTAGAGAAGAACATCTCCAAAACAGCAGGATTAGAAAAAAATCTATATGTTTGCATGAACTGTAGAGTGTTTTTAAGGAGAAATTTGGATGTTGAGAAAGGCTTAGTGAATGGAGCAATGGGAAGAGTTGTGGGTTTTATTAATTATCAGAAAAAAGAAGGAATTGTATGTTTAAAAATAAAATTTGATCAGATAGAAGAAGTTAAAGATATTTGTCGTTGTACAGTTCGTTTTATGCTTGTGAAAGACTTATATGTACGTAGGAAGCAGTTTCCGTTTTCTCTAGCATATGCTGTAACTATTCACAAGTCTCAAGGATTGACTGTAGATTGTGCATTTGTGAACATTGGTTCAACTGTGTTCAAAGAAGGTATGGCATATGTAGCTTTGTCACGAGTCAAAACATTATCAGGTTTATTCATGATAGACTTTGATGACTCAAAAGTTAGTGCTGATACAAACTGTGTAAAGGAGTATAATAGATTAAGAAGAAGCTATGCTCCTCATTTAGGTCAGTATCCTGTGTTGGAGAAACGTGTAGTTTCTCGTAAAAGGAGAAATGAGAATATCTGTAATGAAGATATAGAGAAGAGGAAAAAAAAGAGGAGTGATGTAATTGCAAGCAAAAAGAAAAAGGAAAATGAAGAACAGGTTGTAGGATGTCATTTTGAAAATAGCTCTGGTGTCAACTGCTATGCAAATGTAGTGCTGAATGTTGCATTTTATCTGGAAAGTTTGCAAGAGCAGATAATAGTAAATCAGGGAAAAAGATTCTGTTCAGAGCTGAGTCTCCTTTTTCAAAAGCTGAGTAAAGATAAAACTCAAATAGAAAGTGCTACTGACATTAGAAAACTTTTAGATGTATGTTCAGGACGAACACAGTTTTCTCAAAATGAACAGCAAGATGCACACGAATTTTTGATGTATTTTCTTCAGGTAGTGGAAGAAGAAGGAGTTCCCATTGACATTTTTTTTGGTCTCTCTTATAAATGGGAACATAGTTGTGATAATTGTTATAATATATGTGGCTCTATTGTTGATAATGAAAGGTTTATTTATTTGACATTGCCAGAGAGTAAAACAGTCACTTTTGCAAAATTAGTTAAAGATGCTAATCATAGCATGAAATGTGGTGAGTGTAATTCTGACATGTTATCAACATTAATTTTAAGGGAATACGGACAGTATGTAATTTTAATGATGCAACGATGTAGAGCTGATGGATCAAAATTGGATACTTTAATAAAGAAGTTTACAGGACAGCAATTATCAATTTCAGGAAAAACTTTTGTAACTGTTGCAATAATTTTCCATGATGGACCTACTGTTACTTCTGGACATTACACAGTTTATCTAAAATGTGAAAAAGGCTGGACACTGTGTAATGATTCCCAATTGATTTTCAAACAACGTTTGCCTTTTGATTTAGCAAATTCCTATCTAATCTTCCTGAAACCTAAATTTTAGAGAGACTTGGCAAGATCTGGACAAAATAATTTTACCATTTTACTGGATTACCATTGCAATTTTGTAGAAAAATATTTTTAAAATTATCATTTGGCCTAAAGGAAAGATAACCAATTGTAATGTGGACTTTTTTAATTTTTAATGCAATTTTGAAAAACCAATAATTTAGAGATAATCGGTAACTTCTGCACATTTTAAATTTTGGAATGCTATTGAACTGCCATTGGAAATTTTTTTCAAAAATGATTTAAAAAATTACTATTTGGCCATGTGGAAAAGTAAGCAATTCTATTGTGGACTAAATAAATTATTCAAAAAATTTTCGTGAACCAAAATGTTACAGAGAATCGGTGAGATCTGGACAGATTAAACTTTAGAATTTTAATGGATTTCCCTTGGAAATTTATTCCAGGAAAAAAAAAAAAATACTATTTGGCCTAAAGGAAATAAAATCAGATGTATTTTGGAGTTATTTGAGATATAATATTGTGATTATACTTCTCAAACAAACATATCAGACGGTATTTTAAAGAAAAAAGTATTGTTTTTAGATGATATTTTTTTAGAATAATATGCATTTCTGTAATGATAAGTTTAAGTGAGAAGAGATTCTGGGCTTTTTTAATACAATCTTTGTGATTGTTAATTTTTTTTGCCCGCTGTAAAATGATGAATGCAATTGCTTTCACAATTAATAGTGAAATGCAATTTATTCTGAAAACAGCAAAAATAAGGCAAAAATATTTTTTGGTAAAAAATGTAAATATGTGTACTGTATTATTAAATGGTTTAAAAATATTAATACTTTTTTCTTTATTTTCAGATCGATATAGAAAATTTTCGGAAACTACAACCATTTTAAAAACTATTTTTTAAAAAAACAAATGAATAAATATTTTTTTGAGTGAGTATGGTAAGTCAATAATAAAAATTGTAGTCTCTCAAGGACTTTATAATGTGATAAATGATTTTTAGTGTTTTTTTTTTAAAAATAAAAAAAAGGTACGCTTACCGTACGCGTACGGTAAAAAAAAAAAAAAAAAGTTTTTAAAAACAAGTAAAAAAAAGATGGAAGATACGGTTGGCTCTTAAAAGAACCGTTGTGTTCATGCAGGGACAGAGGAAAGGAAGCATGGGAAAATCATTCAAAGCTACAAATGTGCTGATCTATTTTGTTGTTTACTAGGGAAACACTGGTCTTCCTATGACAAATTAGACCTTTACAAAATGTGCAATGAATATCAACCTTCCGAAATCGAAGGTTCATTTCCAGAGGGCCAGCAAAAGGAGATTCTCCCCCCACAGATGAAGGGCTCACCTGACCTGCAGAAGAAGGAGTAAGCCCTGCAGGTGATGGTCCAGGCTGAGCTGCTGTGGATGTACTGGCTCGTCTTTCTGAAGAGTTACCTCCAAAAAGATGACCATGTGTCCTTCTGTGTACATCCTGGAGGTGTCTCTTCATGGTGTGATTCCCAAAGGAATACTTCCTGTTAGGATTACCTCTAGAAAGTACACGCTTACACAGCTTGCAAGTAACTAAGGGTGCATTCACCTTTTGCTGGCCTTCTGGAAAAGTAAAATAATCCCAAACATAAGAAGGCTTTACTTTCCTCGCTCTCTGCCTCAAGACAGTGCTGCTGGTGCTAGCCTCACTCTCAGAAGAGCTCTGCTGTTCTGCCATCGTATCCCAAAGACAAACCAGCTCCTTCTCCCAAGGGATCACAAGCAGAAATGAGGGGAATGGGTGTGGTGTAGGAGAGTTCTAGAACTGAAAGTACTTTCAACCAATCAAAAGTTGTGTTTCATGATCACATGACCTACCGTACGCTTACGGTACGCTTACGGTGCGCTTACGGTGCGCTTACGGCAAAAAGTACGCATGCGCGTAAAAAAGACACGCGCTTGCGCGCATGCGCATAACAGTCACTCCCCGGCACTTCCGCGTAACGTGCGCGTGTGGCGTAAGCGCGCACGCGACCCACGCGCAGTACGCGCGGCTACGCAAAGTACGTAACTATACGCAAGCAGCGTAGATAGATTACGGGCGTTGCGTAAACCGTACGCTTACCGTGAGCTTACGGTACGCGTACTATAAAAAAAAAAAAAAAAAAAAAACTGGAAATAAATTTTACATGTTTATTTTAAAAAATTTATATAAAATAAATATTTAATGATTTTAAAAATTTAAGCATAGTCTTTATAAAAGGTAAGAAAATTAAATTAAAAATATGTTTGAAAAAAATGAAGAATAAAAAAAAAAAATAGCATTTAAAAAACCTTGCAAATTCACTGAAAAAACCATGGGTTTCACACACGTTATAGTTAGGAATTAGCATTTAAAAAACCTTAGAAATTCACTGAAAAAACCATAGGTTTCACACACGTTATAGTTAGGAATTAGCATTTAAAAAACCTTAGAAATTCAGTGAAAAAACCATAGGTTTCACACATGTTATAGTTAGCTGGACATTTTACTCGTAAAAAACCAATGAAATTGCCCCGTTATAGTTAGTTCAGCTAACTATAACTCGCGCGCCCGCAATGCACTGCTGATGACGTCACATATTACATCACTCATGACATGGTCAGTGACATCACTCATGACATCACTGATGACATCTCAAATGACATCACTGATGACATCACTGATGACATCATCCTTGTGATAGAGTGGCAGACCTCCTCTCACCTTAATATAAGCTTTGATACACACATTCAAAAATAGAGACTAAAATTTTCAAAACAATGGACATACCAATACCAGTTACAACAACCTCTTCAGTAATTCTAAGATCAACATACACATCCACTCATTCACCAACAGTCCTATACAGTCACTCATACATGTACTCACTCATCATATGTACTCATACACCTATACATCCTGTTACATAATGCCACTCATCCATAGAGTTACTCACACACATAGTCACTCATGCTAGTAAAGAATCAAACATACATTCACCTGCATATACAGTTATACACACACCACCACACTTACTTCTACGGAAACTTACACATACTTAGTCTTTTAAACAATCACTTATAGAAACACATACTTATTCATACAGGAACTCTTTCAATCTCTCCCTCTCACATATACTCACATATATACACCAATAGTCACATATACTAGTTTAAAACATATGTAGTTACTCATAAAGACACTATTGAGACAGTCATTCACCCACTAACACACCAATACACACACGCATCCACCCATGCAGTCCTGCACACATGCTCTGTTCAACACATACAAACAGTGAGTCACTCATTCATGCACCTATGCACTACGACATACCCCCCACCGAACCATGCAGACACTCAGACTAATACTCAAAAAAACCAACTAATAACCTATATAGACACCCATGTAGCTACTCACCAACCCATGCAGCCACTTATACACAAAGTGAAAAAATGATACAGATATTTACATATTTAAATATTACTCACTAAGCCATGTATTCACTATGATACACTTAATCAGTCAGTTACACAATCAATTTTTCAAAAAGAAATCATCCATTTAGACAGTAATATACCCATTTATTCTTCTATCAACCTTGAGATATACATATATAAAACATATTTAATTATCAGAAAAACACACATTCACTGGATGATGTCATCAGTGATGTCATCAGTGATGTCATTTGAGATGTCATCAGTGATGTCATGAGTGATGTCACTGACCATGTCATGAGTGATGTAATATGTGACGTCATCAGCAGTGCATTGCGGGCGCGCGAGTTATAGTTAGCTGAACTAACTATAACGGGGCAATTTCATTGGTTTTTTACGAGTAAAATGTCCAGCTAACTATAACATGTGTGAAACCTATGGTTTTTTCACTGAATTTCTAAGGTTTTTTAAATGCTAATTCCTAACTATAACGTGTGTGAAACCTATGGTTTTTTCAGTGAATATATATATATATATATATATATATATATATGTATAGCTATTGCTAGAGGCCTTTCTGAGTCAGATGCTGCATTTTCAAAAAATCTTTCCCATTCTTTTCCAGAGCTGCAGTGCCTCATACTTTCTAGAGCTTACTAGCCGCAGTTCTATAGATTGTTACTAGGTGTTCCCTGTCGAGTCAGATGCAAACGCCTTGATATTCTTAAATGAAGCTGCAGTTTCACAAGTCCTCACTAGGTGTCCCTCTGGAATCCAATGCAAAAGTATTGCAATTGTCACATGAAGCCATAGTTCTGGTTCCACTAGTTATAAGGTGTCCCTCACAAGTCAAATGCAAAAGTATTTCAATTTTTTCAAAAAAGTGCAGGTCCTCAAGTCATTATTAGTTGCACCTCTGGAGTCACATGCAAAAGCATCAACATTCTTACATGAAGGTACAGTGCTGCTAGTCCTTACTCATGGCTGCACAGGGTCCAGAATGCTTATATGCGACATTTCCATGCTTTTGGCGCACTTATGAGTGACATTCAACTGCCAAATGAGTGACACTGAGGGCCAGATGTCAAAATCATTTTACCGTTGGCAATATGTACAAAAGGCAGATTGTGACTCTGTAACTTGTTAAAGAGTCGCATTTTGCTTTTGCGATTCTGTGTTCGGAAGGGCATGTTTAGGGCGTACCTTCCTAATACCGAATAGCACTGCTATGTATGAATGTTCTGCTACCAGAATGCGGTTGGAAAACATTCATAATTTACCAACTCCATCGAGAAGGCGCGGTAACCCATTCACTAACCACTTCCCATTTGTGAATGTGGGTGAAAAGAAAAGTTTTCATTTTATTTTTGTAATGCAGCCCGTTTTCCTTTAAGGAAAGATAGGAAGAACTAGGGGCATATTCATGAAGAGCCTTCCAATATAGCTTCACATCTCTGCACTCACAGCCCTGTCACCCTTCTTATACATGTGTGCGAATTTATAAAATATATTGTCCTCTGATGCACCACGTATGGTAACTAGCCCACATTTTCCCTGCACTTAGCTACCGTCACACGCTCTCACTCAAAAATCAAGGCCTGTATACTCTACAGATAGGGGCCCCAAGCGGCCAGACCTGGAGCTCTATAAAGCATCAAGTCAATACATTGAAGGCAGGATGTGCAGGAAACGCAGAAATATGCAGGAAGGTGACGAAGAGGCGGGCGGGGGAGGGTCCCCAGAGAAGGACACGGGAGAAGAGGCGCATGAAAGCGGACTCAGCTCCCCGAAGCGAAAGTAATTTGCATCTCTCTCAGATTACTGCTTCAGAGGCAGCCTGAGCTCCCAGAGTGAAAAGTGGGTCAATGGAGATTGTAAGGAATGCAATCCAATGGACGGGGGTGGAGGCGGGAGAGTGGAGGGGGGGCGAGAGATGTAGTCAGTCAGAGGTGGAGAGGCAGAGACACAATAACGGATACGGACAGCCAGAAAGGGTGAATGAAGTACAAGCTGGCGCCAAGAATTAGAACCTCGTTCCCAGTGGCACTGTTAAATTGAGATCTAACTGATTGCATAAAAAACGGGTAATATAATGTGGTATTATCGAGTGTTTTCATCCATCATGAGGTGCAAAATTCAAAATGTGCGTTATTAAGTTTATTATAATTTTAGGTTAAAGGACTGGAAGTTGAATAGGGATCAGAGACGCTGAGTATATGGGGGGGGAGTAAAGAGGGGGGAAAGTAAAGAGGCTGCCTGCCGTCAAAGTGAAAGTGATCGCGATCGCGGGCTGTAAGGCTGCCCGCAAGCGATGCACTTAATGAGCCATGATGGCTCGTAACTGTGCGTGTAACCACACACTCTAGGCCACTCAAAAAACTGTGGTCGGCTTTTTAAAGCCCATTCACTAAATGTCTCACCAGACAGCGCATGCGCTGGCTCAGGCGAGACCTAAAAAGACAACTCCACCATGTGGTGGGCTGTCACTAGAGCCGGTGCTGACAATTAAGTACTGAACATCGGAAACCACCGCCACAAATTAAGCACTGCAAATTAGGGTACGGTTATAACTCACATTTTGTTTGCCAGTGAAATGTAAAGTTTATGCTTAAAGTTGCGTGAAAATGGGGCTAATCTCAAACCTATTAATACACTTGTGAGCACGACTTTCACCGATGATTGAACGTTAGGAAGGAAAAACAGAATTACCCCCCACTGCATCAGTGTCTGCTCTGCGGGACACTGGGGACAATCTTACACTGTAGTCACAGTGGGGCTAGCCCCTTGGTATTAAAAAAACCCAGGACAGGCACCACACCCAGATTATGTTCATCACCACAGTCTGTGCTGATAGAAAGAGACCACATGGTCAATGCGGGGCAGCTCAGCTTTTTTGAACCGCCTAATGAAAATTAATTTACCGGCCCATAGTGCAGTGTGGCCCCTAATAGAGTGTTGATAGCTGGCTAGTCATAAAAAACAAAAGATAAATCCAGTGTTAAGAGGCTGGAGCATGCAGCTCTCAGTTGGGAAGAGCAGTGCGCTCACTTGTTAAATCATTAAGCGCGCCCCGCAGTGGTTCTTGGGGCGCTATGATGGGTGAATAATGAATTTTAGTGCTGTAACACCACTAAAATGTGTTAGATTAACCCCTGAAGTTCTGTAGGTGGCAGAGATGTGCAATGTACTGTATCTAGAGTTATGAATCTAGGCTATGATGTAGGGATCTGGAATGTGGGGTGGTTGCTATCTCGGAATGTGCTGTGTTGACTCTAAGTAAGTTGCTGGTGGCACTGAAAAGTGGATGGGATCTCTGCTGACACTGTACCTATTAAACAGGATTATCTTCACATGCATCTCTTCTAGTCTTATTTATGGATCTCACAGTCTGCTTACTAGGTGTCCCTCACAAGTCAAATGCAAAAGCATTAAAATTCTTTCAGGAAGCTGCAGTTCTTCTAGTGGTTACTAGGTGTCCCTCATGAGTCACATGCAAAAGCATTGAAATTCTTTAAGGAAGCTGTATTTCTTCTAGTGGTTACTAGGTGTTCCTCACAAGTTAGGTTAGGTTAGGTTAGGCTGATTTGTAGAGAGGACAGCTGCCCCAGTAAAGGGGTGTCCCGGGGCTAAAAGCAATAAAGGCCGCTAACAGCAAGGAGCCCATCAAGTCGAGCGAGAGAAAAAGCCCGAGGGCCATAAAGACAGACAGAGGGCATGGACTACCAAACCTAAAGAGATGGGAAAAGATGAGTCTTCAGTGTTTTCCGAAATGTCGGATAGTTATCCATGTTCCGGATGGGAACAGGAAGGGCATTCCACAGTTTAGCTGCCAGTGTGCAAAAGGAGCGCCCACCGGCGCAAGCCCTCCTGACCCGGGGGACAACTGCCAGGTGTTGACCTGCTGAGCGAAGGTGACGAGTAGGAACGTAGGTGGAGAGCAGGTCAGCTAGAATGCCAGGTGCAGGGGAGTTCAAGATCCTGAACGCAAAGCAGAGGGACTTGAACTCCACCCAGTTTTGCCGCTGGCAGCCAGTGAAGCTGACGAATGGCGGTGGAGGTGGGGCAGCATCTAGGCATGCCAAGAAGAGTTCTGGCGGCTACATTTTGGACTCTCTGCAGTCTCAAAATCTCCGTCTTGTTGGCCCCCAAGGAGAGCGAGCTGGTGTAGTCCAGTCTCCGCAGCACAGATGCCTGGACAATTATCTGTTGGATGGAAGGGTAAAAACAAACTAGCAGAGGTTTGAGCCCGCAAGATGCCAAAACATGTCGCCGCCACCTTCTTAGTCTGGGTTTGGAAACTCAGGGCCGAATCAACCCGGACCCCAAGGTTCTTCACCAAGATCTTTCCCAACCAGCAAGACCTCAGACTTGCTGGCTTTGAGCTGGAGACAGTTGGCCGTCATCCACCCTGCGACGTCCGCAAGACCGCTCTGGAATTTTGCAGAATCATTCAAACAATCATCGGAGAGGGCGACTACTAATTGTGTATCGTCAGCATATGATACTATAGTCAGCCCTCTACTCTTGGCTACCGCAGCTAGGGGCTGAACATACAGGTTGAAAAGCGTTGGACTTAACCCAGAGCCCTGCGGCACTCCCTGTTTCATAGGATGGAGTCAGGAGGTGAAGGGGGGGGGGGGGGGCGACACCTGGAATGACCTATCCGAAAGAAAGGAGATAAACCAATCCAGGGCGAGGCCCACTATGCCGGCCTCCTTCAACCTCCGTATCAAAATCTGGTGAGAGACCGTATCAAATGCGGCACTGAGATCCAATAGGATCAGTGCCGAAGTGCATCCCTCATCCAGTGCTGCTCTCAGATATTCAGTCACAGCTAGGAGGGCTGACTCCTGGGAGGAATCCAGTATGTTATTATCCCCCAGGTAGCCTGACAAGATGGAATTAATATAGGCTTCGGAGATCTTAGAGGCCAGGGAAGCAGGGAAATAGTGCGAAAGTTCTCCAGTTTAGCTGGATCGAGGGTAGTTTTCTTTATTAGTGGCACTACCCTAGCCTGCTTCCATAACCTGGGAACCATGGCTATAGACAGGAACATGTTGCTAACCTGGCCCAGAGGTGTGAGTAGCACAGGGAGCAGTTTCATAAGATGGTCAGGCTTCATAAGGTCAGCCGGGGAGTTAGATTTAACCTTTCTGAAAAGTACGCTTGGTACATCCTCGGTAATTGGTGGGAAGGTGGCCAGTGTGTGGGCGGGAGGGGATGCATCCCTAGGATCGGAGCCCATGGTAACCTGAGGGAAGGTCTTATAGATGTTATCCACCTTATTTATAAAGAAAGTGTCAAGGTCCTCACAGTGTTTGTCAGACTTGATGGCAGACGTCACAGGTGCCCCAGTATTTTAAAGATTTTTAAGAATAAAAAAAATATTTTAGAAGGATTGTGGCTGTTTCTGATTTCATCAGCAAAGTGTGCTGCCCATCTTTCTGGACATCCCTATGGTACTTCTTAATGGCAGACTGATAGCAGCTCTTCAATATGGAATCAAAGTCTAGCCTCCATGCCCTCTCCATCAGTTTACAGGAATTACGCATATTGGTAAGGTTAGTGCTCCCACACTTAGATTGTTTGGCAGGGATCATATCATCCACAGGATGTCGTAGTCAGTCTGATAGTGCTTCACTGGCGGAAACTGGATCTTCCGGCCAGCTAGGCACGCTCGAGGAGAGGATGGAACTGAGATGATCAAAGTTTAATTTGTGCCAGTGGCGACGGAGCAAGAGCTTCTGAGGTGATTTTCGAGAGGGCACAACCCCGGAAAGCAACATAGGGATCAAGTAATGATCAGACCAACATATAGGGATGGGGTTTGAGAGAGAGAGACGTGAACGATTGGAAAAGACTGGGTCAAGTAGGTGTCCAGCAGAGTGGGTGGAACCATGTACTAGTTGGTGCAGCTGGCAGGCTGCTAGGTCAGCTAAGAAGTTGACTGCTTCTGGGTCATGGGGATTGTCAATATGCAGATTTAAGTCACCTATGACAGAAAAGTTGGTGTATCTCACGACCGGCGAGCCCACTATGTCAACCAGTGCAGCCCTGCATTCCTTCGAAGGGCCTGGGGGGAGGTATACCAGTATGCCAGACGTGGTATTGTTGGAATTAAAAGAGATCCCAAACCGTCCGCATTCACAGCCCATTCCAGTTTCCTTAACAAATGTACAGTTATAGCATGATTTAAAAACAACTGCCACACCGCCACCTCTAGTCTCCCGATTAAGGGTGATAATGTTATAGCCCGGGGGGGAGTGCCAACCCTGGTTCTGCCACCGTGTTAGGTGACAACCATGTCTCTGTCAAGAAAAGGATTTGTTGCGCAACAAGTCATGCACATGCAGATAGTGTTTGACTAATGAACGGCAATTGAGACTAAGCAATTTAATATCCTGGCCAGGGCCAGATGGATGGGTGGGAAGAGATGACGTGGGCGCCCATGAGTTAAAGCCACAACTCCTACAGCAGAATGGACCCACTGGGAGACTGCAGAGGGGAAGGCCGCAGGTATTCCTTGCTGGCCTAATGGCTAGAAGTTCATCTCGGGAATAGGAAAGCATCTTTTTTCCAAAACTGGCAGCATAACTGGCGTCTGGCGACATCCAGGCGCGGACGGGCGCTGACGGGCTTGGCTTCAGCACGCCAGCGGCGCGACCGCTGCATGTCCACGGTCTGCTCATGCCTACATTCCAGCAAAGTGAGCAGTTCTGCCCCTTCCACACCCGGAAATGCATCACCAGGCAGGTGACAGTGCTCAAAGAAGTGACCGCCCTCCACGGCAATCGTCAAAATGCTGCGGTGGACCAGAGTGGGGAAAGTGAAAGTCTGACAGGTAGGCAAAGCGGAGAGGATAAAAGGTTAAAATACAATTCTGCAATTATGCCCCACGTTTAGAGCACAGAATGCTATTTTAAAAATAACGCTGTAGCTCACCCTTGTATGCTGTCAAATGAAAAAGCATTGAAATTCTTTCAGGAAGCTGCAGTTCCTCCAGTGGTTACTAGGTGTCCCTCAGGAGTCAAATGCAAAAGCATTGATATTCTTATGTAAAGCAGCTGTTTTGATTGTTGTTAATAGAGGTCCCACTCAAGCCTGAAGCAACTGCAGCAAAAGACCTGGGGGAAGATTTACTAATTATACACACAACGCAAGGCAGCAAACAAAGTTGATGTGCTGCATTGCGTGAAAAGGAGCTGTGGTGGCTCATTGACATGGGCCCCCAGTTGTTTTCCGATTTAGAGACAACAGTTCTGCCTGTAAATTGCCTCAGGCTGTACATTGACTTCAAGCAGTATTCAGAAGTCAGGGTTATGGCCAGTAGCGTAGGAGCGTTGCCCCAATGCTTTTAAGCAGTGCACATAAAGGAAACATAAAACGATAATAACTTTGAGTTATTATTTTATGTTTCAGTGCTACTTGGCAGGCGGGCAGAGCAGAGAAGGGGAGGAGTTGTTTGCCCACTCCTACGTGTACATGATGTATGCCTGGCCCTCATGCACACTTTTGCTGTTCCTGGCGTCAAACTACGGCGATCAGACCCATCACAACGCTGCATTGAAGCATTGTGATTGGTCAAGGGGAGCCTGGCTGTGCTTTCTGTTCCTGGTGTCCAATGGAGGCGGCAAGGAATGCATACATTTTTTTAAATTGTATTTTAACATTCCGCTCCCCGGCCACCACTCACAAGACGAGCCCGCCGCCACTAGTTATGGCAGGCACAAATCATGCACTGTGAGCATGCACCAGCAATCCTAGATTTGCCAGGCAAATGAGCTCACAGCCCGCAGGCTCGTGATATCACCAGCTCAGCAAAGCTATGGCATCTCTTCCGGAAGGACCTCCCCCACCAATAAAGTTAGCCCTGGCCGCGTGGGCTTCAGCTCAGCAGCGGCCACGGCTACACCTCACTCACAGGTCAGCAAGCCTCAGGGTTAACCCCACCCTAACCTGCCCTGTGACGAACCAAACGAAGGGTGGGGTAAAGTTAAAAGAGAGAAGCTTCACCAGGCTTCCTCGCACCTGAGGTAAGAGAAATGAAAACGTTGCATCTCTCATCAAGCCATTAAAGCGATTAGCAGTGTTTAACATTACATTTATTGTTGCTCCGTCTGAACGTCAGAGGCCAACATTTTAAGCAACTGTTGCCGAGCACATTCTATGAGTTACAGGTGGAAAGCATTAAATCCACCTGTAAACCCCTTAGCCTTCCACCTATCCGAGGACAAAAACTTGAACGCTGCAATACTACAAAGATTTATCTACACTGCTAATAGTACACACAGCTATGAAGCACTATTAGAGAAGGAGTAAGCACTACATAAACAACGGTGAATAATGATATTTAAAAAAAATGGGGCATATTTACATATATTTACATATTAACAAGGGCTTAACGCCACTCCACTTTTTGAGACGTTCTGGGGGCGTTAAGTCCTACACTTTTTTTACACGGTGGCCTTAATCCACTTAACGGGGTTTTACGCCGCCTTTTAAATAATGCCCCTATTCACGCAGCATTTGATGTGAAAGGGGTGGGCAAAGGGTGTTGATGTGGGCGTTCCACTGCAACACCCATTGCTTTTTGACGCTGCCCCCTATTTACAAGGGTGGCGTGAATATGAGTCAGCACCAAAAATAAGACCAGGGAAAACCTGCTCTTAACCTGGCACAACGAGGAGAAATTGATTCTCCTTGTTTTTGCTGTTTCTACGTGTGCTGCATTCTACAGCACACATTGAAAGAGAAAATCGCCTTTCAAGATTGTTTATGTGCAGGAAGGTGCACCTTCCTGCACATAAACAATCATTAAATAATGAGGAGTTGCAACTTCTATGTGAGCTGCAAAATGCAGCACACATAGAAGTTACAAATCGCCATTAGCGATTTTTTATGCCAGGAAGCGACACCTTCCTGCACATGAACAATCATTCCCTGCAACACAGGCACCCTTGCACTATGGTGTAACACTCCGCCATTCTGTTGAACATATGCCCCAAAAGTCACAGCTGATTGGCCTTGAGTTGCTTTTCAGCACTCTTAATTTCACACGAGGAAGGACTTCATATGGTGACAGATTGCTGTATCTGCTAGGCTGCAAGTGTGACCCTTTATTAAACGGAAATTATAATCTGGCATCCTGTCAATTAAACTAGAGATATATATGTTACAGTCAAAGTGTGAAATCCCGCATTCTATAGAATGCCTAGGTAATGTATAGAATACCTGAAAATGCCTGAAAATCGAACGTCAAAGTATGAAATGATTGATATTTTAGACATTGCCTAGGCATTGTATACTTTGCCGGATTGTCTGCTGGCAAAGTATACAATACGCCTAATCCCGCCATTTTATTCCCGCCCGGCAATGTGTGAAATCCGGCATTCTATAGAATGGCTAGGTAATGTATAGAATGCTTGAAAATCGAACGTCAAAGTATGAAATGATTGATATTTTATACATTGCCTAGGCATTGTATACTTTGCCGGATTGTCTGCCGGCAAAGTATATAATAGACCTAATCCCAGAGACAGAACAAGTTATCAGCAAGCGAGGGATGTAGACAGCATAAATTATCAGCAAGCGAGGGGCAGAGACAGCACAAGTTGCCAGCAAGCGAGGGGCAGAGACAGCACAAGTAACCAGGAAAAGAGCAGGTGGCAGCCGTGCGGTGGTGTGGGGGGTGACCTGCCTGCAAGAAGGGTCAGAGGTCGTGTATAGCATCCGGCTGAGGTTCCACAGACGCTCTGCCGTCATCCTTTGCCCTTTTAACACTTTGCGTAAATGGTACTGGTCATTCTGTATAATGCCTAGGAATTGTATAGAATGCCTAGGAAAAGTATGTAACATTTTCACAAAAAACTTATATTTCATAGTTTGCCGAAAACCATCAGGCATTCTATACATTACCTAGGCATTCTATACAATAGCGGGATTTCACACTTTGACTGTAACATATATACAGCTTAAAGCATGTGTAACCTAGACCCTAAGAAACAACATTAGTGTAAATGCTTATCTCTGTCATTACACACTTACACCCCAAGAGATAGTTTCTAATATGATCACTCATATTAAGCCTCTTACATCTGGGTGTACCCCTAATCTTCAGCTGTCCACGCTGTAGAACAAGAGTTCTAGCATTAGGAAGATTTGGGTTATTTCCTTACAGCCAACAGTGATTTAGTGTGTGGACCGTCCAATTATTTGACGGGGGAGTCTGCCCCTGCACATTTGGTTCACAATGGTGGTGACCCCATCTTCCTGGGGTCACCACAAACTGAAAATGAGCCGATTTTCCTCCCAAGTGGGCCTGGCCCAGCAGGGCATTATGGGGCGCTCCCTCAAGAGCTTGAGCAGCAGCTCCCCTGCTGCTGTACTGGGGAGAGCCACGCTGGAATTGCTGGTGGCCTTGTGCCGCGTTCGGGGTGTGGCGGTCCCACCCGGGCACCCCACGTGCAGGTAAGATGTTCAAGAGCAGTTTTCCCCCTGCTACTCTCGTCAGCTCCACTGGCAGCCAGCACCCTCCTCTTTGGGTCCGCCTGCTCCTGTAGGCAGACGGTGCTGGGAGGCTGGGTCGGCACCTGCATGGGCTGCTTAACGGAGAGCACGATGGTGCTCCCCGACTTCCTCCACCTCTCCGGGCACAGGTTTGGGGACCTGGACCCCATGGCCATCTTCTCTGGGACCCACTGACTTTTCTTCGGGGCCCTTCACAGGAGCGCTCCTTGGCCTTGTCTTCTTCGGGGGGCAGCCACTAGGACCTGACCCACCTCGGGGGGGTGGGGGGGGCACATTGGAGACAGGCAGTGAAGCCCCACGCTCTTTGTAGTTGGTCCCATCAGAGGTCAAAGTCGCCTACCTTCTGAGAGGCATATCTCAGCCCCTGTTGGGCTGATTTCGATGGTCTTGACCTCTTTTTGCTCCTGGTGGCCAGCCCTCACCTGCGGGGGCAGTCTTCTTCTGCTTCCTGGCCTCCCAGAGTATGCACTCAGCCGGAATCATGTTTCACTGGCTCCATTTGCCAGCCTTCTGCCTGGTTTCCTATTCTGGGCTTCTCTCTTTGTGCATAAACCCAGGATTTTCCTCACTGGTCTGGACTCCGTCATAGGCAGAGCCCTGGGGACAGTCAGGCCATGGCATCAGCATCCAGTACCAGTGTTCTCAGGAAACACAGAGAGAGAGTTCCTCTTCTTGTGTAAAACCTTTTAAGGTGGGGTGGAAGGTGCTGGCAGGAATGCACCTCTTGTCTATCCTGCACTGCCACATCACCTCTCTGCCCCTGATCTCACCTTCCTGCACCGGCCTTTGGGATACTTCAATATGGCGGTATCCTGGGGTCCCATGTCACATGGTCTCTGACAAGCCTGCTGTCCCCACTCCCTGGCACAGGGTCAAGACTGATTTGCATATGGCTGGGTCTAAACTGGGGTGGCATGGTGAGCAAAAGCACAATGGATTTAACCCAGATTTATTGACTGGGGTGAATGTTTGATTTGCTCTGAATTCCATCCATCATCTGTGTGTCTTTCGCTTCTTCGCCCTAAGTGCGTCGGGTATGCCCAGACATGGGTCCCGGGCTCACTGTACCACTGGATTCAAGCTATCCTGGCTGATGAGGGGTGATGACCTGAAACCGGTCCCAGGATGCTTGTTTTCAGGTCCAAGGAGGACTTGGCTTAGCGGTTAGGTCTGGACTGTTCCCATGAGGCACCGAATCAAGACTGATATGCATATGGCTGGGTCTAAACTGGCGTGGCATGGTAAGCAAAAGAATGATGGATTTAACCCAGATCTATTGACTGGGAGTGAATGTTTTATTTGCACTACCTTCCGTCAATCATCTGTGTTTCTTTTGCTTTCTCGCCCAGTGCCTGACATCACGGCCTGAGCCTGGAACAGGCCTGGTGCTTGGCACCAGGTGACAGCTGCTGATTAATACACTGTGCTTCATCCCATCTCTGCCTCCTGGAGAGAACACCTCTAGCCTGGAGAATGCTTGCTGTGAAGGGGTAGGCCTTTGATGCGTCAACTTGGGAAGGAAGGTAATTAATCCTGCCTTACAGGGTCACACAAGGTCTGGGCTCTGCCCCACAAGCAGTACAGATATGCCTTTGGACATAACAGAATGGTTCTTTTCACATAACTTACAGTGTTTTTTATGCGTGTCTGGAGTTTGTAGGTGCAAGGGAACTGAAACTACCCTGTGTCGTATTCTATTCCATAGGAATATAATGGAGTGTTCCTACAGTGAAACAGTAAAGCACACTGACTATCCCTTACATGTGCCCCCCACATTATAAGGCCTACTACATGTCAGCATCCAACTCAGCGAAGTCTCTTCTGTGCCAGTCTATCTGCACACAGCTCCTAGGCTGCGCACAACAAGAATCTCTCTCTTGCAGCCCGTACACATGTGTCTACATGTAACAAGTTTGGTGCCCCTTACTGTGGCTGCATCACAGCGGCCTTATTTCACAGGACGGACACAGGCAGAGAACATGTGCAGTCCATTTTAGTCCATTTTACCGTGAGTGTACCCTGGGTGAGTCCCAGGTTATGAGGCTCTCCCACAGTAAAAGGTAAAAAATAAGGTGAGGAAAAGCAAACAATCCGGGCAGCTCAGATGGTCAGAACCAACTTCTCACAATAACTAATATACAATTCATCTGGCAGGGAAAAAACAATTCCATAACAAACAATTCATCAAAATGCATATGTATGTAATAACTGCATGCAGATAAAGGCAAATAAATGAGTGGGATAACCCTCACCTCCGTGCCTTTAATAGAATTGAAAATTCTTGTCGCGAATGCTAGACTTTTTTTATTCTATGTCTGGACACGAGGCTCCAATTATGTTGGTTTAAAGCTGAGCTACCACCAAAGAAGCAACATAAACAATATGCTTTTAATAAAATGACTTAAACATAGATTCTGCCAACCAATCTGCCGCTTTTAGAATGTCATTCAAACTAGAAGCCTAAGCAAATGGTTTGGAAGCCATCGCCCCTCGAGCTTCCACACACAGAGTTATCAATACCGGCCTCACTTGCCGGTCACTAATCAGGCAAGAGTGGCAGATGCTCCAGACGAATAGGCTTTTGCAAAGCAATTAACAATTGACCTCCCATATCCGTACTCACCTCATAGGCTTTCAGACATTGCACTACGCAAATCTTAGAATTATCCGGAAAAGCTGGGTAATATACGCAATTACATTTGGTCTGTCGAGAAATAATTGAGAAGGTAACACACTCAGAGTAAAAAACTCTCCCTGCCAGATTAAAAGCTCATACATCAGACACACACATTTTCAATTTGGTTGACAATTGTTTCCGCAATAGATATTTTTTGCCTGGTCAAGAATCTAAAAATCTCCAGGGCGGACCCCCCCCCCCCCCCCCAACTTAGAGAGCTTTGACGACACATGAGAAGGAGAATTCTATTGTGTGAAGTACGTGGCAAATTCTATGACCGCGTGGGTTACCACCACCTGCTATGCCTTCCCAAATAAAGAGTAGGTCAGACAGTGGAGAAGATACAACAAGCGTTTATTAGCATAAATCTCAATAGAGGAGCCCCATCAGAACCTCACCTAAAGGAGAGCATCGAGAGGACTGACGACCCAACACTTGCTAATACATGATAAACCTTTTGGGGGACTTCAGCCACAGCCACAATGGAAAACTACCGGCCAGACCCGAACAACAGAGGTACAGAGAGATGAGCCTGCACCTGCCAGTGGGTGGTGTTATCAGCGGTCCAAGGCCGCTGAGTCGAATCCCAGCATCCTACCAATGGGGGAGCACCATGCAGTGTATCCATCGGAATGTAAAACAATCTTACCCTCGTTAGCAAGTGCAGTTGCAACCTTGACATGTAGACAGAGAATATAACATAATGCACTGTTCTGCTGAAGCAAGCGGTTTCCTTTCTAAGTCTAACATGAACGAAAATATAGACCAGCAGCGATTACGAAATCCAAAATGGAGACACCTTAGTCAAGCGGTCCTTTATACTGTATATGTGGCCTAGTAGGCCGCAAACACAAACATCAGTGTGTATTATAGCCACACATTGCTAACCTAATGCAACATAGTTCATTAAATCAAGGGGAGGGAAATTTCAAATCCATCTGACCCTCCTGTTAGCAGAGTGTGGCTAACATAAGCGAAGCCTTTATTAGCTATCAGGCAGGGTCTTCCCTATTCTAACAATGGAAAAATGATATCTCATTATAAACTAGCTATCAGGCAAAGCAAAACAACGGCATGCAAACATCAAAACATTACTTTCAGCATTCACATATGCCTTCATCAATTAACATGAGTGACTGTATTTCTTGCATCATCATAGGAGAACATTTATTATCGGTCTTAGGCAACGGAGCATTAGGGGTGAGTTTACTTATGCAATATGTACAACACACCGGAAGGCAATGGATGCAAAGGCAACAGGAGAAGATGACACCTGCAATCCCTACTAAAACTACGAGGATCTTCCAACCCTATGATGCCCATAGGTTCCAGAGCCATCCTGTCAATGACCAGGAGCTATTATCTTCATGTATTTCTGCCACAATTTTATGTAACTTCTGAATCGCTAAATTAACAGTCGGGGCAGAGTCAGGTATGTAAATGCAGCAGCTGCTCCCGATGACATGACACGGCATGCCCCGTCCCGATCAGCCAGAATGACATCTAACACCATACAATTTTGAAACAAAATGAGTCTCATAGCTTGGAGCTCTACTGTACTATTCGTTAGTATCTCTGCAGTGGTGTTGATGACTCCCTCTACAACTCTAGCAAGGCGGCGTATATTGCGACTATTGAATATGGGACCCCAGAATGGTACAATACCCTTCATTATATCTGTGAATTGCTGCAGAGAAGTATCCGTTTGATCAATATCATCTACATTCATCACCCTTTTAACTCGGTGTGCGGAAAGGTCCCTAAGATGCAACTTATGATCCCTATAATATGTGGATGGGGCATTATAAACAGGAGGCAGGAGGAAGGAGAGGTAACATTGACCGGACCAACCCCTAGGGAACCACGTATAAGTGTGCTCCCCGCAAATAAAATACACATTCGGAGGTGTCAGTAGTGATGGGCTACTAGTCGTATTCAGTTGATAGGTATAATTACAATGACTCTGTCATACAGAATCATTTCCTGACCCTTGAACACAGAAGCCTGCTGTTGAACTGATCACAGAAACAGGCATAACCTTATCTTCAGTGATATTACGTTCGTGGAAACATTTAAAATATTCTGTAACATTAAATCCTTGGAAATCCAATACTTCATTTCGTAACCAGGTAACATTTTCATGAACTGTGAATACATTCATGCATGCATCAGAATGTAGGGTACCCTCTTTTCCATCAGGGCCGGGCATATATCCCTGATGTACCACTATATAATCCAGAACTGTTTCATAATCGGCCTGCGTCATTTTCATTGTATCTGCATAATAATGCATATAAACCATAGAGAGTAATTGAACCAAGCCTTGCAACTAACTAAATATGACAAGGGCATTGATATCAGTAAATCATTTCTGTGCATGCCCGAAGGAAGTAGGCCACACACCCAACATTCCGTAACATTAGTAATGCTGTGGACTTGATGAAGCATCTGAACGAATGCATTCTTCTGAGTATACGTTTGTCGGTGTCTTTCTTTCTGCTGAGCTAAAGTAAAAAACAAATGCTCTATTGGGACTGGGGTAGTACCTATTAGGGTATGAACAGGATGTTGCATTTCCAGAAAGAGGAACACTCCCAATATGAATAACAGAAAAAGCAATATCACTAGTACAAATACTATTTTAGTCTTGGGGCACCAGGAGGACCAAACGGGACCTTGGGAATTAGGGCAAGGAGCCGCAAAGGGCTGCTCCTCCTCAGAAATGGGACAGCCAAAGGGGTACCTTGCTAAAAAAAGTACTTGGGGAATTGGAGCCGCTGTACAACCAGCCAGAGGGGAGTCTTCTCCCTGTGTCCGTCTGAGCCTCACAGGCAGGCTCCTATCGTTCATCAAATGTTCACTTCTCCTATGGTGGAGCTGTACAACTTGCAACCCAGAAAAACAATCGCGGCCCAGGCTTATGAAAAAGGCTTTCTTTTAGGATAGGGCAATCACCCTCCGGGGCAAATGCCCTCAAGGATACTGTCCAGTGTCTCAGGTGGTGCACCAGTGTTCTTCACTCTAATCTAACAGGTACCAGAGGTCATCACCTGTACCCTGAACTCAAGTCCTTCCCTAACTCCTGTATTGCCCTGCTGGCGCACTGTCTTTTCGTCAGGGCCGCAGATTGTACCTAGTATGCCCAGGCACCTCCCCATCAACAAACAAAGGTGCAGGCTTGCATTCAGTTGGGGACCGGGACTCAGGGGCTCAATGCACAGAACCCGGTGTATCCGAAGCAACCCTTGTTTCAGAGGGGGTCACTTCTAACACAGCCTCTTCACCTTCTTTGTCGGTCTGCACACCCCTCAACCGGGCGTCAGAAAAGTTAACAAAGTGAGGAAGCTGCTCTCCTTCCTGGTCCGCGATCCCGTCCTTCATCCACGAGTCATATGGTAGTGGCAGGGGCACGTGCTTCGCATGACTGGCGTGCACCCAATGCTTCCTACCTTCGACTTTCACTGCTGTTCTGGTCGCCAGTAGCACTTGCACCGGTTCACGCCACCTCGGCTCTAGGCTGGACTTGTGCTGGAAATTGAGCACCAAGACGTAATCTCAAGGTTGGATCTGATGTCCGGGCCCCTCTGGCATTGGTTGTAAGGCAGCAGATATCTGTTGGTGAACAGAACGAATATCTTTAGACAAGACATACAAATAATCAATTAAAAGAGGATATTCTCTTTCAGAGAACTTCTTTGGTCTCAGGACGCCCCATACATTAGCAGGACGCCCAGAAATCACCTCATAGGGTGATAAACCAGTCCTCGAGTGTGCTGTCACCCTCGTAGACAAAAGTGCTAAAGGTAAAGCATTGGGCCATTTCAATCCTGTGCTTTCATTTATCTTTGCTAGCTTCAACTTGAGTGTACGATTATATTTCTCAACAAGACCTGCAGATTGGGGGTGATTCGCAGCATGAAATTTCTGTGTTTACTTTAGCATTAAAATGACTTCCTTTGTCACTCCAGATCACTCGAGGCAATCCGTAGCGTGGGAAGTACTCCTTTAAGAGTGCTTTTGCTGCGGCTATGGCCGTATTCTCTTTCGTCGGGTAGGCCTCCACCCACTTACTGAATGCACAAACCACCACTAGCACATACCTCAAATTATTTACACGTTCCATTCCAATGTAATCCATTTGGATAACCTCAAAAGGGAATGGAGGCGGGGCAAAATTACCAGTCGGGACAGGGGTACCCTTTCCAGGATTATGTTTCAAACAAACTATGCAGTGTTTGACCAGGTGTGTTGCAACCTTAGAAATATTATCATTCTGATATACCGGGTCTAATGATTTGCAAATACCCTTCAAGCTTATGTCAACAAAACACTGAGATCCAGCACTCCACAACGTTATTTTGCAATCATGTAATATATCAGTCCATTCAGCAGGTGTGATTTCACAATTGTTTCTTTATTATATTCTTCTTTTCTTTACAAATGTAAAAGACATAAACAGCGTAGCCGACGCGTTTCGTCCAAGCGGACTTCTTCAGGGCATTCACTTAAGTGTAAAGAAGGTTTCAACTTGTTTCCCTCCAACTTCAAGAAATATAGCCGGGACCTCTAGATGGAGGGAATCTGCTCCTACATACGGATATCATTTTAACTGTATACTAATGAAATAAATATATTTGAAGAACTTAACCTGATCAAACAAAGAATAAGGAAACGTATTTGACTGGGACTACTAGAGGAAGGTATAGCTATATTTCTTGAAGTTGGAGGGAAACAAGTTGAAACCTTCTTTACACTTAAGTGATTGCCCTGAAGAAGTCCGCTTGGACGAAACGCGTCGGCTACGGTGTTTATGTCTTTTACATTTGTAAAGAAAAGAAGAATATAATAAAGAAACAATTGTAAAATCACACCTGCTGAATGGACTGATATATTACATGATTGCAAAATAACGTTGTGGAGTGCTGGATCTCAGTGTTTTGTTGACATATTGCTGGATCTTTTGATCCTAAGGAGGTTTAGGGGTATCTAACCTCATGATTCGTGGCACCTGAAAAATATTGATAATTTTTGACCTAACTAGATGAATTGGTGCATTGAGATACCTACCTTATACCCCGTTTCGTTTGTGTATTGTGACCCTTCACGCTTATGTGTGCCGGTCAATGCCAGTTTCTCAGGTAGTGTCAGTGCCGATAACAGTCTAAGTATCAACGGACCATGCTGTATCTATTGCCCATGCGATGTGAAAAAAACGCACTCTGCCCACAGGCGCCCAAAATTATGCGCCACGCCGAAGGCGTACTGGCTATCAGTATAAATGTTAACAGTCAATCCCTCACTCAACTCACAAGCCAGCAGAAAAGCAACCAACTCCGTTGCCTGCGCTGACTGATAAGGGACTCGGGATGTCTCGACTTTCGTGTGTAATGTGGTGATCGCACATGCTGCAGTGGTGGTGCCATTCGGCAAACTGAAGCACGAGCCATCGACATATAGTTCCCCTTGGGGGTCAGATAGGGGAACATCAGTCAGATTTACCCATCCCTTTGTTTCTTCCTCAATTCGAAACAAACAATCATGGACATCATTGTCCTTTTCTTCCGAAGGGGGGGGCTGGATTCAAAGTAGTGCATCCTTTTATGGTGACATGTGGAGCAAATAGAGTCAATTTATATCCAGTAAGACGTGCACTGGTGAGGTGCTGTGTCTTTGTCTTACTCAATAATGTGTCCACAGAGTGCGTTACAATCACTGTGAGGTCAGTATCAAGAACGAGCCCTGCCAATTTTCTGATAAGACACCGCAACATCCGCTGCGGCTCTCACACAGCTCGGAAGCGCTCTGGCAACATTGTCAAGAATGGCAAAAAAGTAAGCGCAGGGTCTCTGCTTACCTCCGAAACCCTGTGTTAACACTGAGATCGCGCAACCTTCCGCCTCATGTACGTAAAGCACAAAAGGCTTCTGGTAATCAGGAGTGCCATGCACAGGTGCAGAGCAAAGTGCAGTCTTCAACTGATCAAAAGCTTCTTGGCATGCAAGTGTCCAAGGCAAAGGTTCATGCATATCTTTAGTGGTAAGGTAAAGAAGGGGTTTCGTTAGCAGGGAGAAGTTAGGGATCCACTGATGACAATAGGAAGTTATACCCAAAAACGCAGGTACCTCGCGTTGAGTCTTGGGAACAGACATATTAATAATAGCAGCTATACGTTCAGGTGTTTGCGACCCTCCTTCGACAGTAGGTGACCTAAATAAGTGACCTCCTGTCGACAGTACTGAAATTTAGAAAGGGACACCTTGTGTCCATTATGTGCCAAGTGTAACAACAATTTAACAGTAGCTTCTTTACAACCTTCTTCAGTATCCAAAGCCACCAACAGGTCATCTACGAACTGTAATAACACATTACCAGGAGGGAGTTCCAAGGAGTCCAATTGTGCTTTTAAGGCCTGACTGTAAATACTGGGACTTTCGGTATACCCTTGTGGAGCTCGACAGTATTTAAAACTTCGGTCGGCTAAAGCAAAACCGAAAAGATGGCGGCTGTCTGGGTGTATTGGTATACTGAAGAAGGCGTTCTTCAAATCAACAACAGAAAAGAACTTTGCCGTCAGCGGGATCATCGTTAATATCGTGGTGATGTCTGATACTACAGGATATTGGGGAATCACCACTTTATTGACCTCTCGCAAGTCACTTACAAAGCGATAAACGTATGAGTCCATGTCAGAACAGTCAGTAGGGGCCTTTTTGAGAATAGGAAGAATGGGGCTATTACACACGTTCAAAGCCGTCTCCTCCACCACCCCATCTGTATCAAATCCTGTATGATCTGCAATAAGGCCTTTTCCCCTGCCTGAGAAATCTTATATTGGGGTGTCCGGGACAGCCTGGCATCAGGCTTTACCTTGATAGAGACAGGTAGAATCTTTAGCAATCCTAAATCTGTGTCACCCGTGGCCCACAACTCGCATGGTCCTTTATGGAACTCAGGGGACAGAGGATCATGTTTCGCAAAGCATTGTCTGGCAAGGGCAACTTGTGGACCTACAGTAAGGTAAACGCCATCCGGAGAACAATATATAGTTGCATGCAACCTCTTCAACAAATCCAGTCCCATCAAATTTTCCCCACAATGCGATGATAGCAAAAATGGTGAATTGACTGTAAATGGATCAAGCGTTAGAGAAAGGGGCTGGGAGATGGGGCTAACAACCGGTACACCTGAAAAACCCACTGAAATGTTGTAATGGCCAGACAGAGCTGCCCCTGGGACCAGGGATGGGAAACAGAGCTATTCATAGCGCCTGTGTCAACTAAAAATCTCTTGATGGAACCTTGCAGATCTGCAGTAACATACGGTCCGCGCTGATGTACAGGTACCGGAACTGGTCCCTTGCTCTGTCCTTGGCTGTCCTGGCTGTGTGAAAATCCAGTCACGCCATCCATTTCATAGTCATCATGATAGTACTGGAGTCCCCCTGTTCCATCAAAATAATTCCCGCTCTGTCTATTTCCTCCTGTATTTTCCTTGTGCATGTCCCTTCGTCCCATTCCTCCACGACCCCTACCTCCAAAACCTCTGCCCCTTTCATTCTCTCCTCTCGACTGCAGTTCCAGGCACTCGCTCCGACAATTTCCCTCCTTTCTACAGTTAGCACACTGGTTTATTCCCAGAGGTGCTCTCGAAGCGCCACCTCTACCAGATCTGGGGCCTTGTGGGCCAAAACCTGAACCACGTCCTCTACCTCCTCCTCTTGCAACCTGCTGTAACAATACCCTCGTCTTTAGATCCTTTGCTTTCTTCTCGACTTTGTCCTTATTCTCATTCTCCCTATGTTCGTAGTACTGAGCCATACTCAATATCACTGATGGGGTGGACGTCGTCCAAGTACTCTCCGCCACTTGTAATCGAGCAGCAATCTCAGGAAGTAAATTAGTAACAAACCTATTGACAAATAGTCGAACCCTACCTTCCTGTGCCAAGTCCTGGCCACTAAAGTCTAAAAACACCCCTTCGAACCTGGTAAAGAAATCAGACACACTTTCGTCCTTTTTCTGTCGGCATGCCGTCAACTTATCCCAGTCCACTTTCTTCGGTGGGATAAGGGAGTGCATGTAAGTGATGATATGTCCCTGTAAGGCTAGTATTTCTACACTCTGCTTCTCGCCAGGCTTGTGCTCCTTATCCCATGTTTTAATCTCAACCCATGTTCCACCCAACTCTTGCGTATGATCCCGATCATGTACTTGTCTCCAGACATCAACTGGTACCAACAAACCAAAAAATAACTCTATGTCCGCTAGTGTCATCATAGTGGAAAAGGCTGCTTCCGTCAACACCTTATAGTATGCAGTCGGATTCTTCCTCAGGTCTGGCAACTGACCCTAGAACCTCACTCCTCTTCCAAGGGGTAGAAACCCATTGTTCTTGAAATCGAGCATCAACTCGCTGCCTTATTACAGTATTTGTAGAATCAGGCAATTCCGGGACCTCAGGATGACAGATGGGGTGCACCGATCTCATAGGGTTCTGGTACACTAGTAATGGGACCTTCTGGTGTAATCGACTTCTATAACCCACCAGGGAATTTACGTTACTAATTCGGGGCCATGTCCGTCATGTACACTCTGTCTCGTATGACATAAATGATCTGTGGTGCTGTTCCCCCAAAACACTGTTCCCACAACTCAATCAGAGTGATTGACATGTGCTTAACAGCGTGTTGCTGTATGATGGGCTCATAATCCTTCTTCGCGCTCCAAAAATCCTCTACACTATAAATCGGGTGTGAAACCCACTGAGCTGTTTGATTCGCTACAACCTGTTTCTCCTCCATTCCTACCGCTGAACACTTTCCTCACGGGATCCTGCGCTGCTGATCTGTCAGTAACGGGATGTTCAAGCGCTGGGGTCTGCATTGCTGACTGGGGTGTGGCACTTGCAGCGGATGAAGCAAATGCAGAACTAGGCCCCCCTGTATCGGTATCCAGAATGGGAGGTGTGAAAGGAGGGGAAACTAACAGAGCGGCATCAGTTCCATGTAGGGGATGGGAGGTTGGGGCAGTTGTATCATGGGTGTCGGAAAGAACAGCCCCTGCAATTGGATCAGGGAAAACGGGAACTGTAGGATATATTCGCTGTGGGGCATATGGTGGCGGTGGGCGAGAGTCTAAAATGTCCTCAAAGAGTTCATCTCCCTCCTCTCTAGCGACAAAACTTCTATTTACTTGTAACCGAAACCTCCTATCTTCACATTCTATCCCTTTCTCTGTTCTTGCCCTGTCATAAGCTACTGCCTTCTGTGTAATGGTCTGCGTCTCTTTTCTCCTAGCCACTTTCTCCTCTTTCAAACGTCGTAGCTTTGCTTCCTTCTGCCACACCCTCAAGGAATTGAACATAGACTGCTGACTCCGCCTAGAAAACATTTTTTCCTGCAAGTAATTAATTTTCTGTTCATCAAATGAACCAGTAAGCGGCCATTGCAATTCAACATTGTCTTTAGTATATTTATTCCACAGTGTATTAAACATAATTGGGGCAATCCCATGTTTGACATAGATATCGAAACTCGGAGTTCCCTCCGGAGGCACAGGTTGACGTTCTTCCAACCGCGCATCAGTAGTGCAACAGCGGCATCCAAAACATCCAAGTTTACTAAAACAAGGCATTTCATCCAAAACACATACACCGTTTTTCAACAATCAGTACTTTATAATTACAACATAAAAGGACAAAAAGGAAAGTAGGGAGGAAACAACAAAATATTTTCCCAAACCAAAACTAACCATTCAAATATTCAGCCACTGCCCACACATACACTCCTTTCATACATCGTCATCAGTATAGATCTCCAAACCACACCACTTTCAATCACAATAACCTCTCGGCAATCCCGGTATCACGCCACATGTCAGAAAAACGATTTCTAAAATCATACCCGAGAACCTTACAACTGTCTGGCACAGCTCACTGGCTAGTGTCTATTCAATACAGAACACGTATCTCCAAGTACAACGCAGGACATAACCCGTCGGTTCATGCCAATTCCAGAGGACTGTCCTCAGCTCCAGATCAACACAAGACAAAACCCAGCAGTCCGTAGACTACTCAGGAGACCGAAAGACAGGCTTACACCACAAACCGTCTTCGGACCATTCTGAAACCCTCCCCGGACCTCATCTGGGACCCTTCTGGCTAGTGTTGCTCCAGACCTTTCCTAGAGCTTTCAGGAGCCTGCCGCGGACCTTTCCAAAGACTATCTGGTAGTTGGCTCACACCTTAATGTGAACCCCGTGCATCTTTTCAAAAGTCTACAATAAATTCACCAAAAGATCTGGCAGATTACCTGTGAGCATTCCCGGACCCTTTTACAAAAATAACCAATTTCTAATCCGGTGCTACCGCGGTGCTGAAAAATTAAAGTACCAGCTGAATGCGTTGGTGTGGACCAGCTTTAGTGTCAGCAGACTTGTAAACAGTACCTTTGGTTCTGGTTGACCATGTCGGTCCGGGCCAGCGGTGGCACCGTCGTGGTTTCGATGTGAAGCGTAGAGGTTCAGCCTGCGGTGCCCTCAAGCCGCGGAGCAGGCAGCGGCTCGGGGACATTTGTCCAACCGTGTCGGTGAGACCAGAGCTGCGGTACAGAGTGACAATGACAGGTAATGGGGGCTGCCATCATTTGGCTCAGACTGCGGTGTGGGAAGTGACGGTGTGTCGTGTAACTTAGGAGCAGTGCCCGGAAACCATGGTGCGATCACGGGTGTGACTGTCTTCGGTGGGACCAGGGTGGCAGAGTGAAGCGAGGCGGTGTAGAGTGCGGTGTCCACAGGTCGCGGTGCAAGCAGCGGCTCGGAGGCAGTGGCGGTCGTCGTCATCAGTGAGACCAGGGTTGGGTTGCAAAGTGCAGCGGGCCCTCTGCAGTGCCTTAAGGACACAGTCTGCAGCAGTGTCGGTGACGGTGTTAGCTGCTTGCCCCCTCTGTGGCAACTGAAACCGCGGTTACAGAGGCGGTACCCAGAGATAGGTGAAGTGTGAGAAAAGTGCCCTCTTTCTGCATGGTTGCCCCCACTTTCTGCTGAATTGCTGATATGCTTTGACTGATTGTGCCCGGGGCTCCTGCTAATCAGGTACCCTGGGCCTATGTTCTTTAAAAAAATATAGAATATGAATAGAGACACCATCACCCGGTGACCAAAACATAAGTGCAATAGATAGAACTGTACTTACTGGCAGCCTTCATTCATACATGCAGTTTAAAAAAAGTGCACAAACTGCTACAAAATCCTAACACAACGGCATAAATGTATATATTAATGCGTGTGAGTAACCGCCGAACATTTAGTTATGTCTTATGGTTTCTTTGGTGGGAGGCTCATCTACAGCTAACCTTCCTGGTTTATGTTCATTTGTTTTTTTGCACTTCTATTCAGGCACGTTACCTGCACCTCATTTAATATTGCCGATCGGTTTACCCTTTGTATACTCCCATGTGCACTAGAGTTGTGGTTTTATACCACTTTGGGGAGTTTTTGTTTTTACACACATCACCTCGTTTTGACCGGCGCGATATTGCGGATCCTTACTGTTTACATTTTCTTATTGTACATGGTGTACAGTGGGGTTGTCCCTTCACACTCAGTAATGGTTTATTTATCCTCTCCATCATGGCCGACACAGTTTCTAGTCTGGGTAGACTAGTTCTTCCATTACGTGATCGTCCGCGGTTTTGGCGCAGTATGTTGAGCTTTTTGTCAGTTACCGGTCTAGTCAACGCTTACTGTTCACCATACGTGTTTGGTTTGAGTTGTAGCACACTTCGCTCTGATTCAGTTATGTACTTTTAAAGTACCACATACTTTGCGTTTTGTGCAGCTTTGGAAGTATTTTAATAACCTATACCTCTTTCTCGTATTTGCAAGTTGTTTGCCTTGAATTAGTTATATATACATTTATGTTGTTGTATCAGGATTTTGCTGCAGTTTGTGCACTTTTTTGAAACTGCATGTATGAAGGCTGCCAGTAAGTTCAGTTCTATCTATTGCACTTATGTTTTGGTAACCGGGTGATGGTGTCTATATTCACATCGACACTTCATTTTGTATTGGCTCCCGCACTGGTTGTACTTTTGTACAGTAGCAGATGTTCTAGTTTCTCCAGCATGATTTCAAGGACCGTCAGTCCTCAATATCATCTATCCGTGGAATTCTATATCGTTCTTTACGCTAGTTTTCACTTTTTGCCAACAACCATATAAATAAAAATTATCTCTGTTTACATTACAGTGGCCCCCTGAAGAAGGGACTTAAGGTCCCGAAATGCATTGGGCACGGTGTTATCAAGCACAACGATTATTGTAATGATGTTTTTCTTTTGCAATTGTTATTTGTGTATCAGAAATTATGATACAATCATATGTACCCTGATTTAATGAGACACTTTATTTGAATACTGTTGTTTCTGTTACATTTTCTATGAAAGCTTGAAATGTGTTTGTCATAAACTTTGTGAAGTTAGAATATGATTCATTTGTTGTGCACATGGTTTTTTCAGGCTATCTTGCTTGATTAATCTCACATACACATCTCTGTGTGCCATGCCTACAACCCACTCCCCTGACATCGACAAGTCACCCCTATAGCTGGGTGCACTATACCACTGGTGAGGGTACAGGTGCATGAGCCCTGTACCCCTAGAGTGTCTGAGTCCAATCTTAGACTCTGTAAGTGCAGTGATGTCATTAAGATTATATGGTGCTACGAGTTTGTCATTACAAACTCCACAGCACCATAATGGCAACACTCAAAACTGAGAAGTTTTATACCAAATGCCAGTGTGGAATTTAATGAAAAATGCACACAGAGGGCATCTTAGATATGCCCCCTGAAAACTAACCTACCACTAGTGTCCCGGCTGAGTGGCTGCTTTCAGCTGCCACCAACAGACATGATTCTGGACCCATGGGACGAGAGCCTGCTGCTCTCTGGGGCCTGAAACAATGCACATCCTGGGACGAGGTGCCAAGCCTCCTCCCCCAGGATGGGCAGGGTTCACGAAGGGGACGCTTGAAAGGCTTGCCACCTTTGTGAGCTTCCCCAGGCCACTTGCTGTTTTCAGCAACTGGTCCCCACTGGTTCTGACCCCCACTTTGGGCGGGAGAACTGGCTGGAAAAACAAGTGAGGAAGAGAGGTGTGCCCACCTCTGCCAACTCCTCCCCTCAGGTGGGGGAGGCAAGGTGAAGCACAACTCTCAGTCCCGCCATCTTGCAGATGGGGGACTCAGCCAACCAGGGAAAGTCTTATGCCACCCTCCAGTGGGAGGGTGGCATAATAGGGGGTGTACTCATTGGTTCCAATCTTATTACCTACCTATAACACCCCTAAATCTAGTATTTAGGGGTACCCCTGAACCTTGCTTTCTCAGACAAGAACCAACAACAAGAAAAGAAGAAGGACCAAACAGCCGTGCCGAAGCTAACAAGAGGAAGACGGCCACTGACTTGGTCCCAGCCCTACCGGCCTGTCTCCACCTCAAACTTACTCCTGCAAAATCCCGGTGTGTCCTGCAGCCAGCAACCTTGAAAACCCCGGAGGTCCTGCCTGTCTTCAACCACAAAGACTGTGGGCCAGATGTAGGTAAATTCAAGTTTTGCGATTTTTACCGAATCGCTATTAAGGACTCATAAAATGGAATGTATGTAGGAATCGCAAAAATATTTGCGATTCCTTAATTGAGAATCGTAAATTGAGAATCGCAATCAAGTAATAACTTCCCATTCATTCCTATGGGCCAAGAGGCCCATAGGAATGAATGGGATTTACGCACGCAATTTGCGAGTAACCAAGAGGCACTCACAAATTGTGTGTGCTATTTTATGGGTGCAAGAGTTCCAAAAGGACACCCTGTTGCACCCTTGAAATGTGCATGTGTGCACATGTGACGCACATACATGCCCTAAGGGCATGTATGTGTGCCACATGGCACTTTGAAAAAAGCCAAAGAATGCTTTTTTAAAGGAAATCGCAAAATACCACCAACTTGAAGTTGGTGTTAATTTGCAATTCCTTAAGGCAAAATCACAATTTGCCTTGCCTACCAACATAGCATTTAGGGAATCGCAAATTGCGATTCTCTAAATACCTGCGCAAAATAAGGAATCGCAATTTTTGCGATTCTGTATTTTGCGTGAGGGTATTTGCCTGCCAATTTCAGCATTTGTGATCACAATTTGGCTTCCTACATCTGGCCCTTAGGGCATGTATGTGGTAAAAATCGCTATTAAGGACTTGCAAAATTGAATTTACCTACATCTGGCCCTGTGTCTCCCGTGAACACTGGATTTGTTCATCTGCAACCTCTGGCTATGGCCGTACACTGCGAATCCGCACCACTTTGCACCCACCGTCCACGGCCCGAGCGGGCAAACACCACGAGGAGGTCCCCCCGGCGATCCTAACCCAAGATCCGGTGACCCCTGACCAGCCTCAAGCCTCCAGCCGACTCCTGCAGCCTAAATCTGGAAGGTCCCCCCAACCGAGACCAGGAGCTGGTAAGAAGATACGACCCTAAAAGGCACTACTGCACTCAACACCCCACGGCCTTGGGTGGCCTAACCAACGGTGCCTAGCCAACTCCCAACATACCTCTCGAAGTGGTGGTCACACCAAGAAGACCTTCGCCCCCAAGCCTGCAGTGCCTTTGCAAACCGGAGATTTCCCATTGCAAACAACAATGCCACTGAGGGTGCCCCTTTGGTGCAACTTTGTTTCCCTATTTGCCCTGAGCTAAAGTCTAGGAGCTTTGCTCTCACAACCAAGTGGCTTGCTCGTCAGCAGCCATCAACCGGAGTCCCTGGATCCCCCATTGGATAACATTGGGCCTCATTACTCTGCATCCGGAGTGTAACAAGAGTGCATCCCTGACCCTGGGGGACCTCTGAGTCTACCCCCAGAACCTCAACTCCCACTAACAAATACTTACCTTAAAACCGATAACACTATTTTCCTCGAATGGATAACATAGACTGTTTTTCTTGAAACAGTTTCTAAGTTTAGAGTTTGAAAACCTTAAGAAATTCTTCAATAACTAATAAAAACGATTTTACTTACCTGTTTACAGGAAATGTCCCAGAATAGTATCCAGGCATAGTACTCTGTGTAAGAAAAGTAATCTCAAAAGTAACTTACCTGTAATCGTCCTGAAAATCCTATACAAAGTATATGTACTGTATTTACAAAGCATTGCATTTCTCAGAAACAATACTAGTCTGTTAGTCAAAACAAAGTGCATTTACAATTGCAATCCAAACTGTGTTACAAACTGTATATTTACTGCAAAATACTTATCACTTGCCTGTGCCAGTCTTGCTTGGTTCTAGGAAATAAAATAACAAATATAATATTTTTATACAAAAACAATTGGTCTGAAGTTCAGTTTTTCAGAGTGTGAATTCATTTGCTGACTGAGTGTGTACAACAAATGCTTAACACTATCCTCTGATACTGCCCTACATCTCGACTACACTACCACAAATAGAGAGTGAGGTGCTATCTAACTTTACCTCTGCCTACCTTTGGGGTTCCACTGGACTCTGTGCACATTATACCTTACTTTAGTACAGTATGTACAGAGCCAGCTTACTACGTGAAGTCTTTGCTGTCCCTGAGACTTGGTGAACAGGAGGCAAGCTCTATTTCAAGCCCTTGGAGATACTCAGCAATGAGTAAAAGAAAGTTCAGTCCAGTCCTTTCACTGCCTATGGGAGAAGCAGGAACTGCAGGCCTATCCAACAAAGCAGCACACAGCAATGGAGCAGTACTCCTCCTAGCAGTTCTTCCAGCGCTTCTTCTTGGCAGGTTCCTTGATTTCAGCAAGTTATAAAGTTCTGGGGTCTGGGCCCCAATATTTATACTGCATTTTTCTTTGTTCTCTGGAGAGAGGGAGAGACAGCATTGTCCAAAGCAGATCAGGTGCAATGAAATTTCCTCCCACTACTCTAAATGCAGCCCAAGTCTATTTAGCCCATCCCTGACTCATCCAGGAAAGGGAGGACACACCTCAACCCCCAGTGGCTGTCTGAAAAGAATGTGCATCATCAGCCCCTGTTATACAAAAGCTAAACAGTTAATCCACAACCCAGCAGAGGCACACAGGATGGCTAAGCAAGAAAAGTCCTACTTTCTAAAAGTGGTATGTTCAAACACAGAATATAAAAATCATCTTTACTAAAAGATGCATTTCTACATTCTGAGTTTAGGAATGCTAAACTCCATTTCTCGATCTTGTCCCAATAGGAAAATATACCTGTAAGATGTTACAAAGTATTCCCCATTCTATCCTATAGGACAGATAGCCTTTCAATAGTGAAAAACAAATTACACTGTACTTCACTATCAGGACATGTTACACACACCAGTACATGTCCTGCCTCTCACATACACTGCACCCTGCCCACAGGGGTGCCTTGAGCCTACCTTAGGGGTAACTCACATGTAATAAAAGGGCAGGTTAGGGCTAGGCAAGTGGGTGCACTTGCCAAGTCACATGGCAGTAAAACAGTAAAAACTGCACGCAGACACTGCTGTGGCAGTTCTGAGAACCCTTTGAAAGGCTGCTCGTGTGGGTGGCACAATCAGTACTGCAAGCCACTAGCAGCATTTGATTTACAGGCCCTGGCACTCTCAGTGCACTTTACTAGGGACTTACCAGTAAATCAAATATGCCACTCAAGGAAACACCAATCCATAATATAATATTCAATAGGAGCACTTGCACTTTAACACAGAACAGCAGTGAGAAAGTGCATGGAAACGCTAAACCAACAAAAACAGAGTCAAAATCAGGAGGTCAGAAAGTAAAAAGACAGGGGAAACACGCCAAAAGATGCCAGGTCTAAGAGAAGGTTATCAGAGATGATGGCATCTCCCATGTTACACAGAAGAATATCGCAGATAAGTTTGCAAGGGACTATGCGGCTTTCTATAAGGCCCGGCCATTGGCTGCACTGTCCAAATAGGTACTTGCCTGGGAAAGATATCACTCCCAATTCTGATGAGGGCTGACCGACAGACCCTAGAAGAGGAGATTGGCTTAGAAGTGCTGGCAACTTAAAACAAGCATTTGCAATGCAATAGGTCTCGCATTATACAACTGTGAGCAGTTGGCATTGCTAATAATAATGCAACACTAGCTATTGTAAATGATGCCATTTATTTATGTGTTTGTTTTATAAAATAGATTAAAAAGGCATTGTCATGAACAATAACAATAGCAAATGCGAGGCCTATTGCATTGCAAATGCTTGTTTAAAGGAGGCCTCGAAACGGGTCTCTTTCGGGCTCTGTTTTGTTACCTGGCACAGGGTCCGTTTTTTTTCCGGACTGCAGACACATCGATGCTCATTTCGCGCTAGTGGAGAAGATAGGGCATGACGTCATGTCAGGTGAGCGTTGTAGGGGAAGGGAAGCTGTAAAGTTTAAGTGGCAAAATAAGATCCAGGCGGTATAATGATTAAATAGGATTTAATCAAGCAAGGCACAGTACTTCTACACGAAGATCTCCAGGCAGAATGACCAGGAGAACAGTAAAGCATAACAGTTCTAAATAGAATGCATTCACAAAGTGGCATGTGCCACAATCAAAAACTTACAAGAAAATTAAACGGAAAGATACAGGGTAATATATAGCAATAACAATGCAACACATTCCTCCCCTAAGGAGAATCACAAATGGTATCAACACATTTGGTAACATGTCTGACATTCCATAGTTTCCCATCCTGTGTGACAACACTATTATAATTAACTTTAACAATTTTAATTGGTCTACCAAATTTGCATTCACCTTTATGCACCAAACCAGGCTTCCGCACTCTGACCTATTCACCTACAGTAAAAGACGGTTCTTTGACTTTCATACGGAGATCATAGTTGCACTTACTCTTATGTTGCTTAATTTCTACTCTTTTAGCTACCTCATCCAGAGGAACATCAGAGTTGCAATTTTTCATAGTCTTTCTAAACCACCATGGACACAATTTAGAAATAGGATCCCTACCCCTTAATAGACGGAAAGGTGAAATCTCCGTTGTAGCATGAGGAGTTATGCGATACAACCAGAGTTTTTCTCTTAACTTATCCTTCCAGTGAGCACCAAAATTAGGTGCCCACATGATATCTTTTTTAAGGACTCTGTTGTATCTCTCCACTTGTCCATTACCTTGACGTTCATACAATGCTGTGGTCATATGTTTGATATTGTAAAACTTAAGAAATTCTAACATCTCCAAAGACTTGAACTGCACACCATTGTCAGAAATAAGAATTTCTGGGTAACCTTATCGGGCAAAAACTTCTTTCAGAAACAAAATTACACTTTCAGCAGTAGTACGAGGCACAAGTTTGACCTCCGGCCACTTAGAATGATAATCAATCAATACTAAAGCGAACCTACAGTCTTGTGGTAAGAAATTGAAAGCACCAGCAATATCCAGACCTAGTTTTTGCCAGGGATGATCTGGCTATCGTACAGGAATCAAAGGAGCGGGATCACACTTACACATCTTGTCACTACTGACACATTCTGGGCATTCCCTCACAACTTTATCCACAAACCTATCCAAACCAGGCCACCAGAACACAGATCTAATCAATCTTTTCATAGACGACGTACCTAAATGGCTCTCATGGCTCACAGATAAAATGTGGTTACGATGTGATGAAGGAGGAATACATTTTCCTTGTCTGAAAATCATATCACCTTCTATGACGAGTTCTCCTGAAACTTTCCAGAAAAGAACGATATCAGCTGGAATTTCATTTTTGGATGGCTACCCCATCCTAGTGTAGTCAATAATTCTACGCAAGAGAACATCCTCCTCCATAGCCCTCTTCCACATTTCTTCAGAAAGAAAACCAAATCTTCCAGAAGTTATTTCAGTAATGTCAGCAACCACTTCCTCGTCTACATTCTCATCCCCTGTGACACATGGAAGTCTTGACAGACAATCTGCAGTGACATTAATCTTTCCTGGGACATATTTAACATCAAAACTGTACTCCTGCAGACGTGACATTAGTCTGGCAATGCGAGCAGTAGCTCTTAAACCTCCTCCAGGAGACAAAATAGAAACTAAGGGTTTGTGATGTGTTCTCAAAACAAACCTAGCACCCCAAATATAATTCCTGAAATGCTCTACTCCCCAGACACATGCTAACAACTCCCTTTCAATGACCGCATACCGCCTCTCAGTAGTACTAAGAGTGCAGGAAGCGAATGCTACATTCCACTCCTCCTTCCCAGCACGTTGAGACAACATACACCCTAAACCATAAAGGCTTGCATCAACTGTGAGTACACACAATTTGTTCATGGAAAATGGCTTAAGTGTTGGAGCACCAATCATTTCAGCTTTTATGTTATCAAAGGCATCCTGTTGCTTTTTTCCCCAAACAAATTCTACATTTTTCCTAGAAAGTTCTCTAAGCGGTTCCATTTTTGTAGCAAAATCCTTTATGAACTTGCAGTAATATTCGCATAGTCCTGAAAATGAGAGGAGTTTGTCCTTACAATCAGGAGCAGGAGCCTTCAAAATAGCATCAACAAGAGATTTTTTAGGAAAGACACCTTCTTTAGATACAGTATGCCCCAAATATTCAACCAAATCCTGATACAGTTTGCATTTCTTGCTCTTGAGAGTAAGACCATATTTATTAAGAATTTTACAAACACTTCTGAGATGTTCTGTATGGACTTCCTTGTTTGGAGAGAAAATCAAAATGTCATCTTGAAAACATTTTACATATTGTTCTAAGTTCTTAAAAAGATGGCACATGGGGGGCGTGGCTAGCTGCCAAGCAAGATGGCCGCAGCCTAACGGAGCTCCGAGGGTGAGGCCGACTCCCCTGCCATCCGCACACTGATCCGCTTCAGCAACTATCCCCACTGGCGCTGGGCTGGTAGCCTGTAGGAAGCGGCGCCGACTGAGCCGTCTCCGGGGCTCCTCGGTGCTCGTGAGCCAGATCGGCGTCGGCCCGCTAGTAACGGCCTGTGCCGCCGGCCGCGACCGGGGCCTGGATTACTTTGAGGGCCGCCTGGGGTGTGTGGGAGCCTGGGCAGTGGATGTGCCCAGAAGCGACCGGAGCAACTGACGACGGCGACGCTGGGGCGGACCGGGATCGCCCGCGACCTGTGACCAAGTGGAGGCGCCCCGGACTTTGCGGGGGGAATATTGTCCCCGAGCTCATCCTGAGGAACTGCGTCCGGCGCTGTGATCCCCGGGCGCGTCGCCCTGCCGCCGGCGCAGCCCCGTGGAAGGCGCAAGTGGGGGCCTGTGGAGGATCGCTGGGGAGCGGCCCCCGGACTGCTGTAGTGAGCCGGAGCCGGGGACTGTGGCCGATCCCGGCGGGGACCGAGGTGTGCCGCCGGATTGAGGGTGGCGGCGCTGGAGCAGACCGCGATTGTCCGTGCCCTGAGGCCTGGTGAGAGCGCCCCGCATTGAGTGCAGTCTGAGGCGGGCCCTGCGGAGGGAGTATCGCTGCCGTGACCCGCCAGAGGGAGGCTCGACTGGCGAGGCTGGGGCCGACGCTGTGATCCCCGGGGGGGCTGCCCCGTCATCGGCTCTGCGCCTGCCCCGGCGCGGCCCCGTGGGCAAGGTGCGTGGGGGCCTCCGGGTTACTGTGGTGGGCCGGCGGCCGTCCGGTTGTTTGGAGGCTTGATTGCCGCTCCCGAGCTGTGTGGTGACCTTGCCCCCCCCCCCGGCCGGCTGGGTGACGAGAAGAAACGTCCCGGGACGGCGTCCGCCGGCCCCAAGATGTCCGGGAAAGGGAATCGCACGCACCAGCAGGGTAAGCTGGACAAATTTGCCTACAATAAAGACGCGGCCGCGGGGGCCGGGAGGTCGGACGGGGCCGCTGCAGAGGCAGAAGCGCCTAAGGTAACACTGGAGGACATAATGCTTGCCCTTAACAAAGTGCAGACCACGGTAGGATCTATCTCCACGGATGTGTCCTTGCTCAGGGCGGACTTCCAAAAAATGTCATCCAGGGTCACGGACGTGGAGCGCACCACGGCGGCTTTGACGAGTGACACTACACTCCTGCTCCAACGGGTGTCCCAGTTGGAGGCTGAAACAAAACAAATGGCGGCGAAGATGGACGATCAGGAAGGGCGCTCCCGGCGTAATAACGTCCGCATAACGGGAATTCCCGAGAGTGAAGGGAAATCCGCCATGGACTTGTACATAGAGGACCTAATAAAAACCAGACTGCAGCCTCGGGGTCTCTCTTCATTCTTTTCGGTGGAGCGCGCCCACAGAGTGCCTGGGGGTAAGCCCAAGGTTGGGGCGCCCCCTCGACCAGTGCTGGCCCGCATCTTCAATTACCGCGACAGAGATGTCATCCTCCAGACGGCCCGGGTGGCGCCACCGTTACGGATTCAGAATTCGATGGTGTCGTTCTTCCCGGATTTCACGGCGGCGGTGGCGGCGCGGCGGAGAAGCTTCCTGGAGGTCAAGAAGACGCTGAGGGCCCGCGAACTGCCTTACTCCATGGTCTTTCCGGCGCGCCTTCGGGTGGTGGCGGAGGGCAAGACCCTGTTCTTCGAGACGCCGGAGGAGGCGCACGACTGGCTCGAGGGCTGGAGGCCGGCGGGCGGCCCTGGGAGATCGGACAAGCGGAGGCGGCGAACAGAGGGGACGGCGGACGCCGGCGACCTGGAGCCGGGAGGGGAGACATAGGACCGACCCTGATAGGCAGCGAGACTCCGTGCTGAATGCTTGTGACTGCCTTCAGGGGCGCCTCGAGGTGGAGGCCTTGTGGAACTAGACGGCGCCGGCTCAACGATATTTCAAGGGGTGATCAGTTGAACTTTGTCCAAAGGGGAGTATTTGGTCTTCCTCGGACCGCCCGCTCCACTACACCCAAGTACTGTTTGGGGACTTGGGATCTGAGCACTCTGCTGAGTTGGGGTGGCGGGCAGTTTGGAGTCCGTATGGCAGGGAGGCAGGGAGGGGGTGGGGGGGCAAGGGAATGTTCGCAAGTTTTGTTTTACTGTTTTTGTTTATAATGACGTATATGTTTCAACACACAGTACACGCACCATGCAATGCAGGCACGGCCTGTGCCGCTCCGTTCATAGCATCAGCTCTGCGCTGCTCCTGCCGCGGGAATGGCTGACACAACGCTAGGGCGTTCCACTGGGGTCGCCCTCACTCCGGCGCAGCCTCTCTCCCTCCTTACGTGGAACGTGCGCAGCTTAGGCGATAAGATTAAGAGGGGTTTGGTCCTCCAGAGTCTCAAGAGATGCTCCCCTGTGGTGGTCCTGTTGCAGGAGACCCACCTAATGGGCACTGCTAGTAAAGCGATGGATAGATGGGGGTACAAGATGGTGATACACTCTGACTTCTCCACTGGTTCCCGCGGGGTGGGTATACTGGTAAAGAAACAGTCCCCGTTAATCATAAAAGGCACTCGGGCAGACGGTTCGGGGAGGTTTGCGGCGCTGCATGCCCAATGGGAGGGACGCCCCCTGAATATTGTTTCGGTTTACATTCCTCCTGCCCTGCATGCTGCGACTCTTCCTGCGCTGAGCAGCTTCTTGCTTGATCTACCGGAGGGAGAGCTTATAGTGGTCGGCGACTTTAATGCGGTGGTGGACGGCCTGCTTGACCGCCACCCGGAGCGGGCTGGTGGAGGCACTCGGACTGGCAGATATATGGAGGCTTCACCACCCAACACAGCGCCACTACACATATTACTCGGGGGTGCATAAAAGTTTGACCAGAATAGACTACTTCCTGGGTTCGCAGGGCAGTCTCCAATATGTAGACAGCGTGGAAATCAGGCCCAGGGGCATATCGGATCACTCACCGTTACTTCTACAATACACGCGCTACCACCTGACCAGGCGCCGTGTCCCCCCCGGGTTATCTCCAGGTTCCCGACATCTGCAAAACACTCGGGAAGGCTACTAGTCTCTACTTCCAAGAAAACTCCTCATCGGTAGACTCTCCGGCTACCCTCTGGGAGGCGTACAAAGCGGTCCTGAGAGGACACGCGGTCGCCTCCATTGCGGCGCACCGGCGCGCGCGGCATCTTGAGCTACAGTCGCTAGAGGCGGATCTGGCCGCGGCAGAGGCACAACAGGCCGCACATCCATCGCCTGCAACCTCCCGTGGATTACAGGTGGCGCAGGTGAAATATAAGGAGCACCTGGCGGACCGTACCAGGCGACGGCTAGAGGCCACGCGACACAGAATCTACGATGTCGGGGACAAGACAGGGAAGCTGTTGGCATGGTTAGATAGACGGGAGGGTGGTTCCAGGTGGATTGCGCAGCTCATTTCGGGGGAGGGTCAGAGGGCGACTGACCCGCGAGATATAGTGAACACCCTGGCGGGCCACTTCGCTGCGGTCTACTCCTCCGCTTCTTCCATGTCAGAGGAGGAGGCGATGTCGTATGTTCGAGATCTGGACATGCCCAGGTTAGCCCCTGCCGCGATGACGGCCTTGGAGGCCTTGGAGGCCGATCTGACGGTGGATGAAATACAGGCTGCGGTGGGAGCGCTTCAGTCGGGCAAGGCGGTGGGTCCCAACGGCATCCCGGTTGAGCTGTACAAGAGGTTGATAGGGACGCTAGCTCCTCACCTGCTCGCTATGTTTACCGATAGTCTGCAGCGTGGCGAACTCCCTCCGGATCAGCGCACGGCAACTATTGTGGTCCTCCCGAAGCCTGGCAAGCCGGCGGAGGAGTGCACCTCCTACCGCCCCATCTCGCTCCTCAACGCAGAGGCCAAGATTCTGGCCAAGCTGCTGGCGGCTAGACTGACGCCGCACCTTGCCGACATTATACATCCAGACCAGTCTGGCTTTATGCCCGGCAGAAGTACGTCCCACAACCTGCGACGTCTGCATGGCGTGTTGGCCCGGACGGGTCGGGTGAGCGAACCGGCGGTGCTTCTGTCGTTGGACGCGCAAATAGCGTTCGACATGGTCGAGTGGCCCTTCCTGTTCGCGGTCCTTCGCCATCTGGGATTCGGGCCCAAATTCTGCGCCTGGATTCGTCTCCTGTACACTAAGCCATTGGCTCATGTTGCGGCCAACGGGCATATGTCCGGCGATTTCCCCCTGTCGCGTGGCACGCGCCAAGGTTGCCCCCTGTCGCCCTTATTGTTTGCCCTTGTGTTGGAGCAGCTGGCGGCGTGGATACGCTGGGAACCCTCGATAAGGGGACTCCGATGGTCAGATGGATGGGAGGACAGGGTTTCTCTCTATGCAGATGACGTCCTATTGTACCTGGCCTCCCCGCGGCGCTCCATCCTCACGCTACTCAATATATGCAGGGTCTTCGGCAAGGCGTCGGGGTACACGATAAATTGGTCTAAATCCGTCATGTACGTGCTGTGTGGCCCTCCGCCGCAACTACCGGCGGATTGCCCCCTCAGGGTGGCGGAGGGGTCGTTCAAGTATTTGGGTGTCCACATCACTGCGGACCCAGTGGTATTCTATCAGAAGAATCTTCAGCCCCCGTTGGACCGTCTTCGTCGAGACATCCGTCACTGGGGGGCGCTGCCGCTGACCCTACTGGGGAGGGCGGCGCTCTTTAAGATGATGTCCCTGCCGCGCTTCATATACGTGCTCGAAAACACACCATATCCAGTGCCCCCGGCGTACTTCCGCTCAATCGCGGCGCAGGTGTCTAGTCTTCTATGGCACAACCGACCGGCGCGTATTGCACAGTCCAAACTTACCCGCGGCTGGTACGATGGGGGGATAGCACTGCCCGACATCCAACTTTACTACTGGGCGACGCAACTCAAGGTCATCAATTATTGGCTCCATGCCCCGCACTCGGATCCGGCATTTAAAGCGGATAGAGCCATATTGGGCACGAGAGGTATGTTGTCGCCCCTGTACGATGGGAGGCTCGGCCCAGAACTCATTGGCCCCTTGCGACAAACAGTGGCCGTGTGGCACGCGGCCCAGGCCCGGCTGGGATGGAGAGGAGTTTTGACCCAGCTCACCCCCTTGTGGGATGCGAAACGGCTCGGGAGACTTAGGCATAGCAGGGGCTTCGACAAATGGGATGACATCGGGATCTCCACAGTGGGCGACATGTGGCACAAGGGTGCAGTGATCACCTTCGCGCGCCTACAACAACAATACGAGCTGGCGCCCACGGAATGGTTCCGATACACACAAATTAAACACGCGCTGCTCGCCGTTTTGGGGCCTGGAGCCTCAGTTCCGGAAGCGTCACCACTGGAGGACAGGCTGCTCACAGATTATATGCCCCAGCGGGCAACATCATTCACGTACCGTAAGCTAATAAATAATCTCCCGGACCCTATGGGCACCCTGCGGGAGAGGTGGTCCACTGATGTCGGGGACTTTGATGACCCGGACTGGAGGGAGGCGCTGGCGTCCCCCCGGGAGGCAGGGATACCTTCCAGGCTTCGGTTGGTACAGCTCCGGATTCTGCATAGGTCCTACTACACCAGGTACACACTCCACAAAATAGGAAGAGCACCCCATCCATTCTGCCTGCGCGGCTGCGGGGAGGAAGGCACCTTCTACCACACCATCTGGGAGTGTCCCAAAATCCAAGAATACTGGAGGCGAGTGATGCGTACGCTGTCCCAGGCGGGGGGTGTGTCGCTTGCACCGGAACCCAGGCGCTGCCTGCTAAATGTATGGGAGCCCAACGACCTGGGCAGGCAGGCTCAGTGTTGGGCCACAGTAGGCATCGTGCTAGCTAAGCGGAACATAGCGCAGAAGTGGGGGGTGGCAGAGGTGCCGCTGCTGTCTGTATGGGGGAGTGACATGGATAGGGCTATGATAGCCGAACGCTCAGTGTACATAGGGAGGGGTTGTCCCCAAAAATGGTCTAAAATATGGGGGGCATGGAACACTTATCGGGGAGATATATGCGAGCCACCACCGACGCTTGAAGATGAGACCCTTGATGCGGACTGAGGTGCAGGCCTTTATGGTAAACATTTGGGGTGGGATTGTTGGGGATGGGCGCCTGTGTGGGGGGATTGTCGGGAGGTGGGGGGCTGAACTGCTTCGGACTTTGTTATATGCTGAACAACGGTTGAATAATCGACAATTGCTGTACTGTACTGTGGTAAAAGAAAATAATAAAAATTGTTTTAAAAAAAAAAAAATTAAAAAAAAAAAAAGATGGCACATTGACCTCTGAAAAACAGACGCCGCTGAGGCTAGTCCAAAAGGCACCCTCTTAAATTGAAATAGACCTTGAGGTGTGATGAAGGCTGTCAAATGCCTCAACTCCTTTGCCAACTCTATTTGGTGGTATGCCGATCTGAGATCAAGCGTAGAGAACACCGTAACTCCTCCTAACATACTCACTACTTCATTTATGTTCGGTAGAGGATGACAATCAATGACGATATTGGCATTTAAAGCTCTAAGGTCAATGCACATCCTTAAAGATTTATCCGGTTTCCGTGCAAGAACTACTGGAGAAACCCATTCTGACCATTCTATTTCCTCAATTAATCCATTACTTAACATCTATTTCAATGTTTCCCCCAGGTCTTGCCTGACATTGATAGGCACATTTCTAAATTTTTGCTTAACTGGCAATACACCTTGTTTGAGTTTGATAATGTGAGTGAAACCCTTGAGTTTCCCTACCTTTTCCGAAATAACACCTGGAAATTCTTTTTCAACATCATACTTCTCTGTATTTTCTTCAACTACCATTACTGGGTCTTTATTGCGCGGATTAAGGATGATACCTAATTTCCATTGGTCCCTCCAACCCAGAACATTAACTCCTTTTTTAGCAACATACAATTTGATTGGAGCAGACCTTCCTTTGAACTCAACCTGAGAGGCCATATAGCCAATAAAGTCAATATTAGAACCATCAAAGATTTGAGCCATAACATCAGGAGGACATAAATCCCCCATAGATCTTTTACTCCCAAATTTCTCATTGAAATAACACTCAGTTATAATGGTCCATGGAGATCCTGAATCTGCCATGAGCTTAAGATCTTCACCCAAGAATTTAACTACACACTTGGGAGAATGTAATACCTCTCCGTCTACAACACCTACATTCACTAATGAAACAACAATCCCTTTCTCAGTTTGAGAATCATTACAAGGTGAATGCTCACATTTATCACAAGTAACATCACTCAGTTGATCACACCTTACACATGAAACTTCATTGTTCCTGTTATAATTTCTACTTCTATCAAAACTTTTACTCTTATCATCCCTACAAGCCTTAGAAAAGTGTCCCAGTCTTCCACATTTGTTACATTTCTTACCTATCGCTGGACAAAACTTGAACGAAGCTACATGGTTGTTGCTTCCACACCTATAGCAAATAATATTTTTTCCAACAACTTTATTATTCATTGCACACACTTCGTCACATTTTTTTTCACCTTTATCATTTTTTGAAGTAACATCTTGAATAGTCTTCATCCATTTATCTGATTGCTCAAATGCCTTAGCCGTGGCAATAGTATCATGCAAGTTGGGATTACCTAAAATCCATAGTTGTTCTTGTGTTTTTTTACTCCGAACGTTCACAATAATTTGGTCCCTAATCATTTCATCTGAGATAGCTCCAAAATTACAAGGTACTACTAGCGTCCTGAGTGCCGTTAAGAAATCATCAAATGATTCTGAATATCTCTGCGCCCTAGTGTAAAACTTATACCTGTTAAGCGCTATGCTGGTTGTAGGTTTAAACCTAGTCTCCATGCGCAACATTGCCTCATCAAATCCTCCCAAATCTCCTGGAGTGATAGGAAGCGCTCTAAACACTGCTTGACCCTCTGAACCTAGGCAATGAAGAAAAATACTTTTTTTTCTTTCATACTCCCATCCTCGTTGCCAATGTAAAGTTTAAGCCGCAAAAGAAGATCCAGGCGGTATAATGATTAAATAGGATTAATCAAGTAAGGCACAGTACTTCTACACAGAATGACCAGGAGAACAGTAAAGCATAACAGTTCTAAATAGAATGCATTCACAAAGTGGCATGTGCCACAATCAAAAACTTACAAGAATATTAAAGGGAAAGATACAGGGTAATATATAGCAATAACAATGCAACAGAAACCCTTTAAAGAGAGTCATTTTCTCTCTGGATTTCCCTTCTGTTTTTGAAACACTGGAGCAGCAATATTATCGTGGTGTCACCAGGGCTTTAAGTGCAAGCTTTTTCAATATTGTACACAAGCCATAGTTGCTGCTTATTTACCTTATGCAAAAACAACAGTTGATGGACAGAATGCAGAACAATGTCATACATTCACCCCAGTAAAGAGATCTGGGCCTAAATCAATTGTTGTTTTGCTTACAATGCCATTCCAGTTTGAACCCAGCCATATGCAAGTCAGTCTTGACCCTGTTCCTCATGGGAACAGTCCTGCCCGAACTGCCAAGCCAGGTCCTCCCTGGACTGGAAACAAGCATCCTAGGACCAGTATAGGGATTTCACCCCTCTTCAGCCAGAATAGCTTGATTCCAGTGGCATGGAGAGCACGGGACCCACGTCTGGGCATACCCGTCCCACTCTGTGTGACAAATGCAATTGTGTGTCTTTTGCTTTCTCGCTTATTTATCTTATGCAACTAACAACCGTTAACAAAGCTAATAGTCCTGACTTTTTGTAGGTATGATGTTACTTATTGTATGATATATCTGGATGCAACGAGCGAATCAACAAAATACAAGTCGGGCGGCACACTATGCTAAGCACAGATTTTTAACTTACCTGTTTTAAGCCACGCCCTTAATTACATTGGCCACGCCCCTCTGAGAGACCCCCCACAGTTTTTTCATCCCACTTAAAGCCTTGGAGGTAGGTATGGGCCTCCTAGGCCCAGGAGGCTAGAGTCTATGCCAGATTGTGATGATCTCCACGGAATATGAATACTACTTTTTCAGATAGTCAATGATTCCCTCAAATTTGGCATGTTTCCTTCCCTTCTGGTCCTACTTGGACACCATTGTGGCAACGGACAAGCATGCGGTTGAAGGCCTCAGTTCACTGTGCGAGAGCAGTAGAGAAACACTTGAGAAGCCTAAGGGCTGGACAGACTCATAAGAGGTGGGAGAAAGGACAGGAAGCTGAGAAGTATCCCCACTGGAGTGGCTTGAAGAAAAGAACCATGATGGAAGTACTGGCCAGGAGGCTGTAGGAAAGAAAGACCAGGCTCATGTTTAATGCAACGGATACCAGGTGGGATCAGTAAGCAGCAAGAAGTTAACAGTGAGGGCCGAAGAAAAATGTTAACTGGGAAATGGATTTGAAGAGAGGAATGGGAAATAAGGTGATTGTTTTTGTTTGCTTTAGTAGAAATTAAAGAGCCATGTAACAGGCTCCCTTAATACAAGTGACCTAATGTTGGAGGCATTGAGCAGCATTCAGAAGACAATTTCTAAGGTGACAAGTACTTTAGAGAAGCTGTTAGAAATGGAAATAAAACAATAGTCGGAGTGAATGTTAAAAATGCCACCTCTGTATCCTGAGAGGTCACAAAATGTAATTTAAATGCAAGATGCATTTTTCGTCAGGGAGGGAGTGACAGCAATTCACTGAGGAATAATTAATACAAATCTCTATTCGAGCTTATTTATGGCAGTGCAGAGGCAGTTCAAACATGAGAGAAAGCAGTCACCACTGCCCCCAGGGCTCTTTCCTAAGGCATGACTGACCCCGAAGCCCACCGCTGGCGACACTGCACAGGAGGCAGAACTATGGGGCATATTATCAAGCCAGGCGATAAAATTATCGCCGCTTTAGAAAACTGCCGCTAAAAAGGCGATAATGGGCTTGACAATATGCTCTATGCGCGATTCACTTCCGGGAGCAATAATTGCTACCATATGGTGGCGCTCGCTCCCGCAAGTGAATCTCCACACGTGCACGCGTTGCCATTGAAGGCAATGGAACACGTGCACGGTTGTGGGTGAAAAAGGTGACCAATGGCTAAAGGTCTCCTCCTATCCAGCGCATGCACACTGTATAGGCGAGACCTAAACAGTGAAAACTCCAGGTCCCATTGGCATTCCGGCAGAACCTTTTAAGAGGAATGTCGAGCTCCCAGGCACTTATCTGCCAAAGATGTTCACTGAAGCCAAGGAAACAGGTGCATTGCCACCAGATCTCTGCGACGTCACTATTGCAGTGATCCAGAAACCAGGTAAACCAACAACACAGTGCTGTTTATACCATCTGATCTCCCTTCTGAACATTGAAACAAAAATCTCACTTACCATATTAGCCATTAGATACCTTCCAGTCATTACTAGTAACCTAATGCATCGGCACCAATCATGCTTTATGCCGAAAAGATCGACCAGGCTCAACCTTCGTCTACTTTATAACTGGGCTGAGGTCGTTCAGAACAGGAAAGACTCTCACATAATGTTGTCCCTAGATGCTGAAAAGGCATTTGATGCTGTTTATTGGCCTATTCTAAAAAAGGTTAAGGGGAGGTTTGGATTTGGTCACAAGAGTTACAGTGAATGGTGAATTGTCTGACCTATTTCCCATAGAGAGGGGAACGAGGCAGGGGGGCCCCTTATCACCCCTTATATTTACTTTCATGTTAGAACCCTTAGCTTGCTAAATTAGAACTCATCCGGACGTGTCCAGGCTTCGGAAAAGAAAGGGGGAATGGAGTGACAAACGGGTATCATTGTATGCTGATGATATCCTTGTGTATGTCACCAAACCAAATGACACTCTAACAATTATTTTCCAGATATCTTAAAGGTATGGAGCCCATGAGGGATATCGTATCAACTGGGACAAGACTGGTCTATACCCTGCAGGAGGCCCGTTTGCTGAACAAGACTGCCACTGGGGACACTACAAAGGAATCAATACAACGGTGGCATTTCCTTCTCCAGTGTCTGGGCATACTAATGGCCATCGCACTTTATAGTAGTTAACGACTGGGGATATATGCCTGGCGATCATCCAGCATACATACTAGCGAGGACGCAGTTCTGAGCCGGTTTACACCTCTAACACCTATATGGGGGGGGGGGTCTAAAATACTACGGACAGCAACCCAGTAAATGATTGACGCTTGGAAAGGAGTGGAGAAGATGACGGAATGGTACTAGAGACTGACACGGGAGACACTTTTTAAGACATTTAGGAAGCTAACAGGTTTCAGGCAATGGGCGATGACTGGGATTTTTAAACTTGGAGACCTCTTAGAGGAGGGCGCATTGATCACTTTTGGTTCCCAGCACCAGAACTATCAACTGCATAACACCCAAAACTTTAGATATTTGCAGGCCTGGCAGACAGATAGGATAGTGGTAGATGACATTCTGGAATAAGCACCTCTAGAGGGACGGCTCCTCTAAGGGAAGTGTTGGAAGTGTGGATCCTAGTATCTCACTGCCGCCACCAAATGCGGGAGGTGGGAGTCCCTGTCCCACACCGCTGTTGCCAGGTACGAGATCCGGAACCCTCGTTTCAACATCAGGCTAAGTAAGGACACCATAGGAGATAACCCTGCTATTATAATATTTAATATTTGATATTTATGAATTTTAATAGCGCCCGAATCACGCTAACAGGGGTATCTCCGCGCTGTGGTAGCGTGCTTCAGCCAGATGAACACACCTCATAAGAGAGAGGTTTTGAGCAGTTTCCTGAAATGTAGAAGGTTTTGATATATGCATAATTGGCAGGGAAGTTCATTCCAGAGGAAAGGGGCATGGTAAGTAAATGCTCTGCCACCCATGCAAGCAAGCTTTTTAATTCTTGGGGTGCAGAGAAGTGACTTGGATCCTGACCGGAGAGGCCTAGAGGGAATGTACCTTGACAGTTTGTTGGACAGGTCTGGAGGTCCCAGACCGTTAAGAGCTTTGGAAACAGTGCAACAGATCTTGAATTTCACTCGCTTTCTCACTGGAAGCCAGTGGAGTTTGTTTAGAAGCGGGATCGAGGCTGTTCTGGGAGTGCATTGGTTACTAATTAGGCCAAGGTGATCTGGACTATTTGCAATTTGTCCAGGGAGGCCTTGTTGGCCGAGGCCAATAATGCATTGCAGTAGTCCAATCGGCTTAGCACTAGAGATTGCATCAGTGTTTTTCGTGTGGAAGGTGGTAGTAGAGGGAATACTCTTCTAAGAAGACTGAGTATGTGGTAGCAAGTACCTGCAGTGGTGGTGGCATGTGCTTCTAGCGTAAGTTTCTGGTCAATGCGAATTCCCAGATTCTTGACCACTGTTTTCGGGGAGGGTGCTGGGCCTAGTTCCTCCGGTCACCAACTAGGTGACCAGCTAATTGCCGTGCCACCAAACAACATAATCTCCAATTTCTACGGATTCAATTGGAGTAAGTTAGCCCTCATCCATGCGGCAACGGTCTTCAGGCCTTCTGAAAAGATGAGTTGGGTGTTGTGGCTGGTTTTATCAAATGAGAGTAATAGCTGGGTGTCGTCTGCGTAGGAGATGGGACTAAACCCAAGAGTCTTCATTCGTTCGGCCAAGGGAGTGACGTATATGTTAAAAAGGGTAGGGCTCAAACAGGGTTAAGTTTGTGCCATTTTCCATACCACCGCGTGGCGCGGGTTACGGGGGTTGAGTGATTTCTGGGGATTCCTAATTTCAAAATCTATCAAGGAATGGTCTGTTCAAGTTAGAGGACGAGTTTTCCCCACAAATGATATTGGAGGAATTAGTTAAAATTAGGTCTAAGGTGTGACCTGCTAGGTGTGTGGGGGCATGGTTGATCTTCAAGAGGTCAAGGTTGGCCAGATCTGCCAGACAAGCTGAGGCGTCGATGTTGGCCGCATTTTCACTATGGATGTTGAAATCACCCAAGAGTGGAAAGTTTTTGGTTGAGATTGCGTGTTGGGAGATAAATTCCATCAGTAGATTAGTAAAATCTGACAATGGGCCTGGTGGTCTGTATATGAGGGCACCTTTCCAACGGTGTTCAGGGTCCAAGTCAAGTCTGAAAACTATGCACTCTATAGTGTCCTTGCACATCTGATCTAAAATGGAGATAGTGATAGAATCCTTGTATATTATAGCTATACCTCCCCCCGCCCTACCTGGCCTATTAAGTTTTTGGGTTCTATTGCCATTCGGGAGTGCTACCGTGATTGCGGGGTTAGAGGAGGGTTTGATCCAGGTTTCGGTCAAAAACCCAATGTGAGGTTTGTTTTCGAACTAGAGATCCCAAATATCAACAGCGTGGTTAGGAAGGGATCTTACATTGGCCAAAAAGCAGTTCCAGCTCAAATTTGTAGTCTGGTTCTGGGCACGACCTTGTGGAGTACTTACACCGTGCCTCGGTCTCCTTATCAGTTCGGGAGGTGCGCAGTGCGTTAAAGAGTCTTCTAGGGCAATGCTCTGAAACCTACAGTTTCTGCATGTGAAAGGCCCTTCTGGATTTATGGAGAGGGAAGGGACGGGGTATATTAAGTGCTCACATGGGTAAGTAAGATTGTATTTGATCTTTAATAAATCGTCCCGTGTATATGAGCAGCGGTGGTCGCTAGGGTAGGCACTATCTGGAGAAAAACTGGCAGGGGTTCCGGCTCCCGGCAACGTCCAGGCGCGGACAGGCGCAGATGGGCTTGCCTTAGGCGTGCCTTCGGCACACCAGCGATGCACCTGCTGCGCGTCGAGCCAGTCATGGATTAAGTAGCGTCCGCTCACCCCCTTAATAGCTTGGCACGAGCAGCCAGGCTTATCTCCAAGACACGAGTGTACAGTATGTGCAACCACACTCACAGCAACCCACTGCTGTCACCACAAATAGACTCCACGCAAGTTTTTATGAAACAACTATAATCTTTATATAAGAAGATATATGATAAGACCACACGATACAAAACCAACATATAGGAATGGGTAATATTCCATCCGGTGGGTTGGTAGGTTTTAATCCCAACCACCGCTTCTAACCAACAGGTAAGTGTTACTTCTAACCATCACAAAAGGTTAGGCAGGTCGTATTGCTAGAATCACACACGTTGCAAAAGAAAAGAAATACTGCAATGCATAACGATATACCCCCGTGCTATGCAATGCCATACGTAGCGCCACAATCATGTACTTTGCAACAGATGGAATAATACAATGTGTATCACTACCAGAATGCCCTATGAAAGGAAGGAACAAAGCAATGCGTCATGCTACAATCATGTACTTATGCAATGGAAAAACAATGCAAGGCGCCACGTAAAAATCCTAGTCTGTGCGATGAAGAAATAATGCAATGTGCCACGTTCCAAACACGTACTCTGCAAGGGAAAATAACGCAGTGCGTAGCGCACCTAGCATGTAGTTCGTCAGGCACAATTAGAGTCAGGCATCATACGACAGTTCAATAGTTCGTTAGCAGCAGTAATGCAAAGTGTAATACGACAGTTTAGGTGCTCCCTTAACAGTTGCCCCCATCATGGATCGATGATGACACAAAAGTACTGCTTCTCACTCCGGCCGCAGTACTGTTACGCCTTGGTGCAGCACCGGCCTAGATCTGAGCCAAATCAACAGGCTCGCGCAAGAGGCTGAGAGTGTGTCCCCCAGGGCCCGCACCTCACCTAGGTGGTGATCCACGTTACCTGGGGGGGCGCGACCACACTCTCCTCTCCTCCTTCAGCGACTTGGGCCTTTATCCAGAACGCCATCAAATGGGCACAGCAAGCTCGGGCAGGCGGCTCAGCTCCCCTGGCGCTGCCAGTCCGGGCCGCAACTGCTTCACTCTAAGGGCCCGATGTCCTGGCCCTCCTTCCAGCGGTCTCAGTGCACACCGAGACCTGCCCTCAGCACTGTGGAGACCAACTTCGATTTCAGTGCACACACCACCCAGGCACTCCTCACCTGCTCCTGGGGTTGCACTGCGACACACACTCTGCACGTCCGAGACTCGCCGCTTCTCTGGTGCACACGATGACCAGGTGCTCTTCACCAATGCCTCAGCTTGCACCTCGACACGCACAGTGCGCGTCCAAGCCTCACCTCTTCTCCTGGTGCACACAATGACCAGACGCTCTATACCAGCGCCCCGGCTGGCACCACAACACATACCCTGCTCCTCTGAGTCTCACCTCTTCAACCGGTGCACCCGATGACCAGGCGTGCTTCCCCAACGCCTCAGCTTGCACCGCAACACGCACCATGCGTGTACAAGACTCACTTCTTCTCCTGGTGCACACAACGACCAGGTGCTCCTCACCAATGCCCTGGCTTTCACCACGACACGCTCCCTGCTCGTCCGAGACTCACTTCTTCTCCTGGTGCACACGACGACCAGGCGCTCCTCACCAACGCATCAGCTGGCATCATGACACGCACCATGCACATCCGAGTCTCCTCTTTTCTTCTGGAGCACACAACGACTAGGCGCTCCCCACCAACGCCCTGGCTTGTACCACAACATTCTCCTTGCGCGTCCAAGTTTCACTTCCTTGCTCCTGTTGCACACAACGACCAGGCACTCCTCACCAACACCCTGGCAGCACCCTGTCATGCTCCTTGCACGTCCGCGTCTCAGTTTACTCTGGTGTGCACACAATCACAAGGCACAACTTCTGGGGGTCTCAAGCTGCAAAAGCACACGCACACCGTGTTGCTTGGGACGTCTCCGGAAACTTTTATGTTCCTGTGTTTCTAAACAGGGTGCCAACTCACCTCAGGCCCTTGGGGTTCAGGACACAGCACAAAGCACAGTCCTGTTCAAGAAGGGGGGGACACCACCCACTGCAATGTCCCTTCAGTCTCTTCCTTAGTAAAAGCTACATACTGCATCCAGCCCCAGATCATGAAGTAAGGGTCAGTCCTATCCAGCAGTCTCTTCAGCAACTCCTTCCTAGGCAGATGTTCTTCTTGATCACGAATGAGGCCACAGCCTTTGCTGACTCGACCTGTCCATTTTGCCATTCAAAACTACACCAAATTCTAGGGGTTTCAGTTCTCTTTATTATACCCCTTCATGTCTTTGAAGTTCTTTGTGCTCAGGGGTCCCTGACCCCTCCCTAAATCAGTTCTGGGTGTCTTCCTCCCAGTGTCACCTTTCTCCCTTTGATACTGGGGGCCTGGATCCCTAATCACTCTGCTGGAGATGGGTCAATTGGTTTATAGCACCAGCCCAGGCCTTTTCACCTCCCGGGCTTCTCCTCCTCCTACTCTCCAGATGCAGGGCAGCCTGGTGCCATCTCAACTCCTCCCTGGGTCAAGACCTCTCCCAGCTCCTCTCCCCTCACAGATTCAGGCAGTCAATCCACTTTCAACAGAGCCACACAGAAATGCTTAAAGCACACACTCAGCCACTTTTTAAAAGAGTGGTTTATGAACACACAGTGACAAAATCACTTTCACAGAAAGATGTGTTATGACACTGTGAGTTCATACATACTGAACTTCACCTCTCCATTATAACCTTACAGGAAACTAGGCTACCAAAAACACAATACCCAGCCTACACCATTCTATCCTATGGGCAGGATGGCCTTTCACCAGTGAAAAACGAAATGGAGTGTTTTTCACTGTCAGGACATACCACACACCTCAGTAAATGTCCTGCCTTTTACCTACACTGCACCCTGCCCAGGGGTTACCTAGGATCTACCACAGGGGGCCCCCATGTGTATACAAAAGGGAAAGTAAGGTCTGACAAGTGGTTGCACTTGTCAGGACAACATGCTAACTTAGCACTCTGCGTGCAGGCCCTATACTGAAGGCCTGAGTTCCCCGTCTCCACGCATCTTTGCATTACTAGACCCTGCACACATAGTGTACATCACTAGGGACTTTACTAGTAAGGCCAACATACTAATCATGGCCAAACAATTACCACTACACTTTACAAAGGGAACCCTTGTACTTTGACACTGATTAGCAGTAGCAAAGTACCCAAGCTTCTAAAAACAAAGGAGATAGAGGCAAAAAGACAGGGGTAATCACGCCAAGCTATGCCAGGTCTAACAGGGAGCTAGCAGGGAAAGTGGTCTCCTGGACATATACGACGATCATCAACAAAATTCTCAAGGGGAAATGGGAGGGCAAAGTTGAGGAACTAGACAACAATGACTGGGAGGCAGCATTGAGCCGCGCCTATGACTGATCCAATTTAAGGTCCGCTACATAGTTTACCGTGAGAGGGCCCGCCTACATAAAGTTGGTAGGGCAGAGACACCTAACTGCATAAGATGTGGAGATGGGAATGGAACATTCACACACACGCTGTGGTCCTGCTCTGTACATATTGGTCAACTGTGATTCAAACCTAGCTGTCCTGGTCCTGAAGACTGTGGTTCATGCATCTGACCAATTGCTATGCAAATTAAACTACATAAGAAATCAGACATAAAAATAATAAAACTGCAAAAAACGATTGCAGAGTAACTTAAGCATGTATAACTAGTTGTACTTTTCTTATTAAGAGTATATCTTTCCCTTTACCAGTGAACAGTGTGTTGGTGCAATACAGGTGCGGGTAATGTAGGTGGGCTAGGATGGCAGAAGGTACATGTTTGGGGCAGATGAGATGGCAGTAAAGTGTGGAAGTATGGGGTGTAGTGTAAGAGAGAATCGAGGGACTAACCGGGGTTCCCCCCGTGTTAGCAGCAATATCTTAAGCGGTGCAGACTCACTGGTAAGCGGGCGGTGGGACAACCACGGAAAATCCGCAGGAGTTTTTCAAAACATAGCACATTAACCCCATTCATGACTCTGAACATCTAAATTCAAATGCTTAAGACTCAGAAAATTGTCACATCTGTTTAGTAACAAGAACCATTCGTTTTGATGTTTTTGGTTATTTTGATTAGGCTTTGATTAGATTACAGTGCTGTTTGTTTGTTATTTTACAGAAATCAGAAGCATTCTGGGCGTCAGCCTATCCATTGATCCTACATTTGTTCTGTTGGGGATACCCACAGATGTATATGTACCCAGAAGTAAACTCTTTCTTAGCAACCTGGGGCTTGCGGTGGCAAAACATGATGTAGGCAAGCACTGGGGAGTCCCTGAGCTACCCACCCTTCAGGAATGGAAAATTGGAATGGATCTTTATATGGTGGCTGAAAAGGTGACATATATGGTTAGTGGTTGGCCCAAGAATTTCCTCTAAATTTGGGGCCCCTGGCTCAGGTACTATAATGTGGAAATGGAGGGGGAAGTTAGATGAGCAATCCCAATTGTGATATCTCTGATATAGTGTGCATGCAAGACGAGGGGCTTCTGCAATACAGGGCCTCAGCAGTGGGGCTATACCATTTCTGTACTACAGCATTGCACTGTTACCCAACTGTACATTGACTCCCAAAATAGCACTTTTGATAAACATGTTGCTTTATGTCATGTGTTGTTTCAAAGAAAAATGTAATAAAAATATGTTTTTTTGTAAAGAATCTAAAAATCTCAGGATTATGTTAATGTCTCATAAAACAGAATATTTAAGATGAGGGGGCTTTACCATATGAATACTTCTTAACAATATACACACTGTTGGGTGTTCGACTACCGCTTTACCATCAATCAGCAAATGACAAACCAAAATAGTGGACCTAAAATTGTTCATGGATCGGTGGCCAGGGAAGACATGCCTTGCGAGAAATTCACATGCGCGGGTGCCCGGGCATGGGCAGTTTTCATGAAGAAGTCTCGATGGAGGAAGAGAGTAGCTCGGGGATGCCGCAGTTAAGGTAAGGAGTTTTCTTAGTCTTTAAATCGATTTTTTTAAACTTACACAAAATTGTTAATAGTGTGGTAGGGAGGCCAACTCCGCTCCGCCGCTAGTGTGCGGAGGTTTGCCTGCTCCGCCTACTTCGCAGAACGCAGAGCAGGCAAAACTCCACACACTCCGTAAGCGGAGCGGAGTTGTCCGCCCACCCTTAGTGCTGAGGTGGTAGTGTGCTTGTGCGGAGGTGGTGCTCAGGTGGTGCTCAGTGATGCTGAGGTGGTGCGGAGTGATGCTTTGGTGGTGCTGTGCTGGTTCTAAGGTGACGCTGCACTGGTGCTGCACTAATGCAGAAGTGGTGCTACATTGGGGCTGAGGTGGTACTGTGCTGATGCTGGGGTGGGGCTGTGATAGTGCTGAGTTGGTGCTTTGCTGGTGGTGGTGCACCGATGCGAAGGTGGTGTTGTGCTTATGCGGAGGTGGTTCTGTGGTGGTGTTGAGTGATGCCGAGAAATTCTGCGCTAGTGCTGAGGTGATACAGTGGTGCTGCGCTGATGCTGAAGTTGCGGTGCTGCACTGATGCTGAGGTAGTGGTGCACTGGTGGTGAGGTTGTGCCTTGCTGGTACTGAAGTGGTGCAGTGCTGGTGCTGAAGTGGTGCCGAGGTGGTGCTACACTGGTGCTGCACTGAAGCTCAGGGCATTCTAAGTTAAACTGATGTGGTGCTAAGGTGGTGGTGTGCTTGTGCGAAGGTGGTGCTCAGGTAGAGCTGAGTGAAACTGAGGTGTTGTTCAATGATGCTGTGATGGTGCTTAGGTGATGCTGAGTCATGCTGAGGTGGTGCTGTGGTGGCGCTGAGTTATGCTGTACTGGTGCTGAGGTGATGGTGCTGCACTGATGCTGAGGTCGTGCTGTGTTGGTAGTTAGGTGGTGGTGTGTTAGTGCTGAGGTGGTGCTGCGCTGGTGCTGAGCTGGGGTTGAATAATTTTGAGGTAGTGTTGTGCTACTGCTGAGGTGGTGCTGTGCTGGTGCTTAGGTGGTGCTGCACTGGGGCTTAGTGATGCTGAGGTGGTGCTGTGGTTGGGATGGGATGGTGCCCAGGTGGTGCTGAGTGATTCCTAAGTGGTGCTGTGGTGCTGCTGCTGTAGTGGTAATGAGTGACACTGACTAGTGCTGAAGTGGTGCTGTGCTGATGCTGAGGTGGTGCTGCGGTGGTGCTGAGGTAGTGGCACACTGATATGGAGGTGGTGCATTGCTGGTGCTTAAGTGGTGCTGTGCTGAGGCTTAGGTGGTGCTGCACTGGGGCTTAGTGATGCTGTTGTTGTGGTGGTGCTCAGGTGGTGCTGAGTGACTCCCAAGTGGTGCTATGGCAGTGCTGCTGTAGTGGTGATGAGTGACGCTGACTGGTGCTGAGGTGCTTCTGTGCTGATACTGAAGTGGTGCTGCGGTGGTGCTGAGGTAGTGCTGCACTGATGCTGAGATGGTGATGTGCTGCTAAAGTGGTGCTATGCTGATGCAATTAATGAACCTCATATTAATGACTGGCTGTTTGGCATGAGCCAAATCAGTGATCAGCAGATTACACACAGATCTCTGCGAGAAGAAGCTAAACACACTGCTAAAAGAAATATGTGTAGTTTGCTTTGGTTTCGATCGTCCTATTCTAATGGACTTTACAACTTTGTTATGAGCTGCACTGCGCCTTTCCGGGCATTTTACTAACTGGTTCCAACATAAATACCCACCACTCCTTAAACTACCCACGGAATCCCCGAGAAGCCTCCGATACTCACAGTCAGGCACGGTGCGTCCATTGGGGCGTTGTGACGTTGCCCCCCCCGCCCACGCCCGCAGCTCCCTCGGCATCTCTGAACTTAGTTTACTTAAGTTCAGAGGCGCCGATGGAGAACTGACAATGCATGTCAGTCAGCATGACGTCGGACCGTGGGCGGTCCGGTGTCATGTTGACTGACATGCATTGTCAGACCAGGCAGGGACAGGCAGCACTGCAGCACAGGTGCGCATGAGTGGGGACGGTGTGCAAATTTTTCGCCCATGCCCAGTCATGCGCACTTGTGTTTTCACTGACTTGCGCATGCCCATTAGGAGCTACTCAGTCTCCTAATGGGCAGGCAGCAGGTGAAGAGTAAGCTGTGCCCTCAGCCAATCCTGGTGCTGCAGCAGCGCCAGGATTGGCTGAGGGGTTGCCACTCCAGTGCTGATGTGCTGTTCCTGTTTAAAGAGGGCAGAGGCGCCAACGCGGACCAGGAGCAGAGGCGGTCGGATACGTTTTTTTCTAAATTGTATTCACCCTCGGCCCCCCACCCCCGTGTGACCCCCCCCCCTCGCAACCCCCTCCTCGCGACAACCCCCCCCTCGCGAGATGTGCTCTGTCATAAGTCACTGCTTGAGTCCGTTCCCCTACTTTCTTAAACATGCCTCCCCCATGGCGGAATTTGCCAAGGGGCAAGGCCGATGGTTAAGGCTCGGCCTTAAGGGACGGGTGAAATGGGCAGAGAAGAAAAAGAACTCTGTCTTTTCCTTCGTGCCCAAAGAAGACAAGGACAGTGTCCAGTTCTCCCGCTGCTGGCAGCTGGTCCCCCCTTTTTTGTTCCCCCTCTTCCCTCTCTGTCTCGCTCCCATTCATGTAGTAAAAACTGGTCCGAGACTTCAAGAAACTGGTATTACCTTCTCTTTCCTCCTTTCGTTTATTTGCTCCCTTGTGAAATGGATCCAAAAAAGAAAAACACTTGCTGGAAACGTACTCTTTTGTTGACATTTTACAATTTCTAAGTGCAGCCTCAGGATAGAGAGAAATAAAACATTCAAAATATGAAAAATAACTAACTAACTAAAGCAAGGTGGCCATATTGATTTATTCACACCTAAACACATTAGCGCCACATTACAGTGTATGCCAGTGAAGCCCTACTTTTGTCGCCTCCTCGCATTTGAACAACCATGTGTTCCCTGGGTGGGAGAGCACACTATTCCTGGAGGTACTGAAATACCTGCTTGTTGGGTGCGTGCATTGGAAAACAAAATGCATACTGCGGCTCTGTATTCACAAACGTGGTCTTTTGAAACCATTCTGCTTTCATTTTGTAATTATATAAGCAATGGGCATTAGGTTAGCTCGGTTACTCCCACACGTTCCTTTCTGCACCCTCGTTCCCTTATGTCACTGTTTCCTTCTCTTTCTATTCCCCGGTTACCTGACTTTTCTCTGTTGCTCTGGGAGTGAAGGCTGATGATGAGAAATACGCCCCGGACTGGACGCCGGACCTTAAAAGAGTGGCAGCGCTAAGTGCCCACCACCTGCAATCACCGGTACATATTAGGTGCTATAGTGGAGTCTAGAGATAGTTCATCTGATTCTTGTGTGAGATGTGCTCTGTCGTAACTACTTGTCATTTGCTATGACGGGGGAATGGAGGTGCGGAGACAGAGAAAGAGACGAGGTGGGAAGGGATAGTGAGATGTAGGGAGGGATAGCAAGCAAGATGGATGTGACAGCAGCAAGATAGAAAGAGATAGTAAGACAGGGAGAGCATGGGGGTTGCGAGACAATGGAAGGGGCAGCAAGAGACAGTCACCGGGCAGTGTCAGCAGCACCCAGCCAGTAACATAGGAGGGGAGATGCTGAGATAGTGAAAGAGATAAGGTAGGAAGGGATACTCAGATGATGGGAAAGTGAGAGTGTCACTGGAAGTGACGTCGATAGAGCAGCTCGCAGCCACTTACAGGTGAAGGTGGTGAATTCTTGGAGAGAGATAGGTAAAGAGAAAAGTGGCAGTTCACAGAGGCACTTTCACAATTGCTTTATTACCCTTCCTGCTTTCTCAAATTTGCTTGAAAATGCACCATTTTTCTACTCTTTTTTCAAAATTTTCACAGGAAGTGAATCGCAACGAACCCCCTTTATGGGGGTTCGGGCTCACTCACTACGCTCGCTTGCAACGGTGCAGTATGCCAATCATTTTACGCTCACCACTTTCAAATGTCACCAGCCGCCCCTGCTCACAGTGGGTTCAGAAGTTCAATATGACTTGCTGTCATTCTTCAATGACTCAGAGGGGAAATGCATTTGGCCTTGCATCTGCTACCGTTAGTGGCAGTGTTTTTTACTTTAGTTTTTTAATTTACAGTGGAGTGATTACATTTGCATAGCACTATTGCTGATCTACACATTCAGAAATGCGACTGCCTGCTGTACATTGTGTCTGTAAGCTGCAAGCTGCAAGTAATAAATAAAGCACATTGCCTGTTTCACAAGTGCCGTGCTCATGCTTAAAGTTTGTTTTACGGGAGCTGTGCAATACACTTTGATGAATTTACGACATTTACATTTCACTGAAGACCCGAACGTATCGAGCAATACATCGTTTTAACGGGCCACTAAAAATGCGCTGCTAAACTACTAGTTATGATCGCTGTGCATATTAATCCTTGTCACCACGGGGCATATCATCAAGACAATTATCTCCATTTTATCGGCCGTTTTCGGCGATAATTGTATCGCACTATTAGCAAGGTCACGCTATCGCGTGAATCCTTCCCTCAGCGCCCTTTCCCTTAACGCCCAGCTTTGCATCTCTAATGAGATGCAAAGTGGGCGTTCCTCGCCAAAATAACGGGAGAAATGTCGCTAACCGACATTTCTCCTATTTACAAGCTGCACGCTAAAGAGCATAGCGATAAGAAAAGTAGCGCTAACCTTGGTTATCGCTACTTTCCATACGCCTGCTTTCAGGTTGACTTAGCCATTATATCAAATGGAAGGTGGATATAATGGCTAAGTCCACCCTGCCCTATCAGCAAGGTATCGCCTGTTTTTGGTGCGATTATCGCTGGTTTTCCAGCGATGATCGCACATTTTGTAGCTATCGTTGGTATTTTTATCGCTTGTGAGATGAGCGTCGCTGATAGCGCGCTATCTCAGCGATGAAATACAGCGATAGCAGGCAATAATTATCCTAGCTCTTAGTGATAATTATCGCACCCCTCTTGATGATATACCCCCTAATTATTTAATTCATGTTTCAGTAGACTTTTTTTCTGGAACACCAACCGAGAAGGGGGTCACTATAAACCTTACTGTTTCAATTTTTACTGGAAAAACGAAAAGTGAGATACCTGCCCATCTCTTGGGCCTCACAAGGCTAAGTAGGAAACACCTAAAAAAGTAATAGTGTTTTTACTCAGCATCAATATATTCTAAGGGGCTTACTTACAAGGCCCTTGCGCCACTTTTGCGTCATTTTTAAAATGGGAAAGGTGATGTAAAAGTGGCGCACGGGGCTAGTAAATAAGCCCCTAAATACTTTTGAACATGCAACTCTTCAAGTTAGAGGTTTGAGAATAAAGCAGGCGAATCCAGGGAGCCTGATTACAGTGGCCAAGTGCTCACAAATTCTAGTTATCTGGGAAAAAGAATGACTAAAATAGGTTTTGCGGCTCGCGATTGACATATGACGTTAGTTGCAGCGTTTACTAGCACAAGCATGGAATGTCATAGCTTCCGGAGCCAAAGATCACCGCAAATCTGTGAGCAGCAATCCTCTCGTGGTCTTATTCGTTATCACACATGGCTTGCGGCACTCCTTTCTGTAATAGCTGGTGAAATATTTTTTTGCAAAACTATGTGTAGTTTTGATGTTACATTTTTAAGTGATAGCTTCAACTATTCCCATCGGCGTCAATACAGTTTTAACTTTCTTGCATACAAACATTCTTTTCAAGCAATGAAGCAATGAAGACGAGAGAAACGTAAAAAATATTAGCAATGACACCCATGCGAGGACCAAGTAGTTGTTTACAACCAGGGTCGGCCAGCACCATAGTCGCTCTCCCCGGGACACAAAATGGAATTAGTGCGTCCGAATAATGCTGAAAATGAAGTAGCACAGTGAGCAGACACTGCAGTGTGGCAGTTCTGACAAAATTTGATTATGAATGTGCAGCGCACTAAGTAGTCTAAAAAATATATTTTTATTAGGCAGCTTTATCAACTTTCAAATGATACTCACTCTAGGCTAGGCAGTGAGAGCAGCAATTCTATGGCCAGCCTCCACTTATGGTCGACTTGGACTTCCAACTCGACTTTATAACTGGTGTACAGTTTCAGGTGCTAGTCCTGGCGCGAGTTAAGCAAGCATTTGCAATGCAATAGGACTCGCATTTACGTGAGACCTATTGCATTGCATCACGGACAACAGGAGGGGAAGCACGGACAACGGGAGTGCGGGTGGGGGGAGGAGGGAAAAGGTGGCGAGAAGACACGGACAAAGTAGTGCCCACAGTCCAAATAACATGTAAATAACATGTACCGTACCGTGTAACACTCGAAGTAAAGGGGCCAGTAGCCATGTGAGGGTGCAAATGACAACATGGACATAATAAGGAGGGACTAACAAGCCTCATAATCAATCAGAAGGCAGCAATTACGAAAGACAATGACACGAGCGAATTGAAAACATGGGCGGAGAGTGGGCGGAGCTTCCACAGCATACTCCATTACTTCATTAAAGCATGTCTTGCAGAGTAAGGAGCGGATGCATGCTGCAGTGATAGGCTCGACCTAGAAACTGAAGGAAGCTACAGAAGCTACAGATGCTGACAATCTACAATACATTTGCAGTAAGTGTGAGAAAGTGCCATCTTTCTTGCATGGTATGCCCCCACGTTTTGCTGAATTGCTGAATGTACTTTGACTGAGTGTGCCCTGGACTCCTGCCAATCAGGTGCCCAGGGCCTATGTTCCTTCCCTAAAACAAACCAAACCCAAATTGGCACACCCTGGCCACATGTCAGCCCCTGGTAAATGGTACCCTAGGTACCCAGGGCCTTGTGACCAGGGAAGGCCTCTAAGGGCTGCAGCACTCCTTGTGCCACCCTTAGAGGCCCTGTACCCTTACACACACACACTGCCTTTGCAGGCTGAGTGTTTGGGTGCAAGACAAAAACAAAGTCGACATGACACACATCCCTGTGTGCCATGCCCATCACCTACACTGCCATGGCATACATCAGCCACCCCTCTAGCTGGGTGCCTTATGCCAATGGTATGGGCACAGGAGCAGGAGCCCTGTGCCCCTACAGTGCCCAGGTCCATTCCTCAGCACTGTAAGTGCAGTGCTGCCATTTAAGAGTACATGGTGCTGAGAGCTCGTCAAACACAAGCTCCACAGCACCATAATGGCAACACTAAAGACTGAGAAGTTTGGTATCAAACTTCTCAGCACATTAAACCCACACTTAATGTACCCAGCACCCCAGAGGGCATCTTAGAGGTGCCCCCTTAAACCTAACCTACAATCCACGTCTGCTCTGAGGCTGCCTCGGCTGCCACCCAGCAGACATGTTGCTGAACCCCTGGGTAGGAGAGCCCCTGCTCTCCTGGGCCTGCAACAATGCACATCCTGGGCGAGGTGCTAAATCTCCTCCCCCAGGATGGGCAGGGGGAAGCTTCAAAGGCATGCCGCCTCTGTGAGCTTCCCCAGGCCACTGCAACCCCCCACTCTGGCGGGAAGCTTTGGCCGGAAACCCCAAATAAGGACAGGGGATGTGCCAGCCTGTCAACCCCACCCCTCAGGTGGGGTAGGCGAGGTGAAGCACATCTCCGGGCTCTCGCCATCTTGAAGATGGGGAGCCCTACCCTATCAGGACTAGGCTACTGCCCCCCTCCCACAGGAGAGAGGCAGGATAGGGGGTGTACCCACCCAGGACAGGGACCCATTGGTCCCTGCCCTTCACCTACCTGTAACGCCCCTAAATCTAGTATTTAGGGGCACCCTGAACCTTCCTTCCCCAGATTCCAGATTCAAAACTACAAAGAGCAAGAAGAAAGAAGACCTGCCCTGCAGCTGCTAAAAAGAGGAAGACACCATCTGCTTTGGCCCTCGAACCTGCTCCTGCTCCAACCCGGCATCTCTTGTGGCCAGCAACCTCACCAACCCCGGAGGACATGGCTACCTTTTGGCTCTAAGCCCCTGGGACTCCCATGAGTAGAAGCTCTACTCAAAACCTACCTCTAATCCATGGCAGCAGCCCGGAACCGCGAACCCAGCACACTCTGCACCAGCCAAACCTGGCCAGTGCCGGAGTGAACAAAGACCCCGAGGACGACCCCACGGCGACTGTGACCCCGATTCCGGCACCCAAGGACCTCCCTCGACACTCCTGAAGAAGCCTGCAGTCTCAGAACCAGGTGCCCCCCCTACTGCGATCAACAGAGGGTAAGATTTCCCGACACCAAAAGGCACCCCTGCACGCGGTGCCCCGCGGCCCCCTGTGCCCAATCCCGGGGTACCTACCTATCCTATCCTACCTATCCTCCAACTACCCAACTTACCTCTCGAAGTGGTGGTGGCACCTGAAGAGTCCTCGTCCCCGAGCTTGTAGTCTTTTTCTAAACCAGAGATTTCCCATTGAAATCAATTGAGCGTCCAAAGGCTCAAAAGCACCCTGCACCCAGCCGCCCGAGTGGCCCTGGCAGTGAAAACTCTACACCTACCTACTTCCCCACTTGCCCTGAGTAAGTGACCAGGAGCCCAGCTCCCACAGCCGCGTGGCTTGCCAGTCAGCAGCCACCAACCAAGGCCCCCCTATCCCTCATAGGATAACATTGGGCCTAACTCTCTCTACACCCGGCCGCCCTAGAGTCGCTGAGGGTGAACCAACTGTACCTACCTGACCCTGGGGGTCCCCTGAGTCTATGCCCAGAACCTCAACTCTGCCAGTCGAGTACTTACCCTTAAACCGATAACTCTATTTTCCTCATAGGGTAACATTGACTGGCTTTTTCCTGAAATTTCTTCTTAAGTGTGGACTTTTCAAATCCTAAAATATTCACCAAAAATCAGCCGAGTAACAAAAACGAAAGTACTCACCTGCACTTAGGTGAGCTCCCAGTGCTGGATCTTGGTGCCCAGCACTGACTAAATACTTACAACTGTACTTACCTGTAACCCAATTTTCTTCCATAGGAAATCATTGACTGTTTTTCTGTGAAATTTCTTCTAAGTGTTGATTTCTGCAATCTTTAAATATTCTTCACAAATCGTATAATATCTGAAAACGTAATTACTTACCTGTTTTGGATAAAGGTCCCAGTACTGAGTCAGTCAGTCAGTCAAAAAGCTTTATTTCGATAAGAATTATCATAAAAGCATATACAAAAAAGCATAGTAAAAGTAGAAGTTCATTAGGGAACAAATTTTACAGCAGATCATGATAATAGCTTAGTGGCTGATATAAAAAGAGACATGCTAAAAATACGATTAAAATAAAGTTAAAAATACAGTTAAAAAAGACATATGTAAAGAAGACAGTTCATTATATCATCTAGTGCAACTATTGAGTTTGCTTCTAATGATCCAGGACCAGACCAGAAATTTAGCCACAGCACAGACTAGCACCAAACTTGTGTCAGAGCGAAGAATACGTAGGGTGACGCGATAGTTCGAAATGCCAAGGAGACGGCAGGCAGGGGCTAGCCATCTTTTTCTCGGGTTTCTGTACGCTGGGCATTCAAACATAATGTGGGCTGTGCTTTCTACTTTTTCAGAACATGTCGGGCAAGTGGCAGGGGTCTGGTAGGGAGGCTTCCATTTACTGGTAAATTCACGAGTAGGGAGGATCTCGAGTCTGAATTGAAAATACAGTGATCTGTCCCTAGGTTTTAGTATAAACTCAAGGAAGGGCTCAAAGTTAACTGTCTGCTTGAAGATGTAAAAAGCTTCGGTTAATCTTCCAAGACTTGAGCTACCAAGATCCTGTTTATCAATCCAGGCCCAGTATGCTTTTTTGAGATCCACCTTACTCACGGGGGCTCTGTGCTCCCAAAGATCGTTTAGACCAAGCTGGATAAGGGATTTTTTAATATTACGAAGCCAGCTTATTTTTTGGGAGCCAACTGTATTCATAATTTCTCTCAAGCCCTCAGTATATTTGGCTAGCTCCGGGGTGCGCCATAGGCGAGCCCAAAATAACAAAGGGCGTAGCCTAACAATGTCTTTAAACGAACGCCTACCCAGATAACTAAAACAAGGTATCAAAGGAGTACCCCTTGGCATTGAAACTAATTCTCTTAAAAATGTATTCTCGGACAGTGTAAGTTCTTCTGAGTTTTCGAAGCCCCAGAGTTCGGCTCCATATATGGCCGAACCTACTGCTTTGGCCTGGTAGATCATTAATGCGGGAGTGATTGGCTTGCTCCTCGAGGAGCGATGTTCTTTAGCAATTACCCCCGTGGCTCGTTTATGATTAAGCAGCATTTTATGAATGTGGGGCTTCCAGCTCAGAGTGTCGGAGATCCTGATACCTAGGGGCATATCAACAACAACCGGCGATAATTATCTCTAAGCGCACTTAGCGCTAGGATAATTATCACCGGCTAGCGTGAATTTTTATCGCTGAGATAGCGTGCTATTAGCAACGCTTATCTCAATAGCGATAAAAATCCTCACGCTAACAGGCTAACGTGAGATTATCGCTGGAAACCCAGCGATAATCTCACGTTACCTTGTTGATAGGGACAGGCAAACTTAGCCATGATATCCTCCTTCCATAGGATATCATGGCTAAGTCAGAAAAATACCAGACGTAAAAAAGCAGCGTTAACCCCGGTTAGCGCTGCTTTTTTTGTCTCTAACATGGTTAGCGACATTCTTGATAATAGGAGAAATGTCGCTTAGCGACATTTCTCCTATTATTTTACTCTGGAACGCCCCCTTTGCCTCTCATTAGAGATGCAAGGGGAAGCATAGAGTAAAAGGGTGCTAACATGCAAATTTGCATGTTAGCACCCTGTTGTTGATAGGGCGCTAGTTTTATCTCTCCTTTTTTGGCTTTTAATGCCAAAAAAGCAGAGATAAAGCCCTTGTTGATATGCCCCCTAGATAGTCAAATAATTTGACATATTCTAGGGGAACTCCATCAGACATGATGGATACGCTAGGTGATTTGCGAGATTTAAAAGAGAGGAGCTTAGTTTTTGATGTGTTAATGACCAGACCTCTCATTGAGCAAAACAAGTGAAATCTGTCTAAAAGCTTCTGTAACCCTGCTGGTGTCTTAGAGATCAGCAGGGTTCCCAAAGAGTGGGGACTTTTTCCCCCGCCAAAACAGGAGCGTCCGCCGGGACTTCTAGCAAGAATTTCACCACTCCATTCACAAAAAGGGAAAAAAGAGTGGGCGCTAGTACACAGCCCTGGCGGACTCCTCTGCTGACTGGGATCTTGTCAGTTCTCTGGGCCTGGCTACCCCATCTCACCCTGGCAAAATTCCCCTCGTGGAGACGTACCAGGAGGTCGAGGATATAAGGCGGAAGACCCAGGTCATGGAGGACAGACCATAGACGGTCACGAGGGACCAGGTCGAAGGCCGACTTCAGATCGATAAAGGCTAGATGGAGATTGCCCCTACCAATCAGAACGGTTTTCCAATATAACAGTAGGAGCCTAAAGACCTGGTCGATCGTGCTCGTGAATGGCCTGAACCCAGCTTGATAGTGTGATAGAATGTCATTGTCAGTAACCCACAATAGAATTCGCTCCAGCAGAACCCTGCCGACCACCTTCTGGCTAACGTCAATAAGGCTTATTGGTCGGTAGTTAGCAGGGTCCTCCCTGGAGCCCTTCTTAAATATTGGTATAACCTCCGCCCCCCTCCATGACTCGGGGATGGGTAGCCCCTTAAGAAAGGCGTTAAGTAAGATGGTAAAATACACAGCCCAAGATTTGGGGTCAGAGCGGAACAAGTCTCCAGGCAGGCCATCTGGGCCTGCAGCTTTGGCTGGGACCAATCTATTGATGGCAGACATAACTTCTATTTCAGTAAAAGAATCATTGTTAGGCGGGGTTAGGTCTATGGGGATAATAGAAGAAAGAGCACTGGTACATTGCGTATTATCATCCGAATAAAGTTTCGAAGAATGGGTAAACCATTCATGATTGGTGATATGATTAGGAATTATATCAGGTTCTGGACCTTGGGAGTATCTGCAAAGGTTCCAGAATGTGGTCCCGTCCCTTGCTAGGCTAGCATTTTTTAAAGCCAGCCAATGAGATTCTTCCCATGTACACTTTGCGTTGGCTACAGCCTTCCTATAGGCAGACCTAGCGTTTTTAATTAAAGAGCAATCCTTAGATTTAATAGCGGTTGCAAGCATTTTCCTGCTGGATCTGCACTCAGAATTGAACCAAGAACCCGGTGTTTTATGTTTGTGGGTATTGTTAGAGGAGAGGGATATGAAAAAAGACCCAATTGACTCAATGGTGTCTGCGTGGATGGACACGGCCCTTGATTTCTCGTTGGTGTCTTCACATGCTTGCCTAAGTTCAGCAGTTTTTAATAGCAGTATTTCTTTTATAGAGGACAATTTTTGTTTGTCTACTACAATTTTAGGCCATTTGAGATATCTTTTACAATTAGATGGAATGACATCCCTTGTAAGCAATGTCGGACGGTGGTCGGAGGTTGGTTGATCAGGGGTCCATAAGCTCTTTAGAGTCAGGCACAGGGGATTGTGGTCACTGTCGATGGTAGGGACAATAACCATATCCACTACATAGTGCCAGAGTCTTCGATCGATTAGAATATAATCGATTCGTGATGGGCTGGAGATTCTATTAAAGGTGGATGCTGCGTGAAGGTCGGAAGGGAGTCGACCATTAGCAGCTCTCAGACCATATTCCATAACCAGAGCGTTCAGTTGAATTATCACTGGTGAACATCTCGTTACTGGGGGGACAGTGAGGGAGGGTATACCCCACCTAGTATCTTCCTCTGCAACATCCAAGATATCTTCGGAGGCAAGAGGTTCAAAGGTACAATTCAGGTCTCCAGCAACCAGTGTGAGTGAATTCGGAGGGCAAGAGGAAAGTTCCTCTTCTAGAATGGTAACAATAGGGGACTTAGATCCTCCTTGAGTGCCCCTAATATAGATGTTAAAAAGCTCGATAGTGCGCCCCCCATTCAACCCACTCAAAGTTAAGTGCAGCACGCCCGGAGATGGACTTCGTACATGTCTAACTCTGCAAGAGAGGGCAACATTAATCCATATTATGAGGCCCCCCGAGGGGCGTCCACGACCAGTGGAGACCGCAGGGACGCAATGGCATGAGAAACCAGATTTGAATAAAGGTGTAATGCTCCAGGTCTCTTGGAATATACAGAGGTCGAAGGTGGCAATAAAATTATTCCAATCTGGGAGTGGGAGTTTAGCTTTCAGACCCGCAATGTTCCAAGAGATAATTTTATGGATCATATTTGGTGCTGGGGAAGGAGGAGTGACAGGGTCCAGTGAGGTGGACATTGGGACAACCCGTGTTGGTACACCATCCCCCCTAACCCCATAGGAAGTAATAGATGACGATGTTTCAGGGGTCAATCTACAATTGGAAGTAAGAGCAGCTTGAGTTGCTTCGGTGGAAATTGATGATGTGTAGGGCACAGTTGTTAGTCAATCAATTTGTCCCAATGTTGATTTGCCCTCGAGCCTTTGATAGGGCAACCCACCTCTCCACCCCGCAGGGACGTGACTCGGTGTAGGAGGATGTCTAAACTGAATGGAAGACGAGTCAGGGGAGGAAGATCTATACTCGAGTGCAATGAGGCCATCAGCTAGATAATGATTAGCTAGGGTCAGCTCAATCGTGTCCGTTGGAGAATTATTGAATCTTAATCTGCGAGCCCTTAAAAGATCATCTCTAATAAGAGATCGACAGCCTCTGGTATGGCGAATCCAGTGGGTAACTTTGTTCTTTAGGGATTCTTCGCTCTCATACCTATCACTCGTGGGGACTCCCACCATGTGGACAATAGGCTGAGAGTTGACCCTAGGTTTTTGCACTACAGAGGATTGGGAGAGCGAATCGGAAGCTGCAGATTTTAGGGGAAGATGAGACTGGTTGGTTGTAACATTATGATGCAACATTGAGTACATTCTTTTATTAAGAGTAGGTGGGTTAGTCCCAGCTCTAGTGGGTGATATAGAATTTGATCTAACTTGTGAAGGTGGCACTGACGGTTGGGGGAGTGTGGATACACTAGAATCAGTATTAGTGAGGAAAGGAGTTATTGGTAAGTGTGAATAATGGGCAGTACTGGTTGGAACAATTGGTAATTGCGAGGGCTGCATGGAGGGTCTTTTGACTATTGATAGTAATTCCTTAACTAATGCTTTTAGGTCACTAATTTCAAGCTTCAATGCATTTATGGTTTCCATAATTAGAACTGGCGCTGGATCTGTATCTGCCACCACCTCCCGTTGGTGACTAACCATTTGCGGAGGTGGTCCAGGAGCAAGAACTCCATCGCCAGGAAGGTCTATAACAACAGGTATAGAGGAACTAGAAGTGATGTCAAAACATTCTACAGGATCATTACCCAGGTCAGATAATAGCTCAAAACGATTTTTACAGACAATGACGGTGGGTTCAAGAGGTACCAAGTTGTCCACAGGGGCGCAAGGGCTTAAAACTTCTGTAGTTGCTCCAGGGATAGCAGAGTGGCTCTGCATGCTGTCCTGGGCTGTTAACATTGGTGAGATTGGGTCAGTTTTTTTACTAAACATTTGAGGGATAGTAACGAGACCTGGGCGAGGATTACTTGAAGGCAACGGAGACAAATGTGTAGTAGTTAGATCAGGATCTAGGATCGTAGTACAGTCATCAACTAGGGATTCGATGCGTTGTAAAGTTGTAGATGAAATGGGTTTTTTGCTAGATTTTCTGGCCTTGTTTCTTTTAGCCAAGCTGCCATTGGCATCCGTCATTTTCCTTTTCCCCATTATGGCCCTAGAACTATCACACTAAGTGGTGTACAGACAAATTACGCTACGGGCATTACAGGGGGCCCCACAGAGACAGCACAGTACCTTAGAAAGGGGTGACACCGGATGTAGAGGAGGGGACGCACAGACCCCAGGGCTCAGATGACAGAGACGTAGCCCTGCCCTGCCTCCTCCTGCCCCGGACGGCCACAGACGGCCCGCCCTCTGCCCGGGCTCAGCCCGGCGCCGCCCACGCGCGTCCCGCGACGCGGAGGGAGTCTCTGTTTAAGTAGCGCCTCCGGGCGCGCTGGTGGCCGGCAGGAAGTCCGGTTGGAGGCAGAGAATGGCGGGAGCTGTAGTTCCCCCCTGCTGCGGCCAACGAAGGAGAGTGGCAGTGAGGGGAACAAACAGCGTCGGTGTCCCGTGTGCTGCCTGGCTCTGCCCGCTGGTCTGGTGGTGAGTCCGCTGTCCTTTTGGCCAAATGAAATGCCCCCCGCTCCACCGAGGGAGCCTCTGTTTAAGTAGCGCCTCCGGGCGCGCTGGTGGCCGGCAGGAAGTCTGGTTGGAAACAGAGAATGGCGGGAGCTGTAGTTCCCCCCTGCTGCGGCCAACGAAGGAGAGTGGCGGCGAGGGGAACAAACAGCGTCGGTGTCCCGTGTGCTGCCTGGCTCTGTAAGCTGGTCTGGTGGTGAGTCCGCTGTTCTTTTGGCCAAATGAAATGCCCCCCGCTCCACCGAGGGAGCCTCTGTTTAAGTAGCGCCTCCGGGCGCGCTGGTGGCCGGCAGGAAGTCCGGTTGGAAGCAGAGAATGGCGGGAGCTGTAGTTCCCCCCTGCTGCGGCCAACGAAGGAGAGTGGCGGCGAGGGGAACAAACAGCGTCGGTGTCCCGTGTGCTGTCTGGCTCTGCCCGCTGGTCTGGTGGTGAGTCCGCTGTTCTTTTGGCCAAATGAAATGCCCCCCGCTCCACCGAGGGAGCCTCTGTTTAAGTAGCGCCTCCGGGCGCGCTGGTGGCCGGCAGGAAGTCCGGTTGGAAGCAGAGAATGGCGGGAGCTGTAGTTCCCCCCTGCTGCGGCCAACGAAGGAGAGTGGCGGCGAGGGGAACAAACAGCGTCGGTGTCCCGTGTGCTGCCTGGCTCTGCCCGCTGGTCTGGTGGTGAGTCCGCTGTCCTTTTGGCCAAATGAAATGCCCCTAGTACTGAGTCTAGGCACCCAGTACTGGATTACAAAAGTAACGAGAACATACTGTACCTGCAACTTGAATTTTCTTCCATAGGGAATCATTGACTGTTTTCTTTGAAATATTTTCTGTCAACTTTTAAAATAGCTAAATATTGTTTAAAAATCATTACAGTAATTAAGTCGACTTTCATCACTTGATTCTGAATACTGACCCAGGACTGAATCTAGGATCCAGTTCTGGAATTCCAAAAGTAATCTAAAAAGTAATCTGTTGCAAATAACCTGAATTTTCCATTGAGCTCAATGCATTGTTGTGTTTAAAATAGAGTTGCCTATTGCAACCAATTGTAACTGTTTACAAAAGTCAATTGCATATTGCAAAAGTATTTATATGAAACATCTCATTCTGGAAAAGTATATTTTAAATCCAAGTGTTGGTTCTAAAATAAAACAAGCATATATTTTTTTATATATAAACCATTGGCCTAGAGTTCAGTTATTGAGTGTGTGAGACCATTTGCTGACTGAGTGTGTACAACAAATGCTTTACACTGTCCTCTGATACTGCCTTACTGCTCGACCAAGCTACCACTTTAGAGAGTAAGGTTATATCTAACTTTAACCTCTGTCAAACCCTGGGGGACTGTGGACTCTGTACACCCTGTACCTATTAAGGAACAGTATATACCGAGCCACTTTCTCACAGTAAGACGTTGTTCACAGAAACTGGAAGATTTTCGCAAAAAGTGTCTACAAGTAAGCAGAGGCAACACACCATGCAGCCCCACCAGTGTCCTTCCATCAGACAACCCCAGCCTTGGCGCGTTGCGCTTATTAGCCTACATTTTATGGACATTAGACTTTTAAGGCAATCTACACCACTTGGGAGTACGTTTACAACAACAAACTGGTAGCTATTTTACCTCAACAAGATACACCTTATGCATGTCAAACTGCGGTACAAAGTGATTCACCAAAAGAACTGGCAGTACATCGTTTTGGCTCATGAAGTTGAGTTTTGGTGGTCACATGGCGTAAAGTAATCTGGGTCTAGACAACAGCCAGAGGCGGCATATGAATTGGTATCACAAAACTGCTGGGGCACTGACCTGGTTTTGGAGCCTGAGAAGCAGGACTCACGGAGGACTGGGGGAAGTGGCAAGCGAAACCGCCAAGGCACAACCTATCCCGGCGGAGGAGAGGGACTACAACTCCCATCATCATTAGCGCGCAGGTCGCGCTGATAAGCGAAGCGCTGACCCGCGGCGCATTGTATCGCAAAACTGCTGGAGCACTGACCTAATTCTACAGCAGGAGCGGAGGCGAGGATTATGCATTACTTTCCTCACTTTATTCAAACAGCAAGTTAAAAGACACAGTGTAAAAACAAACACAAGACCACAACTCCCATGAAGCTCGGGAGTAAGCGTGGCAACCAGTAGTCCAATCATAACACGAAGGGTCCCATAAACAGTAGCAGTCTCCATAGTCCTTCCTCTTTCTTCACTGCTGGCCCGTCAGTTAAGTCCCTTCTCTCCTTACTGTGGGTTTGGGTCTTGGCTGCATGGGCTTTGTGTAATATTGCGATGTTATTGATTTTCTAATTCTGTTCGTTTCTCTACGATATCGTTTACGGACTGTTCTCTGACTGAGAGTAGCGCGGTAGGCTTCGGCCCGAGCGCGTGCATTTTTAATACAGAGCGGGTCCGCTAGGTGGCGCTGTTTCGCGCTTCTAGCGCAACGCTCCGCTTCAGGCGCCAGTGAAGCGCCGTGTGGGAGGCTTCTGCCTCGGTGTTTAGAGCGCTCGCTCTTGGTATTTTACCCCTCGCCTGACACCGCTTTCGCGGTAGGATTGACGGGCATAGCCCTACTGTATAATTTTATGAGCTGACTCCTCCACGTGTAGTGAAGGTTATCAGAGGAGTATCAGCTACGGGGCACCGGCGAGGGGAGAGCCCCCCTTAATTTAGTTGGGGCGTTTCTAAAATTGGTGCCCTCACCTCCTTTTATCATGCAGGCTCAGAGGGAGCACGACTATACCCCATCATTATCCTCTCAAGAAGACCGGCTACCCCAGGTGCGCAGACCTGCAGAGGTGGACAGGCTCCTCTCTTCGGCCATCGCCCAGGCGCTTGCCCCTCTGCAGGAGAGCGTTAACCGTCTGTCCGCCCATGTGTTTAGAGGCACAGGCATCTTGGGGGATGGGGAGGCCGGGCCTAGCGGGGCGCCTGTTACTATCCCGCGCAAGGCCCACAAGCGTGACGCGGGGCACCTTGAGGGCTTCAGCCGTCTGGCGGAAGCCTTTCACAAAAGTGCGCGCACGCTGCGTGATGCACCCTACCGGGAGGAGGTTGTACCCGGAGAAAACGGCGATGAAGGCGCCACAGATTTCGACCCTGAAGAGGGGTTTCCCGAATTGGGGGAGGTGGAATTGGAGGATGATGGGGAGTCCTCAGATGAGGACCAGGAGCAGGACAGATCTTGGCGTCCTCAGTCTTCTGCTTCTTCAGTAGGAGAGGGGGAAGGTCCCTCATGTGATATGTTTAATCCCATGTGCATTTATAGACCCCGGTCCACGGAATGGGTTCCCGACAAAAAGGTGGCTGACTATGTGGCCGACAAAATTAGGCGTCCGCTCAATAAAGAGGTTAGGGCCCGTCTGCGGTCGGAATGTCCCAGACCTTCCCTGCCTAATGGCGTCACTTTGACCCCCGATATTGATCCCAGATTGTGCACTTTCTTTGCTAAGTATATGAAGGATCCCAAGAAAGGGATAGATAGATCATGGCGGGCTTGCCAGGACAAGCTCTTAGATGTAGTGGGCCCTTTGACTAAGGTGATAGAATTAGCGGAGAGGTCCCGTATTTCTGGGGAACCCCTGTCGGCAGACGAGGTTACGGGCTGGGCGCAGAGGGCGATGTGCCTGCTAGGCAATGCGAATTGCGCCCTCTCGGCCGAACGCCGCCGTTCCTTACTGCTAAAGATAGACCCCAAACTTGGGGAGCTCTCTTCCTCGGAGGCAGGCCCGATAGCTCAGGGTTCCCTGTTTGGTGATCCTTTTGTCAAAGAGTTAGGTAGGTTTGTGGCCACCTTTTCTGCCCTTGACAAGGCGCAAGCCTCGATGAAGAAGATTTTCCCGGGGAAGGTTTTCGGTGGGGCCGGACGAGGCAGGGGTCGCTCCTCCGGCCAACAATCGCATCAAGGCCCTAATAGAGCCCAGGCCAAGCGGAATAATGGATGGCAGGACGGTCGCCAAGGGACCTTCTACCCCTCCCGGGGCGGCAGAGGAAAGAACAACCGAGGCCGGGGAGGCGCCCACAACAACACCGGAGGATACAGCGGTAAGCGTACCTTTGTTAACCCCGGTTCGGTTGGGAGGGAGAATTGCCCTGTTCTATCACAGGTGGGCGGAGATTACTCACGATGCCTGGGTGCTGGAGACTGTCAGGGGCTTTCACATAGAGTTCTACGGAACCCCGGTCCAAGAGTCCAGACCCAGGCCCTTGGTGTTTTCTTCGCAGGACGAGTCTCTCATAGACCGAGAGGTTCAGGAGCTTTTAGCCAAAGGGGCCATCGGTCCTTCAGATCTTCATCCCACGGGGTTTCTGAGCAACATTTTCCTGGTGGAAAAGAAGGACAAGGGTTACCGTCCCGTTATCAATTTCAGGGACTTCAACGAGTGGCTAGTCTATCGCCACTTCAAGATGGAGGGGATCCATCTTCTCAGAGACCTCTTGTTGCAGGACGATTGGCTGGTGCGTCTGGACCTCAAGGACGCCTACCTCTCGGTCCCCATTTTTGCACCGCACCGCAGGTTCCTCCAGTTTCGGTGGCGGACGCAGGTTTTCGAGTTTCTGACCCTGCCCTTCGGCCTGTCTTCGGCTCCGTGGTGCTTTACGAAGCTCCTCAAGCCTGTGATGGAGCACCTCCGGACTCTGGGCATTCGCTTGATCATTTATTTGGACGATATCCTGATAATGGATCAGTCCAGAACACATCTTCTCTCCCACCTACAGACTGTTGTCTCCCTCCTCCAGAGCTTGGGATTTACCATCAATCAGGTGAAGTCGGACCTAATCCCGCAGCAATGCATGACCTTTTTGGGGTTCAGGATAGACTCCAGAACGGCAACCCTACATCTCCCGGAACAGAAGATTGGGAAGATCAAGAAAGAATTGAGGAAGGTCCTGCGGAGGGACAGGATCTCCTTGCGACAGTTGGCCAGGATTGTCGGCCTGTTATCTTCATCGATTCAGGCCATTTTCCCGGGTCCCCTGCACTACCGTGCCCTCCAGAGACTGAAGGCGTCCCATCTAAGGAGGGGACTTACCTACTCCCAGCTGATCTCTCTGAATCAGGAATCCAGAGGGGAACTCCAGTGGTGGATCGACCACATGGAGGCGTGGAATGGCCGAGCGATATTCGGGTCGCAGCCGGATCTGGTGATAGAATCGGACGCCAGTCGCCTCGGTTGGGGAGCCCGTTGCGGCTCAACCTCAGTGGGGGGCAGGTGGACGGAGGAGGAGCTTTCCCTGCATATCAACTGTTTGGAACTTCTGGCGGGGTCCTTTGCTATTCGATCCTTCACGACGGACAGAGTGTCTTGTTGTGTGCTCCTCCGGATGGACAACACGACAGCGGTGCAATACATCAACCGCCTGGGTGGTACGCGGTCGAGAGTCCTGGTGGACCTAGCCAAGGACTTCTGGCATTATTGCCTTCAGCGTCAGATTTCGGTGACGGACGAATACCTCCCGGGAGCTCAGAATTCGGTAGCGGACTGGAACTCCAGGCATTTCCGGGACGCCAGCGACTGGAGACTAGATGCAACAGTCTTCAGCTCTCTGATGCACTCCTGGGGTCCTTGCCAAGTGGATCTCTTCGCTTCCAGGTGGAACGCCCAGCTTCCCAGGTACTTCAGCTGGAAACCGGATCCCGGAGCAGCAGCGGTGGACGCCTTTCTCCAGAACTGGTCTTCGATACCAGCTTATGCCTTTCCGCCGTTCTTGTTCATCCAGAGAGTGGCGGCCCAGGTTCGGCGGCAGACAGCCTCTCTGATCCTGGTGACTCCGATTTGGCGCTCTCAAGCGTGGTTCCCTTCTCTGCTAGAGCTGAGCTGGGACCTTCCTATTCGTCTGCCGGTATTCAACGAGGTCTTGGTGGACCCCCTGGGCAACCCTCATCCCCTGGTTCTTCAGGGCCATCTTCAGCTTATGGTGTGGAGGATTTCAGGCGACGTTGGTCGGACGGAACTCTTTCACGAGAGGCTGAATTCCTCATCCAGCAGGCATGGGCCCCGGCGACCATCAAAAGGTACAGATCAGCTTGGAGGCGATGGGTACGTTGGTGTATGGCGAAACACCTGGATCCCGTGGGCTCCAGAGTTTCGGATGTCATCAACTTCTTAACAGAGCTCTTTCAGGAAGGGCTGGCTTATTGTACCATCAACTCTTTTAGATCGGCTATTTCGGCGGGCCATGTGCCCATTGACAACATTCCGGTGGGAGAACATCCCTGGGTGTGTAAGCTATTGAAGGGCATTAGAATTTCTCGACCCCCTGAGCCCCGTTATTCTGGCCTCTGGGATGTCAACCTGGTTTTACGTTTACTGATGTCCTGGCAAGACAATCAGTACCTGTCTAGAAAGGAGATATCAGCGAAACTAGCTATGTTGTTATGCCTTATTTCATGCAAGAGGGCGTCAGATGTTAGAGCTTTGGATCTCACAGCACGGATCTTTACCCCGGAAGGGGTCACTTTTACCATATCCAGGAGAACCAAGACGAGTACAAGGTCAGTATCTTATCCTGCTTTTCCAGACTCCCCGAAATTGTGTGTAGTGAGATGTCTCAAGGCCTATGAGGATATGACATTGGAGGTACGGCCTCCGGGAGAACGGCAACTTCTGATTGCCATTAAGAAACCGTTTAAGGCGGTATCTTCCCCGACCATTGCCAGATGGGTCAGGTGGATTATGACTGAGGCCGGTATTGACACTGCTGAGTTTGGCGCACACTCTACCAGGGGAGCAATGGCTTCTAAGGCCATTCAGGTAGGGGGTAGATTGGAGGACATTATGAATGCGGCGGATTGGTCTTCACATTCAACTTTTAAAAAGTTCTACTTTAAACCAATCCATGAAGCGGCCGCTTTGGTGGTAAGGAGGCTTTGAACATGCATAATCCTCGCCTCCGCTCCTGCTGTAGAATGAGAAATTTCCTAGTTAGCACGAAGGAAAGTTTCAATTCTAATAAGGAGACGGAGGCGAGGATTATCCCACCCGGGCATGTTTCTCTCATGCCTTCCCACCCTTTGTGAATTCCGATCAGCGATTTATGTGTGGAGTGATGCAGAGTTTCGTATCAAGGAAGTATCTTTTGAGACTTTTATTGTCAATATTTATTGCTGATATTCAATAGTTTGTTTTGCATCTGTTTGGATATTATATCACACTGTGGCATACTCGTATTATATATGTGTTTATGATTGTTTTCGCAAAGTTGCAAGTGCTTTGATAACTTATGTAGCATATGAACCTTGATGAATGTCAGGGTTTGGTAGCAGACTTCACTATTTTGTATTTGTCATCCTAGGTTCTGACTCCAAGGTGGAATAGAACCCACAGGGCTTAACTTCCTGCAGCAGAGAAAGAGGAAGGACTATGGAGACTGCTACTGTTTATGGGACCCTTCGTGTTATGATTGGACTACTGGTTGCCACGGTTACTCCCGAGCTTCATGGGAGTTGTGGTCTTGTGTTTGTTTTTACACTGTGTCTTTTAACTTGCTGTTTGAATAAAGTGAGGAAAGTAATGCATAATCCTCGCCTCCGTCTCCTTATTAGAATTGAAACTTTCCTTCGTGCTAACTAGGAAATTTCTCATTTTGGAGGCTGAGAAGCAGGACTCACGAAGGACTGGGGGAAGCGGCAAGCGAGACCGCCAACGCACATCCTATCCCGGCGGTGGAGGGGGACTACAACTCTTATCACCATTAGCGTGCAGGTCGCGCTGATAAGCGAAACGCTGACCCGCGGCGCAGGGACGTGCCTGGGCCGCGCTCGGGCAGGCCCGTCCACGCCCGTCGGAGCCCGGAGGGGGCTGGGTTCCCCCCCCCTAACAATCAGAATACACCTAAGGTAAAGTGCTCCATTTTGAGTTTGTGACTATGTATATCAAATTTTATCATTAATTACAGTTTTAATACGGGCCTCACGCTATTGACAGTACACATTGGCATTATTTATTGCATCACAGCATAAAGTAAGAATGAGTAAACAAGGGGGTATAAGTATAGTAGGGACTTTGGACTCTTTTCTAAGCCAGGCAACATCAGTTTTGGAGCACGAGATTGAAATAACGGAATGCCGACTATCGCTGGAACCCCCTACCCATAAAAGATCATCATTGGGAGGGGCAGAGCTAATAGCCTCCCAGATGAAACCTCGACGTCAGATAGGGCTGTGGAGGAAATTATAACTAAGGAAACCAGACCCCACGCTCCGGAAGTGGCAAGGTTGGCAGCTACGAAAAAACCTTTGAAGACTAGTACTGTCGTTGTGGCAAAGACAAAGAGGGGTGGGGGACCGCAAAGACCGAAACTAGCAAAAACCCAGAGGGCAAACAATCATGAGGGGGAGGTAGTACCAGAAATGACTCAGCGAGAAACAAGTGGTATGGAAATACCGGACTTGGCCACATGTCCCCTGATGACTGAAATAATGTGGCAGAGACTTGAAACACTTGTTTGCACTATGTTAAACTCTGTCTCACTAAAACTAAGCCAGATAGAGGGAAGATTAACTGCACTAAAACATCAGGCCAAAGACAATTGCTGTGCATTAGAGGCAGTACTAACAAAGCTTGGTCCAACAACGGACAGACAGCCCCTAATAACTCAGGAGAGACCTAGAATTGATTCTAGTATAACAACACCAAACATATTCTCCGCAACGCTAAACAGGGCTCAACAGCAAACTGATAATCAGGAGGAAATTACCCCAAATACAGCACAAGGTACATCTAGCTATAAGGCCTGTAGTAACACTAGGTTTTTAACTTCCAATAACTCGAAAAAAACGGGTGATAAAATAAGTCAGGAGGTAGTGAACTCTAACACAGCACCTAGCTGTCAAATCAGTACACTGATAGGTCAGGGCAATCAGAAAGAAGTAAGCCTGGACTGAAGTAACCAGATGTATGATGTGCAAACCTTACACCACCCTCCAGCAGCTGCTCCCCTGGTGTTATTCTTGCGGAATGTGACACTGCTGCAGAAGGGGCAAATAGAATCAACCTCCCAATTAATGTCCAAAGCACTTCATTGGTTAAATCAAAATCTGGATATGGTGGGGGCCACAGGCAGGAACATCGCAAGTCAGATGATCATGGCAAGAAGAGTACCATGGGTGGGCTCAGCCAGGAAAAAATTCCCGGGAGATTGTGTGGTTTTAAATTTCAAAAGTGAGTTTGTTGTTGGTTTTCTTCTGGAGCAATTGGGCAATGATTATATTAGAAATTCACATGTTATTGTCCTACCTATGGGCTTCTTTTATAGACCTTCTGTATAACCAAGATCTATGGGCCACCCAATGTCCAATGAAGGACAGTGGGGGGGGGCCCATCCTGGGGAAACAGTGAGATCACGGATGGAGGTTTAAGAATAGATATGCTATCCTGTCCGATCTTGATGCTTGTGACTGACTACAGCCAATACATACAAGCTCACAGTCATGTAATGAAAGGCACCACCCCTCTACTACAGTTAATAGTGTGAGCCCACAGCCACCCTATACAGTGGGAGAGACAAAGAAATGCTTTGAAAGTAGCCACATGAAGGTGGCTGGTTTGATTCCCCATGCCCAAAAGCTAAAAAGGCCCTGTTGTCCGCCCTAAAAGTTAAGCCTAGAAACTATGAACAAATAAGAATGCTTCGGGCCTCATACAAAGTTGCAAGGAAAACTAGAGAAAAAGAAATTAGGGAGGATTTATGGGCCGATTTGGATACGGCAGCCAGTTCTGGAAACAGTTGTGAATTTTGGAAGTTAGTAAATGTACCATACTTCAAAACCCCTAACGACCCAACACTGGACGTAAATGTTGATGAGGAGTCATGGGTCATTCGTTTTGAGAATATGTTCGCTCTAAAGCCGGATAATAAAACAAACCACGTGACAACGCACAAAATGCCATATGCACCCATATCATTTTCATTCATTGAAATAAAGGTGGCGTTTGATTCATGTAGCTCAGGAAAGGTCCCAGGACCGGATGGGGTTCCAATTGATTTTTTTCAAGCTAACCCAGATTTATGGATACCACTCCTAACTATTGTCCTGAATAGTATAGCCCTGGTAGCCCCCATCTTGATCCAGGCCCAGTATGGCTTCCAGCAGGGAAGGGACACCGTGGATCAATGCTTGAACTTAGCATTGACCATAGAAAAATATACTAGTATGAAGGGCGGGAAAATATACATGGCATTATGGACCTGAGCGCGGCGTTTGACTACGTGGTCCATGATAAGCTATGGGTTTTAATGGAGATGATGGGGGTGGAACCTGCTATTCTAAACTTCATTAGGCAATCGTTCACAAATGCAACGGCTTCAGTGCGCTATACTAAAACTGGAGGTTGTACACGCCTTTTTAAAATATCCAGGGGAGTAAGGCAGGCTTGCGTACTAGCCCCTTTTCTCTTCTCCTTATATACAAATGGAGTTGAGAAGGCGCTCACAGTGGCCACCAAGGATGTCCCCCTTTTCAAAAATCAAATGTTACCAATATTGGCTTATGCAGACGACGCGGTTTTAATCGGTAGAACGGGGATTGGTTACAAAAACTTATAACCGCGTATGTCTCTTTTATGGACTTTGGACTCACTACAGTTAAAAGTGAATCAATCTAAGTCCTTTATAATAATACCACCAAAATAGAAAAAGTGCCATATTTTAGCGTGGATGCCGGGAAAATTGAGGTAGTAGACTCTTTCCCCTATTTGGGTATCCTTTTCGATAAAGAATTGTCATGGGCAAAATTGATGGAAGGAAGGAAGTTGTTGATGGAGAGGGGTAACATTGCTGTAAAATCTCTTGCAAAGAAATTGGGTGCTAAACCCTTATTGCCAATAAAAAACATCTACCAGGCCAGAGTAAAAGCAGCGGTGACCTATAGAGCCGAGGTCTGGGGTGTGGTTGCACCCACACCACTACAAACTATTGAAAATACATTTTTTAAATCTGTAGTGGGACTCCCTTCCTCTCTCACAAATGAGATTTTACACACGGAATTGGCCCTGTCGCATATATCAGATTACATACAACTAGCCCCACTTCTCCTATGGCATTCAATTTGGAGGAGAGATACGTACCATTGACTCAATCCGTAATAAGGAGCTGCCTAGCCATGGATAACTGAAAGAGGTCCAGGTGGCTAAGGTACGTAGAGTCAGTTCTGATAGAGATTGGGCTCTACGGACCTTTCAAAGATCCTCTGGTTTGCAAGAAGATCTCTAAACAGAAGGTTAGCGCTACCTTCATGCTGATGCCTGAATACAAGCGCAGGGAACACCACAAAGAGAAACACGCAGCTCAGGCATATCATCTTAATCCACCATTAACGGAGGGAGGCTTTTCTTATTTAGTAAATGTAAACTGGGTGCAACACAGATTCATATTACTGAGATTTCGCACCAACTTAATTCCCCTAATGCTTGCATATCCAGAAAAAACATATAACCACTCCGACCTAAGCGCGTGCCCATGTGATAATTTATCACTTCAAACTGAACTGCACTTAGTTCTATTTTGCAGGCTTTATGAGAATGAAAGGAATGTCCACCACAAACCAATTTTAAAGAAAATGAAATGTAAGCAATGTCGGATAGCATTACATTTTTTAAAAACACTACCTGACTCTTTGGTTTGTTAATCAGTAGCGACATTCCTATGGGCCTGCATGAGGAAGAGGAAGGGGATGGCGGGTAGATTACTGAGTCCGTTAAGTAATGATAATGTACCTAGTCTTGCGATATAAAATGCTTTCTCTTTTCTTATATTTTTTATGCACTCTCGTCTTTATTCTAGAATTGTGATGAAATATTTGTAGTTTTAAAGATAATGCTATTTTTAAGATGATGTATTTATATGTGCTTTTATGATTATTTTAAATATGATCGAATAAAGATGACAATGAAAAATGAATAATTGTCAAGAAGTCTGTTTTTTGGGGGTAATTAATTTGATTGATTTTAAACAACAAAAAGGAAGAAAGTAAACCCTGCAGTAATCATATGCAACATGTTACAGCAGTTGTAGAATATTCTCATGTTGCATATAAAGAAAAGGCACCAACAATTCATAGTCTCATTAAAACCTCACACACCGCTCACATTTCCATGGTGGGGTGCTGTTATTCTATCTTCTCCAACCAATTGCCCCAGAATTTGCGGTGCTTAGCCGGGCACCCTCTGGTCTCATACAAAGACTTCTTCTGCGTGGCGCACCAGTCCACCCTCCCTGCACCATTTCGATATAGTGTTTGGGACAGGGTTTGACCAGTTAGCTGCAATGTCCCTCTTGGCCACTACCATAGCTGTGTTTAAAAATAACTTGTCAGATCTGGAGCCATCTAGACCATTCGTGATTCCCAGGAGACCATTTAACGGATTAAGTGGTACGTCCCAGCCCAGAACCTCTGAGAGTTCCTTTTTGATGGAGTCCCAATATTGTACTATAGTGGGGCAGGACCATACCATATGATAGAAATCTGCTTGGTCTTGTTCGCAACGCATACATGATGCATTTAGTTTCCGACCTGTGTTATGAAGACGTTTCGGTGTTAGGTAAGCAGCATGCAAGTAATACAGTTGGATCAGATGGAGTCAGTCTGAAGTGGTGACTGTTTTGGGTGCCGTCAGTGCATTTCTCTAGTCTTCCTTGTGAAGGGGCCAGATCAATCCAAGCTCCTAAGTTGACCTAATGTGTTTGGAGCGTTGTTTGTTAGGAAGCAGTAGATACAGGAGATCCCTCCCCTTCCAAGGTCACCTGTCATGATTTGCGCCTCAGGGGGACTGTAACCTGGTAACAAGGTGTCATTTGGAATGTGGCTGTGAAGGGCATGGCGTAATTGCAAATACTTATAAAAGTGAGAGAAGTGTAGGGAATACCAATGAGACCACAGGTCTTGAATCCCTCTAAATAGGTGACCTCTCGAAGCCAGGAACCCTGCCAGAGAGGTGTGTACCTGGTCAACCTATTCGACCATTGGGTGTGACGCAAGGAGGCACGCCAAGCCAGGAGGACCACCTTCGTCACCATGGACATAGATCTGGGGATAGATCCCACGTAAATCATCGCTTCAATCCTGGGTAGGCCCAAGCTGGTAAATTCTAGTCTGTACGCTGGGATAGACCAGCCTCCATTGAACCAGTCATGCAACGTAAGTAAGCGGGTTGCCAGATAACACAGGTATAAAATGGCCATGCCCATACCCCCATCAAAGTCTGGGATTCGGCACTGGGACAGGGCCAAGCGGGGTCTCCATCTGCCCCAAAGAAATTTAGTGATCAGACTGTCTAGTTCTTTAAACCAAGTCCACGGGAAATGGAATGGAGTGTTTTGAAATATGTAAAGGAATCTGGGAAACATCATCATTTTGAAGAGAGCGATTCTTCCCGGTGGACTAAGTGGTAGTGTCTGACTTTTGTGGAGGTCGTCTCGGGCTCTCTTTACTAGCGGGGTGATGTTTGGTATCAATTCGAGGTCAGGAAGCAGAGACATGCCTTGGTTCCCGTAAACACTTTTGCCAGTGCTGCTTCACATGGGAACTGTCTACCTTTCACTACTGCTGTTGTGCTCTGAGTTCTCATCTGTACATCGTGTTCAAGGCCAGAAAACAACTCTACTGGATATTCGGCTTTGGTCCGTCCCACACACATATAGACATAACATGGAACACAGCTGCGCTTCTGACTTTTTGGGTGCTTTTAATATTGCACGAGATGAAGTAAGTAGACGCTTTATAATTTATTCTGGTTATCTTTTATTAAGTCGTAGAATAACTGCATCCTCTGCTTACTGGCCAGACCATCAAGTGAAGGCAACCTCGTCAACATTCCAAGGCTGCCTTCCTGTCAACATTCTGAACGTTACAACTGTACAGTAGAATGTGGGGGTGGCCGGAATGTACCATGTGATAAGTTATAACACATCTCCCTCCTCAAATAAGATATCTACTAACACATAGAATAATAATGATAAAGCTACGGGCCAAGGTGAGGCAAGTGATGCCCAGGGAACTCCCAACATAACATATAAACAACAACTTGTGATACTGCGTCTTTACCCCATTTGAAATTCCTTGTGCCACCTTGGGGGATTGCGGTCCCTGAGTTCCCTACCACCTTGTGCCCCTTCTGCTCGGGAACTCTGGGCATGATCCCTACCATCTCCCTCTTGGTCCATTTTCCTTGGACCTATGGCCACCCGGTCCATGCTCCATTTTTTGCCATCTTCCATGATGACCACATTTCTTTTAACCTCTCTTATTTTCCCTGGGTCGTAGTACCTCTCCTCTTTGCCCCCTAGGTTCATTGGTTTCCTTTTGTCCTTCTCTGAAAGATCTTTCCTGCACCCCCCATTTTCTGTCGTACCACTCTTTATACTTCTTTTGTCTAGTGTCAATTCTCTTACTGATCCCCTCCCGATCAATCACCACCGGTTCCTTAGGGATCATCCAGTTGGGGGAGAGTTTTGAACCTGCCTTTCTCCCCCACAATAGTTCAAACGGCGTATGTCCTGTGGAGAGGCTAGGTGTGGTGTGGTAGGACCAAAGCATGTCTCTCAACGCCCCCTCAATAGGAGTCCCCGCTTTCACTGCTAGTTGTATGCACTCTTTCAACATACGGTTAGCCCTCTCCACTGCCCCGTTTGCTTTAGGGCAGTATAATGGGGTGCGTATGTGTGTTATTGACATGTCCTTCAGATACTCCCTCATCTCCTCCGGTACCAATTGGACACCATTGTCAGTGATTAAGGTGGAGGGAATGCCCTCCTTTGAGAACACTTCGTTAAAAAATTCAATCAACCATCTTGTGTTGATGTTACTCACAAACTTGTGTGTTATCCAGTTGGAATAGTAGTCTATGAGTACTACAATGTACCATTGTTGTGGTCCCTTAGCCCTTATGGGGCCAGTGATGTCAAATCCCAATTTGTCCCATGGAGATCGTGGGACCTCCAAAGGACTAAGTGGAGATCGTCTGATACATCTTGCTTTATCGCTTTCGCCACATGCGTAGCACTCCTTCACCTTGTCCTCCATGTGCGTATCCATCCCAGGGAACCAATATTCCGATCTCAGTCTTGCCTTGCATAGGCTCCTTCCCAGGTGCCTCTCATGTGCGAGGTCCATGATCTGTCCTCTTAATCCCGCTGGTGGAACTATTCTGCCCGACTTGAGGAGGTATCCACCAACTATGGACAGTTCATTTCGTACATTCCAGTACGGCTGAATGTCTTCTGGTAGCGTTTTGCATTTCATGGGCCATCCTTTGATTACCCACTTTTTTACCTTGTTGAGAGTGCTATCCTGTTCCGTGTGGTATTCCCACTGATTTTTTGTCATTGCAGGAAGTTTGACCTCAAGAACCCCTTCACTGTTCCTGACCTCCTCCTCATGGCTTCCCACTGGTGACCTTGATAAAAAGTCCGCAACTTTGTTCTGTTGGCCTGGGACATACACTGTCTTGAAGTTGTAGCCTTGCAATCCTAGGACCCATTTTGCAATGCGGGGGGTCATGTTTTCCAAGACCTTGTTGCCGAACAAGAAGATTAATGGTTTATGGTCCGTGCACACTTCAAATGGCAAACTCCACACATAGAAGCTAAAATGTCTAATTGCCCAATACACCGCCAATGCCTCCTTCTCTATCGTAGAGTAATTAGACTCAGCCCCAGATAACGACCTTGATGCAAACGCTACCACTTTAACCTCGCTGCCCCTCCTTTGTGAGAGCATGGTACCTATGCCCTTACCACTTGCATCCGTAGTAATTATGGTGTCTTTTGTAACATCAAAGTTGCCTATGTATGGTGCTGTCACAATTGCTTCCTTTATGTTTTCAAACGCCTGTTCCTGACTTTTCTCCCACGCAAATGGCATGTCCTTCCTTAAGATCTCTCTTAGGGGATTTGCTAACATTGCAAAGTTCTTAATGAATTTGGCAATGTATTCCGCTAGGCCCAAGAACGATAGCACTTCCTCTTTGCTTGATGGCGTTGGTGCTCTTCGAACTGCTTCTACTAGATCGATTTTGGGTTTTATCCCCTCCTCAGAAATGGTATGCCCTAGGTAGTCTACAGCAGTTACACCCACTTTGCATTTGCTCTCTTTCGTGGTAAACCCTACCTCCTTTAATTTGTTGAGTACTCTTTCGGCATTTAGATTATGTTCTTTCTCAGTTGCTCCATATATAAGAATGTCGTCCTGAAAGCACATTGACTTAGGACAATCCTTCAACACATGTTGCATCACCCTTTGGAATGCCGATGCTGCGGATGCCAGCTCAAAGGGCATTCTTAAGAATTTGTAGTTGCCAAATGGGGTGGTGAACGCTGTTAATGGTTGTGATTCAGGATAGAGTTTGATTTGGTGGTAGGCCGATGAGAGGTCCAGAACACTGAAAAACTTTGCCCCTTGCAGTGTGCTCAACATTTCATGTATCCTGGGTAAAGGGTGTCTGTCCACCACAATGTTGGCATTCAGTGTCCTGAGATCCACACATAGACGGATGCTCTTTCCACCCTCCTTGCTCGTGATGACAATGGGCGCCAACCATGCCGCACATTCGATCTCCTGTATAACCCCCTGCTCCACCAACTTCCTCAATTCCAGTCTCAAGGGTTCCCTCATCAATAAAGGGATCGACCGTGTTTTGTACACCACTGGTATCGCTCCCTCCTTCAATTCAATCTTATGCATGTCATTTTTCAGTACCCCTAACTTGTCACTGAACACTTCAGGGAATTCTTTCACTAAATTGGATCCCACCACTGGGGGGGTCAATCAACAACACCTGCTCCTGGTTGTTTGGGTCGAGTTTTATTCCCAATTCCTTTTGGTGTTTCCACCCCAATAAACTTGACCCCTCCTTTGTTACGTAAACCTTCCCTACTGTGTGCCTGTCTTTGAACGAAATTCTCATCCTTATCATCCCCTCCAGTGGTATGGGTACCCTATTGTAGCCCATGGGAGCAATGTCAGCTGTTTCTAGTATTAGATTATGTTTTGCAAACTTCTCGTTGAACCTGTCTTTATCAACAAGGGTGAATGGGGAGCATGAGTCAGCATACACCTTAAACCTTTCCCCATCCAGTCCTATTTCACATGTGGGATACTGTGTTTGTTCATCCTTGCTTTCATCATCGACCTGAAAAATGAAATTATTTTCATCTTCTTCATCCCTCTCTCTGTTTTCTACTACATGGACCTTATTTGAACTCACATTACACACTTTTGAAAAATGTCCTTTCCTATTGCACTTCCTGCAAATTACATTGCGGGCTGGACAGCGCCAATTGTTTGCTAAGTGATTGTGATTTCCGCACCTAAAACACTTCAGGCCTTCCCCTCTATTACCTATGTTCTCTTTATTCCTATTCTCAACTTTACATACTGCCTCCCCATTCGCATTGTCTTTCCCTGCTCCTTTTTCTGTTGCTCCCTCCGAAACTTTTATTTCTCTCATGCACTGTGCAGTATGTTCCAGCCCCTTAGCTATGCTAATGGCTTCCTCCAAGTCTGGATTTCTAGTAAGTAGTTCTTCCTGAACCTTCTCCTCATTGGTGCATCTCACCAATTGGTCTCTAATAAGCGAGTCCGTAAGCGGCCCAAACTCACATGTTGCTGCCATGCCCCTCAATACCGCTATGTAAGATAACACCTTTTCTTCCTTCCTTTGTACTCTTTTAAAGAATTTATGCCTTTCCAACACCACATTTATTTTTACTTTAAAATGTGCTTCTAGTTTCCTTAATGTATATTCATACACATCCACCCCTTCATCTTCTCCACTCCCTTCATCATCCACCTGTCTACCTGTTATATCCTCAAAAACTTTCCTTCCTTGTATACCCAGATTATGCAAAAGAATGTGTTGCTTCCTTAGGTTAGAAAAATTCCCACCTCCTATAGCTATCAGATAGGACTTGAAAATACCTTCCCATCTTTTCCAAGGTATTTCTGGCTCCCCCAGCTCGTTTAGAAATGGAGGCGGCTGACTCATCCCTGCACCTGCCATAATGTTGGATGCGTAACTAACAGTGTAAACCCCAAGTGCAGGCAAACCAATAGTTTCTTTCAGTCCCAGGGACAATTGCCACCTTTATACTGTGATTATAGATAAAAAAAACACAATGAATGTAAATACCACTTTCTCCCACATTGGCATTAACAGGGACCTGCTGTAACTTGAAATTTCTTCCCTTATTTTTTCCTTAACCTTCCTTCCACAAGTACAGTCCTCTTTCTTTGTTTGGTGTATTTCCCACCATTCCTCTTGTTGTGCTATGACGAGCCCTTCCTGTGGCAGCCTGAAGAAAAAACGAGTCTTTGATGAATTTCCCGCTCCTGAGGAGACCGCTCGTTTTCACCGACCTCGGATATACCGTTGAAAATGATCTGTCCTTATGCAGCTTACTTAGTCCTTGTTTCGCCCCCTCTCCACGCACAGCCCCCGGCTGGAAGGGGTGTCCTACTCGTGCCTTCCCTGTTAAACTTCTTTTCCTCACTCCGCTTACCACACCGCAGCACCCTTCGTCACGCTGAACTCGGAGACCTCTTATGGCATGATAAGGCTCATAATGGCCGCCGCGCAGCGAACTTCCAGCGGACCAGGACCTTCGCAGCTGCTGGGTGTATCACGGACTTAAAGCGGGAGGGGGGGGGTAAAAGTAAGGTTATGTGTCCCTTCACAAAGACAATCTTTTATCGCTTGTATCCCTCGAACGCTGCTGTAACGCTACGATCGCTGTTCTTGGCCACACTCTGCTGAAATGCGCTCGCCCCCTACAGCGCTACCTCTGCTATCAGCGCTACCTCAGGGGTCGCGACCATCAACATCCCGTGCCTGTAGCTCCGATTCACGTCAACACTTGCCGTAGCACCACAGATGTTAAAATCGGCGGTTCCTCTCCTCGATACCATCGTGACTGAACCAGGCTAATAGATGACCGTAGCTGGCGTTCTTTCACATCCATTCACCGATGCACAGCTATCCTGACCCGGTATAACACCACTGTAAAGCTTCACACCCCTGCCTTTCCGGGTGTTTCACATGGGGTTATTAAATACTGTCACTCCCCCAATTCATCACTCCTCACCATCTGCGAAACCAGGTGTCAAGATACGTGAAGAAAGCTTCTTCTTCCAGGAGTCTTCCTTAGCTCCCCTTAATGCCAGTAAGTCGAAATTTCTACAGGGGAGAATGCAGCGCCGTCCCTGTCACAGCTCCAGTCATCCTCGTCGCCATCTGAAGTAAGTAGACGCTTTATAATTTATTCTGGTTATCTTTTATTAAGTCGTAGAATAACTGCATCCTCTGCTTACTGGCCAGACCATCAAGTGAAGGCAACCTCGTCAACATTCCAAGGCTGCCTTCCTGTCAACATTCTGAACGTTACAACTGTACAGTAGAATGTGGGGGTGGCCGGAATGTACCATGTGATAAGTTATAACAACAACACTTGGAGAAAACCTTTCCAGAGAAAGAGCTGTGCTTGTCCGGAGATGTAAATCCTATCATCTAAGACTTGAGGTAGGGGGTTCTGCTGTCCAAGCCCAGAGGTCTTCCACTGATATAATAAACATAGCTTGTATAACGGGGAGGGTGGTAAAGCACTATAAGGTTTCATCCACTGTCATTATAATATGCTGCTATTCCCGTTTGTATTATATGGAATTGTAACCATGCTGATTATATTGTTTTTATGCATTTCTTTACTAATGTTAGCACGTGTACTGCATTACCGAGTATGTTAGCTGAAATAAACATTTTAAACTATACATTGTCTCTGGTTACTGATGATAATGATAATGACATTAGTAAAGCACAACAAATACCTGGCGCTATCTAGATCCTCTGAGACTGCTGGCGGCAAAAGACGAATATTAAAAGACCGGCTCATTGTGAAAAAAGCCACGTTTTTAGCCCATTCCAAAAGGACAAGAGATCCATCGTATTTCTGAAATAGAATGGCAAATCGTTCCAAGCTTTTGCTGCACCATAAACAAAGCTTTTGGCACCCCATCGGGCTTTGTTTATGCGCGGCACCAAGACCAGCTTGGCTCCTTTTGACTGCAGTGTTCTTTCAGGAATATACCATTGAAGTCTGTGCTTTAGATAATTTGGTCCTATGCCATGGAGAGCCTTAAAAGCCAGGCAAAGAGCCTTGAAACGTACTCGGCTTTTGACTGGAAGCCAATGCAATTTTTTAATATCATTGGAAACCGAGGAAAATCTCGACGTTCCTGCAAGCAGTCTGACTGCAACATTCTGTGACATCTGCAATTTATTCAAGGATCTTTGTTGAACATTTAAATAGAGCCCATTGCAGTAGTCCAGTCTTGCCATTACAAGAGCCGTGACCACAATTTGTCTGCTTTCCCATGGCAAAGAAGGCAGCTCTTTCCTCAACATTCTGATAACGAACATAGTTTTTGATACCACCGCATTCACTTGAGGCTCTAAAGTCAGTCTTTCATCAAGTATTATGCCCAGGTTTTTTACCCTTCTAGTGGGAACAGGGAGAGTGTCTTAATTGTTTATTCAAAATGCTCTCGATCATTTTCGCCGGTAAAGGGAGTCTGGAAATTGGGTGGAAATTATTCGGATCTTTGGGGTCCAGATTCGGCTTTTTTAGAAGGGGCAAAATGGATGCCAATTTCCATCGCATAGGGAAATGTCCCGTTGTGAACATCATATTAAATATGACCGTCAGTGTTCACATTCACATTGTGAACAGGTATGAGTGGCTAAGCGAAATAGTGTCTTCTTCCCACGAATTCTGAGAGGCCCTGAGTCACATGTTCTAGGATATCCAATCATTGGTAGCTCCGCTGTAGTACGGAGAATGAATGGAAATCATAGCTAGCCGGATAGGGGTTCTGGGCACTGAGGCGTGTTTTTAGTACACCACAATACACCAAAGTCCTGGTTTCCTGTGCATAGTTCTGTGTATGTGCAGAATCCCTGCAACATGGTGCACCTAACGTTTGGTCTGGTACTTATTTATGAGGCACTTTAGTAGTTCGCAATACTTGTTCACAATCCCCTCGCTTCTGTTTCTGGAAAACATTGGTGGCGGTTTACCTGCCTATATTGTCGCTTTTATAGGTGATTCAAGCTTGAAATTTACAAAAAGGTATCGTTCGTATTTTGAATTATGACCCAACTTTGTTTTGCCGGCTTTTTAATTTGTGTTTTCTATACACGTTTCTATATGGCTGACGTTGACATCGCGGTGCACAGCTGTGTCGCGGTATGGCAACACTTGCAAGCATGTGGGGTGCCGGACGCTGTTGTCAATCTGATCTTTGTGGTCCAAGCCGACCCGGTATACACATATGAGGTGTTTTATTCCTGGATGACCTTTCCAGCAGTTGAAGGGGCGGATAATTTGTGACATAAATACAGTCCTATCGCCCTTCCTGCTGTGTATCGGCCATATAGAACTCTGGAGGTTCCGTTGACGGCATGGTAGCATCGCATTTGGTTTGAAGGCACCCTTCCCGTACCCCTGTCACCTGTCATGTTAGGTCCATTATGGATTGATGGGGCCGCTTGGCCCGTGTTGGCGGGTTACACCCCGCATCCATGGTATTTAACATGCAATGTGGCGGCTCTCCGTCAGATGCACACTACAGTAGTCCGTCTGTATAGAGCGCTGGTACAATATGTAAACCGCAACATCCAAGTGGGAGCACCTGGGGTTGCACAGCAACCAGCCGGTACTTGCTGTGTTACTATTAGCCCCGTCATGGTTAATTCGGTTATGGGCAAGCCGCCCCAAAATAAGGAAGATTTACCTTATTGGCTTGCTGAGAAATTTGACCAGCTGGAAGCGGTGTTTCCACATGCCACTCCTGTGGAGAAGCACCGGATTTGTTAGCAGAAGGACTTAGTACCCAAAGTCACTGATTGTGAGAGTTTGGGTAAAATATTCGTGGCAGTTTATGCAAAGTGTTTTGGCACACCATCCAAGACAGTACTCCCCTCTTGAATGAATGAATGAAATAAGCTTTATTTCGATAAAACATATCTTAAAAAGCACATACAAATATGACATACAGAAAAAAATTTGTGGGACCAAAGGACAAGCCATGTGAGTACAATGTCGTCATGCTTCCCAAAATAAGCAAGAGGTTAAAAGTACATGTAAACACTATAAATAAGACAATTTAAAAAGAGAATATATCCAGACAATAAAAACAGTCAGCCTACTTTATTAAGGGCTGCGAGGGCTTTAGTTCTTAGGAGCCAAGACCACCTCAAAAATTTTGATAAAGCACAGACGTGGAAAGATCGCGCATCTGATTTCAAGATGCGCAAAGCTATATGATGGTCACGTGTACCCAATGATCTACATAGGGGTTTAAGCCAGTAAGATCTTGGAATTTTGTATTTGGGGCACGCAAATAGAACATGTGCAATTGACTCAACTTTGGTCCTACAGAAAGGACAGAATGGTGATGTCTGGGAAGGTGGTTTCCAGCGTGCGGTCAACTCGCGGACCGGAAGGGTTCCAAACCTGAACTTGACGTAGAGGGCTCGGTCATATGATTTTTGAATAATGTCAAGATAAGGCTCATAACACACTTTGTCTTTGAGGATAAGAAACTCAATGGTTCTACTGCCACCATGGGAACTAGAGTTCCTTTTTGCAATCACCCAACTCCAGTATAATTTCCTTAACTCTGCTTTCGGGGGTGAAGTTCTATTTACCCATGCATCTTTAAGGCCAAGGTCGGAAAGCAAGGCCTTCACGTCTTTCAGCCATTTGATTTTATGCCAAGAAGGCATAGACAGTATTTTGGTTAGGCCTTCCGCATATTTGGTTAGCTCAGGGGTCCGCCAGAGCCAGGCCCAAAGGAGTAAGGGGCGTACTTTTGCCAAGTCTTTCATTGCATGGCACCCTAGATCCATTAGTAAGGGCACTAAAGGAGTGCTCTGTGGAAGTGCCATCAATTCCTTATAGAAACTAGAGTCGGACTTGGCAAGCTCGTCAATGTTATTTAAGCCCCTTAATTCGGCACCGTAGAGTGCCGAACTCACACCTTTTGCTTTGTATATATCCAGAGCTGGAGCTATTGGCCTAGATGTAGAGGTACGATGTTCCCTAAGGAGGGCATCAGTAACCCTCTTGTGGGTTAGGAGCATCTTTTGTAAATGGGATGACCAGCGCATGGTGTCTGTAATACGAATGCCCAGATAATCAAATTTTTTTACCCGTTCAAGGGTAACCGCATTTAAGACTGGGGGCCTCCCTAATTTTCTAGGTGGATTCAGAATTAGGTATTTTGTTTTAGTGGTGTTTATAATAAGGCCTCTAGCACTACAGAAAGCTTGAAAACTATCAAGGAGGGTTTGCAGACCCATGGGTGATTTGGACAACAGAAGAGTGTCGTCAGCAAACAGGAGAGTTGCAATGCGTTCGCCCGCCAGGGATGGTGCGTCAGAAGGAACTTTTTTCAGATGTTCCACTACGCCGTTCACATAAAGTGAAAAAAGGGTAGGGGCAAGAACACATCCCTGGCGGACGCCCCTGTTCACTGGGATTCTTTCTGTTTTCTGGCCCAGAGGGCCCCAGCGCACTTGAGCGTAATTTCCCTCATGGAGTTTTATTAATAGAGCCAGCAAATAAGAAGGAATATTCATGTTGGCCAGGACGCACCACAAGGTATCACGGGGAACGAGGTCGAATGCTGTTTTAAGGTCTATAAAAGCAAGATAGAGGCTGCCCTTTCCAAGAAGGACAACCTTCCAATAGATGAGAAACAGTCTAAAGACCTGTTCTATGGTGCCTGTCCCTACCCTAAATCCTGCTTGATAGTCTGAGAGGATATTGTTGTCATTCGCCCAGGATAAGATCCTCTCCAAAATCACTTTCCCGGTCACCTTCTGGGATGAGTCAATCAGACTAATTGGGCGATAGTTAGCTGGGTCATCTCTAGCGCCCCTTTTAAAAATGGGAACAACCTCGGCCCCCTTCCAAGATTCGGGGACCGGGGCACCGTTATTGATGGCATTAATTAGGGTAGAGAGGAGCTTCCCCCATCTGGATGGATCTAATTTAACGACGTCACCAGGAATGCCATCCGGCCCAGCTGCCTTCAGGGGGACGATGGACTTGATGGCAGAGAGCACTTCCCTATCGGTAAAGGGGTCGAGGCTCAGTGCGTCCATAGAAGAAAGCACCCCTTCAAAAGGAGGCGTCCCCGCATCTTCGGGCCGAGAAGAGTAAAGTTTAAGAAAATGCTCGAACCAAGCCGTGCTTGTAATATTACATGTTAAAAGTGCATGGGCTGGTCTGTTCTTAGATCTAATTGTGTCCCAGAAGGAGCCAGGGTCTCGATTGAGGGAAGCCTCTCTTAATGCCTGCCAGTACTGTTCTTCCCAAAACTTTTTGGCGTTGGTGACAGTGGTCTTATACTCCTTCCTGGCCATCTGAATCTTGGGTATAATCCTAGTTTTGAGAGCCGCAATTAAGGCAGATTTCTTCTTTCTGCAATCTTGCGTATACCAACCGTCCATAAGAGTACGTTTGGTCTCACCTCTCGGTGGGCCACCTTTGGTATGTACTCGAAATAGGTTTCCCAGCTTATTTATGGTGTCTTGGAAGACAAATGAAACCTTATCACAAGTAATCTCATGGGTGTTTAGTGGGGTCAGCTCGTCTTGTGCTAAATGCAATATTGACCTTATCAAGTCGATTTTCTCGTCATCCAACCTCACTTTACGCCATTTAAGGCGCCTCTCACAATTGGCAGGACATACCTCATGAGTTTGCATAGGGCTGGGTGCTGGAGGGGGCAGGGTCCCATGTGCATCCTCCCATAGCGATTTAATACTGAGGGATAGCTGGTTGTGGTTACTATCATATGAGGGGATTATTTCCATATCCACCTCATATGCCCAAAGATTAAGATCGAGGAGTATATAGTCGATCCGAGATGTATGGTTTATCCTATTGTAAGTATGTGTGCCTTGGAGGTCAGAAGGTGTTCTACCGTTTGCTGCCCTTAATCCAAATTCTAGAGTCATGGTATTCATAAAGACAACTGATTTGGTCCATCTCTTAATAGGAGGCAATGAGAGTATTGGAATGCCTCTTTTGGTATCGTCCTCGAGAAGATCAGGGAGATCTAATGAGGCAAGGGGCTCAAAGGAGCAATTAAAATCACCTGCTACCAAAATATGGGATGCATGATGGCACTTGCGTAATTCACCCTCAAGGAATGTAAGTGCAGGTGACAGAGCACCACCATTTAGGCCCCTGGCATAGACATTGAAGATCTCGAGAGACCTCCTTCCCTGGGTTCCCTGTAGGGTGAGCCTCAAGATGTCAGGGGAAACAATGTGGGCCTGCCTAATAGTACACCCAAGGGAAATACTAACCCAGATCAGGAGACCACCCGAGGGGCGACCTCTTCCTGTCAATGGTAAAATGGCCGGTATAAAGAACGTAGTGTAACCGACCATATGATAGGGCACTGTGCTCCATGTCTCCTGGAAAATACAGATGCTGTAAGGCACTATTAAAGAGTTCCAATATGGGAGATCTAATTTGGTGGCGAGGCCGGCTACATTCCAACTTAGAACCCTAAAGGAAGAAGCTTCAATGGCTACATCTTGTGTTATGGAAGAAATAAGAAAATTAGAAATAGCCTGTGGCGAGCTATGTAAGGAGTGCGAGGAAGAATAGTTACTATCCTGATGAATTGGGGTAGGCTGTAGGCTAGACTGCTGAATATTTTGGGAGGAAGTCCCGACAAGATCGATAATCACATTAGCATCTTCAATATTTTGGACTCCTAGAAGAAGGTGGGTGCCGTCCCCAGAAAAGCTTCCATGTCAGTAGGGATCATAACAATCGTAGGGTTCACAATATCTATTTGGAACAGATGAAAAGTAGGCATTTCCGCCAGGGAACCAGTCTCCCTTAAAATGTTCATCCTGAGACAAATGGGGAAGGGAATGCGAGTGATGGAAATACACAGAGTCTGAATAAAATTGGCTTAAATCTGCACATCCTATGCCATTGGTATTAAAGCCTGATTGACCATGGTTACAGATTAGCTTGGTTACACGGGGTCCCTAAAATTTACAATGACGCAATCGCCAGACATTTTCTTTGGTCTGTTACCCACCCAAGAAACCCTTCTAACATGGAGGACATGACCATCCAGATGTCTAGGGAGTGGCCTATTAATATTCAGCCAGTGTGTTGTTTTGTTTTTTAACTCAATGAAAGATTCTGGCTTGCCAGCTTTAAGGTGTGGAACTCCTGTTAAGACGGCAACAAAGGGTAAGCACTCCGGTGGAAGATTAATATGGGGTAAATTTTGCTCAGGATAGGTGGCAATGTCTTTCAATTGGTCTTGCACTGGATCTTTACAAGGTAATTTAGAAAAGTTCTGCACGGGTTTTACCGCACGTCCCGGTGCTTCGAGGGGTATGGGACTATCAGTCAAGCCAGAGACCAATTTTTTCTTAGTCGATAGGGTGCCCCGTTTGGATGTGGATGCTGGGGACTTGGTACCAGAAAAAGTAGCTCCATTCTTTAATCCTGAACATGAGGCAGCATTTAGCTGCAATGGAGCGGCTTGGGAAGTAGGGTCAATGTTAATAATTTGGGGGGGATCGACAATAGGATAATTATCCTGGCCCATCTTTGAGTATAACTTGATCAAAGATTTAAGAGAAAAGAAATTGTCCAGAGAGGCCTGTTCAAATTTCTCAAGCCTCTCGGACAATGCTCTTACTCTTTCCATCAAGGGTAATATGAGGGATTTGATGAGTGGCTCGAGTTGGCCAATAAGAGAAACTTGAGTATCTGAATCTTCTTGCGATTCAGGGTGTGAGGAGGGCTGCTCAGCAGAGTTTTTGAGAACCGAATTGGTGGACTGTACAGGGGATGATCTAATCCTCTGCTGATGAAGTTTGGGAGAGGCTGTACGACCTGCTTTCTTGTCAAGGTTATGGCGCAATTTACTTTTACATTTCTTGGGTACTTTTGTATGGTCCTCGTTATTACCGCTACCCACTCTTTTTCTTTTACTTGGAGCAGATTTTGGGACTGCTGTAGTAGATGGCTCAGGGGGGACAGAAATTTCGTGAGAAGGTATTATGTTACTAATAGATTCAGGAGCGGCTAGAGAAGTAACCAAAAGAGGGGAATAGGACAAATCAAGCTGTGTTTGGGAGCCATAGTCTACAGATCTAGCAGGAGTTGCATCCGCACTAGTCGGCGTATATTGTGTGTTCCCCAATATAATACCATCTAGTTGAATGTTATCTGGAACAGGGGAAACAGCTGATGCAAATTTGCCCATTGAGGAACGTTTATCTTTAAGCAGGTCGAGGGAAAGTCGGCGTTCTGTGATGGCAATTTCCTTTTCAAGTACGGAACAAGCACGTATTATGAAATGGTCTAGAGTGCCACTCACTGACGCCCCGCCTTTATCACCTCCCTTACCCGAACGAGTAGACATTGCCATATAGAGATTATATACATGCAAGTCACAGCGTATGATGTAACAAACAATATGTTACACGTATAGCACACCAAGTCAATCAGAAAAACAAAATGCCAATAGTCACTTTACCGGAAGATGGCGGAGTCACTGGACCTAGAGGGGTGGCCCGGCCCGGCCTCCTTTGGCCTCTGACGGCCACAGACGGTCCCGCCCTTGTCCCGGGCTTAACCCGGCGCCACCCACGCGCGGTCCCGCGTCGCGGGGGCTGCAGCGATGATTTATGCGCCTCCTGGCGCGGAACTGAGCGTCAGCTGGTCTCTAGCCGCTGGGGCTGCTGGGGTGTGTAGTCCCGTCTCCCCACCGCGGCCGCGATGGCTGATGACGCGGCGGTGGGAGACTGGGACAGCCTTGGCGCTGCGAGGCAACGGGAACCAATGGAAAGGTCCGCAGGTCCGCACAACCGGGAGGAAAAACGCTATCAGGTAGAAAGTAGAGCCCGCTCTGCCGGGGCTGCAGCGATGATTTATGCGCCTCCTGGCGCGGAACTGAGCGTCAGCTGGTCTCTAGCCGCTGGGGCTGCTGGGGTGTGTAGTCCCGTCTCCCCACCGCGGCCGCGATGGCTGATGACGCGGCGGTGGGAGACTGGGACAGCCTTGGCGCTGCGAGGCAACGGGAACCAATGGAAAGGTCCGCAGGTCCGCACAACCGGGAGGAAAAACGCTATCAGGTAGAAAGTAGATCCCCCTCTTCAATAAAACGTGTTCAGGATGAGCACGGACCAGAGGTGGCAGTAGAATTGGGGATGAGGTTATTTGGAGCGTATGACGTGGTTGCTGATATAATCCTTGCTAATGTTAAGGGTGATGCAGTCAACTTTCAAGTGTCTAATGCTTTGGCACTGATCCCAGATGTACTACCTAAGATTATAGCCCAAGCTTATAAAACAGTTGGGCGTAATAGTTTGGGTGCTAGAGTACCTTCACAATCGCAGGCTCAACGGATGTCTCAAACTGATCAAGGAGGCCGTCCACAATTCCCTAAAAAGAATTGGAAGAATAACAAACAGGGGAAATCACAACAAAAGCAAGGGGGACGGACACTGTCCCCTACACCTTCGGTCTCAGAACGAATTTTTGAACTGCGTGACCGCGAGAGAATTAAATCTCCTGATTGATTTCAGGTTCCTGATACACATTGTCCTAGTTCTTCACAGGAAGCATCAGGCTCATATGCCAGTGGAGGTGATCACCAGGAGCGCGGAATAGTCGAGGTGCCCGGGCAAGCCACGGGCAAGTGACGGAAAGGGTAAACAAGAAGACTTTCCTCATCTACGCCCTCCTTTTCAGAAGAAGAAAGTGGCCGCTTTAACTGTGAGGTATGCCACGGACGATGAGGACCCAGGTCCGAAATCTAACATGGGCGGTAACGCGCAGCGGAGGTTACAGTAGTGCGGCAAGCACTGCGTCTATTTCTGGAGACAACAGCAACTGACACTTTCATCACAGTTGAAACTGCTGACACCCGAGTGCCTCTCCCTGACAGACGATATGAAATTAGTATTCTCATTGAAGGTGACATAAAACGCATTATCAAAGGGTTTTTGGGGAAAATCTGACTTCTTCGTTTGACATCCTGCTAGCGGAGGCAGACTTGCCCGCCTTTTGTTCTGGCAGCTCCGAGGTAATCCTCCCTAGTTTTTCACACGATGTCTCAAAGGAGCATGTGCAACATTTTGCAGAACAGTGGGCTTCAGTGCTTGTGCCGGCTTTATACCATACTCAGGTGGGTTGGGATAAAACATCTCCCCACCACGAGATACCATTGCAGTCCATGCCACAGGCACAACCCCAAAATCCTATCTGAAGGGTGGCAAAGGCTCCTGTGGCGGAAATACTAGACCAATTGGAGAATCAAGGGGTAATTGAGACGTGTGTCACCTATGAATAACCCTCTTTTTACCGTCATCAAGCCAGACGGAATGTACAGCATAATTTTGGACTACCGACATTTGAACTCTCATTGTCGGACGAATGCGGTCCAGAATACCCATAGTTCAGCCCTAGTGGACAGTCTAGTTTGGAAAAAATATAAAACGACGCTAGATATATCCAATGGCTTTTTTAGCCACAACTTGTCTCCCTTGTCAAGTCAGTGGACAGCTTTTACACACAGCGGCAAACAAAAACAATTTACAAGATTAGCGATGGGCTATAAAAACAGCCCAAGTGTTTTTGCCGCACGTGTGGTCTCATTGTTAGACATAATCTACCCAGATGCATATTCGTATGTAGATGACATTTATTTCACAGACGACGAGTTATATCCGCATCTTTGTTGCGTGGACCGCATCATTGTGGAGTTTGCGGACCACGGTTATAAATTTTATTTTGCGAAATCACACATTGCTGAGTTCGCAGTGTTGTTCTTGGGGTACAAGCTCAATAATGAAGGACGCGGTTTGGCACCGCACTTCCTGGAGAAGTGCGCACGTTTGCGTCCTCTTAAAACCCTGAAAAAATTACAATCTTTGCTGGTTTTTTTAAAACTTTGGTCGTACTTACGTACCAGAGTATGCCCAACGTATCAAGCCTCTCTATGCTTTGATACAACCAACATTTCCGAAAGCATGCTGGCTTTAGAACATAAAAATATATTGCAGTCTTTGTAGTCTAATTTACTTGACTCTCAACTCTTGTTAACCCGTGACAACCATACTAACCTGGTGATAAGAATCGTCCCAGGCGCGGTGGGTTTCACATACTTGACGTTTAATGAAGGAGACACAGTTCCTATTGCTTATAAGTCACACTTGTACACTTCAGCAGAACTGAGGTTTTCCTCTGTCTAAAAAGTCTTGACGGCGGTCCAGATGGCGATTCTAAAAGAACGCGCCCTGGCACAAGGAAAAGGCATGTTGGTGGTGGCACCATATCCTGCTCTGGAAGCAGTGACACAGGCGAGTGTTCCTAATTCCAAAGCTTTATATCCACGGTGGATACAATGGGCTACATCGTTGACATCCCCTGATGTCACATTTAGTCCCTACAATATGAATTCGTTCATGCAGCTCCTCTGTCTATGCGCCCGCTCGAGGAATACGGTTTTATCATTTACACTGACAGTTCGGCGCAACCGGTGATTGGATCTAAACATTCTTATTCTGCAGCCTGTGCGATTGCGGCTGGTTCCATGGTGAATGGCGAGTTTAAATCTAGTGTGGTTCACACAGAGGCACGCAGCGATTGTACCGCCCAATTGGCTGAGCTGTGTGCTTTGGTGCTCGCACTGGAGTTTGCAGATCCTAATGTGACTACTTTAATTGTAAGCGATTCCTATTACTGTGTACAATCTTTTAATGACAATTTATTCTTTTGGTCTGAAAATGACTACCGTGATTCCAAAGGCAAGACAATTAACCCCTTCGATGCGTATGACGGAGCGGTTCCGTCATGCGCGTCGGTCGCGCTGTGCGCATGACGGAACCGCTCCGTCATGGCCCGGCCCGTGCACGGAACCTTCAGCACAGCGCGGTAATCCGCGCCGTGCTGAAGGGGTTAAGCATAAAATGCTATGGGTTCGAGTGGCAGAGCTGAAACAATGCCTGCCACTCACGCAGGTAATTCATACTCTTGGCCACCAACGTGTAGGAGTACACGCGGTTGGTAACAGCTTAGCTGATGAAGCAATTAAGTCAGCAGTGGACATGTGCTTAGTAGCAGCGGTTACAAGATCAATGAGTGAGATTGATGATGACATTTTGGCAGCCATAGCTGCTGCGGAGAAGGAAGGTAATTATCCAAAAGGATTCCCTTCCAAATACTCTTATCATTTAAACCCTGATAACATTCCCTATGTGACAATAACATTAGTGAGAGGTTGATTCCCAACGTGGACCGCAGGCTTACACTGATAATCGCAGCACACGAGGGAATGGCCTCGGCGCATGCCGGTGTGTCTGCTACAGTCAGTATCTTGCAACAACGTTACTGGTGGCGTGGCTTATATAAAACAAACACGTACTTATGTGCTTTCTTGTGAAACTTGTCAGCAAATCAAGCCATCTACTGTGACCCGACCACCACAAACACCATTATGCATATCCAATAGACCATTTGCTTATGTTTATTTTTATCACTGCGGTCCATTTTCTTCTGATCCTGCCTATAAATTCATCTTGGTTGCAGTTGATTCGTGCACACGTTTTCTATGGCTTTGGCTACAACGCAGCGCTGACGCTCGAACTGTAGTCAGGGATTTGCGTGTCTTTGTGGGAATTTTTGCAGTGAGCACCTTACATTGGGACCAAGGTACGGCGTTTGCCTCGAAGGCGTACAAAGAATCCACGCGGTCTTTGGGGGTGCAGGTCAAATTTTCGTCTCCATACAGGCATGAGGGCAATTCGGCTGTGGAGCGAATGAACCGTGACTTAAAGCAATCCTTAACAGCTAGAGTTCTAGGCACTGCCAGCAACTATCTCGCCCATTTGAATAGCGTACAATATGCACTTAATGATCTCCCTAGAAGACCTCTGGGTGGGCGGACCCCTTACTAATTGCTCTTTGGCATGAAAATGTTTGTGAAATCACTGTGTGATAACTTTTCCTAAAACAAGGACCCATAACCCACTTGGTTATGCATGAGAGGGAAAATAGAGAAAGGAAGGTAAGGTGGTTACTAAATGTGGTTTCCAGTTAATGAAGGTGGGGGAATTTCTCCTTTAGAAATTAGTACCCTCGCATACTGTTGCGAGTGTCATGCTTCATCATCAGGCTCTACTGTCCCCCACGGGCCCCGCTAGAGGGCTCTTTGTCGGAGATCTTTTAAGAGACGCTGCAGTTGTGCATGAGGGTGTGTGGGCCTAAAAGGGTCGGTGAAAGTGTGTTAAAATTACCCCTCCGGTACCTAAGGGTCAATTTATTCGTAGGTCCAGGAGGTAAGACTAAAAGAATTATACAAGGGAGATGGAGCTCCTCTATTAACAAATAACATAGAGGTCAGGGTATTACTCTGCTGCTCTCAGTGTCCGTGTGTGATTGTGAATGAGTGTGTTGGTCAACATGTTTTGTGCTTATAATCGGTCCCTAGTGGATCCCTGTGCGCTTCGTCAGGACCGTCTGGTGTGAAATCTTGAAAAATATTAGGAGTAGGGAGAGACACCCTGTATTCCTATGGTACCTCTTGTCAGGTGTAAGTGTGTACTATGCGCTCAAAGGAACATCTCTTGTGTGTTCCTGTAAGTACCTGGAGATAAAAAAAGGGAACAATAGACACACATAAAATTCAAAGCAAACAAGAGTCCACAATAAATTCAATTGTTGCAGTTGCGTTTGATTCTTGCCATGCATCTCGTCGTAACTGAATATTGGAGAAGTGCCCTAGACATAGTAATACTGCCACATGTGCTTAACGGCGTTAGCTGACAGTATCTGTGATTAGTGATGAGGTCTCATGCACTCGCCTCGTGATGGCTGTGCATGTCGTATTTAGAAAGAGTGTGGAGAATCAGAAAACACTTGTTTGTTTCATGGTGGCCACCAGTGCTCATTCATACAGAAGCGCGCTCCATGAGTGAGTATAGAATAACGCGGGGTAATTTTGCGTTGTACCGTGCTGTTCATTACCGGTTTCTGGTAGTGAGGCACACATTAATATAACATGAGGCTAAATATCCTTGCCGCACACACATTTAAATTCCAGACTCTCATACTAATTACCCCTTCAAAAGAAAATGAAGAGCCACTTCGGCTAGTCCCCGCGGTCAAGAGGGGGAATATCTGCGGGATTGGAATGCCAAAATTAATCCCAGTGCGCAGGTAACGTACATGTCTTTTTTGTGTTCGAGCAGCTGAGTAATACTCACATTAAAGCCCCTTCATTTTGGGCCCGTTACCTGCCCTGCCGTTGGATGGACGCCGGAGGAATACGAGGCGGCGTCCACCCGGTAAAGAGTGCTGGAGGGCGGAAGTGACAGGGGGGCGGGGGCGTGTGCTACAGGAACTCGCTCGTTCCGAAAGTGGTAGGCGAGAAGAGATGAGATAGGAGGCCATGTTGGAAGGGTTCTGTTAACATCAGAAAACCACCCGAACATTCTCATTCGCATTGCGTATACTTGCAAAGGGTGTTTTCCACGTAAATAAATGAGTTGTTAATGTTGGTGGCGGGCATGTGTGTTTGTTCATGTGTTTCTTGGTTACTTGGATGATAATTGATTAACTTCGCCCTATTCATATTACTAATGCTAGCTTTGATGTATGCAGCTTTCTAAGGTTCAATGATCAGTATTCTGCATATTTAAAGCGTATTTGAGCGGAGGCCTTCACAGATGATAACTGGTATGGAGTTAAAAATGCTCTCGGGGCTCCACAGCTATATTGCGGTACACAATAAGTCATACTGGGACGCTCTGTGGCATTCTCCTACCTTTGTTGATCCAGTGCAGGTGCCCCATCTATTTATTTGTGACAACAGTATACATCTACTGCTTGTAACCCCATTCTGTTTAACGACTTAGTCCATACTGTGATAGAAAAGTGGGGGTTTTTTTTAGATGGAGAGGTAACCCTGGCCAGCCCGTCTGGGGTTGATCCATCTGAATAAATTTGTGTATCAACTGATTCATTACTGTGTGTTCAGGTAACAAGTTCCGCCTATGGTATGTCGTTGTTTAATCCCCAGGTATTGTATAGCAATCAGAACACCCAGCGTTGTTCTTGCCTGAAAAATGTAGTGGGTGTCCAATTGGGGTTGGCTTCAATGATAGTACATTTCAGGTCATTTGGGGCATGGTTCATCGCTAGATAATGATTTTGTAGCTTGGTGTTTGTCTTCTTGCACCGTATGGTGCTTTTGTGTTCCCCTATGTGTAGCTTAACGGGTCTGGTTGTCATATCAACGTATTGTTTACGGCATGGACATGTAATCAAGTATATGCAATTTTTGGTATTGCAATTAGTATGCCGTTTTTGTACCCATGGTCTGGCCAGACCTAGGTCAATTTGCTTGGTTGCTTCAGTCAGTGGACATACGGAGCAGGAGCCAAATGGATAGTGACCCTCAACTGGTGGGAGAGCCCACAGGGTGGGTTGAGTATTGATGGATTGTTTGGGTCGTGTATGGAAAAGGAAGTCTTTGAAATTCTATGTGCGTTTAAATGAAAAGAGTGGTGTAGGACCTGGGTTAAACGCTCCTGTCTCAAAAATGCCCAAGTGTTTTTTAATCAGTTTCTGGATTTTGTTGGAGTTGGGGGTAAATGTTGTTACGTATTTAAGTGCATTGGTTTGGGATTTCTCCCTAACTTCCAACAGGGCCTACCTATGGTTATTTCTGGCTCGTTTGTGTCCTTTTCTTATAGTACTCTGCTGACAAATTGTGCAACAAGATTGAGGATTGTTTTTCAAATTCACAGATGGCATTACAATTGCGTCAGAGCCGTAGAAATTGTCCCACTGGGAGATTATCCCTCAATGCCTTAGGATGGTGGCTTTGGTGCAACAGGAGACTGTTACGGTCTGTGGGTTTTTTGTAGTTTGTGGTCAGCAGTGAACCTTCTTGTAGGGTAATCCAGAGATCCAAAAAAGCAAAGTTTTCTTTGGATATAGTGCCTGTGAATTTTAGAAAAGGGTTTAGAGTGTTCAGCCGTTCGCAAAAAATAGTACATTGATCCCCATCTCCTCTCCAGAAGAGTAACATGTCGTCGATATAGCGTCGCCATACCGTGATGTTCTCTTTGTAGGGGTTGGTCTCGCTCAGAATGAAATTGGTTTCAAAGTTGGCCATGTACATACATGCTAGGCTCGGCGCGCACGTACTCCCCATGCTGGTCCCTTGGATTTGATGATACAATTGTTTTTTTTAAGCAAAAAAGTTTTCTTTGAGTGCCACGGCTCCACATTCGCAGTCGAAGGTAACTGGTGTTTCATATGGCCATGGGTCAATGCTCTGTGGCATGGCCTCCATTACCTCTAGTGTGGCATCCTGTGGAATGTTTGTATACAGTGCTTCCACATCCAACGTGGCCAACAGGGTGATCGTTCCTGGTTCGTTGAAACTCTCAATAAGGTTGAGGACTTCTGTAGTGTCCCTTAGGTAAGTTGGTGTTTGTGTGACAAAGGGGCGTAGGAAAAATTCACAAACCTTGCTTAATGGTGTAGTGAAGACAGGGTTTTATGTGCACACATTGCTATGTTAGAATAAGCGCTTTAGAAGTTAAACGCCATCTTGCCACTTTGCTGCTTTTGCAAACGACAGTATAGGTAGCTGTTATTACAAGTAAAACTGCTTGCTTGCTTTTTATTCACATGAGAACGGTCTGTTGCTTACATCCCTAGACGTGCACCGCGACCTTAGTCTGAACACTGTGTGCAGAAGCCGTCAAGGTCAAATAACAATGTATGCTGTTGAATTCAGGTTGATTGGCCCACGCTGTAGACACAACAAGCAAACTGCTGCAAATATCTTAAACTCAGGTGCCTTTAATATTACATTTGCATGCATGATTCAAACACTTGGAGAAAACCTTTCCAGACACAGGGAGCAGAGCTGATGCTGTGATGTGATTCACATAAGCTGATCTTTGAGGTATGGGGTTCCCCATTCAAATCTAGAGACCTTCTATTAGTATATAAAACTAGCTTACTAGCCAAGGAAGGGTGGATCACAAGGTATTATAGGACCTGTTTCCACTATCATTATAATATGCTTTCTCCCTTCATTTTCTATGGAATTGTAACAATGCTGATGGTTTTATTTCTAATCATTTGTCTGCTTATGTTAGCCAAAGTACTGCTCCTTAGAGCACGTAGTTAAAAATAAACATTTTAAACTTTTCTGTGTCTCTGATTACTCTTGTTGTGGACTGATATGAGAATAATAACGAAAAGGTGTTTCTGATTCCCACCATTCCTGAGAGTACTCTAAGTCGCTTGTTCTGGGTTGTCTAATCATTGGTAGCTTCGAGATGATACGGAGAACGAATGAGACACTGATGCTTGCCGGATAGGGGTTCTGGGTACTGAGGTGAGTTTTTTAGTACACCGCAATTCACTGAGGTCCTGGTTTCCTGTGCATAGTTCTGTGCATGAGCAGAATACCCGCAACATGGCGCACTTAACGTTTTGGTCTTTTGATTGAGACACCTTAGTAGTGCTTATATTTGTCCACAACATCCTCGCTCTTGTTTCTGGTTGACGGGAGTGACGGTTTAGACCTACCTATATATTTGGCATATAGGTTCATTCAAGCTTGACAATTAAAAAGGTTTCATTTTGAATTGCTAACCCATTTTTTGCTACGGTTTAATATAGATTGTTTTTCTTCTCTGCGTCCTTATGGCTAAAGTTGCTATTGCAGCGCATAGTCACGCACCTCTCCGGCGTCATCTGACGCAGTTCGGGGTACCAGACGGTGGGATGTCTATCTTTGCAGTGAGTGCCGATGCATCGTTTCCCTATGAGCTGTTTTACTCTTGGATTACTTTTCCGAAGGTGAATGCGGATGATAAGACGTTTCACACATACACTTTTACGGCGGTCCCAGCTAATTACACGCCGTATAGGACGCAGAAAATTCCCATTTCTGCCTGGCAGCATCGTACTTGGTTCAATGGCGCCCTCCCCCACACCATTACCCCAGTTCGGTTAGGTCCCTTGTCCATTCCTGGGGCCACTTGGCGAGTCTTGGCCGGATTCACACCTCATCCACGATATTTGATAGCCCCGCTGGAGGACTTACGTCAACTCCACACCGCCTTGATTGCGGTACATAGGGCTTTAGTGCAATACGTCTCTCGCAATGTCCAGGTGGGGGCACCTGGGGTTGCAGCGCAACCAGCTGCCCCGGCCGGGATTACTATTAGTCCTGTCATGGTTAATTCGGTAATGGGCAAGCGCCCCCAGAATAAGGACGATATGCCTTATTGGCTTGCTGAGAAATTTGACCGGCTGGAGGTGGTATTTCCAAATTCTACTCCTGTGGAAGAACACAGGATCCTTACCATTAGTTTGCAGATAGACTTAGTCCCAGAGGTGACAGATTGTGAGAACTGAGGTAAAGTGTTTGCAGCAGTCTAAGCGAAGTGCTTCGGCACACCTCACTGTACTGCCCTCCGTGATCAAGCGTGTTCAGGATGAGCACCATCCGGAGGCGGCGGTCGAGTTAGGAATGAGGCTTGTTGGCGTGTTCAACGTAGTTGCTGATCTCATCCTTGCTAACGCCAAGGGGGATGCAGTTAACTTTCAAGTGCCGAATGCCCTGCGCCTCGTCGACAATGTCGATAAACCCCGGCAGTTACCGAAAATTATTGCGGAGGCTTATAAGACCATTGGCCGCAATAGTTCGGGTTTTAAGCCTTTTGCTAAAACAACATCGCAACCGCAAACTCAGACGGTTAAGTCTACTAAAGACGACCATCCAGCTTTTCCTAAACAAAATTGAAAAACTAAGAAACAGGGAAAGCAGCAACAGAAACAGGGGTCTCGTCCCGCGTCACCGGTTCAAGTGACTACTGAACGCACTTATGAATTGCACGATCGCACGAGAATTAGGTCTCCTGATAGATTTCAGGTTCCTGAACAATGTTCTCCTCGTTCTTCACAGGAAATATCGGTCTCACAATCCGGTGGAGGAGAACATGGCAAAGGTCGGGGTGCCCCACAAGAACGTGAGCAGCCACGCCCGGCTGATGGTAAAGGCAAGCAGGATGAATTTGCATGTCAATGACCTCCGTTTCAGAAAAAGAAAGTTGCTGCACTAACAGCGAGGTATGCCCCAGATAGTGAGAACACAGCTTTGGAACATGACATGGGCACTAACGCTGCTAGACAGCGCAGCGGAGGTTACAATAGTGCGGCAAGCACTGCGTCCATATCTGAAGGCAACAGCAACTGACACATTTATTACTGTAGAAACTGCTGACACTAGAGTGGCTCCCCCTGACAGACCAAATGACATAGTCCTTTTAATTGAAGGTGACATACAACATACCATAAAAGGGATTTTTGGGGAAAACCTGACCTCTACATATGACATTTTGCTAGCAGAGGCGGACTGGCCCCCAGCTTTCGTTTTGGCCACTCCTAGAGGGGAGGAGGTAATCCTCCCATCTTTCGCGCACACTGTGCTGAAGGAGCAAGCTCAGAACTTTGCAGAAGAGTGGGCACAGGTGCTTGCTCCGGCGTTGTACCGAACTCAGGTCGGGTGAGATAAACTGTCACCAAGCCATGAGATTCCGTTACGGTCTATGCCTCAGCAACAACCCCGAAATCCCATGCGCTTCGAAGCTAGATCTCATGTCGCAGAAATCCTTGAACAACTGGAATATTAAGGTGTAATTGAAACATGTGTGTCACCCATGAATAATCCTCTTTTCACTGTAACCAAACCTGATGGGTAGTACCGCCTGGTTTTGGATTCTGGGCATTTGAACTCTCACTGTCGGACGTGCGCGGTACAAAATACCCACAGTTCTGCCCTCGTTGATAGTCTTGTGAGAAAAAGGTTTAAGACCACACTTGACTTCTCCAATGGCTTTTATAGCCATAACCTGTCCTCTATTAGTAGTCAATGGACAGCCTTTACTTTCGGCGGCAAACAGAAACAGTTTAAAAGATTAGCCATGGGCTATAAAACTGTCCTGGTGTCTTTGCCGCACGTTTAGTCTCTCTGTCGGAGAGCATTGACCCTGAAGCATACTTGTATATTGATGATATCTATCTCACAGACAACGAATTATGGCCGCATCTATGTCACGTTGGCCACAGCATTGTCATGTTTGCGGACTTCGGTTACAAATTTAACTTTACAAAATCACACATTGTGGAGTTTACAGTGTTGTTTTTGGGCTATGAACTCAACAACGAAGGTCGAGGTTTAGCACCTCAGTTCCTGGAGAAATGTGCATGCTTGCGCACTCCAACAACTCTGAAAAAACTACAATCTTTGCTGTTTTTTTTAAATTTCGGGCGTACTTACATTCCCGATTATGCCCAGCGTATCAAGCCACTATATGCCTTGGTACAACCTACTTTTTCCAAATCAAGCTGGCTGCCAGAACATTCAGCTATCCTGCAATCTTTGCAGGCTGATCTTCTTGCTTCTAAATACTTACTGACGCGTGATAACCACACAAACCTGGTAATAAGAATTGTGCCTGGTGCAGTGGGTTTCACGTAGTTAACCCCTTCGCTGCTAGGCCTTTTCCCCCCTCTGTGCTAAGCCTTTTTTTGGCTATTTGGGGTAGTGCGCGCTTAGGCCCCTGTAACTTTTTGACCACATTAGGTATCCACGCCAAATTTGCGTTCTTTTCTTCCACCATCATGGGGATTCTAAAGATACTCAGGGTTTGTGGATTCCACTGTAGGGGTCCCAGAAATTAGCCAAAATACAGCAATTTTTTTTGGGGGGGGAGGGGGAATTGGAAAAACGGGCTGCAAATGAAAGCATCTGGATTTTGCCCTGCAAATGTTATCAAAAAATTGTTTGCGGGGCTGAAATCAACATTTTCCCAGCTTTTAGGGAATGACAGACTTTTGTCAGAAAACCAACATTTTTTACACAGTTTTGGCCTTTTTCTGGGACATAGCCTATTGTTGCTATTTTTGTGCTTTCAACCTCCTTCCAGTTAATGGTAGAAATGGGTGTGAAAGTAATAATGGATCCTGGAAAGCTATACATTTCGGAAAACTAGACAAAATTCTGAATTCAGCAAGAGGTCATTTGTGTAGATCCATCAAGGTTTCTTGATAGAAACTACCAGTTAAATATAGGAAAAATTGAAAATTAGTTGAAAAAAACAGCCTTTTGTGTCAACGTTTTCACCTGTAACTTCTTCTAATTATGACAGCTCTTTGAAAGCAATATACCGTTACATCTGCTGGACCTTTCTGGTTGTTGGGATATATAGGACTTGTAGGTTCACCAAGAACCCGACGAACCCAGAGTCAAAAACTGAGCAGCAATTTCCAATGGTTTTTTATTATGTTCCGTGTATATAGCAATTATTGTGGGAAATTGTATACATGGAAAAATCGGTATGAAAGACACCTATGTATTTCTGAAACGTGAACAAACTATAGAGTTTAGAAACAGTACATATTTGCACATTTTCAAAATTGGGAATACTCATACTAGCATGAGAATTATCGGTCATTTTTCAAAATGACTTCTTTTTTACACCATGTCTTTCATTTGGAGGGCAGAAATGCATCAAAAATCAATAGGTAATAAAGTGATTTTTTCAACTAAAATTGAGGTTTGCAGAGCCATACCTCCCTGGAAGCCCCCGGGTGTCTAGTTTCCAGAAATTAGTGGGTTAGTTCTGTTTCCCTATATGGCCGCCGAGCCCCTGACCAAAAGCTCATGGGACCCCCCCTTGCCAAACCAGGTTGGTTTGTGATAGGTAATTTTGATGTCCCATCAATAGGTTGTGGGCCCTTTTTTATTGGGATACTTGGAGAAATGCTGGGGGGTTGGAAACTTGTTGTTACTTTCCGCTGTGTGAAAAATTGGGCACAATAATGCAAGGAAAATGTCACAGTCACATTTTGAGGTTTGCAGGGCATTGTGGGTAAGATAACTTGTTGGGATCCACAAGAGAGTCATCACCATTCACCATGCACTCCCATGGGTGTTTAGTTTACGACAAATACTACAGTTGTTAGGTTATTCTCAAATGAAATGTACAGCTTGGCAGAGAGACAAAACAGACAAGGATTACTGCACAGCCATCTATTCCTTGAGCACACACACATACTGGTTGGATTTGACACGAGGGCGAGTGATGGTTCAGTATATAAAATTGTATTAACAAGAGATTTCACAAAAATGAAATGCACTGTCAATATTTGAATGGACAAAAACCTGAACCAGTGACTCGCAGCTCGTGAGCTGTAAAGCCACTTCAAGGCACCAACCGCTTTACAGGCCATTCACACACCTTTCATACATGATACACACAAGACCATTTACACCACCAGGCACAAAACCTCTACATTACAACATTCACAAAAAAGGACAAGGTACACCCTGCTTGACAAAAGCAGAAAAAAACTAATTTTTAAGCACAACCACCTATTCCTCAAGCACACATACATACTGGTTGGATTTGGCACAAGGGTGAGTGATGGTTCAGTATATACAGTTGCATTAACCAGAGATTTCACAAAAATGAAATGCACTGTTAATTGAAAGGACGAGAAACGGAACCATTGACTCACAGCTCGTGAGCTGTGAAGCCACGACAAGGCACCAACCTCTTTACAGGCCACTCATACACCTTTCATACATGTGACACATACAAAACCATTCACAACGCCAGCTGCGGGCCCAGCACATTACAACACTTTCACCAGCAGACAGCGCCATTCAAGGGCCCATCACTTTCACACGCCCACATTCCTGACACAGCAACCACACCAGCTCACGGAATACGTTGAGTGGCGTTGACTAGCAGTGTGTGTAGTGACCAGAAGCTAGTTACTACTCACATGCTGTGAGAAGGTGGCCTGAAATATGCTGTCCAGTAGTTCTAGTGGGCACCTTGTATCAGTCCAAACAACCCCTTATGGTGATAGGTTAAAGACAACCTTATGTGAAAGCTATGGAGCTATGGTGGTAGCTATGGAGAGCAGCCTTCAAGCTAAGTCTTGAAGGAATGTAAAGCAGCTTGTTTTACCAGTCTATAACCTCTTGAATGATCAAATGAAAAGACAACCACACCAGGTATATATTCAAAATATATGTATTTAGGATAAATCACACCTCTCTAGTCTCTTTATGAGACTGGAGTTCGAAGTACTTTAGTTACAAGTGTTTAAGCATCAGTAAAAGCACAAATACACGTTTGGGCCCTAGGGGCGTACCAAACCATATACTAAAAAAGTGGTATAACAACCACGACTGAAATAGGCAGTGTGCCTATTACTTCTAGAATCACTGGGACCCCAAGGAACCACCCAAGGTAGGGACGTTGCGGACCCACGGGAGCCGTATGCAGTGTGAAAACACAACCACGGGTTCCTATTACTTTCTATGGGGAATGTCGCGGTTGGAATTTTAAAGATTAGGGACATTTCAAATCGAACTAGGACCAAACCCTTTTGGACTTAGACAGTTCTAGGGCTAGCACCCTCGAGAGTACCGGAGTACTTGAGTTACCTCACCCAGGGAAGCCAGGGGCATAGGTGTCTTTTGGTGTCGGGTCGGGTCGTCGATTCCAATGGCAGCCTGCAAAGAACTGCTGCTGCTGAGAAGAGGAGAAGTGTCCGGAGAGATCCAAGCCTGGATCTAGGATGTAAGGAACCTGACAGCAGTAAGGACATAGTCTGGGTCACTTGCCAGTGACCTATGGCAGGATGGACCAAAGCCCACAGATGTCGGGTGCTTCAGGTGAGTTGTTGAGTGTCTTGACTCTTCAGCCACGAGGTCCAGGAGGTGTCGACGAAGTCCACGAGCCAGATTCGAGCTGTCCCACAAAGTCTGTCGAGTGCTGCGGTGTCGGCGACCAGGAAGGACCCAAAAAGCCTTGGCGACGGCAAGGCTCAGGAAATCAGAGAAAGGACTACGGTGCAGATCAGCAAGGTCTGATGGACTCACCCAACAAGGGTAAGTAAGAGCAAGTCAGGAACAACGAGAAAAGCACAAGTAGAAGTGGAGTTGCCTTCGTGGGGAGTTGCTAGATAACGGGCTAGTGATCGCGAAGGAGCCTCAAGCGGTCGCACTTGGAGCTGGCCCACGGGTCACTCGTGGAGTGGAGGCCAACAATCTTCGGTGCAGGAGGTGCTCAAGGCTGGGGCTACTCGGAGCCCAAAGCACAACTTCAAGGATGACCAGGAAGGTGTTGTTGCTGCAAAAGTTCACGGTGTCCAGGGGTCATGGTTCCACGTTACCCACGATAGCCACGGGCCTCAGCTTTGCTGTGGACTCAGGGTAGCCTCGGGGAAGTCTGGAAATCTATCTCTGGTGATGCAGAGACTTTGGCGTCCGGCAGGAGCTTCAGCAATGCAGACAGGTCAGTTGCTTCTTTGGTGCCTGCCAAGCAGGTGAGTCACTTGTGGAAATATGGATTTTCCTGGTCAGTTATGTCCCCTATCTTGGACCCCAACGGTTCCATGGGCATATCACAAGTACATATATGTTCCCCCCAGTTCCAGTTATGAAGACGCAAATACATGTGCGTCCACCGTCAACATGTCCTTTGACAGATCCGCCATGAACAGGCCGGATATTCTATTCCTAAATATGAAAGGCCACCGGCTTTATATGGTTCACTTATGCCACTTTTCAGTCCAGGCAAGTAGGCCCTGATTCTGTCATCAAAACTCCTCTTGCCTTCTGCCTCTGAAAGCTCCAGTCTGAGCCTGCATCTGTGACCATGAACTTTGTCTCATTCTCTGCGCGGCTCACGAAGCCTGACATCAGCCTATTCTCTGCCAAGAACTGTATTTCACCTTCGAATTATCTGCTTTCCCCTCAGCCGACGCATTCCTGCCTAGTAGCTTAAGTAAACATTCTTCCAGTTACCAAGCAAAAAGGTACATCTTCTCTGTCCTCATGCAAGTAATTCATAGCCCTGTTACCATGGAATATTCCTACCCCCTCGCATTTAGTGTAGACACTTAGACGCTTGTACATGCACGCACAGTCAGTATAGAATAGATTCTGTCCGAGAGTCCTTCTTTTATGGATAACATAGTTCTTTAAACATAGGATGTTAGATATGATTTGGGATTAGGTTGACTTGACCCCCCAGACTTCTTGTCTCCACACGTAGAGCTAAATGTCAAGTCCCCTTCGCCCCCTAGTTACACGTCAAGTACACGTCATACTTGCGCGCGCATCCATGCCAAGTATTATCTTATAGATCCACCTATGATTACATCATAACCAATCATGTTCCTTTTTACTCATTATTACACCCATTTTCGGTTACGCAAACCAAACGTCAATGTCCTTATCAATTGTTACGCCTACTGTATTCACTTCATTATAATGTATGTACTATAAAAGTTACTTCTTGTCAATAAAGTATGTACTTCACTTCCTGAACCCCCGTGGTGATGGAACTTGAAGCATCCGATTATAATCGACCACCGGAATAAAGACCATTCCGAAACTCTAATATCACGGATTCTGCCTCTCATTTTTACTGAGCTATTTTATAATGTTTCTGTATCAAATTCAGTCCCGGTAAAGGAGAAATATTTACCACATGATGGCGCCCGAACAGGGACACTTTCTCATCTCACGCGCCGGCGGTGCGTTGCAGGCCCGGTCTCCTGCCACAGCTGGACGGACAATAACGCGTACCAGCAGGATTTCCTGTATCTCCCTCCGGTCAAGCGGGGGCGACTGAGACTGCGATCAACACCCAGACGAGGCGGTGAGAAGTGCGAAGTATCCCGACCAGAGCCTAGCTGAGAGAGCAAGATCCGAGGTATACAGAGACCCACCAGTCCGAAGTCAAGCCCAGTGTCCGACGAGTCGAGTCGAGTCGAGTCCAGTCCGGTTCAAGTTCAAGTTACTGAGGCCTTCCGTTTCCGAAGCTACCCGGTGAGTACCATTGCTGGGGAGGCATTTCTGACGTGCACATAGGTTGTGCCGGTCAAGACGGGTTTGGGTACACAAATCCGGTCTGCACTGTTTTAGCAGTGTATCTGTACTGTTTAGCAGTATATCAAGTATTCCGAAGTATCCCGAAGTGTCTAGTTATTGTCTAGTTATTGTCGAGAATTAAGCTTGGTGATTAGTTATGCAGACGATCATCATTGTTGTTTCAGTTAAAGGTTTAATGTTAAATGTTTAAAGTGTTTAAGTATATCGTGGTATGAATGACTGTTCATTATCGTGTTTATTGTATTAAGTCTGTTCAAATTCAAGTATCAGGTTAAAATCAAGTATAAGGTCAGTTCTCAATATGCCGCTCTTTTCGAAATTAAGACAGATCACTACCAGAAAAGGGGTTCTCGAAGAAGCCGTCCCTATTCCTCCTAGGGACACTCCAGGGCACTTTATGTATCACAAACATGGCTTAGACGCTATATTATTTCTTGATTTATGGGTAGACTATACCAAGGGATTACCAGAAAGTCAGAGGTGGCCCACAGCAGGGACCTGGGATGCAGAGTGCATCATGAAAGTCGAGGAAGAGTTATGGAAAAGGAAAGTCAGACAGTCACAGAAAGACGCCGTTGAATTATGGCGTAAAGAATCACATAGACGAACAGAAAAAGCACGTAGACAGGAAGAGAAGAGTAAAGAGAATTCCAATAAAGTTCGAGAGAATCTATTAATTGAGGAAGGTATCCGAGTGAAATCAGAACAAGTAGACAGACAAAGAAATGCCCTTATGAATGGTATGTATCCCCTTCTGGCCGAAGGATTACCTAAGGCTACTCCAGAAACACCAAAAGACTTGCCAACCCCATTGTTCCCAATAAAGGTACATCCTAAGGGGCATCCTAGAACCGCAGAAGATGTTTTTCTTTCCTCATATTTAGATGACGCAGCTCCCGAGTATGCTAATCCCGCCCCACATAGACCGCATACCAGGGAGGTTCAACGCCAAGATCCAGTACCCGTATCCCTACAGCAACAAATCGAGTCACAAGTTCCGGCAAGCACATCTGTTTCTGTATCCGCTCCTACAGCTACTTCTATGGCTGTGTCCACACCTGTAGTTGCTGTGTCACGTTCGACGAATCCTTTTACACCCGACGCCCCAGATGGGGCCGCGGGAGGAGCTACCAATGTCTTTTCTACGCCACCCAGAATAAATAAACTTACTTTTCAAGAGTCAGCGCATTCACGCACACCCAAACTCCTTAGTGCCCGTGCGCTTAAGGAACTTCTTATAGATTGTAGATATGACCCGGTGCCTGGAAAGGAGGACGAAATGACCCTAGCATCATTGCGTATCAGACGAGCCGCAGTGTATTTAGCGAAGTTACCAGGAATGACTGCGCATCTAGATAATATATATCATTTTGTCCAAACAGGGCGAGATCCAGAATGTATTTACAGAGCTATGGAATACCAGAAAGTAGAGATACAGGGGGAACTGTTACGTTTCCTCATAAACTGTGTGATCAGAAATCAAGACCGACCGGGGGTAGACCCGGAAGCCATGAAAATTCTTACAAGATGGAGCCAGAATATATCAGAAGGGAGACATGATAAACAAAATTGTATAATAGCCATGTGCCGAAAGATCCGTAAAGAAATAGAACGCCTACACGAAGAGCGATTAGAGGTAGACGAGTTCGAACAAAACGAGGAAGAAGGGTCAGGACTGCCCACAGGACAGTCGGACACCATAGCCTATGTAGGTAGAGGAAGATCTTGTAATAGGAATAAGACTAGATATCATACTGACTCAATACATCCGATATGTCCAGATAATAACAGGAATTTTCAAATACCTAATATTAACATAAGGTCTAACGAGCATTCGTTCCAAACCGCCGACAAACTACTCCGAGAACGAAGGGGTTATCATTTTCTCGATTCTATGGATGAACAAGATTTAGCAAGGGCAGCTGTTCATTGGGTGGACAGTCCCGGAAAATATAGTGATGAGACAGTAGTACGCACATTTTTGAATCTCACCCCAGATGAGCAGAGGTTAGCTGGGATTTATATGATTCAACAACTCATTATACTATATCGGAGTCAGCATTCGGACCCTGGTCCCTTACCTGACATATTGACTGAATTGCTTATGAATAAATGGAGAGGTCCAGGTACTGAATTAATTAAAGAAATTCTAGAATCAAGAAAGCAGTATATTCTTTTTGTATGTTCAGAACATGTTCCATTGTCCGTCAAGGAAAGAACTACGTATCACATAGATAGACAGAATCCCTTACGAGAAGTGCACCCAATAAAGGGTGAGGACAATGAGTTTAAACGCGTATTTGTATATACGCCTATATCGAAAATAGAATTGTTACAAATGAAGAAAGTGGTACCCAGTCATGACAAAGACCCAGCGGGTTTTCACCGAGAAATTAAAGACATGTTACTCATGGGAGAGTATACCTACCCCGACATTATGACAATATTAAAGGTGTTGATGCCTGCTGGCATTTATGAGAAACTCAAGGAAAAAGAGTGGGAGGTAGGTGATCAAAAGATAGAATGGTCAGCATTAGAAGCAGAAGAAAGGGCCCGAGGTCCAGGTGCAGGGCTTGGGGACAAAACTAAGGCATTACCAGGACTACTAGTACAGGTACTGCCGCGTTTATTAACTACGAAAAAGGAAGATTGGGGTACAATTTCAGCCTGTAAGCAGAAGCAAGATGAAGACACTAGCGATTACTATGCCCGTTTTGAAAAATGTTTTGGTATAAATAGTGGCATAAAAGCAAGTAGCGAATCATACCCACATCTGTTTGTAACGAAATTAGTGGAAAATGCCCTGCCCCCAGTAAAGAATAGAGTATTAAAATTCGAGAGTACCTGGCAAGGTAACACTCCATCACAAATGTTACAAATGTTACAGTACCATCACAATAGAATTAGAGAGGAACAAGAACATGAACACAGACGCATGAAAGACACGAAAATGAAAATGCTAGTTTCCCAGACAGTTCCAGCTGAAGGACATAAAAAGGGTATGACACATTCCGATTCAGCAGGACCTGTAAAAGGGACATGCAATTATTGTAAAAAGCCAGGTCATTACGTACACGATTGTCCAGTGCTAAAACATAATATCGCCATAGGTAAAACACAAGAAAGATCACGGCCACTAAGACAAGATCAGAATGAACAAGGAGCTATGCAGCATGCCCAGGCCATGCCAGCCGCACAACAGCCAATACAGTTTGTGCCAGCTGCACCACCGTTGCCTGTTGCTGCCACACAAACAACAACACGACAAATGTATCAGACCGCACAGTATGAATATCCCGAGTATCAGCGTTACGCATGAACTAGCCTAGAGAGGGAAGTTGACTTACCCCTCATCGAGATTCCTGTAGATCAAGAAGGACCTTATGTACATAGTAAATTATTAGGTCAAGATAGAAAATTTTTACTCGATACAGGGGCAAGTCGAACAACTATAAAACGTAGTGAAGTTCCAGGGGCACCCCTCTCAGGCTCACAGAATATTTCCCTTGGTTTTTCAGGAAAACCTATTATTAATGAAGTGTCACAACCTCTGCCACTTACGATAGGACCTTTGACCCGAACTACAGATCTATTGCTTACTAAATCATGTCCAGAAAATCTATTAGGAATAAAAACGTTAAAAGCTCTAGGAGCTATAATATGTTGTTCTCCGGAAGGAGTAAGATTGTTTTTACGTGATTTTAAAGGTCACTATGTGTCTAGAGACATGGATCCCCGGTTACAGATTTTACCTACACGTCTATGGGCACAAGGCCCTACTGATGTTGGATGCATGAATATTACACCATATCGAGTCACATTAAAGACAGGAGTGGTGCTACCACGAATGCGACAATACAAGTTACCACCAGATGCTGTAGTGGCTTTACTACAAATCATTGACGAACTCATTGCCCAAGGAGTAGTTGTGGAAACAGACTCCAATATATGTAATTCACCGATAATACCGATTCTTAAACGAACAGATCCTACAGCTCCGCCAGTATATCGATTGGTTATTGATCTGCGCGAGTTAAACAAATGTATTGTGCCACAATTTCCTGTGGTCCCAGATATCTCGTCATTATTGACAGCTATTGATTCCGAAGCGACATTCTTCACTGTAATCGATCTCAAGAATGCCTTTTTCAGCGTCCCAATAGATCCGGAAAGCCAATATTTGTTCGGATTTAGTTTAAATGGGCGTAGCTTTAAATTCACCCGCGCACCTCAAGGATTTACCGAAAGCCCCAGCATCTATAGCCAAGCACTGAAACGAGAACTCGACAGTATCCACATGCCAGTTAACACTGCCTTGCTTCAATATGTCGATGATCTGCTGATCACCGCGAGAAGCGAACCCGAATGTGAGAAAGCATCACTGACAGTTTTACAATTTCTAGCCGAAAAGGGGCACAAGGTGTCCCCTTCTAAGCTGCAATTCTGTGTCCAGCGAGTTGTTTATCTTGGACACTCGCTGGACAAGGAGGGAAGGCAGCTTACACCCGACCGCATTCAGTTGATAGCTAACATGCCAATACCCAAGACACAAAAGGAGGTGCGGGCTTTCATAGGCCTCACTTCATACTGTAGACAGTGGATCCCGCAATATGCATTTCTAGCAAAACCACTCATTCAGTTAACCACGCAGGAGGCAGCCACATCGACTGTTCTCCCTTGGACTCAAGAACATACACAAGCTTTTGAAAACCTAAAGAAAGCTTTATGTCAAGCACCTGTTTTAGCAACACCATGTTACAGAAAACAGTTTACACTCTTTGTTACAGAACGCGAAGGTACTGCCTTGTCAGTACTCACACAGGAACAAGCAGGAGCACACAAACCATGTGCTTATTTTTCTAGTACATTAGATCCCGTAGCTCAGGCTTTGCCTGCATGTCTGAAATCAGTGGCAGCAACAGCTTTAGCAATCAGACAAAGCGATGCCATAGTGTTAGGACATCCATTGACAGTTCAAGTACCCCACGCAGTAGAGGTTCTTGTAAATAGAACACAAACACAACACTTGACTATAGCACGACTTACAGGGTACGAGCTTACATTGTTTCAGCCACATATAGAAATAAGACGCTGTAACACATTGAATCCTGCCACACTTTTGCCAGTAACCGGAACAGACCCACTAGCCCATGACTGTATTGAAGTTATTACTGTAACGACAAAACCCAGACAAGACTTGACCGATGTTCCATTGTCAGATCCAGACTTGACATTTTATGTCGATGGTTCATGCATGAGAACAAGTACAGGAGAGTTAGTAGCCGCTTATGCAGTCACAACAGATACTGAAGTCATTGAAACTAATCGTATAAATACTTTGTCAGCTCAAGCCGCAGAGCTCATCGCTCTGACACAAGCCTGTATTCAAGCCACGAATAAAAAAGTCAACATATACACTGATTCACGTTATGCATTCGGAGTTGTACATGACTTCGGCGTGCTGTGGCGAGAGAGAGGTTATTTAACTTCCCACGGTGCCCACATTCAGCACGGACCCCTCATTCATGCATTATTAGATGCAATACATCTACCCACTGCAATATCAATTATGAAATGTAAAGCTCATACGAAAGTTACTGATACCATTTCCCAAGGCAATGATCTAGCCGACAGAACAGCTAAACTGACTGCTCAAACTCAAACCCCCGACATGACAAAGACAATAGTCCCGACACCGACACATTGTATGACAGTTAAAGATCCTACTCTTGACGTAATTGACAAACAGACACATGCTACACCAGACGAAATAAAGAAATGGACCGAATTAGGAGGGATCCAGACGAACCAAGGATGGATGATGAAGGAAAGGTCTGTATGGTTCCTTCCTGATTCAATGGTCCAAGTTATAATTAACACTATACATAGTCCGGCACATCTAGGAGAAAAAGCTATGCTAGACAGCATTCAACACATTTGGTTTAATAAACATTTACGAGCAGCAGCCAAACAAAAGGTCCGTACCTGTATGATCTGTTGTCAGTTCAACCCAGGAAAAAGTGTCCCCGTAGAACAGGGTGGATTTCATCCTCCTGATCACCCTTTTGAAGTCCTACAGATGGATTATATCCAGATGGAACGATGTCGAGGATTCAAATATGTTCTCGTAGTTGTCTGCGCTCTGTCCCGTTGGACAGAGGCATATCCGGTTTCAGATTACACTGCCCCGACTACTGCCAAACAGTTGGTTCGAGAATTCTTCCCACGATACGGTTTACCACGTGTTGTCTACTCAGATAACGGCCAGCCGTTCTCATCCGAATTAATGAAACACGTTTCACTTCTGCTAGGATATCAGTGGAAATTCCACTGTGTTCGACACCCCGAGGCAGCAGGTCTCGTAGAAAGACATAATCAGACACTGAAAATCAGACTGTCCAAAATATGCAGAGAGAAAGGGGTCGACTGGATAGTAGCATTACCAGTTGCACTTTTTTACATGAGAATGGTAGCACACTCTAGAACAGGGCTATCCCCGTATGAGGTGATCTTCGGCAGACCACCGAATATGTGGGGGACGCCCATACCACGCAAAATAACTGATATTGACTGTAACATGCTGACAGATTACTTGGCTTCCTTGATGTCTGCACTACAATCTTCTCGTTCACAGGTAGCTGCAGCCTTTCCCGACAACACTGAGGTGAAACCCCATGACGTTGTTCCGGGTAATCTTGTATTTGTGAGGAATTTCGACCGAAAGACTCAGCTGGAGCCCAGGTGGAAAACACCCAAGTTGGTTCTGCTGACCACAAGAACAGCCGTGAAGATCGAGGGCCGCAAGGGCTGGATTCATTCAAGCCACATCAAGAAATTTCATGGACTATCTTCGGATATAGACACTGTGCCCTGCACCCCCTCACAGACTGATACAAAACTCCCTTTTGTTGAACCGAACAAATCTGAAAATTACAAACTAAAGCTTAGGCCCACCAAGTCGAGCAATTTGATTGTTTAAGTCCTCTCCAAGGTGAAGCGGTTGAATTGTCTCTGACATGTATCCCTTGGACCTGAGTAGAGAAAATACCCGAAAAATGTTGAAACGACAGGCGTATTGTAAATCACTGCGTAGCCACTGCATAGTGACATTATTAATTTTGTTTTTATTGAGTCTTTTAATAATTATTACAAGTATGTTGTTGCACATATATTACCCTATTTCTAGACATGTTTATAATGTTGCTGCTGAACATTCTTTTAGTGACTTACCTCCGCATGAATTGTCTTATAGACTTGCGCTGCGCAATAACACTTTCATAAGTATGTTACATCATTCCCATCAGACTAGTAACGCCACCAATTGTTGGGTGTGTGGCCGACTCCCTCCCTATCAGAATTATGAAGGAGTCCTGCCTTTCTTTCCACACCCATTTACACATAATGGCTCCTGTGGAGCATGGTTTAGTTTAATTAATTCCATAGATTCAGACACAGCAGTTTACCAAGACCATTGGATATGGGGAAACCTGAACCTAGTTTTACTCAAAGTCTGCTACCCTGACAAGGAGGGTCGCCCCAAAAGAACAGGAATTGATCTAGAAAATGAAGTATATGGATTAGGTAATTTTACACCTAATCTCATGATTCTAAATGTCGTATCCGAAGTTGAGCTAGTCTTACCCACCATGTCAGTATTCCCAGCAAAAGGTGAATTATGTGTAAGAAAGGTTGGTTCCATACATATGGGCCATAGTAAATGCACTACTATAGTAGAATTCAGTGATCAAGGAAAATCTTCATTTAGAGCTTCTCGCCACTCCTACTTTATATGTGGTCAGACTGCATATATGCGTCTACCCCTAGATTGGGATGGTACCTGCTACATTGCATTCCTTTTGCCACCTGTTTTCCTAGCACCTCCTGATTATTACAGAAATATTCATTTAGTACACAACAGAGAACGGAGAGATCTCCCCATTGTCGATTACACTGAGACGGCATGGGACAAGTATGTAGATTTTAATAAAGGCATCTTTCCCTATATAGGTACTGTTACTAATAGTAAGCTGATACGTAGATTAACTAGAACCCTTGAAGCAGTAGTGAATGAGACTATTTCCGCCTTAGGCAATTTAACAGAAGAGCAGTCTGCTATGCGGATTGTTGTGCTTCAAAATCGTCTTGTCCTTGACGTCATCCTGGCTGATAGAGGCGGAGCTTGTAGGGTCATCGGATCAAGCTGCTGCGTATTCATACCAGAAAATTCGCCATCTGTATATAAAGCCATCACTCGCCTTCATAAGATTGTAAGCCAGATACACCAGAACCCAGGCACTTGGACTTGGTCCAGTTGGTTTTGGAATGCGGTATCAGCCTGGGGATGGAGAATTTTATCCTTCCTAGGTATTGGCCTTCTCATACTATTCAGTTGCTGTCTATGTCTACAATGTGGACCAGCAATTTGTGGTCTGTGTGCCACATCGTGCATTCCACATCAAGATTTTCATTCAAGATCCCGGAAGAAGAAAGAAGAACAAATGATGCTATATAAACAGATCAATGGATTGATGAAGATTGATATCTCTTGAAGGGCAAGTAGGGGACAAGGAGGGAATGTGGAAATATGGATTTTCCTGGTCAGTTATGTCCCCTATCTTGGACCCCAACGGTTCCATGGGCATATCACAAGTACATATATGTTCCCCCCAGTTCCAGTTATGAAGACGCAAATACATGTGCGTCCACCGTCAACATGTCCTTTGACAGATCCGCCATGAACAGGCCGGATATTCCATTCCTAAATATGAAAGGCCACCGGCTTTATATGGTTCACTTATGCCACTTTTCAGTCCAGGCAAGTAGGCCCTGATTCTGTCATCAAAACTCCTCTTGCCTTCTGCCTCTGAAAGCTCCAGTCTGAGCCTGCATCTGTGACCATGAACTTTGTCTCATTCTCTGCGCGGCTCACGAAGCCTGACATCAGCCTATTCTCTGCCAAGAACTGTATTTCACCTTCGAATTATCTGCTTTCCCCTCAGCCGACGCATTCCTGCCTAGTAGCTTAAGTAAACATTCTTCCAGTTACCAAGCAAAAAGGCACATCTTCTCTGTCCTCATGCAAGTAATTCATAGCCCTGTTACCATGGAATATTCCTACCCCCTCGCATTTAGTGTAGACACTTAGACGCTTGTACATGCACGCACAGTCAGTATAGAATAGATTCTGTCCGAGAGTCCTTCTTTTATGGATAACATAGTTCTTTAAACATAGGATGTTAGATATGATTTGGGATTAGGTTGACTTGACCCCCCAGACTTCTTGTCTCCACACGTAGAGCTAAATGTCAAGTCCCCTTCGCCCCCTAGTTACACGTCAAGTACACGTCATACTTGCGCGCGCATCCATGCCAAGTATTATCTTATAGATCCACCTATGATTACATCATAACCAATCATGTTCCTTTTTACTCATTATTACACCCATTTTCGGTTACGCAAACCAAACGTCAATGTCCTTATCAATTGTTACGCCTACTGTATTCACTTCATTATAATGTATGTACTATAAAAGTTACTTCTTGTCAATAAAGTATGTACTTCACTTCCTGAACCCCCGTGGTGATGGAACTTGAAGCATCCGATTATAATCGACCACCGGAATAAAGACCATTCCGAAACTCTAATATCACGGATTCTGCCTCTCATTTTTACTGAGCTATTTTATAATGTTTCTGTATCAAATTCAGTCCCGGTAAAGGAGAAATATTTACCACACACTCCTTGACCCCAAGGGAGATTTCTTCCGTCTTCTAGTCGAGATAGAAAGTCGAAGGTCCAGGACATATATTTCAGAGGTTCGTTCAGGGTAATCTAAAGTCCTAGGGACTGCATTCCTATACTTATACTAAGTGTAGGGGATGGACTAAATCTAAGGCTCCACCTAGGGGTGGGCCTGGGGTGGGGGTGGTTACACCCCTTCCCCTTTGTCCAGTTTCGCGCCAGATCAGGGGATAAGTGCCCCTGCACCCGGTTTGAACTGGGCTATGCACAGGGACACCTTGTGTGCCCCAGGCATTCTCTCAAAAGCATTCTATGAATGCACCCACCCTGCCCCAATACACATCAGCCTGTCTGGGGAGGTGGTTACACCTCCCTGTGACAGGAAACCTATTGTCCAGGCCTCCTCTGCCGGAGTTTCCCCCAGCAGCAGGAGGCCAGACCTGTGTCTGTAGCAGTGGCATCGATTTTGTGATGCCAGGGCTTTGAAAGGATTTAACCGGGTTTAGCCAGTGTGAACATGTCTCTCCCTCTAGAAGGATGGAATGCTACCCCCACCGCCAGAATTGGTGGGGGGGGTAGTATTCCAAAGCGTTGGACACCAAACACAACATGTTTTGATGCAGCCATCCCAAAGTTAGCATTTACCGCAAGGTTATAATGCACTTAAGAGTATATGGTATGGCTGTATCACAGAACAGGCATAAGGAAGTATTTCCGAGTGCTGCAGAGGGGCTCAGCTCATGTTTGGGCACCCTCTCACATAAAAGCAAGCACTCTGCCTTCAGGATTGTCAAGGCCTGCCATAGGAGTGGCTTATAGGTTTATATGTGTCTGTATAAGGTAGTGATATAGGTAGCCTATACCACAGTAAGGGGTGCAAGCACACCCTTACCCAGGTTGCAGTAGCAGACCCGTGGTGTCATTTTGGAGTGCTTCCCAGGGGTGGCATAATACATGCTGCAGCCCCTGGTAGGTCTCTGAGGTACCTATGCCCTAGGTACATAGTATACCACATACTAGGGGCTTATAAGGCACTCCAGAATCCAATTAGATATGTACCTAATGTACATGGAAACCATTTTAGAGAGGAAGCAGCTAGGCTGTGGTCCTGATTAGCAGGGCCACAGCCAGACTAAAGTCGAAAAACAGTAAAACACCAGCAAAAAGTGGGGGTGCCCATGTGAATCAGATCCTACTCTCCTACACAACCCCTCCCCCAAACGCAGGGACATTAAACTAACCTTGACCAGTTGAGTCTTCATGTTCTAAGTGGAAATACCTAGAGAGTCCATCTGCATTGGCATGGTTACTCCCAGGTCTATGTTCCACTGTAAGGTCCATCCCCTGTAGGGAAATGGACCACCTAAGCAGTTTGGGATTTTCACCCTTCATCGGTTTTAGCCATAAGAGGGGCTTATGGTCTGTCTGAACAAGGAAGTGAGTATCAAACAAGTATGGCCTCAACTTCTTCAGAGCCCAAACCACAGCAAAGGCATCCCTCTCAATAGCTGACCAACGTTTCTCTCTAGGGGTCAGCCTTCTGCTTATGAAAGCTACTGGCTGATCCTGACCTTGTTCATTCAATTGTGACAGTACAGCCCCAACCCCCAATTCAGATGCATCAGTTTGAACAATGAACTTTTTGGAGTAGTCAGGACTCTGCAGAATGGGAGCAGTACACATGGCCTGCTTCGGGTCATCAAATGCCATTTGACAGCTAGCTGTCCACTGAACCTTTTTGGGCATTTTCTTAGAGGTTAAGTCATTCAAGGGTGTCACTATTGATCAATACCCTTTGACAAATCTCCTATAGTACCCAGTCAGGCCTAAGAAGGCTCTCACCTGAGTCTGGGTAGTTGGAGCAATCCATTCCATTATGGTCTGGATCTTGCTCTGCAATGGTTGAACCTGGCCTCCACCTCCAAGGTGGGCCAGGTACACAACCTGACTCTGCCCTATCTGGCACTTAGTAGCCGTGATAGTTAGGCCTACTTTTTGCAGGGCCTCCAAAACATTCCTTAGGTGGACCAGGTGATCTCCCAGGTGGAACTAAAGACAGCAATATCATCTAGATATGCTGCACTAAAGGCTTCCAGGCCTGTGAGAACTGTATTCACCAACCTTTGGAAAGTGGCAGGTGCATTCTTCAAACCAAAGGGCATTACCACAAATTGATAGTGCCCATAAGGGGTAGAAAATGCTGTTTTTGGCTTTGCATCATCAGCTAGTCTGATCTGCCAGTAGCCAGCTGTCAAGTCAAATGTGCTAAGGTACTTGGCTGCGGCCAAAGTATCTATACGCTCATCTGCCCTTGGTATTGGATGGGCATCAGTCCTAGTGACTGCATTGAGGCCTCTGTAGTCCACACAAAACCTCATCTCTCTTTCTCCACCACTGGTGTGAGGTTTTGGCACAAGGACCACTGGACTAGCCCAAGGGCTATCTGAGGGCTCAATCACACCCAGATTCAACATTTTCTGCACTTCTGTACTGATACAGTCCCTGACATGGTCAGGTTGCCTATAAATCTTATTTTTAATAGGCAGACTGTCCCCAGTGTCTACTTCATGAGTGCACCAGGTATTCTGACTTGGAGTCAGTGAAAACATATGTCTGAACTGATTGAGAACCTTTCTGCAATCAGTTTGCTGCTGGGCAGTGAGGCTGCCTGCCAAGGCTACACCATCAACTGACCCATCATCAGGGTTCTGTGAGAGGAGGTCAGGGAGTGGGTCACTCTCTTCCTCCTGTCCCTCAACAGTTGCCATGAGCAGGCCCATGTCAGCCCTGTCCACATATGGCTTCAGCCTGTTGACATGGAGAACCCTATGGGGACTCCTACGGGTTCCAAGGTCTACCAAGTAGGTAACCTCCCCTTTCTGTTCAACAATAGTGTGGGGTCCACTCCACTTGTCCTGGAGAGCTGCTGGGGTCACAGGCTCCAACACCCACACTTTCTTTACCGGCTGATAAACAGCCAGTACAGCCTTTTGATCATGCCAGGCTTTTTGCAGTTCCTGGCTAGCCTCAAGGTTTTTGTTTGCCTTTTTCATGCACTCAGCCATCCTGGAGCGGAGACCAAGTACATAGTCCACTATGTCATTCTTTGGAGGCTTGAGAGGTAACTCCCATCCTTCCTTCACCAAACACAATAGACCTCTGACAGGGTGACCGAACAGAAGTTCAAAAGGGCTGTAGCCAACCCCCTTCTGAGGCACCTCCCTGTATGCAAATAAAAGGCAGGGCAAGAGAAGGTCCCATTTTCGCCTAAGCTTCTCTGGGAGTCCTTTAATCATGCCCTTTAAGGTTTTGTTGAACCTTTCAACTAAACCATTGCATTGTGAGTGATAGGGTGTAGTGAATTTGTAATTCACTCCACACTCCTTCCACATAACAGTTAAGTAACTTGACATAAAGTTTGCACCTCTGTCCTTTGGAAAACCTACTCTTGAGAACACACTCAAGAGAGCTCTTGCCACTACAGGTGCTGTAGTGGTCCTTAGGGGTATAGCTTCTGGATACCTGGTGGCATGATCCACTGCCACCAGTATAAACCTGTGCCCAGATGCTGTTTGAGGATCCATAGGACCAACAATGTCAATCCCAACCCTCTCAAAAGGAACCCCCACCACAGGTAGTGGTATCAGGGGGGCCTTTGTAGTGTCACCTGCTTTGCCACTGGCTTGGCAGGTTACCCAGGAGCGACACAAGTCCTTTGTGTCTTCAGACATGAGTGGCCAGTGAAAATGAGGAACAATTCTGTCCCAAGTCTTGTTCTGGCCTAAGTGTCCTGCTAGGGGAGTATCATGGGCTAGTGTCAATAGGAAACCCCTAAACTTCAGAGGTATAACCAGCCTCCTGGATGCACCAGGCTTGGGGTCTCTACTCTCTGAGTAAAGGAGTCCATCATCCCAATAAACCTTATGGGTGCCACTAGCATTCCCAGCAGCCTCATCAGCAGCTTGCTGTCTGAGGGTTTCAAGAGAGGGGCAGGTTTTCTGCTCCTGGCTCAGATCAGACCTGGAAGGGCCCCCTGTCCCCAAGAACTCAACCTCATCAGGTTCAAGCTCCTCTGGGACAGTTCCTTCTTCAGGCTCAAGATCATCTCCCTGAGGAGACTGATCAGTTTCCTGAGACAGGTGGGAAGGCTCTGCCTTAACCCTACTGCTCCTCCTCTTGTGAGGCACCTGCTCCATTATTCCAGAATCCAGGGCCTGTCCAGCTTTAGACATTTTTGCCTGTGACCTGGTCACAGCAAAGACATGTGCAGGGATCCCTAACATTTCTGCATGAGTCCTGAGTTCCACTTCAGCCCAAGCTGAAGTTTCCAGATCATTTCCAAGCAAGCGCTGTACTGGTAGGTCTGCACTTACCACAACCTTCTTAAGGCCAGTTACCCCTCCCCAGGAGAAGTTAACAACTGCCAGAGAATGGTCTGTTCTGACATTGCTAGCATTGGTCACTTGGTACATTTCACCAAGTATAATCTGCCCAGGATCCACAGGATCTTTTGTCACCATAGTGACACTTGCTACTGTGTCCCTGAATGCCCAAGCTTCTACTCCATTAATTAATGTCTGCTGTCTGTATTTGCCCAGGTTACTGGGGCTCACAAAGGGGACATATCCATGCCCCTATCACTGACAAGCACAGCCTGAGTTGGTACTCTGACTAGGCCAGAGACCATCTCAGAAACCAGGGTCAACCGTACTACACCCTTATTCTGTGTATTTCCACCACCAATTGTAACTGTACTAGGGGGAACAGGTGCCTTAGGGGGATTGGTGGTGGTTGGAGTATTTTCTTTAGCCTTGGTGCAGTCACTAGTCCAGTGAGTTTTCTGCTTACAGATTTTGCACCAGGGCTTCTTTTGGCCTTTTCCCTTTCCTGACTGGGAATCACCCCCTGAAGAAGATTTTTGGGGCCCTTGTGAAGACTTCTGGTCTTTACCCTTGTCCCCACCCTTATCAAAGTTTTTAGAATCTTGCTTCTTAGGGTCACCACCTTGTTTCTGTACTTTCTGCCTCACCCTGGTTCTGACCCATTTGTCTGCCTTCTTTCCCAATTCTTGGGGAGAGGTCAGATCAGAGTCGACCAGGTACTGGTGCAACAGCTGATTTTGACAGTTATTAAGAATCTGCTCCCTCATTATCAGATTATACAATCCTTTGAAGTCACACACTTTACTGCCCAATAACCAACCTTCCAGAGCCTTAGCAGCACAGTCAACAAAGTCAACCCAGTCCTGATTCTGTGCCTTTTGGGTATCTCTGAACTTTAACCTGTATTGTTCAGTGGTTAGGCCAAACCCATCTATCAGAGCTCTTTTCAAGACTTTGTAATCATCACCATCCTCTTCTCTTACAGTGAGGAGCTTGTCTCTACCTTTGTCTGCAAAGGAGAGCCATAAGATTGCTGCCCACTGACCTTGAGGGACCTTCTGAACTTTACAGGCCCTCTCCAAGGCAGTTATCCATTTGTGGATGTCATCCCCGCTCTGGTAGGGAGGGACAATCTTACTTAGGTTTCTATGGTCATAAGACCTCGCCCTATCTCTAGGGAAATTGCTGCCACCAAGGGACTCTAGTCCCTCCTTTTTAGTAGCTCTGTAGAGCTCCAGGGCTTCCCTATCTAAGGCCATCTGCTGCTTTCTGAGGTTGAACTTGTCTTGCTCATACTTCAGCAGTCTCTCCCTCCTCTCCTGGGAGGTTTCCCTCCCTCTATGAGAAGAAATAGAGGTTCCATTAGAGGAGTTAGACTGAATAGAACCCCTTGACAGAGATCTATCCCTTCTAGCCCTGTTTTCAGGCCTACCGGGAGGAATGAGGGAAGGAGCATTATTGTCCTCATCCTCATCCTGATGGTCTGTGTCCACCAGAGTCTGGTCATTGTCACCAGTCTGGTCAGCATCAGAGTTAGGGTCAGGGGAGTTTCCACCCCTGGACCCAGTCTCCAGTGCTGCCCCACCCACACTGTCTCCATCTACAGGCCCACTAGGACTTGTAATGTCATCTAGTTTCAGTATCTGTATAAGATGCTGTGCGGATGGACTATTGCCTGTCTTCAGCTTCCTAATGGTGCATAAGGCCCTAATTCTAACAAAGGAGAGATCCTCATACTTGCAGGGAAGGAGCTCACTGGTCCCTGGTAGTGAATCAGTGGTTCCTGGCTGGTTAGACATTACTAATGTGGTGTGGTGTATTGCACTACCTACACTAGTGTGGCCTACTAAACTCTCTTGAGTTGTAGAAAGGGTGTGCTATCCCTTAACACACAACTCTAAGTTCAGTAGAACTTACTGTAGCTAAACTTGATATTATATGTACCTCAGGTACCTTTAGTGGTTTTCATTTGATCAATTCAATTGAGATTATCTGCTAAAACAATAGCAAGCTGGAATCCCACACGCTGCACACCAATGTGAGAAGGTGGCCTGATATATGCTGTCCACTAGTTCTAGTGGGCACCTTGTATCAGTCCAAACAACCCCTTATGGTGATAGGTTAAAGACAACCTTATGTGAAAGCTATCCTAGTGGTAGCTATGGAGAGCAGCCTTCAGGCTAAGTCTTGAAGGAATGTAAAGCAGCTTGCTTTACCAGTCTATAACCTCTTGAATGATCAAATGAAAAGACAACCACAACAGGTATATATTCAAAATATATGTATTTAAGATAAATCACACCCCTCTAGTCTCTTTATGAGAATGGAGTTCGAAGTACTTTAGTTACAAGTGTTTAAGCATCAGTAAAAGCACAAATACACGTTTGGGCCCTAGGGGCGTACCAAACCATATACTAAAAAAGTGGTATAAGAACCACAACTGAAATAGGCAGTGTGCCTATTACCTCTAGAATCGCTGGGACCCCAAGGAACCACCCAAGGTAGGGACGTCGGGGACCCACGGAGCCGTATGCAGTGTGAAAACACAACCACGGGTTCCTATTACTTTCTATGGGGAATGTCGCGGATGGAATTTTAAAGATTAGGGACACTTCAAATCGAACTAGGACCAAACCCTTTTGGACTTAGACAGTTCTAGGGCTAGCACCCTCGAGAGTACCGGAGTATTTGAGTTACCTCACCCAGGGAAGCCGGGTGCATAGGTGTCTTTTGGTGTCGGGTCACGTCGTCGATTCCAATGGAAGCCTGCAAAGAACTGCTGCTGCCAAGAAGAGGAGCAGTGTCTGGAGAGATCCAAGCCTGGATCCAGGATGTAAGGAACCTGAAAGCAGTGTGGACAGAGTCTGGTTCACTTGCCAGTGACCTAGGGCAGGATGGACCAATGCCCACAGATGTCGGGTGCTTCAGGTGAGTTGTTGAGTGTCTTGGCTCTTCAGCCACGAGGTCCAGGAGGCGTCGACGAAGTCCATGAGCCGGATTCAAGCTGTCCCACGAAGTCTGTCGAGTGCTGCAGTGTCGGCGAACAGGAAGGACCCAACAAGCCTTGGCAACGGCAAGTCTCAGGCAATCAGAGAAAGGACTGCGGTGCAGACCAGCAAGGTCTGATGGACTCATCCAACAAGGGTAAGTAAGAGCAAGTCTGGAGCAACCAGAAAAGCACAAGTAGAAGTGGAGTTGCCTTCGTGGGGAGTTGCTAGATAACGGGCTAGTGATCGCGAAGGAGCCTCAAGCGGTCGCACTTGGAGCTGGTCCATGGGTCACTCGTGGAGTGGAGGCCAACAATCTTCAGTGCAGGAGGTGCTCAAGGCTGGGGCTACTCGGAGCCCAAAGCACAACTTCGAGGATGACCAGGAAGGTGTTGTTGCTACAAAAGTTCACGGTTCCATATTACCCACGATAGCCACGGGCCTCAGCTTTGCTGTGGACTCAGGGTAGCCTCGGCAAAGTCTGGAAATCCACCTCTGGTGATGCAGAGACTTCGGCATCCGGCGGGAGCTTCAGCAATGCAGAATGGTCAGTTTCTTCTTTGGTGCCTGCCAAGCAGGGGAGTCACTCCTTGACCCCAAGGGAGATTTCTTCCGTCTTCTAGTCGAGATAGAAAGTCGAAGGTCCAGGATATATATTTCAGAGGTTCGTCCAGGGTAATCTAAAGTCCTAGGGACTGGATTCCTATACTTATACTAAGTGTAGGGGATGGATTAACTCTAAGGCCCCTCCTATGGGTGGGCCTGGGGTGGTTACACCCCTTCCCCTTTGTCCAGTTTCGCGCCAGAGCAGGGGCTGAGTGCCCCTGCAACCGGTTTGAACTGGGCTATGCACAGGGACACCTTGTGTGCCTCAGGCAGTGTCTCAAAAGCATTCTGTGAATGTACCCACCCTGCCCCAATACACATCAGCTTGTCTGGGGAGGTGGTTACACCTCCCTGTGACAGGAAACCTATTGTCCAGGCCTCCCCTGCTGGAGTTCCCCCAGCAGCAGGAGGCCAGACCCGTGTCTGTGGCAGTGGCATCCATTTTGTGATGCCAGGGCTTTGAAAGATTTAACTGGGTTTAGCCAGTGTGAACATGTCTCTCCCTCTAGAAGGGTGGAATGCTACCCCCGCCAACAGAATTGGTGGGTGGGTAGTATTCCAAAGCGTTTGACACCAAACATGACATGTTTTGATGCAGCCATCCCAAAGTTAGCATTTACCGCGAGGTTATAATGCACTTACGAGTATATGGTATGGCTGTATCACAGGACAGGTATAAAGAAGTATTTCCGAATTCTGCAGAGGGGCTCAGCTCATGCTTGGGCACCCTCTCACATAAAAGCAAGCACTCTGCCTTCAGGATTGTCAAGGCCTGCCATAGGAGTGGCTTATAGGTTTATATGTGTCTGCATAAGGTAGTGATATAGGTAGCCTATACCACAGTAATGGGTGCCAGCACACCCTTACCCAGGTTGCAGTAGCAGACCTGTGGTGCCATTGTGGAGTGCTTCCCAGGGGTGGCATAATACAAGCTGCAGCACCCTGGTAGGCCTCTGAGGTACCTATGCCCTAGGTACATAGTATACAATATACTAGGGGCTTATAAGGCACTCCAGAATCCAATTAGATATGTACCTAATGTACATGGAAACCACTTTAGAGAGGAAGCAGCTGGGCTGTAGTCCTGATTAGCAGGGCCACAGCCAGACTAAAGTCGAAAAACAGTAAAACACCAGCAAAAAGTGGGGGTACCCATGTGAAGCAGATCCTACTCTCCTACACAACCCCCCCCCCCCCCAAACGCAGGGACATTAAACTAACCTTGACCAGTTCAGTCTTCATGTTCTAAGTGGAAATACTTAGAGAGTCCATCTGCATTGGCATGGTTACTCCCAGGTACATGTTCCACTGTAAGGTCCATCCCCTGTAGGGAAATGGACCACCTAAGCAGTTTGGGATTTTCACCCTTCATCTGTTTTAGCCATAAGAGGGGCTTATGGTCTGTCTGAACAAGGAAGTGATTATCAAACAAGTATGGCCTCAACTTCTTCAGAGCCCAAACCACAGCAAAGGCATCCCTCTCAATAGCTGACCAACGTTTCTCTCTAGTGGTCAGCCTTCTGCTTATGAAAGCTACTGGCTGATCCTGACCTTGTTCATTCAATTGTGACAGTACAGCTCCAACCCCCAATTCAGATGCATCAGTTTGAACAGTGAACTTTTTGGAGTAGTCAGGACTCTGCAGAATGGGAGCAGTACACATGGCCTGCTTCAGGTCATCAAATGCCATTTGACAGCTAGCTGTCCACTGAACCTTTTTGGGCATTTTCTTAGAGGTTAAGTCATTCAAGGGTGTCACTATTGATCAATACCCTTTGACAAATCTCCTATAGTACCCAGCCAGGCCTAAGAAGGCTCTCACCTGAGTCTGGGTAGTTGGAGCAATCCATTGCATTATGGTCTGGATCTTGCTCTGCAATGGTTGAACCTGGCCTCCACCTCCAAGGTGGGCCAGGTACACAACCTGACTCTGCCCTATCTGGCACTTAGTAGCCGTGATAGTTAGGCCTACTTTTTGCAGGGCCTCCAAAACATTCCTTAGATGGACCAGGTGATCTCCCAGGTGGAACTAAAGACAGCAATATCATCTAGATATGCTGCACTAAAGGCTTCCAGGCCTGTGAGAACTGTATTCACCAACCTTCGGAAAGTGGCAGGTGCATTCTTCAAACCAAAGGGCATTACCACAAATTGATAGTGCCCATAAGGGGTAGAAAATGCTGTTTTTGGCTTTGCATCATCAGCTAGTCTGATCTGCCAGTAGCCAGCTGTCAAGTCAAATGTGCTAAGGTACTTGGCTGCGGCCAAAGTATCTATACGCTCATCTGCCCTTGGTATTGGATGGGCATCAGTCCTAGTGACTGCATTGAGGCCTCTGTAGTCCACACAAAACCTCATCTCTCTTTCTCCACCACTGGTGTGAGGGTTTGGCACAAGGACCACTGGACTAGCCCAAGGGCTATCTGAGGGCTCAATCACACCCAGATCCAACATTTTCTGCACTTCTGTCCTGATACAGTCCCTGACATGGTCAGGTTGCCTATAAATCTTATTTTTAATAGGCAGACTGTCCCCAGTGTCCACTTCATGAGTGCACCAGGTATTCTGACTTGGAGTCAGTGAAAACATATGTCTGTACTGATTGAGAACCTGTCTGCAATCAGTTGCTGCTGGGCAGTGAGGCTGCCTGCCAAGGCTACACCATCAACTGACCCATCATCAGGGTTCTGTGAGAGGAGGTCAGGGAGTGGGTCACTCTCTTCCTCCAGTCGAAAAACAGTGAAACACCAGCAAAAAGTGGGGGTACCCATGTGAAGCAGATCCTACTCTCCTACACACACCGCCAGCCAAGCACCAGTCCATGCACACCACACTGCCAGCCAAGCGCCAGTCCATGCACACCGCCAGCCAAGCGCCAGTCCACGCACACCACACCGTCAGCCATGCGCCAGTCCATGCACACAGCCAGCCAAGCGCCAGTCCACGCACACCACACTGCCAGCCAAGCGCAAGTCCACACACACCGCCAGCCAAGCGCCAGTCCACGCACACCGCCAGCCAAGCACCAGTACAAACCCACCGCCAGCCAAGTGCCAGTACAAATACACCGCCAGCCAAGCGCCAGTCCACGCACACCGCCAGCCAAGCGCCAGCCCACGCACACCACCATCACATTTAGTATTTCTTTTTATATAAATAAGAAAACACAAACAAATTGCAAATAAATACAAATCTACTAACACAAAAACTGAAATCAAATACACTACACAAATGCCAACCTTGAAACTGAACAAAAAATATTAAATAATAGAGGCCCGGCAGTTCACTTTACCACTCATGGATGCTCACAAAAAATATTTTGCGTGTGGTACATTCTAAAACAAGCAGGCACACACAGCCCAGGGTTAGAAGGACACTCGGGGCAGTACATACGAGTCTCCTTCCGCATACCTCTTCGCCAACAGACTCTACATCTCCTACTGGGAAAGTCTTTTGAGGGTGTGGGAGGAATGTGATCAGGAAAGTGGCGATCTTTCAATCTAGCAACATCCTCCACCACTCCAACTCTAGGAACATTTGCCTGTTCCACTAAAATAAGGCTGTCTATTACAGACTCCTGAAACTTAGCAAAAGTCATCTTTGACTCAGGACAAGAATCCTGGAACACAACAAAAGCATTAAAGGTTGCCAAGTGGAAAAGATGGATAGTCAACTTCTTGTACCAAATGTAAGCCTTACGAAGAGCAGCGTAAGGTTCCAACCTCTGATCTACTCTGTCAACACCACCCATGTGCCTATTATAGTCTAAAAGGCACACAGGTTTGTGTGCTTCAGCAACCTGACCCCAAACAGTCATAGGGGCAGTGCTTTCATCATGGATGGTAGTCAGCATGTAGACATCTCTCCTGTCTGAAAACTTCACAACTAGAAGCTCCTCGCAACGCAATGCACTGCACTGTCCCCGCACAAGCTTTTGAAAAACAAGTTCTTTTGGGAAACCTTTACAGTTTGAGCAGATTGTGCCACAAGCAACAGTGTCCACTTTGGCCAATTCCCTGAACAACCGCACACCAGTGTAGAAGTTATCTACATATAAATGGTGGCCTTTGTTAAAAAATCCTTTACCAAGTTCCCACACAATTTTCTCAGTCACTCCAAAAGTGGACAGACAACCAGGGGGGTTAATCCTGGATTCCTTACCGGTGTACACCCTGAAATTAGAGACATATGCAGTCCTACTGTCACACAGCATATACAGCTTAATTCCATGGCGTGCCCTCTTACTAGGAATGTATTGCCTAAAAACCAAGCGGCCCTTGAACAACGCTAAAGACTCACCCACTGCAATTTCTTTCCCTGGAACATAGATCTCAGAAAATCGATCAACAAAGTGATCAATGACAGGCCGAATCTTAAAAAGACGATCACAATCAGGGTGATCTTGTGCCAAAGCTAAACCATTATCGACAAAATGCAACATCCGAAGCAGAAGTTAATACCTATCATGACTCATGACTACCGGAAATATAGCAGTTGCCATCAAGGGACTAGTAGACCAATATGAAGACATTGATGGCTCCCTTAGCAAGCCCATCAAAAAAGTTAAACACAAGAACTTCTTCAACTCTTCCGGATTTGTGGGAGTCCACTGGGTAGCTCTAGAGTGGGGCTTAAGGCTGGCACTGTTGTCCCTCAAAAACTGTTCGGCATACAAATTAGTCTGCTCAACAATCTCTGCCAAAAACACATCGTCCATAAACAACTGAAAAAAATATATCTGCAAAAAGTTTTCAGTATTGACTCTACACCCTGGAACACCAGTAAAGTCTGGCAATACCGGCTGCACCATGCCTGGGGCAACTCAGAGGTCAGAACTTTCAACGGGAAGCCTTGCAGCCCCAGACTGCAGCCCATAGGCCTCTTGCCGCACTATACCAACGGGAAGCCTTGCAGCCCCAGGCTGTAGCCCAGATGCCTCTTGCCTCACTATACCAACGGGAAGTCTTACAGCCCCAGGCTGCAGCCCAGATGCCTGTTGCCGCACTATCCGCACATCAATGTCCTCCTCTAATACAGGCACTTCATCCGCACTAAGAATAGCTTCATACGCACTGAGAGTAGCTTCATCATTGGATGATGCCATGTGGAGAGAAAACTCACTGCCTGAATCTTCCCCGCCCACCTCTGCCTCAGAATCAGAGTCAGTCTCTGGGCCATGGTCAGAGGAAGAATCAAAAAGCATACCAACAACCTGCTGAGCAGTAATCTTGCGGCTAGAAAGGCCAAGTAAAAAAACTGATCTGCCCCCAGAGGGGGCAGAATATACTTTAAAAAAATGTAGGGCCCCTGGAAGCGGCCCTTGCCCAAGGAGTCGCTTCCGATTTTTGAAAATAACAATTCCCTGGCTCTAGTGGGCTTTCCCCCCCCCCCCCCCCCGGGTCCAGAATCGGCCACAAAACAGCCGATCTGTCCCCAGGGGGGGCAGAAAAGTCTGAATTAAAATATCCCCCCTAGGAAGCGACCCTTGCCCAAGGGGTCGGTTCCTTTGCACTCAAAAACACATCCCTGGTGTCTAGTGGGGGCACTCCTGGTCCACGATCGCGACGCTGTGAGCGATCGTGCACCAGGAATGCCCTGCATTGAGACATCAGGGGAGAGGAAACACGGTTTCCTCTCCCCCGAGGCCTCAAGGCATCTACATTTGGCCCCCCCACCCCACCGGAGCAGCAAAAACTCACCCTCCTCTTGGAGCGTCCAGCGCTTCCTAATGACGTTGGCACGCGCTGTGTGCGCTGACGTCATGGGGAAGCATGGGGGGCTCGGGGGTGGCAGCGGAAACTCTTCCGCTGCCATCCCCCTCTAAGGTGCCAACATCGATGCCCCGGGGGAGGGCGCCAGTGCTTCCCCCAGAGGCTGTGCTCATGATGGAGTGGTTCCATCATAAGCACAGCCCAACCGATGCTCATGACAGAACCGCTCCGTCATGAGCATCGACGGGGTTAACGTTCAATGAGGGAGACACAGTCCCTATTGCTTACAAGTCACACTTGTACACATCGGCTGAAATGCGCTTTTCCACTGTCGAAAAAGTTTTGACTGCAGTGCAGATGGCGATTCTAAAAGAGAGAGCGCTGTTGCAAGGGAAACGAATGTGGTTGTCACACCGTATCCTGCCCTAGAGGCAGTGACGAAAGCCAGTGTACCAAATTCTAAAGCTTTGCATCTGGTTGGATACAATGGTCCACTTCCTTGACGTCTTCAGATGTCACTTTCATCTTTGATGCCTCATTGCAGACTCAGAAGTATTTACAGTATGAATTTGTTCATCCAGCTCCTCTGTCCTTGCGCCCGCTTGAGAATTACCATTGTATCATTTACACTGATGGTTCAGCGCAACCGGCGACTGATTCTAAGCACACTTATTCAGCAGCCTGCGCAATAATGGCTGGTACTTTTGTGAATGGAGAATTCAAGCCTGATGTCGTGCACACGCAGACATTGGGTGGCAGAGCTATGTGCTCTGGTACTTGCAAAGGAGTTTGCAAATCCTCGAGTGATTTTTACTGTGTTCAGTCTTTCAACGACAATTTATTCTTTTGGTCTCAAAATGAGTATCATGATTCCAAAGGTAGCGCAATCAAACATAAAATGCTTTGGGTTTGAGTCGCAGAACTTAAACAACGTCTGCCGCACGTGAATATAATTCATACTCTTGGGCACCAATACAGAGATGTACACGCTGTTGGCAACAGTTTAGCTGATGAAGCAGCGAAAACAGCAGTGGCAACATATTTAGTAGCAGCAGTTACAAGATCCAAAAGTAAGATTGATGATGACATCTTGGCAGCAATTGCTGCAACAGAGAAGGGTGATAATTACCCTCGGGGTTTCCCTTCTAAATACTCTTATCATTTAAGTCCTGATAAACTTCCCTATTTGAGAATTACCGACGTTGGTGACAGATTGATTTCCAACGCGAACTGCAGACTTTCCTTGATAACAGTCGCTCACGAAGGTATGGCTTCTGCCCATGCCAGCGTTTCCGCGACTGTTACTGTCTTACAACAACGTTACTCGTGGCGCGGATTGAAGAAACAGACTCGTGCTTATGTCATTAATTGCGACATTTGCCAGAAGATTAAACCTTCGACTTCTGCGCGTCCACTTCAAACACAGTTGTACCTATCTAATAAACCAATAGGGTGTATTTATTTAGATCACTGCGGTCCTTTCTCCTCTGATACTGCGTATAAGTACATCTTAGTTGCAGTGGATTCGTGCACATGTTTTCTTTGGGTATGGCCACAACGGAGTGCTGATGCTCGAACTGTCATCAGGGATTGCAGGTCTTTGTGGGAATTTTTGCATGTGGTACCCTCCATTCAGACCAGGATCCAGCGTTCGCCTCTAAGGCGTACAAGGAGGCCACGAGATCTTTGGGGGTCCAAGTCAAATTTTCGTCTCCATGCCGGCCTGAGGGCAATAGTGTTGTGGAGCGAATGAACCATGACTTAAAGCAATCCCTGACAGCTGGGGTTTTAGGTACTGGCAGGAACTGGTTGGCCCATTTGTATAGCGTTCAACGTGCACTTAATAATCTCCCTAGAAGGTCTCTGGGTGGGCGGACCCCATACGAAATGCTCTTTGGGATAAAGATGTTTGTCCCGGACCTTGATGGTCTAGACATGGTGGCGTTGGCCGCACCCTGTGACGTAGATGATCATTCTGCTGTATTACAGAATCTACAAGAGACCCGAGACAGACTTGAAAAGGTACACTTGCCCTCCACAACTGATGCTGCACTTCAGATTCCGGTAGTTGGCTGGCTACCTCAAGTTGGTGACCTGGTCCGTGAGAAGGTGGTGAACAAGAAGGAGTTTGGTCCCTCTTATCGTGCACCGGTTCCAGTGCTTGATGTGCAGGGTACAAGAACAGTCATTTTACCTCCACTTCCTGGTCGCAAGGATAACAGGTACATCTCCATTGACAATGTCAAACTACAACAAGTGGCCGATTCTTCTTAGTATGACTCCAGCGGTCTCTTGTCCAGCAATGCTGAGAAATTCTGTTTCGGCTCCGGCAAATACCAACAGGCCTGACATTGCCATCGAGATGCATACAGTTACTAATCCTTTATTGACTCCACCGGCTGGTGGTCCCGTTGAAGATACTGAGTATACCTATCCCACAGATGTTTTGTTGCCTGGTGTGAATCAAGTGCAGTTGACCAGTCACGTTTTTTTATTTGACACTAACTCTACTACATCGAATGCCCCATCGAAAATTTCTATTTTTGCTGTTTGGTTTAAAAGAAATTTTTTAATTCCCCGTTGGACTTACATTTGGCTGGTGCTCATATCTATTTTTTTGTTTATGTCGATTGGATTTGTGGTTGTATTTTTTCGTCTAGTAAATGGACACTATCTAACCAAAAGATCTGCAATTAGATTAATTGATGGAATTTTGGCACCCCACTCCTCGTCACACATTATGAAGAGAGACCAGACTTATGTTAACATTACTGCCTGGCCTGTGTTGGATGGGATTGCATGGGATGCTGTAAAATTTCAAATTCATGGTCCCACAGAGGTGTTTAATATTCCCAATGTACTTCATGTTTCTATGGGAGATGTTGTGAAGAAAAACATACACTCTGATGACTGGGATGTCCAAGCCATCGAGGCTCATTTTTCTGATTTGAAATATTATGCTGCTTTTGATGCTGAAGATTTGTATTTAGACACAGCAAATTATGTTGAATTGTTTTGTTACCAACACTATGGCAATCATTCCCTGCATAAAGCGAACACATTTAGAAATGTCAGTAATTTTACGCAATGGGAACATTGTCCAGCACCAATTGAAGGCAGCTCCAAAACACTAGTGAAAAAATGTACATATTTTACTGATTTCAATGTATCTAAACCTGAAGCCTTTTTTTTAAAATGGCTGCTGAGTCAGCTTCCAAAGTCAGACTGACCTACACTAAATTATTGTATTCGAAGTCCTTTATGGATGACTTAGCTATAGGGGGCTATGAGCTGTGGAAAGATACCATTGATCTTAAATCTGTTTGGGGTTCTAAAGCTTGGCAGGTACAAGGCACAGAAACACTGCATCGTGCATGCCTTATACCTAACCACCTGCTGTTTTTGAATTCTACTATTTTTCAGACCACCTGCTTTGGCTTTGGATTGGCTACTAAAAAGATTAATTCCCCTTCTAATCCTGATCTGGGCGCTTATCCAACATGGGATAAGCACACAGATCTGTCCCTTAATGAATTGCAGTCATTCATTACTAATACATCCTTCAATATTTCTACTCTGGATCCTCAAGGATGGTTATTATGGCAGAAAAGTTCAGATTCCTGTCAACATCGTTTTCTGGGTCTGCTCCCCGGTTATACACAGGTTAGGGTGGACCCCGATGTGAATCTTCCCATTCTGTTACTACATATTCTGTAGGCAAGTTATGTCAAAACTGGCTGCAACATTCCACCTTGGCATCTGTTAAACTTCATTTATCCAAATTAAATGACAAGGTAGATTTGAATGATTTTGTTAAGGGTCCTGTGGGTGGCAGGTCCAAAAGATGGGTGCATGCGTTTACAACGAAGTTTGGAAATTATCTCAAATTGAAGCTGCTTCTAGATTAAGAGCTATTGATCAAGCAAATTTGGAAAAAGTGCTTGCTTTCATTGATAATAGCATAAACACCCTTTCATCCAGAATGTACACATTAGATAATATTGTTTCATCTGTTGTGGATATTGTACAGCATGATATGTCTGTTTTATACCATGGTCAAAATCGATTTGCGTTCTATAATGCAGTTTGAATGGACTTTACAAGCATTGACGGCTGGGAAAGGTCCCTGGGACTACATGAACACATCATCCTTATTCCTGCTGTTTAATCTGACTGATAAACGACAGTTCATGTCCAACATACTCATTATTGCATATTGAAAATTTGGAACCTTTACCATTCTCTGTGGCCGAATCGAACTCAGCTGTGTGGCTTATCCATGGATTGATCACTTTACCATTTCCATTGTTTAAGTTCAGTTCATGTATGAAACACTATGCCTTAGGCAGATACGAACCATTGGGCACCACTTTCCTGCATGAAGTTTGGTCACTTCCATTTACATACAGGTGCCTGAGAGAGGGTAAAGAGGTTTATTTAAAAGGAGAGGAATGCACTTCCACACCCGATCACTCAGTAGCCTGTAGGAACATCCAATTGCATGGCGCATGCAACGTTCACGCCCCGAATTTGGCTTGCATTTTAAAGGGAAATCCTGTGCCAGCGATCACACCCACTTTCACGTTACTAGCAAACGGTCGTTATTTGCTTTTAAATAATGAAGCATGCTGCGGGATGCTAATAGGGATTCCGTACATTCTAACTGTTTCACAATGTCTAGTCTCTTGTAAGAATGTCCTTTTCCCACCCCCGCATTGGGAGACTGGATGTATCCATCTGTCCTTCCATACCAACCTTGAAAGCAGAGTTCAACAAGATGAGCAGAATAAGGGCTCTATTGTCTCAAAAAGAAGTCGCCCTGACTTCCTCTCGTGAAGCATTTGTCCTTCACGTAGCAAACACCCGCACCGAGGTGCATGCTCTTTTAAATACTGATCTCCCACTTCATATGGTGCTCTGATTCACACTATATTCAATGCCTCGTCAACAACTGGCTTGGTGCATTTTTTCAATGTATCCATCTGTCCTTCCATACCAACCTTGAAAGCAGAGTTCAAAAAGATGAGCAGAATAAGGGCTCTATTGTCTCAAAAAGAAGTCGCCCTGACTTCCTCTCGTGAAACATTTGTCCTTCACGTAGCAAACACTCGCACCGAGGTGCATGCTCTTTTAAATACTGATCTCCCACTTCATTTCGATGCTCTGATTCACACTATATTCAATACCTCGCCAACAACTGGCTTGGTGCATTTTTTCAAAGTTGTGGGCTCTGGCCTTGTGACCTCATTCCAAACAATATTTGGTGGGATACCGGCATTTTTTCATTATATTTTTTCCAGCGTCTTTGGCTGGCTTCAGTTAATTCTTGCCTTGACTGCTGGTGTGCTGCTGTTGGTTTGCTTGCTCCGCAATGGCTGCACGATCTGTGTCACACAACAGCCTGCCCCGGCTGCTCCAACTGCGCAACCAGATGCTTGAATATTATGAAACACTATCTCTGGCCACTTTGAGTGTAGCCTATGGATTATCCTTCTGGTATTTGCGTGCAACCTGTTTTCCATTGCCTAGATTGTCCATTCGAATGGGCTCTGGATTTGTGCCTGTTGAACACGACATCTCCTGCCCCGGATTATGATCTACTAATGAGTCCCTTAGTGGCTCATGGGTTGGACTGTTCTGGTATCGGGATTTTGGCCTGTGAATTTATTCGTAGGTCCAGGAGGTAAGACTAAAAGAATTATACAGGGGAGATGGAGCACCTCTATTAACAAATAACATAGAGGTCAGAGTATTACTCTGCTACTCTCAGTGCCCGTGTGTGATTGTGAATGAGTGTGCTGGGCAACATGTTTCGCGCTTAGAATCCGTCCCTAGTGGATCCCTATACGCTTCGTCAGGACTGTCTGGTGTGAAATCGTGAAAAATAATAGGAGTAGGGAGAGACACCCTGTATTCCTATGGTACCTCTTGTCAGGTGTAAGTCCGTACTATGCACTCAAAGGAACATCTCTTTTGTGTTCTTGTAAGTACCTGGAGATAAAAAAAGGGAACAAAAGACACAGATATATACACATAAAATTCTAAGTAAACGAGAGTTCACAATAAATTCAATTGTTGCAGTAGTGTTTGATTCTTGCCATGCATCTCGTCGTAACTGTCTATGGGAGAAGTGCCCTAGACATAGTAATACTGCTACATGTGCTTAACGGCGTGAGCTGACAGTATTAGTGATTATTGATGAGGTCTCATGCACTCGCCTCGTGATAGCTGTGCATGTCGTATTTAGAAAGAGTGTGGAGTATCAGAAAACACTTGTTTGTTTCATGGTTGCCACCAGTGCTCATTCATGACGAGGCGAGTGCATGAGACCTCATCACTAATCACAGATACTGTCAGCTAACGCCGTTAAGCACATGTGGCAGTAGTACTATGTCTAGGGCACTTCTCCCTTAGACAGTTACAACGAGATGCATCGCAAGAATCAAAGGCTACTACAACAGTTGAATTTATTGTGGACTCTCTATATGTGTGTCTTGTGTTCCCTTTTTTTATCTCCAGGTACTTACAGGAACATACAAGATGTTCCTTTGAGCGCATAGTACGCACTTACACCTGACAAGAGATACCATAGAAATACAGGGTGTCTCTCCCTACTCCTATTATTTTTCACAATTTACATGAGACGGGCCTGACGAAGCAAATAGGGATCCACTAGGGACCGATTCTAAGCGCGAAACAAGTTGACCAACACACTCATTCACTATCACACACGGGCACTGAGAGCAGCAGAGTAATACCCTGACCTCTATGTTATTTGTTAATCGAGGAGCTCCATCTCCCCTGTATAATTCTTTTAGTCTTACGTCCTGGACCTCCAATTAAACTGACCCTTAGGTACCTGAGGGGTAATTTTAACGCACTTTCACCTACCCTATTAGGCCCACACACCTGCATGCACCACTGCGTCGTCTCCCAAAAGATCTCCGACAAAAAGCCCTCTCACGGGGCCCGTGGGGGACAGCAGCGCCACCCCCACGAGGAGCAATGCCCGATGATGAAGCATGACACTTGCAAGAGTGTGTGAGGGCACTAATTTCTAAAGGAGAAATTCCCCCAGCATCATCAACTGGGAACCACATTTAGCGACCACCTCACCTTCCTTTCTCTATTTTCCCTGTCATGCATAACCAAGTGGGTTATGGGTCCTTGTTTTAGGAACTGTTACCACACAGTGATTTCATATTAGTCCTTCGGAGCAACGGTACTGGACCTAGCTTTTCTGAATACGCTCCCTGTCCCCCATTCTTGAGTGTTGTATGAAAATGTTTGTGCCAGACCTTGATGGTCTAGACTTGTCAGCTCAAGCCGTCCCTTTTGACGTAGATAAACATTCTGCTGTATTTAAGAACCTACAAGACACAAGAGACAGTCTAGCAAAAGAACATTTACCTGCCGCCGCTGATGGTGCACTGCAGATTCCAGTGATCGGCTGGCTGCCTAAAGTTGGAGAACTGGTCAGAGAGAAGGTGTGGAACAAAAAATAATTTGGTCCATCCTATCGAGCTCCTATTTCAGTGCTGGGCATGCAGGGAACCCGTACTGTAATGTTACCACCCCTTCCAGGCCGGAAAGATAACAGATATGTCTTAATTGACAATATCATGCTACAACAGCCGCCGATTCTGAATAGTTTGCCTCCGGCATTAGCGTATGCCTCTTTTTCAGGGAATCATAAGACTGCCATAGAGATGGACTCTGTTTCTATTCCTTTGCTGGTCCTAGAGGCCTCAGCTACTACTGAAGAACCAGAATATACTTACTGTACAAGTGGATCGTTGCCTGGGTTAAATGCTACAGCCAGGAACGAGTCACGTTTTAGCTTTGACTCTCATTCAACATCGACTTTAACACCATCAAAATTTGCAATTTTTATCTCCTGGTTTAAACGCACTTATTTGGTTCCCCCTTGCAAATCTATTTGGCTGGTTCTCATCTTTATATTTTTATTTATGTCCATTGGATTTGTGACAGTGTTTTTTTCTTTTGATCAATGGACACTACCTTAAAGAACGCTCTGCGGTGAGATGGAACTTTGGCCCCTCATTCTTCATCGCACATCATGAAAAGGGACCTGACTTTTGTCAACATTTCAGCCTGGCCAGTTACGGATGGCAAAGTTTGGGATACAGTCCCGTTTCAAATTCAAGGTCCAACAGAGATTATTAATGTTCCAAATGTACTTCATGTTTCAATGGGTGATGTAGTTAAATATAACATACGCTCTGATGACTGGGATGTGCGAGCATTACAATCTCTGCTTTCAGATTTAAAATACTATGCAGCATTTGATGCTGAAGACTTTTATTTGAATTCTGTGAATTATGCTGACTTGTATTGCTATCAGCATTATGGCCACCATTATTTGCATAAAGCCACTACTTTTAGAGCTGTTTTAAAATTACACGCAATGGGAAAATTGCCCCGCCCCAACAATAGGGAGTTCTAAGACCCTGTTGAATAAATTTACATATTTTACGAGTTTTGATCAATCAAACCCTGAATCTTACTATTTTAAATTGAATTCTAAATCAAATACAAAAGTTATGCGTACCCACACTAAATTGTTATACTCTGATTCCTTTATCCTTAAGTTGGCGGTGGGTGGCTATGATCATTGGAAAAATGCAGTTGATTTGAAATCAGTTTGGGGTTCCAAAACCTGGCAGGTGCAGGGCACAGAAGCTTTGTATCTTATACCAACACAAATACTGTTTTTAAACAATTTAATCTATCAGACTACTTGTCTGGGCTTAGCTACGGCTAAACAACTGAAGGCTCCAGCTTTTCCATCCCTTGCAGAATATCCAAACTGGAATGTTACTACCAATTACACATTTGAGGAGTTGCAGTCTTTCTTTACAAATGCAACATTTAATATCTCGAATCTTGACTCTATGGGGTGGTTGGTTTGGCAGACCAGTGCCGATGCATGCCAAATGCGTTTCCATAACAGGGTTCCAGGTAACACCCTGTGTGTTAGGCCTGATCCACGATTTTCACAAACACATTCAGTTACAATGTATTCTGTTGGTAAATTATGTCAAACTTGGTTACAGCACTCTACCTTAGTTTCTGTTAAATAGCATTTGTCAATGTTATCGAATGATATTGATTTATCAGATTTCATAAAAGGTCCGATTGGCCCTATGCCTAAACGATGGATATATGCTGTTTACAATGAAATTTGGAAATTGTCTCAAATTGAATCCACTTCACGTTTAAGAGCTATAGACCAAGCTAATCTTGAAAAAGATCTTGCTGTGGTAGATAACGGTATTAATACCCTTTCTTCCAGGATATACACATTGGACAATATTGTTTCTTTTGTTGTTGATGTTGTACTGGATGATGTGTCTGTGTTATATCATGGTCAGAACCAATAGTGCTCTATTATGCAGTTAGCATAACATGGGTCGAGTGCCATTGGACTATGTAAATGCGTCCTCGTTGTTTTTGCCATTTAATTTGACTGAAAGATAACAGTCTATGTCCATGAAAGATGCCACTTATACCCTTTTACAAATAGAAAAATTAGACCCTTTACCATTTTTAGTAGCGGAAACCAACTCTGCTGTTTGGCTCGTTCACGTGGTTATAACACTGCCGTTCTCCTTATTTAAATTTACATCATACATGAAACATTTTCCCCTAGGCCGCTATGAACCATTAGGAAACTTGTTCATTCATGAAGTTTGGTCACTCCCCTTCGCGTTTAGATGTTTGCGTGATGACACAGAGGTGTATCTGACTGGTGAATCTTGTGATTCTTCCATTGGACACTCCCTTGTGTGCAAAAATATACAGTTGCACGGCGCTTGTAATTTAGAAGCGCCGAATTTAGCATGCATTTTAAAAGGCAAACCCGTCCCCTCGGTTAAGCCAATTTTCACACTGTTGTCTAACGGCAATTATTTATTTCTGAATAATGAAAAATGCTGCTGCATGTTAATTGGCATACCGTACATTGTGACTGTGTCACAACGAGTAGTTTGCTGCAAAAATGTCCTGTTCCCTCCACCTCGTGGGAGTCTCGATTTCTCAATTTGGCCTTCCATTCCGACCTTGATGGCAGAGTTCGACAAGCTGAGCCGAATAAGAGCTTTATTTTCCCAGAAATAAGTTTCTCTCACTTCTGCCCTTGAGACCTATGTCCTGCAGGTGGATAATATAAGAACAGAAGTTCAAGCACTTTTAAACACTGACCTCCCACAACATTTTGGTGAGCTAATTCATTCTATTTTCAATGCTTCGGATACAACGGGGCTGGCTCATTTTTTTTAAACTGTGGGCTCTGGCCTTGTAACATCTTTTCAAACTATTTTTGGTGTGATCCCGGCTTTCATTCATTCTATATTTTCCAGCGTCTTCGGCGGGTTGCCACTAATACTCGCCTTAGCTGCCGGGGTATTCCTGTTGATTTGCCTGCTCAGAAACGGCTGCTCTTCTTGTGGTCGTTCACAACCCAGCCCAGCTAAAGCTGCTTCGTAACCACATGCTTCAGTGCTATGGCACCTTGCCACTGGCCACTCTAAGCGTGGCTTATAATCGGTCTTTCTGCTCTCCATGGTACACTTGCGTGCAACCAGTTTTCTCATGCTTGGAATGTCCTTTTCAATGGGCTTTTTGATCTCTGCCTCACAAACACAGCGTCTCCTGACCCGGACTTTGCCTTACTGATGAGCCCTCTAGTGTCTCATGAGCAGAACTGTTCCGGTATGGGTCTGACGGCCTGTGCAGCTGCACTCGGAGTGCTAGCTCAGTGGGATATCGGTGCAGCAGCACATGATTTCCTGCAACGGAGTTACATCAAGTACCACGCAAGTTGCCCACCGATGGTGCTGGAAGCACCCATCATTAAAATATTTTTTTTTAAAACACAGTTGTATTGGTTTATTGTACATTCAAAAAGAACATGAAGCGAGTAGAGAAACAAGGGGTTTTGGTTACATGCCCCAGACCATCGTTGGTCACCCAGTATCAAGGAGATTAGTTAAGGCACATTTATAGCAACAGGAGATAGTTCATATCAACTTTCGAACAGGCTTATTAGGAATCCAAAAAGATCCTGGGCATTTATTCGTAATCAATGAAACAATGCACACCCCATGTGCTACCCACCCCTATAGTCCGGGCGGAGCCCTGGGTAAGTCCTGTACAAGTGCCCTTGATTAGTCATAGAGAAATGTGAACCCCCAACTGCCCCGCCCTCCCTCCCCACCCTCCCAGGCATGTCACTTAAGTACCAGCTTCACAGGATCGAGGAAGCTATAGGCGCAAGAGGGGCAGCTCGTTGGAATGAGGGGAGATTGAAAAGGAACAAATATACATAGGGTAGGCGCCTTTCCCCACCTTGAGGCGCCAAACAGGGTGGGCACCCAGACTACCACAGGCTAATCCACCGCTGCCGCCGGGTTGTTCACAGGCGCATCATCTTCTGCATTGTTAGGGGTTTTGAGCGCCATTACTAGTAGTTCCCAAGCTCTCGCCCTGTCCATCGCCTTTTCACTCCCCATACGATCTGTAATCTAATCACCCCCTCACACTCAGCCCATTTCAGTAGGTCCGCTTTCCACTTAACAGCACTAGGAGCTCGCTGTTCTTTCCAATGTGTGTTGATGGTTCTCTTGGCCAGTAGGAAGCCCAGGTCTATAAATGTGCTGCTGATTTTATTTTTGGAGGTATGGGGAAACCAGTGTAGGATGCAGTGGGCCATAGAGGGGTCCAAATCTCTGTCAGTTATGTCTGTCAGTACAGCTGTTACTTCCTCCCAATAACTATCTAGGACCGGGCATTCCCTTCCCATAGCATATGTTTAAAATCTGCATGATCTGCGTTGCATCTTGGGCAATTCGCAGGGTGGGCCGGAAAATAGGTATGTAGTTTCTGCGGGGTAAGGTATGCTCTGTGTAGAATATGGAAGTGTATTAACTGGAACCTCACATTCCTTGTGCTCTTCCAGGCTCTCTCCACCAGTTCATCCCATGTCTTGTCGGGGATAGCAGTCCCTATGTCTGTTTCCCACTTAAGCTTTAGAGCAGATAGGGGATGGAAGGATTCCAGTGTCATGCGTCTGTTAAGGCATGTCACTGCCTTCAATGTGCCTGCTGCCATCACCACGTATTGGCATCCCACAGAGGTGGGCAGTTCCGTCAAGCCCGTTCCCCAATGCTTCCTGATAGCTGTTGTGAGGGCAGCGTACTGTGAGAAGTCGCCTCCAGGCAGGTCATAGCGGGCCCGCAGGTCATCAAACGGGACAAGAGTTCCCCCCTCATAAAGTTCCCCCCTAGTGGTTAGCCCTTGCTGTGCCCAACCCTCCAGTTTTTGCCAGTTACCCCCGTGTGGCAAGGCCCTACACATCTGCAAAAGTATCTCTGGGGAGTATGGGCGTTTGATCGAGGCTCTCGGCAGGTACCTGTTCCAGCATTTCCTCGCAGTAGCAAATTCTAGGGTGAGGGGCTGAGGGCCAATCAGGAGTCGCAGTACTATACGGGACAAAACCATCAGGGGCCCAAAGAACACATCCAGCTCCTCCCCCTCTAGTGGCCCGCACAACCCATTGTGTGAGCCATTGGAATTGGGCCGCTATATAGTAATTTTCGTAGTCCGGACCGCCAAACCCCCCTCCGCTCGGGGGCCCATAAGTGTACTAAGGGCTAACCTGCGCCTACCCGTGCCCCAGAGGAAAGCGGTAATCATTGTACGGAGTTGTTTGAAGTAGGGAGCTGGGATCCAGATTGGGAGGGTCCCAAAGAGATACAGGAGACACGGGAGGGTCACCGTTTTAAGGAGCACCACACGTCCTGCGAGGGACAGAGGGAGGGAACCCCAAATTCAAAGTTGGCCCTGGTTCCTCTGATGGCCTTCCCAATGTTGCCTTGAAGCATATCTACGGTGTCATTGTAAATAAGGGTGCCTAGATAGGGCAAGCATCTGTTTTCCCAGTTCACTCCTTCCGTACGCTGTGGACCTAACCTATTCCCTCGCACCGGGAAAAGGTATGATTTTGACCAATTCACTTTTAACCCCGCCACTCTGCTGAGATCGTGAAGCAGCTTCTTGGCTCCCAGTAAGGCTTCTCCAGAGTCAGCAAAGAAGAGGAGGAGTTTGTCTGCATAGAGTGCTATATGGTGCATCTGTCCATGAGCGTTAAGTTCCTGGTATGCTCGCCCTAGTCTAGCACGCACCGCCAGGGGTTCCAACGCCAGAGCGAACAACAGAGGGGAGAGAGGACACCCCTGACGTGTGCCCCGTCCCACCTGGCATGCCTCTGAGATCACTCCACCCGTCTTTACCCTGGCGGTAGAATCAGTGTACAAAAGAGCTGTCCATTTCACGAATTCCGGACCAAGACCCATTATGCCCATTACATGGAACAGGAAGCACCCATTCTAAGCTGTCACAGGCTTTTTCCATGTCTACTGCGAATATCGCAGCAGTGTCAGCGTTATAGGGGTCTGCCACTAAAATGTGCAAAAGTCTATGGATGTTCAGGGCCGTGTTCCTATGTGGAATGAAGCCGGATTGGTCAGCATGGATGATGGTAGGCATGTGGGGGAGCAGTCGGGAGGCCAGGATCTTACTTAGTATTTTATAATCGAGGTTGAGCATAGACAATGGGCGATACACAGATCTTTCCCATGCCTGCTTGCCCGGTTTCTGGAGGGGAATTAAGATCGCCTCCCTAGTGGAGGCCGGTAATTTACCAAGCATATTGGCATCATTGTATAGGCAAGTGAGTTGGGGAGCTAGTAAGTCAATTTAGGTAAGGTAAAATTCCACCGGGAGACCATAAGTGTACGAGGTTTTGTTTCGTGCCATTCTTTTGATGGCACTGCGGACGTCTGGAATCGCTATCTCGCGGCCCAGTAGTGTTGCTGCGTCTTCCTCGAGCGTCGACAAGTACACCTCCCGCGTGAACTTGTGCAGCTCAGCATCAGATGGGGCCAAACGGCCTTGGTACAGTTCGGTATAATAGTCAAAGAATAGATCATTGATTCCCTGTTGATCGTATTTAGCAATACCCCCCCGGTCTCTGAGCTCCTGTATGGTTGAACCTCGCCTACCAGGATTCGCCAGCCAAGCCAAAAGGGCTCCTGATTTATCTCTTTCAGAATGTGCCCTCATTATATAAGTCTTATAGTCGAAGCAGCGCATGCCTCTACCTGCGCAGCCACTGCCTCTCTCACTTCTAATATCTCCCGGTGTGCATCCGGATTCCCTGGTCTGTCCCTCTCCAAAGTATGCAGGCGCTCATCTTCCCGCTGAATATCCCGGAGGAGAACCTTTCGGACCCCCACTAATTCAGAAATGCACGCCCTCTTATCACCACTTTGCCGGTGTCCCATTCCACAGTCGTGGACGTAGCTGTGCCCTCGTTCGCCCGGAAGTACTCTGAGATGGCTGCCCCAATAGTAGTACAGAAAACCTAATCCTCTAAGGCCCTCGGGCGCAAGCGCCATGTGGGGATTGTGGGGCGTGTGCGCACCCAGAGCAACCGTGCCAGGATAGGGTTGTGGTCTGAAAGTGTCCTGGTGAGATACTAACTACTACTAATCCCCCCCATGGACATCAGGTGAGCATAAAATGGCATCCAGATGAACGTGCAAGTCATGAAGAGCAGAAAAGAAGGAATAGTCCAGGTCCATAGGATGACCCGCCCTCCAAGTATCTATCAATCCTCATTTCTGTTGCCAGTTATGGGGTGACGCCGCAACCCTATGTGCAGGAAGTGGTGAGTGGGATCGATCTAGGGTAACATCAGTGGCGCAGTTGAAGTCTCCCCGTAGGAGCAGCGAGCCTGTGAGTATGTTTGCTAACCTATGTGACAGTAAGGTGAAGAAGGCCAGCTGGTCCACGTTAGGCGCGTATATGCTACCCAGGGTAAGGTCCCTCCCGTCTAGTCTCCCCGTTACCACTACAAGTCTGCCCTCCGGGTCCACAACCTGTGATGTGCAGTGAAAGAGGAGCCCCGCACGTATCCATTTCAACACCCCTCTCGCATATGCAGAGTATGTAGTATAGTAAACCTGACCCCTCTAGCGGAGCTGTAACACCCTCCTCTCTGGTGCCAGGAGATGTGTTTCTTGTAGGAGTGCTATCTGTATCCCTGTGCGAATCAGGTAAGAGTGTATCTTGTGGCACCTAACCATAGAGTGTATACCCCTCACATTCCATGAGAGACATGCCAGTCCTAATGGGGGTCCCATTGCTGTTCTCTGTTCAAGCAGTCCCTAGAAAGCGACCCCCTGTGACACACCTGGGACCCCGTAAACAACCCCAACTAGTGGCACTACCCCAACTCCCCCTCCCCAGGACAGGTAGCCAACAAGGTGTCCCCATCCAAACTGTAAGAACTCCAAGCATTGTCAATTGAACAGGGTGGGGATGCCCCTGCTAAGCAAGAAGAGAGCCCTGCTATACACCCTGTGATGCCGCCTCCCCCCTAAGTGTTCCAGTCAATATACCCCCTTCAGCTGGATGTAACCTAAGGGTCCAGAAAAGGGAGATCATCAGGTCTCGAAGTCAGCACTGGCGTCGCAGGAACATCAGGTATCAGTAGGATCTGCTCAATAAAAGTCATACCAGTGTCCTTACATAAGATCATCCGCCATCTGGGGTGTCACCACCGGCACATGGGCTCTCAGGCTGTCGGTGTCCCTGCGGCCTAATGAGGATTCTGATCGGCTGAGTCGGCGTTCTCTCTCCTCCGGGGGCGAGCCAGGATCGGTCTGACTGTGTGACACCACGGCCTGCAGCGCTCTCTGGCGCTCAAGACTGAGTTCCCTGGGTAAAGGAGTGCCAGATCCCAGGCCATGTCCATCAGGGCTCCGTCGTGGGGTGCCAGAAGTCAAGGCCGGTCTATCCTGTGCGCCTCGGTTCTCCAACCATTCCCAGGTTTCTTGTGGGGAATTGAAGAAGCGTACTCCCTCCGGGTCAGCCACTCTGAGCCGGGCGGGAAACAGCATCGCATAGGATAAGTTCATTTTGTGAAGTTTGGCCTTGACAGCAGCAAACGAGGCCCTGTTCCGCTGCACCATGTAAAGTCTGGGCAAATCATGATTGTTGGATTGGCTATGCGGAGCAAACGTTGTTGTCGGGCGCATTGTAGAATGTGGCCTTTGTTACGGAAGAACAGCCTAGCCACCACTGGACGTGGAGGAGCCCCTGGTTTCGGCGGTCTAGCCGGTACTCTGTGGGCCCGCTCCAGGGCATAGAAGGGGTAGCGGCCCTCTGGGGCCACCTCGTTTCGCAGCCAGTCTTCCAGATATTTGACCATGTCAGACCCCTCTGTTTTTCTGGTATCCCAATGACGCGGATATTGTTCCGCCTTGACCTCCCCTCACTGTCCTCAGCTCGCAACTCCAAAGTCTTCACCTTGGCTTCCAGGGTAGTGAGAGAACATCTCATGTCTTGTACTGCATCGGGCAGGCCCTTAAGTTCTTTTTCATTGCTCGATACCCTGTCTTTGAGCTTACGGTGGTTATCCTTGAGTAGGGTGAGATCTGTGCCGATAGCATCTATCTTCCCTTCCAGTGCTGTTCTGGAGGCCGTTATTGCTTGCATGATGTCTGCCAGTGTGGGCTTCCGCGAGGACAAGTCTCCACTAACATCAGGTGCCTCTTCTTCCTCCTCAGATTGGAGTCCGAGGACGTCCACGCTCAGCGAAGCCCCTTTTCTTTAGAGATCTCCCCATCTCAAGGTTATGTAGTGGCGGCGTCCAATGGATTGTATCGTCTTCTGGGGGCGGTATACCAGATCCTCACCCAGCCCGAGGGGTCGCCTCCAAGGTGGTATTCCGCCCCAGTCCAGGCAGCTCTGTCCAGCTTCGCCCCCCGGTAGTCCCAGCACTGCGAGTGCCATGAGCCGACACGTCTCATTGAAATCGTACACCACCTAGCAGTCTGCCACCTCTGCAGGTATTTTCTGTACTAGGGTCTCCTCGCACCCTTCAGACACGGATCGGGATTATGGTGCAATTCCAACAATCTGTTCAAGTAGTTATCCCTGTATTGGTGTCGCCCTGGGCTGGAGCAACAGATACAGGGTCCCGCACATGCGTTCCCCAATGCGTTCGTGCCACGGGCCACCACGTGTTCCCAGGCACTGGGTGCGGCCAGGGATTCCAGGGAAATGGGGGCTCTAGTGGGCCTTCTTATGTGACCATGTGTGGCGCCTTGCAGCAAATGTTCCTCCAGATGCCACACTGGAAGCCCCTGTCAGCGCCCCCAGGAGGATCGCCAGGTGCCGTCGAGGTCTCTCACCGCAGCCCAGGATCTTCACACCATCCACATGTGTCTCAGCTCCTCGTGAGCTGCTTCGCTATTATAGCATACGTGCAGTGTTAACCCAGATGCCTCTTAGGGTACAACACTCTTCTGTCCAGGATTTTTGTGCCAGGGATCGACGAGGCGGTAAACCCTGGGGAAATTTTGGAGCCAATTTGTGTCTAGTCCTGCGAGATCCTCACTGCGGGCAGCGCCCGCCACTCAAGCCCCCAGAAAACTCCTCCGCTGCTCTTCACAGTAGTCGCAACACGCAGATGACAGGAGGCTGCACCCAGACAGGCCCTCGTTCGCTTCAGCCGAAATCTGAGGGATCCCCCTGCCCAGCCGCCATTTTATGTCTTGGCCCGAGGGAGGGAATGGAATGATCACTGTAGGATAATGGAGCACACTGAGGGCACTCCCGATTCCTCTCACCTGCCCGATCTTTGAGGCAGTCCAGTCGTGGACCCCCAGAGCAGGACTCCTACCTTGCTGATGCACCAGGTGGGTGAACTCCTCTGGCGCTCAATGTCCCGCCGCCATTTTACGTCTCAGTGCAGGAACCCTCAGGGCCACGCCGGAGGTCAGACGTCCCCAACATGGGCAGTTCACTTCCTGCTGATCTCCCTTGGAGTGTGTTGCCGTTCGTCGCACAGCTCAGGCGATGACATCCATTAGACCGCGGCCACCATTTTGGAGTTAGGCCTTGTGAGGGAGGAATCGGCAATTCGCCCCTGATGGCAGCCGCAACTCACGGGCAAAGCTCTGCTGAGGCCACTCCTCGTGTTCCGAGGGGCTGCGGCGCAGTTTGCGGCTTCCCTCGCAGCCGTAGGGGGTCAGGATTAGTGGAAATGGGGAGATGGCAGACGGAGCTCTCTAGCTCACGTCCATCTCCATCGGCTGCCCTGGAAGCACCCATCATTAATGAGCATGTTTGCTCCTTTGAATTACTAAAGTGGATGGCGTCTACTTTTTCAGACGATGACAATGATTTCCTGTTGGACGCTGTCGCCACTTTTTGCGCTTACACACTGATGGATTGATAAGACCAGGCCACCCAGACATTTTTTTAATTTGTATTTCTTGCTTATTACCAAAAGGATATTTTTAAAACGAAAAGATCTTTCCTCTTTTTCTAACCCAATTGACATTCTTCGCATACAGGTCGTCCCTATATTGGATATATGCTCTTGTTGCTCAGACGTTTTGAACTCTGTGTTCTATTTCAATCACTGTGTGTAGGACTGGCCAGGGGGAGGGTGTCATGAGGGTTTAGCGGTGCCAGCGACGTTGCTAAGTTAGCATTAGTTTGTGCTTTGCATCACCGCCATCTTGCCGCTTATGCACACGACACTACATGCCTTGGTTCCCGTAAACACTTTTGCAGGTGCTGCTTCACATGGGAACTATCTGCCTTTTACTATTTCTGTTGTGCTCTGAGTTCTCGTCTGTACATCGTGTTCAAGGTCAGAAAACAACTCCACTGGTTAATCGGCTTTGGTCCGTCCCACACACATATAAACATAAGATGGAACACAGCTGCGCTTCTGACTTTTCGGGTGCTTTTAATATTACACGAGATGCAAGTTAACAACACTTGGAGAAAACCTTTCCAGAGGAAGACCTGTGCTTGTCCGGAGATGTGAATCCTATCATCTAAGACTTGAGGTAGGGGGTTTCGCTGTCCAAGCCCAGAGGTCTTCCACTGATATAATAAACATAGCTTGTAGCACAGGGAGGGTGGTAAAGCACTTTAAGGCTTCATCCACAGTCATTATAATATGCTGCTATCCCCGTTCGTATTATATGGAATTGTAACCATGCTGATTATATTGTATTTATGCATTCCTTTACTACTGTTAGCACGTGTACTGCATTACCGAGCATGTTAGTTGAAATAAACATTTTAAACTATAAATTGTCGCACATTGTGAACAGGTATGAGTGTCTAAGCAAAAAAATGTCTTGTTCCCACGAATTCTGAGAGGCCCTGAGTCACATGTTCTAGGATATCCAATCATTGGTAGCTCCGCTGTAGTACAGAGAACGAATGGAATACTATAGATAGCCAGATATGGGTTCTGGGCACTGAGGCGTGTTTTTGGTACACCACAATACACCGAAGTCCTGGTTTCCTGTGCATAGTTCTGTGTATGTGCAGAATTCCCGCAACAAAAGGATTGCCTTCTAATAGGTATTGTGGATTGCCAATCAATACATTCTCTCGAGATATGGAGAGGAACTAGGTCGGATTTGGAGGGGCGTAGGTGCAGGCCGGAGGCTTGTCCAAAGGAGTGCAGAGCTTGAAGACAGTGAGGGCCGGATTGGACCAGCTCGTATGGAGTGATTTTGTCTTCATAAGTGCCTGTCCATTTCAATCCCTTAATTCGGTCGTCGGACCGTATGAGGCATGCGAGAGGCTCCATTGCCAGGGCCACCCAGGCCTATCTCAATCAGTACGTCCGCTAGATATCGCCAGTCTACGGAACCAAAGGCCTTCTTAAAATCAATAAGGAGAAGCCCTAAGTAAGGAGTCAGAGATTGGCGATTTGCTAAGGCAATGTGGAGGCATCTAAGGCAGTGACTGGTGCCATGAGATGGCATAAATCCACATTAGTCAGCATGGACCAACTTGGTAAGATAGGGCTTCAATCGGTTGGCTAAGACTGATGCAAATATTTTAACTTCCACATTAATAAGGGAGGTTGGGCGGCATTCGGCACAGTGCGCGGAGGGAGGTTGTGTTGCAGGTATCACCACAATGGTAGCGGCATCCGTTTCTGATAGGAATGAGCCCTTTTCAACAGCTTCGGCATACATGTCCAAGAGATGTAGGATGAGTGTCTCGCGATAGACAGCATAGTACTCCTGCGGGAGTCCATCAGGGCCTGGAGTTTTACCTGATGTGGTGCGTGATATGGCATCGTTGATTTCATCTTGCGTAATAGGACGGTCAAGGTCTGCCATTTTGGCGTCTTTGAGGCGGGAGAGGTGGAGGCGCTCCTAGTTTATTAGCTCCGGGAGGGAGAGTTTGGGGCGATGCTTGGCATAAAGTTTGGAATAGTAAGTGGCGAAACTCTGGTCTATCACCGAGGAATGGCGGCGAGGAATAGCGGCGGACAGTGCTGTCCAGATCTTTAATTTCTGGGATTATGCCAATTTTTGTCTCCCCATCCATATACCCTGGCTACAGAGGATCTCCACAGTAGCTTAGTGGCTTCCATAGAGATGTTCTTGATCTCTTCTCTTAGAACTGCAAACTGTCTGTTCTGTGGGTCATCTTGCCGCCCCGGCCCTCGATTCTCAAGAAGGGTTGCCCGCGCCTCCAGTCGATTGAATTGGGAGTTCTGTTTAGGTGCTTGATCTTGAGCTGGCCCTTGACAAAGCCACGTATAGTGGCCTTGCCCGCTTCCCAGAGAGTGCTCAGGAAGGAGACAGAGTTTTGATAAGTAAGAAAGTATTGCTGAAGTTCTGCCCCTGTAGCTTTCTTAAAGTCTTTGTCTTGGAGGAACCATGTGTTCATCCTCCATGTCGGGGGGAGTGAGTCGGGGGGGCACCTACTCTCAGAAATACAGGTGAGTGGTCTGATATACCTCTAGGAAGAATGGTAATGTCTCTGATTTTCGGACAATCGAGGGCGGGCATGAAAACGTAGTCAATTTGCACTTATGTGCTGTGCGACGCAGAGGTATGTGTGAATTCTTTACTCTGGGGCTGCCAGACTCTCCAGGTGTCACAGATACCTAGGATGCTTGTACAGTTTGTTAAAAGTTTGATGTGGGTAACTCTCATAGTGGATGAGGCATTTGCGGTGTCAAGATCTGGTTGCATAACTGCGTTGAAATTACCACCAACAATTGTCAGCCCTGGGGGTAAAGAAGCGATGAGATCTGTGGTGCATTTTAGGGTAGAGGAGAGCAGTGATGGAGCAGAGTATATGGAGACCAGGTTAAGGGAGTTTCCCCCTATACTTCGTCTGAGGGTCATAGAGCATCACTGCTGGTCACTAATGGCCTTTGTAAGCACGAAGGGGAGGTTGCGCCGCATAAGGATTGCCACGCCCCTTGATCCTTGTGTGATCCCGGAGTGCCAAACTCTATCATAGCCGTATCGTGCCAGAAAGGGGCAGTTGTTACCTTTAAGGTGTTTTCTTGGATTAGGAGTATATCAGCTCCCTGGAATTGGGCGTATCGTAGGACTGCTGTCCATTTAACTCTATCTAATAACCTCTTAATATTCCATGATAGCACGCTGAGTAGGTCTCCGCCATTCCCTGTGTCTGTCACGGAGGCTCAAAGTGTGGGCGGAAGCCAGCGAGCTCTGAGTTAGGTGTGAAATGTATGGCAGTGCGTGCAAGCTGCAGGATTACAAGAGTTTCCCGTATTGTGAATAGTGCATGTAATTATATTTCGGCTGACGAGAGATGCTGGTGTCGTAGACAACATACAATAACGAAAACTTGGGACAACGGTCCCCTCTCTTATCCCTTCCCCCACCCTATACTTCAAGAATGGAAGCTTCTGTCGTACTCAATAAACAATGTGAAATACCAAACTAGAACACTTGGATGTGGAGATTCGTGGAGGACCCCTCCTGGCATAAGGATACTTTATCATTCCAATATGGAAGAACTTGAGTTACGGTGCTGAGCTTCTGCTTGGGAGTGTCGGGCAGTCCACCGCTGACTGGGACAATCATTCTAGTAGTGCCGGGCTCCGAGAGGTCCGAGTCTGCCAAGTCTATTTGGGAAGTTATAGGCAAAGTGTTCCCAGGTCTCGAACGGTCCATTGAGACAGATCTTGGGGAAGATTGGGAGCTGTTCAAAGGTTCATGATTCTCTCGACGTGTTCTAGGGCCCACGGGCGAATCTGATCTGGCCCTTCGCGCTCCTCGTCCCCTGTGAGAGCGTGTACGTCTTCTGTTTGGTTTGGGCGATCCTGCTCGGGCGCCTCTGGTTCAGGCCCTGGGGGACAGCACCGGGGCGTTTGTTCTTAGTGGAGGTTCCTCATTCGACCATGTTCAGGCCGCCTGAGGGGACTCAATAAATATAGTTTTATTCTGGAACACCAGGCAGAGGCGAGCCGGGAAGAGTAATCTGCAATGAAGGTCCAGAGCACGGAGTTTCTGTTCAACCTCAACGAACAACCTTCTTTGGGTTTGGACCTCCTTTGTGTAGTCTGGGAATATCATTATAGGTTGGCCCTGGTATGTTAGGGAGTTTTGGCTGTGTGCTTCATTGAGGATAGAATTGCTATCCTTGAAGTTAAGCATCAGAGCAACAATAGGCCTATGGGGTGCTCCAGGTGGAGATCTTGGGGCCAGAGAGCAGCGGACCCGAACCTTGTGGACAGGGAGTCTTTGGGCAGCCAGGATTTAATCCACTGCTCAATGAAGTTGGTCATCTGCCCTTGTTCTGAGCCTCCGGGAATCCCACTAAGCGGAGATTGTTGCGCCTCGATCTGTTTTCTGCATCTTCTGTTTTACTATGCTGCTCCTTGGTGTTGGTTTGCAGGCATGCAACTTGCTCTTTTACTTGATGAACTTCGTCTTCGACTGTGGAGATACCGGATTCCGTTTCCTTAATTCAGGCCATCGCTTTGCGGAGGTCTCCCCGGAGGAAAGCCATGTCCACCTGTACTTCGCCGACATTACCTTTGACAGAGGTTTGCGAGGCACTGATTGCTTTCAGGATTGTGTTGAGGTCGGAAATACCAGGTGGGGAATTCTCAGGGGGCCCGCTCACTGGTCCGGCTACAGTAGGTGTGTACTGGTCCATATTGGTCTCTGTTGGGGGGGCTTAACCCCTCAATCCTTACCAATGGCGGCATTCAAGTGTGTGCTCCTCCTGAGCGCAGCACTGCCGGATGCCTCTGGTGCGGCCACAGGAGAGTGGCACGCTCCTCAGCTTTAGAGCGTGAATAAGAGAGGAAGGGGGACGTCCATGTCCAGCGGTCAAGGAACTATCTCACTATAGGGGCAAGTGGCGGTTCAGCACATGACGGTGGATGGTTTTCTGGGCCTTGCTAGACTCAGTCCTTGGCCTATACAGTTCCAATCTCCCAAGGAGTCCAGTGGGTAATTGGGGGTCTCAGGCTTGGGCTCAGTTCGAGATCGACCTCATCAAAGCCCCCTTATGTGTCTTCCTCCCAGGCAGGCACTGGATCAAGCCCCTAGCATCTCCGCCACGGCAGCGACCCGGGCAGTGGGGGCCCGGGTCGGTGGGGGGCCCGCCACATGTCCCCGCCCAGACGAGGTGTGAGACCTCTAGACTGCCGTCCACATTTCCATGCTGTGGCGGTTTTGAGTCACTCTTCCCATCGACTGCCTGTCAACCTCCCCAGGGGCAATTGGGGGGGAAGGGTGTTCACAGGGGTGGCCGTAGCTGTGGAATACGAAGGGCTCAAAGGGAGGCCTTCAGGTTAGGCCCTATCCAGTCGGCAGCCAGGATGCGGGCCCTGCATTAAAAGTGGCGAGGGAGGAGGAGGGGGGGCATGATCGTTTCTGTATGTCCACCCCTGCCTGTTTACTTACCGGAGTGTCTGGGGGTCCAGGGGAAATCTGTTAATTGCCACTGGGGCACCGCCGCAGTACCTTCCCCACATAGAGCGTTATCTGCCGGGATGTCTTGGGGCTCCATTGCCACCATCTCTCAGAGCCTACCCGGGGTAGAGTTTCAGTCTGGGCCTTGTTGCTCCTTCGGTACTCTTTGGGGGCCCCCGGTCATGAGGCACATTGGCAGAGGCACATGTCGAGTTTGGCAACACGGGCCCGTCAGTTCACGTGTGGGTCCTTGCTGCGGGGACCGGGTGCTGGAGCCCCAGCTGCCCAGCACCCTTGGTCACGGACAAGACTTCCGCCTACCTTGTGGCACTCTGCAGGGTGTTCGCAGGGTACCGCCAGCAATCCAGGGCATTCCTTCGGATCTCCTCTTCACTAGCGGTCCAGATCAGTCACCCACAGCCATCCGAAAACTCAATGCTGCACTTGCGGCTCCAGGAGGCACGTGCCGGGCCCTGAGCAGAACGCCTGCGTCAGTCCAAGCCCTGGCGTCGCCCCAGCCCCAAAACCCGAAGCCTCCAGCCATCAGTCGTGGGCAGGCTCTCGGTCTGGTGCTCCTCTTTGCTCCGGTGCATGTCTCAGTCGCCGGTCTTCTTTCCCCCATCACTCATCAAGACGGCCCTGGGGGAGTGCAGGCCCACTTCAGATCGCAGCCGTCCTTCCAGATGTGCTTGGGCTGGACACTGACCCCCGCTCCGCGCCTCAGTTCACCACTGCATGCGCCTTCCCGGATCAAGGGGTTGGAGTAGTCGGCTGCACCAGATCACCTCCTGGGTCGCGGGGCACGTCGGCCAGTCACGCCTCACGCTGATGATTGACTCCAGTGGTTCGGGCGTCTGGGCCTCTCCGCCATCTTGTTTAGTCCGCCGGGCAGGATCCCGGAAGACAGTGTCACCGATCTCCCAGTGGCTCAGCTTCACACCAGGGTAAGCTGCATGAGTTTGGGGGTTGATCACCAGCTATTGGGTCACCTTGAAGGCAACGATAATAACGGATGGCTTGAGCAGATGACGGAGGGGTCCGGAGCACTCTTAGAGTGCGACCGCCATCTTGACGCTCCAAGCCACGCCCCCCAGAAGTCTGTTTTAAGATGTGTGACAAGCTGCCTGGTAATTGATTGTGCCTTGGATTTCTGACGAAGCCAGTAAGCACAGGTGGCCATCCTTTTTAGGTCTCACACCTAGCGGTGCACTGCGCAGCGGTGCTCGCGCAACGCGAGACATTTAGTAGGTGAAAAACGGGGTATTCAGGCTGACCTAGGAATCGCACACGCTCATGCGTGTGCGATTCCTTTTGTGGTATGCGAGTGGCCTTCGCGTTTGTCTTATAAAAGACTGCACGCAATTGGCCAAAGGCGGGCGCATTGCTCCGCCCATGGCCTATTGGTGTCTATTACGCGCTTGGTGCACGTAATAGACACCAATAGGCCATGGCTCGCAGTGGTGCGCGCGCGTGCACCACTTGCGGGCTGGTTTTTCTAGTTCCTGGTTGTTTGATACCTTTGGTGGGGCACAACATGCGTCTATGCGCTTTATACCAGGTTACAGTCTTCAGGAAGTGTATAGTGCCACCACGTTGGTTGTATACCCTAATACACTGCGCTGCGAAGGGCAGACTGATCTTGATGGGGCGGGGGGTTTTGTTGAGAGGGGCAGGTAGTGTGTGATAAGTTAACGCCATTCCAGAGGAGGGGGCTGTGGTTGTGTGTGCTGGGGCTGAGCTGTGGCTGTGTGATAGGGTCGGGCCTATCAGGGGTGAATGTGAATGTATTTGGTGCAAGCATTCATTTAGCGGGGTTCTGTGTGGGGTTTAGGGATTAGATGAATTGTATAGAGAAGCCATCCATTGCTGGGTGCTAAGTGTGGAATGTCGAAATGGATGAGGGACATCATGGGGGCTGGCGGGAAGGGTGGGGTTTCTTGTATTCGGCCATTTCATGCCTGGTCTGAGCTGATATGTTTCCGTCCTGTGAAGAGCGCTCACGCGGCGGGGATGCACCCCTGAAAGAGACCAGTCTGAAAGGGGGTGTGTTCATGTGCTGGTGAGAACATCCCTCTCAGCGGTTTTGGGGTTCAGTGCTATAAGCATTGGGTTGGGGGAGCTGTCCCCCTAAGTTGAATCGCTTCCGTGTTGCTATATTTTACGTCCTTGCACCTGCAAAGGTAGCGCGTGGAGGCACCAACGTCATTGAAAACACGTGGAGGCTCAAGGGTCCACAATAGTGCAATTTGAGACCTCCGGACAATAATGTATATTTTAAATTAGAATTTATGGTTCGTGTGTTTGATATCCCCTAAAAGTCAATGTGGTGTTTGTGGCATGTCACAAGCGAGGGCGCGAATCCAAGCCGTGCAATTTACACTCAGTGAGTGAGATTTCAGAAATCTGAACAACCCAAATTACTTCACCCTGCATATCTGGGGCAGAACGGCTTTATTGCCCCTGCCCTCCCAGGATAACCTTGATGGTGCACACTTCCCTAAGCTTCGCAAGGAGAAATGTAAACATTTCAGGGGAATTTTCATATGTTGGCAAAAATGCATAGACACGCCATTGTGACACAGTGATACATTCAGCACACTCACCTCGCTGCTAAACATGGCCCTGACACACCACCGAGAGAGACACAAAAACCACAGACCTTAAGAGGGCACCATTCGCACATTACTCAGGCGCCGTGACACACGGGCACACCCCGACATGATGCCATCTGCCTGAAACACCAGCCCAGTCATACCTTCACACTCACCTCAGTGCTATAAAGAGCGCCGCGCTGCAGTGAGACAGTGACACAACCCTCCGGAGCACTACGGCATTACTGATAATCACTATCTATAGTGACACACGCTTGAGTAATAACACAAGACCCGCAGGCTTTACTGCTAGAAACAAGGTTGACTGGCTCTGGCGCTAGACACTGACACGCCTGCCTTGCTGCTGAACAGGAGCCTGGGAGACCACCGTGCTGAACCCAAGAATAAGATACACACAGACACACTACTAAACATGACCCAGACAGGCCTCCCCGCTGAACACAAAGTCAACAGTTCCGTGCTGAATAGATACACACAGGCTTCACTACTAACACGAGACAATGAAGCCTCACTACTAAACACAAGGTGGACAGGCCTCCTTGCTGAACAGAAGACACACAAGCACTACTACTAAACACAAGACGGACAGGCCTCACTACTAAACCCAGAACACTGAAGCCTCACTACTGAACACAGGCACACTGGCCTCCTTGCTGAACACGAGACGCACAGGCCTCACTACTAAACACAAGACAGACAGACCTCCCCGGTGAACACAAAGTCAACAGTTACATGCTGAATAGATACACACAGGCTTCACTACTAACACGAGACAATGAAGCCTCACTACTAAACACAAGGTGGACAGGCCTCCTTGCTCAACAGAAGACACACATGCACTACTACTAAACACAAGATGGACAGGTCTCACTACTAAACACAGAACACTGAAGCCTCACTACTGAACACAGGCACACTGGCCTCCTTGCTGAACACGAGACACACAGGCCTCACTACTAAAAACAAGACAGACAGGCCTCCCCGGTGAACACAAAGTCAACAGTTACATGCTGAATAGATACACACAGGTCTCACTACTAAACACGAGACCCCGAAGCCTCACTACTAAACACAAGGTGGACAGGCCTCCTTGCTGAACAAAAGACACACAAGCACTACTAATAAACACAAGAAGGACAGGCCTCACTACTAAACACAGAACACTGAAGCCTCACTACTGAACACAGACACACAGACCTCCTTGCTGAACACGAGACACACAGGCCTCACTACTAAACACAAGACAGACAGGTCTCCCTGCTGAACACAAAGTCAACAGTTACATGCTGAATAGATACACACAGGTCTCACTACTAAACACGAGACACTGGAGCCTCACTTGCAAACACGAGACACACAAGCCTCAGTACGAAACACAAGACAGACAGGCTGCACTACTAATGAGGACACACATGCCTCACTACTAATGAGGACACACAGGCCTCGCTACTAATGAGGACACACAGGCCTTGCTACTAATAAGGACACACAGGCCTCGCTAGTAATGAGGACACAGGCATCGCTACTAATGAGGGCACACAGTCCTCACTACTGTACAGGCTGCACTACTAATGAGGACACACACGGCGCACTGCTAATGAGGACACACAGGCTCATTACTATACAGGCCACACTACCAATGAGGACACACAGGCCGCACTACTAATGAGGACACACAGACCTCACTACTAATGAGGACACACAGGCCTTGCTACTAATGAGGACACACAGGCCGCACTACTAATGAGGACACACATGCCTCACTACTAATGAGGACATACAGGCCGCACTACTAATGAGGACACACAGGCCTCACTACTAATGAGGACACACAGGCCTCTTTACTAATGAGAACACACAGGGTTCATTGCTAAATGCGACAGATAACCTCCCTGTTGAACACGAGACGAGCAGTCTACACCACTAAACACGAGACACACACGCCTCATTACCCACAGCAAGAGTACCCATATTTGTCTGGTGTTGTCATGTGTAAGGATTACACCTGAACCGAGTCGTATTCTCAATGCAGTGAGTCGCTCCAGGCTCGTCCTCAGTCTCCCTCTTTGTGCAGAGTTCCTCCAGGCCTGTCCCCAGTCTCCCTCTCTGTGCAGTGAGTCCCTCCAGGCATGTCCCCAGTCTCCCTCTCTGTGCAGTGAGTCCCTCCAGGCTCGTCCTCAGTCTCCCTCTGTGCAGTGAGTCCCTCCAGGCTTGTTATCAGACTCCCTCTGTGTGCAGTGTGTCCGTTCAGGCTTGTCCTCAGTCTCCCTCTCTGTGCAGTGAGTCCCTCCAGTCTTGTACTCAGCCTCCCTCTGTGCAGTGAGTCGCTCCAGGCTCGTCCTCAGTCTCCCTCTGTGTGCAGAGTTCCTCGAGGCCTGTCCCCAGTCTCCCTCTCTGTGCAGTGAGTCCCTCCAGGCCTGTCCCCAGTCTCCCTCTCTGTGCAGTGAGTCCCTCCAGGCTCTTCCCCAGTCTCCCTCTGTGCAGTGACTCCCTCCAGGCTTGTTATCAGACTCCCTCTGTGTGCAGTGAGTCCGTTCAGGCTTGTCCTCAGTCTCCCTCTCTGTGCAGTGAGTCCCTCCAGGCTTGTACTCAGCCTCCCTCTCTGTGCAGTGAGTCGCTCCAGGCTCGTCCTCAGTCTCCCTCTGTGTGCAGAGTTCCTCCTGGCCTGTCCCCAGTCTCCCTCTCTGTGCAGTGAGTCCCTCCAGGCTCGTCCTCAGTCTCCCTCTGTGCAGTGAGTCACTCCAGGCTTGTTACCAGACTCCCTCTGTGTGCAGTGAGTCCATTCAGGCTTGTCCTCAGTCTCCCTCTCTGTGCAGTGAGTCCCTCCAGGCTTGTACTCAGCCTCCCTCTGTGCAGTGAGTCGCTCCAGGCTCGTCCTCAGTCTCCCTCTGTGTGCAGAGTTCCTCCAGGCCTGTCCCCAGTCTCCCTCTCTGTGCTGTGAGTCCCTCCAGGCCTATTCCCCAGTCTCCCTCTCTGTGCAGTGAGTCCCTCCAGACTTGTATTCAGCCTCCCTCTGTGCAGTGAGTCGCTCCAGGCTTGTATTCAGCCTCCCTCTGTGCAGTGAGTCGCTCCAGGCTCGTCCTCAGTCTCCCTCTGTGTGCAGAGTTCCTCCAGGCCTGTCCCCAGTCTCCCTCTCTGTGCAGTGAGTCCCTCCAGGCTCGTCCTCAGTCTCCCTCTGTGCAGTGAGTCACTCCAGGCTTGTTACCAGACTCCCTCTGTGTGCAGTGAGTCCGTTCAGGCTTGTCCTCAGTCTCCCTTTCTGTGCAGTGAGTCCCTCCAGGCTTGTACTCAGCCTCCCTCTGTGCAGTGAGTCGCTCCAGGCTCGTCCTCAGTCTCCCTCTGTGTGCAGAGTTCCCCCAGGCCTGTCCCCAGTCTCCCTCTCTGTGCTGTGAGTCCCTCCAGGCCTATTCCCCAGTCTCCCTCTCTGTGCAGTGAGTCCCTCCAGGATTGTATTCAGCCTCCCTCTGTGCGGTGAGTCGCTCCAGGCTTGTATTCAGCCTCCTTCTGTGCAGTGAGTCCCTCCAGGCTCATCCTCAGTCTCCCTCTGTGCAGTGAGTCCCTCCAGGCTTGTTATCAGACTCCTTCTGTGTGCAGTGAGTCCGTTCAAGCTTGTCCTCAATCTCCCTCTCTGTGCAGTGAGTCGCTCCAGGCTCATCCTCAGTCTCCCTCTGTGTGCAGAGTTCCTCCAGGCCTGTCCCCAGTCTCCCTCTCTTAGCAGTGAGTCCCTCCAGGCTCGTCCTCAGTCTCCCTCTGTGCAGTGAGTCCCTCCAGGCTTGTTATCAGGCTCCCTCTGTGTGCAGTGAGTCCGTTCAGGCTTGTCCTCAGTCTCCCTCTCTGTGCAGTGAGTCCCTCCAGGCTTGTACTCAGCCTCCCTCTGTGCAGTGAGTCGCTCCAGGCTCGTCCTCAGTCTCCCTCTGTGTGCAGAGTTCCTCCAGGCCTGTCCCCAGTCGCCCTCTCTGTGATGTGAGTCCCTCCAGGCCTGTCCCCAGTCTCCCTCTCTGTGCAGTGAGTCCCTCCAGGCTTGTACTCAGCCTCCCTCTGTGCAGTGAGTCACTCCAGGCTCGTCCTCAGTCTCCCTCTGTGTGCAGAGTTCCTCCAGGCCTGTAGCCAGTCTCCCTCTCTGTGCAGTGAGTCCCTTCAGGTTCGTCCTCAGTCTCCCTCTGTGCAGTGAGTCCCTCCAGGCTTGTTATCAGTCTCCCTCTCTGTACAGTCAGTCCCTCCAGGCTTGTTATCAGACTCCCTCTGTGTGCAGTGAGTCCGTTCAGGCTTGTCCTCAGTCTCCCTCTCTGTGCAGTGAGTCCCTCCAGGCTTGTACTCAGCCTCACTCTCTGTGCAGTGAGTTGCTCCAGGCTCGTCCTCAGTCTCCCTCTGTGTGCAGAGTTCCTCCAGGCCTGTCCCCAGTCTCCCTCTCTGTGCTGTGAGTCCCTCCAGGCCTGTCCCCAGTCTCCCTCTCTGTGCAGTGAGTCCCTCCAGGCTTGTACTCAGCCTCCCTCTGTGCAGTGAGTCCGTTCAGGCCTGTCCCCAGTCTCCCTCTCTGTGCTGTGAGTCCCTCCAGGCCTGTCCCTAGTCTCCCTCTCTGTGCAGTGAGTCCCTTCAGGCTCGTCCTCAGTCTCCCTCTGTGCAGTGAGTCCCTCCAGGCTTGTCCTCAGTCTCCCTCTGTGTGCAGAGTTCCTCCAGGCCTGTCCCCAGTCTCCCTCTCTGTGCAGTGAGTCCCTCCAGGCCTGTCCCCAGTCTCCCTCTCTGTGCAGTGAGTCCCTCCAGGCTCATCCTCATTCTCCCTCTGTCCAGTGAGTCCCTCCAGGCTTGTTATCAGACTCCCCCTGTGTGCAGTGAGTCCGATTAGGCTTGTCCTCAGTCTCCCTCTCTGTGCAGTGTGTCCCTCCAGGCTTGTACTCAGCCTCCCTCTCTGTGCAGTGAGTCGCTCCAGGCTCGTCATCAGTCTCCCTTGGTGTGCAGAGTTGCTCCAGACCTGTCCCCAGTCTCCCTCTCTGTGCAGTGAGTCCCTCCAGGCTCGTCCTCAGTCTCCCTCTGTGCAGTGAGTCCCTCCAGGCTTGTTATCAGACTCCCTCTGTGTGTAGTGAGTCCGTTCAGGCTTGTCCTCAGTCTCCCTCTCTGTGCAGTGAGTCCCTCCAGGCTTGTACTCAGCCTCCCTCTCTGTGCAATGAGTCGCTCCAGGCTCGTCCTCAGTCTCCTTCTGTGTGCAGAGTTCCTCCAGGCCTGTCCCCAGTCTCCCTCTCTGTGCAGTGAGTCCCTCCAGGCTCGTCCTCAGTCTCCCTCTGTGCAGTGAGTCCCTCCAGGCTTGTTATCAGACTCCCTCTGTGTGCAGTGAGTCCGTTCAGGCTTGTCCTCAGTCTCCCTCTCAGTGCAGTGAGTCCCTCCAGGCTTGTACTCAGCCTCCCTCTGTGCAGTGAGTCGCTCCAGGCTCGTCCTCAGTCTCCCTCTGTGTGCAGAGTTCCTCCAGGCCTGTCCCCAGTCTCCCTCTGTGCAGTGAGTCCCTCCAGGCTTGTTATCAGACTCCCTCTGTGTGCAGTGAGTCCGTTCAGGCTTGTCCCCAGTCTCCCTCTCTGTGCAGTGAGTCCCTCCAGGCTTGTACTCAGACTCCCTCTGTGTGCAGTGAGTCGCTCCAGGCTCGTCCTCAGTCTCCCTCTGTGCAGTGAGTCCCTCCAGGCTTGTCCTCAGTCTCCCTCTGTGTGCAGAGTTCCTCCAGGCCTGTCCCCAGTCTCCCTCTGTGCAGTGAGTCCCTCCAGGCTTGTTATCAGACTCCCTCTGTGTGCAGTGAGTCCGTTCAGGCTTGTCCCCAGTCTCCCTCTCTGTGCAGTGAGTCCCTCCAGGCTTGTACTCAGACTCCCTCTGTGTGCAGTGAGTCGCTCCAGGCTCGTCCTCAGTCTCCCTCTCTGTGCAGTGAGTCCCTCCAGGCTTGTACTCAGCCTCCCTCTGTGCAGTGAGTCGCTCCAGGCTCGTCCTCAGTCTCCCTCTGTGTGCAGAGTTCCTCCAGGCCTGTCCCCAGTCTCCCTCTGTGCAGTGAGTCCCTCCAGGCTTGTTATCAGACTCCCTCTGTGTGCAGTGAGTCCGTTCAGGCTTGTCCCCAGTCTCCCTCTCTGTGCAGTGAGTCCCTCCAGGCTCATCCTCATTCTCCCTCTGTGCAGTGAGTCCCTCCAGGCTTGTTATCAGACTCCCCCTGTGTGCAGTGAGTCCGATTAGGCTTGTCCTCAGTCTCCCTCTCTGTGCAGTGTGTCCCTCCAGGCTTGTACTCAGCCTCCCTCTCTGTGCAGTGAGTCGCTCCAGGCTCGTCATCAGTCTCCCTTGGTGTGCAGAGTTGCTCCAGGCCTGTCCCCAGTCTCCCTCTCTGTGCAGTGAGTCCCTCCAGGCTCGTCCTCAGTCTCCCTCTGTGCAGTGAGTCCCTCCAGGCTTGTTATCAGACTCCCTCTGTGTGTAGTGAGTCCGTTCAGGCTTGTCCTCAGTCTCCCTCTCTGTGCAGTGAGTCCCACCAGGCTTGTACTCAGCCTCCCTCTCTGTGCAATGAGTCGCTCCAGGCTTGTCCTCAGTCTCCTTCTGTGTGCAGAGTTCCTCCAGGCCTGTCCCCAGTCTCCCTCTCTGTGCAGTGAGTCCCTCCAGGCTCGTCCTCAGTCTCCCTCTGTGCAGTGAGTCCCTCCAGGCTTGTTATCAGACTCCCTCTGTGTGCAGTGAGTCCGTTCAGGCTTGTCCTCAGTCTCCCTCTCTGTGCAGTGAGTCCCTCCAGGCTTGTACTCAGCCTCCCTCTGTGCAGTGAGTCGCTCCAGGCTCGTCCTCAGTCTCCCTCTGTGTGCAGAGTTCCTCCAGGCCTGTCCCCAGTCTCCCTCTGTGCAGTGAGTCCCTCCAGGCTTGTTATCAGACTCCCTCTGTGTGCAGTGAGTCCGTTCAGGCTTGTCCCCAGTCTCCCTCTCTGTGCAGTGAGTCCCTCCAGGCTTGTACTCAGACTCCCTCTGTGTGCAGTGAGTCGCTCCAGGCTCGTCCTCAGTCTCCCTCTGTGTGTAGAGTTCCTCCAGGCCTGTCCCCAGTCTTACTCTCTGTGCAATGAGTCCCTCCAGGCTCGTCCTCAGTCTCCCTCTGTGCAGTGAGTCCCTCCAGGCTTGTTCTCAGTCTCCCTCTCTGTACAGTCAGTCCCTCCAGGCTTGTACTCAGCCTCCCTCTGTGCAGTGAGTCCGTTCAGGCCTGTCCCCAGTCTCCCTCTCTGTGCTGTTAGTCCCTCCAGGCCTGTCCCTAGTCTCCCTCTCTGTGCAGTGAGTCCCTTCAGGCTCGTCCTCAGTCTCCCTCTGTGCAGTGAGTCCCTCCAGGCTTGTCCTCAGTCTCCCTCTGTGTGCAGAGTTCCTCCAGGCCTGTCCCCAGTCTCCCTCTCTGTGCAGTGAGTCCCTCCAGGCCTGTCCCCAGTCTCCCTCTCTGTGCAGTGAGTCCCTCCAGGCTCGTCCTCAGTCTCCCTCTGTGCAGTGAGTCCCTCCAGGTTTGTTATCAGACTCCCCCTGTGTGCAGTGAGTCCGATCAGGCTTGTCCTCAGTCTCCCTCTCTGTGCAGTGAGTCCCTCCAGGCTTGTACTCAGCCTCCATCTCTGTGCAGTGAGTCGCTCCAGGCTTGTACTCAGCCTCCCTCTGTGCAGTGAGTCCGTTCAGGCCTGTCCCCAGTCTCCCTCTCTGTGCTGTTAGTCCCTCCAGGCCTGTCCCTAGTCTCCCTCTCTGTGCAGTGAGTCCCTTCAGGCTCGTCCTCAGTCTCCCTCTGTGCAGTGAGTCCCTCCAGGCTTGTCCTCAGTCACCCTCTGTGTGCAGAGTTCCTCCAGGCCTGTCCGCAGTCTCCCTCTCTGTGCAGTGAGTCCCTCCAGGCCTGTCCCCAGTCTCCCTCTCTGTGCAGTGAGTCCCTCCAGGCTGGTCCCCAGTCTCCCTCTGTGCAGTGAGTCCCTCCAGGCTTGTTATCAGACTCCCTCTGTGTGTAGAGAGTCAGTTCAGGCTTGTCCTCAGTCTCCCTCTCTGTGCAGTGAGTCCCTCCAGGCTTGTACTCAGCCTCCCTCTCTGTGCAATGAGTCGCTCCAGGCTCGTCCTCAGTCTCCCTCTGTGTGCAGAGTTCCTCCAGGCCTGTCCCCAGTCTCCCTCTCTGTGCAGTGAGTCCCTCCAGGCTCGTTCTCAGTGTCCCTCTGTGCAGTGAGTCCCTCCAGGCTTGTTATCAGACTCCCTCTGTGTGCAGTGAGTCCGTTCAGGCTTGTCCTCAGTCTCCCTCTCTGTGCAGTGAGTTCCTCCAGGCTTGTACTCAGCCTCCCTCTGTGCAGTGAGTCGCTCCAGGCTCGTCCTCAGTCTCCCTCTGTGTGCAGAGTTCCTCCAGGCCTGTCCCCAGTCTCCCTCTGTGCAGTGAGTCCCTGCAGGCTTGTTATCAGACTCCCTCTGTGTGCAGTGAGTCCGTTCAGGCTTGTCCCCAGTCTCCCTCTCTGTGCAGTGAGTCCCTCCAGGCTTGTACTCAGACTCCCTCTGTGTGCAGTGAGTCGCTCCAGGCTCGTCCTCAGTCTCCCTCTGTGTGCAGAGTTCCTCCAGGCCTGTCCCCAGTCTCCCTCTCTGTGCAATGAGTCCCTCCAGGCTCGTCCTCAGTCTCCCTCTGTGCAGTGAGTCCCTCCAGGCTTGTTCTCAGTCTCCCTCTCTGTACAGTCAGTCCCTCCAGGCTTGTACTCAGCCACCCTCTGTGCAATGAGTCCCTCCAGGCTCGTCCTCAGTATCCCTCTGTGTGCAGTGAGTCCGTTCAGGCTCGTCCTCAGTCTCCCTCTCTGTGCAGTGAGTCCCTCCAGGCTTGTACTCAGCCTCCCTCTGTGCAGTGAGTCCCTCCAGGCTGGCGTTCAAACATGTGGCGTACAGATCAAAGCAAGTAAAAGCCATATATTAATCCATGGCTTACATAAGAAATGCATATTTTTTCAAACAAATGAACATTGTGAATGATAGATGACAACAAAACAGGTGGACATGTAGATGGATTGAAAACAAGAAAGTGGTGGGTGACATGTTTGAATGAATCTCAGCCACTGAGGATTACTCTGGCTTTCCCCTTCATCTTGAACGCAGAAACAATGGCCTGGGATGTGGTTCATCAGCGTTTGTTTTTCACAGCGAGATGACTTGTGCACCATGGATATGCCCGGACATGGTCTTATGCTCACAGTGCCACAGGCCTTAGACTGCACCTCACTAAAGCGGACTACATAGGACAGAGTAGTTTGAGGTTGTTTGGCTTCTCGTTTGGAGGGTACCAGAACTGGCAGTTCAGACTAGGCTATTCCCATTGGAAAAGGACCAATGCTGATTTGCATACAGGATCGGACTGGACATTCGTCCCATCAGTTTACTCCCCAGGTTGTTGAAAACTAAAACAGCGATGGTTAAGCATTTACTAAAGACATTAACTTTCCTGCCTTAGAACATGTCTATTGTCTTATGTTGACCAATGTCTGGACTCCATTTTGTATTGTCATGTCTCCACGTGTTGTGCACGAGAAGAGTCCTTCCTTCTCGCTAGTTGCTCTTGTAAATCTGCCTAGTAACAGTCTATAAATAGCTCCTTTGTCCGTCTGGCGCATGCCCAGACTTGACCACATCTGTTTTCAGTTAATCCTTGCTTGACCATGTTTTCGCGGGCTCAGGAAATTGGTTACTCCGCCCACATATTGGTTCTGTATCGAAAATGTCCATAAAAGGTAAAAATGCTCGCCTCATGATGTATCCACCCACTTATGAGCCCCTCTGTCGTGTATAAAAGGGGACCGTATACGCAAGTTCTTTGTACTACTCTATGCAATACTGAAGAGTGTTGTATAGGTTGTAGGACCACCCTTAAGGGTTAATAAACTTTGTCTTTGTACTTTGCAGTTTCCGTGCCAACTTCCTTGTAGCTTCCATTACAGGAGAGCGAACCCTTGTATGCTGCGGGCCTAGCTGGGGCCTGTATTCATCAATTGGCGCCCGTCACGTGGGGCTCATCGGCGACTCGGATACTCGAAGGATTGGTCGTGGTGAAGGTGAGGAATTTGGCCGGGGATGTGATCACTGCCAGCGGCGTCTTTTAGCCCTGGCATCCCGAGGTTATCTTCCTCTCCTTCCGAACTGACCTTCTGGGTGGCGCCGGTCCTCGACTGAGACCTCTTCTGTCGGTTTTGCCGTGACAGCCGTTTGGGCGAATTTTGGAGCTTGGCAGTTGGAACCTGGACTCTTGATTGGTAAGAACCGTTGTACGGTACTTGCTCCGAGTTTTGAAGCCTGGGTTGGCTATTTGAGTTTGATTTGTGATGACCGGTCATGCTTTGTATTGATTACTGTGAGAATATATGCGTTGCAACACATATAGGCAGGTAATGTGGAGATATTTCTCCGGAGCTGTGTAAATTTGAACGGCGCAACGTTTCAGTGCCATTTATTTTATATAATACTGCATATTTTGCATTATTTTTGAGCATGCCTGCTTTTAGCGCACTCCGTAAGTGGTGCTGCTGCTTTGGAAACCGGTTAAACCTCGAGGAATCTGCTCCAGCTCCCCCAGAGGGGACTCCTAATAGGGATATGTATGTGAAGCATGGTCTTTCTTCTATAATGTACAGCACAGTATGGAGGAAATACACCAAAAAGGATCCTGAGTTGCGCTGGCCTTTGTATGGCTCATTTGATATGCGTAAGATTGAGTATGTGGAACAGTGTATGTGTAAACGGCGTGCTCGTCAAGATATGTTTGAGTGTGTGCGGTTATGGGTGAAGGAAGTGCGTGAGCGAGAGAAACGTGAGAAAGCGCTGTTTGATAAAGAGCAACGGAAGAATGATCATGTGCGAGCACAGGAAGCGAAGCGTCGGGAGGAAAGAGAACTGACGGAGAGACAAGAGAAAGAGCGTAGGTTGCAAGTCTCGGGTCAATATGCTGTCCGTCAGCCACTTTATCCTGTCCTTACTAATCTTGACGATGATTTTATTTATTAGATCGCTCTCCGCCCCCTTATGTTGGTGCGTCTGCCCCGAGGTCACAGGATTCTGGATCGGCTTCGGATAAGGTAGACACGCGGTCCATGTTACTGGCTGACCGAATGGGTGAGCTTCGGAAACTTTCTTTTCGTGCACTTAAGGGCAAGTTATCCCTCACTGAATTGTTGGACTCTTGGGAAAAGTGGCAGGATAGAGAGAAGTTGTATTTTTTGGGACACTTTTCTGATGAAGTGATTTCTGCCTTTCGGAAATATTCCAACGTTTTTGAGCCTGATGATGTGGTATTAGATGCTAAAGCATTACGTAATGGTGTTTTTTCTCCCTCTAAGGCGCCTGATGCGGCTCGACGGCTGTTTGCATTACGGGACGCGGCGAGTGACCTTAAAGAGAGAGCGCGCCTAAAAGCAGAGGAGGAAAAGCAGTCGGATTCACGTGTCGGCGATGACCAATCATCTACCTCCCACTCAGATAAGAGCGAACTAGTGCATGCTAAACCAATGCGAGAGGCGGCACCTTTGTATGTTCCTCCTAAAGGAGCGGGAACTAGTTCGGATATTACTTCCGCCGATGCTAAGGGATATTTTGTGTATAATTGGGTTTATACTCCCTGGCATAGGGCAGATGTTATGGCATTAAAGAATGCATTGCCTGACCCCCGCAAGAATCCAGCGGCCTTTTACGAAGAAGTCGAAGGGGCCTTGAATTCTTGTACTATGACTTTAGCAGATATAGATTTGTTCTTTGGGCTTATCTTACCACCGGATATGTGGCGATCTGTGCGGAAGGTGGATGATCAAGCCGTTTTTAAGGCTAAGTGGTCTGACATTGAGGACGAGGACAGGGAGAGAAAACCCGCGCAAAAACCACCGCAGATTATTTTAGATCTTCCCGCTGCTATCTTGACTAAGTTGAAAACGATTATCCCCCCTAAAAAGATTGACTGGAATATGTTAGCATCATGTAAACAGAAGGTTGATGAATCAGTCTCTGATTTCTTTACGCGCTTTGAGGAGACATTTCACGATTTTAGTGGTCAGTCACTTACGGACGACACGGGTAGACATCTTTTTGTGGATAAATATGTGGCGAATTTATTACCGGGAATAGCAGCTCGTTTAAAAGCGAGTGAAAGTTCCTGGCCCACTTCGTCTCCGGCATCCCTCCTGACTATGGCTCAGTATTATGAGCGTCAGGAACAAGAAGCGAAGGGGCAGGAGGAGAAGAAATCGAAAGATTTAAAGACAAAGGTGATGCTAGCACAGGTATATGGTCCGCCTCGTCGGGGTGTCAACAGAGGTAGGGGAGGATTTTATGGTCCCCCTTCGGGTCGGTCAGATGTAAATAGGAATCAATGTGCGTATTGTAAACAGTCGGGTCATTGGGCCAGAGATTGTCCGGCGTTGTATGCATCTCGTCAGGGGCGTGGTCAAGGTCCACCGAGAGGTAGAGGGGGTTTCTCGAATTTCAGAGGGAATTCTAATGATCGTGCTCGCTTTGAACCTAACGCGCAGCAGCGAGACAGATCCAATGTGTTTGATCGACAGCACCAGTATCAAATGTCAGGGACTGACAGCGCTGGGTACCATGATTCGCGGCATGCATAGGAATGCGTTGGATGGGGATTGGAATCAGTTGAAGTGCCGGTTGATCAGAAGGGTCCTTATGTGTCAGCAAAGGTTTTGGGTTCTACTGATCGGTTCCTAGTTGATACAGGAGCGACCCGCAGTGCGTTGTCCAAACAATTGGTTCCGAGGGCTCCCCCATCTGGCTTAATGGTTACATCGGTAGGGTTTGATGGTACACTCTCTCGAAGCCCTCTTTCTCGACCCCTTCCCTTCCATGTTGATCACTTTTCTGCACTCTGTCCGTTTCTGCTTGCCCCGAACACGCCTGACAACATTATGGGTCTTGATATGCTCAAACACTTCAGGGCTACGATCCGCTGTTCCCCTGCTGGAGTACGTGTGATATTAAATGATAATCACCCGATGACAGACCGGATGTGTGTGGTCGTGGAGGATTCTGTGTTAGCTTCCCTCCCTCATTCTTTGTGGGCTACTTCAGATACCGATGTGGGACAGATGGTGATTCCACCAGTCCATATTAGTGTCCAGGAGGGTGCGGTGTTACCGCGCCTCCCTCAGTATCGCATTTCCCAGGAGGGGGAGGAGGCGCTCATTCAGATTGTGCAGGATTTGATTAAGGTGGGGGTAGTGGAAGAAGTTCCCTATAATGTTTGCAACAGTCCTATTTTACCCATCTTAAAGAAAGACACGGATGCTAAAGTTTATCGGTTTATCATTGATTTAAGGGAAGTGAACAAGATCGTGATACCTCAGTATCCGGTGGTTTCTGATATCACGACGTTGCTCACTTTGGTCCCGCCAACGGCGACCACGTTTTCAGTTATTGATTTGAAAAATGCCTTCTTTTCGATCCCTGTTCATCCTGATAGCCGATACCTTTTTGGTTTCACTTTGAATAATAGGTCTTATCGATTTTGTAGAGTCCCTCAGGGCTATACAGAAAGCCCTAGCATTTACAGTCAAGCATTGAAAAGGCAATTGGATTCCTTTGTTCTGCCCGAGGGTGTAGCCCTTATACAATATGTCGATGACATCTTGTTGGCGGCTGACACTCCCGAGTTGTGTGAGCAGAGTACGTTATCCTTGCTTTCCTTTTTGGCATCTCACAATCACAAAGTGTCGAAGAAGAAATTGCAATTCTGTAGACCAAAGGTGACTTATTTGGGTCACCTTTTGTCTAAGGAGGGGCGTGCACTCACACCAGATCGTATTCAAGCAATTTTGGACACACCAGCACCTTCCACACAGAAGGATGTGCGTGCATTTTTGGGTTTGGCCTCTTTCTGTAGGCAATGGATATTGGGGTTCTCACACATAGCTAAACCATTGTTAGCCCTTTTGACAAAGGACACACCAATTCCTCTTCCTTGGTCAAATGAGTGTGAAATTGCATTTCAGCAACTGCGACAGGCCCTTTGTTCAGCACCAGTGTTAGGGACCCCTGATTATACGAAGCCCTTTTCACTGTATGTGCATGAGAAAGATGGATGTGCATTATCAGTTTTAGTGCAGATGCACGGCGACAAGCAGCGCCCTTGTGCATATTTTTCGGCTGTACTTGATCCTGTTGCCCGAGCATTACCAGGGTGTTTTCGCTCGGTTGCGGCGACAGCTGTGTCAATACGTCAAAGTGAGGGAATTGTGTTATCTCACAAACTGTTGGTATTAGTCCCCCATGCTGTTGATGCCCTGCTTAATCAGACGAAGACGCAGCATTTGACCAGTGCCCGTTTAACGGGATATGAGTTGACACTTTTGGCTCCTCATATTACGTTAAAAAGGTGTGTAACGTTAAATCCAGCCACATTGTTGCCATTCCCGGAAACTCAGTCTGAAGCACGGAGGGCACATGACTGTATTCTTGTGACTGAGGAACAGACAAAGGGTTGTGTTGATCTCCAGGATACGCCCTTTTCAGATGTAGATGGAGAACTGTGGGTGGACGGATCATGCCTGAAGCTACCAGATGGTACGACTTCAGCAGCGTATGCAATCACCACACTGCAAACAATAGTGGAGACAGCACGCATACCACAGAAATCAGCTCAAGCAGCGGAACTGATAGCATTAACACGGGCATGTGAGCTCAGTGCAGGATTGTGTGTGAATGTTTATACAGATAGCCGCTATGCCTTCGGAGTAGCGCACGATTTCGGCCTACTCTGGAAGGAGAGAGGGTTTCTAACGTCCCATGGAGCGCAGATAATGTACGGGGAGTTAGTCCACAACCTCTTGACTGCATTAACATATCCAAAGAGGATCGCTATAATTAAATGTAGTGCCCATAAGAAAGTGGTTGATAAAGTTGGAGAAGGGAATGCTTTGGCAGACCGGGTGGCACGAGAGACTGCGATGCAGCCTGGTGCTACTGCAATGTATGTTGTGAAGTCACAGGCAGAAAGATGGCACGATGCTAGGAGAGAGGTGCTGGAAATACAGAGGACCGCTTCCGATAAAGAGCGGGAGCAATGGTCCAATGATGGAGAATTAGATGACGAAGGATGATGGAGAAATAAGCAGATGGATAAATGGAAGTTACCCACACCCTTTGTACAACCTATGGTTCAGATGGCACATGGACTAGCGCATGTCGGAGCTCCCGCAATTGTCAAATTACTCACACGAGTTTGGGAGCATCCGGAGATCGCTAGTACGGCAAAGAGGGTAGTGCAGACCTGCATGATTTGTCTGAGGTATACCCAGGAAAGGGTACCCGAACTCCAGCAGGAGGATTTGCGACACCTACTGCACCCTTTGAGGTTTTGCAGATGGATTACATCCAGCTTGAACGCTCTAACAACCTGAAGTATGTTCTAGTAGTGGTTTGTGCCTTCAGTAAATGGGTTGAGGCATACCCTACGAAAGACAATACTGCAATGACTACAGCCAAGATGCTATTGAAGGAGTTCTTCCCTCGATACGGTGTTTGCAGATTGTTGTGGAGTGATAACGGACCTCACTTTATAGCGGACGTTATAAAGTATGTCCTGAAGGGTCTAGGCATTACCCAGAAGTTCCATGCAGTATTTCACCCTCAGTCTGCGGGATTGGTTGAGAAGTATAACGGTACTTTGATGCTCAAGATCGCTAAGATCCAAGCTTCAACTTCTTTGACTTGGCCAGACGCTTTGCCGCTGGCATTATTGTCAATTAGATCGATACCGCATTCTCGAACCGGTCTCACACCTTATGAGATCGTCTTTGGACGCCCAATGAATATTTGGGGTCCACCAAAACCTAAGTCTGTGTATGATGTACCTTGTGTAATGATGAATGATTATCTGGCACAGTTAACGGATAATTTGGTTTCTATTCATCAACAGGTCCGAGAGGCGCTCCCTGATCGGTCCACAGGTGAAGGTCATAATCTCCGACCTGGAGACTATGTTATGCTGAAGATTTTTGAAAGGACGAACAGCTTGGAGCCGAGATGGGTTGGTCCTGAGCAAGTCTTACTTGCAACGAGGACGGCTGTGCGAGTTTCCAATCGAAAGAATTGGATCCATTCCCTGCACTGTCGCAAGGTGCCGCCCGGATTGGTGGAGCCTGCTGTATTGACCGACCATCGAGAAATTCTGACTGCAGAGAAAGGCCGTGCTGTGGAACCGAACGACACTGAGGAGCTCTTTCCGGACCAAGCGATCCCTGGAGGAAGAAGATATCACCTCAGACCGAGGAAGTGACTGCTGTATTCAAAGTTGTCAGAACGGCCCTTAGGTTAGTGAAACGAAGAGCCAATGTGGCAAGGGGGGGGATCAGCCCTGCATTAGTGTAGCGACACCCGTCTTGGCCCGCTGGTGAAGAAATCAACCACTGCCTAAGGGGAAGAGTTCTGACAACCTCTTAGTTTCAGGAAGATACTGACTTTTCACTCTAAGATGGAGAAGAAGAAGATTCTTTGCGCAACAGGTTTTATTATTACAGTAGCTATTGTTGGGATAACCACATGGTTTGTTGAGGATGTGACTCCTGCCCGGGAGTTGCTTATTTTGACTACTCCAGTGCCTGTGGAGCACTACTTTTATACCCTTCCGTATCAAGAACTGAAGCATCGTCAGTTTTATTTGAATAACACTTTCATTCCGATGTTGCATCATACCCATGTTGCTACCAATGCTACGAACTGTTGGATATGTGGTATGATGCCCGCTCATCAGAAGAAAGGAGGAACGCCATTCATACCTCTTCCTTTTTCTCATAATGGCTCTTGTAGAGCATGGTACACTTTGCTTTTTGCCACACGGAAACCAACAGTGGGACGATTACTTTTCAGACTTAATAGGGAATGTCATCAAGATAAAGATGGTTATCCACAAGCGAATGGGACAGTATGGGAATGGGAAGAGTATCGACCAGACAATGAATCGATCCCCTACATTTTCACGAACACTAGAGACACTGTGGGGAAGGACCGATTCGTGATTCAAGTGGCACAAGCTCAAGCGGACCTGTGCGTCCAGAGTGTGGGTTATATTCCTGTTGGTGTTAGTGACTGTATTACTATCTTGAACATTGACGGGTTGAATAATAGTACCTTCTTAGCATCCCATAATACATACTTCGTGTGTGGGAATAAGGGTTATTATCGCTTACCGGCCGGTTGGTCCGGAGTATGTTATGTAGCATTCTTATTACCTCCTGTATTCTTGGCACCTGCATCTTATCATAAAGATTTGAAGTTGTTGAATAATGTGACTGTAAATAGGTATAAACGTACTCTATCTATTGATGATGTTGACCAAACTGATACTAGTTTGCAGCAGTATATTGATTTTAATTTAGGATTGTTTTTCTTTGTTGGAGCTGCCCTAAATAGTAGGAAGGTTCGAAGATTGACAAGAGTCGTAGAGGCTGTGACGAATCAGACCGCCGCTGCTCTTGGGAATCTTACGGAAGAATTGCAAATTACTAGAATTGTCGCATTACAGAATCGCATGGTATTAGATGTTATGTTAGCTGACAGAGGTGGAGCATGTAAAATTATCGGAAGTAGTTGTTGTGTGTTTATTCCTGATCATACGCCATCAGTTTATAGCGCTATTAACAAGTTACATAAAATCGCGGCTGAGATCCATACAGAAAACGGCACTTGGTCCTTTTCCGGATGGTTTTGGGCATTGATCACTACATGGGGATGGAAGGTTTTAACTGGTCTCTGTATTATTGTAGCAGTTCTGTTTTCCTGTTGCATCTGCGTCCAATGTGGTCCTTTACTCTGTTCTTTATGTGTGTCATTTTGTATTCCTGATAAGAAAACTATCGCCAATGTCGCCCATCAGAAACATTTAACCAAAGAAGTGGAAGAGATGATGAAAATTGACATATTTGATGATTATCCTAATAGGCCGAATGTCTTCAGTAAATGCTGAAAGGGTCGTCTGTTGAAAACTAAAACAGCGATGGTTAAGCATTTACTAAAGACATTAACTTTCCTGCCTTAGAACATGTCTATTGTCTTATGTTGACCAATGTCTGGACTCCATTTTGTATTGTCATGTCTCCACGTGTTGTGCACGAGAAGAGTCCTTCCTTCTCGCTAGTTTCTCTTGTAAATCTGCCTAGTAACAGTCTATAAATAGCTCCTTTGTCCGTCTGGCGCATGCCCAGACTTGACCACATCTGTTATCAGTTAATCCTTGCTTGACCATGTTTTCGCGGGCTCAGGAAATTGGTTACTCCGCCCACATATTGGTTCTGTATCGAAAATGTCCATAAAAGGTAAAAATGCTCGCCTCATGATGTATCCACCCACTTATGAGCCCCTCTGTCGTGTATAAAAGGGGACCGTGTACGCAAGTTCTTTGTACTACTCGATGCAATACTGAAGAGTGTTGTATAGGTTGTAGGACCACCCTTAAGGGTTAATAAACTTTGTCTTTGTACTTTGCAGTTTCCGTGCCAACTTCCTTGTAGCTTCCATTACAGGAAAGCGAACCCTTGTATGCTGCGGGCCTAGCTGGGGCCTGTATTCATCAAGGTGGCTGTAACCATTGAAGGCAGGTTTTGAGAGAGAAATAATAGTGACAGAACAAACTGATGTAAACATTTTTGTCAAGGATGCATGAGTTCCTAGTCTGGCTCTGTCTGCACATGGCTGGTTCGTTTCTGAGGTGGCAGAGTGGACAATAAACAATGGACTCCAATACCGCGCTGGGGAATTACAGTGGCTGGTATTCATTCAATCATACAACCAATCACTTGTTTTCCACTTTTTGTTTTCACACAGATCGAGGGGGCAATTTATTTTGCCACCCACACATTCTACCCTCAAGTAATTTTACTAAATTAGCTGAATGATGGCCGTTGTAAATGCTTTCAACCTATTGGAATCAACTTTGCCAATTAAATGTTTCCTAAGGTGGAGTTGTCTAGATGTGGGTCTGTAGGCTTGGACACACTGGAAAACAAGCATTTGCAATGCAATGGGTTTTGCATTTACGCAAGTTTAAGCTATTGGCATTGTAAGTGACAATGCCTTTTATTTATGTTTTACAATGTCAATAGCTCAAACTTGCCTAAATGCAAGACCTATTGCATTTCAAATGCTTGTTTTTTATTGCCTTTAGTTCAATTGCTTTGGGCCTTGCCCAAACCAATAAAAAATACCTCAAAAGGAAACTGCTACCTGTCTGCACGAGGCTTCAACATTTCGGTTGCGAGGAGGGGTCCACTTGTCCACGCAGCTCCTTTCTGCTGCCCTGAGCACAGCCCATGAGGTCCTGTCACGAGCATTCCTTCAGTTGTCTGCCTTGATCTTATCTGCAACCAACCTCATGTGGTCAGCCATCGTTACTAAGGCTTCCAAGTTCATGCTGAAGATGTTCATAGAGCAAGTAGACATTCCTCCCCTGAACTCACCATTTACTTTCTTCTAGTGAACTCCATCTGCCTAGCGGATTTCCGATTTGTATTTTCACAGCACAGCTGGTTGCAGCATTTAAAAGTTGAATCACTTCAAGTTATTCTTAATGCTGGGATTAACTGAGGACTATGACTCCACGGTTGTGTTCAGAAGAGTGTTCTACCTTCATGTGTGTTTGACCTTCTAAATTTGCAGTAGCTTATAGTTTTGCTGCTGCGGCGATCACTATAATCTGTCTCATCTATGAGGTTCATTCTACGGAATTCATCAGTTCTATAACATGCATTGTGAGTTTGATGTTGTTTGTGCCTGGTGGGGACTGCTGCTGTCGCAACTGCAGGGCTGTAGATACATATGTGTTTGCATTGTCTCGCCACTTTAGTGCTGTGGTAACATTTTCTTGTTGGTGTGCATGGTTCTCAGAGTTGCTAGCTAATGTACGATCAGGTGTACTGTTTTGCTACATTTTACACTTCTTTTCTACCCATGTGGAACTGCGTTATGGGTGCCATCGGCCCATTTACTTTGGTTAACTTCCATACCCTTACATCAGGAATCTGTCAACGGTATGTAAGTCACCCTGTGCTGCATGTTTATTTTACAGTGTGTAAGTCACCCTCTGCTACAAGTATACATTTATTTGTTAAAGGGTGTGTAAGTCACCTTGTGCTGCTCGTTTGTTGTCCGTTGTGTAAATCACCCTGTGCTACATGTACACATTTATTTGTTAAATGGTGTGTAAGTCACCTTGTGTTGCTCGTTTGTTGTCCGTTGTGTAAATCACCCTCTGCTACAAGTATACATTTATTTGTTAAAGGGTGTGTAAGTCACCTTGTGCTGCTCGTTTGTTGTCCGTTGTGTAAATCACCATGTGCTACACGTCCACATTTATTTGTTAAATGGTGTGTAAGTCACCTTGTGCTGCTCGTTTGTTGTCCGTTGTGTAAATCACCCTGTGCTACACGTACACATTTATTTGTTAAATGGTGTGTAAGTCACCTTGTGCTGCTCGTGTGTTGTCCGTTGTGTAAATCACCCTGTGCTACATGTACACATTTATTTGTTAAATGGTGTGTAAGTCACCTTGTGTTGCTCGTTTGTTGTCCGTTGTGTAAATCACCCTCTGCTACAAGTATACATTTATTTGTTAAAGGGTGTGTAAGTCACCTTGTGCTGCTCGTTTGTTGTCCGTTGTGTAAATCACCCTGTGCTACACGTCCACATTTATTTGTTAAATGGTGTGTAAGTCACCTTGTGCTGCTCGTTTGTTGTCCGTTGTGTAAATCACCCTGTGCTACACGTACACATTTATTTGTTAAATGGTGTGTAAGTCACCTTGTGTTGCACATTTGTTGGATGTTGTGTAAGTCACCCTGTGCTACATGTATACATTTATTTGTTAAACGGTGTATAAGTCACCCTGTGCTGCACGTTTGTTTGACGGTGTGTACGTCACCATGTGCCGTGCGCATTGGTTTCTGCCCTAAGGTTATAGCGGCTGCATGGGTAGGAGTCAACCGTCTTTTCATTTTTCTCTAGACCCTTGTATACATAGCATGTTGGTTGGCTGTGGGTGTTCCCTGTTGTTTCAGGTTCCTCCACTCACCCATTTCTTCTATTTTGTTTCTAATTTATAGAGGAGGAGGATGTGAGATATTTTATATTATGTTCTATATTTATCTACCAATCTTCTCTAGTCTTCTTATTTTCTTTTCCTGTATATTTTTCTAGGCATTTTCTACTTCTTGTACTTCTTTCTATTCTAGCTACTTCATTTTCCTCTTAAATTTGTTTCTTGTGCATTTTCTGTATTTTTTCCCTTCATGTTCACAGAGGTTCTTCTTTGATCTATGCTTTGGTTCTTTCAGTTGTTGGTGTGATGGACATGAATGGAATGTTTGGGTGCCTTGGAACTGAAGTGTGGGCTGAGCAGCAGGCAGACTGCTCCTGGTGGGGCTGTTCTACATGATCTTTACAACTTGTAACCAAGACCTTAATAAATCTACTTGAAACTATATCTTGGCCACGGACTTCATTACT